>NW_024466491.1:970000-2198733 GCF_017591425.1 Ochotona curzoniae | reverse complement strand
CCCTCCCCGACCCTCCTTACTTGTCCAGGTCGATGTCCAGGGCCCTGTAGGGGTCATTAGGGTCTTTGTCGTCCTCGTCGCTGGGCAGGGCATTCTGCAGGGACACAGATAAATCCATGAGTGGCCAGGGAGCCCACCCAGGCTGCCAGAGCCTCCCCCTCACACCCCGCCTCCACGTGACACTGCTCGACTGCCTCATCAACCAGCCCAGGGCTGTGGGGCGGTCCAGAAGGGCCATGGTGAGGAACAGCCACGGGGCTGCCACCCTTAAGCAGTGGGGCACAGGGACCGTCCATAGCAGGCGAGGCCTCCCTCTCGCTCGGTGCCCCCGGGCTCACCTCCGGCATCTCCTCGGTGACAATGTCCACCTGCTGGGCGGGCGCGATGTCCTCGTCACTCTCGGTGGGCAGCGAGCCGTGGCGGCGCCGGCCCCGCTTCTCCTTCTTCCTCTTCTTCCTCTTGTCCTTCTCCAGCTTCTGCCGGTGCCGCCGCTCCTCCTCCAGCTTCACGTACTGCTCTGACAGGGGCAGCCCTGCAGGGGACAGGGGTGCTCAGCCTGTGCCCTGGCGCCCAGGCCCGCCCGCTGCCTTCTCCCTGCTGCTCTTGCCTGGCACTTTGAGGGGCACCGAGAGGTCAATCTGCACGACGGGGATGTGCTCCACGCCCGGGGCGTCCTGGTACCGCTGCGGAAGCAAGGCCCGGCCGTCAGGGCAGGGGTTGCTGTGCGTGACCTGGGCCCTGCCCCCCCCGGCTGTCTGGAGGAGCTGTGGCCACGGGGAGCCCCGTGCCTGCAGGCTTCCACGGCCAGGGCAGCTGGGTCGCACAGCTGGAAGAACAACCCTTCCCGTTGATCACAGAACTAGCATGGGCTCAGGGAGCCATTTCCAGGGTCCACTGAGAACCCGAAAGCCCTGCAAGCACCCCTGTGGGCAGCTGGACACACGGTGGTCGCCAGCCTCGGGGCCTAGATCCAGGAAGCTCCAGACCCTGGGCCCCCCAACCCCACCTCATGCTCTGTTGATGGCCCCTCGATAGTGGCTGTCCCCGAGGCCCGAGCCCACCTTGTGCGGGGAGGGAGAGCTCTTGATGTAGAACGGGTTGCTGGCTTGCTCCTGCCTCCGGGCCTCCCGCCGCTGCGGGCAGATGTAGAGTGTGTGAGCAGGGCAAGGGGACCCTGGGCACTGCCAACCCCCTGCCGACCCCGGGCACTGCCAACCCCCTGCTGACCCCTGTGACAGCCTTGACTCGCAGGATTACAGAGCCCGTCCACATGAAGGCAGCACCCGAGGGCAGGGATGGCCGCCACTCCTCGGGGCAGGGCTGGGACACAGTGGGCTCAACTGCCCGGAGTCCCGGAAAGCTTGGCTCTAGCTCTTGGAGCTCAGAACAGAAGAAGGGGCTCAGAGAAGGGAGTCACTCTGGCGTTCCAGCGGACATGAGGCAGGGGGCTACCCATGAACACAGAAAGCCAAAGGCAGACGGGAAGGGGGTGGTTCATGGGTCCACGCGTGACCCCGGCACTGCACAGGCTGCAGGGTGAAGCCCCAACTGAGGGCACCGAGGGGCCTGCCCCCAACCGGGCTCACCATAAGCTCCTGCTCTTTGAACCACGCTGGAGTCCAGGGCAGCACGTCGGGGAGGACAGTAGGGCCCCGGAACCACGTGCGCTCACTCACCCTGGCCAGCTCCTCCTCGTCCACCTCGGCCTGCCGGGGCTTGGCATGCCTCTGCTCCTCCTCGTGGAACATGGCCTTGGGTCGCTCGTCCTCGGAGTCGCTGTCTGAGGGCGGCTCGTTGATCCAGGCATCCAGATCTAGGCTGCACCGACACAGGGGTCACAGGAGCCCCTACCCCGAGCGCACACCCGCGCCAGCCAAGGTGTCCACCCTGAGCGGGAGCCGCCGCTACCCTCCCTGGAGGACCAGGGCACGCCAGCATAGGCGCCCACCCAGGGAGGCAGCGTAGGGCCACTGCTGGGCTCCCGGAGGACGGGGCATGTGTGAAGCCTGCAAATCCTGAGGTCTCACCCCTTCCAGCCCAGGGCTGTCCCTGTCCCCCATTCCCGGGCCCTCACCCTTCAGGAACTGGAACCTTCTTCTGGGCCTTGGGGGCCACTGGGTTCAGCTCCCCAGCAAAGAGGGCGCTCAGTTCCTCGGCCACGGGCACAGCCTTGGCCTGCAGCTTCTGCACGTGTTTGACCAGCTGGAGGATGCAGGACGCCTGCGGGAGGGGGCAGGGGTCAGACATGCCCACCAGTCACCAGCTGGTGGGGGGCTCGGGCCAGGCACAGCCCAGGGGCATCTCTGCTGGGCTCACAGCAGAAGCAGGCGCACAGACACAAGCCCACAGGGTGAGGTGACAATGGGAAAAGGCCCACAGCGGTGTGCATCCAAGAGCCACAGCTGCCTGAGCCCACGTGGGCCCCAGTGCAGTCACGGCCTCCCCCACCTGCCCCTGCACTGAGAAGGGACAAGCAGGCAGCTCCAGGCTGGCCTATGGTCGGCTCAGGGGGCACAGTGCAGAGCCCGACAGTCACGGGTGACCAGCCCGAGGTTGCCTCGGATGGCCCCCACTTGGACCCTGCCCTGGCTGAGCTGCAACAAAGGGGCCTCAGGAACTGTGTGTGGCCAAGGGAACCAGGGAGCCAGCAGACCAGCCCCTGGTGCAGGGACGTGGGACGGAGCCTTGGCCAGGCCCAGGCCTCACCCGCTCCTGCACTTCCAGGTCGGCGCTCTGCACGAACTGCGGCAGACGCTCCAGCAGCAGCTGGGTGGCCTGCTGCGCGGCCTCGGGCTGGCCGGCCTGCTCCTCCTGCTGCAAGATGCTGGCGTACAGCTTGAGCACGTTCTGCACGTACACGGCCTGGATGTGTCCGGGCAGCGTGGTGACCTTGGGCCGGAGCATGGCCTCCAGGGTGCGCTGCGGCTCCTGCAGGTGCCTGGGGGACGAGGGCCAGGTGAGGCGCAGGCCCCTGGCTGCGGTTCCCAAGGCACACATAACCACTGGAGCAGCCCAGTGGAGAAGGACAAGGGAAACCATAGCCTGGCCGCAGACAAGCAAGGGCCAGAGGGAGGGGAATGCTGGGAAAGCCAGAGTCACATGGGACAGAAGAGCCCACATGGCTCCACGGGGTGGCCTGCCGCTGTGGGGACCACGAACGGTCACAACATGGAGCCACTCTGGCTCAGGCCTGCTAGGTTTGCTGACTTGCTCTTTCTGCCTCTGCACACAATGAGACCTGGCCAGCCTCCTGCTCTGGGGCCAGGTCACAGGGTGTTACCTGCCCCAGAGAAGCCCTGGGTTTCATGAATTAATACTGTCAGACTTGTTTCACCGATGGTCTCATGGCTGCCTCCCGTGGCTGCCCAACGCCCCTGGTTCCCACGGCTGCAGAACCCACTCCTTCTATAAAACCCATGCACCCCTCACCTCGGGGTCCCTCTCCGCTGGCCAGTCTGTTTACCGGCCTCCCCGATCAGCTTTGCTGCTTTGCAGAATCATCTGGGCTATGCTTCCCTCGGGGCGGCTCACAGACACAACACCCAGTCTGACTGCTGCCCATGGCGTGCCCAAGCCAGCACACGGCCCGCCTGGAGAACCCAGAGCACCGGGCCAGCAGCCTGCAACCTGGAACCACCCCATCACCCAGTGCTAGGCTGTGTGCCAGCAAAAGCAGACGACAGCCGGAGTGCTGGGGCCCCTGTCACCCGAGGAACGCAGGCTCTGGCTCCACTGTGGCCATTCGGGAAGGATGCGACAAGCATTGAGGCCTGTGCATGTCTGTCCCCGCCCAGCCTGGCCCAGCCAGGCCCACTCACTCGGAGAACTCGCCACAGATCCAGGCGGCGGCATAGAGCACCTCGCAGATGCCGTTGCGCTGCGTGCTGCTGGCCACGAGGGGCGCGCTGTCGAGCAGCACAGACATCTGTGCCACTGCGAACTTGCGGATGGCCTTGACGCGGATGGCCACGTCGAGCATCTGAGCGGCGATGAGGTGGCCGTGGCGTGTGCCCTCCAGCCGCGTCAGCTCCACCAGGATGCTGATGTACCACTCGAAGTTGGTGATGTGCTGGTAGTTGGACTGGCTACAGATGTCAATGATCTTGGTGAGCAGCTCGTCACGGTAGGTGGTACCCTCGGCCTTGTCCACATGCGCCATCAGCTTCTTCACTATCTCCATCAGGCTCTTCTTGGACACCTGCGGGCCGGGGCAGGCTGCTGAGGGACTACGTGGTGGACATGGGGAGGCAATGGGCTCTGTGAGGCCCCAGGCAGGTCAGAGGGTGCTCGGCCCCCTTCCACCCAAGTCTACAGGGGACCCTTCACGACAGGATGACGAGGATGGGGCCGGGGTGTCACCTCGCTGCCAATGTCAAGACATGCCCAGGGGCCCTGGACGCCCATGGGTGTCTTAAAGAACTAAAATCCAGGGGCCGGCACTGGTGTAGCAGGTAAACTACCGCCTGCAGTGCTGGAATCCCATATGGGCGCTGGTTCATGTCCTAGTTGCCCCACTTCCCACCCGGTTCCCTGCCTGCGGCCTGGGAAAGCAGTCAGCCCAAAGCCTTGGGACCCTGCACCCATGTGGGAGACCCAGAAGAAGCTCCTGGCTTTGGATGGGGTCATGGCCACATGGAGAGAAGGCCAGCAGATGGAGGACCTCTCTCTGCGTCCCCAGAGGAATAAACGAGCCTCTCTGGGTGGTGGGCGTGCACCACGCCCTAAAACAGGGAGATGAGAAACCCAGGGAAGGTGGCGGTGGGTGTGTACCGCGCTGCAGAGCGGGGAGGAGGGAGAAGGTGGCGGGGCACACCATGCCGTAGAGCAGGTCCAGGGCCCGCAGGCGGATGGACTCGTCCTTGTCGTCCAGGCACTGCAGGATGAGGTCCTTGTGCGACTGCACCGACTTGGGGTGCGTCTTCAGGATCTTGGACATGGCCAGCAGCCCCAGGTACTTCACTGCAGACAGGCGGAGAGCGGTGTCACCCCGGCACATCCAGACCAGGGCGCTGGGGCGGTGGGCTTGGTGGCGGGGGACGAGACTGGGCACTATCCTAGGTCATGCCTGGCCTGACAAGCATGAGGTACCCGGCGACTGTCTGCAGATGGCCACAAGCTCCACGCTCAGGCAGAGCCTTCCTGAAGATAGCAGAAAAGCAACACGACCCAGCTTCCTCCCCCAAACCCTGGCTGCTCCCCTGCATCTTGGCAGCTGCATGTAGGGCCACCGTGGCCCCCAGTGGGCACAGCCCAGGGAAAGCTTAGTGCTGTGAGCTCCCGGCCAGGGAGCACCGGAGGCCCCAAGCCCTGATGCCATGTGCATCCTCCATGCCCCACTGTCCCCCACATGAGGGACTCAGGGCAAGAGGGGGCTGGCCGGAGGGTTAGGAGGGACTCACAGTTCTGATCCGAGTCTTCTATTAATATCCTCAATTTCTGGACACAGAGCTGCCAAGAGAGACACCCTGCTCACTCCACGGCCAGCGACACAATGAGGCCTGGGCAGAGAAGCAGGTGCGGGAGGGGGCTGGGAGCCTCACATCAAGGACCCGCAGACCTGATCAGTGGACACACGGAGCCCACAAGCTGCGGACTGAGGACTGTGGGCACATGAAGCCCACGTGCTGCACACCGCGGGGTGAGGATGGGGGCACACGGTGGCAAGGACAGGGGCACGTGACGGTGAGGACGGGGGGCACACGGGAGAACACACAGCAGGTCCCCGCAGCGGCACTTGGATTTAAAGGGTTACTTGACACAGCAGCTGTGCGGCTAAGACAAAACGAGCAGGCAGCCTCCCCGAGGCCAACCAGGGCACTGAGGGTCCCAGGCCCGGAGGACCTGTCCTAGCGCGAGCAGAGACCCCGCTCAACCCTCCCCGCAGGCCCCGCCCGGCCCAGGGTACCTGGATGCTGGCGCTATGGTTGGGCATGCCCGAGGACAGGGAGATGAGCACTGCAATACAAGAGCCGGTCAGTCCCTCGGGGGGCCATGCCCACCTGTGTCCCGAGGCGCCTGCCTCTTGCCCAGCCAGAGGGACACACCACGGACACACGAGGCTGGGGACAGCTCAGCAGGCATCTGTGTGGAACAGAGCTGGCCCTGCAGCTCAGATGTCGTATCCTTACAAGGTGGTTGGCCATGAAAGTTGGGACCTGACCGAGGGGGGCACCCACCCTCCTCACAACAGAGGTTCCAGGGCCCAAACAGGGTGCTAACAACTTGGTTCACACCCTCCCTGCCAGGCTATGTTGAGGCCCTCCTCAAGTCCGGGATGCTGCTGGAGCAGGACAGTCCTGCTGGCCCCTGGGGAGAGGCCCCAGGCTCCTGCCTGGTCTCCTGAAGCCCTTGCCACCTCCCCACCCATCCTCAGGCTGGCCTGGGACTAACCCCGGCGTCAGAGATGCCATGCACAGACAGCACGGGTCACTGCAATCCTGATGTCGCACCCCCAAGCAGCCTTGGCACCGCACACTGCACCAGGCCAGATGCCGTGGAGCCGTGCTCCCAGCCTCCACACACGCAAGCAAGGTTTCAAGCTCTCTGTGCAGGGCAGTCTTCACACGTGCCAGGGCTGGGCCCCAAGCTGCCGTGGACACAGGACGCACCTCAACTCCCCGTCCAGCCTCAGTGCGCTCAGCGCACGCAGGTGCCACCCAGAGGCAGCCCAAGGCCAGTGACTTGGGAACTAGCGACAACAGAGGACCACTGTGGGTGTCCTCAGCTCCAGCAGGGACAGTCCCTCCTCCCCGGCCCAGCCGCTCTCACCTGCAATGACAGTGTTCACACACTCATAGAGCAGGGACATGGCGGATGTGCTAAGGGGACACAAAAGGAAACACTAAGGCAGTCACGTCCAACATGTGGGAATGCTCCACTAGACACGCGCCCACAGCTCATCCTGTCACCCAGCACCTAGCTCCGCTGGACACGTACCCACCCATAGTCCAGACCAGCACCCCATGGGAGGCATGGCCAGCAGGCCCACAGGGCCACCTTCCACACCCAGCCTGTCCATGGTGGCTGCTGGAACCACCTTCCTGGGGGAATCCAGATATCCTGGATCTCAAGGTCATGAGAGCCCACCCCTCAACATGACCGCATCCCCCTACTGTGCCCCAAACTCCACACCTGGGACAGACGCCCTGCCACAGGCCTGTCCCTCCGCCTATGACCAGCTTGACAGCTGTGAGCAGGCTCAGAGCCCAGCAGGCCCAGCTGAGGGATGGTGTGCAGCGGGCCTGGCTGAGGAGCAGCGGGAGGCAGGTGCGCGGGTGACAGGGCACTCACCTATGGATGAGGTTGGTAAGGGGCTCAATCAGCTTCTTGCCCAGCCTCGGCTCCAGCGGGGTCAGAGCACCGAACTGCAAGGAGAGGAAGGGTTGACAGGTGCTCGCATGCTGGATAGTGCCCCTCGACCCTGGCCCAGAAGCCCCAGATCCTGGTCCAGCACCCTGACCCCAGCCCGGCACCCCCGACCCCAGCCCAGCACCCCTGACCCCAGCCCGGCACCCGACTCCGAACAGGCCCCCTGACCCCGGCCCGGCACCCCAACCCTGGCCCACCCACCCAGGACGCCTGTACTTGCCAGCTTGATGATCTTGATGAGCACCCAGTTGTTGGTGGATGACGTCATGAGCTTGAAGAAGAGTGGGGCCAGGGACAGGTAGTTCTTGGGGTTGCGTCGGGCCAGCTCGCAGATGACGTTGACGGCCGCCGACTGTACCCCTGCAGGTGGGACAAGGGGCCAGCCCTCAGCGTCCTCGCTGCCCACGGGAGCCTCCTCCCTTGGGGCCAGCCAGATCCTGCCTGCTCCCACCCGCAGCGGCTGCAGTGACTGGTCCTCCTGGGGGGAACCCTGGGGTCAGCCCTGGCCTACAGCTCCCTCAGCAGGCTCCCAGGGCCCCCAACTCCAAGCCACTCAAGGACACTGTCACTTCCAGTCTAGGTCTCAACTGACCACCAGGGCTGTGCTCCCCCAGATCCCTTCCTCCACCCACACCACGACCCCTCAACAGCCCCAAGACTGCAAGAGACCGCCATGCTGGCAGCGAGGCGGACAGAGGTCCCTGGGACGTCATGGGCTCATCCGTGCCCCCTCCCATTCTTGCCGACAGCTGCAGGTCACGGTGAGCTGTGCCGTGGCTTAGACGACCTAGGAGCATCCCAGCTCCCACAGGACGGGATCTGGGGAAATTTCCAGGGTCTGGGGCCCCCTACTCCTCCAGGAGTTTCCTAGAACGGACTGGGCCACCCGCAAGCCACCCACCAGGGTCAGGGTCCTCCAGCTTCTCCTTCAGCCGGGGGAAGGCGGGGCGCAGCGACTCGGGGTGTTTCAGGAACACCTTGTACATGATAAGCACGGCCTTCTTCCTGATGTACGGCTTCGTATGCGACATCTGCGGGCACAGGTGGCAGTAGGCGCAGGGCTCCCCCGCACTCCCCCAGCCCAGGGACCACAGGACAGCATGCTGTACAGCTGGGACCAGGCCAGCACCCGACAGCGTGTGCTGGACAGTGGAGAGTTAGCTGGTCCTGGTGGGAACAGGCCTGGGGCTCTCAAGGTCAGAGCAGGAAAAAGGTGGCAAGACGCCCTCCTCAGCACCCACAGCCGGGGCACCCCCAGCTGGGGCCACCCTCTGCCCCAGCAAGCCTGCCCAGCCCGCGGCCACCGGGTCCAGGTCTCTGGCCCTAAAGGCCACAGCCAATGTCTCCTGCACAGGAGCCCAGACAAGCTGTGTGTGACCATGTGGCTCTGCCCTTTTACAGTGTCCTGCCCGGGACACCACCCTGTGGCCCCGACACCGCTGAGCGCGGCAGTGCTTCCCTGGCCAGGGACTGGCTACTCAAAGAGACCGTCCACCGTCCACACTGTTCCCATCAACCCCTTTCTAAGCGGGACCAAAGAGCAGCCCGCACTGCCCAGAAGCTGCAGCCTGGGGAGACGTGCATGACTCCGAGGCAGCCGGTCTCGGGCCGACAGGGACTGGGGGAGGCACGGACTGGGTGGGTGGAGGAAGAAACCACTGGCCGCCTGACAACCAGGCCACCGCACAAAGGTGAGCTCAGAAGCATGAAGGGGCGAGGCCCAAGTGCAGACCACACACGGTAACGTCACTAAGCGCCCACCTCATCCAGGCCAGGCGCCAACGAGCTTGGCCCAGGATGCAGGGCTGCGCTTCCTGTGAGCTGACCTTGGCAACGGCTGTGGAGCCAGGCGCGGGGGCAGCGGGCATGCTCGCCAACTCACCAGGGTCATGATGTCATTTGCCAGGTCTCTGGCAAGATCTGGGGTGACGAAACAGGAGAGACCGGTCAGGGCGACTCCAGTGTCGTGCTGGCTGGGGCTGCTCAGGTCCTGGGGAGGGAGAGCTGGCTCAGCGGCCCCGGGCAGCACCTGCCCGAGGAGCCCAGCCTCCCGCTCCTGCCTCAGGCCCCAGGAAGAGGGGACACTCCTCCCCACCACAGCCTGGCTCTGGGAAGGCCGGGAGCACTCACACCTGTGCACCCCATGGGCAGGATGAGCACTGATTCAGGTGTGCCAGCAGACACGACACCCTCGGCCAGGACAGGCCAAGAAGGGAGCAGGGAGCCGGCCCTGCACCTGCACCCAGTGGCAGCCCCGGAGCCTAGTCCCCACTCCAGCTCCTTGCTAACATGTCCCCTGGAGGACTCCTGCACCCACCACTGCACGTGGCTCATGGGACGCACGGTGGTCATGGGGTGTGGTGTGGACCCCGCAAGGAGAGCCGCCTACCTTCCCTGCATGAGGTTCATGGGACACATGGCGGCCATGGGGTGTGGTGGGGGCCCCCGATGGGGAGGCCCGCCTACCTTCCGGATCTGGTTCGTCGTCAGCATGATGACGTCAGTGCCCTCGTGGAAGCACTGGGAAGCAGCGAGGTAGCCAATGCGCTGCAAAAGCAGGGGGCGTGTCAGGGCTCCACGCAGGCTCCCATGGAAGGCCCAAGGAGGGCCCCACACATCACAGCCCTGGGAAGCCATCTGGGCCCACAGCCTGCGGAGCCCAGAAAGGAGCTTCTGCGACTTGTCCAGACATGCACTCGGTCACCAGCGGCTGGGCTTCCTGCCTCTGTCCCACATGGACGCTCACAACCCCCCTCAGCCTCTGGGTGACACGCACCCCCAACTGCTGAGCATACAGAGAGAGCCACCCGGGCTGGGCCATATGGACAAGACCAGAAGGCCCAATGACTGGGGCCACCCAAAAACAGCCGAACCTGACCGTGGCAAGGACCCACAAGCAAGCCAGGCGCCCCCTTCCCAGGGAACACCGACAACAAGCCCAGAGAAGCTTGCACTCTGACCCGACAAGAGCCCAGTGGACACACGCAGCGGCCCTGGCCGTGCAGATGCTGCTCGGGGACCCTCGCCACAAGGCCCATCATGTCCACAGCCCCCTGGGCAGACCGCGGGGGACACACACCGACCCTTGTCACACGGCCAACCATGTCCTTGGCCCCTGCCAGACGGGCTCTGTGAAGAACTACGACAAGCTGGGCTCTCATTCCAGCCAGAGAATCACTGGTCACCCAAGGGCCCACCACACCCCACCCTCACTGGACCAGAACTCCTCAAGTGAGAGCAGCGGGGCAGAGGATGGGGTGGGGAGGCCGTCTAGCCCCAGCCTGCTGGTCTGCAGAGCGCCCGGCACAGCTCAGCCGGTGCCCCAGGCCTGGGCCTAGCCTACGTGGTGGTGGGGAGGGCGGGCAGGGGTCACCCTCCAGGCCCCAGCACTCACCTTGAACGTGAACTTGGAGGCACTCATCACTTCGATTATGTTGAAGGCAGCCCAACTGATGTCGTATCCCAGCATCTGTAACTGTTGATGGGACAAGCAGGGTGAGGCCCAGGTCCCCACGGAGCCCGCCACCGCACCCGGGCTCCAGCTTGGTGCTCCCCTGTGCCCTGTGGCTTCCCCTTCTGACACCTGTTGCGGGAGCCACAGCACACTGGGACAGAACACCACCTGGGCTGGCTAGGAAGCCCTGCCGGAGCAGCCCTCACAGAGAGCGCAACAGGGGAGGGGGTGGCCTGTGTGCACCGCCCGGGCCCCCCGGGGTCCCCGGGTCTCACGTAGGTCAGCTTGCACACGGCGTTGGCCTTCACGGCGATGCTGTCCTGTTTGAGTTCCTGCTTGATCTCGTCGATGCACTGAGAGATGTACTTGGCCTGGATGGAGAGACGGAGACCAACGTCCCTGACCATCAGGAAGGACTAGCGGGGGCGCCCCCTGCCCCGACACTTTCCTGTCACAGGAGCCAAGAGGAGCAGTGCCAGGGGCACAGAGAACTCAGCAGTGCGGCACACAGCAACAGGCCCTACCCGTGCACTCCCTGCCAGTCGCGTGGGAGACCCCGATGGAGCTCCCAGCTCCTGGCTACCGGGCATGCAGGGAATGAACGAGTGGATGGGAAGATTTGTTACCTCTGGTTTTCAAATAAAACGACAACTAAAGCTTAAATGTGAACGAAAAAAAGAAAAGTGGCCCAGAACGCCACAGTGGGACTCAACGACAGACATGACCAAGACCAAACCAGAGGCAGGAGGCAGACCGGTGCTCGCAGGGTAGGCGGGACAGGGCCGCAGTGACACGGGGCCTCCCTCCGGACAGCACCGCGCCAGGGTGGCCCTTGTGGGGCCCGAGGGCAGAGCTCGCTGCTCCCTGCACCTGGCCTGCTGCCAGGGTTCTGACCCGAGCAGGGCCAAGCACAGTTCCAGGCTAGAGGTGAGGTGGGAAGTGCCCACAGCAGTGGGCTGGGGGGCTCTGCTTGCGCTGAGCCTGGAGCACAGTCCTTGTACCACAGGCCCCAGCTTGGCCTCAAGGCAACTCCATCTGCCTGGCTGCGAGGCCTCAAGGAGCCCCATGGACAGCAGGAAGTGGGTCTCAAGTTTCCTGAGGAGCACGAGAGCCTAGTGGCTGAAAGTCCTCGCCTTGCATGAACAGGATGCCATATGGGCGCTGGTTTGTGTCCAGCAACTCCACTTCCCATCCAGCTCCCTGCTTGTGGCCTGGGAAAGCAGTGGAGGACGGCCCAAAGCCTTGGGACCCTGTACCTGCATGGGAGACCTGGAGGAAGGTCCTGGGTCCTGGCTTTGGATCAGCTCAGCTCCAGCTGTTGCAGCCACTTAGCGAGTGAACCAGGGCAGGGAAGATCTTTCTCTCTGTATACCTGCCTTTCCAATAAATATGAGTTTGCTTTTTAGCAAACAAAAACCTCCCTGGGTTAATAAGGCTCCCATGGGCAGCCTTGTCCTGCTGCCCATGACAGCGGGGCCCAGGGCTCTAGAGAACTGCCACCTGCCCTCGCTGTGCCCTAGGACGCGCCCTGGCTAGTCCAGAGCCACCACCAGTAGAGACTCGTGGAAACGAGCCTGGGGCCACTTGGGGCTTCTCTGGGCAGAGTTGCCCGGTGGGTCCTGGGTGACCACGACTCCAGGCTTCAAGTTACCTAGCTCGCCGAGCAGCGCAGTCCCATCCCTGCAAGCAGCTGACCCTTGCCTGACCCTCAAGAGATCAGGGTTGTTAATGATTTAAAAGGGAAAAACAAAAGCTAAACACAGGCGCTGGGGAGGCTCACACAGTGGGTGGGCAGGCAGAGTGGGAAGGGGCAGCCGCACCAAGGGCTCCACTCGGTTAGCCTAGGATGTTCAGATCCCACAGGGGCGCTGGTTTGAGTCCCGGCTACTCCACCTCCCATCCAGATGCCTGCTGATACACCTGGGGAAGCAGTGGAGGACGGCCCAAGGCCTTGGGACCCTGCACCCGCATGGGAGACCCGGAAGAAGCTCCTGGCTCCTGGCTTCAGACTGGCTCAGCTCCGGCTGTTACAGTCACTTGGGGAGTGAGTCAGTGGATGGAAGATCTTTCTGCTGTCTCTCCTTTTCTCTACTTTTTTTTTCCTTTCTTTAAGACATAATTATTCTTCTTTTTTTTTTAACATTTATTTTATTTTTATTGGAAAAGTGGATATACAGAGAGGAGAAACAGAGAGGAAGATCTTCCGTCCGATGATTCACTCCCTAAGTGAGCGCAACGGCCGATGCTATGCCGATCAGAAGCCAGGAGCCTCTTCCGGGTCTCCCACGCGGGTGCAGGGTCCCAAAGCTTTGGGCCGTCCTCCACTGCTTTTCCAGGCCACAGGCAGGGAGCTGGATGGGAAGCGTGGCTGCCGGGATTAGAACTTGCGCCCATATGGGATCCCGGGCGTGCAAGGTGAGAACCTTAACCACTGCGCCATCACGCCGGGCCCAAGATGTAATTATTTTTGCTGGGAAGGCAGATTTACAGAGAGGAAGAGAGAGAGAAAGACCATCCACCCACTCGGTCCCCCTTCCTCTGCTTTCCCATGGGCATCTGTAGGGAACTGGACCCCAAGAGGAACAGCCAGGACCTGAACTGGCACTCCAGAGACACATGCTCAGCCCCTGGTCGTTCCAGGAAGCTGAGAGGAGGTGTGAAGGTAGTGGAGACGCTGGCCTTGGCCCCCCGGAGCAGCTGGTGGGGGTCTGGTGCTAAGGCGACCCTGGAAAACTTTGCCCAAAAGCCTCAGCACAACAGGCTGAGGCTCAGCAGAGTGGGGGTGTGGGCTGACACGCCAGGTGCATTCCACACAAAGAACCTTGTGGCAGGCTCTGGCTCAGAGGCTCCAGCCCCGACCAGCCAGGTCACACCTAGGCCCGGCGGTGGCACCCCAGGCCAGCACCGTCAAAGGCCCAGCCTGCAGGCCTCCGCAGTCCCTGGGGGCAGGATACAGGACAGCCAAAGCCACTGCGTCCAGGGCACTCCAATCTGCCCAGGAACGCTCTGCCACCAGCAGTTCAGGGCCACATTCACCAGACCGTTCCTGGCCAGGCCCCAGCTCCCACCATACCTGCCGACGGTGCCCGGCCCTCAGCAGGCTCCTCACCCAGCTGCCGAGACAGGCCATCAAGCCCAGACAGGAAGCCAGGACCGAGGCAGCGGCCGTCAAGGGAGCTCCCATTCGCCCGGCACAGGCTGAGGAACCAGCACTGGGGAGGGCGGAGGGAATGCGAGGACCCCAGTCGTGGGGCAGGGGGACCACTGCACCTGACCAGAGACCCCAGAAGGCTCTCAAGGTGGAGCTGGGCAAATGAAGAGGGGAGCACCACGACAGAGGCCACCAAGGACTGGGCCAGGTGAGGGCAAGGGCAGTGGGGAGGCCCAGCACACGACAGTGGCAGTCTCCGCTGTCATCCTGGGAGCCAACGGCTGAGCTGGAAGGCTGTCCCCACGGCATGAGCCTCGGGGCAGGTGGCGCCAGCCCGTGCCCACCCTGACCATCTGTGGACCCAGTCTGCCCAGTGGACTTTTTCACACAGTGCAGGGACAAGAAGCCAGCAGCAGCACATAGAGAGTCGATGGGGGGGGCGGTTCCCACAGAGGGGCCACGGAGGTGAGTGCCCCGTGGCATGGGGAACTTTAGGACCACAGAAGGTTCCCGCAGACAGCGATGGCCACGGGCGGTTCACAGCGCAGCACAGGTGCAGGTGGAAGTGTGAGTGCAGAAGATGAGGGGCAGGCAGAAGGTCGGGCAGGATCCCAAAGCACACTGCCTTGGTCCCAGGGTCGCTCCACCTGCCTCAGCGTGAGCAGAGCTAAGCCCTCGGGAGGCTCCCACGGCCCACACCCCAGGCTCGCAGCCTTCCTCTGTGTTCACACGCCCGGACCCTGGAGAATGCCCACCCCAGCACGCAAGACCCTTCACGCGTCCTCCACCATAGCCCTGCTGCACAGGGCCCTGGTCAACAGAGATAACATCTGCTCGTGCCAGCCTGGCACTGCACAGCTCGGGAGCTGCCGGTGAGCTGACCAGCCGAACAAACACCCTCACCGCCCAGGGAGGAGCCAGGGGGAGCAGATCAGCCGAGCACCCTCAATACTCAGGGACAAGGCTGGAGGCCGAGGCTTCCCGAGAGCTCAGTGCACTGGAGGCGGCGGCTGGAAAGCCCCGGGCTGAGGGAGGCGGTCCTGTGCACAGGTGCTGCCCGGGCTGGCCCAGACTTGGGACCCTGACCCATGGGGCCACCTGTGACACCTGCACCCCTCCTCCTTGGGCAATCTCTGTGGTCTGAGGTCCGGATGGGGCAACGGCCCGGAGACTGGGGATCCTGGCACCACGTGGGGGGCTCCGGCACAGACCCACCCCCACAGCCACTGCCAGGTCACCTGAGTGAACAGCGGGAAGACGCAGGGGCAGCAAGCACTCAATCACAGAAGGGCACATTAACCAGCAAGGCTCCCTGAGAACCCAGGATGCAGGCCACCCTGTGGCACAGTGAGTAAAGCCAGTACCTGTGACCACAGCACCCACAGACAGAAGGGCCCCTCTTGGCTGCTCTGCTCCCAAAGAGCTCCCTGCTACTGGCCTCCAGAAGAGACCGGACAGACCCCTTGGCACAGTGCGGCCCACTCAGCCGTCGGAGGTGACCCAGCAGACAGAAGAGCCCTCCCTTCCAAATACATAGATTGTCCAAAGAAACACACTACTGCTGTGCCCACACGTTTCAGCAGCAAGAGATGCCGGGCACAGCTGAAACATCCAGCAGGCTAGATGGCAGCAGCACACACACACAGATGTGCACGGGTCACACACACAGATGTTCACAGGTCTATACACACACACACACACACACACACACACACGGAGGTATCTTCACAAAATCGGTCACGTGGGTTTCCAACACCTATGCTGCAGAATAAACTCCCTTTTGCACAAGCTGGCTGAAATCCTGAGCTGGAAGGACCAGGAAGGCTTCAGAAATGAGGAAGTGGGGTGCCTGAGGTGGCGGGGCGGTGGTGGTCAGCCAGGCGGGCTCCTCCCACACCCTGCAGGACCCAGGTCGCAGCAGGCGCTCCCAGACACTGAGCCTGGAGCTAGCCTCAACCCGGCCTGGGGCAGGGGCCAAGGGGTCACCCCGAAGACACAGGTGGGTACTGTCAAGTCCACCTGCACCCCACGTCATGGACCCCCCCCAACCTGGGAGGAAGGCGGCACACATAGAGGAGCCCCTTGCTTGAGCACAGGCGCAGCCCTGTTCAGGTGGGCAGCAGGCACCTGCTGGCCAGGGGTCCACTCCTGCCCAAGTGCAGTCCCTGGATGGCAGATGTACCGCCTACAGCCCTGCTTCCCCACGACCACTCTCAACTGTCCCCATTCCTCCAAGATGTATGTAGGTCACGGCCAGGAACGGAGAAGACCAGGCGGCCCCCCACACCGCACCCGGTGATGACAACCCCACTTCTAGAACACGCTACGTTCGCCCCGTCTCTTCCCAAAGAGGACCCCCACTTCTTCACCGGGGACAGGGGAGTCCTCGTTTCTAGAACACACTGCGCTCACCCTGGCTTTTCCCAAGCGGACCCCTGCTTACTTGCAGGGCACGGGGGTTGGGGGTCCTGAGTTCTAGAACACGCTGCGTCCGCCCCGGCTTTTCCCCAGGCGGACCCCCCACTTGCTCGCAGGGCACGGGGATCGGGGAGGACAGAGGGGGTCCAGCAATGCAGCAGCAGCAGCCCCTGCTCCGGCCAGAGCCGAGGGTGGGGACCGAGTGGACACACCTAGCAGGCCTGGGACCAGGCGTCACTAACGGGGACAGCCCACCCCCAGGGGGCTCTCACCTCATCCTCCTTGTGGTTGCGGATACCGCGCACCAGGTCCTGCAGGTTCTTGTCAAACATACGGTCGATACTGCCCTTGACCATCCTGAGGGCCATCGCGGCGGTCCCCGGGAGGCCCGCAGCGGCCAGCCGGCGATGTGTGCGTCCGAGCGGGGACCGCCCGCGGAGCGCCGCGATGGCACGGGCCCCGGCCCCAGGCCAGGGCGCCGACGGACGCCGCGGGGTCCAGGGGGGCAGGGACGGCGGCAACCCCGCCAAGCAGGAGCCCCGCTCCCGCTGCAAATGGCGGACAAGATGGCGGCCGGTCAGCTGACGGCGGCGGCCTCGGCCGGGCCGGCCCGCCCCGCGGAAGCCCCGCCTCCCAGGCCTTGGGGAGCCGGCGTTTCCCTGACGCAGCGACGAGCTGCCCAATGGAAATGCAGCAAGGGCTTGCTGCGCTGCAGCTCGTCCCCGCCCCTTCCCGCTGGGAACTTTGTGCTGATTGGGCAACGCTGTGCGTATCCCCGTCCACCGTCTCGTTCCGGGATCTAACCACGCCCCCCTGGGCCGACCCGCTGTGTCACGCCCCTCAGCCGGGTGACAGCGCGGGGCGGGGCTCGGTGGGCGGGGCCTTTGGTGGGCGGGGCGCCCACGTGGAGCTCGCCCGGCCAATTTCTGCAGAATCCGGCTCCGCCTTCCGGGAATCTTTGTGCTCAGACACTTGCGACCATCTGGGAAGTGAACCTGCGAATGCAAATTTTTTTTTTAAATCATTTTCTTGGAAAGATTTTTCTATTTTCATTGGAAAGTCAGATATACAGAGGAGAGACAGAGAGCAAGATCTTCTGTCCACTGTTTCACTTTCCAAGTGGCCACATCTGCCAGAGCTGAGCTGACCTAAAGCCAGGAGCCAGGAGCTTCTTCCGGGTCTCCCACGCGGGTGCAGGGTCCCAAGGCTTTGGGCCGTCCTCCACTGCACTCCCAGGAGCATGAGCAGGGAGCTAGAGCATCCGGGACTCAAACCAGCAACCTGTGGGATGCTAACGCTGTATTCACAAGCTGAACTGGCTATGCCACAGCATGGGCCCCGAGAACTTGTTTCCAGAAATTCACAATGATCAGTGAAGACCTGAGTGGGCAAAATACAGGACGCACAATCCCACCTGCCGCATCGCAAGCGTGTTTTCCTCTGGAAACTTCCGGAAGAGGAAGGGGTGCAGGGTCCCAAGGCTTTGGGCCGTCCTCCACTGCTTTCCCAGGCCACAAGCAGGGAGCTGGAGGGGAAGTGGGGCATCAGGGGCACGAACCAGTGTCCATATGGGATCCCAGTGCATGCGAGGCAAGGATTTTTTAGCTAGGCTATTGCACCGAGCCTGTCACCGTGCATTTCAAATTTTACCGAGAAAGGAAAGCCATCCCCTGCCCTTGATCTCGAAATAGCCATTTCTGGAAGGATGGTGGCCTTTTGGTGAAAGCAATGAGCAGGCTGAGGGCAGGTGCGAATCTGACCTGCAGAGGGCGCCGGTGGGCCACTCATGTAAAGATAATCCTACTGGCCAGGGAGGGACACTGGCTGACCGTCAGCAGCAGCTTGGGCGGGGCCAGGCTGAAACCTGGAACCACAAAAGCCATTCCAGTGAGTGCAGGGGCCCACGCACCCCAGCCATCCTTCCCGTGTTTCTTTAAAGATTTATTTTTTATTGGAAAGTCAGATATAGAGAAAAGAGGAGAGGCAGAGAGGAAGATCTTCCACCTGCAGGTTCACTCCCCAAGAGGCCACAACAGCCGGAGCTGAGCCAATCCTAAACCAGGAGCCAGGAGCTTCTTCTGGGTCTCCCACGCAGGTGCAAGGTCCCAAGGCTCTGGGCTGTCCTCCACTGCTTTCCCAGGCCACAAGCAGGGAGTTGGATGGGAAGCGGGGCTGCCGGGATTAGAACTGGTGTCCATATAGGATGCTCCTGTATGCAAGGCGATGACTTTAGCCACTAGGCTACAGCACTGGGCGTTCTGGTGAATTTCTGTTTCAGAAGCTGCAACAGGCATCCCAGAGGCTCAACTCGCCGAGCTTCCTGTAGCAACAGCGGTTGTCCAGTGCTGGAAGGACAGCGTGGAAGCTCAAGTGGGACTGAAGAATCTGGGATCAAAGGGTGTGACCTCTGCACTTAGGATGGCAGTCCCAATTCCCTTCTGGGAACCCTAACTGGGCCCTCAAGGCCCGACCTGCTCGCCCACCTGCCAGGGTGCCAGGACCGGGAAAACAGATAATTTTATTCACCATTTAAGAGCATCTGCTAGGTCATACCCCTGAACCCCCACTCCAGCCAGAGCCGGGCCCAGGCTGAAGCCCAGAGAGCTCGGAGCTCTCACGGGGTCTCCCGGGGGACGGCAGGGACCTTCATCCTGCTTCCCACCCTGGATGTTCCATTCACAAAGCCAAGACTGGGCCCCAGGAACTGCCCTCTGGGGTGCAGGCATTGTTGGTGGGGCTTAAGGAGTGTCTGCGTGTGCCTGTGTGAGAAGGCCACTGCCCGAGGTCACTTGTGTAGTTCACAGCGGGCAGGCTGGCCTCCCAGTGTCCTGCCCTTAGGCTTGCTAATTCATTGCTTGCTGAAAGCACCTGGCTGAATGGAGGGAGTGGTCCCATTCGACCAGTTCGGAATGACCGCCATCCCGGAGCCTCAGGACCAGCCAGGAGCTCTGGGAGATTTCTACCCTGGGGACTGCAGATGTGCTGGGATTAACACTGGGAGAATAGAGCCTCCTGTTTTGTTTATTTTGTTTTCCAGGAGAACAGGACCACCTGCCGGTACCCCCCCCCCCCCAGGGTGCTAGAAAGAAGCCAGCTGTAGCCAGCAGGAGCACTGGACAGGAGCTGAACAGGCAGCTGTGACTCCCCCTGCCTTCAGTGCTCCTGGGCTCCCTGTGCTGCCCTTAGCAACCAAAGCCTGCTTGTTCTCTTCTGCCCGGAAGCTGGTTGGCTTTCCGCTGCAGGCCTGGTGAGCACACCTGGCCCTGGGGTTAAGTGGCAACTTCCCCGCAACTAGTTTTAGGGTGGTTCTACAGCACTCCCACACCTCCAGCCTCGCCAAGATGCTCTCCTTGCCTTCCATGGTGCGAGTGACCGCACAGGAGGGCAAGCAGGGCAGGTGCTGGGGTCCTAGAATTCATTTTGTAAACAAGGTTTATTTATTTATTTATTTATATTGGAAAGGCAGATTACAGAGAGAAGAGAGAGAAATATCTTTGATTCCCTGGTTCACTCTCCAAGTGGCCACCATGGCTGCAGCTGAGCTGATCCAAAGCCAGGACCCAGGAGCCTCTTCTGAGTTTCCCACGTAGGTGCAGGGTCCCAAGGCTTTGGGCCGTCCTCCACTGCTTTCCCAGGCCACAAACAGGGAACTAGATGAGAAGTGGGGCCTCCAGGACTAGAACCGCTGCCCATATGGGATCCTGGCACGTTTAAGGTGAGGATTTTACCTGCTAGGTCACTGTGCCAGGTCCAAAATAAATCTTAAAAAAAAAAAAAGTCAGGGGGAAAAACAGACCTCTCTCTGTCTCTTTGGCTTTTAAATAAATATAAAAGATAATAATGAATGACAAATAATCGGAAGAACTGTTACCCTATTTTGCTGCAGGGAGGTTGCCTGGATTCATGAATCACATAAACAAAACCCAATTAGATCTATTTTTAAACCTGAAAAGAAGTCCTGACGTGCGAGCCTGGAGCCTCCCAGCATCCCACGTGGTCGGCCGGCTGACTGTGGGAGGAGGCTGCCGTGGATTCAGGAAGAACCGGATTCGTCCTCCTACATTTGATCCCTCCCCTCCGCGTTTCCTCTGCCAGCCCAGCCAGCTGGCGTCACTCGGGGAACCTGGGCTCCTGGGTCCCAGCAGGAGGAGGAAGTCTGGGAGGGATTTCCCAGTGCAGTTCCCGTGGTCGAAATCTCCTGGAGCTCCTGCTTGGCCCTGGGGGTCCTGGATGGCGGTCATTCGGAACTGGTGGAAAGGACCACTTGGCAGAGGCGATGGGAGCTGGACGCCACAGTCGCCCGGGCGGTGGCCAGGAGCGGCCAGTGCTTGCCGTTTCAGCACCAGGGACAGCTCCCCCCACTGGGGCCCACACTGCACAGCTGGGAAGAGTCAGGGCGACCCCAGGAGGGGGACCACTCTAAGCTCTTCCACGGGGTCCTCATGGAGGTTGTGTCTCCTGCCCGCCGTGCCTTCCCCAGCCCCACCGGCTTCACAGCCTTCCCATGTACACAGCTGGCTGTCTATGGACCCTGTCTGTGCCCCAGCCACGGCTGCCCGTTTTAGTTTCTCGGGCCTGATTGGAGTCTCTGCTAAGCCAGTTCAACCACTGAGCATAAACTGGAATCCGGGAGCTTCTTCCGGGTCTCCCACGCAGGTGCATGGTTCCAATGATGTGGGCTGTCCTCTACTGCTTTCCTAGACCACAGGCAGGGAATTGAATGAGAAATAGAGCCGCCAGGACACAAACCAGCACCCATATGGGATCCAGGAGGACTTAGCCATTGAGCCATCACACGGGGCTCATTATCCAACCTGTAAGAATTACATTTCCTGGGCCCAAGTGCAGTGGCCTAGCAGCTAAAGTCCTCGCTTTGATTGTACCATCTTCTGTCTCTCCTCTCTCTATTTCTGACTTTGCGATTAAATATATAAATAAATCTTTTAAAAAAATAAATTAAAAAAAAGAAAAAGATGGAGCTCCTGGCTTTGTCCTGGCTGGGAACAAGGGCTGTTGCTACCACGTGGGGAGCGAAGCAGTGGCTGGAAGAACTTTCTGCTTTAGCTGGGTCTGAGTAGAGCACACCCCTGCTTGTCCCCCAACCCACCTGCGCCAAGCTGCAATCCCTTTCTTGTTTTCCCAGTGCAGTATGCCACTCCAGCTTCTCGGCCCTTTGTGTCAGCCCCTACTGACCCTTCCAGGGCACTGTTTGCCCCCTCACCTCAAGCCTTCTACTCTGAGCTGCCAGCAAGCCGGGCAGGGCGTTGAGGGGTTCTGAGTTGCCAGTGTTGTGCCGGATTTTGAAACCCCCAGATAATCATCAAGTCTTAAGTCAGTGCTAAGGCATAGAGGTGGTTTATTCAGGTTAACCTAGGTATCCCAGCTGGGCGGGGGGAGGGGCAGCTGCAGCTGGGGCTGCTAGGATCAGAAGGGAGGACAAAAAGAAGTGAGAGCCCTAAGAGAGAGAGAGAGGAAGAGGAGGAGAGAGAGAGAGCCCAAGCCCCCCAGTTCTTATACATTTCAGGCTATTAATTATACAGTCATGATTTAGCAGGCTTCTATTGGTGGGTTTGAAACAAGCAACTTTCAAAAAGTACAAATCGACGAGCTATTGGGCTGTGAATCTTATCAAATACCGGATACCTCCTTCCTGAGGAGTGGTCTGCCTACGTGACCTGCCAGGTGTCCTGCCGGGTGTCACGTAGACTATCAGGCCTGGAGTTCACACAGCCCCCAGGCAAGCCAATACGGCAGAATCACAAAAGGCAGAAAACGCCTAGGCTTGAACTGCCTTCAAGGGCTCTTTGCTAAAGACTGGCTGGGCTGGGATCAGGGCTGGAGGGCGCTGGGCGGGTCCATGGGGGAAGCAGCTTAGGTGGGACTGGATGGACGAACACGGAGCTGGTCTCAACTGGGTTGCTCATTTCCAAGTGAATGTGCTTAGCCCTTGAGGAAGAATGCTCAGGGGGATGGAATGCTGAGGGGGCGGGAGTCTGGCTGGTTCTGGATTATTTTCTGTAGGGATTAACCCTTGTGGTCAAGCTGATTTGGGACTGGCAGGATGCTATCTGCCTAATTCTAAAGTCTGAGCGAGGCAGGTGGGTGGAGGGGTGGGTTGGGTGAACGCCTTTTGGATTTGTAGCTTGCCTCTGGGGTGGCCTTGGGCCAGCGGTTGCAGTCCTGTGGGAGGAGGGCAGTGGATCCGTGGGGAGCAATATCTTTCTGTGCCGCTCTGCCGTGGACTCGCCGGAGCAGGTGCCTGAGGCAGCCTGTGGATGCATACCTCACATTTAAGAATTCCATTCCCTGACACCTCCAGCCTGCTCCCTTGGCAGTGGGTGCTGTCCCAAGCTTGGCGGAACCGTGCACGACTCTGTTGAAGACTGGAGCTGGGCGCCTGGATTTTTGTGGGGAAGAGGGATTCGAACTCGCGAACCCGCCGGCGCTCGCAGGATTCCGCCTCAAACACCCCCCCCCCCCCCCCCCCCCGGGTTCCCGCTTCCGGGCGGCGGGAGCAGGCTAGGGCAGCCCGGGACGCGCGTGCGTGCAAGCGTGCTCTCCTGACGTCCCCCCCACCCTCGCGTACGCCCGCGCCGCCGGGCGAAGCCAAGGGGCGGAGCTCCCGGGGGGGTGTTGCGCGCGGCGCGGCGGGCGGGGCCGTTGGCGCGCACCGCCTCCTCGCGGCCAATCCCCCCCGCGCTCGCGCGGGCAGTGGTTCGGTCCGCCCCCCGGCTCATTGTGCTCGCTTCACGCCGGCCCAAGATGGCGGCGGCGCTAGAGGCCCCGGGCCTGTGACCACAAAGAGGGAGCCGGGGGCCGGACGGGAGCGCGGCGGCGGTGGCGGCGGCCGTGGCCCACGCCAGGCGCCTTCCCAGCAGCCTCCCGCCCGCCCTGCTGCGCCCGCCCTCCCGCCGGCGGCCCCGCCCCTCCCCCGACCGCCCGCCTAGCATGGTGCGGCTGCCGCGCGCGCCGACATGGGCGACAAGCTGGAGCTGAGGCTCAAGTCACCCGTCGGGGCCGAGCCCGCCGTCTACCCGTGGCCGCTGCCGGTCTACGTGAGTGTCCGCGTTCCCCTCCGGGCCGTGACCCCCAAGGCGCGGCTGGCCACCGTTACCGGGTTCCACGGGGCCCCGCGTGGTGTCCGGCGCTGTCAGCGCGCACGGCGTCCGCCATTCCTTCCCGCTGGGGTCGTTTTTTTATATTATATATATATACTTATTTTCTGGGGGTGGGGTGGGGAGAATCCCCGACCGCGCGGGGAGTCTGCTTCGAGAAGCGGGGAGTTCCTCGGGGGAACCCCTCCCCTCACGTGCAGTGTTCGGGGGGGTCCGTGCGTTACGAGTTGGGAACTTGGAGAGAGGCAAAGGACTTGGAGACCCAAGTTGGGGGGTCCCTGGGGGAGGTGGCATGGCTGGGGTGGGGGCGAGCGCGGAGAGGGGCTCCCCTTTCCTCCGGAGGGGCTCCCAGGACGCGCGCGCCGGGCGGTGCGTGTCCGCGCTCGGCGTGTGCGGCGGTTCGCCCTTGGTTGCGCGCTGCGGGGCGCGGGCGCGCGTCCTCGGTGGGGGCGCCCTTGGGCGGGGTTGGGGGGTGCCTGGCCAGCGGTTTGCCGGAGGGGACAGGCCTGTCGGGGTTCCCACGCGCGTACTCCGTGTCCGTTTTCTGGGAGCGCGGGGGCGGGGCCTGGAAGGGGAGCTGGCGCGCGCGCGGGGTTTCCTGCGTCCTGGGGGGCGCACCGGCGTCCGTCTGGCCCCTGAGCTGGCCCGGGGCAGCTGGAGCGGGGGACCGGCTCGTAGGGGTGGGACGGCCCTGCCGGCTTTCCCACCTTAGATGGGGAAGCGTTTACCAGCGCACGCGTTCCGCCTTCCAAACACTTCCCCCATCCCCTCCCGCCTGGTGTACAGCTTTCCCCGCGCGCGCGCGCGCAGCAGGACAAGTTTTACGCTAGCTTTTGACTTAATTCTTCGTTTGGTTCAAATATGGTACAGTCGTCTTTTTTTTTTTTTTAATTTTTTTTAACTTGGGATTGTTTGTCTCGAAGCACAGCCTTCCCATTCATTGCTTCCTCCCCTGCTGTCTGCATCGGCCCGTGGGTGGCGGTGTGGGGACCTGGGCCAGGTTGAGTGGGGACTGGAAGTCCTTCCGGGTTTGCCCACCAGGTGGGTCGTGGACATGAGTGCAGTGGGCAGTGCTGTGTGCCTGCCAGCTGGCAGATCCCCTCTCACGTGCGGTGTGGCCCAGAAGTTCTATTCCGGGGATGGAAGGTGAGGTGGATCGGCAGGGGGCTGTGGGCAGTGGTCTCCTCCCACTGTCCGCCTGGCCTGACCTGAAGGAGGCCTGGTGTGGCCTACTGGCCCGCGGTCACGGCGTCCGTCCCACGGCGGGCGCAATGTGTGTGGGACCCAGCCCATTCATTCATGAGTCACTCGGGAAGCGCCTGTGAACTCCTGGCCCTGAGTATGCTGAGGGCAGCAGCGTGCCTGGAGCAGGAGAGGGAGGGAGCCGGCGGCGTGGCCCTGCGGGGCGTGCCTGGCGTGGGGACAGCGGAGTCGGCTGCGGGGGCTTCGCCCGTGACTCAGTGCTGCCGGGGCTCCTGGCCGCGGAGCTCCCGCTTGCTCACGCCCCGGCGCCGGGCCAGCCGTGGGCGGCCCGAGGGAGTAGTGGTTGTGGGCGGGCTGAGCCATCCCTGGCCGTCTGACTCACGCGCTATTTCGGTGGCTGAGCGCAGGAGAGGAGTGTCCCTCCGCTGTGTGCCTGGCAGGGGGTGGACTGGCCTTCAGCTGGCCAGCGTGGGTAGGGGGGCGTTGTGGCTCTTAGCCTGGAGTGCTGGGGGGGGGGGTTCCCCCAGCCTGGCTTCCCGGTGCAGCCCTGTTGTCTTACTGATAGGTTTGAAAGGCCGGGCGGGGGTGGGGGGGGCCTTTCCCTGAAGACCAGAGAGCCCAGAACTCCAGCTGGGGGGCGGTTGTTACCTGGCCCGTTAGCTGGGCCTCCCACGAGCCAGGATTATAACCGCTTATTATTAATCTTCTCTTTTTCTTTTTCGAAGTTACTTAAAACAGAGTCCCAGAAAGGGTTGCGTCTAACACTCACTGAATCCCCTGCCATATAGGTGCAAGGAGTGGGCTGGCCAGCTGAGAGCCAGGAGCCAGGTGTTCCATTCGGGGCTCCCGCAGGGGTTGGGGCCCCAGCCCTTGGGCCATCTTCCTCTGCTGGGCTTCTCAGGTGTACCAGCAGGGAGCTGGCTGGGACATGGAGCAGCACCCTACCTGAAGATGAAGACTCAGGGGACCCTACTGGGCCAGCCAAGTCCCTGCTGGTGGATTTGTTCAGGGGCTAGTACCCAGTGAGCGAGCACATCAGATGAGGGGAAGCTCCGAAGCAACTGATTCATTGATTTAACTTTCAAGATTTATTTTACTGAAGTCAGAATTACGGAGAACAGGAAAAGCAGAGAGAGGTCTTCCATCTGGGAGTGCGGGGCGATGGCTACAACAGCCAGCCCGCCTGCAGCCCTGAGACAGGAGCTTCCTGCAGGTCTCCCAGGCGGGTGCAGGGTCCCGAGGACATGGGCCAGCCACTGCTGCTTTCCCAGGCCATTGGTAGGGAGCGGAGTCTAAAGTGGAGCCCTGGGGACTTGAACTGGCACCTCGTGGGGTGCCGGCACTACAGGTGGAGGAGTAGGGTGCTGTGCCGCTCTGCTGGGCCCCCTAACAGTGTCTTCAACCAACAGTAGGAGGACGTTCTGGTTCCAACACAGACTTTGCCGAGAGCGCCCTGTCTGCCAGGACCCCAGTGGGGGCTCTGCGTGGACCACGTCATCCTGAGGACGGTGCTGGTGGTCGTGCTGCCACGTGCGGTCCAGAGAAGCTCTCTGCATGTTCTCGCTCCTGGGGAGTTGGGCCTGCCCATGCAGCAACTGCCTTCCTCCCCGCCCCAGGCCAAAAGCTAGTAGAGGGCCGGTGAGGGGTAAGCTGCCCCGCTGCCCACCCAGCTCCTTGCCACTGGCCTGGGAGGGAGACAGAAGGGCACAGCCCAGCCCTGAGCTCCTGGCACCCAAGTGGGGAGCCCGGTGCAGTCCTTCGTCTTTGGCTCAGCTGGGCTGGCTGAAACCCGGCTGCGGGACTGTCTAGGCAGGCCTGTCCCTTCCCTCGCTGATGCTCTTCCGGACAGAATGAGTCTGTCTTTAACGAAGTGAGATTGAGTGACGTCAGTGAGGAACAGCTTTGTATGAGAACAGTGTGTGAGTGTGTGATTGTGAGTAGTGTGTGTGTATGTGTGTACTAGATCTGAAGTTGCGTGGGTTGTCGTCCCTCCCAGCATGTTAGATGCCTTTGGTCCTGTGTGGACCTGTGTGCCCCGCAACCGCTGCTTGACCCCTCTGCCTCCAGGTGCCCCCAGCTCATGCTCTGGGTGGGTGCGCGGTGCCAGGCAGAGCCCCTGCTTCCCCCCTCCTGGCCTGGGGGAACTCTCCCGTGCCAGGCCTTGCCTGGGAGCTGGCTTGTCGCCTGCCACATCAGGCCGCGTCACCAGGCTGCGTCACCGTGTGACTGGCGGGGTATTTTTAGCGGTGGGTTGTGCTGTATGCAGCTCCTCCTGTGTCTGAGCCCCCGCAGGTCAGCACTGGTGTCGAGTGGGGGGGCCGGCTTCCTGTGAGTCACCTGCCTGGCTGGGGCACTTGCACCACGCGTGCCTTTTTGTGTGTGGTCTTGGGCACTGCCAGCGCTTCTCACAGGTGCGTTGGCAGAGCCTGGCTCGCCTCCTCAGCCCAGCAGGGCACTGGTGCCCCCCGGAGGCCGTGTCTGCAGGCTTACTGCAAGGGAGTGACCGGCCCCTGTCTGCTTCTGGGCTGTCTCCCCCCCAGGCCCAGCTGGGAGCCTGGACCTGCAGGCTTGACAGCGGATGGCTGCTGTGCGCAGCGCGTGGTGGGCGCTTGCGCAGAACTGTGGGTGTGGCGTGGGCCTTGGGGACCACAGGGGGCCTGTCTTGCGGATGGCACTGGCCTCCACAGGAGGTGTGCCCAGCAGGAGCTGACAGCGGCTGCTGCCCTGTGGGGTGGCAGGTGGCTCCAGCCCTGCTGCTCCCGGCAGGCCTGAGGCCGCCTTCTGCCTCCCACTGCTCGTGTGGGGGTGCCAGCTGCTATGAGCCTGGGGTGCCCCTTGGTGTGTACTGGGCAGTGATTTACTGACGCAGTCCTCCACCTCCCGTCTCCCCTCCCTGTGGGTGTCCTTGTGTCGCGTGCTTTGGGCCGCCCTTCTGCCCACACAGAGGGCACGGGCAGCTCTGGGCTGCAGGTGGGGCAGTGCGTGTGCAGTCCATGCTTGGGGCCTGGGAGGAGGTTGTGATGAGCGCAGCCGGGGAGTGGACCTGGCCTGCTGTGGGTGCCGCTCTGCCCCTGCTCTCAGTCTCATGGTCCTGACCCAACCCCACGGCGGTCACAGGCTGGGCTTCACATAGCCCTTAGACTGGTCAGTCTATGAATTGGGCCACAGTCACCTGCTCTCAGGGTCCTTTCGGGCTGGCCGGGTGGAGGGTGGCCCGCGGCCCTGACCTGTGGCCTCTCCTTTCTCTGGCAGGACAAGCACCACGATGCTGCTCATGAGATCATCGAGACCATCCGGTGAGTTGGCGGCTGGGTGTTCTGTCGGCCGGTGCTGCTGCTGGGGGTCCTGGCCAGTTGCTGCAGCCTTGGCTTCCTTCCTGGGGACTGGGCCTTTGTCAGGGGGAGCCATGGGCTGGTTGCTGCCATCCATACTCCTTGGCAGCCCACTGGGGTTGGCAGGTTCTGCGTTGGCCTTGTGTTGCAGTTGGGTGGGGGCAGCTTGGTCAGGGAGCCGCCCCTCTGGGCTCTGTTGCCCTGAGAAGTGGGTATGGAGGCCCACCTGGAGCCCGTGCGCATGGAGGTTCTGGGCTGGCTGTGCCACCCCACTGACCTGTTGCCTGTCTGGGTGCCATGGAGGGAGACCTGGAGGAGGCCCGGCTAGTCAGTGTGCCCAGGCCTCAGCCGTGAGGGGTGAGCCGGACTGCATGCCGAGCTCCCGGGGTGGTAGGCAGCTGGCAAGGCTCTGGAGGTTCCAGGCCTGTTTCAGGATTGGTTCCGTGTGCCAGGCCTTCCCGAGCCGTAGCCCTCACACAGCCCGGTGAGACACCCAGGGAACCTGCTCAGCTGGCTTGGGGCATGGCTGCACCAAGCACTCAGTCAGCTGGCAGGGCCATGCCTCTGTGGGGCCCAGTCCTGAACAGATCCATCTTTAATGTGGATTAGGGGAGCGGGCCGGGGCAGCCCATGGCCATCCAGCACCCGCAGTGCTCCCAGTGTTCCCACCACCTAAGATCCCAGCTTTGGTTTCTCTCATCGAGGTCATGCTGAAAAAGTTCTTGGAGCATTAGCGTAGGTGTTGGCAGGTGTCAGGGAAGCCGCCGGCATGGGGGGTCCTCGTGGAGGGGGCTATGGAGACCCACTGGGTCACTTCCCAAATGGTCACCGCAGCCAGGCCATGCCCAAGCCAGGAGCTAAGCACTCCACCCAGGCCTGCCATGTGGGGGCGGGTGTGCTAGTTTGGGGACCCTGGCCTGCTGGTTCCCAGTGTGCGCCTTGGCAGGGAGCTGGCGTTGGGGTGCATGTGCTGGAAATCGAAGCAGGTCACCTCATGCCCCATGAGATGCTGATCTAGCACTGGCAGGAGATGCCAGGACGCGCCAGGGCCCGTGTGAGCGGCCTGGTGGCTGTCGGTGCCTCGCAGCGCCTGTTGGGGACGCGGGGCTGTGGGTGCTTGTGTGCTGGTGGCTCTCAGAGCCGTGCTCTGGGCTGGCCTGTTCCCCTGAACCTGCCTGTGGCGTGGGCCCCCTTTGCTGCTGCCTGAGGACTTGAACTTAGAGCAGCTGGGTGAGTGCTGGCCAGCGCTTGTTGGCCGTGTCCCTCTCCTCTCTCCCAGTGACAGCCATTCATTCTCGTTGGCCTGAAGGGCACAGCAACAGAGGCAGGGCTTGTGTCATGTGCTAGCTCGCTCCCCAAATCCCTGCCCTAGGCACGGGCGGACCGGGTCAAGACCAGAACTTTGAGTCTCCCCATGTGGGTGGTGGGGCCCAGATCCGAGCCGTCATCTGCCGCCTTCCCGGGGAGCTGACCGGAAGAGAAGCAAGAGTACTCCAGCTTGGCCTTTGATCCGGGGTGCCCTGGCACCTCACTGCTCGTGCCTTGCCACATTCAGAAGGTTTTATTGATTTGAAAAGCAGAGAGACAGACAACCTGTCCACGTGCTGGCTCCGGTTCGGAACGCCCCACGACAGACAGCCAGGAGCGGGGAGCCCCCTGTGGGTCTCCGTGGGGGTGGCAATCCCACACAGCCTCACCGGAGCAGTCAGGATGGACCTCCAGCTGTCTCCCGCATCTCACCCCCTGCCCCCTTCACGGTTACACTCAGGCTGGGGTGGGGAGTGTGGGTTTTTGTTTAAGATTTATTTGTTTTTTATTTATTTGAAAGGCAGGGTTACAGAGAGACAGGGAGACAGATCTGCCGGTCTACTCCCGGATTGGCACAGTGGCCTGGGCAGTGCCAAGCCAAAGCCAGGGGCCTGAAGCTTCTTCTGGGTCCCCCCTGTGGGTCCAGGGCTCCGTGGCTTTGGGTCTCTTCTGCTGCTTTCCCAGGTCACAGGCAGGGAGCTGGATGAGAAGTGGAGCAGCCGGGCAGACGCCCCTGTGGGATGGTGGCAGGTTAGCTTGTTGAGCTCTGGTCCAAACACCCACCCTAGCCTGCCGTGCCTGTGTTGCAGGTGGGTCTGCGAGGAGATCCCAGACCTCAAGCTCGCTATGGAGAACTACGTACTCATCGACTACGACACCAAAAGGTAAGAGGGTCTCCCTGCTTGCTGCCCCCAGTCCTCCCGGGAGTGTGCCCAGCCTGCCCTGTAGCTCTGGCAACGGGCCGGGCGGGAAAGTCGGTCAGTACGGCCCAGTGGCCAGCAGCTGTTCGTGTCTGCGTTCCCTGGCCTGACCTCTGCCTCCCGGAGCCCCAGGGTCTCTGCAGTGCCTGGCTGGAGTGGGACAAGGGCCCCTCTCAGCTGGTTTCCTGTGAGAGGAGAAGCTTGTGGGGCATGCCTGTGTCAACCACCCCACTGCCTGTTCAGGACCTGACCCCCTGTGAGTCTCACCTTGGCTCTGCCTTGAGCCAGGTGGCCTCCCGGCGAGATCCCCAGGGCACTGCAGGGGCAGGACCACCCCGCTGAGCAGGTGCCACTGTAGGCTCTGCTGTGGGCAGGCAGGGACCCTGGTGACGTGCGCAGCATGTTGGGGGATCCAGGTGTGAGGCTGTGGCTGGGGTGTGGTCCTGCTGCCTCCTGTGTGCGAGTGGACGTGTCCTAGCAGCCTGAGGGCCTCGGACCTTGCCCGGGTGGGGCCTATTTGATGATTGGGAGGCCCGGACAGCAGGACGGGCAGGAGCAGGAGGGGCCCTGCGGCACCCCACGTCTCCTTGCACAGACCTGGGCCAGAGACCCGCATGCTCGCTGATGAGTGCTGGCTCCTCATCTTGTCAGGCAGAGGGTTGGGGGGGAGGGAGACCCCCAAATGCCCACTAAGCTGGGGCTGGGCCAGACCAAGTCCCAGAGCCAAGGGAGCTGTGAGCAGGAAGCTGGGCAGGTGGCCCCGGGAGGACTGTAGGCCACACCTGAATAGGGGCTGTGGGCATCCCACGGGCCTGCCCCCAGACCCATCTATTGATGTTTCCTGCTTTGAAAGATGAATTCTTTTATATATTTATTTGCAAGGCAGAAAGGCAGAGCGATCTTCAACCCTCTGGTTCACTTCCCAGATGGCGTCAGGTAGGTCCGGGCCAGGCCAGAGTCAGGAGCCGGCAGTCCAGTCAAGGCCCCACGCAGGATCGTCCACAGGGAGCAGACGGGGCCAGATAGGCACCCTGTGCTCCAGCCCCCAGGTCCCCGAGCGGCACGCCTGTTCATCCTCCACAGATGGCCCCACAGGGATGGTGGGACGCTAGCATGGTCATCCGCTGGGTGGTTTGTGGGCATTTAAAGATGCAAAACCCTTGCCCGGGCCCAGAACTGCCAGGCAGGATGCTACAGTTAGGAGCCAGCCTCCCTTCCTGCCAAGAGGTACCACTAAGTGAGGAAGCAGCAGGGACCTTGAGGGCAGGTACCCCAGGGCTTCTGCGAGTCCATGTTGCCTGTAGGAACGGGTCCCCAGGAAGTTGACAGTGGGGGTGAAAGGTGGAGCATGGGCGAGCGAGAAGCGGCCCGGGCACCAGGGGTGTGGCTGGGTGGCTGCTGCCCAGCTGAGCAGTGTGGACGGGTGACTCTCCCCAGGTCTGAGCGATGGATGGAAATGGAGCGACTCCAGTGTGGGTTTCTGATGGGCTTGGCTGCGGCCTCCCACTGTCCTGGGGCTCCCGTCAGCCTGTAGTGGGGTCTTCCCAGATCGCTCAGGCCTGTTGCCCAGGTTCTGTTTTTAGCTGCAGCCACCACAGAGCGGGGCGTGGCGGATGGGCCTTATCCCTCAGCCCTGGAAGGACCGTGGCGGGCAGGATGTGGGGGGCGGGCTGCCTGCAGGAAGAGGCACTGACTGCCTGGCTGTTGTGTGGGGTGTCTTCTGGGCCCTGGTGCCTACGGAAAAGTCACCCCGACCCCTTCCCTGCCCCTGTGGCCTTGGCGTGTAACTGGGCTGTTCCCCGAAGGCCTGTCGCGGGTGTGTGTGTGTGTGTTGACCCCAGGAGAGCTGAATGAAAAGGAGTGGTCAGCATCGTTGGTGACCAGGGAGCTGAGCCCTGTTGCTGTGCGGGAGGGCTGCTTGGTGCCCCAGCTTCTAGCTCCAGTCTGGCCCTGCTTCTGGCTGTTGTGGCACTTGAGGAGTGACTGGGCGCTCCGGTGTCTCCGTGTGTCGAGGTGATGGCCTGACATCTTGGGGAGAGAGAGTCCTCTGCCCTCAGAAACGCATCCTCACTGCAGGTCTGACACTCAGAGCTTGTTCAGCCCAAAGGGCCGTGCCCCGTTGATGCTGTGGGACCCCAGGATGGCTTCTGAGACCCCCTGACCCCTGGGGGACCCCAGCCTGGGGTGAAGTCTCCTCTGTGGGCCCCGTTGATCCAGCTGCTTGGCCGTGGGGGAGCTGTGTGGAGCCTTTCATACCTGGAGTTTGGCTCAGGGCTTGTACCTGCCCGCCAGCCCCCGTTCTCCATCACAGTCAATGCCACGTGGAGTGACTGCAGCCTGAGAGCTCGGCCGGGGCCTCATGGTCCTGGGCTGTGCATTGGCCCTGAAGCCCCCTTCCCCGGGGGAAAAGCCGGGGCTCCTGTGAGGTCTGGCCGTGTGGGGGTGCCCGTAACCAGCGCCCTCCCCTGCTGTTTCAGCTTTGAGAGCATGCAGAGGCTGTGTGACAAGTACAACCGTGCCATCGACAGCATTCACCAGCTGGTAGGTCCTGTCCCTGCCCCTGGACATGGCAGCTCTGGGTAGAACCCCTGGCTGGCAGTGTGGGAATCTTGGCAGCTGGTCTGTGACGTGGCCTCGTCCACTTGCAACTCAAGTGTGGCTGCACAGTTCCCGGTTGCGCTGTGTGCTCTGCGGGCTGCCCCAGCCAGCCAGCCTTCCTGTCTTTGGGAGAGCTACTACAGTGGACTTGGAAGTGCCCTGTGGTGCTGCGGGGGGAAGCTGGCCCGGGGTTGTGCCTCCATGGCCTGTGGGGCCCAGGCTCCTGGGCCCCCTGCTCCATGCCCAGCCTTGACGGCCTCTCTGACCCACTGGCCACTTTCTCGCTGCTGCCGCCTGTGACAGGATGGTGGAGGCCAAGCATGGAGTCTGACAGCACAGCGTATCGAGCTGCTGTGTGAGGCAGTGATAGCTTGGGCTTCCTTGTGGCTTCTGGCGCAGAGGTGAGCCCAGGGCTGGAGGCCTGGGCCAGCTGTAGCCTGCTCCGCACTGGGCAGCCATCATGCTGGGAGCCCCGTGGTCCTGACCACAGTCGCGGAGGAAGAACTTGCCTGCAGTCCTGGGTGCTTGCTTAGCTGAGTGAGGGTTTGTGCTTCTGGCACACAGCACGGCAGGTGGCACCCAGAGCCTTCACTGGAGCTGGGCCTCACAGCACTTGCTGTCTCATGGACTCCACTCTCCCTAGGCCCATGGGACTTGGGCCGGGGCAGGGCCTGACACTGGGATTGTCCCAACAAGCAGCTGTCCCGGGATGTGGGAGATTGGTTAGCAATGAGTGGTCCAGTCAGCATCTGAGGAGGGGCAGAGCTGTGGGTGAAACTGGCAAGCCATGCTCGGGCACTGGCACCTACTCCCTGGGGCGTCCCCAGGCTGTGTGTGACAGCTGCGTCCCACACCCCCTGTCCCCTAGTGGAAGGGCACCACCCAGCCCATGAAGCTCAACACGCGGCCGTCCAATGGGCTGCTGCGGCACATCCTGCAGCAGGTGTACAACCACTCGGTCACCGACCCCGAAAAGCTCAACAACTACGAGCCCTTCTCCCCGGAAGTGTACGGCGAAACCTCCTTTGACCTGGTGGCCCAGATGATTGACGAGATCAAGATGAGTGAGGATGACCTGTTCGTGGACTTGGGCAGCGGTGAGTGCTGGTCCCTGGTGCCTTTCTGGAGGGGCCAGTGGCTCCTTGGCCCGAGCCCTGGGGTTGAGTGTGGTTGCCCATGTTGGGCACTGGCTGGGCGTTTCTCTGACGTGGGCCATTCAGGACCTTGTCACCCAGGACCCAGAGGCACAGCCGACCACACAGGGCACGCAGCCGTGCCTATAATGTCGATGTGGCTTTCTCCCAAGCCCCTGACCTGCGGGCCTTCCCTGTCAGGGCGCAGGTCACATGGGGTGGTGCCTGTGAGCTTGTAGATGAGTTGTGTGAGGGTGCTGTTGGATGGAGCTGGGTTTGGGCAAGGGGTCCCGAGCAGGGTGTGGTGTGGGGGCCGCGGAGCGCCATCTGCGGATGGCCAAGTGGGGCCTTGCTGCGCACCTCGCCCCGAGGCTGACGTGCACCTGTCTGCCTGAAGGTGTGGGCCAGGTTGTGCTACAGGTCGCCGCGGCCACCAACTGTAAGCATCACTACGGCGTGGAGAAAGCGGACATCCCGGCCAAGTACGCGGAGGTGAGTGCCCCAGAGTGGGTGCCCGGGGGCTTGAGGTGGCCAGCCGGGTCAAGGGCGTGGGCATCCCCAGCCCGCCAGGGCAGGTTGCTGGTGCCCCTGCATTGGGGCCTCTGCCCTCCCTTCAGGCCCTGCCCCCTCGCCTCCCCCTGTGCCTGAGGGTGCGCTGAGTGGTAGGGGATGTGGCGTCTGTGTGATGCCCCAGGTTGCAGCGTTGCGTGTTGAGCGGGACGACTGAGGGGGGCTCCTGTGAGCTTCCCCTGTCAGGGCCTTCTAGAACTTTCTGTGTTTTTGCAGACCATGGACCGAGAGTTCAGGAAGTGGATGAAATGGTATGGAAAGAAGCATGCAGAATACACAGTGAGTGCCCTCGCGTCATGCCCCGTGGCCACCACTGCCCGCCGTGTAGACCTCACAGTGCCCCACCCCCAGGGCCTCTCCTGACCAGAGGTCACGTGGCCAGGGGCAGCCGAGGCTTCCCAGCAGCATTGGCCTCATGGTGTCTCCCTCTGTCCCCCTCCAGCGGCTACCTTGCTGGCAGGGATCAGCTCTGCTCGGGGCTCTTCAGGAACCAGAACTTTTGGGGGACAGGCAGCCAGGGGCTTGTCACATCACTTTTGTGGTTTCTTTGTAAAAGCCCCCTAACAATGTCCTAAAACTGCTCTGTTGGCGTCCGCCTTCCCTGGCTCGGGCCGCCTTGCCTCTCCGAGTTTGCAGTCCTGTGGCATGCAGCCTCTGCAGATGGTCTCTTTGTGCCCAGGCACTTGACATGGCAGCTGCCTCCGTGTTCCTTAACGCAGGTGGATGGGAGTGGAGTGACAAAGACAGCTTCCACCTTCTGCCTCTTCCCCAGGGCCTCCCGCGTGGGTGCCAGGCACCCCTGGCACTGGGACCAGTGCCACTGCCTCCCGGGACCCCAGTGGGCCTTGGGAAAGCAATGGCCTCCCCAGGCCTCAGCCCCATCGGGAGCTGGGAGGGTGGAGCCTAGCTGTCCCTGCCCTCCTCTTGGGTGCTTTGTGGGCTTGTCTGGACTGTGCCTGGTGGGTACACGGGCCTACGGCTAGTCCGAGGACATGTGCTGGTCAGGGCAGCCGGGCAGGCCAAGCCAGCCTGTTGGCTCACGTGTGGCTTGGGTTCCCAGACACAGTACTGCTGGATCCCCGAATGATTCTCATGTACTGAACAGACGTGGCTGTGGGCCTCCCCGGGCCAGCAGGGTCAGGGTGTACGTGGTGGGGAATATTTGGCCCTGCTTGGGGCCCTTTGGATGTCTGATCTTGTGAGGTTCAGGGGTTCCCTTCTCCTGCCATTTGGGTTCCGGCTAAAGGGTTTCATTCCTTGTGGTCTCAGCGAGGGGCCTCGTCAGGAGTTGGCCCCGTGGACAGCCCCCGTGAGAAGCTGTGTCCCCAGTGGAAGCCTGTGCAGCGGGCAAGCACTTGTTCCCTTCCCCACCTCCAACTCCAGAGATGACAGAAGGCCAGCAGGGACCACAACCCTTCCTGTTCCCCTATCAGGGTCGTGCTCCCCCAGCCAGGTGCCCCTAGGCTGGCTGCCCTCGGCCCGAGCTGGGTCTCCTCCGGGCACAGCAGCGACCTGCAGGCTCACGGCTAGACACTTGCCGCGCACTTGGCCCTTAGCAGGTGCTCCATGCCCGCCATCCGGCTGAGGGTCCCTGGGCACCCTGGCCCCTCAGTGCTGCGGCCACACCTGCAAGCTTGTGGTCCTCTGGTCCTGCAGCCCCAACATGCCCCTAGCACCCCACAGTCCAGTTCTTGTCCCTGTGGAGTGGCCTGACCTGGACACCTCGTATCAGTGGCCCATGGGGCCTGTGTGTCCCCTAGTGTGTGTCCTGGGGTCTGCACGCGCTTTTGGTGTGTCTGGGTCGGTGGATGTGTTGTCATTTCTTCTGATGTCTGCTGTGGCGTGGAACGTGCTGGCCCTTGAAGCTTCCCCTGTTTTTCAAGGCTGCAGCTTGCGGCAGGGCGGACGACAAGAACTCCTTGGTAGCCTTGAGGCCACTGCATAGTGCTAGTCCACTAAGGGAGCCCCTGTGAGGGTGGGCCCGGGGCTGACAGACAGGCTCACCTGGTGTCAGCAGTTCTGTCGTGTGGCGTCCCCTGTCCCCCATCTCCTCAGCCACTGGCATTCCCTGTCCCCTCAGCCCCCTGGTCCCCATCTCAGCTCCTGATGTCCTCCATCCCCCAACCCCTCAGCCCCGGCATCCCCCGTTCCCTCATGGCCCACGAAGGCCGTGCAGGAGCGAAGCTGTTCGTCTTGTGTCTTGCAGCTGGAAAGAGGCGATTTTCTCTCAGAAGAGTGGAGGGAGCGCATTGCCAACACGAGGTACGGGCTGCAGCTGCCCCTCTGTGGCCTGCTGGGGCTGAGCCCCGGGCTTGGGCTCTGCTGTGTGGATCGGGCGGCCCCTGTGGGGGGCCGGGGCTCTGTGCCATGTGGCCCTGGGTGCAGGCACACTCACCTGAGCCTTGTCTTGCAGTGTCATCTTTGTGAATAACTTTGCCTTTGGTCCCGAGGTGGACCACCAGCTGAAGGAGCGCTTCGCCAACATGAAGGAAGGTGAGGTGCCCGCGTCCGTCCATCCGTCCAGCCCCCTGCCTGCTGCTTTGTTTGGGTTTGAAAGGCAGAGTGGAGCGAGAGCTGCTCTCTACTGTTGGGGGAGAAGGCTGTGGCGGCCAGGCCAGGTGCATCAGGCACTCCTCGAAGGTGTCCCATGGGTGCTGGGGCTGCCACCTGCTGCCTTAGCAGGTGCCAGGCGGGATGTGTGGTGGCACCACTCACCCTCTCCAGTAGGACACCCGGGAGCATTTGAGGTCCCGAAGAGTCTCCGGATAGCCTCTGATGGACTGTGGCTGTTTCCGTGCACTTGCATGTTCTGTTTGGCCTTGTGTCACGTGGTTCTCAGCTTTGGGGTGTCCATAGCACCCAGGGCTGCTCGCTGGGGCTTCTTCCTTCCTGGTCCTGCAGGGACCCCAGCCTGCCCCAGGCCTCCTCCTCCTCCAGTCAGCCCTGTACCCTCCCACCCGGACACACTGGACAGAGGCCTGCCCAGTCCTGGGTCAGGGGCCACCCGGGCACCCACACGCTGACTGGCGGCTCTCCCTCAGGTGGCAGGATCGTGTCCTCAAAGCCCTTCGCGCCTTTGAACTTCAGGATCAACAGCAGGAACCTGAGTGGTGAGAGCTGTCGCTGTGCCCGCCCTGGGCAGCGTGGGCACTGCGGGGCAGCCAGGGGGCAGGGCCCTGAGCAGCCAGGGCTGAAGGGCCCGCACCTCCCCTCACCCAGCACCCCTGCTGCCCGCAGACATCGGCACTATCATGCGCGTGGTGGAGTTGTCCCCCCTGAAGGGCTCCGTGTCGTGGACAGGGAAGCCAGTGTCGTACTACCTGCACACCATCGACCGCACCATAGTGAGTGGCCACGCGTGGGGAGCCTGTTGCCCTGTGCCGCGCCAGCCAGGGACCCTGTGCCGCGCCAGCCAGGGACCCTGCACGCCGCTGTGGCCCATTTCCCTCCAGGGCCTGGCCTCATTCTGTTTCTTCTTCTTTCCTTTCAGCTTGAAAACTATTTTTCTAGTTTGAAAAACCCAAAACTCAGGGTAAGTTCCTCAGCCTTCCCCTGTTGTAGGTGTGGGTGGGACGTCCCCAGCCCTTGGCATGCCACCTGCACCCGATCTGGAGTCTCGGCCTAGCAGCCCTCCCCCAGCACCGGTGCACGAAGACACATCCCTGCGTGTTTCCGCATCACACATGCTTCTCTGTCGCTGTGTGTCCGTGTCCCACCTTGATAGCTGGGGTGGGTGGCCCCCCTCTGTACACATAGCTGTCTCCGTTAGCTGGGGTGACTACTGAGGTCTTGCCTGCTCAAGTGAGGGTTGTGAGCTGCCTGGTGCTGTGTGGTGCTTGGGGACCACCTCCCCCAATCTGGCTGCTGCCCTCACACCCCTCACGTTTTTCTGCTGTGTCCCGTGCGCAGTGCCCCAGCACTCAGAGCATCCCTCCTGGCTGTTCCTGGGCCGTCCTGTTGAGGCAGCCTGCCCCAGGCCCTGGAACAACCTTGCTCTCAGGGTGCAGGATGCAGGCCTGCTGGTCTAGCTGCTGTCTGTTTCATTTGGGATTGGAGGTTAGAGCAAGGGGCGGTCCTCAGGTCCCAGTGCCTGAGTGGCCTGCTGGTGCCTGCCCCACTCACCAGGAGGAACAGGAGGCCGCTCGGCGCCGACAGCAGCGGGACAGCAAGAGCAACGCTACCACCCCCACCAAGGCCCCCGAGGGGAAGGCGGCTGGCCCAGCGACGACAGCAACAACGACAGGGGCTACTGCAGCGGAGGCCCCTGCGGTGAGTACCATGCATAGCCCTTGTGGCCCGCTCTGTGCCCAGCCCTGGCTCCCTTGCCCTCATGGCCCTGGCTTCTCTGCCATCATGGCCTGGCCTGGCCTGCGACTGGCCCCGGCTCCCCTGCCCTCACAGCCTGTCCTCTGCCCGCCCTATGCCCAGGACTTTGGTGCTGAGGATGAGAAGGCAGGGGTGACCACTGTCAAGAAGGCCTCTCCCTCCAAGGCCCGCAAGAAGAAGCTGAACAGGAAGGGCCGCAAGATGGCCGGCCGGCGGCGTGGGCGCCCCAAAAAGCTGAGCGCCGTGGACCCCGAGCGCAAACCCCGCAAGAGCCGCGCCGTGTTGGATGCCCTGCACACCCCGGCCGCACCTCCCACCGCCCCTCCCTCTCCCCAGGGTCAGTGGCTGTGCCAAGCTCATGGCTCTTGGTTTTTCTTTTTTTAAAGATTTATTTTTAAATTCTTATTGGAAAGTCAGACATAGAAAGAGGAGGACGATCTTTCTTCTGCTGAGCCAATCCGAAGCCAGGAGCCAGGAGCTTCTTTCTGGGTCTCCCACGCGGGTGCAGGGTCCCCAAGGCTTTGGGCCGTCCTCCACTGCTTTCCCAGGCCACAGGCAGAGAGCTGGATGGGAAGCAGGGCCACCGGGATTAGAACCAGCACCCATATGGGATGCTGGCTCATGCAAGGCAAGGGCTTTAGCTACTAGGCTACTGCCAGGAATTTGGATAAGTTGTGTTGTATTTCTCTGGAAGGCATCAGAATGAGGGCACTGTATCCCATGGTGCCTTGTCCTCCTGAGCATAGTGACCGCAGCTGGCCCATTTCACCCAAGCCCCCAGCCTTATCCAGGTCCCATGAGGGTGGCTGGGAGCCATGCATCTGGGTTGTGAGGGTGTCTGGGGTCCAGGGTTCGGGGCTGCAGCAGGTCCATGATGGACGGGTTCCTCTCTCCCGCACAGAGCCATATAGGTCCCCTCACAGCCCGTTCTACCAGCTACCTCCAGGTGCGCAGCGACTACCCCCAAACCCGCTGCTCACGGCGCCCACCCCTCCCGCGCTGCAGAAGCTGCTAGGTGAGCTCTTGGGGTGGGAACACTTGGGTGCCAGGAGGGCAGCCGGGGCTCCAAGCGTGCCTGAGGCAGTGGCTGTGGCCACGCTAGCTCCCTGCCTTGCTCAGGACTGCCCCGCCGCCATGGGAAAGGCCCACGGAGGCCCTGGTGCTGGGCTTGCTGCCTTGGGGTCGGGGGGTCCTGTGCCCTGAGGGGCGGAGTTCTCGTAGGGCTGGAGGTTGTGGGGCCCCACGGCCTGTGCCCTCTGTGCCTGCTAGTAACTTGCCTGTCTGTGCAGAGTCCTTCAGGGTCCAGTACCTGCAGTTCCTGGCCTACACCAAGACCCCGCAGTACAAGGCCAACCTGCAGCAGCTGCTGGACCAGGAGAAGGTGGGTCTGGGTGCAGCGGTCTCCTTCTGTCTGTGCCCAGCTGCGCCCAGGCCATGGCCGCTGGTGGAAGGGGCCCTACCCCAGGGCTCACCCCTGTTGCTCCTGCAGGAGAAGAAGGCCCAGCTGCTGGGCACGGCCCGCCAACTCTTCAGCCACTGCCAGGCCCAGAAGGAAGAGATCCGTAGGCTCTTCCAGCAGAAGCTGGACGAGGTAGGGGCTGGCTCCCGCAGGGCCCTGACCCCGGCGGGGGCGGGTCGGTGCGCCACCCCTGCTCATGTGTGTGTGTCTGTGTGTCTAGCTGGGGGTGAAAGCCCTGACGTATGATGACCTGATCCAAGCCCAGAAAGAGATCTGCGCTCACAACCAGCAGCTGCGGGAGCAGTCGGAGCAGCTGGAGAGAGACAACAGCCAGCTCCGCAGCCAGAGCCTCCAGCTGGTTAGTGGGTCGCCCCGAGGGCCTGCTGGGGCCTGCTGTGACAGTGCCCCTGCCCCTGGGCCGCCCCCAGGGTCTGCTGGGGCCAGCCTGACCATCCCTGCCCCTGTTCCTGCAGCTGAAAGCCCGCTGCGAGGAGCTGCGGCTGGACTGGGCCACACTGTCACTGGAGAAGCTGCTGAAGGAGAAGCAGGCCCTCAAGAGTCAGATCTCAGAGAAGCAGCGGCGCTGCCTGGAGCTGCAGGTGGGCGTCGGCCAGCTTCCTGGGGCACGGCTGGGTGGGGCCACGGCTGCTTCCTGCTTGGCCAGACTTCCTCTTTCCATGGGACACCTGTGTGTGTGTGTGTGTGCTGTGGGACACAGGCCCTGGTGGTTTAGGTCTGGCCCCGCCCCAGCCTCTGCGGCCAGCACCACACAGGTGGTTACTGAGCAGCGAGGGCAGGGAGGGACCCACAGTGCAGGCCGGTGTTGGAACCTGGAATGGGAGGCACCTAAGTGTCGCCTTGCCCCTTCTCGCCACAGTTCTGCGTGTGACCGACATGTGACTGTGTTGTTGCACTGAAAAGGTGGACCTTTTCACATATCGATCCCATATGTGCCCAGTAGTCAGGGGGCAGCTGGCATCTCCTGGTTTCTCATTTGTGTGGGGCCAGCTGGGGTCAGGGGGGCAGCTTGCCTGCGGCCTCAGCAGCCCGCCCCTCCTGCCGCAGATCAGCATCGTGGAGCTGGAGAAGAGCCAGCGGCAACAGGAGCTACTGCAACTCAAGTCGTGCGTGCTGCCCGACGACGCTCTCCCCCTGCACCTGCGGGCCAAGGGCCCGCTGGGCCGCGAGCTGGAGGCCGAGCCCAGCCGCCTGCATCTGGAGCTCGACTGTGCCAAGCTCTCGCTGCCTCACCTGAGCAGCATGAGCCCTGAGCTGTCCATGAACGGCCATGCGGCCAGTTACGAACCGTGTGGCGCCCCGAGCCGGCCTTCGTCCAAGCAGAACACGCCTCAGTACCTGTCCTCGCCTCTGGACCAGGAGGTGGTACCCTGCACCCCCGGCCTCAGCGGCCGGCCCCGGCTCGAAAAGCTGTCAGCGCTGGCCCTACCTGAGTGCACAAGGCTGTCCCCAGCCAGCGTGGTGCTGCGGAGGCACCCAGGCCAGGAGCACCCGGGGCCGGCCAGGGCTGCTGCCAGTGAGGCCGCTCCAAGGTGAGTGCCCAGTAGCGCCCACCTGGGATGTCAGGCCAGTCCGGCCCAGGGTGGGCGGGCCTCCCTGAGAACCTGGCCTCTTGTTGCAGGGTGGAACATGCCAAGGAGAATGGCCTCCCCTACCCCAGCCCCTGCCTGCCCAGCGGAACCAAGCTGAGCCCTCAGGACCCACGGCCGCCATCGCCTGGGCCCATGCCACTCCTGACTGAGAAGAGCAGTGAGAAGGTGTGGCCCTCCCCTCGCCACCCCCTCTGGGACCTGGGGTGTCCTGAGCCAGGCAGCAGGATTAGCCTGGGTGGGCTCAGGCTGCGGGGGCCCCAAGCCTCGTAAAGGAGGGATCCTCCACCAGAGGGTGCTGTGGGGTACAGGTGGGGCGGGGCCTGGCTTAGGGGGCTTGGGGAGGGAGTCCTGGGCTGTGAGGGGGCTCCGCCAGCTGGGCTGCAAGGACTGGCTGAGTGCGGGGCCTGTGGCACAGGGCGTGAAGGAGCGAGCCTACAGCAGCAGCGGGGACACCATCACCAGCCTGCCCATCAGCATCCCACTGAGCACCGTGCAGCCCAACAAGCTGCCCGTCAGCATCCCCCTGGCCAGCGTGGTGTTGCCCAGCCGCGCCGAGAAGGTGGGTGTGGGTGGAAGCGCCCCTCGGTAGGCCTGATTCTGGCCAGTGCCTCTACTGCCAGAGAGTGGAGGGTAGAGTGAGGGATGTGGCATTAGCATCCTTCCGCTGGGCCCCTGCCGGTCTTGCCTCGGCCGGGCTGGCTGTAGGTGTCTTGTGTGTTCTTTGTTCAGGGTCTCCCTGGGTATGCTGGGGTGGTGAGGCAGGGTCCCTGGGAGCTCCTGTGCCCCGAGTCACCCAGAAGGGAGGTCCATGTGTTCACAGTGTGGACGCGCACCCACCAAGGCTACCATGTGCTTTGCCCCGCAGAGGAGCACCCCCAGTCCCGTGTCGGCACTCGACAAGCAGATTGGTGCTAATACCCACAGCGCGGGGAGTAAAGGCCTGGGCCTGGCCCCGACAGGTACTGTTCCCAACCCTGGCTGGCCAGCAGGACCAACGCCTTGGGGTTTTCTGACATTCAAGATGTGTGCGTCAGGCATGGTTGGGGAGTCATAGGCAGAGAGGCCTTCCATCCATCAGGGCACTCCCCAGATGGCCACAGCGGCAGAGCCAAGGAGCCAGGAACTCTGGCCGGCTCTTCCACGTGGGTGCAGGGGCCCAGCCTGTGGAGCTACCCTCATTGTGGCTTCATGCCTCTGTGCCTAGGAGGAAGTGGCCCGAGGCACTGGCTTTGCTGCCAGCTGGTAGTCCTGCTCACCCCAGGCCACAGCTCTGGTGGGGTCAAGACGGGAGGCGCCACCATTGGCAGCTGGTCCTACCACCCTGGGACAGCTGCTAGCATCCCTTTTCTTGTGGGACCTCCCAATTCCAGGGGAACCTGGAACATTCCGGAAACATTTGCAGGGTGGCCTCCCACGTCCCCATCTGCTCTGAGACCACTATCCCTGTGCAGGTTTTGCCTATGCGGGCTCGGTGGCCATCACAGGGCCCTTGGGCGGGAGCCCAGCCCCCCTGGTACCCGGAGGAGAGTCCGCTGCCTTCGACGAGTCCTGCAGCTCCAGCAGCCTCTTCGTGGCTGTGGGCTCCCGCAGTACCACCCCACAGCATCCGCCCCTGCTCGGCCAGCCCCGCACCTCTGGTCCTGCCTCTCCCGCCCACCAGCTTGCTGCCAGTCCCCGGCTTGCTGGGGCTGCCCAGGGCACTGTCCCCGACCCCAGCAAGGGAGAACTCCCCTGTGACACCGGCTTCTCAGACCCCGAGAGCGAAGCCAAGAGGAGGAGCGTGTTCACCATCTCGTCCGGCGCGGGCAGTGCCAAGCAGTCGCCCTCCAACAAGCACAGCCCCTTGACCTCCGGCTCCCGTGGGGACAGCGGCCAGGGCCACGGGCAGGACAGGCGCAAACGTGGCCGCAGGAAGCGCGCCTCAGCTGGGACCCCCAGCCTGGGGGTGTCCCCCAAGCGCCGGGCACTGCCATCCGTCGTGGGGCTCTTCACCCCGTCCTCAGGGTCCCCCCTCAACCTCAGCTCCATGGTGAGCACGCAGCAACACCCAGCATCCGGCCAAGGGTTGTGGATGGGCGGGTCAGGTGTGCTGCCCAGCACCAGGCCCCGTGTAGGCCTGGCCTCTCTCCCAGCTTGCCTTATCCCCAACATCTCAGGTCAGCAACATCAACCAGCCCTTGGAGATCACGGCCATCTCGTCCCCCGAGAATTCCCTAAAGAGCTCCCCGACCCCCTACCAGGACCACGACCAGCCCCCCGTGCTCAAGAAGGAGCGGCCCCTGGGCCCCCCCAATGGAGCCCACTACTCCCCGTTGACATCGGACGAGGAGCCGGGCTCCGAGGATGAACCTGGGAGTGCTCGGTGAGGGGCCGGGGCAGCCAGGCTGTGCTCAGGTGGCGGGTCGGGTTGGCACAGCTGTGCCCAGGGTGGTTCCGGGGCTCTGCACCCACTGGGTGCAGCCCCTCACGTGGTGTACGTCTCATGCATGGAACCTCACATCCTCAGAGCTTCACTCATGCCCTGGGGTCAGCCCCTTCTGGCCACTGTGACCCTCGCTTACACATTCTGGTTGGGTTCCACGTGCAGCCCACATCCCCCCTTCCGACCCCTGCTCCCCAGCTCTGAGCTAGCAGTCCGGGAGCCTGCCTCCACTCACAGGTGGGGCTGGACTCCCTCTCCATGTGCTTGGAATGTGCTGGGAGGAATTAGGCAGATTGTTTGAAAAGCTCCCCAGGTGCTGGCGACAGCCAGGCGGGGGCTGGCCAGGTGGAGGCCAGGCATGCCGGCAGGGTCTCCCCAGGGCTGCAGGGGCCCTGGCCAACTGCCTGGGGATGAGCCTGCCCCCGTGGGTGTGTGGGGTCAGCCGCTGAACATCTTCCTTTGCCTTAACAGAATTGAGAGGAAGATTGCGACAATCTCCTTAGATAGCAAATCTCCCCCGAAAAGCTTGGAGAATGGTGAGTACCGAGCCCTCCCTGCCTCTGGCCGGCAGCAGTGACAGGGCTGGGCCTGCGGTCGCCCACAGCATGCTTGCTGCTCCTGCTGCGGATGCACCCCGGGTCCCCAGGCACTGGGGCCTCACGCCCGCGGCCTGTCTCCCCAGGTGGTGGTCTGGCGGGGAGGAAGCTGGCTCCCGCCAGCGAGCCGGTCAACAGCAGCAAGTGGAAATCCACCTTCTCGCCCATCTCCGATGTGAGCCTGACCAAGTCGGCCGACAGCCCACTGCAGGCCAGCTCTGCCTCAAGCCAGGCCTCCCTGTTTGCCTTCCGCCCGGCCCTGGATGAGCCAGGGGCCGCTGAGCCCAAGTTGGCTGCCCACCCAAGGAAGAGCTTCGCCAGCTCCTTGGCAGGGGCCGACGGACACAGCCCAGGGGCCCACCCTTCCAACAGCTTCGCACTGGGCCCGGGCCTGGCCTCGGAGCTCGGCCTGCATGGTTTCAGCGATGGTGCTTCCCTTGCCCACAAGGTCCCCTCGGAGGCCAATCCTTTCTTCACCAAGAGGCAGCTGGAAGGCCTGGGCGGCCTCAAGGGCGAGGGCGGCCCGGCCAAGGAGCCGGGCGAGCCGGGCCTGTCCCTGTGCGGGCCCATGGACAAGGCCGGCCCCCCCCACGGCAGCAGGGCCAGCAAGGGGCGGGACCGCGACCACGACGGCAAGAACGGCCACAACCTCTTCATCTCGGCAGCGGCGGCGCCCCCCGGTGGCCTCCTCGGCGGCCCTGGCCTCGTGACGGCAGCTCCGGCAGCAGGCAGCTCGGCACCCGGCGGCCAGGCGCACCGCCCCTTCCTGGGTACTTTTGGGCCTGGGCCACAGTTCATGGGCCCCATGTCCCTGCAGGCCAACCTGAGCTCGGTGGCCGGCTCGTCCGTGCTCCAGTCCTTGTTTGGCTCCGTGCCGGCCGCCGCGGGCCTGGTGCACGTGTCCTCCGCTGCGGCCAGACTGACCAACTCCCACACTATGGGCAGCTTCTCCGGGGTGGCAGGCGGAACCGTCGGAGGTAGGCAGTGGCGCCGCCGTGCCCCGTCGCTTTGCTTCCTGCACAGGCGGTGACGGGGCCGGCTGGTGTTCGGGCCCTGTGCCCGCCAGCCCCTCTCTCCATAGTCTGGACGACTGACAACGGCTGCCGGTGGTGGGCTCTGTCCTAACGTGTCCCTCTTGTTTGCAGAAGTCTGTGCCGCACGTAGCTAGGGCAGCTCGCGGTCCTGGCTTTCCTTGCCCCCCCACGGGCTCCCCAGGACCGCGAGCCACACCCGCCCCTCCGCTGCCCTGGGTGCCTTGTGTGCGTGCGCCTCGACGCTGACTCTCTGTCTCCTGTCTGCAGGTGTCTTTAACCACGCGGTGCCTCCCGCCTCTGCTCATCTGTTTGGAGCCAGTGTCGGCAGTGGGGCTGTGTGTGGCAGCGCCCCGCTGGGCCTGAGCCCGCTGCAGGCCTCCTCCTTGCAGGCCGAGATTCGGCCTCCCCCTCCGCCAGCCCCGCCCCTGGCCCCCGCCCCGCCGCCCCCTAACGTGGCCTTGCCTCCCGCCCCGACGCTGCTGACCGCTAACCTGGACCCCGTGCTGCTGCAGAGCCTCACGCCCGTCCCTGTAAACATTAACCACGTCTTCCTAGCTCCTGCCTCCGCTGCTTCTCTGTCTCCCACTAACCCCTCTCTCTCTGTCAAGCTCACCCCACTCTCGCACAAGGTCTCCCACCCGCCCTTCTCGGTGCACCCGCAGCCCCTGCCCCGGCTGGCCTTGGCACAGACCGTGCCCGGCATCCCGCAGGCCAGCTCCACGGGCGCGCCCGCTGTGTGGGTTTCTCTTGGCATGCCGCCTCCTTATGCCGCGCACCTTTCGGGGCGTAAGCCGCGCTAAAGAGCTTGCTTAGCTAGCACTTCCTAGGTTGTAAGGTAAGGCTGGAGCCAGCCCAGGTGCCCCTCGACACTCCCCGGCTCCCTGTACAAGGAGGGCCGGCGTGCGGCGCGCCTGCTGCGCCAGGGCAACTAGCCGGGGGGATCCCGGGGCCCCAATGGGCAGCAGGCAGGTGCCAGGCTGCATGGCAGCCATGCTCCTGGGACACAGACTGCGGGCAGGAGGAAGCCCTTTGGCCCATGAGGCTGTGGGCACCAGCAGCCCCTCACAGTGACCAAGGGTCGGGTGCAAGGGAGGCACAAACCACCAACAGCATGGGCAGCTGGAGTGCCCCAGCAGGACCTGTGCTGTGGTTGGTGGTCACATGATGGTGGCCTTGGAGGATGGCCCTGGCCCAGCCCACGCGTGGCGCTGCCTAGGTCTCGTCCTGGGTCTCCCTGGTGAGGGGACCTTTGTGGATGAGTCCCCACCCAGCGGGGCAGGGTGTGTGGGAGCCAGGCTCCCAGGATCGTGGCAGTTCTGGGTCAGTGCTGCCTCTGGGCTGCGCCTGCCAGGCCTATTGGAGAAGCCATGGAGGCTGGGTGGCTGCAGGTCCGCTGACCGCGCAGAACCCTCGGCAGGGAGCCGGCCATGGAGCCTGGCGCTGCCCTGTCAGGGCCCACGTCCACACTCACAGGACACTGAGCATCCGGGCCTGGGGCCCGGGCCCTCTGCCAAGCCACTCACGGCCTCTTCCCCTGCTGTGCCTACCTGCAGGTAACTAAGAGTTCTACCTCAACTGCGACCTATGCAAGGATGGTGTGGACCAACGCGCCCGGCGGCTCTACTGTGAACGGCACCGGCTGCAGTGGCACCGGTGGCCCAGCGTGTACTGTCGATCGTTCCTAACGTGCATCCACACCCCGAGGGACCGGGTCCCACTGAGCACGCCCCGGATGTGCGGGAAGGCCGGCAGCCCACCCGGTGCTATTGCCACGGCTGCCCCGCCCCCTTGTCCCCCAAAGCTGTCCCACCCGCCCGCTCCTCCCGAACCAAAGGCTCCCCCTCCTGGGGAGGGGCTGCTGGCCACCCCGGCCCCCTCCCCTGGCGGGCAGAGTCCCTGGGTGCCTAGGTGGGCCGGGCACCCAGCTTGACCGTGGTGGCGTGGCCGGCCTGTGTACAAGTGCATTACTTGCGGTTCTCGCTTCCCGGGCGGGGGGGCGGGGGTGCCGCGAGGTCCCCAGTTGGAGGAGAGAGTCACTGCAGGTGACAGTATTTTATAGAGATGGGATGAGAGTTTATACATTTCATAGGCTTGACCGCATTTATTTTTAGATTGTATAATGCACAGTGAACTTTAAAGAAAGTGTAAAGATGTAAAGAAAAGGGGAAAAATACTTTATTTATTCAAGTGCACAAACACGGTGCTGGCCTCCGGGCCGGCCCCCACCCAGCCCCCTGCCTGGCGCCCCAGGGGACCCCCCCCTCTGTCCCGTCCCCAACCCACTCCCCCGAGCAATAGTCAAGTTCTGAAGATGGTGCTGGTGGCGCGGTCTGAACCGGCCCCCCACGTCGGTGCTCTCGGCTCATAGGTGCTGCGCCCCGCGCCTGCCCTCCCCCGCGGTGGGGTGCCCCACCTCGGACGTCCCAGGGCGGGCAGTAGCAACGTCACATGTGGCAGGGCCCTGGTCTAGAACAAAACACTGTACCCCACCGCCAGCAGCGGCGTGCCCTGTCCTGTCGGTGGCCAGCCACACGTGGGTGACCTCCCTGGCCACCAGGAGCCCTGGGGCTGCGCTGCGTCCATTGCCACCCGGGCCCCGGCCCCTGCTCAGGGATCGGTGGGGAGCCCCTGGTGGCCCAGCCCCCTGGCCTCAGGGAGCTGCTGGTCAGTAGGAACTCTCGCTCTGTCCAATTTATTTAAGACCCACTCCCCCCCTTATTTATCTCCCGTGCTGGGAAGCCCTCCTGGGTATGGCGGCTGTTTCCGCCTGGGCTCTGTGGTCTCGAAGCCCCGTCCGTTGCCCCACCCCCACTGCACTTTGTCGTGTAGCCGCTGTTAATAAAGATGGTTTTCACTTGCGTCTGGCCGGAACACAGCTTTGTGGGGGCCTGGGCAGAAGGAAGCTTGCCAGGTGCCTCATTCAGTCCATCCTGGGTGGGCTTGGGAAAGGTCCCTTTATTGGAACATAAAAAACTGGGGACCCCGGGGTAGGGGGCCTAACTGGCCCCTTCACAGCACACTCTGGCATCTACATTCAGCAGGACTTGGGTGCACACGGCACACCAGGGCCTGAGGCATTTGAGGGGGCCGGGAAGCCAGAGACCCCCTCCTCCCCAGGAGTCCAGGCAGTCAGCCCAGCACATCCAGCTGAGAGCTGATGCCTGCCGGCCGCCCGTCCTTGGGCAGGCTGCTCAGCTGGAACCGGGCCTCCTGGGATATGCCGAACTGCTCCAAGGGGTCCTGTGGGGGTGGGGAGGGGCGGTGGTGAGCCCGGCTACAGGGACAACCCCCCCAACACACACACATACACCCACCCACCCACCACCTACCTTGCCTGTCATCTTCTGGATTTCATTCCTGTAGAAGATGAGGCTCCTTCGCATGAACTCGTAACTGCAGGAGAGGGCGAGCAGGGCACTGGGTCTGACCCTGCTCCTGGTGCCACCCCTGGCCTGCCCTGCCCAGTACCCCTGGTGCCCCAGAGCCTCCCAGCCCCACCCATGGCCCTGCTCCCCGCCCCTGGCCCTGCCCACTGGTTCCGATGCCCCCGGTGTCTCCTGTCCCACCCACGGCCCCCACCCTGCTCCACCTGGCCCGCCGCAGGGCCTCCGTCCACTCCTGGCACTGCTCCTCGCTGCAGCACTCGAAGTGGTACTTCCTCTCCGGGTCCTCCACGAAGCCTGCGAGGGAGTGGCCTCTGCTGGGTGCCCGCTGGGCCCCACGCCCCCAATGCGAGCCTGGCTCCGGGCCCTGTGCACACTCCCTCCCCATGCTGTGCCCCTTCCCACGCTGCACCCCTTCCCCATGCTGCGCTCCTTCCCATGCTGTGCCCCTTCCTCATGCTACGCCCCCTCCCCACGCTGCGCCCCTTCCTACACTGCACCCCTTCCCCATGCTGCACCCCCTCCCCACACGCTGCGCCCCCTCCCCACACTGCGCCCCTTCCCACGCTGCACCCCCTTCCCACGTTGCGCCTCGCCAGACCGCTGCGGCCCTTCCCACGCTGCGCCTCCCCACGCTGCGCCCCCTCCCCACACTGCGCCCCTTCCCACGCTGTGCCCCTTCCCACGCTGCTGCCTCCGGCGCACTCACCGAGCGAGAAGCTCCGTGGCTCTTCGCGCGTGACCCGGCAGCGTTCTAGAAGCAGCGCGCCGACGGGCTGCAGGGAGGACGCGCGCGGGCCCGTGAGCGCAGAGCCGGGGCGCCGCCGCCCTCGGCCCGCGGACACCCCCACGCCCGCCCCCCGGGACCGACCTCGGCCTCGTCCGGGCGGTAGTAGAAGAGGAAGTTGACCACCAGCTTCACCAGGCGCCGCTTGAGCACTGCGGGCACACAGCGGGCTCAGGGCGGCCGCGGGGGAACCCTGGCGTCCCGGCGCGCGCGCCCTGGGCCCCCCGCGCGCCCACGCTCACCGCTGCCCTTCTTGGGGCCCCGCATGCCCAGCTCAGCCGCCATCTCGGCCGGCTGCCGGGACAGCGCCTGCAGCTCCTTCTCGTTGTAGCGCATGGCGCCGGGGACGACAACCGGGAACGCAGGGCACGAACGCACGCCTAGTTCCGGGCCCTCCCGGCCACCGTCCGCCCAGAGTCCGGACCAGAAAAGTCCCAGTGTGTGGTCCCGGCCAGCACCAAGGCGCCTGCGCGCTGCGGGCCGGCCATTCTCCACTCCCCTTTACCCCACCCACCCGTGACCGCGGCGTGGTGACTTCCGCGCGTGCGCAAGCCGACGGGGAGGGCGGAAGGCAGGACAATCACGTGTCACTCGGGGAACCTACCCCGAGTTCACAGAGACCGCTATGCGCAGGCGCACCTCGGGCACCCGCCCGCCCAGCAACCTCGTGCATGCGCACACGCGGGAAATCGACGCTTGGCGGCCTCCGGAAGTGCTTCGGCCGCCTGCGACGCGCCTGCGCACCTAGGAGTCGTGGCGGTGGGCCTAGCGGTGCGGCGAAATCCTCGGGCTCGAGTGAGGCTCCGGGCGGGCCGGTGGTGGTGGGTGCCTAGGAGCGGGTCCCGCGGGGCGCCGGGCAGGTCTAGCGGCGCGGCGGAGGCCTCGGGCTCGGGTGAGGCACCGGGCGGGCCGGGGATGGCGGATCTCCCCCGAAGGCCTCCGGGCGGGCGGCCCCGGTGCCCGCAACCCTCCCCAGTCTCCATCCCTCCCGGTGCCCACACCCTTTCTCGGGGTCCCCTATCCCTTCCCGGGGTTCCCTTTCCCTTCCCGGTGTCCTCTCCTGCACCCCCGGATCCCTGCACGGGGACACGTTAGGGCCACGCTTGCCCCCTTCCCGTGGCCCCGGGGCCGCCTTGGCAGGCCGGCTTCGGGGTGCTGGGGATGCCCGTCACTCCCATTTCCTGCTGGAGCGGGGTCCGGGATGCAGAGTGCAGCTCCCCGAAGGTGGCCCCGGTTCCCGCCAAAAAAAAAAAAGAAGCCAGCTGTGGGGGCTGCGCCGGCTCCATTGTCCTGCTGCCCGCTGGTTCGTGGGCCATGTCCTTGGGGTCTGGAGAGCGCGCCCAGCACCCGCATGAGGGTCCCGGTGGGCAGTAGGGTCGCGCACACCCCCACACACCAGCTTGTGAGGGACAGTGGGGAGCAGGGTGCGGCATTGGGCACAGCAGCTGCGACCCCCAGACAGCCTGGTACCCCAGGAGGCTGTGGGCAGGGTCCCCACAATGCTCCCACCCCCCGTCCCCTGGTCCCCACTCCTCCGCAGCTGGGACGAGGCACGAGGAATTAAATGTCCGGGCCGTTTCTGGGATGGTGGTCTAGTCAGGTGGGGTCCTGGGGTGCCCACCAGCTCCTTGCTGATGTGCCTGGGAACCCCCAAAGGTGGCTGGAGCTCCAGGCCCCCCAAGCTCTGCCTGGCCTGACCCTGCTAGAGTAACAGGAAAAGGCTTTTTGCTTTCTAGCTCGTTCCCCAAATGACGCCTGTGACCAAAGCTAGGCCGTGTGAATCCAGCTCTGCGACGGGGGACACGGGCAGGCCAGCTGAGGGAACACCCTGGGCCAGGGGTCCCTAAAGCAGCTCCGGAAGGCGCTGCTGCCTCCAGCTGCTTGGCCAGGAAAGGCCGCTCCGCTGCCTGAGAACCCGCCCCACGTTCCCACCCTGGGCCGCTGCGGGTCCCTCAGAGTGGCTCCGTGTCCGTGTCCACACTGTCCTGGGGTGGAGCCTGCAGGGATGGCCTTCTCTTCCCAGCTGTCCCAGGTGTCTGTTGTGCTAAAGTGGCCCGGCCTTCACCATGGACTTCCAGCACCGGCCCGGGGGCAAGACGGGGAGCGGAGGCGTGGCCTCCTCCTCGGAGAGCAACCGGGACCGCCGGGAACGGCTCCGGCAGCTGGCCCTGGAGACCATTGACATCAACAAGGTGGGTGCTCAAGGCCCCTAGAGGGGCGGGGAGGGCACGGGCAGGGCCCCCATGCCATCTGACGCTGACCGTTTCCCCTCAGGACCCCTACTTCATGAAAAACCACCTGGGCTCCTACGAGTGCAAGCTCTGTCTGACACTGCACAACAACGAGGTGCGTGCACAGCTGGCTGGGGTGCAGGGCTGCTGGCCAGGGCACAGGGCGACACAGGGCAGGTGGCCAGGGCTCAGGGGAACGCAGGGCTGCCAGCTGGGGCCAGGCATGCAGTACTGGCCTGCTGGCCCCACCTGAGCCGTCCTCTTCCCGTACAGGGCAGCTACCTGGCCCACACGCAAGGGAAGAAACATCAGACTAACTTGTGAGTACTCCCCTCGTGGCAGGTGGGTGGGGTCGGAGCCAGCCCCTGCAAGTCCTGTGCACCCCACCCCGTCACGTTGTAGACAAGCAGCCCCTCGATCACCAAGGGGAAGGCCCTGCCCGGGCACCTGACCAGCGGCCTGGGAGGCCTTGCCCACCTGCTTGCACAGGGGCTGCAGCGCCGGCTCTGTGCCTCCCACAGGGCCCGGCGAGCGGCCAAGGAGGCCAAGGAGGCCCCCGCCCAGCCAGCACCTGAAAAGGTCAAGGTGGAGGTGAAAAAGTTCGTGAAGATCGGCCGCCCGGGGTACAAAGGTGAGCATCAGGTGCAAGAGCCCCTGCCCTGGGAGGGGGCTGGCTCCAGGGGACAGTCCCCCCGCGGGGGTGGCCCTGCCCTCAGTGCCTGCCTGCTGTCTTGCAGTAACTAAGCAGAGGGACACGGAGGTGGGCCAGCAGAGCCTACTGTTCCAGGTAAGGGGGTCCCCAAGCCTGGGGGGACGGGGAGCTGGTGCCCAGGGTGCTGCTGACATGCCTGCGTCCCACAGATCGACTACCCCGAGATCGCTGAGGGCATCACGCCACGGCACCGCTTCATGTCGGCCTACGAGCAGAGGATCGAGCCCCCGGACCGGCGCTGGCAGTACCTGCTCATGGCCGCCGAGCCCTATGAGACCATCGCCTTCAAGGTAACGTGGGCTGCAAGGCTGGGCTGTCCCCGGGGGGCCCTGCTGGGCATCGCGCCAAGACCCTCTGTCTCCCCAGGTGCCGAGCAGAGAGATCGACAAGGCCGAGGGCAAGTTCTGGACCCACTGGAACAGGGAGACCAAGCAGGTCCGTGAGCAGCGCCGGCCCCACATCCCACCCGGGGACCCCACGGCCCTGCATCCCCCACCCGGGCCCCCCACCCGAGGGCCTCCTGGCTGATCTCTGCTCTCCGATTTGGTCCCCCAGTTCTTCCTGCAGTTCCACTTCAAGATGGAGAAGCCGCCGGCCCCGCCCAGCCTCCCCGCTGGGCCTCCCGGAGTGAAGCGGCCCCCGCCCCCACTGATGAATGGTCTGCCCCCTCGCCCCCCACTCCCAGAGTCTCTGCCCCCACCCCCACCTGGAGGCCTGCCCCTACCCCCCATGCCACCTGCAGGGCCTGCACCCTCAGGGCCTCCTGGGCCCCCCCAGCTGCCCCCACCAGCGCCTGGCGTCCACCCTCCTGCCCCAGGGGTCCACCCGCCCCCTGCCCCGGGGGTCCACCCTCCAGCCCCAGGCGTACACCCACCAGCCCCAGTGGTCCACCCCCCAACATCTGGGGTCCACCCCCCAGCTCCTGGGGTCCACCCTCCAGCTCCTGGGGTCCACCCTGCAGCTCCAGGAGTCCACCCTCCAGCACCTGGCGTCCACCCGCCTGCCCCTGGGGTGCACCCACCCCCAGCTGCAGGGGTGCACCCCCAGGCCCCTGGAGTGCATCCCCCGACGCCCGCAGTTCACCCCCAGGCTCCAGGCGTCCACCCGCCGGCCCCTGCAGTTCACCCCCAGGCCCCCGGTGTCCACCCCCCGGCCCCCGGGATCCACCCACAGCCTCCTGGGGTTCATCCTGCAGCTGCTGGAGTCCACCCCCAGCCCCCTGGCGTCCACCCCTCCAATCCTGGGGTGCACCCTCCGACCCCCATGCCCCCAATGCTGCGGCCCCCTCTCCCCGCCGAAGGGCCGGGCAACATTCCTCCCCCTCCCCCAGCCAACTGAAAAGCCGCGGGCCCCACGTGTTCTGTCAGGCCCTCCCCCTGCCTGGCACCCCATTTGTACTGCCCCCCAAGGTCTCATTAAATGTCTCCTATGTCAAGCCAACTGGTGCGTCCTTGCTGTGTCGGGGGGATCATGCCCACCAGCCAGGAGCTGAGGCCCTTCCCCAGGGAGGGAGTGGACACAGCGCACTGGCCATGCTGCCGCCTCTGCCCACATCTGCGCTGCCTCCAGCCCACACTCCCCCTGTTTTCCCACCCAGCCCCTGGCCAAGGCGCATCTCCAAGGTCACTGGCACGCCCAGGGCCACCATCGGGGCAGATAGGCACCTGCAGGAACAGAAGCGACCCTGTGAGGAGGCCACTGCCCACTGGGCTCCCAGGGGTGCTGTCCCCCAAGGTCACTCCGTGAGCCGAGGCTCCAGCCTTCCCCCCACATTCCACCCTGGCCCATAATAATCGCAGCTGCGGGCTCTGCAGCACTCACCATGCCTGGCCTGCCCCTCGCCCTCCTGCTGCTGGCCCCAGGGACGCTGCTGGGGGCTGGGAGCCCCTGGACAGAGTCAGCCGCCAGCCCTGGGGCCCTCAGCCTGGATGAAGGCTGGGGCTGGCCACCCAGCAGCGCTGCCAATCCCCGGTGCCTGGTGGCACTGAATGGGGGTGGCAAAGGGGACCGCAGACCCCTGCGGGTGGTGGGTGCCCTGAGCAGCTACGAGACAGCCTTCCTGGAGGCAGTGCGGGGGGCCAGCTGGGGCCCCCATGACCTGGACATCTTCGGCATCTGCAGGCCCGGGCCTGAGCAAGCCATCATGGCCGCCCTACAGCAGCTGGCAGCCTGGCTTGAGGAGCCCAGGGCTCAGCCGCTGCTGGTCTTGCACCTGGAGGAAGGTACAGGGTGGGAGGGGGGACTTGGGTCTCCCCTGCAGAGCAGGCTGGCTGGCCCCAGTGGCACAGGTGACCCCTGTCCCCCACCCCTGCTGCAGTGATGTGGGAGCCAGCACCCACCCTGAAGTTCCAGCAGCCCCCAGCTGAGGCTGTTCCGCCTGGGTTGGCACTGTTGGTGCTGTATCCTGGGCCCGGCCCTGCAGCCACCATCACAGGGACTGGACTTCCAGGAGCCCAGGTAATCAGGGACCAAGGGGACTGGGGTGGTGGGAAGGGTGTGGCAGCACCCTAACCCAGCCGTTTGCGTCCCACCTGCTCAGAGCCTCTGCCCGTCCCCTGACACCCGCTTCGTGGCACTAGTTGTGGCACAGCCTGCAGACGCCTGGCGTGGTTCTGGCCTCACCTTGAGCCTGCGACCCCATGGAGACGGTAGGGCTATGGAAGAGGGCCGGAGCGGCTGGCTGTGGGGGCAGGTAGTTCTCAGGGCTCCGTCCCCTGAGCCAGCCTGCATCACTGCCCAGGGACGCCCCTAAGCACGCCTCAACTGCAAACACTGCTCTTTGGAACGGACCCTCGCTGCTTCACACGGATGACCCCGGTTCTGCTCCTGCTGCCTCTGTTCCCGGCGCCGCTACCTGCTCACGGCCAGCTGGACACAGCCCCCCTCCTGCCACCCAGGTGCGCCTGGGTCCCTGGAACAGGAATGCACAGACGGGTGGGAGTGCTGCTGCCCCCAACGCCTCCCTCTGGCTTCTAGGCTGGCCCTGGAGTCCGAGGAGCCGCTGCCCAGCGCTGACCCCTTCCTGGAAACGCTCACGCGCCTGGTACGGGTGCTGCGTGGCAGCCAGGTGCCAACCTCCCCGCCACGGCTGTCCCTTGACGCGGGTGTGCTGGCGGGCTTCCCGCAGGGCTTGATCAACCTGTCAGACCCCGCAGCGCTGGAGCGCCTGCTGGAGGGTGAGGAGCCACTCCTGCTGCTGCTCCCACCCTCCGACGCCCCCTTCCCGGCCGCCCCAGCCCAGGTTCGGGGCTCCCCGTCGGTGGCGCCTTGGGCCGAGGGCCTGGCGCGACGCGTGGTAGCGGAGCTGCAAGCAGCAGCCGCGGAGCTTCGAGGCCTCCCGGGGCTGCCGCCCGCAGCCGCCCCACTGCTGGCCCACCTGCTGGAGCTGTGCCCAGGTGACCCGCGGGACCCCGGCGGGCCCAGAGGTGCCCTGCGTGCGCTGCTCTTGCTGAAGGCTCTGCAGGGCCTGCGCACCGAGTGGCGCCGTCGAGAGCCCCGCGGGCAGGCACGGGCACAGCGCAGCGCCGGGGCAGCTGCAGCTGCCGACGGGCCGTGCGCGCTGCGGGAGCTCAATGTGGATCTGCGCGCCGAGCGCTCCGTGCTCATCCCGGAGACCTACCAAGCCAACAACTGCCAGGGCGCGTGCGGCTGGCCACAGTCTGACCGCAACCCGCGCTATGGCAACCATGTGGTACTGCTGCTCAAGATGCAGGCCCGAGGTGCCTCCCTGGCGCGCGCGCCCTGCTGCGTGCCCACGGCCTACGCGGGCAAGCTGCTCATCAGCCTGTCCGAGGAGCGCATTAGCGCGCACCACGTGCCCAACATGGTAGCCACCGAGTGCGGCTGCCGGTGACCCTGGCGTCATGCGTGGACTCCTGTCCTTCCCCAGGGGCCCAAGTGAGCGCTCCCAAACATATTTATTCGGACCCCACCGTCGCCCCCTCCCCCCATAAAGATGAGCAAGCATCCAGCTAGGGTCTCCGTGCGTGTTTGGGAGCCCGTGGGGGGGGGGGGGTCTTCACTGCCTGACGCCCGCTCCCTCCCCCGTCCCCGTGGTTCAGGTGCCGGATCCCAGGGTGCACGGGCTAGGGAAGCAGGCGATGGAGGGAGCGGTCTCTGCACGCGCTTTATTTTGCGGGAGTCCAGATGGCGCCCTGGGCTACGTGCGGCACGACCAGGTCGGGCTCAGTCCCGCCCCTTGCCTGCGCGGGGCTTCCGGCGGCCCGGGAGCCGCTCCTCCAGGTCGGATCGCCTCGGGGAAGGCCGGGCCTGCCTCTTCCGGTGTCCGCGGTCTTCGGAGTCGCGCACCTCCCAGCGCCGGGGCAGGGCTTCGCGGGGCGCGCCGCTCTCCCTGCGCGACCTCTCCCTGCGCGGCTTCTCCTCTCTGCGCGGCCTCTCCTTCCCCCGCTTGTCCTTGGGCCCTCGGTGTGCGAGAGGCGTGCGCGTCTCCCCCGCAGGCCCTAGCTCGGCAGCGCCCGGGCTGCCGGGAACCTCGGGTCCCTCCTCCGCCTCCGAGTCGGCTTGGGGCGCGGGCGGCGCCGTTGGGGGCACCAAGACGGGGGGCTTAGGCTGCAGCAGGGACAGTATGATCCCAGGCTCAGCGCCCACCTCCGCGCTCCAGCCCCCACCCGCTCACACCCCGCGCGGTCACCGGAGGGAGCGGCTCACCGAGGTCACCGCTGGCTCCTTCCTGGGAGGGCTCGGTGGGACCCAGGGCGCAGGGACAGGCGCTGGGGCAGTGGCCTCCCCAGCCACGGCATCTGGAAAGGGGTGGGGTTGGGGGATCCCCGTGGCAAAACGCATCAGCAGGGGCACATAGCCTTGGTTCATCCCAGCCTGGCTGGCCCTTGCCAGAGGTCGGCAGGGGCGTCCTCCTGAGACTTTTTTTTCCAAACGAAGTGGTCTGTGTTCTAATTCCCTCTCCGAAAGAAGGGGTGCAGGCCCTCCCTAGGGCTGGGTGTACCTGGGGACCCAGGGGGATGCAGAACCCCCCCCAGCCTCCTGCCCCCGGGACCCGCGCGCTCACCGCGGCACAGCTGCAGAGCCGAGCCCAGCAGCGCCAGCAGCGAGGCGAGCGCCAAGCACTTGTTGATGGACACATCTCCCCAGGGCAGCTCCTCTCCGCTGGGCACGGGCGGCGGCGGCGGCGGCTCCGGGGGCGGCGTGGCCTGCGCCTTCTTGCGCGCGGGGGCGCTGCGCGGGGCTGCCGGGACAAGCGCGGGCTGTGTGCCGGTGTCTGGGCCCGGGGCCGTTCTGGGGACCCCCCCACCCCCACTCCCGCCCACGTACTTGTTCCACCTTTCGGCCTCTCCTTTCCGGGTCCTAGGGCGCCCCTGACCGCGGACTCCTGGTCTGTTTTCTTTATTCTATCGTGCGCACCGCTGTCCGCCCCCAGCTCCTGAGAGACCTGGGGGAAACAGCCCGATGGGGGGGGGGGGGCCGCTGGTTCCTGGCCCCTGACACTTGGAGGCCCCAGGAACCTGGAGAGTGGAGCAGGGAATGGGGGAGGGGCCTCTCCGGGAGTTGCAGATGGAGCGGGGGGGGGGGGGGTCCCCTGGAAACCCCATCCATGGGTCCCCGCCACTCACCGGGGGACAGCTGCCCGAGTCAGCCCGCCTGCGGGACCCTGTGGCAGGAGGGAGCAAAGTGGAAATCAGGCTGGGAAGGTGCCCGCAGCCCTGCCATCTAGTACGGATTGGGTAGGGCGCCAAGGCACCTGCAGCGTTGGCGGGTAGGGCAGGACTCCTTCGCAGAGTCAGCCTGCCCACTCCACCTCCCCAAGGTGGGCCACCTGCCTCAGCGCCGGAGTTAGGGTACCTGAAGCCTTGTTTTCCTGAGCTATGCCCGGGTAGGCCTCAACCAGCACAGAGAGCTCCTCCCCGGCTGGGCAGCTGCCCAGGCCTCCATCCAGCTCGTCCAAGGCTCTGGTTGTCATGGAGACTGGAGCAGCACCGGGGGTCCAGGGCCACCTGGGGGAGTACAGCAGGGGCTCAGCATCTCCCCAGTTCCTTTGGATAAACCAGCTCCTCTCCTGGACTGGGGGCTTCTGGTGCCCTTGCACTTGGCCCCTCTGCTCACCAGGCCCAGTCAGGCACCTGCTGGGCTACTTCCTCCCCTCCCGTCTTATCAGAGAGACCCTCCGGTGGCCACACAGCTTTAGCCAGAGGCCTTGGGCTCTCTTGGAGGCCAGGGGTTATTTTTATCTGGTGCCCAAGGCCAGCAGGCCGGCTGTCCAGAGGGTGACCCAGCCCTGCCCAGGCCTCTGCTCCCAGGAGTCTCCTCCCAGACCCTCCCCTCTGGGACCCTGTAAGCCAAGGAGTTCAAGTCCCCCATACCCAGAACTCACCGGGTTCCAAACAGGTGAGTCCCTGGAGCCCTCCACCCAGGCCCCCACCCAGCCCCTCTTACCCCCACAGACACAGCGCCGGGCCTGATGAACTGGACAGAATGAGGAAGGGTGGCCCTGACACTGACCGACAGCAACAGGTGTCAGGGACAGCTGAGCGCACCAGCCAGGGAAAGCCCCAGTCCCATGGCGGGGAGGGGCCGGGGGAGCGGGAGGGGCAGACTCAGGCCTAACCCAGCACACATGGGTGGCCCTCCACTGACCACTGCGGGACTGAGGGGAACGGGGCTGGAGGGTCTTAGACTGCCCCTCCCCCAACTCCCTCCTCAGCCCCACCCCACCCCCTGCAGGTGGGGCTGGGCTAACCATCCTGAAGGGTTTTCTGGAGGGAGTGTGGCTGAGTGGTGACCACAGTGAGGTGGCAGACACCTACTGCAGCTCCAGCTCCTCCCTTCTGCAGTCTGCCCCCAGTCTTGGAGAACCCGTTCACTCTATTCGCCCCCAACTGCCAGCCCAAGGGGATGCAGCCAACTGGGGAAACCCTGCAGGAGGAAGCAGCAGGCACGCGTGCTTCCTGGTGCTTCCTGGTCACCACCATGGTCCTCGCGTCCTTGCTGACGCCTGGACAAGGTAAGGTCAGAGCACCTCGAGCTCTAGCCTGGATTTCCCTGCTCCCGTAGGGACGACGGTTCGAGTCCTGGACTGCTCCACTTCCAGCTGCTTGCACTGGGGAGGGGAGGGCAGCAGATGCTGGTCCAAATCCAGGGTGGTCCCTGTTCCCCTGTGGGAGACCGGGATACAGCTCAGGGGCTAAACCTTTGCTTTGTACATGCCTTATACAGCACACACACGCACGCAGGCAGGGTGGAGCCAAGGCTGAGATAACCAACCCCCACCTCCCCTTGACAGCAATGCAAAGTGAAGTGAAACCACCCCATGGCTGGCTGGGCGGGCCCTGTCCCCTTGGGGTGGTGTTCTGAGAGAGTGAGGGAGCCCACTGGGGCTTAGGGCTCCTGGCAGGCAGGAGGTACGGCCCAGGCCTTATCTACCCGCAGCAGGTGCGTGTGTATGTGTGGCCCAATGCCGGCCGCTGGAAGCCTGCCTTGATTACGGTGCCAATGGGCCACCCTGTTCACTTCCCAAGTCGTGGGCCCAGTTTTGTCAGTTACGGGGCTCAGAGCCGAGTGGAGCAACTGACCAGCTGACCACCCGTGGGATATGCCCTTAATTGTTCACTTTTTAAAAAGTATATTTATTTCGGGGCCCGGCGCGGTGGCGCAGTGGTTAAGGTCCTCACCTTGCACGCCCGGGATCCCATATGGGCGCCGGTTCTAATCCCGGCAGCCCCGCTTCCCTTCCAGCTCCCTGCCTGTGGCCCGGGAAAGCAGTGGAGGACAGGAGACCAGGAAGAGGTTCCTGGCTTTGGTTCAGCACAGCTCCAGCCACTGCAATCACCTTGGGAGTGAGCAGACGATGGAAGATCTTTGTCTTTCCTCTTCTCTGTAAATCAACATAAAGAAATAAATATACTCCCAAGAGCCGATCGAGCTCTTGATGGACTCGGGGAGCCCAGAGGGGCCCCCAAACCTGAACCCCCCTCCACGCCCATGTGGATACGTTATCCACCCACGACCCCAACCACAGGCCTGTCCCAGGGTGGGGAGCCTGCTGGCAGGTCACTCCCTGAGCTGGTGGCGGGGTCCCCCACCCACCCAGCCACCCATGTCCATGCGAGCCCCTCCCCCAGGGTGCCCTGGCTGCTGTGGCATCACGGCTTTTTTTTTTTCTTAATCTCTGCTTTTTTAAAAAATCTTTTTAAAGTAAGTACGTTTCCTAAAAACATAAAGCAGGAAGTGAGGTATTTGCACATGAGCCACCTTGGGCCCCGGGATTGCTTGGGCTGAGGGGACTCAAGTTTGCCCCCCACTCGGAGTGTCCTGCACCTGCAGCGTTTGTGAGATCTTTCTAGAACACTGTCTACTTCAGTCTCACGAAGCCCCAATGTCCTCACTCCTACCGAAAACGCTTTATGTATCTTTTTCTTCACTGAAAGGCCGAGCCAAGACAATTACTATCGATGACGACAGAAAAGGGGGTCTGTTGGGCTTCGAGAACGGGGGGTTCGGGGCTGAGGCGGCGCGCGGGGCAGGCCCCTAAGTGTGACGGGGTCCAGATGGCCGCCAAAACAAAAACACACAAAATAAGACACAAAAACAACAAAACGGGGCTCTCGGTTCCACAGCGGCCGTGGGGGCGGGGCGCGCCGCGCGTCCCCTGCGCCTCGGAGGCTCCGCCCCCGCGCGCGCCCGATGACGCCAGCGGGCAGGGGGCGGGGCCCGCCGCGTCCTGCCCGCCAATCGTCGGCGAGCATCGGCGCCCTCGGCCAATAGAGCGCGCTAGGGGGCGGGCGCCGCGTGTCGTGCGGCCGCGTTCCCGGCGGCGTGCGGGGCGGGGCCTGCGCGCGGCGCCTATAAAGGCGGGCGGCGGCAGCGGCGCCATTTTGCGGCAGCGAGCGGCGCGGCGCGGAGGGGTTGAGAGTTCCGGATCCCCGGCGGCCGGATGGTGAAATCCTCCCTGCAGCGGATCCTCAACAGTCACTGCTTCGCCCGCGAAAAGGAAGGGGATAAACGCGTCGACGCTAACCGCACCATGCCGCTCCTGAGCCTTCACGGCAGCAGCAGCGGCCGCAGCAGCGAGAGGTGCGCGCCCCGCCCCCACGCGAAGCTTCTAGAAGCTCAGGCCGCGGGGGGGGGGTGGGGAGCGCGAGGACCGCCCCTTGGGGGTGGGGTGCGGGGGGGAGCCCCGCCCTGGATGGAGGGAGCCTGGCGGGGCTCTTCCGCGGTGCGACTCCCCGGGAAAAGGGGTGAGGTCAGCTCGGGGGTCGGGGGGTTCACACTGGGTGCGAGCTCAGGGGATGGGGGGGAATCCACGCTGGGATGCTCAGGATGGAGGGGTGAGGTCAGCTCGGGGGGCGGGGGTCCACACTGGGGCGCTCAGGATGGAGGGGTGAGGTCAGCTCGGGGGGCACTGGGGTGGGCGCACTGCACCAGGACCCTCCAGGGACGGGGCGGGGTGAGTCGGAGCTCGGAGGGGTGCAGGGGTGAGGTTAGCTTAGGGTGCATGCTGCTCCGGCAGCCTTGGGGCGGGCACCCCGATAACTGACCGCGCCCCCCGCGCAGGGCCCCCGTCCCCGGCTGTCGTCACCTCGGTCCAGGGCCTCGGTGGCGTTCCTGATGTCCCTCACCCACCGCTGAAGATCCCAGGTGGGCGAGGGAATAGTGACAGGGATCGCAGCCCTTCGGCCGAGCTCTGCTACTCGGTGAGTGCCGCGGGGGTCCTCCTGGGACGTGCCAAGATGCAAAGGTCCGCTCCCTCGGGGCGTGTCGGGGTGCCGGGGTCGTCCTGGGGTGTGCCGCGGTCCCCCTGGGTTGTGTTGGGGTGCCGGGCCCCCGCGAGCTGAGCCACCCCCGCAGGACGAGCGGCTGACCGTGCGCGAGGAGGAGCCGTCCAGCGGCGCGGCCCGGGTGCTGACCCTGCAGACGCGCCTGGCCGAGGCCCGCGTGCTGAGCTGGCGTGCGGTGCTGAGCGCCGACGGGCTTTTCGTGGAGCTGCCACCCGGAGCTCTGCCCGAGGGCAGCAAGGACAGGTGGGCCCGGCCGGCCTGGGAAGTGTGAGGGGCTGGGGGGCCGGGTGGCGACCCCTGACCCAGACCTGACCTCTGATCTGCGCCCCCGCAGCCTGGCGCTTGTGCTGGAGTTTGCGGAGGAGCAGCTGCGCGTGGACCACGTGTTTATCTGCTTCCCCAGGAGCCGAGAGGACCGAGGTGCGGGGCCAGGGGCGGTGGGCAGAGGTGGGCCCTGAGGACCCAGGTGTGGGGCTGGGGGCAGTGGGCAGGGCTCCCCATGCCCCGGTGCTGACCAACCCGCCCCGCAGCTACCCTGCTCCGGACTTTTGGCTTCCTGGGCTTCGAGCTGGTGAGGCCGGGGCACCCACTGCTGCCCCGCAGACCGGACGCCTGCTTCATGGCCTACACCCTGAACCCGGAGGAGCCGCCCGGGTGAACGTCCCCTCCCGCCTGCGGGGTCCTTGAAGTTTAATATTGTGTTTGTGATACCGAAGTGTTTGCTTTAATCTAAATAAAAGTTTATATTTTACTTGGATTGATCTCTGGTGGTGATGTCATCGTGGATGGTCTCCCTCCAGTCCTGGGTGGGCACTGTAGGCCCCTAGGGGAGACCAGGAAAGGGGCGTCCGGCCATGGGATGCCCCAGGCTTTGCTCCAGCCGGGAATGGGGTCAGATGTCCAGGAGCCATCGCAGGGCCGCCCCAGGACAGGACAGGCTTGGCGGGGAGAGCAGGACCCTGGGCTCCTGAGGGCAGCAAGGTGCGTCCACCCAGTATGGAGACAGGCCTTAGTGTGCGCCCAGTGCAGGAGCTGGAAGTTGCCTTTCAACCTTTTGGCTGAGTCTGGCCCTGGGACTGAGTTAACAGGGGTTGCGGGTTCCAAACGCAGCTGGGCCAGGCCTTTGGCTCAGGTCAGTCCACCAGCAGCTCCAGGGCCTGGGCCAATGACTCCTCTGTGGCCTCGGCCAGGTACTCGCAGCACAGCCAGTCCTGCAGGTCGGGCCCCTGCCCGCAGGCAGCCATCTCCGCCAGCTGCACCAGCATCCAGGCGCGGCGCACCTGCAGCCAGGGCCCCAGCAGCACCCCGGGGCCACGCAGCTCCAGCCCGGGGCCCCAGAGCAGTGTCTGTAGCGCACCCCGCGTGCGTGCCGCCGAGGGCCGAACTCGGGGCAGCCGGGCAGCCAGGTCCTGCAGGCCCCTGGCCAAGGGTGAGGCCGGGGACAGGGTGGGGCTCAGCAGGTCGCAGAGCAGGCGGCCTAGCTGGGGTGCGTGGGCACCCGGGGGTGTCGGGGGCAGCTGGTGGACGCGGCCGAAGTCAGCAAGCAGCAGGCGTGGTGGCCCCGCGGGCGCACAGCCCCTGGGCGCCGCCAGCAGCAGGTTCTCGGGGCGCAGCTCAGCCAGCACTGCGCCCCGCGCTTCCAGGCACTCTAGGGCGGCGGTCAGCTGCAGCAGGAGCAGGGCCACCGACCTGGCCAGCTCCTGGGGCTGCCGTGCGCCCACTTCCTGCAGCCACCGAGTGGCCGTGTCCTCGGGCACCTCGGCCACCAGCGCCACGGAGCCTGTCCAGGGTGCTGCGGGCAGTGTGCCCGCGGGAAGCAGCCCACACAGCCCCTGCAGGTTGAAGTGAGGCGACAGCAAAGCCTGCAGCTCCAGGCCTCGCGAGTGGGCCGCCTCAGCCCCCGGCTTGGGCACCTGTGGGCGGATGGAAGGGACCATCAGGGCCTCAATGCAGCCTGCACCCCATGCCCCCCAAGTCCCTGTAGGCCGCGTGTCACATGCCCTGTGTGCCCAAAGGCAGCCTCCTGCTGAGCACTGCGGAGTGGAGAGAAGCTCTCCAGGCATTCTCTTAAGCTTGCTTTAGGCCAGGTTGGGGTGGGGAGGACAACAGGTGGGCATGGCTCCACACGGCAAGGTCAGTGTGGGAGACCACATCAAGCAGCCTGGTGGATGGGCAGCAGCCGGACAGTAAGGCCCCTCAGGAGGAGGGACCTGGGGAGTTTGAGGCTCGGGACAAATGCAGCAGATGAATCCATCACCCGAGCTGTAACATCTAATAAGCAAGCAAGTTCTAGTCCCGGCTGCTCCACTTCCCCTCCAGCTCCCTGGTCATGCACATGGAAAAGCAGTTGAGGATGGTCCAAGGTCTTTGGGACACTGCACCCACGTGGGAGACACAGAAGAGGCTCCTGGCTTCCGGTCAGCTCAGCTCTGGCTGTTGCAGTCATTTGGGGAGTGAATCAGTGGACAGAAGATCTTTGTCTTCCCTCCTCTCTGTATATCAGACTTTGCAGTAACAACAAATAAATCTTGATATATTTAGTTCTGTGGAAAAGTGATGGCATAAGGGAGGGAGTGTGACACCTATCCATGGTTCACCCCTTAATGCAGCAGCCAGGGCTGGGCCCGAGCCATCCGGGTCTTCCATGTGGGGGCAGCGGCCTCAGCACCTGGGCCATCCTCCACTGCTTTCTCAGGCACATGAGCAGGGAAATGGAGCCCTCAGACGCCTATAGGAATGCTAGCACCACGAGCTAGCTGCTGCTTAACCCTTTGGCCACAGTGCGGGGAGGCCCCCAAGCTGAGTTTTCATCATGGCACCGCCCCCCCTGACTTACTACTTAATGACTTGGTCGGGTGTGGCAGCTCCTGGGGTGGACTGCAGGACCCCCAGAGGCATGGGGAAGGGTAATGGCAAGACCCCCGGAAACTCACCTTGGCTGCTACCACGTGCCAGGCGTCCCCCAGCACACGTACCACACGGTAGTAGCAGGCGTCACCGCTCTCCAGGCAGGGCGACGTGTCCAGCAGGCGGAAGCTGTGGCTGGGACTGCAGGGTCCAGGCCGGCCCCCCGTGAGCCGCGCCCGCAGCTGCGTGTGGATGCCACGGAGACCGTGCAGTTGTTGGGCGGTCAGCGCCGCGTGCACAGCCACCGGGCTGTGCAGGTCCTTGAGGTGGAGGCCCAGTGCCAGCTCGGCCACACTGGATGTCAACTCCACAGGGGTCCGCACCACTGGCCCTGCCTCGGCCTGGCTCTCATCCACGCTGCGAGCTCCCAGCAGGGGCCTCTGGGCGTGTCCTGCTCGGCTGGAGCTGCGACCAGGGGTAGCGCCTGTGGGCAGGGACTGGGTGCGGGTCAAGGCCTTCCTGGGCAAGGGTGGGGGCTGTAGGTTGGCACCGGAGAGGGATCCGGGAGTCCGGACACGGCCAGCCTTGGAGGGCAGCAGGTGGGCCCGCACCTCTCCTGGGGGTGGGTAGGGGGACAGGTGGTTCAGCCCAACCCAGCTGTCCCCCACTTGTATGGCCACTGGGCTCCCCACCCACACCTAGATCAGCTCACCAAGGTTACCGTAGGTGGGTTCTGACTGCTGGGTGGGGCTGCTGGCTTCGGGGGTCTGGGCGTCGCTCATGCTAGAGGGGTTGGGGAGAGCTGGGCTTGACTGCTGCTGTGTCACCCCTCAGAACCCAGCCCTCGCCCTACTGGCCGCTGCTTGCCCTCAGTCCTCCCCACCTAGGAGCCCCTACCTGGCACACACCAGTAGCTTTGCAGACTGACGGTCAGCAGGGCCAGCCTGGCCGGGCGGCCCCTAGAACAGCAGCCGGTAGGCAGGAAGCTTATGCAATGCTGAGACCGCAGGGGCCAGGCTGGGCACGGCACTTCCCCATCACGTCCCCACAGGGCCGGATGGTAGCCGGGCACTCCTACCCCCAGCCCAGGGCCCCTGAGCCTGGGCCCTCCCAGCTGGCTGTGTGCCCCCGCGTGGGCTTCCACCCCACCCCCACTAAGCTCCCCACACTCCACTTCCCTCAATGCATTTGTTTTAACAATTCCTGGGGAGAGGGTGTTGATGCCAACATCCCATAGGGGCACTGGTTCGAGTCCCGGCTGTTCTAATTCCCGTGGTCCAGCTGGTGTGAGCTGGGCCTGGTCCTGTTGATGCAGAATGGGAGAGCAGTGTACCCCAACCCCACAGCGGGATGGATGGCAGGTCTGTGGCTCAGGGAAGCCCATCCGAGACTTTGGGGTGTTAGGATCCTAAACGCCCAGGCCATGGCTTTTATTGTCAGGGAAGCTTCAGGGTGTCCAGCACTAGGGGTGCAGTGGACAGGGCAGCGGCTCCCCGCTGGTCCCGGCCGGTGTCAGCCTCGGCACGGGAAGACGAGGAGTACCTTCGGCCTCCGTGCACGTCCATGGGTCCCACCGTCTCTGCTCTTCCCAGCTTAACATGGGGGAGGGACTGGAAAAGCGTTTACCCCACACACGCCCCGCCCAGCCCCACCTGTGCGGGGGGCACTAAGGGCCTGGGGTTTTGCTATTAAATCATTATCATCTTTATTTGATTCCAATCACAGCAGGAAAGGAGAGGATCAGGGTAGAAGGCTGTGGTTCACACAGGGATGGGGGTGGCCAGGGGTGGGGACACCCCAGTGTTATGCCAGCTCTCCCCTGCTCGCCCCAGGTTCTCATGCGGCTGAAGGCACTTGGATGTCATTTGGGGGGGGCCCTTGGGGAGCTGCAGCCTCCAGGTTTGGGGCACAACCAGTTGATCCCCGGGCAGACCGTAGGGACCCAGGAGGCTAGGTGACCTGGTGCAGCCTCCGACCCACTCTTCAAAAGAAACCGATGTTCCTGTGGGTGGGCTGCCCACTGAATCACAGGGCATGGAATGGGGGGGGTGCTCTGAGCCTCCCATGGTCCCTGGGGGCAGCCAGGACCCTTCCTGTCCCCCATTCCAAGGCCGGAATCCCACACTGCCAAGGAAGGGCTGCTAGACCCCAGACTGGCCCTGCCCACTCACCCCCCAGTGATGGGAGCGGGGCTCAGCAGTGATCCTGTGGGCATCCCCTGGGCATGAACTGTGACCCCCTATCCCTGCAGGGCACCTGGGCTCCGCCCAGCCTTCCTGTGGGGAAGTCTGGCACCAGGCATTGCTTCCCATCCCTGATCCTGAAAGGACCCCCACACGCAGATAGGTCAAGTGGGGGCTTGTGGGGACCATTCAGGGTCAGGATGACCATGGGGATAAATGGACATCTCCAGAGCTGGCCTGGAGAAGGGGACACCCCATTCATCTTGCTCCTGGGCCAATACAAAGTGGGGCTCACCTCAAGGTGGCTGGGGGGTGTGGCTCCTCCCCAGGGCAGCCCCAGTGGAACAAGGACCTAGTGTGGACCACACGTGTCCCTGGCATGAATTATGTGTCCTTGGCATGCACTATGGTCCTGGGCCACCCCACCTGCCCCCCCCCCATCTACAGTGGCAATCTGGGCCTGGCCTCAGGGCCAGCTGGATGTGAGCTGTGTATGGTGTGTCCCATGCAGAGTCTGCGTGAGCCGGTGTGGGTGGCCAGAAGCCACTTCCTCATCTGGACTGCCCCAGGAGCGAGTTTAAGGGGAACCAGGGTGGGGCAGCAGCTTGAACCTCCTGGGTGTTGTCAGCCTGGGGGTGGCAGAGGTCTCTGGGCGCAGCCCCCCAATTTTTCACTGCCCCCACCCCAGCTCAGGCTCGCTCAGGGAACCCTGGCAACCAGCAGCTGAACCCGCCTCGGAGCCCCAGGCGCCGCCCTCTCCTGCCCACCGGGGGTGGATGGGACAATGCCTAGGTGGCTGCGGGGCCCCTCAGATCATCTTCATGTTGAACTTGCGGGCGCCGCCCTGGCCCGCAGCGGCGGCGGGGCCATCCACCTTACGGAAGGAGTACTCCACGGAGAAGTTGTTTTTGTGCTGGCCGCGGCCGCGGCTCCAAGCAAAGAGCAGCAGAAAGCAGAAGAGGACGACGCCCAGGAAGGTGATGCAGCCCATGGCGGTGGACACCAGGATGGTGGTGAGGTCCAGCGGGAAGCGCGCCGCCAACGCCTGCGTCTCGTTGGCACCCTTGCCCAGGCTGCTGTTGGCGGTCGGCTCCGGCTGCACGTCCAGTGTGGCAAAGTAGGTGTCGTTGCCGCCCGCGTTGCTGGCCACGCACGTGTAGGTGCCACTGTCCTGCGGCCGCACGTCGGTCAGCTCCAGTGTGCCCCCGGGCAGCAGGCGCACCCGGCCCACACTGCGCGCCGTCACCACCCGGTGCTGTGGTGTCACCCAGGCCACGGTGGGCGTCGGTTCGCCCTCGGCGCGGCACGCGAAGCGCACGCGCTCGCCCGCCGCAGCCGTGACGCGCTGCAGCCGTCGCTCGCGGATCTTGGGCTTGTGGCACACGAAGTACTCAAAGAGCTCGGCGTCGGGCAGGCTGCGCAGCGCGTCGCCGCGCACCTCGGCCGGCGTGGCGCAGGCGGGCAGGCGGCCGTCGAAGTTGAGCGTCTTGCGGCGCTGCACGATCCACAGCAGGCGGCAGTCGCAGGCCAGCGGGTTGCCGTCCACGCGCAGCGTCTCCAGCGTGTTCACCGAGTGGAACGTGCTCTCCTCCAGCGTGGACAGCAGGTTGTTGGAGAGGTTGAGCAAGCGGATCTGGCGCAAACCCACGAAGGCCTGCGGCTCCACCACGGCCAGCAGCGCGCCCGCCAGGTGCAGCTCGCGCAGGCGCACCAGGTCGCGGAAGGAGCCGCGCGGCACGGCGCTGATGGGGTTGTGCGACAGGTTGAGGCAGGTGAGGTGCACCTGGTGACGCAGCGCGGCGGCCGGCACGCGGGTGATGTTGGTGTGCGTGACGGACAGAGAGGTGAGGTTGAGGCCGTGCAGGCTGCCCGCGGCCACCTCCTCCAGCAGCGGCCAGTTGTCGATCTCCAGGTGCAGCAGGCCCGGCAGTCTCTGGAAGTTGTGGTCCTCCAGGGCAGCGATGGCCAGGTGGCGCAGGCGCAGGGCGCCCAGGCCGCGCAGGTGGCCAAGCGCCTCTGCCGACAGCGCCGTGAGGTTGCAACGCTCCAGGGTCAGCTCCTCCAGCGCCAGCAGCCCCGCGAAGGCGCGACGCGAGATAAACACCAGGTGGTTGTCGCCCACCTCGAGCCTGCGCAGGCTGCGCAGGTCCTGGAACGTGTAGTCCAGTAGGATCACCAACTTGTTCTCGCTCAGGTCCAGCAGCGTGAGGTTGTCCAGGCGCGTGAACACGCCGGGCGGGATGAGCTTGAGCTGGTTGCCGCGCAGGCGCAGCACGCGTAAGCGTGGCAGGTTGGCGAAGGCGCCCGGCTCCACGTGCGCGATCACGTTGAGGCTGAGGTCCAGCTCCTCCAGGGCGGGCAGCGCGGCCAGGTCACCCGGGTTCAGGCAGCGGATGCGGTTGCGGCTCAGGCCCAGCACGCGCGTCTCGGCGGGGATGCCCTCGGGCACGGCGGTGAGGCGGCGGCGCGCGCACGCCACAGCGCGGCTCTGCGGGGCGCACTCGCAGCGGGCCGGGCAGCCGGCGGCCGGGGGCGGCGCGGCGGGCAGCAGCAGCAGCAAGCGCAGGCTCAGCAGGTGCAGCCAGCAGGTCATGATGCGGAGCCTGGGCCTAGGGCCGTGCCAGCATCCTCCTGCGCACCTGCGGGCGGAGGCGGCGTTAGCACCGGGGCGGCCCCAGGAGCCCCGAGGATTGTATGATGGGACCCTGGGGACACCATGTGTAAGGAGAGTCAGCCACAAAAGGCCGTGCTGCGTAGGCTCCACAGGGACAGGAAGTGGATCTGTGATCTTTGGGTTGGCTCCTGCTTAGGGATTCTTTGGCGTGATGGAATGTTCTGGAATTAGTGGCAATGGCTGTGTAATCTTGTAAATGCACGGAAAGCTATGGAATATTCGGCTTTAAAATGTTGGGTTCTGGGACCGGCACAGTAGCCTAGTGGCTGAAGTCCTTGCCTTGCATGCGCCAGGATCCCATATGGGCACCAGTTCTAATCCTGGCGGCCCTGCTCCCCTCCAGCTCCCTGCCTGGGAAAGCAGTGGAGGACGACCCAAAGCCTTGGGGTCCCTGAGGTCCCTGAGGGGTCCCAAAGCCTTGGGACCCTGCATGCGCGTGGGAGACCTGGAGGAAGCTCCTGGGTCCTGGCTTTGAATCAGTTCAGCTCCGGCTGTTGTAGCTACTTGCAGAGTGAATCAACAGATGGAAGATCTTCCTGTCTCTCCTCCTCTCTGTGTATCTGACTTTGAAATAAAAATAAATACATCTTTTTTTAAAAATAAAATAAAACACTGGGTTCCAAGTTGGGCGTTTGGCCTGGTGACTAAGACGCCCAGGGTCCCACAAGGCCTTGAGAAAGAGCTGGGGTGGGACATGTAGTGGACAGGGGGGGGTGGGTAGTGTGGGAAGGTCGATTGGGAGGGTCGTGGGGGGCAGAGGGCAGGGGGCCATGTCAGGGTCTTCACTGCCGGTTTCTGCACAACCCTGGGGATGGGGGTTGGGATGGGGTCGGGGCAGTCGGGCACAGCTGCTGGCCCTGCTGACACCCCTCTGCAGAGCTGTGCCCTGGGGCCAAGTGACAGCTATTTCTAGCATAGTCATTGCTGAAGTCCCCTCCTCCGTCAGCCCAGCTGGGCAGCAGAGGGCCAGGCCGCGGGGTACCCATCTGTTATAGCACCCCACTACCACCCTGACCCCCAACACAAGGGCAGAGTCTTTGTCCGTCCTGGGCAGACACGGTTCAAACCGGGCCACACTGGAGTAAGTGGGGGTCCTGAGGGCACAGCCAGTCCTCCGGGTCCCCCAGCCTGTAGCTCCCTTCCTGTCCTGACCCTCGCCCAGGGTCAGGAAGGGGTCAGTAACAAAGAAACAAACCCAAAACAGAGCTGAGCTCCGTCAGTGGGGGACCGGGCAGTGATCTGTCCCCCTTAACTGCTGGGGTGCAGGGAGGGGTCCCAGATGACACAAGGTGTGAGGGAGGCGGTCAGGGAGCTAACCAAGGTGTCCATCAGGAGGGGATCCAGTGGGCCATGGCTCCTGCAGGAACTGGGGTGCAGAGGGGTGGGGAAGCTGTGCCAAATGCAGCCGGAACTTGGTTCTGTAGGGATGGTAGCAGGGCCTGGGGTGAACCTGAGGGCCATCAGCAGGAGTGGGGTACCCAGGAGAGACACAGTCCAGGAGAACACCAGGTGAGATGGGGGGCGGGGGTCAGGAGACGCCTGCGGGAGGAGCAGCCTCCAGCCACAGTTGCTGTTTTCTAGGTCATTCTCTGAGAACAGCCCCAGGCCCCTGGCTCCCTGGCATCCCCCATCGGGTCATGTGTGGTCTCCGGGGACGGTCCCTGTCACTCACTTGCCCCCAAGGGGCAGCGGCCACTCAGCCCCCAGGGCTGACTCCTGGCAGCGTGGCAGCAGCAGGGCTGGCTTAGCTCCCGTGTCATGCCTTGTCCCCTGAGTGCAGCAGACAGCTCTGGCAGGGCCCACCCCTTCCTCCCGCCTCCTTGTTCTCAGGCTGTACCCAGTTCTGGGGGCAGGGGTTGGGGCGGGGGGGACACCTTTCCTGGCCCTCTCAGTTTTGGCTTCCCCTGGACGGCCCACTTTCCTGCCTGGCACAGGCTCTGGACGGCTCCGGGAGCTCTCGTCCACACTGCCCCTCTCCCGAGCCAGCGGTCACCCTGCTCCATAGATAGGGACGTGGAGACCCGATGGAGCTCCCAGCTTCTGCTAGGCCCAGCCCTGGCTGCTGAGGGCATCTGGGGAGTGGGCCAAGGGCAGGAGATTGTGTGAAACCAACAAACATTTTAAGACATGCACTAGGGCCCAGCACAGTAGCCTAGTGACTAAAGCCCTCGCCTTGCATGCAACAGGACACGGGTGCTAGTTCAAGTCCTGGCTGCTCCACTTCCCGTCCCGCTCCCCGCACGTGGCCTGGGCAAGCAGTGGAGGACGGCTCAAAGCCTTGGGACCCTGCAACTGTGTGGGAGACCCAGAAGAAGCTCCTGGCTTCAGATCGACTCAGCCTTTGCGGCTACTTGGAGAGTAGACCAGTGGAAGGAAGATCTTTCTGTCTCTCCTTCTCTCTGTAAATCTGACTTTCCAATTAAAAATAAACAAATCCCAAAACAAAACAAAACAAAAAAACCCCACAAACTAGGCACAGGCTGTGTGGCAGGCAGGCGCCCTCAGAGGGGGGATGGCACGGGTTCACGACAGACCCAGCCTCCCTTCCTTCTGGGCCTGGGGGACATAGGCAGAGTTCAGGGTGTGGGGAGGAGCTGGGCTAGGTGACTGGGGGTTGGATGCCCTCGGATGGGGGACCCTGACACCCACCCGAGCCATGGCGATGGCGATGGGGCTGTCCTGGCTGAGTGAGGTTTCTGGTGCAGGCCCCGGCTGGGCGGCCTCATCAACAAGCCTTTCAGGGATAGGGGCCTCTAGTTCCAGAACATTCTGTCACCCCATAAAGGAGTCTCTTGCCTGCATCCCATCCCCCAGCGCATGTACTGCCTCTGGACATGTTCTGGGTCCACTTCCTGTTCCCTCGGCTCACCTGCCGTGGACAATGGAGCCACACCCATGTGCCTGGTGATTGCCCAAGGGTCATGCCAGCTGGACAGAGAGCAAGCCCACAAAGACCCATTATGCCTTATGCCCTGGGTGTGAGCCAGGCAGGGGTGTGAGGGCACAGGGCAGAGTTTGGGGGTCCATGATGGGAGAGCAGGAGCCAGCAGGGGCTTGAGGGTGTGGGGAGCCCCTGGGAAGGCCACGAGAGGGTGTGACCCCAGCTCCATATGCACACGTAACCCTGTACCCACCTCCCCCAGACACACACCAGCCTGTGTGGAGTGGATGCCAGTGGGGTCAGGCAGAGAGTCAGGGAGGATGCTGCTGCGGGGCAGGGAAGGGCAGGGCAGGGCAAGGGCTGGGGACCTGGTTGGGTTCTGACCTGGGACAACGGCACGCCCATTGCCCAAGGTTCAGGCACCGTGTCAGCCAGAGCTGGGTAGTGCAGGGTTGGGACTTGACCCGGAGCAGGGATGGCGGGCCCCTCTTCTGCCACATTTGCCAGGAAGCTTGGGAGAGCAGCCGGTGTGCCCTCCTTGACAGAGGCAGACTCCTCTAGGGTTCAACCACACAGTACCTGCTGTGCACCCCCAGGCCATGTGTGGGATGGGCCTCCCTTCTGATCCCACCCCAGGGCAGGGGGCTCAGGAGGCCGGGGAGCACCCCCCAGCCCCACACCCAGCTCTGTCCCCAGGCCCACAATCTGGCAGTGGAGCCAGGGGCGCAGTGGGAGCCTGCCTCCTCTGGCCCCCACATTTGAACTTCTCTGTGGTATGTAGGAGTCTGCTTTTGGGGACACACCGGCCCCCCAGGACGGATGTGCCTCTGTCCTACATCCAGGTCCCTAGGGGGGCTGCCAGCCGTGACAATTCATTAAGCCCTAATTAGTTTCCATCTGCTGTGGGTCTCAGCCAGCTCTGCGGGGAGGATGCTGGGGGCTCCGACCCACTTTCCTTGACAGCATGTTCCAGTGGGGGGGGGGGGGCTTTGAAAAGGGGGACAGTATGTCAGACTGACCAAGGCAGCCTCTGGAACCCAGATCCCTCCCACACATCCCAGCCCCCGCTGCTCCAGGATCCAAAGGCGGGGTGGTGGGTGGCTTGTGGGGAGCGCTGACTCAGGAGGCCCTGGGGGGTCAGCACCTACAGGAGGGGCGTGAGTGTGAGCCTTGGGTCAGTGGCATGTTCCCTTGTGGTTAGGAGGTGCGTGGGAATACCCACCAGGTATGTTTGTGGGTGGATACTCTGGCTCGCCCACTCCACAGATGGAACACTGAGGCTGCAACCTCGCAGCACCTGCTGGGCACTGGCTCTGGGTGGGGGTGACTGCGCCTGGGCTCCCGCGAACCTTCAGAGGGTGGGCAGCTGAAAGCCATGGAGGTGAGGGGGTGGGCAGTGTTCAGGTGTGGAGGGACCCCACCCCTGCCCCAGGCACCTGCCCCTGTGACACCCACATGGCTCCACTAAGGGCTATTTGTGAAAAATGCAGATGCCCGGGCCCACCCGGTCAAGTTCAGATTTGGCAGAATGGGGGGAGCGGGGACACATGGTGAGAAGGCGGGGGGGGGGGGTTGGAAGAGTAGCGCAGCTCCAAGGGTTGTTCTCGCACCCACAGTCCCCCAACTTGTTGAATGGGGCTCCAGAGGGCGGCAGTGCCCAGGCTCAGCCTCCGGGGTGGGGAGAAGGGCTCCCCCCCCCCCCAGTCCTGCTGTTACTTGGCCCACAGAGCAGGGGGCTGGCCTGTGCAACCCCAAATCGCTCCCCACTACGCGTCCCCAGCGCAGGGGCGCAGGCACTTGTGCTGCGGACCCGACTCCCCAAGGCTGGACAGGTGACAATGAGGAGCGGGGCTGCGCTACACCCCCAGATCCATTCAGCTCTCACGCCCGCCCCCACAAAGAGGGGCGCACCAGCCCAAGCGTCCCCGCTGCTGAGGGGGCCGAGATGGCCACAAGGCTCCGTAACCTAGGGGAATGTGGGGATCCTGGTGTGGGCAGTTGGCCCCCAAACTTTCCAGGGGTGAACAGGGCAGGGGGTTGCTGAGGAGGGAACGACACGCGCCAGAGGGGCGCGCGGGCGATTCACCCCCTCCCCGCCCGGGGCTGCGGGTGCGCGTGGGGGGCTGCGGGTTCAGGAGCCCGGAACGCGGACTCTGGGGTCCCCCCCGGCCTGCAGGTGCGCCCTGCATCGGGCCTCCCGCCTCCACTCACCTGAGCGGCTCCGCCGCGGACTCGGCGCGGGCTGCGGCGCGGGGCCGCCCGGAGCCGACTGGAGCCTCTGCTGCCACGGCCACGGCCGCCGCCGCCGCCGCCGCCTCCCGGCTCCGCCGTGCGCGCCCGCGCCGCGCGCCCCCGCCGCCTGCCTTCCCCGCGCCCGGCAGGGGCGCGCGCGGGGGCTGCGTGCTTGCGGCCGCAGGTGTGCGAGCACACGTGGGCACAGGTCGGGGCTGCGCGCCCCCAGTGGGGCTCCTTCCGGAGCGTCCCCCTTCCGCCACTGCACCCCAGACCGACTCCCACCCCGCGTCCCCAGCCGCCTGCCTCAGTCCTGTCCCCAGGTGGCCCCGGAACTTGTTCTCAGGATCCAGTCTGTTCCCATGCCTGGGGGAGTCCCTGCTGTTGTTCAGAGAAGCAGCGGGGCCCTCCCAGGCTGCAGGGTGCTTGGCACCCACGCGGTTCCCCGACTGTACTGCCGCCCGCTGGCCCCAGGGCTTATCAGCTTTGCGAACCTCAATGTGTGTGTGACCACAGGAACCCCAGGACGCAGCCTGCCCAGTGTCCTATTGGGGAGTGCTCATCTCTGGGAGTTGGGGTGTTGGTCCCGGATAGGGGGTGCGGGACGAGGGCCTGGCTGCTGCTGCTGTTGCGGGAGCACCCTGTCGTCCCCCCCTCGCCCTGCGTCCTCCAGCCGCTCCCTCCGCGGCACTGGCCCGGCATCCGCGCAGCCACCTGTGACTCAAGCCGCTCCGCTCCCAGACTGTCGCGTTGGCCCGAGGCCCAGACACCGCATCCCGCAGGCCGCAGGTCTGGGCCCTGCTCCCGGCCCTGCCCCCAGCACCCCGCGGGAGGCGCTTGCCCCCCACGCGCCTGGGCCCCTCTCCTCCAGCCGGAGGCGGGTGGGTGGGCAGGGCAGTCACTGCCCCTCCAGCACACCTGCCTCCTCCCCCTCCCCGACTGTCCGGGTACGGCCTGGCCTGGCTGTGCAGCCGTAGTGTGGGGGTGCCCTGCAACTTGGGGCTCCCTCTCCGTGAAGTGTGGCTAAGTGGAGTGGGGCTAGGCTGCTGCCCCCAGGCGTCTACCCAGCCCGCCCCTACCCTTGCCTACTTCTGTCCCAAGGCTTGACTGAGGTCCACTGATGTTTAGGAGGTGCCCTGTGGATGCTGCCCCAGCAGTGGCCTGCCCAGGGACGGGCACTTTGGTCCTGGGAGGGTGGGAGGAGGCCCCCACAATCTTGATTTCCGCCTGGCCTGATGGGCCTGCTTCTACAGCGGGTTCCTAGCCGCCCTGGGGGTATGTGTGGCTGCCAGCAGGGAGAGTGACTCTGGCCTGGCCACCAGCTGCTGGTGACCTTGAGCTGTCCCTGGCCCCCCCACCCTGCTCCTGTGGGTGAGTACCTCCCAGAAGGCTGCCCTTCAGCAGGGAGAGTATGTGTGTGGGCAGGGGTGGGGGTGTTGCCGCTAGAGGTTACAGCCTGCCAGGCTGGCACCTGGTTGCCAAGGTTACGACCACCTGGGCTGGGACGTTGCCATAGAGACGGGCCACCTTGGAGGAGAGGCCGTGGGAGGGGCGGGGAGGTGGCTGCCCTTTCAGAGGGCATTGGGGGTACGGGTGCAGTGGGGCTGGGCTCTCCCCAGCTGGAGTGGTTGCCACTGCTAAGATGGGGACCCCCTCCAACACCTCTGGCCTGGCAGAGGGGGTTCCAGGCTGGATGTCTTGACAAAAGCCAAGGACCATTGGGCTGGTCAGCATGGACAGAGCTCCTGCACCCCCCTCTACCCAGGTCACGTGCCATGTGGGGTGTTTATTGTGGAATGGAATGGGGTGACAATATGGTAACCCCCAACTGCAGCCTGGGCCCCCGTGTTAGACAGTGGGGTTCCAGTACAGCAGCGTGTCAGTCACCCAGGACACCCCAATCCTGCCTTGCAGGATTTGAGCCCCGGGTCCTCTGTAACCTTGGGCCTTTGCACCCACGGGGGAGACCTGCAGATGGGGGGCCCAGGCCCCGTGGGGAGCTGCCCGGCCCACCGGGGCTCCGGCCAGCTTTCCTGCCATCTCCCTTGTGCGTGGGGAAGCTGGCGGCCGATTCCCATGGGGCTCGTTGGCTTTGGGCCAGGTGTGCCTCACTGCAGGATGGAACCTCCTCCGGCCCCCAGGTCAATCCTGAAGGCATCAATGGGACGTGGAGTGAGAAGACGGGGTGGGGAGACCCCAGCATTTAGGGGGGTATAGCTGGGGAGGCATGAGGTAGCAATGTGGACATTGTCAGGTACGAATCGACAGGGCGTGGGAGAGGGTCGGCATGTGTGGGCACCTACCTCCCACCCCTGTGCCACACTGTACTGCCACCGGCTCCTGCCCCCTTGTGGGCACAGACAGCCTCCTGGTCAGTGCTGCACACCTGGTGGCCCAGGGCCGTCACTCTGGACACATCCTGACCCCTGCTGGCTGTGGCTGGCACATGCGGGGCTGGGGAGCTGACCTGGTCCTGCACATCCTGTCACCAGGGGCCAGCTGCAGGGGCTGGGGTACGGCCTCCCCGAGTTGGCTTGAATGGGAGCAGACCTGAGACAGGAGGGCAGCCTCCTCTCGGGTCCCTTCCCTGGTCCAGGTTTCTGCACCCTGATGGGGTGTGTGGGAGGAGGTGGCGGCCCTGGCTGAGGCCTGCAGGGTGCCAGGCCCTCTCTGGCCTGGGTTCATGTCCCTGTGGCCTGCGGGTGGCGAGGATGACAGCCACCTGGGGGTGGGGCTGACCGGCAGCAAGGTTCTCAGTAATGGACCTGCAGTGGGGGTGCTGTCCAGGGTGTCTTGCTTGGGTACGGGGTCCTGCTGGGGTCTGTCTGCCTCTCCCAGTCCGTGTGGACTTCCCGTGACACCTCTCAGAGCGGGCGCTCCGTGGACAGCAGCCAAGGGCTCAGGCCAGCACGTGGAAGTCATGTGCTGTGACCGCGGGCATGTGCACAGAACTGAGTCTTATCCCAAAGGCTGTAGCCTTGTCCCAGCCGGAGGGCAGAGGCCTGCGCTGACCTGGGCAGGGAGCTGGAAGGATGCAGCCAGGACAGGGTCTGGAGGCCGTGGTGGGCTGCCTGGTGGGGGATTAGCAGTGTTGCCATGGCTGCTGCTGTCCCTGCCCCCAGTCTCCCGCCCAACCTCCCCACCCCCCAACATCTTTTTCTGGTTCCAGTTCTCTGGCTCCTTCTAAAATATTAAAACTCACAATGGAATATTAAAAGCAAATATGAAATATTAAAACCTCTCCTCCCATCCCCAACCCCTGGACCTGGTTTCCCCTGTGGGGCCGGATCAGAACCTTGGGTGCACACACTGGGTTCATCTGAGAACGGTCCCTGGCTCCATGCTGTCCCCAGCCCTGGGCAACCCGGGTTCCTTGGCCAGCCTCTGCCCCTCACCATGGGGCCAAGCCTTCCCACAGCAAGGAGTCATTCATGTCTGGGGCTGGAGGGACCCGGTGGCCAGCACAGGTGCTGCTAGCAGGGGTCCAGCTGTGCAGAACCCCTTCCGGCATGCTCCCCACTATTTCCCCGGGGTCAGGGGTCTACCCCGGGCAGCCCTGTGCCTTTCCGGGAGACAGAGCCCCCTGTCCTAATCCTGAGGAGCAACTGACGCAGGAAGCCCAGTCAGCAGCGTGAGGCTCTGACGGTGAGCCGAGACTCCCAGGGCCAGGACCTTAGCAGGTCTCTGTGCTAAGCCCAGCAAAGCTCTGGAAGCCTGTGGCTTCGGTTTCTCCAGGGGCCGGTGGCCTCTCACATGGCCAGACCCTACCCCTCTGCCCAAGAGCCAGGGTGGCCCTCCAGTCCCCACCTGCCCTGTCCCAGGAGCCAGGGTGGCCCTCCAGCCCCCCGCCCACCCTGTGGGCTCATCCAGCCGGAGATGAGCCGGGGCGGTCCTTTTGCCCCCACGTACCCTGTCCCGGGATCCGGGGATGAGCCAGGGTGGCCCTCCAGCCCCCGCCCACCCTGTCCTCCAGCAGCACCCTATCGGGGAAGGTGTCCCAGGAGTCCTCAGCAGGTGTCGCAGACTGACAAAGTGAGAGCCAGGCCAGGCGGCGGGGCTGTGGGTTTACTGGGAGGCTGGGGCGGGCAGTGGGGCGGACTAGGTGTCCTGCTGCTGGACGAAGGGATTGGGGATGGCCTCCATGCCGTCCTGCGGACAGATGAGCACCACCGAGGTGCCCCGGCACACTACCAGGCCCAGCTGCCGTGTGTCCTCCGTTAGCTTGTACTGGTCATCCGGATCTGATGGGGCGAGAGGGGGTGGAGGCTGAGGCAGTGCTGGACGCCCCCCCACCGCATCCCCGCATGCCTCCCCTCACTGTGGTCGCTGCCCATCAGCTCCACCTTCTCGAGGAGAGCAGTGCCGGTCCACATGGGGCAGGGTGGGATGGGTGCAGCTCACCTCGCATGTGCTCAATGGTGCCGTCCAGCACCAGGTTCAGCAGCGGGTCGAAGCCCTTCAGGACCCCGCTGGCTGTGGGCACAGGGTTGGAAAGAGGGATCAGCAACCAGTCCCCGCTGGGGGCAGCCTGCCTGGGGACCCACGGGCACCCTCCTTGAGCTGGGGGCACCCTGCCTGGGGACCCATGGGCACCCTGACTCGCTTGCACAGCATGCACCCCACCTATGGACCCACAGGCACCCTGACCCCATGCACAGCGGGCACCCCGCCTGTGGACCCACGGGCACCCTGACCCCCATGCACAGTGTGCACCCTGCCTGTGGACCCATGGGCACCCTGACCCCATGCACAGCGGGCACCCCGCCTGTGGACCCACGGGCACCCTGACCCCCACGCACAGTGTAAACCCCACCTGTGGACCCACGGGCACCCTGACCCCCATGCACAGTGTGCACCCTGCCTGAGCTGGGGACCCCGCCTGGGGTGTGTGGGCGCCCGGATTCCCAGCGTGGAGACTGCGTTCCCTCCTGGACAGCACCCTAACTCGGGGCGCCCCTGTCGTGTGGCCACGCACCCTGCCCCGCAGCGCCCGGGAGTGGGGTGCTAGGCAGGGCGGCCGGCCCGGGGCCTGCTCAGGGGTCGCCCCGCGTTCGCCCGCGTTCTCCCCGGGACCCCGCTGCCCCGAGCCCCGTTGCCCTCGCGGTCCGCGGCGGCTCACCCTCGCGGCCCCCCTGGAACTTCACGCGGATGGTCTTATCGATGTATTTGGACAAGTCCAAGATGCTCTCCTTCTTCTTCTTCTCCTTGTCCTGCGGGGAGAGCCGCGAGCATGAGGAAGCCGGGCCGCCCCCCTCGTGCGCCCCAATTCGGCCCGCCGCGCGCGCGTGCGCTCACCGCCATCTTCCCGCGTCGCACCGCGCTGCGCCTGCGCGCGCCTGGCCGCTCCCCGTCACCCGCCCGTCAGCCGCCGGCGGCGCGCAGGCGCAGCGCGGCGCCCCGGGAAACATCTCGCGCCGGCGGCGGTTGGACCGGCCGACATGGCGGCGCTGGCGCGGCTCGCGGTGGCCGCGCTGCTCTGGGCGGCCCAGGTGAGGCTGCACCGGGCCGGACAACCTGCTCCCCGCGCCCACGGCCCCCCGGACCCGCCCTTAGGAGCAGCGGGACAGAGGGGGCGCTGTCCCGGGGAGACCCCCCGTCCCTCGCGTCCCCCCGGCGTCCTCGTCCCCCGCCGCCTGTCCCAGGGTGTCCTCCCCAGTCCTGGGGCCCCGGGCAGAGTGGACATGGAGCTCCTGGACACCCCAGGCTTGTGGGCCGGGGGGCGCGGCCCTAGGGGACGCCCGTGACCTTGGCTGGAGGCGGGTGGCCGGGGAGCGCCTTGAATGGGGTCATGGCTGGCCAGGGTCCGCCGGCCCAGGCTGCCCCTGCATACCCGCTCTTCCTCCTGGCCCGAGGGGGTTGGCAACGTAGACGGGGTCCCCTTTTGCAGCCTACCACCATCCTCCCCAGCTGCGGTTGTCAAACGGGCACTGCCCCGTCCCATGGGGCATCCCAGCGTGGACAAGGGGGTGGGGTTGAGAGAGCTCCGGAAGCCAGCTGGCAGTGACCTGGGGGGCCATGGGAGAGGTTGGGGTGCTGCAGGCTGGCCAGGGCTAGCAGGGAAGAACCCAGGGCCCTGGGGCTGGAGTACTGGGAGGGGACCCTCAGCTGGCCGATGGCCCTTATCCTGGGCACGGGGTGCGGTGCCCGGCAAATCGGAACCCTGATCCCACAGCTGTCCCATGCCCGTGCTGCCACCCGCAGCTGTCGTACTTTATTTTGTTTTATAAGGACTTGATTTTATTTGGAAGGTAGATTTATATAGAGGAGACACATCTCCCACCCACTCCCCAAGTGGCCGCATCGGCCAGAGCTGAGCCGATCCGAAGCTAGGACCCAGGAGCCTCTTCCGGGTCTCCCACGCAGGTGCAGGATCCCAAGGCTTTGGGCCATCCTCCACTGCTTTCCCAGGCCACAGGCAGGGAGCTGGATGGGACACGAACTGGTGCCCACATGGGATCCCAGGAGCGGAGTGGGAAGATGTCCATTTCCCACCCGTGGAGCCCCTGAGGCTGGGCTGGCAGACAGCTGCCCTTGCCCCCCACCCCTGCCCCTCTGAGGGAGCCCTAAGTACTGGCCCAGCAGGAGGAGACGCTCGGGTTCCAATAAAGCTGTATTGATAAGCAGGAGGGCTGGTCTGGCGACAGATCCCTGGTCTCTGCAGGAGGGACCTGAACGAGAACTACTCAGCCTTGGGGACTTCCTCCAGTCCTCTGTCCCCGCAAAGCACTGGGGCCCGGGGCCCTGTGAGCCCCCCTGGCTTCCCTGTCACTCCCAGGGCCGTGAATAAAGCCAGCCCTCTTCCCACCAGGGCGGTGCCAGAGCTGCTGGGCCCTGTCACCTGGGTGCGAGGCAGGTCCACGTGTGTGGGCTGAGGCGTCTCATGTGTGGGTGTGGGTTTGTGTCATGTGGACTGAGGTGGCTCACGTGTGTGTCATGTGGGCTGAGGCAGTTCACGTGTGTGTCATGTGGGCTGAGGCAGTTCACGTGTGTGTGTAGGTTGAGGTGGTTCACGTGTGTGTTGTGGGCTGAGGCGGTTCACGTGTGTGTGTATGGGTATATGACATGGAGTGAGCCAGCTCTTGTTGGAGTTGTATATGTGTCTTATGGAGCCCAGGTCATGATCCTGAGTGGTCTGCGTGCCCCGTGCAGCCACAGGTGGGCCTGCAGATGTCAGGTCTGGTACTGTCCCCGCTGGGGTGTCTGCCACAGGTGTCGGGTTCCCAGGTGTCCTGGGTGAAATCCTGCTTGGGGTCACAGCAGGGTCTGTGTCCGAGTTCAGGTGTGGCTTTGGGGAGTGTGAGGCCTTCAAAGTAGGTGCCCACTGGCCTCTGGCCCACGCGTGGCTGCCGTGAGGTATACATGGCTTCCTGAGGCGCAGAGCTCATCCTGGGGCCCGTGGCGGGGATCAGGCAGCTGTGGGTGTAGGGTGCAGGGGGCCTGCTACCTGGTGCTCAGGGTCGCCTGCTGGGTCCCCACGGGCCCTGCTGCAAGCGGGACAGGGGCCATGCTGTCCTGCTGGCTGCGCCTCGGGACTTTACCTTGGCTGGCCTCGGGTGCGGCTGCCAGGGTGACACTCTAGCCCCTTGTGGGCCCACTTTCTGTCCCGCCATCTCGGGGCACCTGAGAGGGCCTCACCCCAACCTCGGGTGTCCTCTCAGGCTGTGGACAGGTCTCCGACCACTGTGTCCGCATTAGTACCTGAGGTCTCACGTGAGAGTGTGTCCCTGGCGGGGTACCCAGTGGCTCCTCAGCGTCCTTCTCCTTGCTGGATCCCTGACCCCAGGACAGGTTTAGGCCCCGATGGCTTGGGGTGTACGCCCGTGGCACAGCGTGTGCCCGTCCGTTTGCGTGCAGGTGGCCGGGGAGTACGGGATGGTGCGCGTGGTGTCGGAGACAGAGGTGCTGCAGGGCAAGGATTACTGCGTCCTCTACAATCCGCAGTGGGCACCGCTGCCCCATGACCTCAGCAAGGCGGTGAGTACGCCCGGCCCTGACGGCCCCAACTCCATGTGGTGTATTCACTTCCTCTTTATGCAAATGAGGACACGTGTGCCTGTGTGTGTGTGTGTGCAAGGCCTGCTGTGCGCACACGTGTGCTGGCGAGGTGTGCCCCATTTGTGTGTAGTTGTGTGTGTGTGTGCGTGTACTCGACACTTCCTCTGCTCGTGGTATCGGGGTGCCCCCTCCAGCCCCGCAGCCTGGGCCCCCCAGATGGGTGGGGTGTTGGCTGGGGCACCCACAGGACTCACGCAGGGCGCGTCCTCCCGCAGTCCCTCCTGCGGCTGCACGACTGGACCAGCTCGCTGCTCTGCTCGCCTGCAGACCTGCCAGCTGATGGCTTCAGCAACCAGCTCGCCCTGGTGGCCCGCGGGAACTGCACCTTCTATGAGAAAGTGAGGCTGGCCCAGGGCAGCGGGGCGCAAGGCCTGCTCATCGTGAGCCGGGAGAAGCTGGTGCGGACCCGTGGGCACATGGTGGGGGGGGGGTCTGAGCAGCTGGGTGGGCCAAAGTGGCCCTGGGTGAGAGCTGTGGGCTCTTGGAGCTGGTCCTGGTGCGGCCTGCCCTGCAGCGGGGTGAGGAACCAGTGCCGAGCCCCCTGCCCCATGGGCATTGGTTGCACCTTGTGCAGAGCGGGTGGCCTGGCAGGTGAGGGCACTGTGTGCCTGCCAGCCTGCTCTGAGTGGGGGCACTGCGTGCCTGCTGGCCTGTACTGGATGGGGAACCTGACTCACCTCTCCTGTCCCAGGTGCCCCCTGGTGGCAACAAGACACAATACGAAGAGATTGGCATCCCCGTGGCCCTGCTCAGTCACAGGGACGTGCTGGACATTTTCCGGGTACGCTGGGAGGGGGCTCTCCCAGGGGTGCTGTGGCAGGTGGTGGGCAGGGTGGGGGAGATGGGCCTTTCCCGTCAGGCCTTGTGGCCCCGTGGTAGCTCTGCCTCTTCTCCGCAGCGCTTTGGGCACGCCGCGAGGGCGGCGCTCTACGCCCCCAAGGAGCCCGTGCTGGACTACAACCTGGTCATCATCTTCATCATGGCTGTAGGCACCGTTGCCCTCGGGGGCTACTGGGCAGGGAGTCGGGACGTGAAGAGGTCAGAGCGCTCTGCTGTGTCTGTGTCTGTGTGTCTGTGCGTATGTATGTTTGTATGTGTGTCTGTGCGTGTGTGTGTGTGTGTGCGTGCGCTCGCGTACGTGCGAGGTGGGTAGGGTTCCCGCCCAAGGGCTGCCCCCCAGTCATGGAAGGTCCACAGAGGTCCCCTGGAGCCCTTGCCCACGTGCCCTCCCTCAGGGCTGTGGGGGCATGCTGTGGGGAGAGCTGCTGGGTGGCCTGGCCTGGGCACGGTGGCACCCGCACAGCTGGCCCCTAGAGTTCCCCACAGTCGCTGGCCACCCCGAAGGCACGAGCATGAGCCCTGCCAGGGACAAGTGTATACCTGGCCTCGTGCCCCCCGTGGGGCCCTCCCCGTGGACTCCCCACTTGTGTCGGCTCCCAGAAGGTATCTGAAGCAGAAGCGTGATGAGGGGCTGGACAAGCAGGAGGACACGGTGGTGGACGTGACGCCAGTCATGATCTGCGTGTTCGTGGTCACGTGCTGCACCATGCTGGTGCTGCTCTACTACTTCTACGACCAGCTGGGTGCGTGCAGGGGCGGGGTGCGCGCGGGGGGACAGGGTCCAACCAGGAGGTGCATGCGGGGACAGGTGCATGCAGGGGCCGGGGTGCCGACCAGCTGGCTGTGTGCAGGGGCCGGGTGCACGCAGAGGTACAGGGGGCCAACCAGGAGGTGCATGCGGGGACAGGTGCATGCAGGGGCCGGGGTGCCAACCAGCTGGGTGCAAGTGGGGCAGGGTGTGTGGGGGGGCCAGAGTGCCAACTAGGGGTGCCGACCAGCTGGGTGCGTGCAGGGGCGGGGTGTGCGCGGGGGGACAGGGGGCCAACCAGGGGGTGCATGTGGGGACAGGTGCATGCAGGGGCCGGAGTGCTGACCAGCTAGGCGCAAGTGGGGCGGGGTGTGTGCAGGGGGACCGGGGGCCAACCAGGGTGTGCATGCGAGGACAGGTGTATGCAGGGGCTGGGGTGCTGACCAGCTGGGTGCGTGCAGGGGCGGGGTGCGCATGGGGCGACAGGGGGCCAGCCAGGGGGTGCATGCGGGGACAGGTGCATGCAGGGGCTGGGGTGCTGACCAGCTGGGTGCAAGTGGGGCGGGGTATGTGTGGGGGCCGGAGTGCCGACTAAGGGTGCCAACCAGCTGGGTGCGTGCTGGGGCTGGGGTGCTGACTGGTGGGGCAGGGTGGGGGTGCTCTCTTAGGGGGCTGGCTGGGCAGGCTGCAGCCCTGCCTGCCCCCCAGCGCGGCTTCCCCCCTGCAGTGTACGTCGTCATTGGCATCTTCTGCCTGGCCTCCTCCACTGGGCTCTACAGCTGCCTGGCACCCCTCGTGCGGAGGCTGCCCTGCTGCACGTGCAGGTGGGGTCCCCCAGCCCGGCCTCCCAGCCAGCACCCCACACCTGTGAATGGGGAGGTGGTGGCTGATGGTGGGCCCCCACAGGGTCCCCGACAACAGCCTCCCATACCTGCGCAAGCGCCCGCAGGCCCGCATGCTGCTACTGGCCGCGTTCTGTGTGTCCGTCAGCGTGGTGTGGGGCATCTTCCGCAACGAGGACCAGTGAGTGCCCCCTCCCCCACATGTCCTTGCCTGCTTCCGGCAGGGCTGCTGTGTCCTGGGTTCACCCTGAGCCACCACTCACCTGTTGTCATGTGAGCCGCGATGGCAATCCCCCGGCCTCGACAGCCTGGGAGCGCTGTCTGGCCTGTAGTCCCCACCCCGCCCCCGTGGGTCGACACCTGATCCTGGCCCACTGCAGTCACGGGCAGCGGTGCCTCCAACCAGCCTCCCCCTTGGGCCGACATGCCTGGCGCCATGGCAGAGGACACCCCGGGCCCTGCCCGCTCCCTGCTGCTATCACCCGCACCATCTGGGGCTTCTCCCATGGTGGCCAAGTGCCCTCAGCTGCCTCGACAGGTTTGGCCGGCAGAGAAATGTGTGGAAACATCTGAGCCCTCCGGGTCCGTGGCGGAATGGGCTGTGGCCGTGGGGCGTGCCGGGGGCTGCCCCAGGGACCCGCGTGACCAGGAGAGCCATCGTTGGAAGCCCTGCCTGTCTGTGCTTGGTTCCCTTGGAACCAGGCTGGGTTCAGGGTCCATTTCGTCAGTCTTAGGCAACAACTTGGGGTGCAGGAGAAGCTGGGTCCCTGCCCCACACCGGGGGACGGGGCGGGGACCATGCTGGTCTGTGCTATCTCAGCCCTGCACTGTCTTGTGAGGGACTTTTCCTGGACCTGGGGAGCTCACCCCTGCCCCCATGCCATTGGGGACCGTGCTGGGTGTGGCTTGGGCTCCCCTGACACTGTCCGTGAGGGGCTCACCCCTGCCCCCGACCCTACCCTACCTGTGTGCACCTTGTCCCTGGGGGTGGCTGAGTGTCTCCCAGCGCCTGCGCGTGATGCGGCCTCCCCTCCCAGGTGGGCCTGGGTGCTGCAGGACGCCCTGGGCATCGCCTTCTGCCTGTACATGCTGAGGACCATCCGCCTGCACACGTTCAAGGTGAGGCACCTGGACGCTGCCGGCCAGTGGCTGCCCCGCTCCTGGACCCCGGGCCCTGCCCAGTGCCTCCCAGGCCCCGCCCCTGGCACCCCAGGACCTGCCCCCTTCCAGCTCCTCCAGGCCCCGCCCCTGGCCCCGCCCCTGGTACCCCAGGACCCTGGCCCCGCCCAGCTCCTCCAGGCCCCGCCCAGCTCCTCTGGCCCCGCCCCTGGTACCCCAGGACCCTGGCCCCGCCCAGCTCCTCAGGCCCCGCCCCTGACCCGCACTGCCGCCCTGCCCGCAGTCTTGCACGCTCCTGTTGCTCGTGCTCTTCCTCTACGACGTCTTCTTTGTCTTCATCACACCCTTCCTGACCAAGGTGGGTGCTCACCACACGTGGTCCTGCCCCAAGCCCCACCCCACAGCCCTCATCCCCCCTGCCCTGCGTGCGCACCCGTCCCCATGCCCCGATGTCGTCTTGTATGCAGAGTGGGAACAGCATTATGGTAGAAGTGGCTACGGGACCCACAGACTCAGCCACCCACGAGAAGGTGTGTATCCTGGCTGGGCGGGCGGGGGTGGCGGCGGCAGGGGGAGGCTCAGGAACTTGGCCTGCTGTCCCCACAGCTGCCCATGGTCCTGAAGGTGCCCCGGCTGAACTCCTCGCCGCTGGCCTTGTGTGACCGGCCCTTCTCTCTCCTGGGTTTCGGAGACATCCTGGTGCCAGGTGCGGGGGCTGTGCGGTGTCGCGCAGAGCAGTCACTCAGGCAGAGCCCCGGGCCCGCCCTCTGAGGTCAGGGTTGTGGTCAGAGCCACGGGTGGAGGGGCCGCTGCCTGGGCACTGTCAGGGTCACGCCTTGCAGGCCGCTGCTGGTCCTGCCTTCACCCCAGGTGCCTTGCTGTGTGGCTGGCAGGACCAGATGTGGGCTCTGTTGACCGCGCCCAGTGCCAGCAGTGCCTGCCTGCCTGTCTCCCCGTAGGGCTGCTGGTCGCTTACTGTCACAGGTTCGACATCCAGGTGCAGTCGTCGCGCGTCTACTTTGTGGCATGCACCATCGGTGGGTCCCCACGCCATGCTTACCTGGGCCTTGTCTGTCGCCTTCTGTCACCAAAATCTCCCCCTGTTCCTGGAGCCTATGCCGTTGAGCAACCGTTTACAGAGATGCCCAGCCCTCCCCCAGGAGCCGGCTGTGGGGCACCTCACCCCACCCTGCATGCTCGCTCCCCCTCACCCTGCCCTGTGTGCCACTTCTCCTGCCCTGTGCCCGCTCTCCCAGCCCCTGCCCCCGTGTGCCCATTCTGCCCCATCAACCCTGCCCCAGAACGCCCTGTCTCTGCAGCCTACGGCGTGGGCCTTCTGGTGACGTTCGTGGCGCTGGCACTAATGCGGCGGGGCCAGCCCGCCCTGCTCTACCTCGTGCCCTGCACGCTGGGGACGAGCTGCGTCCTGGCGCTGTGGCGCCGCGAGCTGGGTGCCTTCTGGACTGGCAGCGGCTTTGCGGTGAATACCGGTTTGCTTTGACTGCCAGGGTGGGTCCCCAGGCCTGCAGGCTCCAGTTGCACCCTCTGTCACGCTGCCCCAGCTGGCATCCCTGTGGGGAGGGGCCCAGGATACCCCTGGCCAGGGGTGGGGGAGCTGGCCCAACCTGCCCTAGGGTGGCTCTTCGCAGTCTGTTCTGGGGTGATCACGAGCTCGGGCCACCTGGCCTCATAGGGACACAGCACCCCGCCACAGCTGGCTAGGGGCATTGACACTTGGTCTGGCCCTCACCCGATCCCCTCAAGGGGCAGAGCTTCCCGGGGTGGCACTCCCAGGCACTGGGGCCCTTGGGGTGTGGCAGCCAGAGGCCCCATGTCCTGGAGGTGCAGTCCATCAGCCATGGCCGCCACCACATCTGCTTCCAGGCCAGATGAGCTGACGTCGGTGTTGGGCGCCAAGGTTCCTGGGCCGCATGTGCCCAGCACCTGCCCGCCTCCGGGCCCACAGTGCCACCAGCGTGAGCACCGTGTTCTTTCTTCTGAAGGGCAGGATTATAGGGCTGGAGGGAAAGGCAGAGGTCTTCCATCTGCTGGCTCGCTCCCCCAATGGCAGGCCCTGGGTGGGGGCCAGGAGCTCCATCTGGGTCTCCCACATGAGCACTCAGGCTGTCCCCCGCTACCATCCCAGGCCATTAGCAGGGAGCTGAATCGGAAGTGGGACAGCCAGGATTCGAACTAGCCCCCTTCTGGAATGCTCTAGCCCAGCCACCTAATCCTACGGGTGGGAGACATTCCAGGCCGGAGCTGCCCACACAGGGGCTGGCCTTGGCTGCAGCCATGCAGCCATAGGGTCGGGCTATCTTTCTGCCTGTGTCCCTGGCTCACAGAGACTCTGCCCGCCCCTGCAGAAGGATCTACCTCAGACTCCATGGGCCCCCAGCCCCGCCGAGAGTCCCCAGCCACGCAAGGACCCGGATGGCCCCACCTCCCCTCTGCCTCCACGGGAAGACCCCGACGGCCTTGCCCTGCCCACCTCGCAGCCTGAGGAGCCTGGGGCAGGGAGCCCTGCCCAGGAGCCCGACTGTGCCCCCACCTGCAGCCCCAGCCCCTCCACAGCTGGGGACCAGGCGCCGACCAGCCCCACAGCCCTCTCCAGCACCTCGGCCTAGAGCGGCCGGCCACGCTGAGAAGGAGGAGTCCTGACACCCCAACCATCCCCTGGACCAAGACCTGCGCCGGGCCGCCCCCTCCCCACATGGTGCTCACGACCCTGGCCAGGTCCCAGGCTCCAGCTCCGCCGTTCCTGCCCCCTCCCCCTCCCCTGCAGCCGCTCCTGGCTCCTGCTGGGTCAAAGCCCCTGGCACAGCTGGCACAGCTGACTCCGCCAGGCCACCCTCTCCTGGCCCTTGGCACCAGGCCCCGGGGCTAGCTGCCTCCCTGAGGCACCTGCAAGCCAGAGCTGGAGGGGCTGTGGAGCTGATCCCCTTCAGCTAGCTGCACTGCTGGACCCAGGGCTGGGAGGCCCAAGGGTGCCAGCTGCCTCCCTTGGTTGGGGAGGGTTGCAGACAAAGCCAGGCTGAGCCCTGGGGCCTAGGAATGCCAGCCGCCACCCAGGTTTAATAAAACCATCATGGCGAAAACTGGTGATGTAGGTTCCATCCACTCGGTCCTGCCTGCAGTGTGGAGGGACCCCGGCCCCGCCTTCACCCCACACCTGCCATCCGCATGGCTTGTCCTTGCTGCCTGCCGCCCTGCTGCCCCACCCGCAGGCTGCGTGGCCCTGGCCACGGCCCAGGAGTTCCTGGGTGCCTGGCGGGCATCGACCCCTCTACCTCACTGGCAGCCCTCGGGGCCCAGGAGACGGAAACTGCAGTGGAGCTGACAGGTGCAGCAGTCCCCTCCGTCATTCACGGCTGCCAAGGTCAAGGTGAGAGACATTTCCATACACCCCCCTGTCCGTCTACGTGGGCTGCTCACCAGGAAACAGCAGCCCCAGACACCTGGAAGAACTGTCCTGTCCTCCAGCCCCAGGCGGCCGCCCCGTGGATGCCAGGATGAGAGACTGCGCCTTAATCCAAGCCATTTTCTACACCCGTGGGAGAGCAGGGGTTCCCGTGTAGGTGTGGGGACTTTGCCCCTCACCGGGCATTTGTATGTTTGCCTCTGTTAGATCTGACAATTAAACGCAGCTTTTCATATTCATGCCTGGGCGCCTGGGCTCCTGTGCTGGGGCGGGGGGGGGGTCAGCCTGGCCTTCGGGGACCCCCACAGGGCCTGGGGGGTGTCACCCCAGCCTGCGTGGGACCCCCTCAAGGTCCAGGAGGCAGGGGGACCAGGACTGCAGGCTCCAGGCTAGCATTTGTGAGGGGTGAGGTCCTTGTGGGAGACCAGCAGCTGGCCCTGCCTGAGGTGAGCTCGCTCAGTGTGGGAGCCCATGAATGCATGTGGCACTGGCCACCCTGCCATGGCTGTGCCAGCCCCTACATCACCCCACGCTATGTACCCCTCCATGTTACTCCATGCCAGGTGCCATCCCCCCATGTCACCCCACACCATGTGGCCTTCATGTCACCCCGTGCCATGTGCCACCCCTCCATGTCACTCCACACCAGGTGCCAGGCTTCCCAGGGAACCAGGGGCCCATCAGGTGTGTCTCCCACACAGGCTCTGTGCTGGGGCCTCAGCCTGCTGACCAAGGACAGGTCTGGGGGGCCGCTTGGCAGCTCGCGGTTCACTCAGGTCATCACCTCCACTCGAGGGACTGGAGGGGGCTGCTCTCTGAGGAAAGGGCTGCCCCCAAGTCCTCTGCAAACGCCAGGTGACCTAAGCAGGAGGGCCAGCGCAGTGGACATCAGGCTCTCTAGGCCCTGGGGGGTCCCGCATAGCCGCTGGCCCGGGGCGCTGAGGTCCCTCCCCACGGCGCACGGGGCCTGCACCCAGCCGCAGCCGGGATGCGGGATTCAAAATCCATCACAGGAAAAGGCGGTTCTAGAAAGACCAGGCCCATCCCGCACGCACTGGGCAGACGAAGCCCCGCCCTCCTAGGGACGCCCCGCCCACGCAGGGTCGCCACGCCCACGCACGGGTCGCCACGCCCAGTCCCCGCCCCGTGTCCCCTCCCTCCCTGGATGGACTTCAGCTCCAGCGGGTCAGTGTGCTGGTGCTGCAGCCCCGTCCCCTGGAGCTCAGTGAGTCGGGGTCGCCCCGCGCCCTGCCCTTCGCCGGGAGCCGGAGCTGTGTGGGCAGAGGCGGGCAGTGTGGATGGAGGCAGGCAGTGTGGACCGAGGGAGGCAGTGTGGACCGAGGGAGGTGGGCAGTGTGGACAGAGGCGGGGAGTGTGGACAGAGGTGGATGGTGTAGATGGAGGCAGTGGGCAGTGTGGACTTACCACCACGGAAGCAGAGCTGGGGGTCCTGTGGCCCAGGTTCTCCTAGCCGACTGTGGGGAAGTAGGGGGCCTTGCCTGGAGCACAGGGGCCTGTGGAGGGAGGGAGTGGGCCCCCCCGGGTGTCTCCCTGGGGTTGGGGTGTGGGTGAGGTCCTGGGTGGGACACTGGACTCCCTCAGATGTGGGTGTGTGTCCTGTGGGTCAGTGAGTCTCACACCACAGCCGATCGGCCCCACTGGGTCGGGGGTGAGACTGTAGGGGTCATGCGTGGCCATGCCTGCTGCTGCCGGGTGCTGGGGTGTGACCACAGCCACCCCTGCCTGGCCCCCCTAGCTGGGGATTTGGGGGGGCAGCCAGCATCCTGGCCCAAGGCAGCGAAGGGGTCCCGCCAGGCCCTAGGTCCCAGGCTTTCCCGGGACATCGCCCACTCTCCCTCTGATGTGCCTGGTGGGTGAGGGTCCCTGAGATCAAAGGTGTGGGTGTAAGCCGGGCTGGGGGGCACTGGGGGTGCAGGCTCCGGGTCTTTTTTCAAATGTGGCTCCCCCTACCTGGCCCCATGCCAGGCTCCCAGGACTGTGGGATTGGGGTTATAAAGCGCCCCCCACCCCCAGAAGCCCCCTCACCCTGCCAGGACCCCTTGACTTTGTGGGTGTCCACGGATATGGGGTGGCAGGGCCCCACAGACGCAGTCATGTCCTCTTCCCACGAAGACCAAACAAAAAGTTCATAGAGCAAAGCCTGACGGCAGCCCGGGAACGGTTGGGTTTCTCTGGCCTTGTGGAGTGATGTGTTCCCTGGGGAGGGGGGCCTGGGAGAGAGAGAGGGAGAGAGAGAGAGAGAGAGAGAGAGAGAGGGAAGGAGAGAGAGGGAGGGAAAGAGAGAGAGAGGGAGAGAGAGAAGGAGGGAGACAGAGAGGGAAGGAGAGAGAGACAAAGGCAGAGAGAGGAAGGGAGAGGGAGAGACAGAGACAAAGGCAGAGAGGGAGAGAGAGATAAAGGCTGGCCTGGGCCTTGGTTCTGAGCCTCTTGCCCTGCAGGCCCCCTGCTTGGCAGCAGCCTGGTGGGCTGCTTTGAGGTCACTCGCCAGTCCTTTGTCCCTCTGGGGGTGCTGGGCAGCCCCCACCCCTGCCTTCCCTGCCAGGAGCGTGTGAGAATGAACCTGCCCCCACTGTGGGCTTCGTGGGCCCAAGCAGTGGGCATCTGCTCAGTGACCTGGGGGCCTGCATGGGTCAGGGGCAACCTCTCAGACCGCTCACTGCGCAGGCGTGCAAGGGTGGGCTCTGAGATTGCCAGGCTTGGGCCTGGTAGGCTTGGAGGAGACCCTGTGCAGTGCAGCCTGGTGTCCAGCGCGCCAGTCCCAGTGGGCGAGCAGGGGCAGAATCCTGTGACTGGTGGCACCTGGCTGGCAGGACTGGGGGCGGGTGGGGTGACCGGCCCCAGTGCTGCACAGTCAGCTCATTCCATCTCACGGCCGTCTGTGCATCAGCTCATCCCTTCTCGCACGACGTCCCCTCCCGCCCTGCACACCAGCAGCCTGCACCTGCTCCCGTGTGCACAGCCCTTCTGGCAGCGACGTGGGGGAGCTGGGGCCCCAGCAGAGGCGCCTGTGGGGTCGAGTCAGGGCACAGTGCTCTGGCACAGCCGCAGGGTCGTCTCGGGCCTCGGGCGTTCACTGATACGGCCCCTGGCCCTCACCTACCCCTGCAAGCGCCTGGTGGCAGCCACCCAGGTGTGTGGCGTGGCAGGTGGCTGCCAGTGCCGCCAGCATTCTTGGGTCATCTTGCTGACTCTTTTTTTTTTCCTCAACGGATTTCTGAGTGGGGAGCTGGGCCCCGATGCTGTGCTGGAGCAGGGCTGGGCTGTCCACCGTGTGGGCTGGGCCAGGGAAACCTGAGGAACAGGGCCTCTGGGAAGCGAGCGTGGCGATGACAGGCAGCCAGCACTGAGGGGAGGGGGTGTGTGTGTGTGTGAGGCCGTCAGCTTGGATCCTGAGCTCCGGGTACCGAGGCTGGGCTGGCATCCTTTGTTGGAATGGCCGCAGTGGCATTGCCTCAAGGAATGTTGGAGCTGGTCCAGCGGGCACCTTGGCCAGCCCACGGGGTCATGCGGGAGCAGGAAGGGGTGGGCGCCTACCTACGTGGCCCCTGCCTGTACCTGCTCTGGTTGGCTCACTCCCTGGCGGACCTCAATGACTTGGAGCTGGGCAGAGCCAAGGCAGAAGCTTTGGGTCTCCCATGCAGGTGCAGGACCCCAAGGCTTTGGGCCATCCTGGACTGCTTTCCCAGGTCACAAACAGGGAGCTGGATAGGAAGTGGAGCAGCTGGGACACTAACCGGCACCCACATGGGATCGCAGTGCAGCGGACAGTGGCTTTGCCCGCTGTGCCACAGTCCTGAGCCTCCATGTGGATGTCTCTAGTGTTGGGGACCAGGCTGGCCACTCCCATGCCGCTATCACACCAGCACTACCGGATAGCGGGTGGCCCAGGTCCCTTGGGCTCAGCTCAGGTGATGCTGGCTTTGAGCCTTCTCTATCATGGGTGGCATCCCGCGCGCGCCACCCCCCCCCCAGTCGTGACAGCCACACGCACATCCCCAGGTGTGGCCATGTGGAGAGCAGGGAGGAATCACTTCCCTGAGAGCCACGAGTAAGTGTGAGCAGTGTGGGGTGGCCGTGTCCCAGCTCTGGCTGGCACCTGCCCAGCCAGCAGCCACGCTCCGGCCACCTTCCACCGCGGCCCTCCCCTTACCTTGTTCCGTGTCCCTGCATGGCAGTCTCCAGGTCCTGCCCGTGTGACCCTCGCCATGGGGCTAGCCACCACGGCTCCCACCCGACCCAAGGAAGCCACGACCACCCCTGCTGCCGCCTGCAGCCGTGTGGCTGCCCCGGTGGCGCTGGCCACCTGCGTGGTCACACTTGCTCTGGGAGTGCTTCTGGGTAAGTGGTCGTGGGGTAGGTGGCTGGGCTTACAGGGGCAGGGGTGTCCACGGAGACAGAGACGCCGGACGCATGAAGTCCCAGTGGGTGTGGAGAGAGGCTGGGGCTGCTGGCCTGGGGCCTTGGAGGGGCAGGCACTGGGCCTGGGGGGTGCAGGGCCTGGATGGTGCTAGCCCAGCCGGTAAAGATGCCAGCTAAGATGCCTGTGTTCAAGTCGCCTTTAAAAAATAACCTCTTCCGGGTCTCCCACACGGGTGCAGGCTCCCAAGGCTTTGGGCTGTCCTCCACTGCTTTCCCAGGCCACAAGCAGGGAGCTGGATGGGAAGTGGAGCAGCCGGGACTCGAACCGGCACCTCCATGAGATCCCAGCACTGCAGGTAGAGGCTTAAGTTGCTGTGCCACTGCACCAGTCCCTGATAACATTTTAAAGGAAAAGTTTCTTGAAGTTTTAATTTAGATCATCTCATGGCCACCTGGTGTGTTTGAGTGAGGCCCCCCTGGTGGCCGTAGCTTCAATGCAATGGATGGTATGAACCAGTGTGTGTCTATGTGAGTCTGTGTGAGCCTGTGTGTGTCTGTCTCACCATCCACACACACCTGAGGGAGGCGTTGACAGGGTGCGTGAGAACCTGGGCTCCAGCCTGGGTGAGGAAGAGCCAGGGGCTGGTGGACGAGTACCTGTAGCATCCGGGAGTTTTTTACATGGGTCCCTGTTGGATACAGCCGTGGGGCCTTCAGTGGGGAGCTGGAGAGAGCAGATGGTACCCGCCCCCTGGGTGCAGGTGCAGCTGGCATGAGCCATGCGGGGACTCGCTCACTCTCTCTCCCTCCCACAGCCTTGCTCTCTGCTCAGGGCGTCCGCGTGGAGCACACGGCCGAGCTGCGTGGCCTGCGCTTCGCCAGCAGCCTGTGGCATGAGACCTCGGCCTATTCCCGGGCGCTCACGCCCGTGCTGCAGGCACTGGTAGGGGCAGACCCGTGGGGAGGCGCTCGGGGACCGTGGTCCGCGTGGGGGCCTCAGCATGTGCCCTGTGGCTCCCCGTCACAGTTTGTCAGCAGCTTTCGGAAGACAGAATTAGAGGAGAGCTGTGTGGGCTGCACCGTGCTGGGTTACGGGTAAGTGCCGCTTCCCGAGGAGGGGCCAAGGGGGTCTTGGGGAGCTTCTGGGATCTTCCGGAAGGCTCTGGTACAATCTAGAAGATTCTGTTAGATCGCAGAAGGTTTGAGAGATTGTATCTAGAATATTCTGGAAGGTTTGGTGTGTGTGTGGGGGGGATTCTGGGACTCTGGGAGATTCTAGAAGATTCTTGGCTGGGGCGGGGGTGGGGGGATTCTAGAGGATTCCAGAAGTTCTGGGAGAGTCCGGGAGATTCTGGCAGAGAGGTGTACCTCTTTCTCCTCCCCATAGGGATGGGAACTCGAGCGTCCTGGTCCACTTCCAGTTGCACTTCCTGCTGCGGGCACTCTGGCCACTGAGCCTGGGCCTGGAGGAGCAGCTTCTGCAGCGGGGCGTGCGGGCCCAGCTGCGGGAGCATGGCATCCCCCTGTCCCCCTACGGCACCATCTTATCGGCCGAGCTCACCGGTAAGCAGGGCTGGGCTAGGCTGGCAGCCTCCCTGGGTGCCCGTCAGCAGGGAGCTGACCCCACTGCTGTGTCTCACCAGGAGTTAGTGCTGGGTCTGGATCGCACCAGCTCAGGGCCTCGCCATGGGGAAGGATGGCTGTGTCCAGTGCCAGTGAGGCCTCATAGACACTGCCAGGCCATGGGCATCATGTCGGAGCTGGCTGCCCTGTGGGCTCCGGGCTCCGGATAGACCTAGCGGGGCCCAGTGACCACGGGTCTGTGTTTCCCCACAGGGCGCCCAGGGGGCGTGTGGACCGAGAACGACTTGAAGTCAGGTGTGTTGTTCACCCTCCCTGCCTGGAGGCTGGCCATCAGGGTCAGGGTCGCCCCTCAGGGAGATGGGGCTGCGGTCAGCAGGTGCTCATGGGTGGGGGGAGCCCCTGCCTGGGCGTGGCCCGGGATCCTGTCCCTTGGGTCCCTGGAGAGGCCGTCTGTGGGGTGGATTCCTAGGAGGAGAGCCGGGGAGCAAGGGCATAGCGGCTGGAGTGGGTTCAGCCATGGCCCTGACCCTGCTGCCCGCTCCCTGGCCCTGCTGTCCGCCTGTCCACCGGCCCACTTCCTGGCCACTGAGGGATCAGGGCGGGTGGACCGTGAGGCCGTGTCGATGCGCGTTGGCCGAGTGGTCGTCATCGTCCTAGGGCTGGGGGGTCGGTCAGCGGGAGAGGGGCCGGTGTCCCCCGAGAGCTGGACGGGCAGGGCAGGGGGCGGGGCCGAGCGGGTGGGCGTGGCCTGCAGCGGTGGGCGTGGTCCTGTCATGGCCCCGCCCCAGGGGAGCCGGGCCGTGGACACCTGGCTGCCCGGCGTGCGCTCCTCGTTCCTCTGTTGTTAACTGTGCGTTTTCCCTCGAGCGGCGGAGTGAGCGGCCGGAAGCCGTGCGCCCTCGGTCCTCACGGCCGCTCCGTCCGCCCGCAGGCCGCTGTCCCGGGAGCTCCTTCTCCTGCCGCAATAGCCAGTGCGTGGCCAAGGTGAACCCCGAGTGCGACGACCGCGTGGACTGCTCAGACGGCTCGGACGAGGCGCACTGTGGTCAGCTTGGGGGGCCCAGAGGGGCTGGCAGCTCAGAGAACCCGGGAGGGGCAGGCAGCTCGGGGGACGCCGGGTGTCCAGGCCGGCTCTGGGGGCATTGGAGGGGCTGGCAGCTTGGGGGACTCCACGTGGTGTCCAGGCCGGCTCGGGGGGCATTGGAGGGGCTGGCAGCTCGGGGGACGCCGGGTGTCCAGGCCGGCTCGGGGGCACCGGAGGGGCAGGCACCTTGGGGGTGCCAGGTTTCCAAGGCGGCTCGGGGGCATTGGAGGGGCAGGCAGCTCAGGGGACGCCGGGTTTCCAGGCTGGCTCGGGGGACCCTCACCCCCAGCCCCTCCAGCCCCTCCAGCCCCCCGTGTCTTGCAGAGTGTGGCCGGCGGCCAGCCTGGAGGACGGCCGGCCGCATCGTGGGTGGCGAGCAGGCGGCCCCGGGCGAGTTCCCCTGGCAGGTCAGCCTGCGCGAGAGCAAGGAGCACTTCTGTGGGGCTGCCGTGCTGGGCGCGCGCTGGCTGCTGTCCGCTGCCCACTGCTTCAACGAGTACGCTCCCCACCCTTGGGCCCCCGGCAGACACCCCACCCTCCTCCCTGGCTGGTTGTTCACTCAGAACGCATTCTTGTAAAAAAGTTACCTCACTGGACAGGCAGATCTTCCATCTCCTGGTTCACTCCCTAAATGGCCACAAAGGCCAGAGCTGAGCCTAAGCCTGGGGAGCAGGAGCTTCATCTGAGTATCCCCCGCGGGTGCAGGGACCCAGGAATGTGGGACACTGGTGTCCCCAGGGTCAGCTTGGCTCAAAGAGCCCCAAAGGGCCGGCAGGGGCAGCTGGTCAAGCTTCTGTCCTGGGGCCACTCCGATCCCTGGCGCAGCCCTGCTCGTGGCGGCTGGACAGTCACCCAGCTGCTCCGGGAAGGCTCTCTCTCCCCCAGGTCTCTGAGCCCCTCTCCCTGACCCGCAGGTTCCAGGACCCCCGTGAGTGGGTGGCGCATGCGGGCTGCACCTCGCTCAGCGGCTGGGAGCCCAGCACCGTGCGCGCCCGCGTGGCCCGCATCATCCGGCACCCTGGTTACAACCCGGACACGGCTGATTTTGACGTGGCCCTGCTGGAGCTGGCCCGGCCGCTGCCCCTGGGCCGCTATGTGCAGCCCGCATGCCTGCCGGCCGCCTCCCATGTCTTCCCGCCTGGCAGAAAATGCCTCATCTCCGGCTGGGGCTACCTGAAGGAGGACTTCTGTGAGCAGCTGCCCTGAGCCTGGAGTGGGATGGAAAGAGACAGAAAGAGAAAGATCTTCCCTCTGCTGGTTCACTCCCCACGTGGAGCCAGGAGCCTCCTCTGGGTCTCCCACATGCGGGTGCAGGCTCCCAAGGCTTTGAGCCTTCCTCCACTGCTTTCCCAGGCCACAGGCAGGGAGCTGGATGGGAAGTGGGGCAGCTGGGACTTGAACCCAGGCCCCTCAGGTTCCCCAGGGGCGGCAGGTTCTAGGTCTCTGGTAGAGCTGATGGGAACAGGGCTGAACCATGAGCTGGTTCTGAGATGGGGTGCTGGGAGTCTGGATTGGGGGTGATGGAACCCTTGCAGTTTAGATGGGCCAGTTTAGATGGGTTCAATGCAGTTCTGGGGAGAGCTGGGCTTTGGGGTGCCCAAGGTCCCCGCCCTCACGCTGCCAACGCCCTGCAGTGGTGAAGCCCGAGCTGCTGCAGAAGGCCGCGGTGGAGCTGCTGGACCAGGGTCTGTGCGCCGGCCTCTATGGCCCCGCGCTCACCGACCGCATGCTGTGTGCCGGCTACCTGGATGGCAAGGTCGACTCGTGTCAGGTGCGCCCCTGGCCAGGCACCCCATTGCTGCAGACACAGCAGGAGCCAAGCCTGGGGCTGCCCCTGGGTGCCTCCCACCCGCTCCTTGGACGTAGATGGCATGGTGTGATGGGCTGTGGCCGCAGGCCAGTCTGGGTAGGAGGCACTGCCACTGCCCTCCTGTGCCCATAGGGGAGGCTTCACCTGTGCGTCCTGCTGGGGCCCGGGGCTGCGCCTGGTGTGGGGGAACCTCATGTGACCCTGAGCAGACGCCCGCTTTTTGGGCCCCCCTCTGCTGGAGCTGTTCTGTCTGCTCCCCCCAGGGCTGGACCAGTGGGGGGGGATGCCATGGTGCAGGGCTCCCCCACCTGCCCTGAGGTGTGGCCCCTCCCCAGGGGGACTCGGGGGGCCCACTGGTGTGTGAGGAGCCCTCGGGCCGGTTCTTCCTGGCGGGCATCGTGAGCTGGGGCATAGGCTGTGCGGAGGCCCGGCGCCCGGGGGTCTATGCCCGCATCACCAGGCTACGTGACTGGATCATGGAGGTGATGACCTCGGGCAGCCTGCGCCCACCACCCAGCGCCCTCCAGAGCCCGACGGTGGACAGGCCCAGGCCAGCCCCCAGTGCAGCACCCCCAGGCCCAGTTGGCACCCCTAAGCCACCAGGTACCTTGCTGGCAGGCGGGTGTGCAGGGCTCAGATGGTTGAGCATGTCTGTTAGCAGGAGTGGAGGCGAGGGTGGGGGTGGGCGCCTGCGGCCGGCTCACTTCGCCACCTGCAGCAGGAGCTGGGGGCTCTGCCTGGGATGGGGGTGTGGAAATAGGGGCGTCAGGAGATGGTCCCCCTGCTGGGGCATTCCGTCGATGGCCATGGCCAGGGGTTCCATCCAGGACTCCCCAGGGGTGCAGGGGCTGGATGCGAAGTGGAACAGGTGGGACTTGAACCGATGCTTGCTGTGGGCTGCCAGCTCGCTGCAGGCAGGGGTCGTGTCCCAGGCAGGGCTAGTGAGGGTCTGGTGGTATTCTGGGTGTCAGAGCGGCTGCACGCCCTCGTCTCCTTGCAGCATGCGGGGCCAGGCCGGCCATGGAGAAGCCCACCCGCATCGTGGGTGGGCTGGTGGCGGCGCCCGGGGAGGTGCCCTGGCAGGCCAGCCTGAAGGAGGGCTCACGGCACTTCTGCGGTGCCACCGTGGTGGGCGACCGCTGGCTGCTGTCTGCAGCACACTGCTTCAACCAGTAAGCGCCCCCCGCCCAATCCTGCCCTACTGGGCGCCGCTGGCTGGGTGGGTACTGAGTGGGGGTGGGGGAGGTGGTTGGCTGTGTGCTTGGTGCAGGCGGGGTGGGGGGCGCTGAGGCGCATCTCTCGCAGCACCAGGGTGGAGCAGGTGCGCGCCCACCTGGGCTCGGCGTCCCTGCTGGGCGTGGGCGGCAGCCCCGTGAAGGTGGCACTGCGTCGCGTGGTGCCGCACCCCCAGTACGACCCGCGACTGCTGGACTTTGACCTGGCTCTGCTGGAGCTGGTGCGGCCCCTGGCCTTCAACCCGCACGTGCAGCCCGTGTGCCTGCCGCTGGCCATCCACGACTTCCCCGTGGGCCGCAAGTGCGTCATCTCGGGCTGGGGCAACACGCAGGAGGGCAACGGTGAGGCCCGCGCCGCCCGGCGGGTGCGCTCCTGCAATCTTGTGGGCGGTGGGGGGACCACCGGCGTGAGCTCAGGGTCACCCGGCAGCCAGCAAGCCGGACGCGCTCCAGCGCGCGTGGGTGGGCATCGTGGACCAGAAGACGTGCAGCGCACTCTATAATTTCTCCCTCACTGACCGCATGCTGTGCGCCGGCTTCCTGGAGGGTCGTGTGGACTCCTGCCAGGTGTGTGGGGGCAGCCTCCCCCCAGAACACACAGGGCTCCCCTCTCCTCTGCAGGGCCAGGGCACCCAGGGCTACCCTCTATTCCAGGGGGACTCAGGGGGTCCACTGGCCTGCGAGGAGACACCTGGTGTGTTCTATCTGGCCGGCATCGTGAGCTGGGGCATCGGCTGTGCGCAGGCCAAGAAGCCAGGCGTCTACACCCGCGTCACGCGGCTCAAGGGCTGGATCCTGGAGACCATGGTCTCCCCGCAGGCCACCCCCAGCCCCCCGACACCGGCCCCCAGCACCAGCCCACCCCGCGCTGAGGTCACCAGCCACCCTGTCCCAGCCACCACGACTGCTGGGAGCACCCCAGGCTGGGCGCAGACGCCCCCTCCAGGCCCCCCAAAGACCACGCACCCCCAGCTGCCAGGTGCGGCAGGAGGGGGTGACGTGGGCAAGGGTTCCCACCATGGGGCATCCCCAAGGCCTCTCCCGGGCTCAGAACCTGAGTCACGTTCTCACTGGAGACCCCAACTTGCCAGACAAGGGTGACCCCACCCACGGAGAGTCCCCTTCCCACCTTAGGAACTGTGGGAGGGCAGGTCACGGGACATGGACGGCTGACCCAGGGGTGCTGGCAGGACCCCCGCAGGGGCGAAGAGCCCCCTAATTAGGAAAGGCGGGGTTGGGGAGCCCCGGCGCCCTCCGACGCGCAGCCCGGCTCCCCCGCAGACTGCGGCCTGGCCCCGGCGGCCCCGCTGAGCAGGATCGTGGGCGGCAGCGCGGCGGGGCGCGGCGAATGGCCTTGGCAGGCGAGCCTGTGGCTGCGGCGCCGGGAGCACCGCTGCGGGGCCGTGCTGGTGGCTGACCGCTGGCTGCTGTCCGCTGCCCACTGCTTCGACGGGTCAGTTTTTTCCCAGTCCTGCCCTACCAAACCCACGGGGGAGTGTGCAACGCTCCGATGGGGTACACGGGTTCAGAGGCCACCAACCCCTCACAACCCACCCCATCTCCCCGCGCAGCTATGGGGACCCCAAGCAGTGGGCGGCATTCCTGGGCACCCCGTTCCTGGGCAGCGCTGAGGGCCAGTTGGGGCACGTGGCGCGCATCTACAAGCACCCCTTCTACAACCTTTACACGCTCGACTACGACGTGGCGCTGCTGGAGCTTGCCACGCCTGTGCGCCGCAGCCGCCTGGTGCGCCCCATCTGCCTGCCGGGGCCCGCGCCGGGAACCCCCGACGGTGCACGCTGCGTCATCACAGGATGGGGCTCGGTGCGCGAGGGAGGTAGGGGCGCGCCGGCGGAGTGTGGGGGAGCTGGGGGTGCCGGGCCTCGTCCCCGCCTGTGCCCCACCATCACCGCGTGTCCCTGCAGGCTCCATGGCGCGGCAGCTGCAGCAAGCGGCCGTGCGTGTCCTGAGCGAGCGCAGCTGCCGTCGCTTCTACCCGGTGCAGATCAGCAGCCGCATGCTGTGCGCCGGCAGCCCGCAGGGCGGTGTGGACAGCTGCTCGGTGAGTCCCCCGGGGGGTAGCCTCACCGAGGGGCACACACACCCTGGGTGCGGCTAGCCCCGGTTTCGCCTCTGCTTCCCTCCAGGGTGACGCCGGGGGTCCGCTGGCCTGCAGGGAGCCCTCTGGCCGGTGGGTGCTGACTGGGGTCACCAGCTGGGGCTATGGCTGTGGCCGACCGCACTTCCCTGGAGTCTACACCCGCGTGGCGGCTGTGAGGGGCTGGATCGGGCAGAACATCCAGGACTGAAGGCCGCGGGGTCCCCCAACTGCCACCTTAATAAACACTGCCCGACTCCAAGCTCGCTGGCTCCGAACCCGTGTCCTGGCACGCGTCCGAGGGGGCACAGCATGCGGCAGGGAGCTGGGGGTCCCCAACCACCGCCTGCAGCCCTCGGGGGCGCAGCTCCGACCCCATGGAGCTCAGAGTTCGACCCCGGGCACTCGGGGCGCTGCCTCCCCAGCCCAACAGGCCGGACACCAGGGCACGTTGCTCCCTCTCCACTGGTCCTTTATTGGCCCCTCCCTCCAGGCAGGGTGGGAGCCCCCAGCCCCCCGAGGTCACATGTTGGCACGCTCCCGCTGCAGCCGCGAGTTGTAGGCGCGCGACACGGTGTTCCAGGCGTCCATGTAGCGGTCCATGCACATGGCGAGGCACTTCTGTGGGGGACGAGGGAAGGGCGACTCAGCTGCGTCCAGGGCCTGGGACCCCCCATCCCGCAAGGACCCCGCAGTGAAAGTCCCAGAACCCCACACACCCCACGGGGACCTCCACATTCCAGGACCCCGCACTGCACAGCCCCAGGACCCCCACACCCCAGGACCCTGCACTGCACAGCCCCAGGACCCCCACACTCCATGACCTCCATGACCCCCACACCCCAGGACCCCCACAGCCCGCGGGGACCCCCGCGCCCCTCACCTGCTCCGAGTTGTCCAGCGAGCCCCCCGGCTTCCCGATGCACTTGCGGAAACACTTGTCCGTCATCCTCTGCGGAGACACGCGCCGAGGCCTCAGCCGCCGCCCGCGACCCCCGCGCCGCCCCCGGCCCGGCCCGGCCCGGCCCGCACCTGCAGCAGCTCCTGCGCGTTGGCCACGGCGATCTGCACCTTCACCTGCTCCATGATGAGCCCCGGGTCCAGCTTCCCGCCGCCCGCGCCCCCCAGGTCCGAGCCGAAGCCGCCCTCCATGGCGCCGTCACGCCGCCGCGCGCGGGGCCTCACGGGAGCAGGCGGCACCCCCGCCCGCCGACTGCAACTCCCACAAGACCGCGCAGCCGCTGCGCACGCGCGCTTCCGACACGGGAGGGGAGGTGGCGCGCCTGCGCACGAGTAGAAAGGCAGCCAGGGCGGAGCCGAGTCATGTGACGCACGCCAGGCCGCCGGAAATACAATGAAAACGTTTATTGGAGTGTCTGTACAAAAGGTTCCCGCCCCGGACGCGCTGCCCCGCGCCCCAGACCCGCTCCCCGGCGGTGGTCGGCCTCCGGCGGCCCCGTACAAAAATAAATATCCGTTAAAAAAATAACTTCTGTGGGTGTGGGTGGGTGGGTGGCCTGGAACCGCCGGCCGGTGGGCAGCAGCTCGGGCAGGGAGGTGGGCGCACAGATGGGGTACGCGCGGGGCGCGCACGGTGACACGGGGTACACATGGTGACACGGGGTACCCACGGGGCGCGCATGGTGACGCGGGGTACACATGGTGACACGGGGTGCCCGCGGGGTGCGCACGGTGACACGGGGTACACATGGTGACACGGGGTGCCCGCGGGGTGTGCACGGCCGACACAGGGTTCCCACAGTGACACGGATTACTCACAGGGTGCCCCCAGCCCACGTAGGGTACACCCGGCGACCCGGGGCGCCCGCCCATGTCCCCATCTGACGTGGACAGGCCCACACCGCCCACTCGCCCCTGGGTGGCTGTGTTTCGAGGGGCACACACACACGGGGGGCTGCGGGGTGTCCTGTGCAGCACGGGTGGGATTCCACGTGGGCTCTCGAGAAGCTCGCTCGTCCCCCCACGCCATCCGCTTGGTCCATGGGCAGGTCAGGTATGGGGGCGTGCAGGCTGGCCATGGGGCGCAGGGCAGGCGGGATGGGGGCCCACGGGGCTGGCTACGGGGTGCAGGATGGACGGGGCGGGTCCCAGGAACCTCCATTGTGGAGTGGGGGGATCATGGCAGGGATCCCACCCACACCTGGGGAAGCTGCTTAAAAACTGGAGAAGTGGATCACAGTCTAGCAAAGCCAATGATAGAAAAACAGTAGTGGGGATCGCGGGTGGGCGGGCGAGGGGCTCACATGACGCGGCAGCCTCTCGACGTGGTGCGGGGGTCGCCCTGCAAGGGAGGGAGGGCGGTGAGTGCGGCGGCCACCCAGCGGACAGGGGTCCCCGGCCCAGGGGCCCCGCCGGGACTACCTGCTGGTGGAACAGGTCCTCCTCGCCCAGCTCGGCCTCCTCGTCGTCGTCTTCCGCCTCCTCCCCGTCCTCCTCATCCTCCCGCACCGCGGCCGACTGCTTCACTGTCCGCATGGCCACCTCCTGCGGGTCAGGGCTGCTCTCAGCCGCTCCCCAGGAGCCCCCTGCCCACCCGTGCCCGCACCCAGGGGACCTGTTACCCACCCGCGCCCACGCACCTCGCCATCTGCGTTCACCAGCACCGTGCGCACACTCTCACCCGTGCCCCAGCTGCTCTGGCTCTTCCACACCAGCGTGGCTGGGGGGCTGTGTGCCACGCCTGCACCTGCGGCCCACACCTGGGGACCAAGCAGGATCCACAAGGTCAAGGCGGGTGAAGGGGCTGCCCCAACACAGTCTGTCCACCCCACACCTGGTACCCTGCACACAGACCAGGCCCCCCACATCCCACCTGGGGCCCCTACACACTACCCCCAGCCCAGGCCCCCCACACCCTACACCCGGTGCACACCACACCTACCGTGACCGTCTGGCCAGCGCGCAGCACGTACTTGGGTGTGAACTTGTATGCGATCTCATCACCCTCCAGCACCTGCCGCTTGATCCTCCAGTTCCCTAGGGGCTGGTCCTGCAGTGGGGCGAGGGCATGCTGGACCACCGTGGCCGGACCCCCAGCCCGGAGAGGGGAGCCCCTGCCAGCCCTGCGCCCCTCACCTTGTCTGAGGTGTTCTTGAGCTGCACGAACCGACCCTCCAGGTCCACCTCGGCGATGCTAACGCCGCCCGCGGCCGAGGCCTGCTGAGCCAGGCGGAAGCTGCTGCTGCTGCTGCTGTGGCTGGACGCGCTGCCCGCTGGCTCCTCCACCTCCACCCGCCGCCGCTTGCTGCGCCCCGGGCGCGCCGCCGCGGACACGCTGCTGCCACTGCTGCTCGACGTGGCCCGCGAGATGGTGACACGCGAGGACGGGCTGGGGCTCAGCTTCAACCTGCGGAGTGGGGGCGCGACTCAGCTACCTGGCCCTGAGGGCCCCACCTCTCCTCCCGCTTTCCCAGCTTCTCCTCCCGCCCCACCTCTCCTCCCCCCCTCCCAGCCTCTCCTCCCAGCCTCTCCTCCCGCCCCACCTCTCCTCCCGCCCTCCCAGCCTCTCCTCCCGCCCCACCTTTCCTCCTCGCCCTCCAGCAGCTTGCGGTAGGCGTTGATCTCCATGTCCAGGGCCAGCTTCACGTCCAGCAGCTCCTGGTACTCCGCCAGCTGCTGCTGCATCACCTCCCGCAGCTCGGTCATCTCCCGCTCCTTGGCGTCCAGTAGTTTGCGAAACTTGTCACGCTCGCCGGCCGCGCTTGCCTCTAGCTCCCGGATGCGTTCCTCCGCGGCGTTGGCCTGGGCAGGGGCAGGGCACGGGCAGGTCAGGGTGCATGGCGGCGGCCCGAGGGGCTGGCCTGGGCAGCTCAGGACAGAGTTCGGGTTCACCTGCTTCTGCAGCCCGGCCAGCTGGAAGCTGAGGGACTCCACGCGCACGCGCGCCTCCTTCAGTTCCTCACGCGCCGCGCTGGCCGCCTTGTCGTTCTGGTCCGAGCTCAGCTTGGCGTGGTCCAGCTGCGGGGAGCCGGGCGGGGTAAGGGCACAGGCCGGTGCTGGTGAGGAAGCCGGGTGCAACGCCCGTGCCCGTGTCCCGCACCTTGGCCTGGTAGCTCTGCTCCAGCTCCAGCCGGTAGAGTCGCACTTGCTCGTCGTGCTGGCTGCGCAGCTCCTCCAGCGCCTGCGCCATCTTGAAGTCGTATTCCTGCTGCCGGCTGCTGTCCGCCTCCACCAGCCTCCGCTCGTGCCGCCGCCGCGTCTCCCGCACCTCCTGGGGGTGCGGCCCGCCGTGGGTCAGCACGCTGGGCGGCCGCCCCCTGGTCACCAAGCACCTCGGCCCCGAGGCTGCTGTCCCCCTGGCCCCCTACTCGAAGCCCACTTGCGCCAACCCCAGACCTCATCAGGAGCCCGTGGGCTCGGATGGCCTGCTAGCTTACCAACTGGCGGCCCCCAGCCCAGGCAGCCCCCCAACCAGGGCAGCATGAGTCAAGGACTCTGCCCCACATCCAATGGGAGGTCCCCCCAGAATTCCCAGTTTGAGCCTGCCCCAGCTCTGGCTGTGGCAGGACGGGAGTGCTGGCATGGTGCCCCCCACCACGCACCCACCTTCCCAGCTCGGCTGCCGGCACTGCCCTGCCCTTGCTTCCCACAGAGGTCTCCCCTCAGGGGTCTCTGCTCAGCTCCCCGCAGTCTCCAAGTTGCAGACACCCTACTGAGCTCTGCCAGCCTCCCCGTCTTCAGCCTGACCCCCAAGGCCCCATCCGCTGCTCCTGCGGCCCCAGGATGCGGGCAGGGCAGACATTGTGCCCGGCCCCGCAGCTGCATGATGCCAACTGGCCAGCGGCTCAGAGGGCAATGAGGTACAGTCCCCCCCACACGCGCACTGGGTTCTGCCCCAGCTGTGACAGCACAATGGGTGAACCCGAGAACTCAGGGTGCGGGGCAGTGGCTGGATGCGGGGCCCATCTCAGGACAGTGACTCCAGCCCTGGGCGGGCCCCGGGCCCAGTGCCCCACCTCCTCAAACACGCTCTTGCGGAAGTCCAGCTCCTCCTGTAGGCTCTGGCAGCGGTTTTCCAAGTCCACCCGCGTCAGCGTCTCTTTCTCCAGCTGCTGCTTGGCCACAGCGTGGCCATCCTCAGCCTGGGAGACACAGCCGGCTCAGGGCCCGTGGACCTCACGCACCCCGACCGACCCTGCCCCGCGAGGCCCAGGTCCTCACCTTGGCCAGTTGGGCCAGGAGCTCAGACACGTCACCCTCCAGGCCTCGCTTTTCGCTCAGGGCGGTGGCCAGCTCGGCCTCACTACGTTGCAGCAGCGCCTCCAGGTCCTTCACGCGGCCCTGAGCCCCGGCCAGCTCAGTCTCACGCTTCTTGGCGCTGGAAGTCATGGGGTGCATGAGCACGGGGGTCGGGGCACATGCTGGGGCCCAGTGGCCAGTCCTGGCCTGCCATGGCCGCTCAGAGCCCCGGCAGCACGTATCCTCCGTGCGGTCTGTGTGGGCAGGGAGCTCTCCGAGGCTGTGGACGGGCCTCACGCCCAGATCCAGGCCCCGCGGCGTCTGGCCTCAGAGGAGCTGACCTGCTGGAAACTTCTTCTCCCTGGCACGTGGGGAAGCACAGCGCGTGCCCCCACAGTGGGCCCAGCAGAGGGCTGGGGTGCGGCATAGCCCAGTAACCTGCTCTCTTAAGATGCCGGTTCCATGCTCAAGCACCCGGGGAGTGGGAGGCGCCAGTGCTGAGTGACCCTGGGCACCAGCAGATGACCCAAGGCTGCGTGGTCACCATGCACATGGGGCAGGAACATCACGCAAAAAGGGGGTGGGCGGGGCACGGAACAGCCACTCCCAGACATGCCACTTTCCTCCTTGACGTATCACTGCCCGGCCCGCTTCATCCAAGGACAAAGCAGGGTGCAGGTGTGTGCCCCTCAGGTTCCGGGGTCCTAGCCCCTAGGTCCTGGGGTCCCTGTCCAACGGGTTCCCACCCCAGGTCCCCGCCCAGCAGATGCTCACCCCCAGGTCCTGGGTCCCTCACTCCCCAGCTCCCTACCTCTTGCTGGCCTCCTCCAGCTGGGCCTGCAGCTTGCCGGCCTCGATCTGCAGGCGGGCACGTTCCCGGGCTGTCTCATCCAGCACCCTGCGGGCGTCGGCCAGCTCCGCCTCGAACAGCGCCTTGACGCCGCTCACCTGGGGGAAGGGGAGCCAGCTGGTGTCCCCAGGGCACAAGGAGCCAGCTGGTTTTCCCAGGCCACCCCAGAGCACGTCCCTCACAAGCCCTGGCAGAACCAGTGGTGGCGGTCAGACCCCTGCCTGCAGCCACCAGCGCCCCGCATCACCCGGTCCGAGAGCCCCTCCTCGAGGGCCTGGTGCGGCAGCATGGCAGGGTCAGCCTTGGGCTGTGGCGCCATGTGGGTGCCCACTCAGGCGCTGGGAAAGAGGCAGAGGACGACCTGAGTGCTTGGGCCCCTGCATCCAGGTGGGCGTCCCAGAGGAGGCTCCTGGCTTCCAACCAGCCACCGCGGTCACTCGGGGAGTGAACCCATAGATGGGAGATGTTTCTCTCTGTGTATAACTCCACCTTCTGAATACACAAATGTTGGTTCCAGGTCTTAGGGTGCTCCTGGGGGATGCACGCTGACCGCTCCCCAGACAGCCCAGACTGAAGGGGCGGCTCCTCCAGGTAGCAGTGCAGCCCCAGGCTGTACAGGATCAACTGCTCCCATGTGTGTACACACACACACACACACACACACACACACACCCCGGGGGCTTCACTGCCCCCCCCCCCAACAGCTGCTGTTGCTGCCGTGTGGGGAGGGCGGCTCCCAGCTGCCCCATGTGTCCCACAAGGCTGGGAACCAGAGGCCTCCAGGCAACAGCTGCCCCACCGGGGCCTCCCAGCCCTGCCCTGCCCATGGGGCCACTGGGGACCAGGACCTATGCCAGCCAGCCCCACAGGCAGCTGCCTTGGCTCCTGCCCACGCTGACCCCTCCACCTGCCCCTCCGCTGGCCAGGCGCCCAGTTGCGAACGGGCCTCGCATCTCCCGCGGGCCTGGCACCCCCTCTGCACACACAGGGCGGTGGACACCCCCTCCCCCAAGAGAGGGACAGGCACAGAGGCTGCAGGGCTGCCCCTAATGTCCCGGCAACCCCTAAGAGACAGACTGCCTCTTTGCACCCCACATGGCCTCTAGCCCTCTCTGGACCAGGGAGAAGACCCCCCCACATTCCACAGGAACCTTCAAGGCCTGAGGGACCTCCTTGCTCAAGGGGCTCCCCAAAGATGCATTTAGGCTTCTCAGCGGAGGGTGCTGCGCCGTGAGGTCCACGTGGTGGGCGGGGCCAGGCTGTACCCCCAACCCAGGCCCTCCTTAAGCCTGCACCCCCAGCCCAGGGCCTCTTCACCATGCACCCCCAGCCCGGTCATCCCCAGCCTGCATGCCCCCAGCCTGCACCCCCAACCCAGGGCTTCCTTAGCCTGCACCCCCAGCCTGCAACCCTAGCCTAGCCTGCACCTCCACAGCCTGCAACCCTCTGCATGCATCCCCGGCCTGCACCCCTCGGCATACACTCCCAACTCGGGCCCTCCTCAGCCTGCACCCCAAAAGCAGAGCCTCCTCAGCATGCACCCCCAGTCGGGGCCTCCCCAGCCTGCACGCCCCCAGCCTGCACCCCCAACCCAAGGACTCCTTAGCCTGCACCCCTCTGCATGCACCCCCCGCCTGCACCCCTCGGCACACACTCTCAATCCGGGGCCTCCCCAGCCTGCAACGCCCCCGGCCTGCACCCCCAACCCGGGGCCTCCCCAGCCTGCACCCCCGGCCGCACCTCGCGCGTGGTCACGTCCTCCTTCTCCGAGATCTTGAGCAGCAGCCGGTCGTTCTCCAGCTCCAGCGCGCGGACGCGGTCGATGTAGTGCGCCAGGCGGTCGTTGAGCTCCCGCAGCTCCTCCTTCTCCTGCAGCCGCGACAGGCGCGTGGGCGACAGCGGCGTGGCGGGCCCGCCCGCGCGGCTGGACAGCGGCGTGGCCATGGCGGCGGCTCGCGGCCTGCGCGGCTCCCGGGGGCGGCGGCCGGAGCTCGGCGCGCTCATTCAATCCGCCGCCGCGCAAGATGGCGCCCGCCCGCCCGCCGCGGGGCGCGCCGGGAGCTGTAGTCCGGCGGCGGGCGTGCGCGCGGGGCGCGCCGGGAGCTGTAGTCTCCAGCCAGCCGGCCACCTTGCAGCCGCCTGAGGGTGTGGACTTGGGGACAGCGGGAGGTGGACGCGCTGTGGAGGGAAACGAGGCAGGTGCGGAAGCACACGCCTTGCAGGTGGTATGAAGCAGCTGGGAAAGTTGATCTCGATGAGAAAACAGAGTAGCTTAGAGTGCTATTACGAGATGGGCAGAGTTCCAGGAATTCTATAAGGCTGCATTTTATGCAAAACCAGATGAGAGGATTTGCAGCCAAGGGCAATGCAACCTTTAGGTTTGTTTTGTTTGTTTTTCTAAAATCTATTAGATATACAGAGAGGAGAAGAGACAGAGAGGAAGGTCTTCCATCTGATGATTCACTCCCCAAGTGACTGCAACAACCAGAGCTGAACCGATCCAAAGTCAGGAGCCAGGAGCTTCCTCCAGCTCTCCCAAAGCGGGTGCAGGGTCCCAAGGCTTTGGGCCATCCTCCACTGCTTTCCCAGGCCACAGGCAGGGAGCTGGATGGGAAGTGGAGCAGGCGGGATTAGAACCGGCGCCCACATGGGATCCCAGCACATTCAAGGCAAGGACTTTAGCCGCTAGGCCACTGCACTAGGTCCCACCCTATAGTTTTAAATGTTGTGTCACGCACAGAGAAAGATCTCTCATCTACTGGTTCAGCCCCCTAGTGTTGCCCATGGAGGGGGTGTGGGCAGAACCGAGAACCCCTAACGTGCCCACCACCTCTCCCAGGGACCTAAGCCACCAATCACCTCCCAGGTACCCCGAAGTGGGACTCAGACCACAGGCCTAATTCCCCAGGTGGCTACGGTGGGGGGCTTGGGTTGCCCTCCCGTGCCGCTCTGCCCACCCATCTCAGTGAGCTCATAGCAAACCAAGGCAGGCAGACACACGAAGCAGGGAGGTGCAGGAGGCTGTACAGGCTGGCATGGTAGTGTGGCCAGCTAATCCTCCAACATCCTCCGTAGGGGGTCCCAGCTGCTCTGCTTCCCATCCAGGCCCCTTCTAGTGCACCTGTGGAGGTAGCAGTGGAGGTCGGCCCAAGACCCTGGGCCTTGCACCCACAGGGGATCCACCTTGCCCAGCCCCAGCCATTGTGGGTGTTCCAGGGTGCGAGCCAGCAGGTGGAAATCGCTCTGTCTCCCCTGTCTCGGTAGACCCTGCCAGCTCTGTAGGATGAATTCACGGATGACAGCAAACACCACGGCGCCGGAGACCTGAGGGCGACCAGCCCCCTGGGAGTCGCTGGCCCAGAGGCACCTGTGGTTTTCATTGGAGCCCTTTCCAACTTGAAATGAATGGGCACCCCATCAGAGTCCAGGACAGGGCTTGAACCAAATTGGAGCCTTGTGGAAATGCCACTTAACGGGGTCCCCTCAGCAGGTGGGACCCTGCCGTGGGGAGATGTTACAGCCAACAGCGCCAGTAGTGTGGACACCTGGAAGGTCTGACCCCTGAAGGTCTGAGGGATTAAGCACCGACAGGAGACCAGTGATGGTGAAAGTCCCTCCCAAGCCTCTCTGAGGCCTCCCTTTAGTGTCTCCTCTCTTGACCTTTCACCTACTTCTTATTTACTCTTTCCCCCACACCCTCATTAGCGCATATTGGATACAGCTGAGAACAGGTGCTTCTAGCCCCAAGCCCACTCCCCGAGTGCTAGTCAACTCCTTAGCCCGCAACAGGGAGAGGCTGGGGGTACGCAAGGACCAGTACCCCCTCACCCTGTCTCGGGGAAGTGATGTAAACAGCCCCCATGTGCCCCAAGAATGCACTCAGTGAGGACCTGACAGTGCACCTCTCAGTACCCAGGTTTGACTCCTGCCAGTGCACCCCGGGGTCTCTGCCTGCGTCACCCACACTCCACCTTGTTGGCACACCGGGCCCTTGGCTGCCAGGTTGGACAGCTGCAGGCATCTAGGAGATGAACCAGCAGACAGGAGCCACCCCTACCCCCTGGACTGCGAGTCCAGGCTGGACTGCGAGTCCCAGAAAGCCCCGCGCGTCCGTGGGTGGGGCCGAGGGCTGTCCCCCTCTGCCCCAGGCGCGTCCTGGGAGGCAGCCAGGCGATTTTCAAAACTTGGCGCTCAGCGGGCAGGGGAGGGAGGGTAGTGACAGCTGTGGCCAGGCCCTGTGACTGACCCCTGGTGGGGGAGTGGCCTGTCCACTCCAGGAACAGAGGCAGACCTGGAGCTACGAGGGACCACTCCAGGCCAGCAGGGGCATTGCGATCCCGGGATTGGAGTTGGGGAGGGAGCCCTAGGGGATGGGTCCAGCGTCCAGGGACCCCACTGTGCCCAACGGCTAGATGTCAGCTCCCCACGACAGGGGATGCTGTGGCTCCTGGCCCAGCCCGGAGTTCACAGCTGTCAGGCCTCTGTGCCTGCAGCTGCTGCTGGCGTCGTGCTTGGCGGTTGGTAGCAAGTGCTGGCCCCTGTGTCACCCACACTGGGAGCCTGTGGTAGGGGTGGGGGTGCAGATCCTGGCTCCTGGCTGCAGCCTGGCCCCGTGCCAGCCACTGTGGGCATCTGTGCAGCTGCCCCTCTCCTGCCAGGGGCTGCCGCCTGGGTCACGGTCACGCCCTCACATTCTCTCTGTATTATTGCCCCCACTGCCTAGGGCTAGGCAGGGACACAGCTCTCATCCACCAAGTGGCTGCAGATGGAGCCTCCCAGCAGGGTAAGGGAAGTTCCAGGAGCCAGGCGCCATCCTGCAGGAGAGGGATCCAGGGGTCCAGTGGGCTGAGCTGCCACCTACCATGCCAGTATCTCATAGGGGTGCTGGTTCAAGTCCCGGCTGCTCCACTTCCCATCCAGCTCCCTGCCTGTGGCCTGGGAAAGCCATCAAGGATGGCCCAAAGCCTTGGGACCCTGCACCCACGTGGGAGACCTGGATCCAGCTGTTGCAAATATCTAGCGAGTCTTTTATTAAAACAAAAAGACCTCTGGAACCAGTGCCAGAAACCCGGCATCTCCACTGAGTTGGCCTGTTCTCTTCTTTTTAAAAATACTTCTCTGCTGGCTCATTCCCCACATGGCCACTGCAGCCAGGGCTGGGCCAGGCAGAAGGCAGGAGCAGCATCCGGGTCACCCATGCACATGCAGGCCCGAGCACTGGGGCACAGGTGAACAGCAGCCAGGACCAGGAGTGACTGCAGGAACCAAGACATGAGACAAGCTGACTAACTCCTGGCTCCACGCCTGTCGTTAGAGGAAGTGTCCCCTGCTCCCTGGTCACATTCCGCCCCCAACCGGACACATTCTGGGGAGGCGGGTCTGGGTGGAGGTATTCCTGCAGGCGGTGCCGGCTCCCTGGCGTGGCACCCAGGGCCCAGAAATGAAACCTATTTGGGAGGTGGCGGGGAAGCCCCAGGAGCAAGGAGGTTAGGGGCATGGGTGGACATGTGGTCAGGAGTGGACCCACAGAGGCTGGAGTGTGGGTTAGACCAGCGGCCAGGAGTGGACCCGCAGGCTGGAGCATGGGTTAGACAGGCAATCAGGAGTGGGCCCGCAGCTTGGATTCTGGGTGAACATGTGGCCAGGAGTGGGCCGGCAGGCTGGAGTGTGGGTTAGACGGGTGGCCAGGAGTGGACTTGCACTCGAAGCAAGTAAGGCAGGAAGGCTGGCCAGACCTGTGGGTGCTGGGAGCAGATGGGGAAGGGACTGTGTGGCAAGGCTGGGCCCCAGCCTGGCTCTTGGGTTTTGCTAACTAGGTATGGCAAGCAGCCGGGGGCAGCGGGGACCCAGAGGTGTCCCTCTGTGGTGAGGATGGGGGACTGAACCCCGGGTGCTCCCATGTGGGCTGTCCCCAGGGGCCCTGGCTCAGTTGCTTCCCATGTCACTCCCTGTGCCTGGACTGTGAGATGCAGCTGGCAAGTGCAGGGCACACAGCTTTGGGGAGGGGGGCGGTGGTGCACAGTGGAGTCTCAGCCAGAGGAGCAGTGGCCCTGGCCTTACTCCCCCAATCCCCCCAGCGTCTGCCCAGCCCTCACAGCCACCTCCATCCCGGCCCTGGCTGTCCCAGGGTCTCCCACAGGCCTCCCACGTGACTCAGCCTCACTGGGAAGGCTGTTGTTGGACCAGAAATCATGTCATGTTCATCCTTTACCGAGAAAACCTGAGCTCACAGCCTGGGCTTCCTGCCACACCCCCACCCGCCCCCCAGCTCTGAGGCCCTCGGCTCTGATCTCAGTCACCCCCTACACACACCATGTCTAAGAGCCATGTGACAACTGCAAGCTTACAGACGTTTCTGGAAACCGTGCATTCTGGGGGGACCCTTAGAGTGGCATGGACACCTATACCAAGACTTACACATTTTTCTTGCACCCCAACTTGCCCATCTTCCATGTGTCCCCTGGGCGGCAGGAGGCCCACGCGGGCGCCTCCGTGCAACCCGCTAAGCCTGCATGGACGCAGGGGCCCCTCCCGGGGTGGCCAGCAGGTGGTGCCGGCGCGCCACAGCTCGCAGCTCCTATGGCGCCGGGGAGCCGCAGGGCCCAGCCAGACCCCCAGGTTGGCGAGGAGGGGACTCAGGAGTGAGTCATTCGGGAGTCCCCCGCCCGGCTCGTGACCCACGGGAGTCCCCCCAGGTTCCCAGCTTTGTGCACGTAGCTTGGGTAAGCCAGCACAGCCCGAGGTCCCCCATCATATTCTGCATGCACCCACGCCGGGTCGAGTCTCGCCTTGGCTTGCTCGCGGGCGGACCGCGAGGACGCCAGGTGGCCTGGCAGGGCTGCGCCACCAGCGCCTCCCATGCGCGGCCAGCCTGAAGCTCGTGGGCAGCGGCGCCCGCCTTTGGGGAAGCGGGGGTGAGGCTGGAGACGGCTCACTGCACCCCCCCAGGGAACGTGTGCTGGGTTCCAGAACGCGCTGCTTGCAGCGCACCGAGCGGCCGGGTTGGCTGCGTGTGCCGGTGTGCGTGTGGGGGGGGGGTCCTTCTGCAACCACCAGGGTGGACTGCGCGTCCCTGGCTGCAGGTCCTGGCCAGGGCTGCACCTCATGACCCTGGCCAGGGCTGCACCCCACGACCCGCGTGGACACACCGCAACACGGACCGTGGAGTCACGCCATGCGCCCTGGAGAGACACTCCCCTCCCCCAATCCCGCCACCGCGTCCCCCGGGGACGCAAGGGGCTTGTAAAGCTGGACCCTTCCCGGGGCAGACGCCCTGGGGACTCTCCAGGGGTGCAGGGTATGGGGTGGGGTGGTGGGAGATTCCAAGTGCCCCCCCACCTCTTTCCCCGATCCCCAACGCCCCCATAGTCCAGGGCACCTCGTGCGCTGGAAATCCCGCGCGCGCCCCGAACCCCACCACGGCTGCCGGGAAATGAAGAGAAAAACTTCTGCTTTTTTTTTTTTTTCTGCTTTTCGGGTGCTCTCAGCTTCCCCCCCCCCACCCCACGTGGGGCTCCCCACCAGCCCCGTGGGCGCTCCGCCAGTGGCCAATCGCAGCGCTGGCCTCGCTGCCCTTTGTTTTTCTCACCAATGGGAGAGGGGACAGCCCTGTCCAGGCCACGCCTCCGTACGCACAAGTCTATAAAGGCCGGCGCTGGCAGCCGCGGCTTCAGTTGGCTCGTTGCTGGTGACCAGGAGGTTCGTCTGTGCCAGCGTCCGGCTTTCTGGATTATTCTCGCGGAGGACTTGGCTGTCTTTTCTTGTGATTTTTTTTCCCCTTCATTATTTACGGAGGGATTTCACTGCGCCCCGAGAGGCGTGCACGGGAAGGCTTTCTGGCCTGGGATTGCTACGAGGAGCGAGCAAAGTCTTGTCCACTGTGGATTATCATTGCAGCATGACGCTGGAAGAGCTCGTGGCGTGCGACCACGCGGCGCAGAAGTAAGTGTCCGGCGCGCGCGCGCGGCCCGGGAGGGCAGAGCCGGGGCCGGTGTCCAGCCAGCGGCGGGCGCTGACCCAGGGCCCCCTCTTCTCTGCTGTACTTTAGGATGCAAACGGTGAGCGCCGCCGTGGAGGAGCTGCTGGTGGCTGCGCAGCGCCAGGACCGGCTCACCGTGGGGGTGTACGAGTCGGCCAAGCTGATGAATGTGTAAGTCAGACCACCCCCTCCCCGGCCCCGCGGGGACGCCCCCTCGTGCTACCGCGTGCTCCCCGCTGGCCACGGGTGGGAGCTGCCCCCGCACCCCACCTTGCCACTGTGGGGAGAGGGGAGGGCTGTAGAGTGGTTCTCCCTGCTGCGTCCATACCCTCCCTCCCTGCTGGTGCACCTGGCAGCTGGCCGGTCCTGACCTGTTCCTCCCCTCCCCCCCCAGTGACCCGGACAGCGTGGTCCTGTGCCTGCTGGCCATCGATGAGGAAGAGGAGGGCGACATAGCCTTGCAGATCCACTTCACGCTCATCCAGTCCTTCTGCTGTGACAACGACATCAATATCGTGCGGGTGTCTGGCATGCAGCGCCTGGCACAGCTGCTGGGCGAGCCGGCCGAGGCCCAGGGCAGCGCCGAGGCACGGGACCTGCACTGCCTCCTGGTCACGGTGAGCCAGCCCCTCCGCCCCCGCACCTGGGCCCTGTGTTTGTCAACAGCCCGGGACTGGCCCGCCTGGGACCAGCTCAGCACCCAGCCATGCTTGGCATGTCCCCGTGGGCAGCCCCGGCTGGGGACCTCGTCACCCAGGGAAGCTGTTTATCCCGCGAGGGGGGCCCCGCCCAGCCCCGGGGACTCCCATTGAAGCCCTTCTCTTCCCTGCAGAACCCCCACACGGACGCCTGGAAGAGCCATGGGCTGGTGGAAGTGGCCAGTTACTGTGAGGAGAGCCGGGGCAACAACCAGTGGGTGCCCTACATCTCGTTGGGGGAACGCTGAGGGCCAGCTGGGGCGCACCTGCAGGAAGATACCATATACTTGACACCTCCGCCCCCCCCCCGAAACGGAGCAGCTGGAGCAGAAGCAGGAGGGGGGAGCCCCGTGGCACCCTCACGGCCACCAGAGCTGGGTGCAGCACCCTAGGCACCTGGCGGGAGACATAGGAGGAAAAAAAAAAAGAGAGAGAAAGAGAGGGGTCCCTGGACCATCAGAAGGGGGCACCCCGATGGAGCCTGCGGCCCGAGGCGGCAGAAGGAACGCAGTCTGGACTCTAAAGTGACAGTGGACAGTGGTAGCCGGCGCAGCCAACCTCACCAAGATCCGGCCAGCTGGGACCTGGCTCAGAGAGGAAGGGTCTGGGGGCTCTCCGGACCACACCTGGGTGCCCTTCTGAGGGCATCGGCCTGCAAGCCCCACACCCACGGGGCTGTGTTGTGACTTGGAGATGGGGGTCGCCCATGAGATCCATGTGTTTACTGTGTTTGTACTTAAGACGACCTTGCATTAAATGCGTGAAACCTCCTGTGGGCCACGGTGGTGTGTGTGTCCCTGGTGGGGGGGAGGCATGACCCCCCAAAGACTGACTGGGGTCCCCAGGCAGTGCAGCGTGCCCACCAGCAGCTCAGCGGCAGCTCTGCCTCTTTTTCCCCTCCTCTAACTCCTCTTCCTCTTCCTGCACCCTCCCTCCTTGTAGCAATTACAGGAGGACTTCATCATTGGACAGGGGCTGGCTGGGGGTGCCCGCCTGGCTGCAGCTGCCTGGCCAGCCGTGTCCAGCGATGCCCCGGGGTGCTCCGGTGGGGCTCCCCCAGGCAGGAGGAGGGGCCTCTTCTTGGCACCACCGAAAACAAGACTTCTTTTTTTTTTTCTTTCGTGCCCCGGAAGTTGGCCTGAGTTTCATCTCCAAAGCGAAACTGCCCCGGGCACCCAACCGGCGTGCTCCCCAGAGGCGGCTGCATCTCGGCCCCCCCCCCCCCAGCACCCTCAGGTCTGGGAACCCACAAAGGCGTGGTGGGAACAGGAGGGGGCGACCCACCCACAGCCCGCGACCTTTCCAGGGAAAGCCCCGGTGGCCCCTGGCAGTCACGGGATGAGCGGGCAGGGTGGGGGAAGTCCCCAAGTGGGGGGCGGAGGGAAAGCCTGCAGGGCTGGGGAGCAGCGTGGAACCCTGCGGGGGTGGGGGAGACCGGGGACCCTAAGGGGCTGGTGGGGCTGGGAGGACTCAGATGGGGGGTGGAGGGACCCTATGCACCCTGCCTCCGGGCTGGCTCCTGGTGGGCGTGGCTCTTTCCTGCACCTGGGCATGCCATGGGTGGGCAGTCCTCCCTGGCCTGCCCCTGGGCCCCCTAGCTCTGGTGAGGTCAGTGTCCTGGGAGCAGCAGGTGGCTTTTTTGGGGGGGCCAGATTTTCACTGAGACCTGGGCAGTTTTTACAATCAATGATTTGAAATGTGGAGAGAATCTTGCACCGGAAATGCCCACAGCAGCTGGGGCTGGGCCAGGTGGAAGCCGGGCGCCGGGAGCTCCTCCCAGGTCTGCCCTGGGTCACCGGCTGCCTGCCGCCTGGTGTCTTAACAAGGAGCTGGGTTGGAAGTCACTCCTGCTGTGTCACCAACCCTTTCGGGTCCTGATGCTTTTTCTCATGCTGTATTGTTTCTGCTGTATTGGTGCTACTGTGGCGTAGTGGTTAAGGTTCTTACCTTGAACACGCCGGGATCCCATATGGGCGCCGGTTCTAATGCCGGCACCTCCACTTCCCATCCAGCTCCCTGCTGGTGGCCTGGGAAAGCAGTGGAGGACAGCCCGAAGCTTTGGGACCCTGCACCCGTGTGGGAGATCCGGAAGAGGCTCCTGGTTCCCGGCCTGGCCAATGGATATCAGATTTCTGTCTTTCCATAAGTCTGCTTTTCAAATAAATACCTCTTTTAAGTAGTAATAATTTTAAAAAGAGAGAGATTGGTCTATGCTGACCCATGTCCTGCAGCCTGTTGCCCCTGAGGGACTGTGAAATACTTGGAGGTTACCTAGCTTGGGGACCGGTTCTGGGGAAGGGTCGGCTGCACACCCCCACCCACCCACCCATCCAGCCTTCTCTGGAGTGTGGGGGCCTCTGGCGGAACTGAGTCTTCTGTGAGGCATTGGAAGCCATGGGAAACTTAGAGTAAAAGGTGGCCTTGGCTGTGGGGGATCAGCAAGGTGGTCTCCCCATGCAGGAATGAGGAGGAGGAGCAGAAAGTTCAGGTATGGGGCTCCCCCTGGTGAGCCCTGGGGGTCTTCGTCACCCCAACGCTGGTCCACCCGGATGGATGCTGTTCCCCAAAAGCTTCTTTCATGTCCCTGAGAAGTGAGGATACTGGGTGGCCTGTATGCCGGCCTGTGCGTCCTTTTTGGAAATCAGTGACATTTTCTTGTGTGATCTGGGCACCCCAGAGAGCTCAGATAGGGAAGCTGGATGGGGAAGGGGCTGAGCCCAGGGACAGGAGGGCGGCTGCCCAGCCTCGGGTGCAACTGCTGCAGCCATGGAAGGGCGGGAGCCTGGGGCAGGGCCAGCCCATGTCCAGGACCGCCCTACAGGGCCCCCCGGGGTTCCTCTGGCTCTCCCATCACAGCACCCCAGCCCCGCCTCCCTGGCTCCCACGAGGGGGAGAGGGTTGGGGAAGAGGGAGGTACGCGCCCGGGTGTATGTGGAGAGGCAAGGGCGGTCCTTGGATGGTCCGCGAGTCCAGTGCAGTCCGCGCGTGGAGCACGTGGAAACCATGCGGTCATCTGAGGAACTCGCGGTGACCCGAAATCGCTCCAGCCACGCTCAGCTCCAAAAGCGACGCTGAGCGGGACGCCTCCAGCCCCACGTAGCCACAGCTGGAGCAGGCGCTGGGCTGGTGGGAGTGCGAGGGGGGCTTCCTCCTGCACCCTTCCCTCCTCGCTGCTGCATTGCACGCGTCCTCTTCCCACTCCTGGTTCCTACCCTACCCTTTCCTCCCTCCTGGAGGCCCGTGATTCCCAGGGCGTCCTGGGGCTGGGGCGGCTGGCTCCCCACACCCGTGGGAGCTGGAGCTTACGGTGCCCCGCGTGGGTGCGCGTACACAGCAGGTATCACGTACGCGGCTCCAGCACACAAGTTCCACCGCCTGTGCAGCTTTGGTGGCGGCTCGGGGAGTTTGGCTGCAGGCGGACAGCATGACTTGGGTTTTTTCCTGCGCACGTAAAGCCAGGTGGCCCTCCCGGGCCCCGAGGGAGCACTGACGCGCGCCCCAGACACCCCTCCCCAGCAGGCGGGAGTCCCGGGGTTTCTAGTCGTTAAGTTGGACAATTGGAGCCAGAGATGGGCGCGGGAAAGACAGAGATATCCCCAAGCCCGTCAAGGGCTAGAGTTCGTTTTTCTCCACGACCCGCAAGGCGCGTCCCTGAGGGTCCCCCAGCGCCGAGCCCCCCTCCAGGGCCCGGCGGCGGTCCCCGCCAGGCGCGGTGTCTGCAGCCGCCTCGGCGGCGTCTCCCTACCCTGAGCCCTGGCCGAGGGCGGGGCGTCCGCACAGACCCTCCCTTTGTGCGCGGCGCCTTCCCCCGGCCGCCTGGCGCTCAGGGCTCCCGGCACCTCGCCAGCGCCTGGAATAGCCTCCCCATCCTCCCCGTCCGGCCGCCCGCCCCATACCTGGGGCGGAGCCGCCTGACCTGCTGGGCCCGGAGCGGGACAAGGAGGGTGGAGAGAGGCCGGGGTCGGCTTCGCGCTCCCCCACCCAACCTGGCCTGCGCGCCACGTCCAAGCTGTGCAGCCCTCGATTGCGCGTGAAGACACGGACAGGTGCGGCCTCTCGCAGTCAAGGCCCTGTTGCCCTATGCCAACACACACCTTGGTGCGTGCACACACTGGGATTCTGGGAGCACGCGTTGCAAAGGGGAGGGGGGACAGTGTTTTTTACTCAGTTTTACTTTGAAAACGTTACATAGAGAAATCTTCCCTTAGTTCACTCGCCTGTAGGGCCCCAACAGCCGGACACAACCAAAGCTAAGAGCCTGGAGCTCCATCCCATGTGGGTGCTAGGGCCCAAGATTTTGGGTCATGCTCAACTGCTTTCCCAAATGCATGAGCAGGGAGCTGGGTCAGAAGTGAAGCATGCAGGACTCGAACCAGCACCCATGTGGAATGCTGCGAGAGGGGGCAACACAGCCCAGAACAGGCCACAACTGCTGCCTGCCTGGGCTGAGGTGAGCAGGGTGGAGGCTGGCCCTCTGCACCTGGCGGACAGGTGCCAGGGTAGGCAGTCTCCGTGGGCCTGGTGCCAGGCCTCCGCTTCCCTGAAACCGGGCACAGCAGCCGGGAGAGGTTTCCGGGCCCGCCCGGCCCCGGGCACTCTCGGAACATGGGTGGGGTGGGCAGGCCATGCCAGGGAGAGGGCCAGGCCCGGCTTGCACGGGCCTGTGCAGCAGCGTGCACAGCTGTGGGCAGGCACGGGTGGGTGGACACAGGTGTGTGGTCCCAGCCAGGGGTCGGAGGAGGCTGCAGCCTGCAAGTGGCTGCTGCAACTGTGTGTCTCCCCAGCCGAGGCCCTGGGCTACATACATCTGCAGGCAGGCACCCTGGGGTGCTGGGGCGTGGCTTATCAGCGTGGCCATGTGCATGTGCTGTGACCAGGGCCTCCTCCACTCTGCCCCCTTGGCCGGGGATTGTTGAGGTCCAGGTATGGGTGAGCAGGTGGGCCCCACCTCCCACTTGCCAAACACATTTTGTGATGAGAACTGGTCCAGTCCTATAGAAACCTCTGGAAAAAGTGGAGCTGGGAATGGGGTGGCCTAGTTGGGTCAGAACTGGGCAGGGTGGAATGCTGTAGGGAGCCATCTTTCCATTTCACAGCTTGGAAAGTCGAGGTCCCGGGGAGGTGGGGGCGGGGTGGTTGGTTTGGGAAAAACTGTAGGTTCCCAAGGTTTGCCCCTTGAGGGGGAGGGGTGGGACAGGAAAGTGGGAGACCCTGCTGGGAGGAGGAGGAGGAGGCAGGGCCAGGCCAGCAGGTTGCCCTTGGCCCTCCCTGGCCTGGGGGGTAGGGCTGCTGGGCTCTCTGCCTCCGTCTGTGCGTGTGCAGGACTGTGTGGTGTGCACGTATGTAGGTACACGAGGGCGTCCCAGTGCCCTCACACATCCTGGCATCCAGTCCTGCGTGCCTGTGTGGTGCACATGTGTGTGGGCGTGCCCCGGTGCGGTTCCCTGCGTGTGCCTCCACCTGTGCACGGGCATAGACAAGAATGTCATGTGTGTGTGGACACGTGTGTGTAAGGCCTGGGCCCCAGCCTCCTGGGACTGGACACACGGCTTTTCGCACAACCACCAGCAGCAGTTCACCTTAATAGTAATGGCATTTGCATAGTTCTGCCGCCTACAGGCAGTAAACATCGTCATCCCCCACAATACACACACCCTCTGTGCTCTAAGCTGGGCTCCCGACCGGTGCAAACAGCTGGCTCCCCGCCTTTTGAGGGGCCGGAGGGGGCCCTATGGACGCTTGCAGGGTAGGGTGGCCCTCACAGCCTGGGCGCCGGCCTCCTCTCGCTGGGTCCCTGGGACACACCACCCGGCTAGCATCTGCCTCTTCAGACCCACAGGGGCCACCTTGGCCTAGCTGTGCTCATCAGCTGCTGGGGGTCCCTTTCATCTGCTTTCAGAACATTCCAGTAATCCTCATCCTCGCCTCCACCCCGCAGGCTGGGCATGGATTTTGTCTGGTGGTGCAGTCCCACACGCCTTTTGTGTCTGCGTCTCCCCCTGGGGCATAGCTGGCTTAGAAACCAGGTTGGGTGGCTGGGTGCGAAGAATGAACCAGTCCCCTGTGGCTGGGTCTCTGAGTGGATCCCCAGTTTTCTTTCTTCTTCTTTTTTTTTTAGGGGGGTGGCGGGTGCTGTTAGCAGACTCACATATCAGGACTCCCACAACACCCACTGAGCCCCCGACACAGCTCCAGGTTCTGCCCGGCGCCCCGCACCCCCAGGGGCAGATCCAGAGGCGCGCCCCTGCAGACACACTGCGATTTGTCGGTCCTTCCAGCCAGTCTGTCTCCTGCCGCAGTCGGTAATTAGCGCCCAGACTGCTGCGGAGACGGGCGAGCCCACGCCCACGGGCCACAGGCACCTTGCAGCCTGTGTGGTGTGTGTGTGCGCCTGTCCAGCCTGGAGAGGACGCAGCGCCGCTGCGCATCCCACGCGGCGGGTTTGGGACGTGCACACGCGTGCCCAGGCCGTGGCACCTGCGTGCGCCCTGCGTGCACCGGCTGGCTGGCTGGCTAGCTGGGCGAAGGCGGCGGGGCGCAGGGTGAGCGGGGGCGGCACGAGGCCTCGCCGGCGCCGACCGGAAGACGCGCGGTGGGCGCTGGCGTCACGGCTTTCCAACTAAGGGCCCCCCGCGCGCCCTGGGGAGCCGGGATTCCCTGGCGCGGGAACGCCCGTGACGACGGCGCCGGTTGTCCGCCGCGCTGGGGACGCTGCGCCCAGGCCCGGGATGACATCAGCCGTTCCTGGAGCCGCCCCGGTCGGGAGGGGCACCTGGGAGAAGCCGCAGTGACAGCAGGCTTGGCCCGGCGCTTACACACACACACACACACACACACACACACGCGGCCAAACCCATCGGTTTTTCCTAACGCGCTGTTTCCAGCAGCCTCTGTGCCGGTTCTTCAACCTGGTTTTTGGCACCAACACAAATGTATCTTTCAATTCCTTTTTTTTCTCTCTCTCTGTGTAAGCGCCTAGTGCGTGGCCTGCGGTGGCTTGGACGCTGCACCCCAGAAACTTTTGGAAACACTGAAGGGGGGGGGCGCCGCCTGCCCCCTGGCATGGCGGGGACCCCCAGTCGCAGGTCGGGGGTCTCCGTCCCCGGGGTGGGTGTGCGCTGAGGGCAGGAGGAGGGTCCTTCCCAGCGGACCCTCTGCAGCCCACTCCTGCAGCGCGCCCGCCCCGGTCCCTGCGTCTCGCGCACCTGCGGGTGTCCTGGCGCCACCCAGCCAGCCCGGGCGCTGACCCAGATGAGGCCCCTGCGGTGGCCAGAGGCGTGGCGCCCCGGGCTGCCTTTGTGCTGACGCCAAAGCCTGTGGCCTTCTAAAAATAGCCTGGGAGGAGGTGAGCGCTATTTTTAGAGCCAGAAGTGGCTGGGGCCCTTCCCAGTTCCCAGGTCAGCCACCCCAAAGTGGCACCTTGGAGCAGGGGGAGCAGGCGGGGGAGGACTTGGGCTGCCAAGGGCCCCCACACCCTGGAGGACGGAGTGGGCCCTGGGTCAGGGGACCATGATGACCACCTAACTCACACTGCCACCACCACCTCGCCTCCCGCCAGGCCTCAGCAGGCTGCCTTCTATTTGCAGAAGGTGTTGGGATAATTCCCTCAGCTATTTTGAGCTGGCTCGGGGATTCCTCCACCCAGGCTGGGCCGGCCTGGCCTCTGTCCGGCCCGCTGACCCCAGGTTGCCCCACTCCTCGAGGCAAAGTCACAGCAGTTTAGGGACGCACGACCCCACGCGGGTCACTCGGGCCTCTGGCCAGGTCTGGCTGGGGGAGGGGATCCCCAGGGCGTGCCCCAGTTCTGTGTAAGCCATTCCCACGTCCTACGCTCCCGCAGTCCCGTCTGCCCTGACCTTTCCCCTCCTTCTGGGGCTGGCACGCAAGCAGATCACCGGGTGGGGAGGTCCCAGTGTCCCCAAGCGGTAGAGCTGGGGTGAACCGAGGCATGGAGTGGGCACTGGAGGGGTGACCCCCACCCTGATCTCGTCCTGATGGGTTTCATTTCTGTCCACTCTGCCTGTGGGTGGCCGGGGTCCTTGGCCCTGCCTCTTCTGGATCCCAATCGGCAACCGCATTACAATAGTCATGGCATAGCATAGTTATATAGGATGTACACATATACCCTACATATATAAGATTTCATTTATTCCAAAGAGAGAGCTTTCCCACTTGCTGGTTCACTCCCAAGCTGCCCTCAAGACTAGGCCAGCCTGAAGCCAGGAGCCATGGATTCATTCTCAGTCTCCCAGATGTGTGACAGGGGACGACCAAACGCTAGGGCCATCCCTTCCACTCCCCAAGGCAGGGCCCAACAAGGTGTACCCACTCCCCCACCCCACAGAGACCAGCAGGCCAAGATCCAGCCATGGCCAAGACCTGAGACCGTGGCTGCGACCATGTGGGGTCATGGCTGTGGCCCAGGGCTGTGGCTGTGACCATGTGGGGGCTGTGGGGTGACTCGGGGCTGTGAGGTGACCCAGGGCCATGGCGGCTCCCAGTGGCACCTTGTCCCAGCTCCTCTGGTGCTCCTGGCTCTTCGGTCTCCAGGGGCAGCCATTCCAGCAGCTATGTGACCCGGAACCTCTCGCTGCCTCCGAGAAAGACCCTGGATGACCACTCTTCATCCCGTGGGTGAGCCGGGGTCATATTCTGCCTCCCAACCCCTGGGTGTCAGGCCCCATCAGCTGAGGGTTCAGGACCCTGGCCGGGATGGAGGAGGCAGTCACAGGGGCCTGTCAGCCCTGAACGTGCCAGTTCGTGTGTCTGGGCCTGTGGGCACTGGGCACCCCTGCTGAGCCGCTCATCCATGGCTGGAATATGCAGTCCGCCATGCCTGGGCTTGGTACCTGTGGCCCTGGCTCCCCACTTGGGCAGCTTCTCGCTGATGGCACTGAAAGGCAACATGGATGGCTCAAGGTGCAGGTCCCTGCCACCCATGGGGGAGCCGAGTGAGGGCTGGATGCCTGGCTGCTGTGGGCATTTGTGGGGGCTTAAGCAGTGATCAGAGGCTCACTTGCTCTCTCTCAAATAAAAATTTTTAAACATTTAGCAGTCCCTGGGGCTGGCACGATGGTTTCATTGGCTAATCTCATATGGGCACTGGTTCATGTCCTGGCTGCTCCACTTCTCACCCAGCTTTCCGCTAATGCAGCTGGGAGAGCAGCGGAGGAAAGCTCCAGGGCTCGGTCCCCTACATCCAAGGGGAGACCCGGACGGAGCTCTAGGCTCCTGGCTTCGGCCTGGCCCAGTCCCAGCTCTGGTGGCCATCTTGGCGAATGAACCAGCTGATGAAGAGTTCTTTATTTTCAATGTTAATATTGTTCTGCATTTTTAATAAATAAAAAAAAATTTTTAAAGCTAAGACAAAAAACAAAGGGATGTGTGTGTCACCTGCAGAACTTGACATGTGGTCAAGAAAGGAGTTGGCAGGCACAAGTGTGGGTCTACTGTCAGATCAGAGACAAGCGGTTCTCTCCGGCCCAGGGTCGGTATTGTGCCAAAAGCCACCACCATCCCCTAGGGGCACCTGTTCGAGTCCTGGCTGCCCCAGCTCCAGCCGTTGAGGCCGTCTGGGGAGTACACCAGAAAATGGCGGGGTGTACTGCTCTACTTGGGAAGTGGGGTCCTCATGATGCCCCATGCGTCTATTCCCTGGGGCACACAGACCCTCCTTGGCCCAGCAGGGCCAGGCCACAGCGTACCTCAGGGGGCAGCCTGGGCTCGGCCAGCCCATAGGTGGGTTTTGGAGAATGTAGACAAGCTGTTCCCCCAACCCGGGGAACACCTTGCTATCCCCTGCCAGTCTACCGATGTGTCCCTAGCTCACTGGGACCCGTGACTGCCATCTGACAACCACCCCCACGCAACCATCCCTACAGCCACAGCCGCCAAAGGGTCCCTGTGGAAAAGAAGCGGGGCCAACCGGCGTGAGGCCACGTGGTCCCCGGCACAGTGGTCAGCCTTCCGGAATGTCTCAGGAATGGTGGTCCAGCCTGGCCGCTGCCCCCTGGCACGAGGCCTCCGCAGTCTCTTAGGAGCTTTTCTTGGTTCTCTTTGAAGATGGCTGGGTCCTGTGCCCCGCCCTGCCTCTCCTGGTCCCATCCTGTTTCCTGTCCCTGTGGACTCCTGAGGCGTCGGGCACTCCCACCGAGTGAAGGGCCTCATGGAGCTGAGTCCCTCGCCCGTGGGAGGAACAGCCAGCAGCTGGCCCGACGTGTGGTGGCGTGTGGGATGGGGCTGACCTCACAGGCCTGTGGCCAGTGACTCACCCAGGCGCTGGTGACCTATCCTTGGCCCACGGCCCTGCTGTCACTGTTTTCCGGCAGAGCGATACGAGAATCCGTGTCCATCTCTGATTTACTTCCCCGCGTGCCCGAAGGCTGGCACACAGCAGCATCTTTCAGCTCTCTCTCTCTCATGGGGGCAGGTACCCAAGCTCCTGGGCTTTGTTCTGCGGCCAGGCCCGGGCACATCCAGCTGGCAGCTGAATGGGAAATAGAGCAGCCAGGTCGTGGGTGATCTGAACTGGCTGAGGTTGGGTCACTGTATGTGGAGTAAAATCTAGTGCATGTAGGAGGGGTTGTGGCCCAGATACTCGGGGTCCCTGGTGACCCCTGCTTCCTGCTGAATGATACTCTGGAAAAGCAGTGGAGGACAGCCCAAAGCCTTGGGACCCTGCACCCGCGTGGGAGACCCGGAAGAGACTCCTGGCTTCGGATCGACTCAGCTCTGGCTGTTGCGGTCACTTGTGGAGTGAACCGGCAGGTGGAAGATCTTTCTCAGAGGGATGGGGTATTTTCTACGGGCAACAAGAAATCACCCCAGGACACTCGGGCATGTGCTGAGGCCAGAGCCCATGCACCCCGCACCCAGGCCCCGTGGGCCCAAAGCCTCGCCCCTCTGCACCCCAGCGCTGCCTGCCTGGCCATGCTGTGTGCAGCGGGTGTGGGGCAGCGGAGACAGACGGAAGGGCCCGGAGCCAGTGCAAAGGAGCCTCAGAGTCTTGTTTTGTGAAGTGTGTGCACTTCCTTCATGTAAAACACACACGTGGCACACCCGGGATCGTCTAAAAGAAAAATCAGAAATTGAAAGGACCGGAAGCTCAGATGCAGATCAGACAGGGCGTGACCCGCAGGGACCGGAGGGAGAGAGGAGGGGCTTGGTGGGTGGTGTGACGACCCAGAGTGTCCAAAGACCCTCCCAGGGCCTGGCTCTAGGCGCCTTTTCCTATCCCCTCAGCCCCTCTGCTCCACGGCAAAGCTGGGGCAGGGCTGCGGCTGTTCGCCAGGGCGGGAGGGGGAGGGGGTCAAAAACAAAGGAACAAAGACAGGCTGGCACCTTCCACTGTTTCCGGAGGTCAGAGGTCACCCCAGAGCCTGGAGGGCGCACATCCCGGCTTTTTGCTGTGTTGGGGGTGGGGCACGGCTGCCGGCGGCCTTTGCCCAGGAGAGGACTGGATGGGGTGGGGCTCAGCCAGGTGTGGCACCTGGCACCCTTGTGGAAGGTTGGAGAATGGAATTACCCTTGTCCCACTCCCTGCGTCCTCTGGGCCACAGCTGCCTGCCCTGCCTGCCCTGGTGACATCTTTCAAACCCATTCTGCACCCCCCGGCTGGCTGCCAGGAGGACCCTGTGAGCATGACCTGCCTCGGCTCTGGGCAATGCCACCCTGCATATGGAGTCCACACGGGGGCTGAGCAGGTGCAAGGAGGGCAAGGCAGGCCCGTCCCTCCTCCACCTGCGTCTCCGTTTACCTAGATGCTGGAGTTTAGCCACACCACCCCTCCTCAGCATGGCATGGAAGTCTTGGCCACCAGGGGCTGTGTGAGGCTGGGCTCAGCTATGCCCCCTTTTCCCAGACAGAGCAGGGAGTCATGGAGGGTGGACCCAGATGGCGGGGGGCGGGGGGAGGGGGAGGCTGGGCAGCCATGTGACACCCCCACCCCCATTAAGGCTTCCTTGGAAGAGTGGGGAGTGGGGTGGGGGCTCCTGTGGAGGGGAGCTCCCAATGCCCCATCTGCCCCTACAACGTGGGCACCCTACAATTCCTGAACCTGGCTCCTGCCAGGGGTGACGGAGAAGCCCACAATGGGCCATGGTGGCCAGGAGCCCAGGTCATGCTCCTGGTCCAACCCACAGGCTCAGCGGGAGCCCCTGGCCCTCCCGGACCGGCCGGAGAGGGATGGCACCACAGAGCTGCCTGAGGCCGCAGCATCGGGAGCCTGCCCAAGGTGAGGCTGGGGGCTGTCCCACCTGCGGCCACTGCCCCTCTGGCTCTGGCACTGGCCCTGCCCTCCTCCTGCTGGTCACAGGGCCAACGCGGGGCCCATGGTGTCTTCCCGACCGAGGAAGCCCATGTCCAGGGCTCTGTGTGTGTGTGTGTGGGGGGGGAAATGCCTAGGCGTCTGGGCTGCCAGGCCCCTCAGCAGGCATGGGGGTAGGGAGCTGGCACCTCACTGCTTACTGCCCCTGACTGAGAGTGAGGTGGGAAACGGTGGTAGGTGAAGGGTCCAAGCAGCCGAGGGAGAACAGAGTGGACCGTGTGTCCAAGGGTCCCCCAGATGCACCTGAGGAGGAGCACTCGACCCAGGAAAGCAGGGTGCGGGGCTGGAGCTGGGAGGGTTCCACTCCGAACAGCCACGCAAGCAATGGCCCCGCTAGACACTGATGGACATTCCCACGCCCGTTCCACCAGCGGCGGGTCCCTTCAGGCCCGTGTCTGAGGTGGACTGTGTCCACAGAGAAGGGCTGGCGGGGACGATGCATGCTGGAGCGGACAGTGACACTGGGCCCCAGGGAGCGAGCTTGGGGCCAGGACCCCTTCCCAGACCCCCGGCCAACCGCGCAGCAGCTGGCTTAGGCTGTGGCATCCTGATTCCTTAATTGCAAAAAAAGAGAGAGGCTGGTTCCCCCCCACCACCCACCCACCCAAAAGCTAACTGGATCAGGCCCTGCCCGATTTGACTGAAATGTATATAGGGAGCCCAGTGGCCGGGCAAGGACTGCCATACCAGCCAGGTCAGCAGGGCCAGTGCCAAGCCCTCCAATCACTGCTGGGTTCTAGAAGTCTGCTTGCTTCCGGGCGACACTCGAGCCTGCCCGGGATGCCCCGGCCGTTACCCCTGCTCAGGAGCCTCTGTGGGTAAGCTGCGGGGTCCTGGCCGAGAGAAGGGGGCTGTGTCATTGGGTGGGGAGATCCGTTGCTTCCCGGGGGAGCACACATGGGACACGGCATGCACATGGTTAGGAAGTCTAGGCCCCACGAGACGCCGAGTGGGGGTCTGGGTGAGACGGTTGGCCGACAGGGCCTGCCGGGGGCTGGGGCTGGGGCGCAGGGGGTGGTGGCCTGGGTGGGGGGCTATAGGATGGTGCATGGCTTCTTGTCCTTAAAGGGGTTCTCGGAGGCGGGCACGCCCACGAGCAGGGGGTCGCTGCGCACATGCTGTTCACAGTAGCTCATCAGCTCGGACGAGGCTTTGGACACCTGTGCGTGGGCAGAGAGAAAGAGAGGCCAGTGAGAAGCTGCCGCATGAGGGGACCCGGAGGACGGTCACCCGGTGTGGGGACAGGGCGGGGCCTGGGGGATGGTCACCCTGCATGGTGGTGACTGCCAGTTTGGTTTTGGGGTACCCGCTGGGTGGTAAGCGTGGGGAGGAGCCCTGGCCGCAGGCTCCTCCACACAGGCGCCTCTGCCACCTGCAGCCCCACCCACTCCGACCCCAAGGTGGTCCCTGACAGCCGCTGAAGGCTGCAGGCTGTCGCCAGGGCTCCGCTCAGCTGGCCAGCCCAGGCGACACGCCTGCCCACATATGGCGAAAATTGCCACTTGGAGAGCCGTGGGCAGCAGCCTCTGGTGACAGGGATGGAGGGCCCTTGCTTGCTTCCTAGACTTGGAAGCCACCCTGGGCGGCGCCCGAAATAGCGGACAGACCCTGGAAATAGCCTTGGCCCGCTGGGCTCACCGGCTGCACCCCAAGCCTGGGGCTGCGGTGGCTGCTTTGGGGGGAGTGGTTCCTGCCTTCACTGCATCTCCTCCCTGTAATTTGAAAGGGCCGGTCGGGGGCTCCCCGGACATCAAAGGGGGTGGGTGAGTCATGGGCCGCCATGCCGGGGGTTGGCACCGGCTCGCAGGAGGAAACCACTTCAACCAGGACTTTCTCTTTCTTCAACCCCAAGGAATGCTTTGAATACTCAGGCCTGTCCCCGCAGCCGGGCACGGGGGACACCCAGACTCCACGGAGGCTCCTGTTCTCTCGCCCCACAGCTCCCTCCGGCTCCCAGTGTGGGCTGCATGCTCCCCGGCCCAGTGATGGAGGTGGCAAGGGCCGGTAGGAGCAGCTGCGGGGCCAGCTGATCCCAGACACTGTTGTGCGGGGGCAATGAGGGCTGTCTGAACCTTCCATGGGGTGGGGGAGTGAGGTGGCTCGTGGCAGAAAATTCTGAGCTGCACGCCCATCAGAGGGTCCTTAAGCCAGCTAAGCTACAACCTTTGTGTCACAATCTTTACTTATGTCAGAGGTTGACAATGTGGGGGAGGGGAGAGAGTCCTGGGGGGAGGGACTCCCACCTGCCGGCCCCCTACCCGAATGCCCACCATATTGGGGCTGGGCCAGGCAGAAGCCAGGAGCGAGGTGCTCCAGCCGGGTTGTAGTGGGCAGGGCCCAGGGTGCTTGGGTGGCCATCTGTCGCCTCCTGGGGCTGGATGATAGAGCAGGGTACCCAGAAACGAAATGCAGGCACCTCAGTCTTACGCTGGACGCCCATCTGGCAAAAGGCCTTGTGCTGTGAAATTGAACAGTGTCCGCCTCGCCCAGAACTTTCTGGAGCTGCCGGTCCTGACCAAGGAGGTGTGGTCTGTTTTCCCTCTGGGGTTACACGGTACACGTCATCATGTGCGTGTCATCTGCCGTGGCACATGCCGTGGCCCACACGTGGGAAGGGAGCTCCACGTGACCAGGGGCAGGGCGGGGCCGGGCAGGACCCAAGGACGCCAGGGGGAGGCCACACGGGACAGGAAACGCCCAGGACAGGGACATGGCAGGTGGAAAGCCCTGTCCCTTCAGTCCTGGGGTTTCTAACCTCTCGGTGGGTGAGGAAGGCGACACAGGAGGGAGCCCACCAGCTCGGTGGTCCATGGAGAGGCGTGGGTGCTCCACTCCTGAGTCCAGCAGCAGGTGAAGGCCCACGAGGAGGAAGCCCCAGATGCAGCGCCCGCCCTCTGGCTTGGATGGCCCAGCCCTGGGGAGAGGGTTGGGGGGGGGGGTCACAACCGGGAAGCCGCCCCCTGACCCGCAGCCGGCTTCTCACCTTGATACGCTCGATGCCAGCTTCGATGCGCAGCTGCTCCACCAGCTTCCGGGCCTGGGCTATATTGTTACTGGTAGACATGTTGAGCCATCAGCTTGGGGCCCTTGGCGTGCAGAGGAACTGCAAGGGACACGGAAGGGCATGAATTCCTGGCCAGGGTCCCCCATCAGTGGGGCAGGGCCAGGGAGGGGCTGTCTCTTCCGAGGGGACCTCCTTGGTCCCTCCACCCCAGACGGGGCGTGGAGGGGGGGTACTGATGTCTGTTCCATGGCCAGCAGGTGGGGGTTCAGCTCCCCCAGGGCCCCTGCTTGGGACCAGGGCCAGAGGGCACCCCAGGGAATTGGAAAAACAAAAGCATTGGCTCCAAGAGAGTGTGTGTGTAGGGGGGAGACAAACGGCCCTACCCTACCCTGCCCAGCCACGTGCGCCCCCCCCACTCCATTCCACGCCAGGGACACCCCAAGGCCTAGGCATACAGCCACCCATGGCCCCAGGTGAGGCCCTGCAGCCTGGGTGGCTGTGCCCATTCAGGAGCCTGGGTGGAGCCCCTGTCACAGGGCTGACGGTGACCGGGCCATGCACGGAGATGCCTTCACTTTCGTTTCTCTGAGAGAAGCCGCTACGCGGTGGGGGTGAGTGGGTGTTGCCGGGCAGAAACTCCGGGAGATGTAGGAGCTCCACCTGGCTTTCTGGGTTTTTCAGAACTTTCCCACGACTGAAGACAGGAAGTCTGGCAACCCCAGGCTGGGCCTGCAAAGCCCCGAGTCACCCAACGCTGAAAAGACACGCGGCTGGGGCCGTGCGCTCTCCTCTGGGACCGGGGTCTCCAGCAGTGGCACCCAGCTCCATCAGTACCCCTCCGAGGGCCGCAGGCTCTGCGCCCGGGGCAGGATGCAAAGGCCAGAGCGTCTGCACGTGTCTGTGTGATGGTGTGTGAGTGGACACGTGTGTAAGGCAGACAGCACACACGTGTGTGGATCAGTGTACATGTGTGTCCCCGTGTGTTTCTGCACACAGGTGCGAGGTGTCCATGCCACTGCATGTGTAGGTACTAATGTGTACTGATACATGCCCACGCGTGTAGGCTTGCATGTGGCCTTCACAGATACGTGTGTGCGCGTGTCTGATGTACCCCTGTGTGCCTGCTCATTTGCACGTGTGCGTGCAGACACAGTAGGGGGACCGAGAGGCCAAGACGCATACACCAGCTGCCCTCATGGCCTTGGCCTGGCCCCCACGGCCACCCCAGCGTCCCCATCTTGCCGTTGTCATTGCCTGGCTCTGACTCACACAGCATTCCATCAACCACAGCAAAATAGGCGGGCTGACTCAGCCGGACACACACACACACACACACACACACGCCCGCGCGTGCACCCACACGCGCACACACCGCTGTCTCCCAACCGAGGCACGTGACAGCACCAGCAGCGGCTGGCTGGGTTTGCTGGGGACCCACGTGGCCTCAGAAAGCTGCAGAAGCCGGGCAGCCCGGGGTTGCATGCAGTCCAACACTCTCCCTGCAGCTGGCTCTGAGAACAACAGCTCCTGCAGAGCCTGCCAGGCCTGTTGGGGGGACGGGGGGACCACGGTAGCATTCGCTAAGGACGTCACGACCCCCGAGGGGGCACCTGTCCAGCTAGACCAAGGATGAAGCACAGCCAGCGGCAGGGATGCCACTCTGGGCACCTCCTGTTCAGGGGAGACAGCAGCAGCGCCCTCCCACCAGGGCTAAGCATCCAAAGACCCCTGGGGCCAGGCCAGCCTCTCTCCCGCTGCCTCCAGCCCCCAGCCCCCTGTCTGATTCTTCCAGAGCTGGGCCACCTCTGAAGGGGTTGGCTCAAACAGTGGGATGACACTGGGATGGCACCCTGAATTTTGTGCTGTGGGGGTGTCAGGGTGGGGGAGCGGCCAGGCCACCCTCTAGGCCCCCTAGACTCTCATGCCAGGATCAGGGCCCCTCTGTTTAAGAACTTAGAACAATAAATAAGAATACAACCGCTGGAGGGAGCACAGTGGCCTGGGTGCCTGTATGGGATGCCGGCTCATGCAAGGTGAGGACTTCAGCTACTAGGCTACTGCCCCAGGCCTCAAATCTGCTTGCTTGACTATATAGCTCAACAATGTGCTGATGAAACCATTTAATGATAAATAGAAAAAGAAGGGCCGGCATCCCATGGGATGCTATGCTATGCTATTCTATTCTGTGCTATGCTATTCCCATCCAGCTCCCTGCCTGTGGCCTGGGAAAGCAGTGGAGGACGGCCCAAAGCCTTGGGACCCTGCACCTGCGCGTGGGAGACCCAGAAGAGACTCTGGGCTCCTGGCTTTGGATCGGCTCAGCTCAGTGGCTGTGGCGGCCGCTTGGGGAGCGAACCAGCTGAGGGAAGAACTTTATGTCTCTCCTTCTCTGTATATGTCTGACTTTCCAATAAAGAGAAATAAATCTTACGTTCCCAGAGTCCACCGGAAGCCCAGGCCGCCGTCCACCCTTCCCCAGCTGGGATGCCTTGCTCACCTCCAGGATGCGTGCATGTCTAGAACACTGGGCCTGAATGGGCACTGCCATTCCCGGGCCAGGCACCTGCCAATTAAACTGGGGACACTGGGTAGGGAGGAGCAGGAACTGAGTTAAGGAATTGGCCCAGCACCCGGAAGAGTGTATCAGTGAGACAGGTTCCCCCCAGCGTACGGGGCCGTGCAGCCCCAGGCTTTGCGGGGTTGTGGCTGTAGAGGGGTTCCCGGGCTGGTTCCCACTCTCCCCTGGCGCTCTCTGGCTGCACGGGAAGAGGGTGAACCCAGCGGCTGCTGGCCCGGCCTGGACTCTGAATTCCAAGCGTGATTCTCATAGCTGGAAGAGGGCCCCTGCTGGCTGGCCTGCGGAGTGAGCCCAGCGGAGGACGGAGGACGCCGGCAGCCCAGGCATCCGGGAGTCGGCAGCGCTGCGTCAAGCGGCAGGAATGCCAGGAATGAAGCCGGCCGGGCCAGGCGGAGGTGCAGCTGGGTCCCCAGCTTCCAGCCCCTGTGGTTAGAGATGCTGACCCGAGTGACGACTAGGCCGGCATGAAGCCCCCCACCCCAAACACAAAGGGTCCATGATGTGCAGCCGATTGACTGCCCCCTGCAACGCCCGCGTCCTGTAGGGGTTCAGGTTGGCGCCCAGCAGCTCTGCTTCCCATCCAGCTCCATGATGATGGCATGGGAGGCAGCACGTGCTGGTTCAAGGCTAGGGTCTGCTGCACACGTGGGAGGCCGTCGGGAGCGCCTGGCACTGGGACTGGCACCGCCCAGTGTGACTGAGCCCAGGTGGCTGAGGTGGGGGAGGGGGCCCAGGTGACTGAGGTGGGGGTGGGCTGGAGCCCAGGTGACTGAAGTGGGGTGCTCCGAGTGGGACGGGACCTGGGAGCAGGCAGCATCCTGCTGACCAGCACCCACAGCCATCAGCCCTGACCCCACCCCAGCGGGAGCGAGCGGGAACAGCCCCCTGCAGCTTCCTGCAAGCCCTGGCCAAGCACCAGCTCCTTCCTAGCACCCCACCTGGCACAGGGCAGCAGTGTCCTGGCTCTGGGCCCTGTGGCCCGGCCTGGCGAGTGACTCAGTCCCCGTGAGATGCAGCTTGGTATGGGGGATGGGAGCCAGGCGGCTCGGACACCACGGAACCAGCAGCTTCCCAGCTCTCTCCTCCCGGGTCGGGAAAAGGGAAAAGAAAAAAAAAAAAAAAAAGAATAATAAGCCTTTGCCAACAATAAAAAGTCTACAGGACAAATAGTGCAGGCAGCCCTGGCTCCAGTGGAACTTTCTAGAACACAGTGTGCAGAGGGGAGGAGGGCGGGCTGGGTGCACTTGCACACCGAGCGACCCCCACACGATGTGCCCCGTGCACCCAGCAGGGAGGGAGCCCGCGTGTGGCTGTGTCACTCAGGAAGGCTTTTGTTTGAAAGATGCTGTCCACTGTTCTGCCCCGCCCCCACATGCCAGCTAGCAGCCGGGAACCGAACCGGGAGGAGTTGGAGTGGCACCCAGACCCTCTGGCCCGACTGTCCGGTCACATGCCCACCGGGACTCCCAGGCAGTTTTCAAGGGCAGGGTAGTCACTTTCCTGGGGAAGGCTACCCAGCACCAGATCCCAGCTGTGAGGGATGGGGCGTGGGTAGGATGCTGACCTCTGACTCAGCTCCTGGCCCCTGAGGCAGCCTGCAGGCAGGGGTCACTGCACGCAGAGGTCACTGGGTGACACTGATGCCCCCCGGGGGGGGAGGATGCTGGACCACAGCTGGATACAGTCTGTGCTTGTCACCCTCAGGGCTGGGGGGGGCGGGGCTCTGCAGCATCCACGCTGCCCCTCCTACCCCACCCCTCCGAATACGGAAATCCCTGCCCGTAACCCCCTGCAGGGGTGTGGACACACGTCCCTGGGAAGCCGGGATGGGGACTCCATGGGGTCACAGGCCACCACGTGGCAATGACCCTGCAGCCAGGCAATCTGACGATACATGATTGGTGGGGGCAGTGAACAGGGGGCCCCCGCATCATGGTCACCCGTGGTGGGGACAGCCACGTGAGGGCCGCATGAGGTCCCTGCCTGGAAAACAGCATCTTGTGACCGCTGGTCAGCACGGTCCTTTTGTCCCTTAGGGCTAAATCGGTCCCGGGCGGCTATATTTAGCAGGAATTGAAGAAAGGGAATGAATGAAGGGCGGGGGTGGGGTTGGGAGCAGCGAGGCAGGTCCTTGCGCGCCAGGGGTGACCCAGACGGGGTGACGGGCTCGTCGCCGCGGTGACGGTTACGGGAAAAGGCGGCCACGTGCAGCCTCGGTCACCCCGGGGCCCGTTTCCCAGCACTGGGGAGGCGCGGTCACCCTGCTGGCCGCCAGGCAGGACGCTGGGCTGTCCATCACCGCAAGGCCCCGCCCGCTCCCTCAAGGCAGGACCAGGGTAGCCACCCTGTGTTTGCCAGCAAGGTTGGCGCCTGGCACTGCGGGTTCTGCCGGCACCCAGGGTGCAGGTCCTAGCGTGTGCGCACCCTGGCAGGCAGCAGGTCCCTGTACCCACGTCGGGGGCCCCCAGATGCAGCTCCTGGCTTGAGGCCACCGTCCAACAGCCATGGTGCCAGTGGGAGAACAGAAGAAACAGCTCTTTCTCTCTGGCCACTCTGCCTTTCAAGTAATCTTTTTTTAAAAAAAGGATTAATTTCTTTTTTTTTTTTTTATTGGAAAGTCAGATATACTGAGAGGAGACAAGGAAAGGAAGTCCCATGTCTCATTCACCAAGTGACTGCCACAGCCAGAGCTGCTGTGATCCAAAGCCAGGAACCAGGAGCTTCTTCCGGGTCTCCCACGCAGGTACAGGGTCCCAAGGCATTGGGCCGTCCTCCACTGCTTTCCCAGGCCACAGGCAGGGAACTGGATGGGAAGCAGGGCTGCCAGGACATTAACCGGCGGCCACATGGGAACCTGGTGCATGCAAGGCTGAGACTTTAACCACTAGGCTATCGCTCCGGACCCTCAAATAATGATAAAAACAAAATCCCTGCGGTGAGATGTAATTCAGAACCCAGACAGATCACCCAGTCACCCACGTATAAAGCAACAAGGATCCTGGATACATTCCAATCAATCACAGCACGTTACGTCCGTCACTGAATCCTCGGCCGGAGCCGCCAGCTGCCCCGTCAGCGGCAGCAGGTACTGGCGTAAATTGTCTAAATCCCCCGGCACGTGGTGACATATGAACCCAGCCAGGGAGACGGCCGTCTCCACACTGCCCGCCCCCCTGCACCCTGAGACACGTGTGTGCCCAGCAGGCTGGGCCCTGAGTTCTGGCGTTCCCTGCCCATCCCCACGCGTGGGCGGGTAGAGAAAGGGGCACGGATGTGTCCTGTATTCCCAGGGAACACACGGGGATGGCCAAGATAGCGTGGGGCCCTTCGTCATCGGCTGGGTCCGGGGCATGAGGGACGCGGGAGGCAGAGGGGGCGCAGCCACAGGACCTGGCGGCACCTGGAGGTGCCTGGGAAGGCAGACAGTGGCTCGCCCATCGTCTGGGTCACTCCCAGACGCCCAGAGCCAGCCAGGGTCGGGTCAAGGGCGGGTGCAGGGGCCGAGGCCTTGGGCCATACCTGCCGCCTCCTGGGGTGTGCGGGAAGGGACAGCTGCCTGAGGCCCGGGCCACGTGCTGCCACACGGGTTGTGGTCAGCTCACCGCCAAATAGCCACCCCCTTTGATTTCATCTGGAATGCTGATTTCCGGGCCTAGCTGGCTAATCCTCTGCCTTCAGTGTCCATATTCCATATGGGTGCCGGTTCTAATCCCAGCAGCCCCACCTCCCATCCAGTTCCCTGCCTGTGACCTGTGGAAAGCAGTGGAGGACGGCCCAAAGCCTTGGGACCCTGCACCCGCGTGGGAGACCCGGAAGAGGCTCCTGGCTCCTGGCTTTGGATCGGCTCAGCTCAGTGGCTGCGGTGGCCACTTGTAGAGTGAATCAGCAGATGGAAGACCTTTCTCCTGCTTTCTGTAAATCTGACTTTCCAATAAAAATGTTTGAGTTCCACCATGGGCCTCTTGGGGGAGGGGTGATCTGTGCCATTTGTAGAAGTTGGCGGCGGGCAGGGGGCTGGCGCAGCAGGGAGGCGGCCACTGGGACTGCCCGGGTCACTTCCTGCCTAGCTCCCTGTCGGGGCGTGAGACGCAGCCACGACGGCCCACAAGGGGGACAGGAAGGAGCTCCAGGCTCCTGGCTGAGGCCTGGCACCGTCCCGGCTGTGACAGGCCTTTGGGTCAAAGGACAGAAGAGCGCTCTGCAAATAAATTATAATAATCCTATTTAAAAAACCCAAAAAACAAAAACTGCACAGCCCCACTTGAGGAAGCCAGAGGGAGCCCAGGAGGAAGGAGACATGAAGATGATGGCTGAGATAGGACAGGTGGGTGACCTCCACGAAACCCCTGCTTCTCTGAACCCATCCACGCATTCCAGGCGGCCCAGACTGTCCAAGATAATATGCAAATCGCCGCGGTCGGAAGCGAAAAGGGGGCGTGTACCTCTGGAGGCCCTCGGCCTGCCAGGGTCAGATTCTTAGAAATCACTCCCCGGCCGGCTTTTCCAGAAAATCAAGTCACCCCACGGCACCCGCGGGTGGGGGCGGGGGTCTGCTGGTGTTCTAGAGCAGCCCCCCCACCCACCGTGGAACCCCGCGGCTGCCTTTCGCACTCCCACCCCGCCCCCAGGAACCCTGCAACGCCCACCTACCTCTTCTGAGGGTCCCCAGGAAGGAGTGCTAGGCAGCCCTGTGGGAGAGAGGAGAGAGAGGGCAAAGTGGGTGGGAGAACTCCACGGCGCAGGTGCCACACCCCCACTGCCCCAGAAAGATAGCTGGGGTTCCTTGGGGAGGGCGTGGGGTCGGGGGGGAGGGCGTGGGGTCGGGGGGGGGGCAGGTTGTTGTCCCCACACCCCAAGCTGCTCTTCCAGCCCAGGGTTCATGGTGGCCACGTGCCACCATCAACCCTGAAAAAGAGGGAGGGGAGAAAAAGAGGGAGGGGAGGGCAGAGCTGGTGGCAAAGCTAATTAACCCCGGGCAGGGGGCAGAGAGAGGGGTGGGTGACTGCGGCCGGGAGGTTACGGGTCTCACACCTCCCCTGCAGCCCGTGCAGGACCAGGAGGTCAGTGGGAAGTGAAATGAGATCTGAGACGATGGGGGGAGGGTCTCTGATGTGGGGTGCGGATGGGGTCCGAGTGGACCCTCTGCCTCCTTTAGCTCTCCCAAGCGCCTGGCCGGCCCCCAGAGAAGCCTGCAGGGGTCTCGGCCTACAGACAAACTTCTCGGGGCTCATGTGATGGGGCCTGCTTCCCCTTGGCCTGGCCTGCAGGTCCCCTGAGGTCTCCTAGAGCCTTCCCTCCCCCCGCCCTTCTTCCTTCACAAATATTCAGCCTTTCCACAGACCAATGTTTTTTTTTTTTCCCACCTACATAAAGGACACAGCACAAGGACACAGCACAAGGCCACGCGTGCCTTCCTCAACAGCCCCTGCCTGTGTGGGCGTCGGATGCTCTCTGTCCAGGGAAGGCTCATCAGGGGCCAGGATCTCGGGGTGGAGGTGGGGGGACGGGGTGCTGTGTCTGTGCACTGCCTCTCTGGCTGTGCGGTGGTGCTGGGACGCGTGGAGGAGAAGCGGAGCGGGAACTGGGACCTAGGTCTCCAGGGGTGGGGTGCAGCCTCCTCATCGGGGGGCCTGCTTGCCACGGGGCTAGGATGGAGGTGGGGGGTCAACCCCTGAGAGTGTCCTGGGACAGTCAGGACGCACGCGGTGAAGGGTGGAAGCCAGGGGACCTGATCCGCAGGAAATGGCCTGGGGCTGACCTAGCTGACACTGCAGGAAACCAGGCAATGATCAAAGATCCAATCAGGGCTTCCTGAGGTGTCTGTGGGTGTGGGGTGGGCCGGGGGACCCCTGCCCGCAAGAATGCTACCAGCAAGGATGCTCCCACCCCCCCCACCCCAGTCACACGCTAGAGTGGAATGCAGATGAGAGGGTGTGGCCACATGCCAATCAAGTTTGATTGGCGGCTGCAGCAGGCAGAGGGCGGGATCCTGGATGCAGAGCCCTGGGGGGGCGGGGAATCTTGTCCCCCTTCCCCTGCAGCTGACACCCAGAGACTTCGGAACTGAAGACACCTGGTGGGGAGAAGCAGACAGCAGGACGCAACAGGGAGGAGTCCAGACGGCTGGCCGGGCCCTGCCACACCAAGCCGTGTTACTCAGCCATGACCAGGAGCCTTCCCGGGGTGGGGAGGGCAGGGCAGGGCCGGAGCAGGGACTCAGCCCAGACTTTCCGAGGAGGGATGCTGCAGCCAGCTGGGTCATGCCTCTGCCCCAGGCTTCCTGCTGAAGCTAAGACATGGGCAGGTATGTAGGGTACCCATCTCCCCTAGCAGGTGGGGGACTCCCAGAGAGCACCTCACCTCTGCTGGGCAAGAATGAAGCTCTCCCCGAACACACCCTCCCTGGGGGGTGGGCACCGCCATGCCTGCACCTTCCATGTCACAGCTTCTAGAACCTTCTACTCTCCCCAGCCTGCAGCTCTGTCCCCAGGAAACGCTGCCAACCCCCTCCCCCCATTCCTGTCTCTGGCCCTCATTGGCCACATCGCCTGCTCCTGCCCAGCGTGGCAACCTGAGGCCATGTCCATGCCAGGCTCCCAGCCTGGGTGGGGCTGGCTGGCTCCCCTGGCAGGGCCCAGCAGATGGCACAAGGTACCCTGCCAGGGGAGCCCACATCTCTTGGGCACGGAGCCGCCTGCCCTGCCCCTGCATCGTCTCGCCTGTCCCATGGGCTCCTGCACCTGCCAGCTTGAAGCCCCATGGCCCCGGCTACTATTTTGCTCCAAGGATTGCTGTTTATTCCTGCACAGCTGGGGAGCCAGGGATGGGACGTTGGCCAGTCTTTTCTCTTTGGTCCCTCCTTGGGGAGCAACCAAGAAAACTGCCGGGAAATGAACGAAGCGGAAGCGAGGCCAGTTCCCAGGGCAGACACACGTGTGCCCACGCAGACACGACCGACCCAGCAGACATGTTGCCCACAGACCTCCCCTCCTGGGGCCGGGGGCAGTGAGCTCATTCTTGCTGTGTCTGCCGCACACTGAGACCCAGGGGCTTTGGGCATTACGTCGCAGCTAGGGGACAGCCTGGGGTGATGGTTGGGTGGTGGGGTCTGGGCTATGTGGGGTCTCAGCCTGCCTGGCCTCTGGCATAACAATTCAGGGACCCAGCACACGCACACACATGGGGTTGGCGCTGGCGCTGTAGGTCCTGCCTCCTACCACCGTCACAGTTTGGTCTTCCATCTTTTTTTTCCCCCTCTTCTTTTTAGTTTTATGTAAAGGCCGAGTTTCACAGAGAAGGAGAGGGAGAGAGGAAGATTTCTGTCTTGGTTCAATTTTCACATGGCTGCCTCAACCAGGGCTGGGCCAGCAGCTCCATCCGGGTCTCCCAGCGGGTGCAGGGCACCCCCGCACTGGCGCCGTCCTCTGCTGTGTGTACCGGCTGTTCCATTGCCCACACAGCTTCCTGCTCGCATACTTGGTACTACAGCAAAGGGAGAACCAACTGCGGGGTGCCCCTGCGCCCACCGGGGAGCCCCGGATGGAGCTGCTGGCTCCTGTGGCCATGTGGGGTGTGACCCAGCGAGGGAGCAGCTGACTCTCCTAATGAAATACTGGGATTAAGGGACATGCTTATTTTGGTTCAAAAAGTTTTAAAACCCTTGCATTTTTTTTTTTTTTTTTCACAATACAGCTCTCCCTGACTTTGCAAAGACCCTTCTTGGAGTCGCTGCCAAGTATTTCCAAATAAACTTGTCTTTCAGCTGCTCTAGGGGTGGACCCCAGGCCAGCGGGTCCCAGCATCCCCTTCCAACTGCATCCCCACCTGCTGCCCCACAGCCCCCCAAGTCTGGGAGCAGAGCCCACCCACACCCCGCCCTTTGTAGGGGGTGGCTACCTCCATGCTGAGCCACCTGCCCGCCCCACTCCACCCCCAGATACTTTGCGATAAGATCAGCCCAGCTGAAAGAAAGCGAAAGAAAACGGAAGAGAAGCCGGGAACTGGCTGATTTACGACACCGAGAACCGCCTGTCGGCCCTCTGTGCGTGAAACCAAAACTGCCGCCCTGCGAGCTGTCCAGCAGCGACCTTCTAGAACCATCCTACAAAACAGTAATGGGCTGCCCAGCACGGACAGCATTGGGTGCAGTCAGGGTGCTTTAGGGTGGCTGTCCTGAGCCCCCCTCCCCCCACACTCCCTCCGCCAGGACATCCCGTGGCCTCCATAAGCCAGAAACCAGAGGCTGCAAGATGGGGGCTGGGGTGGCGACCTCTCTGAGCAATGCATGCCACGTGGGCGCCGCATGGCACGGGCTGGGGGCACTGGGACCCTGAAGGCAGGGTGGAGATCCTGGCCAGAGGGGGGCGCTACAGCCGCCCAGGGCTGTGCCACCTGCAGCCGGAAATGCTCGGATGGGGCCCTCTGCACGCCCTTGTCACAGCTCAGCAACCCCGGGGGGCCGGCATCGTCGGCCTCGGCTTCAATCCCAGCTCCCTGCTTGCCTGTGCGGCCTGCGGGAGGCCGGTGCTGGGGGCCCCTGCACCCACTCCATAGGACACCCGGTTGGAGCTGCTGGCTGCAGCCTGGCCTGGCCCTGCCTGTGGCGAGTGAGCCAGTAGGCAGCAATTCCTTCCCTGTTAACTCTGGCTTTTCAAATAAGTAAAATTTGGGGGGGGGGGAATAGTTTTGTTTGAAATTCAGAGAGATTTTTCCAACCTTTCGTTCACTCCCCAAGTGGCTGCACAGCCAGGGCTAGGAGATCCATTGGGGTTTCCTGCATGGCTGCAGGACCCTGAGCACGTGGTCCGTTCTCTGCTGCTTTTCCCAGGTGCAGGAGCAGGGAGCTGGATGGGAAGTGGAGCCACAGGGGTTTGAACTGGCGCCCACTGGAATGCAGGCCCCCCGCAGGAAGTGGCTTACCCCCTCCAGCCACACGGGGCGGGGGGATGGAGGGGAAGGAGGGCTGGGAGCTGATGTCTTTGGGCTGCTCCACGCCCTGGGGGAAGGGCCTGCAGACTGCCCGGAACTCCAGCTGTGGCCACGAGGGCCTAGAAGAGGGGCAGGGCTGGGACGCTGTGGGGCCCCAGCTGAACTCTCTGCTGAGCACCTGGGGTCAGTCACTTGCCATGCAGCTCCCTGCCGAGACCACCTGCTTGGCGGAGCTGGTGCACGCCCTGTGCTCTGACCCCTGCACCCACGGGCGTGCACCAGCAGGTGGGAGCTCTCTCTCCCTCCCCCACACCCGGCCCCTGGCGTGATGTATTTATTCTATCACCAGGTCAGACACGGGAGGGAAAGGTCAGGTGCAGGGAGATGTTAGGAGAGCCAACAGCTGGGGGCGGAGTCCGTGACAGCCCAGGCAGCCTGTGGCAGGTGGGGCCGCAGGAGGAAGAGGAGGGGGAAAAAAAAAAAAACCCGAGGCTGCCGCGAGTCCTGACTCAGCGGGGCTGCCACCCACACGGGGCCCGCGCACGCAGGTCGGACTGCAGGAGGAAGGGACCCACGCATCGGCTCACGGATGCCCCTGCACGCGTGCCCTGCTTGGGCAGGTGCAGCGCCTGGAGCCACCCACGCGTGATGCAGGTCCCTAATTCTCGGATGCAGGCGCAGGTGCAGTGCATGGTCCCAGGACCAGGGGATGCTCGGATCTGGGGAGCTTCCTGGGGAAGGGCATGGGGCCTGTGTGTGCATGTACAAACGTCTGTGTTTCAGCCAGCAGCCATTGAAGTACGTCCTACCCCGCATCCCGTGTCCCCTGTCCCCCGCCGCAGGCCTGCAGGGCAGCACCAGCCTCTGCCCCCTGGCCAGCTCCCAGACCATCCCCAGATCCCAGCATTTCAAAATGCACATTTTAGTGGCACCTAGTGTATTCTGTGCTGTGCAACAGACCCCTCAATCTCAACTCAAAAAAACGGAACCCTGTCCCCTCAACCATCACTGCCCAAGCTGGACATCTCTTGCCCGTGTAGCCCAAGCTTAAAAGTCCTCACCTTGCATGTGCCAGGATCCCATATAGGCCCTGGTTCATATCCCAGCTGCTCCACTTCCCATCCAGTTCCCTGCCTGTGGCCTTGGGACCCTGCACCCGCATGGGAGACCCAGAGAAAGCTCCGGGCTCCTGGTTTTGGATCAGCTCAGCTCAGTGCCAGCCTTTGTGGCCATGTGGGGAGTGAACCAGTGGGTGGAAGATCTTTCTCTCTGTGTATTTGACTTTCCAATGAAAATGAATAAATCTTAAACAAAACAAACCCAGCAGGCAAGCGGTCACATTTCCCCATGACGGGGCTGGGGAGTCTCGGGGCAGGAGGAAGCATGGTCAGGGACCCCTCGGGTCCACACCGGCACATGTGGCTGTGGATAACAGCCAAGAGAAACACTGGAATAACTGGGAGTCCCAAGGCAGGTGAACAACGACCTGGTCCCTCGGGGCTCTTGCTGGCTGGCAGGGGCAGCTCGGCTGTCCGTCTGGGTACCCATCACAAGGGGGTGTCCACGCTTCACGCCAGCACACTCCGCCTAGGACCATCTTCCCGTGCTGAAGGGAGTCCAGGGACATGGACACCTGGAAGGGACTGCCCCATTGGAGAAGTCGACTGGCCCTCTTTGGGTCTGCTTCCGGGCAACAGCGGCTCCCATGGGGGCTGCGGCCCCGGCTCACCCCCTGTCCACAACGGCCCCCGGCTCTTACTAAGCCGGTGCTGGCGAGACAGCCCGGGCCTGGCCGTCTGGACACAGGCTGAGCTCAGGGAGCAGGAATTCGGGTCGGTTCTGCGTCTAGACAGCAGGTCCCTTGGATGAGTGCACGGCCAGGCGGAGCTGCCATCTGGTGGCCACCATGAGGTCCACGGGGTCCCTGCTCCACTCAGCTGAGAGCTTCGGCTGTTGCTTGCACTTTTATGTGAAAGAGGGCGGGCGCTCCCACTATGCTTTGGACCATGCTGCAGTCGGGGGAACTCTGTCGGGGTCTCCCACGTGGGTGATGGGGACCCCTGATCAGTGGGTGTACCACGGGGGATCTTGGCTGAGCTGCCTGCTCGTCTGCCTCGGGCCGGGCTGTCGGCTGGGCATTGTGGACATTGGGGTGTGTGGGGCTGTGCCTTGACCCCCAATTCCACACCAGAAGCTCCCCAAGTTGTGACAACCATTGATTTCTCCAGACAGAGCTGGCTGTTTCCTGGGAATAGGACCCTGTAAAACTCTCCAGGAGGAATGAGAGAGAATGGGGCTGCCAGCACTGTGGCTCAGCAGGTAAAGCAGCTTCCGGCGGTGCCAACATCCCGTGGGGCGCTGGCTCGTGTCCCAGCTGTTCCACTTCCCATCCAGTTCCCTGCCTGCGGCCTGGGAAAGCAGTGGAGGACGGCCCGTGCAGGGAAGACCTCAATGGAGGCCAGCCCGTGGGGGGTGAGCATCAAAAAGGGAGATTTCTCTCTGCTTCTTCACTTGCTTCTCAGATAAAAATTTTTTTTTAATGGGGAAGTCTATTTATTTTAGATTTTTTTTTTTTAATTAGAAAGTCAGATATACAGAGAGGAAGATCTTCCTTCTGATGAGTCACTCCCCAAGTGACCGCAACAGCCAGAGCTGAGCCGATCCAAAGCCAGGAGCCCGGAGCCTTTTCCGGGTCTCCCACACAGGTGCAGGCTCCCAAGGCTTTGGGCCGTCCTCCACTGCTTTCCCAGGCCACAAGCAGGGAGCTGGATGGGAGATGGGGTTGCTGAAATTAGATCCAGTGCTCATATGGGAACCTGGAGCGTGCAAGGTGAGGACTTTAGCCGCTAGACTACCGCGCTGGGCCTAGATAAATGTCTTGACAGGAAAAAATAAATAAATAAATAAAAATAAATAAATAAAAATAAATCAGTGAGTAGCCTGGAATGGGGAGCAGCGCCCTCACGTGGCGCCTGTGGGCAGCGCCACCGCTTCTGTGCCAAAGGGCACCCAGGGGTGCTCCTGGGGAGCCATCTGGGAGGGCGGGCTCCTGCTGCTGGCTTCTGGGGCGTGTCAGGCCCATGGGGAGGACACAGGGCTAGAACAACTGCCCCCACACCCAGGAAGGGCGGGCCCCGCTCTGCACCTGCTGGCCAGCAGCGTTTCCATGGACACCACGGAGGTGGCCCTGGGAAGGGAAGGAGCGGCACTTGGGGTCAGCTCGGCCTCAGGGCCCGGTGCTCCTGCTGGAGTCTGGGGGAATCTCCAGTATCGCTTCCTCCAAGAAGCCCCAGTGTGGCCCACCCCGGCAACTACTTGTGGGGGTAATTCTGCTAGCCTGTGTCTGGGAACATGGGGATGTGGCATGCTCTGGCGTGGAGAGTGTGGGGGCCAAGGACACTGCCCCACATCCTGCAGTGCCCAGGACAGCGGCACACATTCAGGTCTGAGGCTGCCCCCCGCCCGGAGGCAGGAGCAGGAACCCAGCGGGCCGGCTTGGGCAGGGCCCTCACCACTTCCATGCTAGTTGGCACACCTGCTCTCTTGGGCTCCTGCTTCCCTGGCACGCAGCCAGCCCTGGTCAGGGCAACAAGCTCCCAGCCCCTCCCTTCCCGCTGGCCGAGCCCCGCACTGTCCCCCCACGCCCCCATATTAGTCAGGCAGCCAGAAGACGTGCAGAAGCCACACAGCCCATGGAGGCTGGAGGTTCCGTGCCCGAGGTCCTGCTGGAGTCCCCGATGTGTCACCACTTCCGGCCATAGTCCCAGGAGGGACTGTGCAGGCCAGGTCAGCGCCGAGCCCCACCCTCAGCCTTCCTCTCTCCCAGCACTCGCCAGCTGGCCCGGTGACAGCCACGGCTGACTCAGAGGTCACCAAAAGGTGGCCACAACGGAGGGCACGGCCAGCAGGGCAGGTGTGACAGGAGGCTTCCGGCACAGTGCCAGCGGGCGAGGGTGCACCTGGCTCAGCCGGGCCCTGCCCCTGGCCCCTGGGGGTCAGCAGCGGAGGTTGAGGGGCTGGCATCACCACGGCCTCCCAAGTGGGAGACCTGGCTGGAGTTGCCCTGTTCCTTGTGGGGTGTGAGCAGGTGGACAGGAAGTGTGTGTGTCTCTCGAATACAAAGCTAAATGGTGACAAAGTAGGGGAGACTCAGGGATGCTCAGGGGAACTGGGACAGGCTGCCCCAGGCTTTGTCCCCAAACCTGAGCACCCCAACACCCGGAGACTGGCGCTCAGCCAGCTCTCAACTCTGCCCTGGTGGCCTGACTGTGTGCCAATAAAGCTTTATTTGTGAAGACAGGAAGTGCAGGGCCAGGTCGCAGTTGGCCGGCCCGTCCCTTGCTTCTCACTGACTCGTAACGGGCCATGGAGAGGTAGGAGGGTCCAAGGGGGTGATAGCACTTTTGGGGGGTTCCGGCCCCGCAAGTGAGGAGAACTCAGACAGCAGCTGAGAGCAGGCCCAAGGCACCCTGAAATACAGAGTGGGGTCCCCTACTCCTGACTACTTGCAGGAGCAGCAGGTGCCAGCAGCAACAGCCGCCATGCCAGGAAAGCTGGAGATACTGGAGAAGAAGCACATGGGGTGCCCAGGGATGGCCGCAGGCAGCTGAGAAACACATTCCGAGGGCACACACAGCACTCAGCCGCACGGCACACGCGTGCAACACACAGCAGACATCGCTTGATGGCACCTGCCCAAGTGAGCAGAAAACAAAACAAGCTGAGTCTATCTTGGGGCGAAACATCCCGGAATCTGTGCCCCATTTTTTTTTTCCATTTCCCATGACTTTTTTTTGAAGACAGTCTCACATGTATTTATTTCAAAAGTTTTGTACCAACATGAACATATGTATTGCTATTTGCTCCCATCCACTGGTTCACTCCCTATGGCCACAGCGGCCAGAGCTGAACCAGACTGAAACCAGGAGCCAAGGAGATCCGTCGGGTCTCCCCGGTGCGTGAGGGAACCCCAGCATGGGAGCTATCCTCTGCTGCTTGGGGGCTCTGGCCTGAGCGCGGAGCTGGACAGAAAGCAGAGCAGCTGGGACTCGAACCTGCGCTCTGTTGCGACAGAGTGACCTCCTTGGCGGAGAAGGTGTTGTCCTTGGCCCTGCCCAGCTCTGCCTTGGCCACCCTCCACGCCCCCTACAGTGCTGGGAGCTTCTGATCACAAACCCATCCACAGCAGGCGGCCAGGAGCTCCCGGGTCCCTCGTGGGCATTGTCCTTGCTGTCCGGAGTCTCCCCAGGCCCTGAGGACACTAACTGGGGGGTGGGACAGGCAGCCGGGCTGCAAGGGGGGCTCAATGAGCCAGGGAGACCCCCATACCCCACAGCCAGCTCCATCGCCAGCCAGGGCCGTGTGGAGGCGTGATGCCCCCAGGTCCCCCAGGCCGGGATGCAGACCCCTGTGTCCCTGCTGGGACTCCCTGGAGAGCAGGGCCTAGTCCTAGCCACTGGGCTCAGATTTGGGGCCCCAATCCAGGTCTGAGCGAGGTGAGCCCCTCCCAGAGGGGGCAGGGCAGAGGGGGAGGGTTGCCCACCGTCCCCACAGTTCACAGCCTCCCCCCCCCGCTCGTGCTAGCAGGGTGGGCTGCGGCCTGTTGCCCCAGGGGCACCTGTTCTGGGAGCCGGCAGCCTGGGGTGCTGAGGGGGAAGGGCCTCAGAGGTGGGGTGAGAGGTGTTGGGTAGAGGGCATGTATGTGTGGCTTAGCCCCCCAGGGAGCCCTAAGAGCTGAGAGCCCCGTCTCCACCCCATCCCGGCCGGGGGGTAGGTGAGTTCTGACTGACGCAGAGGCAACCCGCTTCCAAGGGGATTCAGCCCAGCAGCCGAGAGAGAGTGGCCGCCTCTGCCGGCTGGCCCTACAGTGCCCTGACAGCCCCGATCCAGGGCAGGCACAGCTGGGCCATCCTCCTCCCCAACACATGTGACACCTGCTTGGCAGAGGCACTGCCCCCCTCCCGTCCCTTCCGGCCCCATGCTGACCTGTGCGGTTCCAGCAGCCAGGCTCCAGCACCAGGCTCCACTCCGTGAGACGGGCCTGCAAGAATCACACATGTGTAGTGTTAGCTCCAACAGGTCCGCTGTGAACTTCCCGTGAGGATGGCGCAGCAGTGGGTTCCCATTCCACACCAGGAGCTGCCCCCAGCTGGGGTGGGTGGCCACATACAGCCCAGTGACCCTGATATTCAAGGCAAGGACTTTAGCCGCTAAGGGATCGTGCCTTGCCGGAGCCGCCCGCAGGGGGCGCCATTTGCCCGGGATTAGTTTACAGCTGGGGGTGCTGGATACGGCCAGGGTGTCACCATGGCCTCCACCTGGCAGGTGCTGCGAACCCCAAACACTCCCACCTGCTTCCTGAGTGAGGCAGGCAGACACACGCGGGAACTGGGGAGACCCAGCCTAGCTCAGTCCAGCTCAGCGGGCGCCGGAGCCCCCAGCTCTGCCACAGACCCCGCATCCAGCCTGTGTGGTGTGTCCTGATGTAGGGTCAGCACCCCCAGTTCCAGAGTCGCCCATCCTTCCAACAGCCCCCGTCCCCTTCCTGGCCCTGCACACTGGCCCATGGACATTCCCCATCTGTGGTGCGTACACCGTGTGGCCCTGTGGCGGCATCTCCCCGCGGGTGCCCCTGGGACCCCCAAGGCTGCAGCTGGTGTCTGACGTTCACCCTGGCTCTGACCACGGGTACTGCCCGTGTGGAGGGGCTGGGCCAGGGTGTCTGTCCAGCCACAGAGGGGCACGGGTGCAAACCCTTCTGCTGCCAGCAGCCACCACGGTCCCCAGGGAGCTGTGAGATGACTTTGGGGAGAGCCGTGGGATGGGGGTGAAGGTGAGCCGTGGGGTAGGGGAGTAGGGGGTTAGCCGTGTGATGGGGAGGGAGGGTGAGCCGTGGGGGATGGGAGAGAGGGCAGGGTGAGCTGTGGGAGTCGGGGAGGGTTAGCTATGGGGTAGGGGAGAGAGGGGGAGCTGGGGTGTGGAGAGCTGTGGGGTGGGGGAGGAGGGATGAGTCGTGGGGGAGGGGGTGAAGGTGTGCCGCACGTGGTCTCCCAGCCCACAGGCTTGCGGCTACACCAGCTGGTGCCTGGCTGTGTCCCTGACCTTCCCTCTGGGTTCCCTGGCTCCATCTGGAAGGGACCCCAGGCCTGGGGATGGGGGCTCGCTGCCACAGTATGACCCTCACGGTCCAGGCACCCCGGGACACGGAAGCTGCCAGGTACCAGGTGCCATTGCGGGGCACCACCACGTCTGGGAGCCGTGGGCCTTCCCCATGGACCTGTCAGTGTAGCCTGGGGGACCTCAGCCAGAACCCCTGCAGGCTTGCCGTCCAACTGCTCTGGATGCTTCAGGCCGCCCCCCAAAATCCTTAGGTGGGGCGAAGACTGGACAGAGAGGACGAGCCATACCGCCTGGGGCAGAATTCTGGGCTGGGGAGTGAACAAGGGAGGGGCCGCTGGGACCCCCACTGGCTGGCACCCCGATGTGTTCATAAAGAGCCCGGGAGTGGTCAGACTGTGTGGCCGCCCTGAAGACCAGCTTCCCCGGGGGCCCTGACCTACGCGGGCCCTGCAGGCAGTCCCTGAGAACAGATGGACCCCGCAGGGACAAGCACAGCCCAGCATATGAGCAACAAACAGTCCCGGGGTTCAGCCAACACCTGCAATGCTGGCACCCCACGGCTCCAAGCTGGCAGCTCCCCTTCCCATCCAGCTCCCCGAGAATGGCCTGGGAAAGCAGCGGAGGAAGGCCCCCCTGGGCTCTTCTGCACCTGCGTGGAAGACTCAGATGGATCTGCTTGCCTGAAACCCGGCCCGGTCCTGGCTGTTGCAGGGGACAGAGCCAGTGGATGCAAACCCTCTCTGTTTCTGCATTTATAATAGAAGAATCAGCTCAGCACCTGAGCCAGGCACTCCCGCCAGCAGGGACAGCGGGCTGCAGGCAGGGTCCTGCTCCATGCCAGGGGCACTCCCAGATGGTGACAGCCATGGCCGACCCCAGTCTCCAGCGAGCAGGGGACCCCAGCCTAGACCCCAGCCCTCCCCCCTGCCCGCCCACACGGCCTCGCCCTGTCACCGCTAGAGGCTGTCCCCCAGCCCTCGCGGGAGCTGTCAACCTCAGCCTTCACCCATCACCACGGCAACCAACTATATCTGTCAGCGAGATGCTGCAGGGAGCGCAGATGCGGGGCGGCGGGGGTTGCAAGGTGGGTGGGAGGCAGGGCGCCCAGGGCAGTCACGCTCACGCAGCAGGGGCAGCCAGGCCTGACCCCCACCTGCTCCAGAGGTGAAAGGTCGCACCCTCAGGTGACACAGGGGATGCCCGAGGGTCCTGTCTGGCCTTTCCGCTAAGTGCCAGAGTGGTCCAGGGCTTGGCAGTGTCGTCCCCGCCACCAGGCGCTGGGAGTGACAGCCACAGATGGCCCTGGGCTGGGCACTGGCCTTCACGTGACGCTGACCCTGTTTCCACGCCAAACCCCACGTCCACGGCCGTGGCGTGCTGGGCTGAGGACTGCGCACCCCTCCGGCAGCCCGAGGCCTTGGTTTTTCCTTTTGTGAAATGGATCTGGCAGGTGTGGATGGGGCCCAGGAGCACACTGGGGTACCCGAGGCCAAGTCCCTGCCCGTGACGGCCTGCGGGCCCCTGTGCCCTGCGGAGGAAGCTCCTGGCTTCCACCTGTGGCATGAACCAAAGGATGTAAGATTCTCTTTTTAGCTTACTCTATTTTTTTAAAAAGACTTTTTATTTATTTTTTACTGGGAAGGCAGATAGATAGAGAGGAGAGACCAAGATCATCCATTCCGTCCGCTGGTTCACTCCCCAAGTGACTGCAACAACCAGAGCTGAGCCAATCTGAAGCCAGGAGCCAGGAGCCTCTTCCGGGTCTCCCACGCGGGTGCAGGGTCCCAAGGCTTTGGGCCGTCCTCCACTGCTTTCCCAGGCCACAGGCAGGGAGCTGGATGGGAAGTGGAGGAACCGGGACACAAACTGGCACCCATATGGGATGCTGGCACCCCATGGTGGAAGATTAGCCTGTTGAGCCATTGTGCCAGCACTTGTCTTTCTCTGATGTTCTAGAACTTTTGGTGCATAAATTGCATCCGTTTCCCCTCAATTCCACCCGCCCCCCCATTTCCAGGCATTTCCTGGTCTGTGAATCCAGGGCCCTGGACAGCCTCGCAGATTCCAGGGCCTGAAGCCCTGGGTGGCAAACACAGAGCCAGGAGACACGGACTCAGCTCCCCCCACCCTCACCCCGCACCCCCACCGCCCTGACAGGAAGTCACAGGGCTGGTCCGGCACACCCACCCCTGCAGGCCGGCCCTGCTCATGCGGTGCGGCCCCTGGAGAGCACATGGGGCTGCCCTGGTTCCTCCTGCAGCTCCTGCTGAGATGCATTTTCTACTTTGAAAGGGCAGAGGAACACACAGAATCTGGGCCCGGTGCCGTAGCCTAATGGCTAAATCTTCACCTTGCAAGGGCCAGGATCCCATATGGGCTCTGGTTCATGTCCCGGCTGCTCTACTTCCCATCCAGCTCCCTGCCTGTGGCCTGGGAAAGCAGTGGAGGACGGCCCAATGCTTTGGGATCCTGCACCTGCATGGGAGACCTGGAAGAGGCTCCTGGCTCTTGATTTTGGATTGGCTCAGCTCTGGCTATTGAGGCCACTGGGGAGTGAACTAGCAGACAGAAGAATATTTCTCTATTTCTCCTCTCTCTAAATCTATCTTTCCAATACATTTTTTTTTTAGTGGGGAAATGAGGCAGAGTGGGGCCAGAGCAGGCCACGGTTACCAGCACTGGGATCCCACGTCGGGGCAGTGTGTCTGGCCCGCAGACTGCCAACCACCCCGCCCAGGGACAGAGCTGCCCTCTGTAGGGCCGAGTGCCCAGCCGGACACGGTCAACGCAGCATTTCTCAGACCCGGGTCAACTGCCTGGCCGGGCCTGGGGGTGTGGTCCCGGGGCCCAGCTTCCCAACTGGCAGGTGCCGGCCGCTGTCGAGTGAGGCCCCCTGTGCGGCTGCCCTGCCCTAGCATCCACCTGTATGCTCACAGGGACTGTATGCGGAGCCCCCTGTTCTGGGGGGTCCCTGTGTCCCATCGCTCCGCCTGCCCCGGGCCCCACGCACGCGGCCGGGCCCAGGGATCCTTCTCAGCCCTCGTCCTCCAAGTCCTCAGGTTACACACTTAACACAGGACCGGGGAGCAGCGAGGCCGGAAGGGCCTAGGACTCAGGGTCAGAGCAACGGTTAGCCTGCATGTTCTAGGGCCACCGGTTCGAATCCCGGCTGCTCCACTTGCCATCAGTGCGAACAGCTGAGTACAGCCCGTGCACTCACGTGGGAGACCCCGTGGAGCTCTTGGCTCCTGCTTTCCGCCTGGCGCAGCTGCGGATGCTGTGGCCACCGTGGGGAGTGAACCAGCAAATGGAAGCTTTCGCTCCTGACTTTTCCCTCTCTATAACGTCTGCCTTTCAAGTAAGTAAACTAAAAAGAAAGAAAGAAAAAGTCAAGTGGGCTATTATATGCACCCCAGGTGCCAGGGCCCAACAGGGCCATGCGGGGTGTTGCCCCCGGAAGAGCGAGAGTGGAGGTTGCAGTGTGTACCTGCCCCAGGTATGGAAGCGGCTGGGAGCGCCATTTCCCAGGGTCCCAAAGGATCTGAGAAAAATCACAGCCCAGGCGTGGCCAGAGCCCCAGGGTCCATGTGGGTGTGGGGAGGAGGCGGCCACCCCGGTGGACACCCACAGCTGTCCTGAGCAGGGGACCGGGCAAGTGGCCAGCACTGCTCATGCCCACAGCACCCACGGCGCCCAGGGGACGGAGGTTGTGTTAATTATGTTGCTAAAAGGGTTTGCAGTTAGATTTCTCATGGGGGTCATGGCGGATGTAATTAGCTAAGGGTCACACCTTGTGTGTCCAGCCAAGGGCACCTGGGCCCCCAATCCCCGGCAGCCAGGTGGGGTGGGAATGACTCATGTGGGGCCCCTTCCCACACCCACAGCTGGGCCTCTGGCCGCTTGGAACACGTGAGAGAATCCACTCCTGTCAGGCCAAGGCCCTGGAACCTGGAGCTCCTTACAGGCCTTCCATGGAGGTGCCCGGGGACCCAAGTACATGGGTTGTTGCTGCCGCCTTTGTGGGGTCTGGGTTAGTGGGGAGCTGGGTAGGGTGGGGAGTGGGGGCCTGAGCCCATGCATTTGGGAATAGCACACACTGGAGGCTTAACCATTGCACCCAAGCTCAGCCCACTTTATCGCTGTAGGTTGTCAAAAAAAAAAAAAAATTTTTTTTTTCCTGAAGGTTCCAGAACATTCTGGAAAGTTCCACAAGGTTCTGGCCAATTTCCCCAAGGCCTACACGGTTGAGCTTGCGCAAGTTGCAGCAAATGCACAGAAATGCGGGCGTGGGGCGCAGAGGCTAAGTCCCACCCCTACCAGGCGTCCTTGGCCACAGAACCGCTCTGGGCAGTCCGAGCGGGCAGCCACGCCTGGGTGGACACACACACAATGTGAGTCCACACGCACACGGGGATATTACTCCTGGGTCACCGCTCCCGGGAACCAGGAATGTTCTGGATGTTGCTGGAGCTGGGGCAGGTGCTTGGCACAGGAACCGTATCCAAGTGCTGAGGGCTGCTGAGCCCCCCTCTGTGTCCCTGGGCACCTGTACCCTGTGGGAACCCCGATGCAGCCCGCTCTGTGTGTGTGTGTGTGTGTGTGTGTGTGTGTGTGTGTGCAGAGTGAACCAATGCAGGATGCAAGCTTTTTATCTCTGCTTCCCAAACAAATTAAACTGGTGAACACTAATATGTAATTTAGAAACAGCAACAGCAGAAAACAGAGCGGGCAGGCGTGGCGCTGGGGATGGGCCAGGAGCTGGGCGCTCCATCCGGGCTCCCACGCAGATGGCAGGGGTCCCCGGGCTTCACTGCTGGCTCCTGGGGTGCGCGGCAACGAGGGGCAGGAAGCGGCAACACGGGGTCACCCCCAGGCCTCTTGCCTCGGCTAAGCAGCAGCTTGACCCCTTGGCCAAATGCCTGCCTCCCTCTGGTTGTCTGGGAAGCTGAGATGAGGGGGGGTGTCCCCAGAGGCAGGGTGGATGGCCAAGCCCCAGGCGGCCACTGCGGCCCCTAGTCTTCTGAGATGCAGGGCCTGACGCATCGCCCACCGCAGCCGCCAGACCGGTGACGCGGGAGCCATGACTCCCAGGGCAAGTAGGGTCTTGATGGGCACAGCAGGCCGGAGACAGGCCAGGGCCAGGCCGGGGACAGGCCGGGGACAGGCAGGGGACAGGCCAGGGACAGTCAGGGGACAGTCAGGGGACACACTGGGACAGGCTGGGGACAGGTGGAGCAGGCAGTGTCATAAAGCTTCCCGGGTTCAAGGGCAGCGGGCCATGCCACCACATACCAAATGGGAGCTCTCGTGTGACCTCCAGCTATCCTGCCAAGGGGCTGGGAGATGCTGGAAGCCCTGGCCTCCCAGCTTTGGCCCCACCACGTCTGGTCTGCTGTGGGCACTTGGGGCGAGAGAAGCAGGCAGTGGGAGTGCCCGCTCGTTCTTCCGTTCGTTTGCGAGTGAGTTGAACATCCAACGCCCACCTCCACTAGGCGCCCCTCCTTCAGCCTGCCTCGCCCCTCCCCTACAACTCATGACATCGTACAAGCCACCGCCAGATGTGGGATCCCTGCCCTGCCTGGGGTCCGTCAGGGCCGGGGCGGCCAGTGGCTCAGTTCTCAGCTTAGGCGGACGGCGCTGGCCAGGGACAGAGGGTCCCCGCCTTTGGGCCGAGCAAAGAACATAGGGTGTCGGACCTGTGGGCGAATGGCCACTCCTCAGAGAGGGGCTGGACTCGTGCACCCCCATGGGGGAGCCCCGCACGGAGCTGCAGGCGCCTGGCCCCCGCCTGGCCCAGCCCTGGGTTGTTGTGGGGAAAGGGGCCAGAAGATGGAAGATCTCTCTCTCTCCTCTGTCACTTTGCCTTTCCAACAAATATTTTTGAAAATTCAAATAAAGGTCGGGTTCAACATAGTGACTGAAGTCTTCGCCTTGCAAGTGCTGGGATCCCATGTGGGCGCCAGTTCTAATCCCGGCTGCCCCACTTCCCATCCAGCCCCCTGCCTGTGGCCTGGGAAAGCAGTGGTGGACGGCCCAAAGCTTTGGGACCCTGCACCTGCGTGGGAGACCCGGAAGAGGCTCCTGGCTCCTGGTTTTGGATTGGCTCAGCTCTGGCTGTTGTGGTCACTTGGGGACTGAATCAGCAGACGAAAGATCTTTCTGTCTCTCCTCCTCTCTGTATATCTGTCTTTCCAATAAAAATAAAATAAATCTTTAAAAAAAAAAGACAATTCAAATGAGCTTTTTCGCTCTGAGACACTCACAAAATGCTTCTAGAAGGGTCAGCCCACTGTCTCCCTGCATGGCAGGACAGCGTGGGCACCCGCTGCCCTGCTGACACGTCCGGCCCGGGTAAGGCAACATGCGGGGCTGTGGTGGTGCCCGGCACCCACTCCCGACCGCACGCCGCCTCCCTGCACTGTGCACAGGCAGCCCACGGAGCACGCAGCCCAGGGTGGGGTGTGCTGCATGTCACCCGTGTGACGCACTCAGGTGGCACTCCCAGGGCCTGGCACGTGTCCCCGGAGCCCGGACAACAAGGGGCCTTTGTGAGGCGAGCCCGGAAGGACGGGATGGGTCAGAGCAAGCCGACAGGGGCCGTGGCATCCAGGAGGTCGGGTGTGCCCGCCACGCTGCTGCCCGCGGGGCCTGCTGCCACAGAGTGGGTGACGACCCCACGTCAATGGCCCAGGGTGACCCGCGGAGTGGGAGGGCATGGGGTGCACCAGCAGGCCTAGTGGCCTCCTGTCAGGGCGGTGCAGCATAGAGCCCCTGGGGACGTGGTGGGAGCCGGGTGGGGGCTTCAGAAAACCCCCAGGTTCCCACGCTGCCTTCAGCAGCACCCAGGACAATGTCCTGTGGTCACAGCAGGGGCAGCCCCAGTGCCCACCAACTGACAGGCGCACATACACACGAGGGGATGGGGGGGCAGGAACAGAACACGTGAATCCACACGGTGTAGGCGCCACAGTTGTAAAGTGGCTGTGGCACAGCGGGTTAAGCTACTGTCACCTGCGCCATCGGTTTTCCGTGTCAAAGGGCAGGTTTGAGTCCTGGTTACCCTGCTTTTGATGCAGCTTCCTGGGCATGCCAGAGCCAAGTGCTGGGGTCCCTGCACCCACATGGGAGACCCAGAAGGAGCTGCTGGCTCCCGCCTGGCCTAGCCCTCCCTGGCTGTAGTGGCTGTCTGGTGAGAGACTCTACAGTTAAAAGCACTCTCTTTCTTTCTGCCTTTCAAAATAAGCGACTCTAAAAAATCTGGCTTTCATGGCACCCAGGAAACCTCCTTCCCTTCTGCCTGCCTTGAGGGGGGGGCCTTGTTGGGGAGCTCGGGAGGTGAGGGGTCGCAGCGGGGGACAGGAGGGATGCAGCCCTGATCGCTACGGCCGGCCCATGCCGCCACGGGGAGCCACGACACGTGGCTGAAACTGTCAGCCACCTCCGCAAGGTGTCCCACAATGACACAGCCCCCGGGGCACCTTCTCTAACCCTGAACGGAGAGGGGCCACCCCGAGGGTGGCCCAGGAGGACAGCCGTGGGGAAGTGACCAGGGCGCGGGCCTGACTGGGGGTGCACCCCAGGGAGCCGGGGCTAGGGGTGCAGTTCCCCTCCCCCCCCAGGCTCCAGCTCAGCCCCCTGCTCACGCAGCAGGACACGGCGGGGCGGGGGCCAGACCCCAGGGAGCTCCCGGCTCCTGAGCACAGCCCTGGCCATATGAGGAGCACGCCAGCAGGTGGAAGACCTTTATCCCTTGTTTGAAAACTGCCTTTCCAATAATAAAAGCAATCACACCTATGTATACAGATCACTTTAAAAAGGATCAAAAGCGCCCCTCCCGCTCTAAATTTTCATCAGTTCGGGGTGGGAGGTTGGGGGATGCTCTTCAATGGGGACACTGGCATTGCCTACCAGCGCCATGCTGCCCCAAGGACCAAACGGCAGGTTGCCATGGCCGGGGAGCCCACATCCCCACATCCGGGCTGCCGGGGGGTCCCCCTGCGCCCAGGCCGAGACCACCCCTCCCCAGGGGGCTAGCGGAGCTCAGAGCAGCCCGGGACAACCCCCCTGGAGCCCCAGCTGCCCTCTGCCAGGCCTTACAGCAGCGGGACAAGCCAGTTTTTCTTTTCCCCTTTCACGATGCTTACCTTGCTCCCCCTTTTCCGTGCCCGCCCCCCGCCCAAGGTTCTCACCGCCTCCTCCCCCCTCTCCTGTGACTTCCCAGTCAGCCACCCACCACCTCCTCCCCCACAAAGCCACGCTCAATTTAGAACATGATTATCAATCCTTCACGCACCCTACAGCGTGTGCAACCCCCGCCGTTCCTAGGGTTCCGGCTGAGCTCACCTCCAAGGTCACACCGCCTGGGCGCCGGCCACAGGTGTCCGTCCCCAAGGGCTGCAGGTTCCAACCTCCACCACCCCCCCCCGCCGGACCACCTGTAGCCCCCTGGCAACCCTCTGCCTCTCCTCCCACGTTCCCTCACCCATCTCTCACCCTCGGTTCCTGGGAAATCTGCAGGTGCCAGCTCCCCCAGCCCCGCGAGCACCCGCAGCAGCTCCAGCCTGGCAACTCCTCCTCTGGTTCCTTTAAACTAACTCCCAGGGAGACGCCCATCCACCCACCCAGCCGGGCCTGGCTTCTCGGGCCGGACATCTGCCCCATGGACGGTCGGCTGCACCTCCTCCCCGACTCTCCCCTAACTTTGTCCAGCGGCCTCTTCCCTGCTCATCCCATACCTGCGCCCCAGGCCTGCAGACCCCTCCCCAGCTAACTCAACACCCCTTCCAGCATCCTGGGCCCACCCGCCATATGACCCTAGACCCTCCCCAGCTCAGCACACTGCCCGCCCCCTCCGGAGCTGACCCGGTGTCATCCCCTGTCAATCTCGGCCCCCTTCCCCGCCGACCCTGACCCCACTCCCTCCTCCCCTGACCCTGCTCCCCTCCCCTGCTGACCCCAACCCCCACTGCAGCCCCTCCCTAGCCCAGCACACTCCCCACCTGCCTCTCCTCCAAGCCCAGCCTGGCTCCCCTCAAAGTCCCAGCCCCGACCCCCTTCCCCCCACCCCGACCCCATCCCTCCCCAGCGCACTCCCACCCACCTGCCTCTCCAAGCCCACCCCAGATACCCCGCAGGCCCGGTCCCCTGACCCATCCCCAGCTGCCCTTACCTGCACCCTAGTCTCTCTCAATCTGTCCCCTGCCCCCCCCCCCGACCGCCCTTACCTGCACCCCGGTTCCTCGTAGCCCCAGCCCCCCAACCCACCCCCGACCGCCCTTACCTGTACCCCAGCCCACCGACCCGACCCCGGCCACCCTTACCTGCACCCTGGCCACCTGATCCGTCCCTGGCCGCCCTTACCTGCACCCCGGTCCATCCCCCCGACTGCCCTTACCTGCACCCCGACCCCCTGACCCGTCCCTGGCTGCCCTTACCTGCACCCTGGTCCCCCCCACCCATCCCCTGCCCCCGATCCACCCTTACCTGCACCCCGACCCCCTGATCCATCCCTGGCCCCCAAACCCACACCCGACCACCCTTACCTGCACCCCGGTCCATTCCCCCCGACCGCCCTTACCTGCACCCGGCCCCCCGATCTGTCCCTGGCCCCCCGATCTGTCCCCGGCCGCCCTTACCTGCACCCCGGTCCCTCGCAGCCCCGGCCCCCCAACCCATCCCCGGCCACCCTTACCTGCACCCCGGTCCCCTGACCCGTCCCTGGCCGCCCTTACCTGCACCCGGCCCCCCGACCCATCCCCGGCCCCCCGATCCGTTCCCGGCCGCCCTTACCTGCACCCCGGTCCCTCGCAGCCCCGGCCCTGCAGCGCAGCCCGACCTGCCGTCCAGCGCGCGCTCCCCTCCGCGGGGGCGGGGCCCACAGGGGGCGGAGCCAGGCGTCCCGACGCGACCAATCGCGGCCAGGGTGGCGGGGAGCGGGGGCGGGAGCGGGGCGGAACGAGGGTGGCGCGATTGGCTGAACCCCGTGAGAGTGAGGCGGGACCATCGGGGGGGCGGGGCGCTGAATGACACCACTCAGGGCCAACCACGAGCTGGATACGCGCGGCAGGGCGGAGTTATGCTACCACACAAATAGGCACGCTGCGGAGGCAGGGTCGGGGCGAGGGGCGGAGTCCCAGAGCCGACTGTGTGACGTCAGGGGGCGGCGGAAAGGCTGTTGGCAAGTTCGAATCCCCGACTGGGGAGCTGCTTGGACGCTCCGGAATCTGACTTCCAAGGCTGCCCTGCAAGGGCAGGCCGTCCCTGCCTTCTCGGGCTGTGGGGGGCTGCTGTCCTGCTGCGGGGCCCTCTGCTCTTTATCCTCCTCACCTCTGTTTGATGTGCCCGGCCTGTCCCCTGCAGGGCAACCCCTGGCTCACCAACCATGCCGGCCTGGCCACCCCGCACAGCTCCGGAAAAGACCCTGGCAAACTTACTGCCACTTCAAATAAGAGGCATTTGAATTAGTGCCTGGCTAACTGGAAACCTTCTTCGTTTTGAACTAATTTTTAACATTTATTTTTATTTTATTTGAAAGGCAGAGAAAGATGTTTCACCTGCTGGGCCACTCCCCCACTGCCCACACCTCACTCTCCTGTTGCCCACAGCGGCCGGGACTCAAGACCCACAGCGGCCTGGTACCCCCGTCACTTGAGCACGCCTGATGCAGCCGGTTCAAGTCCCAGCTGCTCCACTTCCCATCGCGCTCCCTGCTGCTGGCCTGAGCGCCAGGCCACGGGTGGCCCCGATGGAGCTCTCCCCTCCTGACCTCGGCCTGGCCCGGCTCCCACTGCTGAGGGCACTTCAGGGGGTGAACCAGGGGCTTGAAGAATCTTCCTCTCTGTCTCTCCTCTTCTCTGTATATCTGCCTTTCCAATGAAAATAAAATAAAATTTTAAAAATTATTTTTTAAGAAAATGAAGGCGTGCCAGTGTCTCAGGTGCAAGCCCAGCCCACTACACCACAGCATCAGCCCCCAGTCATTTTTCTTTTTTTTTTTTTTATAAACAGGTGCTATCAGCATCAGGGAGCTTTGGGGGGAGAGCAGTGTGGAACCGGGCCGACCGAGCCTGCAACGCCACCGGCAGCTGGCTCGTACTGGGTTATTTCCGCCTGTTTTGATTTCTTTAAATGTTGCATTACCATACTGCTTAGCTGCATGCCGGCTCCGCCCCCCCCCCCATACCTTGGCATGCCTTTAAAATCTGAATTACCATATTGCATCTTAATTGTGGAATTTCTGTCCTCCTAAAATGTATCTATATATTTCCAAAAAATGTCACGTTGTCGACACCATCAAGATAGGAGGGGCTTTCACTGTTCCTGCTAGGACGGGAGGTGAACTGAGTAGGGCTGGCTCCTGGACCCACTGGTATGCGCAAGATCTGGCATTGGGAGAGGTTCTGATGGAGGAGCCTGGGCAACTCCTCGGGCAAGGCACAGTCCCTGCAGGTGAGCACAAGAAGCATGATAGGAAACAGCCCAGCCCAGACCAGGCCATGGGAAGTTTCCCACTGGCATACATTAGGCATGGGTCGGGGGCAGACCAGGCTGAACCTTGGGAATCAATCAATGGACAAATCTTCCTCTGTCTCTCCTCCTCTTTGTATATCTGACTTCCCAATAAAAATCAATAAAGAAAAAAGTTGGTGGTAGATAGAAGACCACCTGGGAGCTGGGGTTTACGGGGACAAGCAGGTTGGGGTCTCGAACTGGCTCTGGCTCTCACTCCCACTCCTGACTCTCACTTCAACTCCCAGCTCCCACTCCTGGCTCTCACTCACTCCCAGCTCCCACTCCTGGCTCTCACTCCCAGCTCCCACTCCTGGCTCTCACTCACTCCCAGCTCCCACTCCTGGCTCCCACTCACTCCCAGCTCCCATCCCACTGCCACTCCCGGCTCCTGCTCTCAGCTTTGACCTGCTAGAGTGGATTTGGAAGCACAGGTGAGGGGCACAGGTGACCCCAGCTTCGGGGTGTTGCAGGGAGTGACCCAGCCAACAGGAGCCTCTGTGGACACAGGGGCTTTCCTCTGCCTGGGCGTTCTGTGGGGTCTATACACCCTGACCAGGGAGCTGAGCGGATGCCAGACACCTGGCAGACACAGGGACACGAGGAGGTGGGCGTCACAGAGAGGACTGCGTGGGGGACAATGTTCCCAGACTGTGTGTTGGAGGTGGACGCCAAGGCTGCACACACGCTCCCTGCACTGTCCCTAGACACAGCGGTGCCTGCCATGCACCTGGGCACGGAGTAAGATTTCTACAACCCAGCTGGCTTGTGTCTGCCTACCAGGGAACCCTAAAACAGCTTCGAGAAGTGGGGGTGGGGAGGAGAAGCTGCAAGACTCCCACCGACCAGGGAGTTATGATGGCTCAACTGGCTAATCCACCAACAAGCACCAGCACACCATGTAGGTGCCGGTTCAAGTCGCAGCGGCCCCACTTCCCATCCAGCTCCCTGCCTGTGGCCTGAGAGGGCAGTGGAGGACGGCCCAAAGCCTTGGGACCCTGCACCTGTGTGGGAGACCCGGAAGAGACTCCTGGCTTCGCATCAGCTCAATCCTGGACGCTTCTGTGTAATGCTGTTGTCTGCATGCTGCTCTGCCGGGGTCCCCGTGTGGGTGCATCCACAGCCCTGCCCAGGCCCCCCGTGTGGGTGCATCCACAGCCCTGCCCAGGCCCCCAGTGTGGGTGCATCCACAGCCCTGCCCAGGCCCCCCGTGTGGGTGCATCCACAGCCCTGCCCAGGCCCCCCGTGTGGGTGCCTCTTTTCGTTTTTCCAGTCCTGGCAGTTGACCCTCTTGGCTGATGGGTCCCCTGTGCATGGTTGGGCTCGGTGTGGACAGAGTGGGTATGACCATGCGGTGTGCCAGGCTGACAGAGTCCCCCACCTCTCTCTGCATCCCCCACCCCCCCGCAGCACACGGGTCACCTGAGGAGGGCGGATCCACGGTTTATTGCAGAATGACTACAGTCTAGCAGGTCTATGCTACACGGAGCCCATGGCCAGGGAGACACATCACCCACATGCAGGCAGGAGGCCGGGCCGGGCAGGGGTGGCATGAGGGGAGCTGGGCACAGGGGTGTCCAGGGACGTTGTGCTATCAGGGTGTGTCCCTGAGAAAGAGTGTCACCCCCTGGGCACCCTGGAACCTGTCAATGGGGTGGGGGGCTCGCTGTGCTGCCCCAGGCTGGACCCCAGGCTGGACCAGGCTGCGTCCTGCGTGGCCAGTGTGTGCGCTGGGCATGGCCACACCACACACTCGCACTCACCCACCCACCCTGCCCTGCCCAGCACCCCGAGTGACCACAGGCCAAGGCTGCCCTCTGGTCCCCCCTGTCCGGCCCCGCTGTCACTGCGCACCCATTCTCCTCACAGTCCCTCCAGTCCGCCCTGCCCTCTGCGTGCCCTTCCACATACAGTGACCACTCCACAGGCCCCGCGTGTGAAGCCGCGCCTGGAGCCTGGGGGCTGTGCCCACCGTGACCCACAGTGGACGGCAGGACGCGCAGGGGCAGCGCAGGATCCGCGTGGACGCCGGGGCCGCCATGCCCTCCTCCCAGGCAGGTGGCCCGTCCACGCTCCCGGCCCTGAGGTCCCTGCTGGGGAGACCCTGCACCCCGAGTCCGAGCCGTGCTGGGGTCCCACACCCCGGGTCCGAGCCGTGTAGGGGACCCGCACCCCAAGTCCGAGCCGTGCTGGGGACCTTGCACCCCGGAGGGGGCCCGGGAGGAGTGCAGGCAGGACGGCGGGAGCCCCGCACCCCGGGAGTCACAGTGATGGATGGGTGGGGTGCGGGACGGAGCCCCCAGGGTGCAGGTGGACAGCGAGGGGGGGGGCGTCCAGGGGCGGGGCCCGCGTGCTGGGGGCGTGGTTTGGGCAGATGGGGCGTGACTATATTATAGGGGTGTGGCCAGGGTGCTGGGGAGGGATCTGGGTCGGCGTGCCCTTTGCGAATAGGCGGGGCCTGGTCGGATGGGGCGGGGCCTGGGCGTCGCCTGGGTGGGTGGGGCGAGGAGGTGGCGTGGGCGTGGTCCGCGCTGGCAGGGCGGGGCCTGGAAGGTGGCGTGGGCGTGGCCCGGGCGGGCGGGGCGGTGGCGTGGGCGTGGTCCGCGCTGGCGGGGCGGGGCCTGGAAGGTGGCGTGGGCGTGACCCGGGCGGGCGGGGCGGGGAGGTGGCGTGGGCGTGGTCCGCGCTGGCGGGGCGGGGCCTGGAAGGTGGCGGGGGCGGGGCCTGCCCGGCGGGGCGGGGCCTGCCCGGCTGCGTCACATGAGCGCGCACTTGCCCTTGGCCCGCTCTGTCCGCTTCTGCTTGCCGGCGCGCTTGCCGTCGATGCTGAGGCTCATGGAGCGGCGCGTCTCGAGCGTGAGCAGCTCCTGGAAGAGCTCCTTGACGTTGTAGTTCATCTTGGCCGACGTCTCCATGAAGGCGCACTTCCACTCGTGCGCCACGGCCTGCGCCTCGCGCGTGTCCACCTCGCGCTGCGTCTCGTCGCACTTGTTGCCCACCAGCATGACGGGGATGTCCTCCACGCTGCCCTTCATCTGCACGATGAGCCGGTAGATGGGGCCCAGCTCCTCCAGCGACTGCTTGCTGGTCACCGAGAAGACCAGGATGAAGGCGTGGCCCTTGGAGATGGACAGGCGCTGCATGGCCGGGAACTGGTGGCTGCCCGTGGTGTCGGTGATCTGCAGCGTGCACACGCTCTTGTCACAGCTGATCACCTGCCGGTAGGTGTCCTCGATGGTGGGGATGTAGGTGTCTCGGAACGTGCCCTTGACGAAGCGTAGCACCAGCGAGCTCTTGCCCACGCCGCCGGCCCCGAACACCACCACGCGGTAGTCGTTGCTTTGTTCAGGCATCTTTTCCTGGAGGGTTGGAGGACTCGCTGCCCTGCGGGGAGAGGGGTGTCAGGGGTGGAGCGGGAGAGGGGCGTGTGGGGCAGGGGCTGTCCACCCCCTGTCCAGGCCACCTGCCCTGGGGGAGAGGGGTGTCAGGGGTGTCAGGGAGAGGGGCGCGTGGGGCAGGGGCTGTCCACCCCCTATCCAGGCCGGCTGTCCTGCGGGGAGAGGGGTGTCAGGGGGTGTCAGGGAGAGGGGTGCATGGGGCAGGGGCTGTGCGCTCCCTGTCCAGGCCGGCTGCGGGGAGAGGGGTGTCGGGGTGGAGAGGGTACCTGGGGCAGCTCAGGTTCGCCTCCTTTCCACCTCTTCCCAGCTTCCCTCCCAACCACAACCATGGCTCCCCCATTGCTCTGCACCACAAAGCTTCCTAACACTGGGGAGTGGCCCTGCAGGGCAGTTGTGTGTGAGAGAGAGCATGGTGGGTCCTTGTGTGTGTGCATTTAGAATGCAGACTTAGGGCTGCGACCCCCAGATGCAGGGACCTGGCAACCTCCTGCCCACCCTCTGCCCCCTGGTCGGTGACAAACCAAGAACCACAATTTTGCAATCTTGGTTCCCTGCGCCCATGTGGGAGACTCGGATGGAGTTTCAGTTTCACGGTTGTAGCTGTCTTGGTGAATGAATGGAAGGTCTCTCTTTTTCTCCATCCTTCTCCTTTTCAAGATAAAAAGCTTGGCAGTATACCCCACATTTCCATGATGTACATGCCCCAGGCCTTTGCCTGAGAACCCCCAAAATCAACTCACATGACCTTCTTAACACTTATATGAGGGACTGACCCTGTGGCATAGCAAGCTAAGCCTCTGCCTGCAGCACCGGGATCCCCTGTGGGCGCTGGTTCAACTCCCAGCTGCTGCATTTCCCACCCAGCTCCCTGCTTGTGGCCTGGGAAAGCAGCAGAGGACGGCCCAAAGCCTTGGGACCCTGCACCCACGTGGGAGACCCGGAGGAGGCTCCTGACCCACATTGCTGGATTTGCTCAGCTCTGGCCAGCATGGCCATTTGGGGAGTGAACCAGAGGATGGAAGATCTCTCTCTCTAACTCTGTCTTCCAAATAAATACATTTTTCTGACTTGAAAGGATGAGACCAAGAGATGAATGGAGATGTCCCATCCACTAGGTCACTGCCTAGATGACCACCCCAGCCAGGGCTGAGGCCAGGAGCCGGGTACCGGGCCCCTCCTGGGCTCCTCTCAGGGTTTGTTGAGCAGGGAGCAGGAGCTGGCTGTGGAGCCAGGGGCTGCAGAGCAGGATATGGCTGCCGCCCCCGTTCCATGCTTGCCCCTGCTTCGGCTTCCCGCTCAGGGGAACAGAACCCATCTCCCTTCTGCCAGGTCCCCATCCTCCATGCTCAGAGAGGTCACACAGTCTGTCCACTCCCTATGCCCTGCAGCAGGAGGTGGGACTGGGGACAGAAGACCTTGTTCGTATCGCGCAGGGCGGGGGGCCGGTCACGCTCCTCCCCAGCTGGCTGTGACAGCCTCTCGGCATGGGCCGGGGTCTCCACACCAGAGGATGGCCTGGGTGGGGTGTGGTTGTGGGTGTCTGGTGACACTGGGGTCTCCACACCAGCGGACGGCCAGGACGGGGGATGGTTGCGGGTATCTGGTGACACCTTCCCGCCAGGGCCCCCCCCTCCCAGGGCCTCTGACCAAGTTCGTCAATGGGACTTGCAAACCCGTGTCCTTGGGCTCCAGCTGTGAAATGACAGCCGCCCTGGTGGAAATGGAGAGCAGTGACCACCATGGTCATTACAGGGGCATCAGAGTGGCCCAGGAAGGAAGACAGCAGCCCTGTGCATGCCCCAGCTGGCCAGGGTGGCACCGGCGTGTCTACCTTCTCAGTGACTGGGCTCCGGAGGGTAAGGGCTGCTGGCTGGGAGGCAGGGACCCCCGGGGGCTGCAGGCAGTAAGTTCTGCAGTTGCAGCTCTTCTCTTGTTCTGGGGCCCAAAGCCCCCATCAGAGGGGCTAGGCTCCCAGGGACCCCCACCCAAGGCCACGCCAGGCACCTGCAGGTGCTGCTGGCATCCCAGCCCCAGCTGCTGGGGCATGAGGGGTTGTGGGCATCGAGGCTTGGTGGGGCTGGGAAGTCAAGGTCACACAGAGCAGGGATGTGGCCACGCGCAGCAGGACTCAGCCCGTCCTGGACCATGCTCGGCCTTGGGGGTTCCTCAGCGGGTGCAGGGCATCCCACCTCGAGGCCTGGGAGACCACCTGAGGGCTGGCACAGAAAGACTGCAGCAAGCCAGGGGACAGCCCTGTCTGACCCGGGGGCGGGGCGGGCCGTGAGGGGATGCCGGACCCGCTGGCCACTGGATCGCGGAGGGCCTGCTCTAGCTGGGGACAGGGTCTCCCTGTACCTCAGCGGGGTCGGCGGGAGGAGCCAGCCCGGGGGCCGAGGGTCCTGCGGCAGGGGCTTGACCGAGGTGGGAGACGCGCGGCCCACGGCTGCCCACGGCGGGGGCGCTGGCACGCGCGCGCAGGGGACACGGGCGCGCAGGTGCTCCGTGCAGGGCCCTGGCTGCAGGCTCGGCGGGCTCCGAGGCCCCGGAAGGTGCCGGCCAGGACAAAGGAGGTCCGCGGCCGGTGTGTGTGTGTGTGTGTGTGATGCCCAGGAGCCTCGCCCCCCGCCGGGGCTCGGCCGCCTACCTGGCTCGGCTGTCCCTGCGGCTCCGGCTGCCGAGTCCGCTGGCGTCGCCGCCCCCCGGCCGCCCGCCCAGCCCGAGTCGCCGCGGCCGCCGCAGTCGCGCCCGCCCCGCCCGCCGGCCCCGCCCCGGCCCGGCCGCTCCGCCCCTCGGGGACCCGCACCCCGAAGCCGAGCTCCGGCCTGCACTTGCCACCCGGGAGGGGTGGGCTGGGCCACCAGGAGCCCACTGCCCCGGGTCAGAGCGGACAGCACCTTGAAGGGCTTCTTCGGGGGGGGGGTTGCACATCTCCGCCTGCCCCTGAGGGGGGTTAGCAGAAAGGACCCCCGCTACACACACCCCCAGGTGACATGAGCAGACTGGGACCCTCTGGCTCCTGGCTGACAGGGGTCCATTCTTGCCTGTTCACTGTCCCCTCAGGATCAGTGGGATGGGGGTCCCCTCTGCTGGCCACCAGCGCCCATCACCTCCCACACCAGGGCCCACTTTGCTGCTTGGCCTGGTGGCCAAGCCCTCCGGTGACTGGACCCAAGCTGCCCTGGGCACACCCGACCTTGCCCTGTTCTGCTCCGGCTCAGCCCGCATCTCACCCTTCACCACTGTGAACGTGCGGGTACGGTGCCTGCCTGTACGGTGGGGCTGCCGGGCCCCCGTGGCATCCTGCCTGCTCGGCGAGTGACCACGCTGTGGGCACCGGCCCAGGCCAGGGCAGCTGACTCACGCGGAGCAGCGTGGGCCGGGAGGCAAGGCCACGCTGCGGCTGCTATTTATAGCTCCTCCCGGGCTTGGTCCTGGGCCTCGCCAGCCCAGGAGGACAGGTCCCTGGGCCCAAGCACCCCTCAGGCACATCCTGGGGCTGGGCTCTGCAGTGAGTGGGGGTGGCTGTCCCCCAGGGGGACACTGCCCAGGACTGCCCTCCGTTCCAGCAGCCCGGATCCTCACCCCTCGTGTAGTCAGGAAGCATGGTGGAAAGGTAGATCTCTGGGCTCAGCCCCCAAGTGTCCACAGGACCGAGGGGAGCCTGGTTGGAGCTCTGAGCTCCTGGCTGCCCCCTGGGCCAGCTCCTGCAGTGGACAGTGAATTACAGACACCACGAGGTGGGTGTCGTGGCACATTTGGTTAAACCGCTGCTTGGCACAGCTGCACCCCGTCTGAATGCTGGTTCAGGTCCTGGATGCTCCACTTCTGGTCCCCCTCGCTGGCTGACATGTGCCTGGCAGGCCACAGGTGTCAGTCAGCTCGGCTGCTTGGGCCTCTGAGAGCCAGGCTCCTGTTCTTGTGGCCACGTGGGGAACGAGCCAGAGGGTCGGAGATGCGTGCATTCTTCCAAAGCGTGGCCGTCCTGCTCTGGCCTGACCCAGACAGCTGTGGCTTCCGGAGTCTTCCCAGACAAGCCCCCCTACCTTGCCTCACTGGCGGTGGCGGCGGGAGGGGAGGGGTAGTTATGGAGAGACCCACTGGTCGGGAAGCAAGGCCAGTTTATTGCTGACAGCTCGTTGGTCTGGCCGCCTGCACCTGCCAGGGTCCGAGCTGCACATGGCAGGATCCGTCCCCTCTCTTCTGCGCAGGTACAAGGGCTGTGGCTGGAGGCCGGAATAGGCCTGGGAACGCCGCCCGGCCTGCTGCCCAGGGACGGGGCCCCACAGGTTCCTCGGTAGAGCCAGCACCGAGACCATGGTGGTCACCGTTCTGGGACTGCAGCCGACTCCATCACCAGCTGGGTATGGCCTGTGTCTGTCTTCCTCTCGGGGCGCTGTGGAGCCAGCTGAGGCCTCCTGAGGGAAGCTGTCCCCTCCTGGGCAGGGCACCCAAGCCCAAGGGGGCATCCTCAAGCATGGGGGTCTTGAGACTGTGCCTGCCTGGGGTCTGCACAGCACCTGCAACCTGCCTGGCAGGCAGCCTGGCCACGGCCAGAGGCAGCACCTGGCGGTGCGGCTAGCAGTTGTGTGGACATCTACCTCCTGGCTCTGCAGCTCACTGTCTATCTCCCGGAGCTGACCGCAGCCCACTGTGGGTCCCCGGCCAGCACCACGAGTGGGGCAGTCCGCGAGTAATGCCCAATGCTGGCACTGCTATCTGTCCCATGGCTGTGACCAATTCAGTCTTGTGCAAACACAGTCACTGGTGACCACAGGGTATGCCAGGTGTGACCCCCCGGTCCATCCGCTGTCACGCTGGCCCTGCCCTTGCAGCTACGGGGAAGTGGGGCGCTGTGGGCTGTTCTGACCATTGCAGGTAGGGGCCATGGCCCCCCAGATGAGCAGAGGAAGCAGGGTCTGCCGTGTACAGCTGGTACTGGCAGTGGCAGCAGGGTACTCAATCTGTTTTTGGCAGGAATCGGGGATGGTGGGCCGTGGCACCAGGCTGGGGACCCGAGTCCCCCTCTGTAGGGACCCTACAGCACCCAACCCTATCATGCGGCCTCTGCCACCCCCGATCCGCAGAAAGGACACAGTTGGTTACGCAGCCGCAGGGCAGGTTCCTGGGCACAGAAGTTTCCAGAAATGGGCCTGATGCACTTATATTACCCAAGTGTGCTGAGGTGGGTCTCCCCGCAGCCACATTTCCTGCTGGGGCACAGCTGGACACCCAGGGCCATGAGGCACAAGCAGGGATGTGGGGAGTATGTGTCTGTGTTGGGGGGTGGGTGGCAGGCCTGGGGACAGAGCCAGGACTGAAACCCCGGCAGCTTCCTGCTGCGCCCGAGTGCTTGGAGCGGCAAACCCCGGGAGGAGGCCAGGGTCCCCAGCTGTGGCCTGGTTGCTGGGACGACAGCCCAGAGCCTGGGGCTCCCGGCCTCTGGGGACCTCCTGCCTGCCTGCCTGTGCCTGGCTCCTCCGGGCCCATGGGGGCAGGATGAGGCATTACGTGGCAGTCCAGCCCAGCCGGTGCTGAGCCCCAGGCCGGGGACCCTGCCCTACCTTTCCGTCCCAGTGTGGCTTCTGTGGGGGCGGAGGAACTATCCAGAAATGGGGGACAAATGGGGCTCCTGAGAGTTGGCGCAGGCTCTGAGCCTCAGTCCTCGCCACGGCCACATGAGGGGGCTTGCCAGGACCCACGGGGGGCCAGCAGGGCAGGGACCCAGCCACCAGGGAAGGGGCCAGGGTGAGAGGCCAGGCCGTGCAGGTTGACACACTTAGAGGTCTTCTTCGAGGAGTGGGTGCGGAGCCCCAGCAGGGGGCTCCCCCTCACCACTTGAGGAAGACCATGGCAGCCAGCACAGCGTAGCCCAGCACCAGGCACAGCACCTTGAGCAGTCGGTCGTTCTTGTCCTCCAGCTCCTTGGCCAGGATCTCCAGGAAGGTGACAAAGAGAAAGGTGCCACCTGCCAGGCCTTGCAGCAGCACGGACACCACACTGCCCGGCACGCCGCGAGCGCTCTCGATGGCCAGGCCCACGCCGATGCCCAGCGGGATCATGGCGCTCACGGCCACGGCCAGCTTGGCGGCCTGCCGCAGTGGCACGGCGCTCCGGGCCATGTTGACACCCAGGGCCACGGCCACCAGTGTCTCGTGCACGGCCACGCCCACGAACAGGCTCACCACCTTCTCACCTTCCTCCTGCAGGCCCAAGGCCAGGCCCTCGAAGACAGAGTGGGCAGACAGCGCCGAGACGAGGCTGAGCAGGCGCAGGGGCCCGGCGCCCGGCAGCTCCTGCACCCGCAGCAGCCCGGGGCCGTGGCCGTGCGGTTCCGAGGCCAGGAGGGCTCGGCCCCGCGCGCCACCCAGGAATGGGCTCTCGAACTCGGAGTCGCTGCCGGCGTCCGAGCAGCCAGCGTTGAAGGTCTCCAGGTCGATGAAGGGCGGCTTCTCCTTGCGGCAGCTCAGCACCAGCTGCTCCAGGAAGAGCGTCAGGAAGAAACCCAGCAGCATGATGGTCTCGGCCAGCGGGTAGTCAGTGCTGATGTGGCCCAGGTTGAGCACGCGCTGCAGCTGCAGGCCCGGGGCGATGGCCACGTCAGGGGCAGGATGGGGACGCGGTGCCCACGCTGGGCTCTGCTCCCGGCGGCTCGGTGTTGGGGCCCCTGCACCCCCCGCAGGGGCTGGGAGACCCTGAGGGAACTCCCAGCCACCGGCTCTGGCCCTCCCCGGCCCCGGTCATTGTTGGGGAGCAGAGCAGGTTGGGGTCCCCATCTACCTCTATGTCCCTCAAACAGAGTGAAAAACAAAACCGCCAAAAAAGTGGGTGCAGCTCTGACTGAGGGGGTCACTGAACCCCAAGAAGCCATGACAGGGGTGGTAGGCCACAGGGCGCCGGGGGCACTCAGGCGGAGTGGAGCAGAGGGCAGGGCTGGTGGTGTCTCTCCCAGGGTTCACGCCTGCACCCTGGCAGGTGAACCGGCTGGAGTCGTGGTCTCTGTGGCAGTGACGAGGTTATGACGACACAGGACACAGTAGGGGCCGTGGCATAGGGCTGAGCAGGGGAGGGGCAGTGAGGGCAGCACGGCCCTGCCGGCAGCGGGGTCCACAGGGAGACCACATGTGTACGTGGGCATGAGTGGAGCAGGACGTGCGGATGGGCCGGTGTGTGCTGATGGCTCTCCTAGCCTGGGTTTTATCAGGCGGCCACCTGAGGCCACATGAGAACCAGCATGGGCTGGTACCTCCTGTGCCTCCCTGAGAGCATGCCAGGCCCAGCCCCGCTAGGAGCCAGCCCCGGCAGGGCCTGTGCTGGGAGGCTGCCCGACCCCCACCACCTGGCCCCACCCATCCCGAGCCGTGCCAACCATGGTGTCCCCAGACATGGCCCGGCATCCCTGTCATGGCATACCCAGGGGGGGTCAATGCAAAAAGAGAAGAGAGGACAGAAGGGCCCTGGTCAGTGCCCGTTCAGCTAGGCGGCCTCCCAGCAGCTGCAGCCTGGCTCTGGGGGCTGGCCCGCTTACCCGATGCTACCTCCCGCAGGGGTACACCCAGCACCCCATGGCCAATCAGAGCTCACGGGGCGCTCCTGGGGTGCACAGGGGCCTCACCTTGTCCCGCACGGCCGGCAGCAGCGCATTGAAGCAGGTGGCCAGGAAGACGCCGCCGCCAAAGGCGTTGCAGAGCGCCAGTGCCTTCTGGGAGCGCTGCGCCTTGTCCAGGTTGGCGTCCAGCAGCCGCACGGGCAGCAGGGTGCCCAGCAGCATGCAGGCAAACACGCCCACCATGCTCAGCACCTTGGCCAACAGCAGGTGCGTCATGGTGGCGGTCCTGTGAGCATGCTGCGGGGGACCACTCCTCTGCTGGCTGCCTGGCTGCAGGGGTGTCTGCGCCTGGCAACAACAATGAGATCCACTGCTGCAGCCGGGGGACCGCCAGGGCTGGGCCTGCAGCTGGGGGTCCCCCAGTGTCTGCGCTGTAGCTGGGGGTACCCCAGGGTCGGGCCTCCTGCACCCAGGGGTCCCCAGTGCCTGGCCTGCAGCTGGAGGAGGGTCTCTCAGGGCCAGGCATGCTGCAGCCGGGTGTCCTCCAGGGCTGGGCCTGCAGCTGGGTGTCCCCCAATGCCTGGTCTGTAGCTGGTGGTCCCCAGTGCCTGGCCTGTAGCTGGGGGTCCCCCAGGGCCGGGCCTGCTGCTGGAGGAGGGTCCCCCAGTGCCGGGCCTGTAGCTAGAGGAGGGTCACCCAGGGTCGGGCCTGCTGCAACCAGGAGTCCCCAGGGGTGTGTCTGCAGCTGGGAGTCCCCAGTGCCAGGCCTGCAGCTGGAGAAGGGTCCCCCAGGGCCGGGCCTGCAGCTGGAGGAGGGTCTCTCAGGGTTGGGCATGCTGCAGCTGGGTATCCTCCAGGGCTGGGCCTGCAGGTGGGGGTCCCCCAGTGTCTGCGCTGTAGCTGGGGGTACCCCAGGGTCGGGCCTGCTGCACCCAGGGGTCCCCAGGGCCTGGCCTGCAGCTGGAGGAGGGTCTCTCAGGGTTGGGCATGCTGCAGCCGGGGTGTCCCCTAGGACTGGGCCTGCAGCTGGGTGTCCTCCAATGCCTGGCCTGTAGCTGGGGGTCCCCAGTGCCGGGCCTGCAGCTGGGGGTCCCCCAGGGCTGGGCCTGCAGCTGGGGGTCCCCCAGGGCCGGGCCTACAGCTGGAGGAGGGTCTCTCAGGGTTGGGCATGCTGCAGCCGGGTGTCCCCCAGGGCTGGGCCTGCAGCTGGGGGTCCCCCAGTGTCTGGCCTGTAGCTGGGGGTCCCACAGGGCCTGGCCTGCAGCTGGGGGTCCCCCAGGGCCCCGCCTGCTGCAGCCCGCCCCCACACCGTGTACCCCGCAGCTCGGCCCGGCCCTCGGCCCCGGGGAGCTCACCCAACTGGCCCCTGCTCTGAGCATTCCCTGCGCCCCCCGGTGGACCCGCCCCAGCCGCACGCACCTCTGTCCGGTCCGCAGTCCCCCCAGCCTGGGCTCCGCCGCCCAACGGCCGCGCTGACCGGACCCCTCAGCGGCGCCGGACCCTGCCGAGTCCCGCCGGCGCGATCCCGCCCACGGGCGCGCCGATTGGCTTTCCTCGCGCGCCGCCGATGGAAGACGCCAAGGCCATTGGCTGCTCGGGCTGAGAGCCCGCCCCTTCCGCAGAGCGGATGAGCGCAGCCACCAAGCGCCTCCGCGGGCAGTTGGGCCGCCGAGTAAGGGTTCCGGGAGGCCGTGTCCCGCACAGCCGTCGGGGAGCCGCTGCGGGCTGCCGGGCTTCGAGACCCGCTCTCCCTCCTGCGGGGTCGTGACAGCGCGGGGAGCGTGGCCCGGCCGCCCACGAGGGAGGCGAGCTCTGTGCTGCAGGCTCCCTGGCCCGCAGGATTCCGGGGACGAGCTCCTGGTCGGGCACTCTCTCCCCTTCCCTGCAGGACACCATGGCAGCACAGCGCTCTCGCCCCCAGCACCCTGGGCTCCTGCAGGGATCATTTTCCTAAGCCCTGACCCGCGCACCACCCGGCAGCTGGCCCTCACCTCCTGCAGGACGAGGGGCCCCCGGGGGCCACACTGCTGCGGACCAAGGCCCAGCTCATTCCAGAACCCAGGTGGGCGTTGCACCAAGCCCTGCTCGCTGGGCTTTTTTTTTTTTTTTTTTTGCTTTATTTATTTTGACAATCTTTATGTAGTTAATTTGGGCAAAAAGGGTCAAGGGCTACAGGAAAGTGGGTAAGACTATTATTTCCATATTGTTTCCTTCATATATCTGAGGTAGAGGGGGATATTGCGGGAGAAGCCCCACCCGGTTTCCCACCCACCCCAAGTCCCGCATGTCGGGCATGCTCCGAGATACTCGTTGAAGTGGTTTCAATAGGACACCAGTTTGAAATTGCTGCCAATCTTGCCTCTCCAAACACGATGAGGTTGTTGAAAAATCCATTAATTGACATTGTCCATCATGGCGTCTCTATTTGCCCGGTATTTTGTTGCCAACCTATAGCTGAGGTGGTTGATTAACTTGTTCCATCTTCTGTCCCTTCATGGTTAGGGTTCTGAGTCTGGCATTTCAATTGGGGAGATCACCAAAGAAACTTCGTCTGAGGTGTTCCCAGGCCAGATACTTGTATGCACCAGCAAGCACAGGGCCCAGCACGGTCCATCACCCGGTCAGCTGGTAGTTGCAATTGCTGGGTTGGTTGTTTTCAGCCCCGCCTTCTACTGGAACCAATGGGTGTTGCAGTCCAGCCTGGTTCTGCACAGCACATACTCGGTCTTAAACCAGTGGGAGCTGCATCCTGATAGGAGCGACCCACAATAACCCCCACCAGGCCCATCCCCTGCCCTGGTTTGCCAATGTGTGGCAGACCAGTCCAATCTGTCCCACATCCCCCCTGGCTCTCGTACATGGCAAATAGCATTGAAGCTTGGATCCATCTAACCAGCTCAACAGTCAAGCCTTCACGGGTGTGGTTGAGTGCCTCTCTGTCTAGCTACCCCAGCCCCTGTCCTAGTTCTCGTGCCTTCCTGTGGGAGTGGTAACCCAAGAGGGGGGAACCCACTATTTCCTTCCCTGCTCACTCCCGGATTGTGCACTTTCCAGGTGGTTCTGCAGTTTGACTTGACAGGATTAGCCCCCAGTGCCAGTTTCTGCCAGCTGATGCTACGGCTATGCCCAAACAGCCCTCTCCCATTCTAATTGTAGGTTGCACCCATAGGAACAATCAACCCATCCTGGCTTTTCCCTGGTCTAGGCCACATGAGGCCCACAGGTGTTGTAGCCCTGCTTAGTCTGGTCTGCCCCCATCCCAGTTCGTGCTCTCCAGTGGGAGTAGCTGTCCAGCAGGGGAACCACCCCTTATTCCCCCGCTGGCTCTGTCCCCTCCCTTCCTGTTTCTCACGTGTGCTGGTTGGGCACTGCAGTCACATCCGGCACAGTCAACCTCACCCTGGCATTCTGTAGTGTGGACTGGTTTTTATCACAACCAAACCTGGCTCGACCCTTACTCTGTTCTGGTGCTCGGATTTGCCAGTGATGACGTTAACTGATTCAGCCTGATCGGCCCCCAATCCATGCCTAATGTATGCCAGTGGGAAACTTCTTGTGGCCTGCTCTGGGCTGTTTCCATTCATGCTTCTTGCGCTTACCCGTGGGGTCTGTGTCCTGCCAGAGGAGTTGCCCAGGCTCCTCCATCAGAACCTCTCCCAGTGCCAGATTTTGCACATGCCAGTGGGTCCATGAGCCAGCCCTACTCAGTTCCTGACTAGCTTTCGACCCAAGCTGGTTCTTTTTTTTTTTTTTAAAGATTTATTTTTATTATTTTTTATTGGAAAGGCGGATATACAGAGAGGAAGATCTTCTGTCCGATGATTCACTCCCCAAGTGAGCGCAACGGGTCGGTACTATGCCGATCCGAAGCCAGGAGCCTCTTCTGGGTCTCCCACGCGGGTGCAGGTTCCCAAAGCTTTGGGCCGTACTCCACTGCTTTCCCGGGTCACAGGCAGGGAGCTGGACGGGAAGCGGGGCTGCCGGGATTAGAACCGGCGCCCATATGGGATCCCGGGCGTGCAAGGTGAGGACTTAACCACTTGCGCCACCGCGCCCGGCCCCCAAGCTGGTTCTTGTTGTTGGATGTTTCAGCCCAGCCACGGCTCATCCAGTCCATTCCCACATACGGCTCACACATGGTTCAGTAGGGGTTGCAACCTAGGCTAGTCCGTCCCACGTCTATCCTGGTCCTCCAGGAGCACCAGGCAGTGCTGGGGTCTGGTCCTCGCTGGGCTTTTGTTCTGAACCTCCGGAAGGGTCCCAGCAGGCCCTTGCAGGATACAGCCGCAACGGGGTGGGGGTTGAACCCTGGTACCCGGATTGGGGTGAGCAGCCCTCCACAGGCCCCCCAATGAGAAGTTTCTGGAGAGTCAGCCTGCTCGCACTCCTGCAGACAGGTGTAACCTGTCCCTTGGTCAGAACGCTGAGCCACTGGGGGACATCACATGGGACCTCTATTTCTCCCGCTCCCCCTACAGAACCCCTCGGCCCTCTACGCTGCACAGGCCACCATTCACACGTTCTGTTCCCAGCTCCAGGCTGCCCCTGGAGGTGGGAGCCAGCCACCTAAAGACCCCGGGAGATGGGCATGAGGGGCCCCCCAGGCTTGTTGTACACAGGTGGGGGAGGCCCCACAGAGCAGTGCGCAGGCCCAGGGCAGAGGCCCAGAGAGAAGGAAGCAGGCATGTGGGAAGCAGGGGCATTGCAAGGGGTGCAGTTGGGCCGGGGTGATGGCCGGGGTGGTCCAGCAGTGCAGCTGGGCCGGGGTGATGGCCGGTGCTGTTCGCTGCCCTGACCCAGAAGCAGGTGCATCCTCTCTGCGATCCCTGGGGTGCAACCCAGATCCCAGGAGCTCATGGGGAGCCCACCTTCCCACAGAGGAGCCCCCCACTTGCAGGTGGCTCTATGCGCGCAGCCTGGGGACACTCCTAGCTAGCACCAGGTAGGGGGGTCCCCGGGGAGGCCAGAGCACACACACTGAGCAGAGGTCACGATGTGTTTATTCTGCAGGGGTGCACACAGTGCCCGTCGCCCACGCCAGGGGCTGCAGGCGGGCGGCTGCACCCCTCCGGACTGGCTGCCCACAACCCTGGGCAGTGTCCACACCCTGCCCCAGGGGAGGTGGGTGGTGCTGAGCACGTCTGTGGGACACACAGGCCAAGGGCCCAAGGTCACCACGTGCCAGTCGCTGCCGTGAGGACTGTGAGGGGAGGTGGGAGAGGCGGGCGCCTGTTCCCGCTCAGCCAGCCCAGAGGCCACTTCCTGACCCACTGGCAGGGAGGCCCGCTGGACGGCCCAGGGCCATGGCAGAGTGGGGCTTGGAAACATGAGGGTGAGGCTGACATGGATGGGGTGGGACTTAGATAGGGCGGAACTTAGAGACACACAGGGTGGGAGTTGGACAGACAGGACAGGGCCTGGGGTCCGCAGCCACAGGTGGCGCCCAGGGTGCTGGGTGCTGGGCCCGAGGGGGCGGTGCTGCAGACACCTTGCTGGCTCTTTGGGGAGGAGCTGGGCGCGTGAGTACAAAAGGGGAAGGGGCGGGGACCATCCATCCCGACAGGGACATGCGGGTCCAGTTTCCTGTTCTTTGCTCTCCGGCAGTCCAACGTGGGGGTGGGGAGGGGGCAGATGGCAGACACGCGGCTTGCTGCCGGCCAGGGACGGCTGTGGAGGGAGAGGACGGTCAGAGGGGAAGAGGGCGTGGAAGGCTCCCTGCACGCAGGGGCGGTGGGTGCCGGGGCCCTCACCTGCCGGGCCGGGGCTCACTCCTGCTGCTCCTCGTTGGCGCTGGGCGTCCGGCTGCGCATCTCCCTGCGCAGCTGCTCGATGAACTCGGGGTTCTGCTGCTGCATCTGCTGTGCGAACTGCTGGCCCCTGTGTGGGCACGGGGGTGCTCAGCCGGGCACAGGGGGCGGGTGGGGGGGGGCTGGCTCAGCGCAGGCTCCCCTTCCCCCTGGCCGCCCACCCCTACTCACGCCTGGATGAGGCTGGCCAGGTCATTCTGTGAGGGGCTGGTGCCAGGGGTACCCAGAGGGTTGTGAGCGCCTGAGATCATGCCAGACATTCTGTGAAGAGAACGCCATACCTCACGCCGAGCCGGGCAGCCCTGCCCTCCCAGTGCACCCCGGGGAGCTCCTCCAGGCCACACCCTGGAAGCCCTGCCCCCTGTAGCACACCCCCTCACCCTGTGAGGTGGCTCTGTGCCCTTCCTCCCCAGGACCATGAGGTTGGCTCCTTGGGGATGCCCCTGACCAGCCTGAGTGCCATGGGCCTTGGCCAGGGTATGCCTACCCCAGGGGACGCGGGCCAGGAGCGGGGCACCTGTTGACACATGTGCCGTGTGTAAACGGCTGCAACAGGGGAAGTCTGGGGGTGGGGCAGGAAGGGGGCACGTGGCCACCAGGGGCTGGGCCTGATGATGTTGTGGCATTGCTGAGCCGCACCCTGGGGACCGTGACAGGGTGCTGCTGTGGCTCGGCTCACTTACAGCTGCTGCAGCTGCGGGTTGTTCATCATGTTGGAGGCCTGCGGGAAGGACAGGCCGTCAGGAAGCCCCGCCCGGGCGCCCCGGGGATCACAGTCCCAAGCCCACCCTTGACCTCGGCGCCAGGGCCGCTGCACCCACCGTCGGGCATCGGAGGTGCCGAGAGGCTGGGGCCCGCCGGGCCCCTCCCAGGCACAGAAGAGGGGGCAGGGCATGGCTCTCGGGGGGCCCCAGGACAGATGTCGAGTGCCTGGCACCCGGAGGTGGCGCCTGTGCCGTGGGGTCCCGTGGGAGCTGGTGGTGGCAGAGGCCTGGGGGCAAGGCCAGCTGCGGGGCCGCCCCGGTCGCCCACTCACCATGCTGATGAAGCTGGGGTTGCTAAGCAGGCCGGCGATGTCGAAGCTGCCCGTGCCGCCCGTCTGCGGGTGAGAGGGGGCCTGGTGAGCACGGTGCTGCCGGCTCCGGGGCCCTCCCGCACCCCCGCGTGCTCCACTCACCGGGCTCGGGGCCTCCCGCAGCTTCTGCTCAGCGATTCTGAGGTTGGACTTGTAGGTCTCGTTGTCGGGGTCCAGCTCCAACGCCTTCTTGTAGTAGGCCACGGCCTCCGCGTGCTTGCTCAAGCTCGACAGCGCCAGGCTGCGGGGCACAGGCAGGAGGTGGGCATGGGCCGAGGATGGGGGGGCAGGGGGTGTCAGGTGCGGGGATGGGGGGGTCGCCTCGCTGCTCACCCCATGCGCCCGTAGGCCTTGCTGTAGCACGGGTCAATGCAGATGGCGCGTTCACAGTCCCGCACGGCGCCCGTGTAGTTGCCCAGCTTGCTGTAGGCCGCGGCTCTGCGGAGAACAAGGCGGGCAGCTTTCACTGGGCTGTGGTCCACGTGCCCACGCACACACAGGAGGCCGCTGGGAGGCCACGGGCAGCCACAGCGTGGGGACCTGAGCTGCTCCCCAACACTCAGCGACGAGGGCTCCAGGTCCAGCAGAGGCGGCCACCACCGTGCCCGAGGCGGCCAGGGTCTGCGGCCACTCTAAGGGGTGCGTGCTTAGGAGCCTGGGGTGTCAAGATCTTCCACAGGACACGCTCCAGGGGCGGGGGAAGAGAGGCAGGCACGCTGGCCAGGACCTCCTGTGACAGCTGCGTACCATGGGGTGGAGAGCCGGGGCCCAGCTCACAGCTCCTGCCACAGGGGCGGCTGCCGCAGGACCTGCCTGTGGTCCCAGGCGCTTCTCACAAGGGAGCAGCCCAAAGGGTGAGCATGGTGGGGCAGCGGGCAGGGTGCCACCTGCAATGCCCACTCCAGTTCCCCTGGAGAGCAGCAGAGGACGGCCCCAGCGTTTGGACCCCCGCACCCACGTGGCAGACCTGCGTGGCGCCCCTGGCTTCCACCCTCCCCGCACCTGTTGCAGAAGTAGACGGCGTTGGCCGGGTTCAGCTCGATGGCTTTGCCGTAGAAGTGCACGGCGGCCTCGAAGTTTTCCACCTTCATCTGTTCGTTCCCTAGACGGGTAGAGGAGAGAGAGGCCCAGCTGCCCCGCTGCGGACGGACGTCCCCAACGGGCACGGCAGAGCAGGCAGATGCCTGCCATGTCACAGCGCCGCTGCCAAGGGGGTGTGGGCACCTGGGGCGGGTGGGAGTGTTCTGGGGCATGTGATCCCCGGCATGGCGGGCACTGAGTCACGCGAAGTTTAGCCAGGAAAATGTGAAGTCGGGGGGTTTAGGTTCAACCTCTACTGCGCTCCAGAACATTCTAACTACCCCAAAAGGATCCCCCACTCCATCCTCGGTCCCTGCCAACACCCACTCCTGGCAGCCCACCCTACCTCACCCCATCCTCTCCCGGTAGCCCACTCCACCTCATCCTGTTCTCTCCCACCTTCGGTTTTAAGGCGCTCGGCCTCGGCAGAGTCTTCCTCTGATGGTGGGGTCCGCTCTGGGCTCCTCAGGTCAGGTGGAGGCTCCTGTTGGGACACAGCCCACGGCCTGCTGTTCCACCACCCTCAGGTGCCGGGCCCAGTGTCGCCAGCCCCCATCACCGCTGTCCCCAGACTCACCTTGCCACTGGCAGCCGCCTCAAAGATCTCTGGTAGCGTCTGGGGGAGAGCCAGGTCGCTGTCTTCCAACGATACCCCGAAAGCCGTCTCCAGACACTGGATGGCGACTACAAGAGCAGAGGCCTTGCTGTGAGGGCATGCCAGGCACTGCCCGCACCGACCCTGGCAGAGACCTTGCTGTGAAGGCATGCCAGGCACTGCCCGCACCGACCCTGGCAGAGGCCTTGCTGTGAGGGCACGCCAGGCGCTGCAAGCACTGACCCTGGCAGAGGCCTTGCTGCGAGGGCACGCCAGGCGCTGCCCGCACCGACCCTGGCAGAGGCATTGCTGCGAGGGCCCGCCAGGCGCTGCCCGCACTGACCCTGTCGCTGCTCCCTTGTAACGACTCCCAGGCCCAGGAGCCCCCTGGGGTTTGCTCTGGGTTCCTCTTGCTACTGTCAATCTTGGCAGCTCAACAAGGACACTGGGCCTCCCCGAGGAGCTGCCAGCTAAGTGTGCTGGGGACAGGAGTGCCCCTGGCAGCTCCAAGGGGACCTGAGCCATCCTTGTACATCTGTAGGACAGGATTTATAGCAGGAGTCAGGCCTGGGGCGGGATGTGCTGGGAGCCCTCAGGCTGGCCAGTGCATTCAGCAAATGGCGTTGTGTAGGTGTTGTCTGCTCTGGCCGTGAGCAGCCCGTGTCAACAGCCTCCTCCAGCCCAGGGCCGTGTCCACCCTGGGGTGCCCTGCACGGGCAGCCAGCCCCACGGCCGTCCATATACAAGTGCACCGAGGCCTGGCAGGACCTGGCCCTTGGAGCTGCGTGACCCTTCGGTATCAGTGGCCCTGGTGGGATCAGGCTGGGTGGGTGGGGATGGCACGATGGAAGGAGCCTTTCTGTGTGGCTGGTGAGCACAGAACATTCTAGAAGTGCACACTAAGAAAAAGGGGCGGGAAGGAGGTGACGGTTGATGGATGGCGGCTATGAGGCCGCCGTGCCCCTTGGGGTGGCTGTACCTTCTAGGCTCTCCTGCGCGTCCGAAGAGAGCCCGCCGTGCCGCAGCTGCTCATGCAGGAACTGGATGATGGCGTAAGCCAGGCGCTTCTTGTTGTCCATCTCGAGATGGGGTCACGGGACGCCGGGCGCTTCCACCGTCTGTGGGTTCCAAGGCCGAGAGCATGAGGCCCCAGAGGTGCGGGCTGGCGAGGGGTGAAGTGGTGTGGGCCCACCTGCTCCCACAGCACCCACAGGGATCCCCAGACCTGAGTCGAGGCGGAGGCACTCGAAGCACCCATCCCGCTGTCCCACGTCACAGCCCAAGAGCTCTCGTAGTTTACCCACAGGCTGGGCACACCCCCCACAGCTCCCGGGGGCCCCAGGCTGTGACAGAGAGCCAGGGTGCCGGCAAGCAGTGGGCTACAGCAGGACACAGCCATTTCTCAGGGTCCAGACCCTGGAAGGACTTGGGTCGCAGCGACCACCCTGGTGCCACAGACGCCTGCGCACGTGGCCTGGTGGGTGGGAGGGGTTTGCCTGGTACCACCAGGGTGCCTGTGTCTCTTGGGAACTGTGGGTGCCAGAAGCTCCTGGGGCTGTACCCCGGACATGGAAGCCAACAGGCCCCAGCTTCTCCGCCACGTGTCGGGACCCTTTGCCTGAGACCCCACTGGCCGGGCACAGGACTGGCCATCTGTTCCTCCGGAGCGCCTGCAGTGCAGCGTGTGCCGAGTGGGCTCTGCATGCTCCCAGATGAACTCGGGGTGTCGCTTCCCCAGAGTCGCAGGGTGTGGAACAGTGCCCCCATACTTCTCCCCTCTGTGCCAGGAGCCTGGCTGTCCCCAGAGGCCACCGGGTCAGCCCCAGCTGAAAATCACGACCACCAAGCGATGCTGGGAGAGCCGGGCACGGGACCGCAGCTCACGCCCGCCTGCATCCCACCAGCTGGGGCTGCAGGCTGGAACTGCCCTGACCACTTTGGGCGTGAGAACCAGGGCAGCCTGCAGGGCTCCGGCCGTGGGGCAGCGGTCATTCCTTCTGCGGCCGTCACCAAGGCCCGACCCCAGCTGCCCTGGCTGGGATCTGGAGTCCCCAAACCCGACACAGCCCAGGAGCCTCCGTCCCTCCCTGCCCAGAGCCCATCACTGGGAGCAAGGCCGAAACCCGTCCATTGGGGTGTGCCCCCTGTTAGCCAGGGTGTGACTTGCATCCACGACCCCTGCCCATTGGGGCGGAACCCCATTCCGAGATTCCCGTTCAACAGGCCGTGCGTGACCCCTGTCCATCCGGGCACTGGGGAGACCTCTTCTGTCTCCCTCAGACCCCCAGACCTGCTGTGAACTCAGGGCAGCGTCCACCCCTCGGTGGGCTCCGGGACCTCACTGTCTAGCTCAGGGTGCCAACCTGGGGTTCCTGCTCTGTGACCACACAGGGACAGCCTCCACCAGAGCAGGGAGCCGAGGAGCTGGTCACTTGGGTATGGGGGACGGGGGCAGGGGGGGTGGAGACACTGGCCATGACAGTAGTCCCCCAAAATGGGGTGCCAGGGACAGGATGGGTCCCCAAGTCACAGAACCGGAGCCAGCGCCTCACTACGAGTGGGGTGCCCTCGTCAGTGGTCGGAGGGACCCCCCCATCCTGAGGGGCTGGACCTGCCAGGGCATGGGGACGAGTAGGGCCGCCCCCTCCGCCGCCAGCCTCTTTACTCCCAAGTATCCAGCTCTCAGGCTGAAGCCCCCTCAGGGCTCACTGCCCCCTGAGCCGCGGCCATGGACAGCCGAGCCCCACGACCCCGGCCGCGGACACCCCCTGCCCCCCGAGCCCCCCGGGCCCTGCCCGTGGACACCCCCTGCCCCCCGAACCCCGACCGTGGACACCCGAGCCCCCCCAGCCCTGGCCATGGACAGCCGAGCCCCCCGACCCCGGCCGCGGACACCCCCTGCCCCCCGAGGCCTGGCCGCGGACACCCCCTGCCCCCCGAGCCCCCCGGGCCCTGCCCGTGGACACCCCCTGCCCCCGAGCCCTGGCCGTGGACACCCGAGCCCCCCGAAACCTGGCTGTGGACACCCCGAGTCCCGGCCGAGGACACCCGAGCCCCCAAGCCTTGGCCATGGACACCCGAGCCCCCCCAGCCTTGGCCATGGACACCCGAGCCCCCCCAGCCCTGGCCATGGACACCCGAGCCCCCCGAAACCCGCCTGTGGACACCCCGAGTCCCGGCGGAGGACACCCGAGCCCCCAAGCCTTGGCCATGGACACCCAAGCCCCCCCAGCCCTGCCCGTGGACATCCCCTGCCCCCGAGCCCCCCGAACCCCGACCGTAGACACCCGAGCCCCCCCAGCCCTGCCCGTGGACACCCGAGCCCCCCCAGCCCTGCCCGTGGACATCCCCTGCCCCCCGAACCCCGGCCGTAGACACCCGAGCCCCCCGACCCCGGCCGCGGACACCCCCTGCCCAGGCCCAGCGCCGAGGACCCCACACTCACCTCTCCGGCGACCGAGCCCCGACCCGACGGCTGCGCCTGCGCTCCGCGGCGCGCCGGCCCAGCCCCCTGGAGGAGCTGCGCACGCGCAGCCGGGCCCCGGGTGCCGGTAGGCCTTCGCTGGGCGCAGGCGCGTCCGGGGGAAGTGATGCAACCGAGAGGGCGGGAAGCCGCGACGGGTGTGAGGGCAACTGACCTCGGCGACCTGAGGGAGGCCGGAAATGGAGTCCGATTTCCGGTCCCGAGCCTACAGCGTCGCCTGCTCGGACGACCGCCGGTGCCCGGAGCCGACCACGTGCGGCGGAGCGTGTCACGTGATCCCGCCGTGTGCCCGCACGCGCTGTCGGGCTCCGCGTGCTCTTGGAAGGGTGACGGTGCACTAGCGGCGGCCGTTTCCATAGAAACCGCGCGGCCCGGACTGAACGGGAGGAACCGGACGTCGGAAGCGGTGCTGCGCGTGCGCACGGCGGTTCCGACGCTGCTGCCCGGCCTCCCGGGTCGGGCGGAAGTGGGCGGTGCGCGGGCGCCCCGCCGTCCCGGCATGCCACGGGCACGTGCCCCCGCGGAGCGCGGCGAGCGGGCTGCGGTGCTCGGCCGGCCGCCATGAAGCCGCCCGCAGGTATCCGGCCGTCCGCTGCGGGCCCCGCGTCCTCGGGCCTCGTCGCTCCTGCCCCGGTCAGCGCGGGGCGGGGACCCTCGGCCCGGCCTCCCCGGGGCTGCTCGAGGAGGCACCGGGGTGCGCAGGCAGCCTCAGCTGCGTGTCATTCATTCTAGAACACGAGTCCAGGAGCTGTCCGCTGCGGGCGGGTGCAGCCACTGGTGGCCGGGGCTGACCGGAATGGACCGGGGTGGCCGGGGTGACTGGAATGGACCGGGGTGGCCGGGGTGACTGGAATGGACCGGGGTGGCCGGAATGGACCGGGGTGGCCGGAATGGACGGGGGTGGCCGGGGTGACTGGAATGGACGGGAGTAGCCGGCGGTGACCGGACGGAATGGCCGGGGGTGGCAGGAGACGCGCGGGTGCAGCCCCAGATGGACAAGGGCAGCCGGGTGCATTCTCAGCATGGCCAGGGGCGCCGGGATGACCTAGATGACCAGCGGCGTCCGGGGTGGACAAAGGTGGCCAGGTGCAACCAGGGGTGGCCAGGGGCAGCCGGGTGTAACCTCGGCATGGCTGGGCGCCAGGAGGTCCCGGACTGCACCCTCTTGCAGCATTAGGGTGTCGTGTGTGGGGTGGCCGAGGAAGCCACGTGACCCCGTCCCGCGAGTCCAGCAGGTTGCATTTGTTCAGGTTGCAGGAAAGGTTCGCCTACTTGTGCTTGGCCCCTGGCCAGGAGGGCAGCCCGTCGCGATCCTGTTAACACTGAGTCGGGCTGCTGGGTTGGCCAGTAGTGGCAGGGCGCACACGTGCCGGAAAATGCCCGGCAAGGCTAGACCGTGAGGTGGGCACCTGCGTGCAGGGTGGTGGGTTTTCAGAGCCTCGTGTCTCCCAGGCTGCTCCCCACTGGGTGACCTGAGGTTGGAACCCATTCCCCCCCAACCGGGGTTGGCAGGTGGCAGAGTGGGCAGGGGATCCGGCTGGCCCTCTGTCAGTCTCCTGTAGGGTTTCTTTTTGCCTGAGAGGGGCCCCATGGTGACACACACACACACATCCTTATAGCATGGGTTGGGGCGTCACCCTGGGCACTATGCACCAGCAACGCATGTCTCTGTGTCGGGTCGGGGGTCAACCCCGGCACTGCCTGCCAACACCCTATGTCCCTGTCGGGTGGGGGAGGGTGGGCAGTATGCCCGGCTACTCCCCCCACAGACTGCTCTGAGCAGCCACCCCTGCCCCCCTTCTCACCTGTGCAGCCTGCGCGGGCGGCGATGTCCCGGACGCGGCCGCGGCGTGCGCCCCCGTGGACGCGCTGCGCTGGGACCTGGATGCCCAGCAGATCCAGGCGCTCACCCAGCAGCTGATGGCACAGACCAAGCGTGTGTACGACCGGGTGGGCGCCCAGTCTTTCGACGAGGTGTCCTACGAGAGCACCCTCAAGGCGCTGGCCGACGTGGAGGTGACTTACACAGGTGAGCCAGGGCGAGGGGCGGGCAGGGGGTACGAGGTCCGCGCCTCGGGGTCAGTGGCGGCGGGGGCTGGAGGGCTTGAAGCGTGCGGCCTCCGGCTGTCCCTAACACAGAGCCGGTTTCCTTCCTGCCATATCCCCCGGACCCTGGGCGTGTGTCCTCGGCTTCCCTCCCGTTCACGTGCCACGAGTGAGGCAGACCTCCCGCGAGGGCCTTGCGCTCTGTCCGTGCCAGGCGGAGGGAGGGACCCCGTCCCCTGGAGGAAAACGGGTGCCCCGGCCCTGCTGACACGGTGGGGGCGGCCGGGCAGGTCCTCACGCCTGTCCCCTCACCCCCCTCGACCCTTCCAGTTCAGAGAAACGTCTTGGACTTCCCCCAGCACGTGTCCCCGGCCAAGGACATCCGCGCGGCCAGCACGGAGGCCGACAAGCAGCTGTCGGAGTTTGACGTGGAGATGAGCATGCGGCAGGACGTGTACCAGAGGATCGTGTGGCTGCAGGTGCGGCAGCCTGGCGGGGGGCGTGGACAGAGGGGCACCCCAGCTTGGCCAGACGTCCACCACCCTCAAGGTCACGTCCACCCCCAAGGTCACGTCCTTAAAGTCCCAGGCAGGCGACCGTCGGGGCTGTCCCCGCAAGCTGTGTTCTCGCGCGTGGGTGGCGCGTGGGTGACATCCTGGAGTCCCGCTCGCCCACGCCCTGTGGCCGACATCTGCCTATTTGCCACAGGAGAAGGTTCCCAAGGAGTCGCTGAGGCCGGAGGCGGCCCGCTACCTGGAGCGGCTGATCCAGCTGGGCCGGAGGAACGGGCTGCACCTGCCTACGGAGACCCAGGAGGCAAGCGCCCCCTTGGAAGGGGACACCCAGCCTGGAGGGCAGCTCGGTCCCCTCCCACGGGCCTGGTTGTAGGAAGAAGGGCCCAGGCTGACAGAGGGGCTGGGAATCACCCTGACAGCAGGGCAGGGCACCAAGCAGGCTGTGCCGCCCCCCAGTGTGGGCATTCCAAGGGTAGTGCCAGGGGGTGGGGTGCTGCGGGTAGGGGAAGCTGCCATCATCATATAACTGGATGGGGCTGTGGGCACTCGGGGGGCCAAGCGTGGAGCTGCTGCTGGGATTCCTCTGGGAGGAGGGGGGTCCCGGCCAGGCTGCAGGTGGATGCCCCCAGGCGCAGCAGGGCCCCAGTCAGGACCCTGAGGAAAGGGCTGCCTGCTGCCACAGTGCCTTTCACGTTGGCCGCCCCGGGTGGGGCCCTGGGGTGGTGGGGTGACCTCGCACAAGCCAGGGGAGTAGCGGAGGGACAGGAGAGGAAGGGAGCCGCCCTGGGGCCATGCCTGTGAATGGGCCTTGGCCTAGGAGCTGGACCCAGGTACCCTGAGGCTGCCCTTAGCCCAGAAGGGCTGAAGCATGTGTCCCAGGGCCTCTGCTGCGGTCCACGTCCTATCATGGTCACCTCCTCACCCTGCAGAGCGGCCTAGTGGCCATGCTGGAGATGACCGCTTGTCTGGAACCTGCATTGCTGGGGTTGCCTTTTGAAAATGGCCTCTGGACCTGTGTTGCAGTGCGGTGGGGAAAGCCCCGGCCTGCAGCGCTGGCGTCCCCTGTTGGGCGCTCTGCGTCTGTGCAGCTCCCCGCTGATGGCCTTTGGGAATGCAGCGGAAGATGGCCCAAGGGCCCAAGTTGCTTCTGACTCCCGGCTGTGGCCTGACTACTGTGGCCATCTTGCGGTGGGGGTGGGGGGAAGGCACCCGCATCGGGCCCCTGTGGCCATGGCCTTGTGCCCTGGCCGGCCAGGCGGGGAATTCAGCTGGTTAGGATCAAGCCAGGCCAGTGGCCTCCCAGGTGCCCTGCCTCTCACCTGCCTTCGTGTTGCATACGCCCCCTTGGCCCTGGAGCAGCAGTGTCAGATCCCCGAACCATCAGCAGGGTGCTTCCCCGGCTCCCCAGCCTCCCCCTCACCGTCCTCTGTGTCCTCACCGTCCTCTGTCTGTGCAGAAAATCAAAAGCATCAAGAAGAAGCTGAGCCTGCTGTGTATCGACTTCAACAAGAACCTCAATGAGGACACCACCTTTCTGCCGTTCACGCGCGAGGAGCTGGGTACGGGGGAGTGGCGTCCAGCCTGATGGGGGGGCCATCTCTGGGAGGCCGAGGCATCGAGGTGGTAGCACCCTGGGATGCCGGAGCTCTCTGTGCTTGAGAAGTTAAGCTCAGGGACGTGCTGCCAGAAGGAGCCAAGCCCAGAGGCAGGAAGGGTGGGTGCTCCTTGGTGCTGGGTCTGCCCAGGCCAGGCCCAGGGAGCCCAGTGGGCGTCCAGTGTCCCAGCCCACGCCAGGGCTGCCACAGGCCCATGGGAGACTGCCTCACATTGGAGTCCTCCCCCCAAGGGTCCCCGGTTCCTCTACCCCTCCTGTGCCCTCTAGGAGTTCCCCAGGTGGGAGCACGCTGACCAGCAGGGAAGGGGCGATCCCACTGCCCCAGCAGTTGTAGTCTGTGTGAGGGGCTGGGGCTAGAGGACGGAGTGCGGTGGGTGCCCACGGCCATGGCGGGGCAGGGCTGCCTGCAAGGAAGACCCCCGCCAAGACGGCTCCCCAGAGGTTGACGGGTGCCCCGCTCGCCCCCAGGCGGGCTCCCCGAGGACTTCCTGAGCTCCCTTGAGAAGATGGAGGACGGCAAGCTGAAAGTCACGCTCAAGTACCCGCACTACTTCCCCCTGCTCAAGAAGTGCCACGTGCCCGAGACGAGGAGGAAGGTGGAGGAGGCCTTCAACTGCCGCTGCAAGGAGGTGAGTGGGGCGACCAGGGTCCCCCCCGCCCCCAGCCCCCAGGCCTGGACCCAGTCCTGCCCCCTGCCATCAGCTGCCAGAGGGCCGCCCCGTGCCTTCCAGCTCCCCCCCAATCCTGTGAGGCCTCCGATTGCAGGCCACCGTGAGCGTCTCAATCCAACCAGGGTCGGGAGAGGGCGCCTGGGGGCTCCCTTGGCGGTGGCGGGAGCACCCCCTCTTCCCATTTGCTCTCACTGCACTTGCGATTTGGGGGCCCCGGGTCCCTAGGGAAAGCCCTGCCCTTGGGAATGGTGCCTGGAGCACCCGTCCCCACTGCCCGGGTTGGCGGCAGCAGCACAGGCCCGCTGGGGTCCGGGCCCACAGGGCCATGGTGTGCCACTGCCTTCCCTGCCCTCCCTGCGGTCAGCAGCAGGCCCTGCCCTGACCAGCCGGTGTGCAGTGCTCGCCCAAGTGGGCAGAGCCCCTGGCACGGCAGCCACACCCACAGAGGCCCAAGACCTTCACCACGTGCCCCCTTTCTGGGTCATGAGACTGAGGGCAGACGCTCCTGGGGGCAGGGGCTGGCGACACCCGGGGCTGTGTGGCTGACTGCCGGCTCGCACAGGAGAACTGCGCCATCCTGCGGGAGTTGGTGGCCCTGCGCGCGCAGAAGTCGCAGCTGCTGGGCTTCAGCACGCACGCCGACTACGTGCTGGAGATGAACATGGCCAAGAGCAGCCAGACCGTGGCCACTTTCCTGGGTAGCCGTGCTGGGGGCCCTGGGGAGGGTGGGGAGATGGGGGAGCCCTGGGTGGCCCCTGGGGAGGGCTGGCAGCCCCCAGGGGTGGGTAGGCAGGCTGTGGAGAAAGCCGGTGCCCCAGCTATGCCCATGTCTGTCCGGCAGACGAGCTAGCCCAGAAGCTGAAGCCGCTAGGGGAACAGGAGCGGGCTGCCATCCTGGAGCTGAAGCAGGCCGAGTGCGCCCGGCGGGGCCTGCCCTTCGACGGCTGCATCCACGCCTGGGACCTGCGCTACTACATGAACCAGGTGGAGGAGACGCGCTACCACGTGGACCAGAACCTGCTCAAGGAGTATTTCCCCGTGCAGGTGGTCACGCAGGGCCTGCTAGGCATCTACCAGGAGCTCCTGGGGCTCACCTTCCGCCTGGAGGAGGGCGCTGCCGTGTGGCACCCCGACGTGCAGCTCTACACCGTGCATGATGCCGCATCCGGGCAGCTGCTGGGCAAGTTCTACCTGGACCTGTACCCCAGGTGGGCGCGGGCGGCGGGGCTGCGTGGGCGCCGGCGGGGTCCTGTACCCTCCCTCCCCAGCCCTGAGCCTCACCCCGCCCACCCTCGGCCCCAGGGAAGGCAAGTACGGGCACGCGGCGTGCTTCGGCCTGCAGCCGGGCTGCCTGAGGCCTGACGGGAGCCGGCAGATCGCCATCGCGGCCATGGTGGCCAACTTCACCAAGCCCACGCCGGACGCACCGTCCCTGCTGCAGCATGGTGAGGTGGAGACCTGTTTCCACGAGTTCGGCCACGTGATGCACCAGCTGTGCTCGCAGGTGAGTGTGGGGCACGCCGTGACCCCACATATGCAGGGACCCCACACACACGGCCACGTGACCCCCCCAGCTCTGCTCAAAGCGGGGGGGGGACTCCCATGTGGGTGCAGGACCCAAGCTTCCCCAGGGACATTGGCAGGGACCCAGCGGGGAAGTGGGGCAGCCGGGGCTGCTAGTCTGCGCTGGCCTGAGGTGTGGCCATCACAGGGGGTGGCTTGACCGGACTGCCTCAGCCCCAGCCTTAACGTCCTCATGTCCACATCTGGGGGCACCAGGAATCGGGACCGCCAGCCTGGGGGAGCTGCGTGTGGGAGGGTGAGACTCGGCTGGCAAGTAGCAGAGGCCCGACCCCTAGCGAGCCACCGTCAGCGCCGTTGCTGCAAGACACGAGTGGGCCCGCGGCAGCCATGGTGCCCCAGGAGGCCTTGGCGCGGTACCCGAGCTCCAAGAGCGGCTCAGAGGGGCCTCGCTAGGGTTTGCTGAGCCCTGGGAGCTCATTTGTCTCTGCAGTCTCCGCTCACAGGAATGCCCGTGTCTGGGGGTGGGGCGGGTGGCATGCCGGTGGCCCGGGTCAGGCGGGGACTTGGGGCTGGGGTCCGGGAGGACGTGGCTGAGCCCCGCACCGCCCCTGCAGGCGGAGTTCGCCATGTTCAGCGGGACGCACGTGGAGCGGGACTTCGTGGAGGCGCCGTCCCAGATGCTGGAGAACTGGGTGTGGGAGGAAGAGCCGCTGCGCCGCATGTCACAGCACTACCGCACTGGCAACGCGCTGCCCGCAGAGCTGCTGGACAAGCTCATCCGCTCCCGGCAGGCCAACACTGGTACAGCCGGGGCCCGGCCTGGGGGGGTGGGCGGGGAGGAGCCCGGCCCAAGGCACCCCGCCAGCCCCACTGCTTCCTCCCGCCCACCCAGGTCTCTTCAACCTGCGCCAGATAGTCCTGGCCAAGGTGGACCAGGCCCTGCACACGCAGACGGACGCAGACCCGGCCGAGGAGTATGCCCGGCTCTGCCAGGAAATCCTTGGGGTGCCCGCCACGCCAGGTGTGTGCCGTGCAGAGCTGCCACCCGGGAGCCCCTCCTGGGTTTCCCCAAGTGGCCGTGGCAGTCAGGTCCTGGACCTCCGTGCTGCTGTCCCAAGGGTGTGGGCAAGGAGCTGGAAGGGAAGAACAGAACAGCTGCGTGTGTGTGGTCCCCACATACGTTGGCACGGGTGGGCACACTCCCATGTTCAGCTGACTGGGCAGTTAGCAGGGCCAGCGCACGACAGTACCCGCGCTAGGGACCTTGGCTGGTGCCACAGCCCCCCTCCCACGGGCCTTGCAACGGGCACCAGTGTGTCCTGGGGCCGCGTCACCCACCTGCTCCCTGTCACCTGGCGGGGACACTGGGCTGGGACCTGAGCCTCGCCTGCCCACTCCAGGGACCAACATGCCTGCCACCTTTGGCCACCTGGCCGGGGGCTACGACGCACAGTACTACGGCTACCTGTGGAGCGAGGTGTACTCCATGGACATGTTCCACACGCGCTTCCGGCAAGAGGGCATCCTGAATGCCAAGGTGAGGGGACGCTGCACCTGCTGCCGAGGCCCCGGGACACCCCCACCTCCACCCCAGGCTGGGCGCCGGTGACCGCTGCTGTCCCCTGACACTGCTGCCCTGGCTGACCTGGGCAGGCCGCTCCGGCTGCCTCCTGTGCCAGGCGACAGGCAGCCGTCCCTGCGCTGCGGGCCCCGCTGCCACACATGCTGTGTCAGCCTTGGCCGAGGCTGGGTCCCCTGAGCTCAAAGCCGATGGGGTCAGCAGTCAGGGAGACGGCCCGAGAGTCGCCCAGCCACGCCTGGCCCCTCCAGTTGTCCTGCCGTGGGTTCGGCCCCCTGCGCTCGCCCCGCCCGCCTGTGCTCCTGCCTCAGGGGACCCTTGTGCCCCCACAGGTGGGCATGGACTACAGAAGTTGCATCCTGAGGCCCGGCGGCTCCGAGGACGCCAGCGCCATGCTGAAGCGCTTCCTGGGGCGCGGGCCCAAGCAGGACGCCTTCCTCCTGAGCAAGGGGCTGTGTGTGGAGGACAGCGTGTCGCCTGCCCTGGTGCCTTAGCCTGCCTGCCCCGGGGCAGCGCTGGAGCCTGTGCGGGGTGCCCAGGCACTTCTCACCTCCATCATGGGCCACCTCCAGGGGTTAGCTGGTCCCCTCCCCCAGAACCTGCCATCATTAAAAGTTTTAACCAGAAGGTGGGGTGCCCGGCCCATCTTTGCTGCTGGCCCCTGTCTGCCAGGTCAGTGGCTGGGGGGAACCCTGGGAGGGCGCCTGCCCCCCCTGAGCGGGCTGGGGTCCCAGCGTCTCTATCCGCAAGTTCTGCTCCCCAACCCCGACTTCGTGAAGGAGCAGGCGTGGCCTTCCCGGGACCTGCAGCTGGACACAGCCCCATTAGTGCCCTCCACTGTGCCAGCCAGCCAGCACGGTCCTCCTTCTAAGGGTCAGCCGGATCTGACAGGAGCTGGGCTCTGACGGTCTGGCACGGCCAGCAGGGAGGATGGAGGCCTGTCTCTCGGTGCAGTCCCTGGGCAGGGTTTCTTACGACCAGCACAGGTAGGCATGCCCCGGCAGCCTGTGGCATCTGTGACCGGGAGCTTGGGGGCAGTCCACCTGCTGTTCATGGCCCGTCCTCCTGTCCCCTCACTAGGAGCCATCCTGCCCCCGCCCCCAGAGGGGTTCGTGGGGCAGGACCAGCCACCTCCACCGCCACCACCCCACCTCTGGGCCACTGCCTGTCCTCTCACTCCCGTTGCCGCCCGCTGGCTCGGCCTCCAGTGCCCGTTTCCATGACAATTACGCAGGACAGGCGGCCACGTGGCCGGGGCAATAATGCCGAGTACGTGCCAGCCGAGCCCGAGCTCACAGCAGCTGCGGCCACCCCCGCACAGGGCGCCTTGCGGCACTCTGCCCCTGACGGGCTGCGGGCCTGGCAGGGGTGATTGTGGCCTCTGCCCACATGAGGGGTGACTGGGCCTGTCCTCTCCTCATAGCCAGGCTCCCTTCCCAGGCACTGTAGATTCACTGCTGCTTTCCTAACTTTTTAATAAAAATGTAAATTCTTTCCTAGTTTTCAAAGGCAGAGAGAGGTCTTGTGCAGGTGCTGGGTCGACCCCGAGGGTCCATGAGGGTGGCGGCTGGGCCGGCCTGGCAGCAGGGACCCCCGGGACGTCCCCACACACACAAGAGACAGCAAGAGACATCTCTCAGCTGCTGGCTCACTCCCATGTGGCTGCCATGGCATGCTCCATCCGGCTCGCCCCATGGGTGCAGGGGCTCAGCACCAGGCCCTCCACACTGCTCTCCCTGTGGCGCCATCAGCAGGGAGCAGCCGCACCCAGCTGGCTCCCTCCCATGGGGTGCAGGTGCCTCTGGCCACGGCCATCCCCACAGCGTGATGTTCCAACCCACGGCCTTTGCTTGCTCAGTCCGTGAGGACGCGTGGAACTGAACAACCGCCCTTGCGCTGGACACCTGGCCCCACCGGGGTCTGTGCTGGGCAGAGGGGGGCTAGGGGTGCTAGGGGTACGATCCTCCATGACCCCAGAACTGGGTCGCCATCTGTGAAAACCCGGGAGGATTGAAGCTGGGGGCTCGGGACCAGTCAGGGTGTTGATGGCGGGCACTGTCTGGAGTGCCAGTCGCTGCCCCTGCTGTGGCCTGGCCCGGGGCTGAGGCCTCCTGAGGGCAGAACCCACAGAGGGACAGCTCTGTCCGTAACTGCCTGTGGGGCACATCCTTGAGGTCGCCCTGGGTCCCCAGCACACACAGGAGCCTCTGCCAGGGGAGAGCCTGAGTGACAGCACAGAGCCCCGCGCACACCAGAGGAGAGCCTGAGTGACAGCACGGAGCCCCGCCCACACCAGGGGAGAGCCTGAGTGACAGCACGGAGCCCCGCCCACACCAGCGGAGTTTGAGTGACAGCTCACATCCACTGTGTCGGGCCACAAGGTCACCCAGCCAGGACTTCTGACTCAGCTAGGATCGCTGCCCGCTCCCTTACCCCTTCCTGCCTGCCTGGGCCTGGCCCCAGCACGGCCTGCTACAGCACCCCCATGTGCGTGAAGGGTCACCCCTGTGAGGGCACAGTGGGGAAGGACACTGCCTGCCATGCCGGTTCAAGTTTAGAATTCCCCGAAAGTGGGGGCACCCTGCTAATGCTCCTGGGAAAGCAGCAGAAGCTGGTCCCATGGCACCCCCGTCATGGGGGACCCAGATGGAGCTCCTGGCTCAGACCTGGCCTCTGTGGTCGTTTGGGGAGTGGCCCAGCACTTGAAAGCCCTTAACCCTCCCAGCCCAGCTGCAAGGCCCTTCCCACACTCTCCTGGCCCCCATGGCACCTGCCCCAGGTGTATGTGGTTCCGGCTGCTTGTATGAGCATCAGATGGCAGTCCCAGCCCTTAGTGCACCCCAAGTTGTCCCCGCACCTGGGAGGTGAAGTTATGCTGCTGCAGCTGGCGGTCCTCCCAGGAGTCCCAGCAGCGCACCATGCCGTCCAGGCCGCCTGTCCACAGCCAGGTGCCATCTGAGTAGCCCTGGAACTGCCTGGAAGGGGCTCCACCGGCCATCTGCCTTGCCACGCAGCCCACCTGACCATGGTCTGGTTCTGCAGGTCCCAGACCACGATGTTGCCAGAGCTTGCGTCGGAGCTGATGGCCAGGGCATAGCAAGCAGGGGCCGAGGAGGTCAGTTCTGCCTTGATGTGGGGCGTGGGTGCTGCCAGGTCCCAGATGGACAGAGTGCTGGCCTCACCGCCCAGTCAGGCTCCAGCCATCCAGCTTGCAGGAGCGGATATAGTTGTCTCTGTTCTGGGGTCAGAGGAGAGAAGAGGTGGGCTGGCTGGCCCCAGGGTGGGGTCTGGGAGCAGCCAGAACAAGATCATGGGGCTCTGGGTTCTGGCCCTAGGCACAAGCCCCACCCCAGCTGGTCAGCTTGCTGATGCTGGCCTTCAGGTGCTGCCCTTACCGCGGAGGCTCTGTCCCACCTGCGGATGCTTCGAGCAGCCTCAGGGGGTGCAGGTGCAGGGGGTGTGGTCTGGGCGGAGAGGGGCGGAGCAAGGCAGGTCAAAATGCCGGCATGGGGGGGGTGGGCGTAAGGAGGCGCTGGCTGGCTGCACCTGCTGGCCACTGGGACTTCCTGAGCCTGCACGCCTCACCAGGTCTGTGTGGGCTTCTGTGCTGGAGGGAAGGCTGCTGGGCAGAACCGAGGGCTGGCTGCGTTGGGGAGAGAGAAAGCAACCCTTTGCTTTCTGGGGTCCCGGAGGCCACCCTGCTCGCCCTTCCCTGGCCAAATTCCCCTCACCACACGGGGCTGTCTGGAACACTACCTGTCCCCTCGCTTCAAGAAGCTGTGCGAAACCAGGCTCGCCCATCCTGCGCTGTGTCCAGGCCCATCTTCCCCGCACCTCGGGAGCCCCACGGGACACCTATGACCGCTGGGCGGTAGGGTGTTTGGGGAGGACCTGGCCTGAGTTTGTGCTTTGGTCCTGAAGGGTCAGGGCTGCTGTGGTCTAGGTGTGTGTGCACATGTATGGGGGGGTGCTAGCTTCTTCACTGGGACCTGCCTTCCTGGTACCTGTAGGGTCTTTGGCCACACCGTGGACATGAGGACTCAGGAATCAATTAGCGCGGGGCAGACTCTCACCCTGGCTGCAAGCCAGGTAAGCAGGGCCCCAGCATGGCGGTGGAGAGGTGCCGCTGGTGGCCACCTGTGCCGGACTTCCCTGGCAGCAGCTAGAGGCAGTTGAAGCCCCTGGCTGCCTCACCTAGAGACACGTGTAAAAGCCGACAGGTGCATCCAGTAGCCCCTGGTTGGAGGGAAACGCCCCCTCGGCAATGTGCCGAAAACAGGTTCTGGGGGGGCTTGACGCCCCTACAACCAACCCCGGGGGTGGTCAGACCCCAAGTGGGGTGCCTCTTGGATGGGTGTGGCTTGCGACTACCTGCCTGGCTAGCCCCGCCCCGTCTCACCTTGGAACTCCTGCCTCCGCCCACCAGGCACTGCCCATCCAGGACGGTCGGATCATGGTGGACGAGCTCCAGCAGCAACTTCCCAAGTGAGGGGCGCTCGCTCCGGGACGGGAGAGGGGGCCGGCTGAGGGGAGGGGTGACCTCCAGCCGCCTGTCTGTCCCTGCTCCATCCCCCAGATTCTCACTGAAGGTGACGGCACTCCTGGAGAACATGTACTACTTCGTAAGTGGCGGGGGAGCTGGGGAAGGGCCAGCTCTGTGTGCTGCCTGCCTCACTGCTTTCTAGAGCATTCCAGAAGGCTCCCTAACTCCAGTGTTGCACAAGGGACCCTAGGAGACGGTTGAAGCCTTGCAAACACAGCTGACAGAGCTGAAGAGCTCATGTTTTCCTTCTCTGGGAAACTTGGCGGAAAGGCAGCGTGAGAGATGGACAGTGTAATGGATTTTGGACCTGTTGGTCCTCCATGCGCTGGCTCACTCCCCACATGGCAGCCACAGCCGGGGCTGGGCGAGCCAGAAACCGGGAGCCAGGAGCCCTGTCCAGGTCCCCCCATGGGGGAGCAGGCCCCAGCACTCCGGCTTTCCTGGGTCTGCAGGTGTGGGTGGAGAGCGTGGCGCCCAGGGCCTCATGGGGCACAGCCCCTACCCCTGCTCCCTGGTGACCCTCTCTGTCCTTCCCCCTGTAGTGCCACAATGTCCGGCGTGACCTCCAGGACTTCCGGGAGCTGGTGAGCTGCCCAGCTGGAGCACAGAGGGAGTGGGCGGCACCTGTACCCAGAGCCCAATGGGTCCCCCATCCTCAGGGGCCCTGGGCTCTTGCATGGGTCAGCTGCTTCTGCTCAGAAGGGCCGGAGTTTGTCCTAGCCCTGGCTGCCAAGGGCTGGGGAGTATGTGTGTGTGCACGCACATGTGGGGGTTGCAGCGTCTGCAGGCCCCCCTGCTTCCTCCAGGATGCCCAGCCGGCCACAACGCGCCCTCCTGCCACCTGGCCTCCTTCCTGCTGGGCTGCTGGCCGGGCCAGCTGTGAATGGCAGGCAGCCAGGGCCATGTCTGCGCCTTAGCAGGGGCCTGGTGTGGGGAGCAGGGGGAGGGCCAGGAAGCCACGGGAACATGGTGATTCATTCATCAAATCTTTATCCACTGCCTGAGTGCTAAGGGCTGTCCCGGGTACCAGGATGCCCCAGCCGAGTGCCCTTGGGGTGAAGGGAGTGTGTCCCTCATGGGGGCCTGTCTCTCCATGGGGTCTGTCAGGGGCCTGGATGGATGTGGTTCAGTGGCTGAGGGAGTCAGCTGAGGTTACAGCCAGGGCTGGGTCAGACCTAAACCAGGAGCTCCATCTGGGTCTCTCCTGTGGGTACAGGACCCTCACTGCTGCCCCCACAGCAGGGAGCCAGACCAGAAGTGGACTGGAGCCCACCCAGAGGGGCATGGGGGGTTCTCAGCTGCTGCCCCTGCCCCTCCTGCAGATGCTGAGCCCAGGGGTGGTGTCCTCGGGCAGGCAGACAGGCAGAGGATGTGATCTGCTGGGTGACTGCCCCCACCCGGTGGCCCTGGCTCTGCCTGGGGTGTCCCCCATGCACCCCCGGACTTGACCATGACCCTGTCCACCCTCCTCAGATGGACAACTTCTCCGAACTGCTCAAGGCCTGCGACATCCCGGCACTAGAGGTAATGCAGTGAGGCCCCCCAGGTAGGGGGGGCAAGTCCCCAAGCCTCTCATGACACCCCTCCCCTCTGCCCAGCAGCCCAAGGTGGCCATGCCCTCACCCAGCATCAGTGATGACGCGGACCAGGTGGTACCCGAGCTGGTGCCTGAGTCGGAGCCAAGCACCCCCGAGGCCGCCCAGGAGGTGCCCTTCGAAGCCGTAGCAAGAGCCAAGCTGTTGTCTGACTGGCCAGAGCTGGCCTGGGCCCAGGACGGTGATCCCTGGCTTTGGCAGGATGTGCTCAGCTGGCAGCTGTGGCGGGTGTTGGCAGGACCTGGTCACACTAAAGACAAGGAGCCCAGGCATCTGAGTGAGTGTCCGGGGTACAAGGGGGGCTGGGGGCTGTAGGGGCCTCAGGCAGCACCATGATCGCCCCCCCCCAACCCTGCTGTCCCCCCGCCACTTCATGCCTCTCTGCAGCCCCAGAGAAGGAGGAGGAATCAGGACTGGTGAGTGAACTGGGTCACCGGGACCCTGTGGGCTGCCTGGGCTGGGACATACAGCAGAACTTGTCACTAACCTTGGCAAGAAGCGGGGTCCCCGGGCAGTGCCTGTTCAGGCCACCTGAGCCTGCCAGTCGGGCAGTGGACCTGACTCAGGCCTCCGTGTCTGAGGGCAGGAGGATGACAAGCTGGAATCTCACGACTTGGGCACCAAGGCCAAGGACACCAACTCGCGTAAGCTTCATTGGGAGGGTGAAGGGGCCAGCGGCTCAGCCCTAGGGGCACCTCTGTACTCACTACCCTCCTGCACCACCACCTCTCCCCAGCTCCCCAGCCCCCGGAGACCTCCAGCTCCTCGGAGGAATCCCCAGGCACCCGAGCAAGCCCAGGCCTGTCCAACGTAAGACCCCGGTTGCAGAGATGGGGGCAGGTGCATGGGAGGGGGTGGGGCAGCTATGTTCTCCTCCCACCTACAGGAGACCACGAGGAAGGTCCAGCGGCTGCTGAAGCTGCTGTGAGTGAGGGCTAAGTTGGTGGGGTCTGGGGTTGGGGAGCTCCCTGAGGAGGGCGGGACTGGGTGAGAAGGCCTCCCCCAGATGGGGCAGGGATGACAGGTGAGCAGGAGTTGGCCCTCAGGAGACAGAACCTCCCAGGCAGGAAGGGGAATGGGCAGAAGACCCCCTCCTCCCAAACCTGCCACCAGGCAGGTCACCCCAAGCCTCCCCTCTCAAGCTCCTGGGACCCCGAAGACTTTGAAGGTGCCGACCGGCGATGCTGGCGCCTGGGGGTCCCGAGCAGGCTGGAGAAGAAGCGGACGCTGCGGCACGGGGAGCCGGTGCTGGCTGTGGGGGTGAGCAGTTTCACTCGGCACGCCTTCACCTGCGGCCGGGCCGGCATCAAGGTGTGGAGCCTCGCGGACCTGGGGGTCGAGGCCCGGCTCCCGGAGAGCTGCTTGTTCCCGCCAGCACAGGTGAAGGGCAACTGGGCATGGGGCAAGGCGGGGCCGGGGCCAGTGGACACTCCACGGCGGGTGGACACTCACGGCTGCCCCGACCCCGCAGAGCTGCGAGGCCTACCTGCGTACCTGCCTGCTCACCTCCAATAACAGGAGCCTGCTCGCAGGTGGCCACAGCCTGCCCAGCGTGAGCCTGTGGGACCTGGCGGCGCCCTCCCTGCGGATCTCACACCAGCTGCCTTGTGAAGGCTACACCTGCCAGGCCCTGGCTGCCAACCTGGATGAAAACCTGGCTTTCGCCAGCTTCACCGACGGCACGGTCAGGATTTGGGACCTGCGCAGTCAGAGCGTGGTCAGGTACGCCCGGAGCAGGGTCCTTCCCTCACGCCCCAGCAGCCTTAGCACCCAGCGTGCCCTGCTAACTCACTCCCAGCATACCCTGCTGCCTCACTCCCAGCATCCCTTCACTCCCAGCCTTCCTCGAACCCGAGCTGGAGACGGTGGGAGAGCATGGTGTTGTTGCCCCACATTTGCTGGCCTCGGTTTGTGCATGTGGCCGGGTGGTTGACATACTCGCGTGTTCTGGGGAGGGGAGAGTTGCACAAGTTTGTGGCGCCCACACCAAGGTCGCCGTGTATGTGGGAGGGATACAGGGCAGCCCCAGCCTCCTCGCTGGTCCTGGAAGGTGGGCCTGGTGGCTGTGCAAGCTGTATCCTCACACTTCCCAGCCCGTGTGAACTGGAGCTGCCCAGGGCGCAGCTCTGGGATCTAATGTCACGTCAGAGCCCTGGGTGCCCTGGGGTGAGCTGGGAGTGTGCAGAGGTGGCCACGGGCAGGCAGATGCTGGACACTCAGTCCCACTCCACCCTCACTGCAGGGACTTCCACGGGCCACCCCACAGTGCCAAGAGCCTGGTGGTGAAGGCCCAGCAGGTGTGGACAGGGGGCCTGGACGCCTGCCTGCGGGGCTGGGACCTCCGCGCCCCAGCCCAGCCCCTGCAGTGGCCCATGAAGTCTCAGGTTTGGGGGTTCAGGGCTGTCCCAAGGGGCACTACAGGGAGGGATGGGGTCTGCACTATTTGGGAGATAAGCGGGCAGGCGGTCGCTCACCCAAGCTGCTGTCCGTGTGCCCCCTCAGATCATGAGCCTGGCCCACTGCCCCAACGAGGACTGGGTGGTCCTGGGCCTGGCCAGCGGCGAGCAGTGGCTGCATCCAACCAACAGCGGTAAGACGCGTTTGCTGGGCAGCCAGGAGAATCCCATCCTTGGCCTCAAGTTCTCCCCGTTTGGTAAGCAGCTGGGCTGGGGGGCTTGTATCCACTGTACACAGTCTAGTTTCCTGCCCGGCCCCGCCCCGTCCATCTCGCTGTGCCACCCGCAGCCAGCATCCTACCCCGTTTCTCCTGCTAGGCCGGTGGTGGGTGAGTGTGGACACCGATGGCCTGGTCAGCATCTGCTCCATGCCCCTGGGAGCCAAGGTGGTCCAGGTAGGGTGCAGGGTGTAGCCTGGATGGGTGCCGGGCTCATGCCGGGTAGGCACCGCCCCCACCCCTCAGCTCACCCCTTCTCCCACCCAGGTACCCGAAAACTCGTCCGCCATGTGCTGTGACGTGTGTAGCAACAGCTCCCTGGTGGCCGCGGGGACCGGGGACTGCGCCTCTGTGTACCAGGTCGCCTACTGAGTGGCCGTGGCCGTCCCCTGGCATGGGCTCCAGCCCCTGTCATGAGCCTTGAGGGGTTGGGGGGTGGGTGGTTCCCGTCAGCACCGTGAGGTTTAAGTTCGGGGTCCCAGGTCGTCTTTGCTGTGGGTCACGAGGAATAAAGCATTCAACAGAAGGCAAGAGGGGTTCCGTGCTGGCCGGGGGTTGGGGAAGGTGGTTCGCCTGTGGTCGCCCTGCTTGGGCCCAGTCCAGCCCCGGGTGGATGCTGTGCTCATCAAATCTATCTTGAGTCGAGAGCCAGGAATGCCAGGGCTTGAGTGGGTGGGGGCAAGGGTTATCCCTTCCCAGGGTGGGAACCACAAGGCCCAGGGGCCACAGACAGAGCAGGACAGATGTGTGCCTGGGTCACCTGCAGTGCCCCCACCTCAGCTGCCCCCTCCCACCCAGCTGCCTGCGGTGCTGCCTGCGGTGCCCCCCAAGATGCCCCCTGGGAGGCAGCACATGCAGGCCCAGGACTTGGGCCCCTGCACCCAGTGGGAGACCCAGATGGAGCTCCTGGCTTCAGCCGCTCAGCCCTGGCCGCTGGGGGCACCTGGGGAGCCGCCCAGGAGGTGGGGGTTCTGAGAGCAGCCCAGGGGGCCAGCTATGACTGTTGTCACTTGGTGATGGAAGGACCAGGTTCCTTCACCTGCACCTGTCTGTGGTGACCAGGGACTCAGCATGCCCCACTACCCTTGCAGACAGCCCCTGTGCCAGCACCCCGAGGCAGCTGTGATAAATGTTTATTTCCATCCAGGAAGGGCAGGAGGGAGGCAGAGGGGTGGGATGAGCACAGTCAGGGGGCATGGCCCAACATTGCCACCTTGGGGTACCAAGGATAGTGGGGTAAAAGCGAGAGAGCCAGGAACTGGGGCTGCCAGGGCCACGGGTGCCCTGCAATCCATCAATCTCCATTTCCCTTCTGCTAACCATGCTTTGGGGGTGTGGGGAAGGGCTGTCTTTGGGGACGTGTAAAAAGACGAGGCTCAGGCAGACTCAGGGCACAGGACGCCTGTGAGGCCGCCAGGCATTCCCCCAGCTTGAGAGGTGCCAGGCAGGACAGTGTCCCAGTTCCACCCTGGGCACCCGCGACAAGTCCAGGTCCTGTATCCTGTACCGCAGAAGGAAGTTGGGTGGCCTGGCTATGTGCCTGTGGGCACCAGTGTGCAAGCTCAGGAATACACCCTGCCCCAACACCCCCCGCCCATCAAGCAGGGGGTGGCCTCACCCGTGGGAGCGTGAGGACGCAGCCACAAAAGACCCGCCCCATAGATGGCGACAGAGACCACGAGTTAGCCCCAACTGAGCTCAGAGGGTTGTTTTCTGTTTTTGTTTTGAATTTGGGAAGCAGAGACAGCCAGGGAAGAGGAGAGCTCCCCTCTGATTCAGGGTTTCTCCCCACCCCCCCAACTTCCTCAGAGGCTGCAACAGCCTGAAAAGGAGGGGAAGGGGCTGGGGCAGGAGTGCACTGGGATCAGCGTGACCACCCCACACACAGCTTGTGGGGGACATGCGGTGTTGTGTGTGTCCAGTGTCCTCTTCCCTCCTGGTTGCTCGCCATGGCAGCCCTGTACCCGGCTGGAGCTCCTGGCTGCTGCCATCAGCCTAGCCTGGCCCAGCTCCAGCCGTGGCGGCCGTCCAGGGGTGACCCAGTGAACAGACTCTAAAAAGGCAGAAGGGCATAGCCCCTGCCTGGCCAGGCTGCAGGGTCAGTCAGGTCAGCCGGCCATGAGAGGGCCGTTCAGGCCTTGGCCCTGCCCCCACGTCACCGCCGGGAGGAGCCTTGCCAGGCAGGGACTGTACCTGAACCAGGCTGGGGCGGAGGACATCACAGGAGCACAGGTGGCCATGCCCACTCCACAGCAGCTCCCTGCGGGGCTGGATGCCAGCACCAGCCCCACCCTCCAGCCCACCAGCCTCCAGGCCCCGCCCTCCAATGCTCCACCCATCACAGACCCCGCCCACCAGCCTCCAGGCCCCACCCTCCAATGCTCCACCCCTCACAGACCCCACCCACCAGCCTCCAGGCCCCACCCTCCAAGGCCTGCCCACCAGCCACCAGGCCCCGCCCTCCAATGCTCCACCCCTCACAGACCCTACCCACCAGCCTCCAGGCCCCACCCTCCAATGCTCCACCCCTCACAGGCCCCACCCTCCAATGCTCCACCCCTCACAGACCCCGCCCACCAGGGCTCCAGGCCACGCCCCTCAGGCTCCTTTGCACTGGGGTAGCAGCCGGAGTGGGCAGCGGCCCAGGTGTCCCAGCGTGGGCACAGCACAGAACTCAGCCAGTGCCAGGGAGCCCGAGTGGGCTGCTTCCTGCCTGTGGGTCCTGCAGGTGCTGCCATCCCTACCCTCCTGTCCCCTAGTCCAGCTCAGTGCCCTGCCCAACCCGGAGCCACTGGGAGAGGCAGGGCTGGCCAGGGTTCCCTTGGGATCCCCTCTTGCCCCTGTCTGTTTTATGGTATGTTTCCTTTATTGAACGATGTATTTTTTTTTTTTTTACTTATTTTTTTTATTGGAAAGGCGGATATACAGAGAGGAGAGATAGAGAGGAAGATCTTCCGTCCGATGATTCACTCCCCAAGTGAGCGCAACGGCCGATGCTATGCTGATCCAAAGCCAGGAGCCTCTTCCGGGTCTCCCACATGGGTGCATGTTCCCAAAGCTTTGGGCCGTCCTCGACTGCTTTCCCAGGCCACAGGCAGGGAGCTGGAAGGGAAGCAGGGCTGCCAGGATTAGAACCGGCGCCCATATGGGATCCCAGGCGTGCAAGGTGAGGACCTTAACCACTTGCGTCACCGCGCCGGGCCCAAGATGTATTTATTTTTATTGGAAAGTCAGATATACAGAGAGGATAATCTTCCATCTGCTGATTCACTCCCAAAGTGGCCACAACAGCTGGAGCCAAACCGATCCGAAGCCAGGATCCAGAACCTTCCTCCAGGTCTCCCACGCAGGTGCAGGGTCCCAAGGCTTTGCGCCATCCTCGACTGCTTTCCCAGGCCACAAGCAGGGAGCTGGATGGGAAGTGGGGCAGCCAGGACGCAAACCTGCGCACCTATGGGATGCTAGCACTGTTAAGCCAGCATGTGGGTCCCCTGAGGTTCTGTTTCAAAGTAGCCCTGGGCCAGGAAGCAATAGGGACCCTGTCCTCCACCACAGCCTGATGGCTCCCCCACCCCAACCCCTGCCTCTCCAGGTGTCCCAGCCAAGGTTCAAATCCCTGCACACCTCCATCCTGGCTGGCAACCCCCCACACAGTGGGGGAGGAGAAAGACGAAGAGCAGAGGGGCCCAGTAACAGAGCCTGCTTCTGGGAAGGCCCAAGGAGTGCCCGAGGAACAGACCGGCCTTGGCTGTGACCCCACAGCTCGGCCACAAAACCCTGGTCCCTGGGGCGAGGGTGCTTCTATTGCGGTTCCCAGGGGGCAAAGCACCTGTTGGGGGGCAGTTTCTGTCCCAGATCATAGGGGGTGGGGGAGAGTCCTACTAGAGGACCCCAGGGAGGAGGGGGCTACATAGCAGGAGGCCAGGGAGGAAAAGGAGGGGGTGGGGTTGGGGTGCAGCTCTCCCAGGGCAGGGCCTGTGTCCCGGGCAGCTGAGAAGTTCGCCTGCGGCCCCAGCACCCTGCGCTGTGCTCTAACACCCCCTTCCTTTGCAACCCCACAAGGGGCCAGAGACCAGCCCCTCTCCCAGTCCCGCCCAGGGTGAACCCTGGCCCATGCCCACGGCTGCCCCAGGCCCTGCACACTCCCGCCCATGGGGCATCGGAAGTCCCCCCCATCTAAGAAACCCACCCCAGCCCCATCTAGTCTATCTCCTCCATCACTTGCTCTTCGCTGCTGGGATTGCAAGGGTTACGCGAGAGGCTCTGTGCTCGCTGAGTGACAGCCAGGCTGGAGGGCCAGGCACAGCTGGCCAATGGGCGCAGGCGGGCCGTGGCACACGTGGGCCAGCAGCCTGGCGATTGGTGGGTGCCGCTTGCCAGCCCACGTGCGGACCCAGGGAGCAGGCCTTGGGGTGCAGGTGCAGGGGGTGGGGCCTGGTGTAAGGGGCGGGGCCAGGCTGCACCTGCTGGCCCCTGGCTCCCTGGGCCTGCACCCCTGCCAGGCCTGTGGGCTCCTGCGCTGGAAGGAAGGGTGCCGGGCAGAACCGATGGCTGGCGGCGTTGTCCTGTAGGGTCAGCTCCCCCATTCCAGTGCCCTGGGCTCTTGCATGGGTCAGCTGCTTCTACTCAGAAGGGCCGGCGTTTATCCCTGGATGCCACGGGCTGGGGTGTGTGTCTGTGTGTGTGTGTGTGGCTGCCAAGGGCTGGGGTGTGTGTGCACAGGTGTGTGTGTGTGTGTGTGTGTGTGTGTGTGGCTGCCACAAGCTGAAAGAGGTGTGTGTGTGGCTGCCACAGGCTGGGGTGTGTGTGTGCACACACAGGTGGCGGTTGCAGCGTCTGCAGGCCCCCCTGCTTCCTCCAGGATGCCCAGCCGGCCACAACGCGCCCTCCTGCCACCTGGCCTCCTTCCTGCTGGGCTGCTGGCTGGGCCAGCTGTGAATGGCAGGCAGCCAGGGCCATGTCTGCGCCTTAGCAGGGGCCTGGTGTGGGGAGCAGGGGGAGGGCCAGGAAGCCACGGGAACATGGTGATTCATTCATCAAATCTTTATCCACTGCCTCAGTGCTAAGGGCTGTCCCGGGTACCAGGATGCCCCAGCCGAGCGCCCTTGGGGTGAAGGGAGTGTGTCCCTCATGGGGGCCTGTCCCCCCATGGTGTCTGTCAGGGGCCTGGATGGATGTGGTTCAGTGGCTGAGGGAGTCAGTTGAGGTTACAGCCAGGGGGTACTTGGGACAGGCAAGCTTGCAGGTGTGGGTGGGACAAGGACGGGCTTGCCCAGGAAGGACTTGAGTGCTGGGCCCTGTGGGCAGGAGCTGATTCCAATGGACTCTTGGCACCTGGGGTGGGTAGGCAGGCGGAGGGCCCTGCAGCAGCTGGCCCCTCCCCCAGCCTCTGCCTCCAGCCTGCTTGGGCTGTGCTGCTCAGAGCCACCCTCCCCAGGGAGGCCTGGGAGATGGCAGCGGCACGGCACAGGAGCGCAGTAAAGTGCCGCTAAATTGCACATTAACAAGCCGGGGTGCGAGGGGGAGGACTCCCCTGAGCTTTCTCTGCAGCCGGGTAGGCGGGCTCAGCTGGCGGTGTTGGGGGTACACAGCCCCAGGAGGTCAGGGCTGAGTTATGGGGCTCCCAGGAGTACCCCACACCCAGTCCCCTGCGGTGGCCCCCCCAGCTGCCCCCACCCACCCAGCCCCCTGTGGTGCCACCAGGAGGAGGCAACACAAGCAGACCAAGGCTTGGGCCCCTGCACCCAGTGGGAGACCCAGATAGAGTTTCTGGCTTCACTCAGCCCTGGCTGCTGGGGGCACCTGGGGAGTTGCCCAGCAGGTGGGGGCTCTGGGCTGGGGGCAGCCCAGGGGAGGGCCAGCTGTGGTTGTCATCACTTGGTCATAGAAGGACAGAGACACCCCCCCCAGGGTCCCCTCAGGCCTTGTTTGCACCTGTCTGTGGTAACCAGGGACTCCAAGTGTGCCCCGCAGCCCTGGCAGACAGCCCCTGTGCCAGCATCCCGAGTGGCTGTGATCAATATGTTTATTTTCCATCCAGCAGTGCGGGAGGGAGGCAGAGGGACATGGGGGGCCGGGCTGTGGCCGGGGAGCGCCCCGGAGGGCAGGGCTGTGGCCGGGGGCGCCTGGTGGGGACGGTCCTCAGTACACGACTTCGTACACCGTGGCCTTCTTGTCCCCCGAGCCGGTGACGATGTACCTATTGTTTCTGGAGATGTCGCAGCTGAGGACGGAGGAGGACTCCTTGGACTGTGGGGGAGGGGGACAGAAAGAGGGGGTGGGGGCGCAGCAGAGCGTTCCCATCGTGGGTTACTATGTGGGCTCAGAGTGGGGGGAGGGAGGGTTGGGAGACGGAGTGGGAAGACCCAGAAAATGAGAGGAAGAGACAGAGCAAGACGGAGGGAGGCAACGATGCCCAGAGCGGAAGGGGCGAGCTGGCAGCTGCGGGCGCGCCCACTCATGGGACCACAGGGTTCCCACAGGTGCTCCAGCGAGGTGGACCCCCGAGGCCGGCGGGCTGAGGGACACGCTGTCCTCTATGGGAACCACTCCCGGGATGTCTGGGGCAAGGCAGAGGGTGCTGGGTCCCTGGGATAGGCAGGAGTGGGAGGGGACAGAGCTCCAGGCTGGGGAGAGAACGTTGTAGAAGCCAGGGCAAGGTGCAGGGAGGTGTTCAGGGGGCGGGGGAACGCCCTCCCCAGCCCCAACCTGGAAGATGCTGGCCCCGTACGGTGTCCGCCATGCGTTTAGCAGGTTGTCCTTCCCAGTGCTCACGAACCAGCGACCTGCAGGACACAGTGAGCCGGAGTGGTGGGCTGGCGGAGAGGCCTGGGCCCACAGCCGGCCCTCCTGCACCTGCCGGCCCTGCGGAGAGCAAGGGGCCTCTCTCTGCCTCTACAATTGCAGTTACAATTTACACCCCAGGCCAAGGACTGTGGGGCAGCCCCACGTGAGCTGTTGCCTGCAATGCCACCATCCCGTATGGGAGACAGTTTGAGTCCCAGCTGCTCCATCTCCTGTCCAGCTCATGCGGAGAATGGACCAAGGACTTGGGCCCTGACTGTGCACCGGAGACCTGGAGGAAGCTCCTGGCTCCCGATCGGCACAGCTCTGGCCGTTGCAGCCATTTGGGGAGTTAGCCATGGAAGAACACTCTAACTTCCTCGTTCAAGTAAATTCCAAAAATGTCTTAGGCTGTCACTGTGCTGCAGCGGATAAGGCATGGCCTGTGGTGCCGGCTCCACAGAGGAGTGCTGGTTCGAGTCCTGGCTGCTCCACCTGACATTTGACTCCCTGCTAGAAAGCCAAGGAAAGCAAGCAATAGAGGCCACTGCCCCTGCTGTGGCCTGGCCCTGGGCCTCCTGAGGGCAGAACCCACAGAGGGACAGCTCTGTCCATAACTGCCTGTGGGGCACATCCTTGAGGTCGCCCTGGGTCCCCAGCACACACAGGAGCCTCTGCCAGGGGAGAGCCTGAGTGACAGCACGGAGCCCCGCCCACACCAGAGGAGAGCCTGAGTGACAGCACGGAGCCCCGCCCACACCAGAGGAGAGCCTGAGTGACAGCACGGAGCCCCGCCCACACCAGAGGAGAGCCTGAGTGACAGCACGGAGCCCCGCCCACACCAGAGGAGAGCCTGAGTGACAGCACGGAGCCCCGCCCACACCAGAGGAGAGCCTGAGTGACAGCACGGAGCCCCGCCCTCACCAGAGAGCCTGAGTGACAGCACGGAGCCCCGCCCACACCAGAGGAGAGCCTGAGTGACAGCACGGAGCCCCGCCCACACCAGAGGAGAGCCTGAGTGACAGCACGGAGCCCCGCCCACACCAGAGGAGAGCCTGAGTGACAGCACGGAGCCCCGCCCACACCAGAGGAGAGCCTGAGTGACAGCACGGAGCCCCGCCCACACCAGAGGAGAGCCTGAGTGACAGCACGGAGCCCCGCCCTCACCAGAGAGCCTGAGTGACAGCACGGAGCCCCGCCCACACCAGAGGAGAGCCTGAGTGACAGCACGGAGCCCCGCCCTCACCGCAGGACGCGAACTTGAGTGACAGCACGCAGCTCTCGTGCAGGTGCAGCTGGTACTTCTCCGGCTTCCGCACATGCAGGATCTCCACATTACTGCTCTCCATGCCCACGGCCAGCCAGTCCTGGTTGGGGCAGTGCCCCAGCGAGAAAATCTGGGCCGGGGGAGAGGGGACACAGGGAGAGGCCACGTGGGGTGTGTATGCTCCCACAAGCCCCCCGTGCGGCCCCCACTTATCCACCGGCAGGGAGGACGGGGCGGCCGGTAAGAGACAATCGCCCCCTACAGCAGATGGCTGAAGCCGGGCCAGGCAGCCAGCGCTCAAGGTCACCCAGCCAGGACTTCCGACTGCCAGCTAGGATCGCTGCCCGCTCCCCCCACCTTCCTGCCTGCCTGCCTGGGCCCAGCCCCCGTCCCAGCAATGCCTGCTACAGGACCCCCGTATGCAGGAAGGGTCACTCGTGTGAAGACCCTCTCTGGGCTTCGCTGGCGCATGTCCCCCAGGTCAGCAACTCCCCCCAGGTATGTGTCCCTTGGTGGCAACCCCAAACCTTCGGGCTCCCCGAGCTGACCCAGGGAGCCGCCCCTGCACCTGTGAGGTGAAGTCATGCTGCTGCAGCTGGCGGCCCTCCCGCAGGTCCCAGCAGCGCACCGTGTTGTCCAGGCCTCCCGTCCACAGCCGGGTGCCATAGTCGGAAATGTCTATGCAACTGGCACCATCCGTGTGGCCCTGGAACTGCCTGGAAGGGCAGGAGCCGCTGGGCTCCGGCGCTGCCCCCAGACGCCTGGCCACCCATGCTGCCCGCCCACCTTGCCACGCAGCCCACCTGACCATGGTCTGGTTCTGCAGGTCCCAGACCACGATGTTACCGTCGCTGCAGCAGGAGAAGCAGACCTTGGCGTCGGGGCTGACAGCCAGGGCGTAGCAAGCAGGGGCCGAGGAGGTCAGTTCTGCCTTGATGCGGGGCGTGGGAGCTGCCAGGTCCCAGATGGACAGGGTGCTGGCCTCACCACCCACAATCAGGCTCCGGCCATCAGGTAGCAGCTTGCAGGAGCGGATGTAGTTGTCTCTGTTCTGGGGTCGGGGGAGAGAAGAGGTGGGCTGACTGGCCCCTGGGTGGGGTCTGGGAGCAGCCAGGACAAGGTCATGGGGTTCTGAGTTCTGCCCCTTGGGACACAAGCCCCGCCCCTCAGGTTGCAAGCCCCACCCCTATGGCACAAGCCCCACCCCATGCCCCTGGATCACCCCGAACTCCCCCTGAACTCCCCGGGCCCTCACCAGGCAGTCGAGCTGGGCCACGGGTGTCTTGGTGCCAGGCTGGCCCACGTCCCAGACCTTGACACAGCCCTTGCCCCCCGTGTAGACGTGCTGCGTGGAGCCGCTGATGGTGACGGCGCAAACCACCTCTCCGTGGGCCAGCGTGTGTACCTGCCGGGCATGCCGCGGGATGCCGGCTCCCACGAGCGCGTCAGATGGAAAGGGCACGGGCTGCACCTGCCCATCGGCGGACACATGGAAGGAGTAGGCCCTGGGGGCAGGGACCAGGGACAGGAGACCACCGATGTGACGCCCCCAGCGGGGCCTGGTGCCTGCTGTGTGGCCCATCAGGCCCCCCCCCCCACCACATCCACCTACAATACAACCAGGTACTCACGGCTTCCCCCCAGGGACGCTGCTGGGCAGAGGGGAGATGGATGAGCCGCGGAGATGTGGGTGGGATTCAAAGGCCATCTGGCAGAAGGCGGAGAGGGCATCAGGGGCTGTGGCAATCACAGCCGTGCCCTCCCCGACCCCGTCCGTCCTGAAGAGGCCCACCCTGGCCAACACTCACCATGGGGGAGCGTCCATACAGCACGGAGCTGCTGACCTGCGGGGACAGGTGGAGGCTGACGTAGGCACCAGGCACCGAGAGGTCCCCGTGGGAGCCGAGGCTGAAGGATGCAGTGAAGGAGCTAGGCACCGTCAGGGGACTCCGCAGGGCTGAACAACAAAGAGCCGGGTCGGGACTCCAGGCTAGACAGCCGGAGTGCGTCCCACTGCTGGGAGGGGCATGCATCTGTGCCTGGGGGTGCTCACCTGGGGCCAGGGACACACACACACACACACTCATGGCTCCCCCAGCTGGTCGGCCAGCCCTGTGGCTTCTGAGAGTCAGACACACCCAGACATCCACCTGCTTTTCACTGGGTTACTCTCCACTTGTCCTCAATAGCTGGGGGCCTGCTGCATGGCAGGGTCTCCCCCACTTCCCATAGCTACCTCCCCAGAAGCCTGGACTCGCACCCTGAGGGGTCTCGACAGCCAGGAGCAATGCCTGTCCATGGGGATGCTGGGACACCCTCTCCTTCTGGAAACTACTTAGCTTGGTTTGGAGTTCCGGGAACCAAGTCCCACTGGGAGCTGGCTGTCCCTGACCGGGGCCTGGCTGCCTCCACACCCCAAGGCTCAGCCTCTCTGCCCCACAGGGGGCTCCTCACCGAGGCTGTCGGTGGATGGTGTGGGCTTGGTGGCCAGCTGGCACAGGTGAGCGGCCGAGCTGGGCCCGGGCGTGGGTGCATCCTGGGGCGGGGAAGAGTCACAGGACTTGGAGGCAGGCGTACTGGTGGGCAGATCATTCTGGAGTGGAAACACAGGACCAAGGGCCAGGGGGGCGTCAGGGCTGTGTGGGGGGGGAGGGGTTACCCTGTGTGCCCACCCCCTCGTGCTGACAGCCCAAGCAGGTGGCAGGTGCGAGGGGGCACGTGCCCTAGGATGCCATGGGCACATCTGGGCAGAATGTGCACCTGATGGGGAGAGGTGGGCATGGCAGCACCCAGGCAGGGAGGGACCTGCCCTCACCCCAGAGGCTGGCGGGGTCTTGGCAGGACTGGAACTGGATGCCCTGGGCTGCAGATCCCCTCCCCAACTGGGGGCAAGGAGAGTCCCCAGTTCCCGACCTAGCAGCAGGCCTGGCACAGCCCGGTCCTCTGCCTGCCCCGATCGGCATGTCCAGGTGTGTGTGCCCACACACCCCCCCCCGCCCCCAGCCACCAGTCACAGCACAGGGTGCTTGCTGCAAGGCCCAGCCGCCCCAGCCTCCTCTGAAGGTCTTCCCAGAACTGGAGCCCCAACCCTTGGCGGCTGCCATGGCAACCTGGGGGGCGGGGAGGCCTGGAAACCGACAGGGCAGCTCCCGGAGAGGACAAGGCTTGGAGGGGGGGAGAACGTGGGGAGGGGGAGCATGCAGCTGGCACGGGAGGGTTCCACCTCTGGGACAGCCTAGGCCTGTCCACTGCCTTCAAGGTCCCCGGATGCCTGCCTGGGGTCGCCACAGCCTCCCCGGGCACACCCAGACTTCTCTTTATTTCAAAGGCACCTGCTGGTCACCGGGTGGACACCCATAAGGGCCAGGGATGGCCTGGGCCAAAGCCAGCAGCTCAGAGCTCCATGCACGGCTCCACTCCAGGCCGATTCCCTGCAGACCCTGAGAGCGGCAGGCCATGGCCCCTGGCCTGGGGGACGCGCATGGCACTCCAGGCTCCCGGCTCCGGCCTACCCGGGGAAGAGAAGCAACCTGGCCCAGCATCACTTTGCCTTTCAAACACAAACCTTACCCCAAAGCTGCTCCTGGGGATGACCAAGTCAGGCACCAAAACATCACCAGGAAACCGCAGGCGACACCTGTCGCCTGACAACGGGATGGCGACCGTTTCTAGGCCTCCCCACCCCCCAAGGAGAAAAAAATGTCTGTTTCAAGGCATGCCTCCCCCTTCCTACCAGGACAAGCTCCTTAGCTCTGGGGAGCGGAGAGCCGAGGCTGGAGGCCAGGGAGGCTGGGCTGTCCACTAGGTCCCGGCGGGCGGGCACGCAAAGGGGTGCCTTGCCACAGGGGGTGGTCGCCGGGCTGGGGGGCTCCGAGGGCTGGTCCTAGGTGTTGAAGGGAGCACCGCTGAGGCACAGGGGACTCTGCCCTCACGGGACCCCTGCCCACCCAGAGGCCCCCTCCCGCCACGCTCACCTCGTCCACCACCAGGTTGTAATCACTTTTGTCCTCCTCACTCTCCTGGGGGAGGGGGAGAGCTGGCTGGGCAAGGGGTACCCCACCTGGGGCCCTAACACCCTGTCCTAGGGCAGGGGTCCCTGCTGGGGGTGCGGTCGGCTGCCCAGCAGCAGACTCGGGTTTTGGTCCCAAACCAGAGCTGAGACCAATCCCAAGCTTAGCTCTGCTCTGTGAGAACCGGTGAGAACCGGGGGTGGGGGGGTGGGGGGGGTGGCGGGCAAGGGGGTGTCCTGCCCCACCCCGATGGCTTCAACCTAGCCCCCTGCGGGGCCACTGCAGAGGACCCTGTGACTCCGTCAGGACTCTGATAGGGCACTAGCTCTGGGGAGGCAGTCAGGGAGGGCTTCCTGCAGGAGGTGACATCCGGCAGTCCTCCAATATAGAAACTGGCTTCTGAGAGGGAGGGGAGGGGAGGGAAAGGAGGAGGAGGGAAGGGTACGGGCTGCAGCTACAATGAGAAGTCGGGCACCAGTAGGCCTCCTCATGTCAGCCAAGCACCCCAAGAGCCTCGAGGAGCTGTGGGAGGCCAGACCAAGCTGGCTCTGGAAGGCCCCCCCAGCTCACATAAGGTCCCGACACCTCCTTGTCGTCCGCCCTCGGCTTGCCGCTGCCGCTGCTGCTGCCGCCACCGCCCGGCCCACCCGGCCGTTCCTCCTCCACCAGGCTCTCCGGAGGTGAGGGTGACGCACTCCGTGGAGACGGAGGCTGTGCAGGCAGGGACAGAGCTCAGGAACCAGGGGTGGGGGGAGCGGGGTGTGGGAAGCTGGGGGGATCCCCACTGCTACACTCCATGCTCCCAGCCGGGCCCTGCCCTCCCGAGGGGGCACTGGAGGCCCAGTTCCCTGGCATGCACACACCCGGCTCCCGCCTGACTCAGTGCTGGACACTGTGGGCACTCGGGAAGTGACCCAGCAGGTGAAATATCACATGCTGTCTTTAGCTCTCCCTCCCCGCTTCCTCTGTGTTTCAAATAAAACATTCCTGTCGGTAATTCTTCCTGCTCAAAGGTTCAGGCCGAGTGGAAGGCTCTGGTGCTCCATGGCTGGCCCTGGTGCTCCCTGGCTGGCCCTGGTGCTCCCTGGCTGGCCCTGGTCCTCCCTGGCCAAGGCCCTGGTCCTTCCTGGCAAGCCTTGGTGCTCCAAGCCCCATCAAGGTCAAGATGGGAAAATGCAACAACCCCCCCCCAGGGGTGTTTGCCCTCATAGGAAGGCCCCAGGGCGGTGGGGGAGGGGCTGGTTGGGAGCCCCACCCACTCAGGACCCCCACCTCAGCGCCCCCAAACACAGTGGATCTCCACTTACCCTACTGGAGCCTCTCTCCACTGGCAGGTTCAGGGCAGCAGAGAGAGAGAGGGGAGGGGAGGGGAGGGTCGGCTCGCACAGACCCCCCCACAACAGCAACCGGCCTGCAAGCCACCCCCCCCCCACACACATACACACACACTCAGTCACTACCCTAACCCAAACCCTAACCGCCCAGCTCACCTCTGGCTGCCTGGGCCTCCGCGCCTGCACGCTCCTCCTTGGCAGCCACCAGCTGGGCCTGGGCGGCCAGAGCTCCGGACAGCGTGAGTAGCCCGGCCGGGCGTGGGGTGAGGGGTACGGTGGGGGCGTGGTGGGACAGCGGCTGGAGCTGTTGCTGCTGGAGCGGGGGGGTGAAGGTGGGCAGGGCTGGCCCATGCCTCCCCCCTCACCGCCCTCCCTGGGTGGGCAGGGGCGTCTCTGTGCCACAGGGGCCTGGAAGACTCACCCCGATGAGGCTGTTTAGTTCCCCTACAGTCACCTGCTTGGCGCGCTCCACGGCCTGCAGCACCTGCTGCTGGTGCTGGGGAAGGGGCAGGAGGGACAACAGGCGCTGAGCTCAGCGGCCGGGGAGTGGGGACGAGGGGACAGCCGCTGAGCCAGTGGGCAGGGGGACAGGCACGGCACGGAGCCCACTGGTTGGGGGGATGAGGGGACAGGCACTGAGCCCAGCTCCAGCAGTGTGCTAACATGGGACACCAACTCCATAGAGCAACCAGGCGAAAGCCAGGAGCCAGGTGCCTGTGCCAGGCTCTCCCGGTCGCCGTCAGTGGGCAGCTGGGGTGAGGAACACAGCCAGACTGACTCAGGCAGGCTCCGGCACCGGACGTGAGGGGCCCAGCCAGCGGGCATCTTGTGAGCTATGCCAAAGGCTGACTGGGACGTGGCCTCAGTCCCCAGCAGGGCAGGAGATGCCAGATGCAGCTATGCCAACATGGCATGGGGGCATGTGGATGCCAGTTCATATCCCGGCTGCTCCACTTTCCATCCAGCTCCCTGCTTGTGGCCTGGGAAAGCAGTAGAGGATGGCCCAAAGCCTTCGACCATGCACCTGCGTGGGAGACCCGGAGGAGACTCCTGGCTCCTGGCTCCGGCCTGGCCCAGCCCGAGCTGTTCCTTTGGGAAGTGAGCCAGCAGATGGAAAATCTTTCTGTGACTCTGCTTTTTCAAACAAACAGATCTTTAAAAAACAAAAACAAAACAAAACAAAAAACCGAAACTTTGTCGTCACGGCTCCGAGAAGGCCAGCTTCAGCCCGTGCACCTCCGTGGCGCCTGGCCGGGCAGCTCACGGTTGCTGGGTGCACCTGGCACCCTCCGGGAATCTGTGCACCTGCACTCTCCATGGGTCTCCATCCTCCCCAGAGGCCACCTGGGCCTCAGCCACCACAGTGCACCCCGCATGCTGCCCTGCATGGCACCCCGCTCCTGGGCCGGGTGGGGACCTGGAACACAACGCCCCACTTTCTGTTTTTACCTTCCAGCTTTCAGACAACTCCTGTCAGAGGCTCCGGGGAGGCCTGAACACATCCCGCCCCGCCGGCCAGCCTTGCAGCTGGGACACACAGCTAAAGCTGCTTCCAGAACCTTCTCTAGGTTCCAAACGCACTCTAGTCCCCAGCTGCTGGCACCCCCCACTCCCCCAAGCAGCCCAACGCCAGGGCCTGGGGACGGGGTCGGGAGGTCGGCACCGGAGCTCATCGCCCATGCAGAGAGAAGGGGGAAGGTCCTGGTCTCCCCTCCCCTCATCCGACATGTGCCCCTCACCTCCTGCGTCAGAAAGGGGATGATCTGGGCGCAAATCCCACTCAGGCGCTTCACAATTTCAGCCTGGAAAGAGGACACGCGCTGGGGGTGTGGACGATCCACGTGCCACCCTCCACAGTCCGCCATCCTGGGCATCTGTTGCCCGAGGCGGCAGGCTCGCCACCCAGGCCTTGCCCCATCCATCCTTCTGCCCACGGCTCCGGCTCTGAGTAGGGGACCCCAGTGTCTTTGCAGCCCTCAGGTGCTCCCCTAGAGTCTCCCCAGCTCTGGAGGCACCTGTGGACCTACCACCACCAGGGCTGGGGACCCTCGTGCCCCCAAATCCCAAGCATGAGCGGTCTCAGCACCTCGTATCCCGGGGTGGAGGGGTGGGGGTGAAGCTCAGAGCTTCCGGTCCAGCTCAGGATCCCGAGGGCTATGGTGGGAGCTGGGTGAACCCCAGAAAGTGCCATGCAGCCACAGCAGCCTCTGGTGTGTGTGTGTGTGTGTGTGTGTGGAGGGGGGCAGGTTTCAAATCCACATGGACCACCCCCAGCACCCCGAGCCCGGCCCCGCCCCCAAGCACCTGTTTGTGCATCTCAATGTTGAGCCCGTAGGACATCTCATAGTACTGCAAGGGAGAAAGAAGGCAGCTGGGGTGGCCTGGACCGCGCAGGACACCAGCCCCCCACTTCGTGGGGACAGGAACACTGTGTCCGCTCGGGGGCGGCCAAGGGGGTGTCCAGCAGATCCCCAGAGGTGGCGGAGGGAGGCTGGCTCCACAGGGACACCCCCCCCCACGCCCGGGGCCACGGGCAGCCTGCAGGGCCAGCCGGCCCCATGCACAGGCAGGAAGGACGAGGCTGACCACCCAGCAGCCCTGGCCCGCTGGGGGTGGGAGGGACGGAGGGACACACGACTCGACTCGCACCATCACGTAATGTCTCTGCATCTCCGTCTTCTCGCTCGCCAGCTTCTCACATTCCAGTTTGAGACTGCAGGGAGAGAGGGCAGGGGGTCGTCCCCGGGTTTCCCAAGTGAGGGTTGGAGCCTCCCCCTGGGGGCGCGCTCTCCCTTCGCCCCGGCCCCCGCCGCCCGCACCTGTGGTACTGGGCCTGCAAGAACTGGAATTCCTCTTTGATGCGGTCGCAGATCTCCAAGACGGAGAACTTGAAGGGCTGGCCCGACTGCAGCGGGGTCTACGGAAGAGGAGGATATAGGGCAGGGCCCCCCTTGGGGTCCCGAGCGTCTTGTTCCCCCAGCCCCGCAGCCCCAGGCGCCCCCCACTCACCGGGTGCCGGCCTTGGGGGTACATCCTGCAGTCGGCTTCCAGAAGCTCCCCCCTCTCCAGCAGCGCCGCCACCGTCACCGCCGCCGCCGCCGCAGCTGGACAATGTGGGGAGGCGAGGGGGGCGCGCGGCCGTGGGAGTGCGGGGGAGGCCGGGGTGGGTGAGGGGATCCGAGGAAGAAGAAGAAGAAGAAAAAGAAGGAGGGGCAGGGGTCCTGGAGTCCCTGCCCCGGCGGGCGCGCACCCCGTACCCCGGTGGCACGCGCGAGCGCGCCCGGGCGGCCGCGACCCTCCCCGGGCAGGGCGCAGGCGGCGCGGAAGGCGCGGAAGGCGCGGGGCTCGGCGGGGACCGGGGATCGGGGACCCGGGCGCCCCGCGAGGAGCCGCCTCCCTCCGGCGGGGCTCGGCTGGGAGCCGCGGGCTCAGCCGCCTTAAGGTGGCGCCGCGCGCGCCGCGCCCCCCGCCCCTGCTCCTGCGCGCCCCGCGGCGGCAACTTTGTCCCCCACCCCCTTTCCCGGGGAGCCCTCCCTCCTTCCCTGCCAATGGTGGTGGCGGTGGAGGGGGACGATGTCGCGTCCCTCGGCTGGGGGGGCTCACCTCCTGGCATGGCTGAGCTGGTTGACCAGGGTGGTTGGGTTAGGGGGGGACACGTTCCTTCCCAGCAGTGCAGGAAGGCACTCCTGGGGTGCTCAAGGCTGGGAAGGGAACAGGGGGAGCAGACCAGGGCCCCACCCCGCCCACCAGGTACCCCTAGAGGGGCCAGGAGCAGTGGCTGCACAGGCCAGGCCATGGGCACCCATGTGGCGGCCACAGCACCCCTACCCTCACCCTGGCCGCTCCACTTCCTGTCCAGCTCCCTGCTGATGTGCCTAGGAAAGCAACGGAGGACAGCCCAGGTGCGAGGGGGCCCCCACGCGGGAGACCCCGATGGAGCGCCTGGCTGCAGGCCAGGTCGTATGTCAGCATCAGTTTAAAACTGTGGCGTATCCCCTACCATGGGAGCTTGGAGGGCATCCTGCACCCCCCGCCCCCTGGGGACCCCTAGGGACAGACAAGACAAAGGCATAGCCTGGTTACTATGTGGGTGCCAAGGGAGGACTGGGGCATCGGCCACTTGGCTGGACCAGGAGACGTGGTGGCAGAGGTTTGAGGCCGGAGGGGGAGGGGCCCCAGGGTGCCCATCCACCCCACACACATACATACCTGACCTGGCCAGAGTCTGCCCCCACTCCCTCCATGGTAGCCCCCTGCTCCTGCCCACCCCGGGAGGAGGGCTTGGGCCCCTGCCACCCATGGGGGCGGCCCCAGATGCAGTGGGAGCAGCCTGGACTGGTGCAGCCCCAACCCCTGCTGTGGGCCTCTGGGCCTGAGGCCTCCTTTGCCTGTCTCCCTCTACCTTCCACAATCTCCAAAACAAGAGAATATATCCTGAAATTTTTTTTTCAAGATTTATTTTATTTTTATTGCAAAGTCAGATATACAGAGAGGAGGAGAGACAGAGAGGAAGCTCTTCCGTCCGATGATTCACTCCCCAAGTGAGTGCAACAGCCGGTGCTGAGCCGATCCGAAGCCAGGATCCAGGAACTTCCTCCAGGTCTCCCACGCGGGTGCAGGGTCCCAAGGCTTTGCGCCGTTCTTGACTGCTTTCCCAGGCCACAAACAGGGAGCTGGATGGGAAATGGAGCTGCTGGGATTAGAACCGGCGCCCATATGGGATCCTGAGACATCAAGGCAAGAACTTTAGCCTCTAGGCTACTGCGCCAGGCCCAGGAATCCAAATTCTAAACCCACAGAGGATCCAGAGGGTCCCTCCCTGCCCTGTGGGGTCATGCGGCCACCGCCCCCCATGCCTAGGGGTCCCTGGAGCAGCTGCCAGCAGCCGTGGATCCTCCAGACCCCGGCTCCTGTGGCCTGGAGCTCCAGGGGGAGGTGCTGGTCCCGAGCCCTTTGTGTGTGTGTGTGTGGGGGGGGTTGTTCCCTGTATGGCTCTTGAATCTGGGCAGAGTCAGGTATACAGTGGGTGCACACTAAGTGCACAGGCCACAAGGAGGCGACACCACAAATCCAGCCAGATGCAGCCGAGTCTTTCACTCACTGGTTCTTCGTCCCATTCATTTCTGGGTTTGAAAAGACAGAGACTGAGTGAGCTTCTATCCACGGCTTCATACCCAGGCCAGGAGCCAGACGCTTCCTGCGGCGTGAGTACACGGCCTGGGGCTGTGCCAGCGGTCTGGGGTGCAGGGCAGGCCGTCTGGGGGTGCAGGGCACGCGGAGGGGACCTGGCCAGACCTGACTCCTCCCACCCGGCTTGCCACCCCCACCATGGCCTGCCCCTCCACTCCACACCCCTTCCACCACCTCCTCACCTCCCAGTGCACCCAGCGGCCCCTCTCCCCTGCCCTCCTAGGCTCACACCTGGGCCACCCAGGCCCCACCACCCAATGTTATCAGGAGGAAAGATGGGAGGGGTTCCAGCCTCCAGCCCTGGGGGTATGGCCATCTCCTGAGCAGGTGTCAACGTTAAAACTTTTTTTTAAAAGATTTATTATTATTATTTTTATTGTAAAGTCAGATATACAGAGAGGAGGAGAGACAGAGAGGAAGATCCTCTGTCTGATGATTCACTCCCCAATTAGTTGCAACGTCTGGAGCCAGAGCTGATCTGAAGCCAGGAGCCAGGAGCCTCCTCCGGGATTCTCTCACACAGGTACAGGGTCCCAAGGCTTTGGGCGGTCCTCAACTGCTTTCCCAGGCCACAGGCAAGAAGCTGGATGGAAAGTGGAGCAGCTGGGATATGAACTGGTGCCCCTGTGGGATCCTAGTAAGGTGAGGATTTAGCCAGTAGGCAATCATGCCAGGCCCAGGTACCAACTTTTGCCCTTGGCCCTGGCAGCCCCGGCTGGCCCTCCTGTGGCTGGCACCATCCCAGGACGCCCAATCCCCTCCCTTGCGGGGCAGATCCCTATGGCCAGAGCTGTCCTGTGGCCTGCAGCCAGCCCAGCTTCCTGCACAGCTCCACCAGCAGCCCCTGCACCGTGATCTCGGGGTGCACACATACACACGCTTGGGGGACACAGGCTTTCGGTGCTGCTGAATGTGGGGTTCACTGCCAGGGCAGTTTCCCGGGAAGAGGAGGGGTTCTGTCCGCAGCAGCTGGGCAAGCCCGCACACACTGCCCAGTGTCAGGGAGAAGGCCCTGGGCAGCCAGAAGCCAGCAGCACCGCCAGCTCCCTGCAGACCCCAGATGTGCTTGGAGGCCTCATCCGACCACAGAGGCCCACCCCACCCCTGCCTCAGTTTACCCATCTGCAAGATGCCAAATGGGGGTGGGGAGGGCCTGGGCCCCTGAGTGCTCCCCTGTGGCTGTCCACAAAGGCTGCTGGTTCCTGGCTGGGATTTTTTTTTTATGATGTGAATGTGGGTTTGGGGAGAGAGAGGAAAAAAAAAAAAAGGAAGAAAGAAAAAAAAAAAGCTGCGAGGCGGCTCTGGGGCCACGGATGGCGCAGACCACCTTAAATCAGCCCTGCTACTGTGGCAGCGCTCGGCGCTCGGGGTTGGCTGGACGCGGCTGGACGCGCCAGCCAACGGGCGCGCGCTGCTCCCACCTGGGTCCCTGACGTGCCCACGGCCGCCGGCCTATGGGGGCGCGGGCAGCAGCGGCCAATGGCAGCAGGCCCTGGGCTCAGCCTCGCCAATGGGGAGGCTGCAGGGTGTCGGGGGGGGGCGCTTGGAGGAGCGGGGACCCGCGTGGACACCCGCGATCGCGGTGTAGGGGAGACCCTCCCCGTGCCCACGCGTGACCTTGCCCGAGCCGGCTCATGCGTCGCAAATGGATAAACTTGACGCCAGCAATGCCAGACACCTCCCAGGGAGGGACCCCCTGGGCTCAGCCTTGGGTGCCCCCCTACACCCTCACGGAGGGTGCACCTCCAGCTGGGGGGTCTCCAGGGCGCGCAGGCCGGTCGGAGGGGCGACTCGTGCTGAAGGACTACGCTGCCCAGAAGGCCTCGCGCGCAACGCCCGCCCGAGCTGTCCATCAAAGTAACGTGGGGCGCTCCCCCGCCCGCCGCGCCTTGCCAGCTCCCGCTCCCTCCCCGCCGGCTGCGGGCCCGGCGCGGTATAATTACAGCCCATTGATCCGACCCGGGCCGGGAAAGCGGCTCCCTCGGGGGAGGCCCGGCCTCTGGCTTCCGACATGGCCAACCCCTGCCTGCCGCGCCCCCAGCTGCGCCGCCGGGCCACCAGCCAGGCCTGTCCCCTCCTGCTGGCCAGCGCGCCGGTGACCTCGCAGCAGCTCCTGCGGGGAAGGAGGAGGGGGCTCCCTGCCAGGCCTGGCCTGCACCCGGCCCCTGGAGGCCTGGGGATGAGGGTTGTGCCTCTGTGCCTCGGTTTACCCAGCGGTGGGGTGACACTGCAGTGCAAGGGGGAAGGGACAGTGGCCAGGTTGGAGGAGCCCTCCCCCCAGAGTTTGGGAGATTGGGTCCTGACCCTCACATCTCCTGCAGGAAGGGGTCCCTGTGCCTGGTGGGGCCAATCTGGCCCCACAACCCCCGCTGCCCCTGCCAGCCCTGCACCTCGCCCTGCAGTGGCCTGGCATGGCCAGCTCGGGGTGTCCGGGCACTTCCTATGTGTGTGTGTTGGCATGGGGGGAATAGGTGGGTCCCAGCCCAGGGCCAGGAAGAATACCTGCTCAGATGGACCCTGGCAGGCAGCAGGTCCCCTTCTGCCACCCACGAGGGGGACCTGGCCGGTGGCCACTGTGGGCCAGTGGCTGGGAGTCTCAGAGGTATAAACAGGTGAGCTTGCAGACCTAGCTTGCCGCAGGCTGGCCTTGCAAACACGCAGCGCAGGGTGCCCCGTGACCTGTCCCCCTGGGCAGCCGTGGATGGCAGTGGTGAGGAGGGGCCTGGGGTAGTGTCATTCTGCGCAATGGGCACAGCAGCCCTTGTGGGGCCCTGACACGGGCCCACGTCCAGAGCTCCTGCTCACGGCATACAGGCCCCTGGCACCCACCAGGGAGTTGCATAGCCAGGACCCAGCTCACTTTCCCAGTTCTAGTGGGTAGCGAGACCTACCGTCCTGGCTGGGCCTTGGTTTCCCCTGAGGTTGCACCTGCTGAGATTGGCAGTGGTGACACAGGCAGAGAGCGGACGTGTTCCCCATCGGGGTCCAGTTCTGCCTCTCCCCACCACTCCCAGGCAGCCCCAGGTTTCAGGGGCCTGGTCCTCCCCTCCCCATGGCCCAAGTGACCCCAGCCCTCCAGCGCCCCCAGCAGCCTCCTTGCTGACAAGGTCAGCACCCAGTAAAGAGTCAACATGCAGTAGGTGTACCCCAAAACACGGGGCCTGGCCTGGGGTGAGAGGACCCTGCCTCTTCCTGTCGGCCTTGGTGACCAGCCAGGCCCAGAGACGCCTCGCAACTGTCCCAGGGTCACACGTGGGCACTCTGGGTGGCCCCCTTGCTTCTCATGGGCCCCGGGCAGGGGGGAGGAAGGGCAGGGTCTGGCGGAGTGCCAGTTCCCTGCCTCCTCGGCCACCCCTCTTGCTCCGGGTCAGGAACCCGCCGGGAACCACAGCCTGGGCCAGGAACCACAACCTGGGCCCAGCATGAACCCCGACAGGCCTCAGCAGGCCTGGGGTGAAAGGGGAGGGGAGGGCAGAAGCTGGCAGGGTTCCAGCAGCAGCAGTGGGACCCCAGGGGACCAGGGAGGGGGGTGGCTGAGAGTAAGAAAGGCCTGGAAGGAGAGGACGGGATGGTGGGGTGGGAGTGTGCAGCCCAGAAACCAGGATCAGGGCCTGCGAGGTGGGGGTGTCTGGGGAGGCAGGGGAACGCCCAGAGCAGGCAGCACTGGGCCAGCCAGGAGCCAGGAGCCAGGAGCTCCTTCCGGGTCTCCCACCGTGGCTGCAAGGTCCCAAGGCTTTGGGCCGTGCTCCACTGCTTTCCCAGGCCACAGGCAGGGAGGCGGATGGCAAGTGGAGCAGCTGGGATTTAAATTGGTGCCCCTATGGGATGCTTGTGTCACAGGCATAGGATTAGCCAACCATGCCATCATACTGGCACCACGATTATTTATTTTCAAGACAGAGAGAAATCTTCCATCTGTTGGTATGCTCCCCTGATGCCCACAGCAGCCAGGGCTGGGTTCCATCCAAGTCCCCAGCACTGCGTCCATCCTGATTGCTTGCCGGGGGTATCAGCGGGAGCTAGGCGGGAAGTGGAGCAGCCGGGACTCAAACCTGGTGCCCTGGACGCTGGTGTGAGAACGGGGTTGACTCACTGTACTACCAGGCTCGCATCCCCTTCAGGGTCTGCCCTCCCCGGGGAGGGGGCCTGTCCTCTGCCATCTCACTCCAGCTCTGCCTAACTGTCTTCCCTTGCCTGAGAACAAGCTGAGCTCGGATTCCCCCAGGAGCTGGGGTCCTGGGTAAGAAGATGGGATGGGGAGCCAGGAAGAGGGGCTGCAGGCACGCGGCATGCTGCTGGAGGTGGAGACCGGGCTGGCAGCGTCCAGGACAGCCCTTGCCCCCTCCCGCTGCACCCCTCACCCCTCTACCCGCTTCCCTGGGCGGCCCTGCTGGCCGCTGGCTGACGGGGTTACCGGGGCAGCTGCGCCTCCATGGCCTGGTCCCACCCCCAGAGGATCCTGGGGCCTCTTGTGGTTGCTATGGTTACCGCTGGCTTCCTCTGGCTCCATGGGAGCCTGGTGGCTGGGTGGTGGTGGTGGTGGTGGTGGTGGGGCCCTCCCTCTCCGCCCCCCAACACCCTTCCTCTGGCCTGGGGACTCACTCCACCTGTGGGTCGCTGAGCCGTGCCAAGTCCCCTCCCCACATCCTGCTGGCCCGTGGGCTGCTGGGGTGCCAAGCAAGGGATGGCACGGTGCTGCGTGCGCCCTGCTCTGCGCGAGGAGCTGGGGGGCGCCTGCTCCTCCTCTCCCTCTCCGCAGCCTCCTTCCCGTCCCCCCCTACTCCCCTGGCTCCCTGCCCGCGCCCTCCCCCGTCCTCCGCCTCATTAGGCGCGGCCGCGGCGCGGGGCCCATTAGCGGATCAATTAGCCGAGGTCGCCGGCGGCGCAGTCGTTAAGCACCGGGAGGCGCGGCAGGGAGGGGGGCGCGCAGCCCGCCCCGATCGCGCCCCCGCCTTCCGGGCCTTGGACAGGATGGAGGGGCTGGACGACAGGACCCCCGAGGCAGGGGCAGGAGCTGGGGGGGTCCGGCTGCTGGCGCCCCCGCCCCACTGCCGCCTGGCAGGAAGCTCTGGCTGCTCCTGCGACCCTCGCTCCCACACCCCGGGACCCCCTTGGGAACAGAAATCAGCAAAGTGACTTCACTGGCTCCACATCGCTCTGCCGTCAGCAACCCAGATCTGCCCTTGCCCCCTGGGGGCCTTGAGGGGTTCTGGGTGCCCAAGACCCCAAGGTGCCTTGCTGTCACCATGCTCGTTTTTCTAGATGTGAACAAGCAAAGGGGCAGGCTGGGACACAACAGGACCCCAGGAGGGCACTGGGGCGTCCTGTCCTGGACTGCTGCGGCAGTTTGCTTCTCCAGTGGCCACGGCAGCCAGGTCTGGGACCAAGACCTCCATCTGGGTCTCCCACGTGGTAACAGGGTGCAGGGGACCAGCACCCACTGCCTCTCCAGGGGCCTATAGTGGCCGGAAGCTGAAGTCAGGGGGGCGTCCCAGTTACTGTCTTTACCAGGGACCCTTGATTGCTGAGTATCTGTGTGTTTGTAAACCATGAGGCATATGTGAGCTGTTCACCATGGGGACAGAACATTCCACCGGCTCAGGGAGAGGGGACATAGCCTGGGGGGGTGGCCAAAGCGACCTCACCCACCGCCCCCCCTTTGGCTGGGCCAGCCTTCCAGTTCTTGCTGTGTGGTATTCCACACTGGGGCTACAGCTTTCACTATCAATGGACGTGGTGGTCATTTCCAGCTCAGGGCAGCTGGGACCGACGGCACTGGCCTCCCACACTGGCCAAGGCCTGGCAGAGAATCCTGGAGGTGTACTTCAGGACTGACCTGGGAGGGGGCCGTCTAAGCTGGAGGGGAGCAAGTGGTTCCCCCACGCGGGTGGCTCGTGCAGCGAAGTTCCTGTTTGTTTGTTTTTTTCTTATTTATTGGACAGAGAGAAAGGGCGAGATCTTCTATCCACGGCTCACTCTGCTCCCCAAATGCCCACCACGGCTGACGCCAGAAGCCGGGAGTTCCCTCTGGGTCTCCCTGTGAGCCCGCCACTGCTGCCTCCCTTGGCATGCGTCGGCAGGAGCCGGATGGGAAGCGGCACAGCTGGGATGGTGACAGACGTCTGGGCCTAGGAGGTGCAGGAGGGACGGCTTGCAGGCCCGTTCACGAAGACTTTAAGATCCTGGCCTGGTGGCAAGAGCGTAGGCAAACCCTAGGCTCTCTGACTTAACCCACTGGTGCCCCTGTGCCAAGCTGGGCAGACAGGGGAGACAGCTGTGGAGAGAAACCCTGGGAGGTGACCGCCATGGCTGGGCCCCTGCTGGGGTCCCCGCCAGCCACGTGGACAGCCAGATGGATGCAGTGGGCACCTGTAAGGGCTGGGCAGGGGTGGGAAGACTCACCTAACCCACAGAGAACGTAAAGGGGGACCCGGTGTGGCAGCCTAGTGGCCCCACTTCCCATCCAGCTCCCTGCCTGTGGCCTAGGGGAAGCAGTGGAGGACGGCCCAAAACCTTGGGACCCTGCACCTGCGTGGGAGACCCGGAAGAAGCACTGGGCTCCTGGTTCCAGATCAGCTCAGCTCTGGCCCTTGTGGCCACTTGGGGAGTGAGCCAGCAGATGGAGGATCTGCCTCTCTGTCTCTCCTCCCTGTAAATCTGATTTTCCAATAAAAAACAAACAGAACCTGGTCAAACCTAGCTGTGTGTCTTGGGCCTGAGAGGGGGTTACCTCCCCAGCCGCACCTTGAGACGCACAGGCCCAGCTTCCCCCAGTAGAGGCAGGCCAGGTGGGGCCTGCATTTTCTTAAAAACGTCGGTCTTTTTTCGCATCTTCTAACAGAGCAGGTGAGCCGGAAGAGGAGGAGCCGGAAGCGAAAGCCAAGACGAACTCAGTACCCTCATCTTTATTGGGGGAGGGGGAGGGAGGCTGGGTCACCCACCCCCACCCTGGCTTCTCTCAGCTAAGCTCGGCCCCTCCCGCCCCCGCTTTCCCCGGAGGGGGACCCGCGTGGAGGAGGTGAGTGGGCAGGGGCGTGGAGGGAGAGGAGGGCGTGGCGGGGAGGGGTGGCTGGCCTCGTGTTGCATGCAGTGCCAGGGTGGGAGGTTGGTGAGGGCCAGGCGGTCGCCCGTGGGCAAGAAGCGGGCAATGCGTGGCTCCCACGGGCCTGGTCCCCCACCTGCCCCCTCTGCGGCTTAAGCGGGTGTCACCTCTTTGGGCTGCAAGGGAAAGAGGAGGAGGAGGGAGGCCGGGACTGGGGGGTGTATGTTGTGTGTGTGTGTGTGTGTGTGTGAGGGGAGACAGGAGAGCAAAGCCAGAGGGGCGGCACACGGGCGGGGAGGACCCCGAGTGGACACTGGGGCCGGACACACTGCCTGGGCTTCTCCCTGCGCCCCGGCCTCGGCCGCCCGCTAATCCGACTTCTCCCCGTCGTCGTCCTGGTGGGTGTCCCCGTCATGTCCGTTCTTGTCCTCCTTGGAGAGGTGGGCCTGCGAGCCCAGCGCCGACAGTGACAGGAGGCCGGTGCCCGCGCTCACGGCGGGCAGTGCCGGCGGCTGCAGCCCCACGGGCAGGGGCGTCAGGGGCAGGGCCAGGGCCTGCAGCTGCGACAACTGGTGAGCTTGAAGCTGCTGCTGCAGGCGGCACACAGGCAGGACTCAGAGGCCTTGCCCAGCCAGCCCTGGGCCCAGGCCCCACCCACACCCAGGCAGCCCCATTCCCCACTCACACACCCGGGCAGCCCCGTCTCCCTGTCCAGTGCCCCTCCACGTCGCTGGCCGTTCCCAGCCCCCGTCCCCCCCGTGTCCCTGTCCTAGCCAGCTCCCGCACACCTACCCTGATAATGGAGTTCAGCTCAGGGGCGGTCACTTGCTTAGCCCTCTCAATGGCACCCAGCACCTGCTGCTGGTGCTGGTGGGAGGGAGAGAGAGAGGGGTCAGAGGGTGCCCCCTGCTGCTGGGGCGAGCAAGGGACCCCCCCCACTGCAAAAGCCAGATGCAGGTGGAGCGAGAACCCCGCAGTGGCTCTCCACCGCACACTCCTTGGGTCCCCCAAGCTCCCCCAAAGCCTGGAACGCATCCTCATCTTCCGTTTCTGCCTCGGCTGTTAGGAAGCCACCCCGAGGTTCCAGAGCTAACCTGTCCTCACACTACGACCCTGGCGTGTGGCCACACGTGTCTGCACACACATGTGCTTGTGTGCGCACCTCTGCTCGGGTCACACCTGCCCCCCCAGTGAGCCTGCTCCTGGGGAGCACCCAGGCGCACACCCCAGCAACCTGGAGGGCCTCTACCATCCCCTGCTGGCAGCCCCTGGGCAGACCTTACCTCCTGGGAGAGGTAGGGCAGGACCTGGGCACAAATCCCATTCAGCCGCTTCACGATTTCAGCCTGGAAGAGCAGAATGGGCAGCTCAGGGAGTGGGGCCGGGTAGGGGCAAGGCCAGGGCTGGGGGCACACATCCACCTGTAAGGGGCAGAGCCTGCAACCACCTGCATAGGGCGGAGCTGGGGGCGGGGCGCAAGTCACCTGTAAGGGGAGGAGCTAGGGGCAGGACACACACAGTCACCTGTAAGGGGCGGAGCCTGCAACCACCTGCATGGGGCGGGGCTAGGGGCGGGGCACACAGCCACCTATAAGGGGCAGAGCTAGGGGCGGGGTGCACAGCCACCTGGAAGGGGCGGAGCTAGGGGCGGGGTGCACAGCCACCTGGAAGGGGCGGAGCTAGGGGCGGGGTGCACAGCCGCCTGTGAGGGGCGGAGCTAGGGGCGGGGTGCACAGCCACCTGCAGGGGCTGTGCAGGGGTGGGTGTGTGGGTGTGTGCCTGAGGCCACCTGCCCCCCAGCACCTACCTGCTTGTGCATCTCGATATTCAGGCCGTAGGACATCTCGTAGTACTGTGGGAGGGTGGGGGACAGTACAAGGAGAGGGAGGTGGGGCGGGGACCCCAGGGGAGCTGACCCGCAGGGACAAAGACAGGGAGAGGAGGGCCCAGCTCCGCCCCCCACCCGCTCGCCCGCCCCGGCATTCCTGGACTTCTAATCTTTGTCTGTGGGTGGGCCCAGACGGCTGGCCGCCAGCCCCTGGGGAACTGGGCCTCCCGGGGGGAGGAAGCCAAGAGGGTAAACAAACCTGGGGCCCTCTGCTGACCCGCCCCCCACCCTCTGCAGGGCCTTCGGCTTGGGTCTCCCTCCACCCCTGCCAGCTCAGGACCCAGTGGCAGAGGCCCAGGCAGGGGACTCCAGGCAGCAGGAGCTGGGGTGCAGCAGCGGGGGGGACCCAGGGGCGGTTACCATCACGTAGTGGCGCTGCATTTCTGACTTCTCGCTGGCCAGTTTGTCACATTCCAGCTTTAGGCTGAGCAGGCACAAGGCAGGAGGGAAGGGGTTGTGCGTACAGGCAAAGGCAGGCAGGGGTATCCCCACCCTGACCCCTGGAGGGCAAACACGGGGCACCCCTAAGATGCTGGTGAGGCCTCAGGCTGCCTGTCATTTGCAGTTGGGAGGGGGGATCCCCAACAATGCCATCTTCCTGTAGCTGGGCAGGATCCCAAGGTCGGGGAGCATAGAGCCCTGACACCACACACCCCCTCAAGGGTGGCAGCAAGCAAGGGGGGGGGAGTCGCTCAGGTGGGCACCCTGTACCTGTGGGTCCTTGTGTGCCCCAGCAGGAATCAGAGTGTGGGGGGGTATCCCAGCTAGGGGTTCTCGGGACCCCATGGTGCAGACCCCACCTGACACAGCCTGCTCCCAGACCTGGCCCAAAGGCAGCAGGGACCAGCCCAGGGCTGTGACTGCCTGTGGATCCAGTCCCTTTGCACACCTGACAGGAGGCTAGAAGGGTTCAGGGCTCAGGAGTGGACCCCAAAAGCTGGGTGTTGGTTGAAAACAGTCCCCCAATAAAACAAGCATGGACACAACAGGTTTCTATAAGGCTGTTTTCCCTGGGGTGGTCGTCAGGCCAAAGGGGGCAGCTGCGGGCTCCACCACAAACCTCCCAGCCACGAGCCCCAGGCTGCTCTCCCACCCCAACCCTGCTGGGTACATTGGCAGGTTTCAGACCTTCCTGCCCTCTGACCCCAGAGGTGGACAAAATGTATCCATCTAGGGCTGTGGGAGTGCAGGGGGCAGGCTCATGGGGTGCAGGGAGCAGGCTTGGGGTGCAGGGGGCAGGCTCGTGGGGTGCAGGGGGCAGGCTTGGGGGTGCAGGGAGCAGGCTTGAGGTTGCAGGAGGCAGGCTGTGGGAGTGCAGGGGGCAGGCTCATGGGGTGCAGGGAGCAGGCTTGGGGTGCAGGGGGCAGGCTCGTGGGGTGCAGGGAGCAGGCTTGGGGTGCAGGGGGCAGGCTTGGGGGTGCAGGGAGCAGGCTTGAGGTTGCAGGAGGCAGGCTGTGGGAGTGCAGGGGGCAGGCTCGTGGGGTGCAGGGAGCAGGCTTGGGGTGCAGGGGGCAGGCTCGTGGGGTGCAGGGAGCAGGCTTGGGGTTGCAGGAGGCAGGCTGTGGGGGTGCAGGGGGCAGGCTTGAGGGTGCAGGGGGCAGGCTGTGGGGATGCAGGGGCAGGCTTGGGGTGCAGGGGGCAGGCTGTGGGGGTGCAGGGGGCAGGCTGTGGGGGTGCAGGGGGCAGGCTTGGGGGTGCAGGGGGCAGGCTTGGGGGTGCAGGGGGCAGGATTGGAGGTGCAGGGGGCAGCCCAGTGGTTGGGTCTCCATGTTCCCATCTGTGTAATGGGGCCCCACGTGGGTTCAGCGGGCGTCCCGCAGTGGGGGTGCTCCAGGTGGGGACCCCCAGCCCCCAGCTCACCTGTGATACTGTGCCTGCAGCAGCTGGAACTCATCTTTGATGCGGTCACATGAGTCCGACGTAGTGAATTTGAGCTGCTGGGGTAGGTGCGAGGAGCCCTGTGAGAAGGGAGCGTGCGGCCAAGGTTAGGGGTCAAGGCCAGCAGGGGGAGGGGGCGGGGCGCCCCTTCCTAGTCCAGGGGGCAGCTTGCTGTGGAGCGCCCCCCATCACCCCACTTCCTGGGTCCTGTTTACAGGCGCCTGGCACGGCCCACAGGCTCGCTTCCTGCCATCACTCTCCCAGGGGAAGCCGAGGGGGGACAGGGGGAGCCTGGAGCTGCCCCCCAAGCTGGAGGGGAAGCCTTGGGGGACCCGCCCTCGGCAGAGGGGAGGGGCGGGGAGACTGGCCCAGCAGAGCCCTGTTCCCAAGTTGGGGGGGGGGCGGGTGGCGAAGTCTTCTGGCAAAGAAGGGCCTATCCCAGAGTCCGAAGCCTTGAAGGGGGGTTCGCCCGCCCCAGATCCCCAGCGCCCCTCCCTCTGGGCCACGCTCTTCCGGGAGGGGGTGCGCTTCGGCTCGCCGTCCCCCCTCCCTCCAACAGGCCGCTTCCCCCACCCCCCAAACCAAGCAACCCCAAGCTAGACTCCCTGAGCGCCCCAGGCCCGAGGCCAAGGCCGTCCCAGGCCCAGCCTGGCTCGGTGGGGGGGGGGAAGGGGCACGCCAAGGCCGGGAACGGGGACAGGGGGGTCGGACAGTGGGTAAGCTGGAGAGGCTGGGGAGCCCCGGAGGGAGGGGTGCGCTCCAATCGGCGATCCTGGGGGAGGAAAGGGGGTGCGCTGGGCCCCGGGGCCTGGGAGCCAGGGGGTGGGGGGCGCCGGGCCGAGCCGGGGGGGCCCCCCCCCCCGCTTACCGAATGCCTGCTTTGTGGAAACATCATGTCCGTCGCGGCGGGGGGCGCGGGCTGTGCCCCGGCTGTGCGCCCCGGCTCGGGCTGCGCGGGGCGCGGGGCGGCCGCGCCTTTGTCCCGGCGCCTCCCGCGCCCGGCCTCGCCCGCTTCCTGCGCCCCCCTCCCCGCGCGCCCGGCCCCGGCGCGCCCCGGGCCCCCGCTTCCTGCGCGCCCCTCCCGCCCCTCCCCGCGCCCCCGGCCGCCGCTGCTATTGTCTAATGGCGGCGACGCCGGCCGTGGCCGCCGCTCGGCTCTGCGGAGACGCTGGGCTCCACCTGCCGCCGCCGCCGCCGCCGCCGCCCGAGCCCCGTGCGCGCCGCCGAGGGGGGCGCGCGCGCCCGGGGAGGCCCTGCGGATCCCCACCCCGGCCCGCCTCCCCAGGGCCGGCCCCCCGCCGCCGTGACCTTGGGGCACCCCCCGGGGCCGGCCTTGCCGGATGCGCCTCGGGGGGTCCCTCTCTCCAACCCCACGACGCGGGTACGGGGGAGGGATGGGAGGGGGTAGCGTGTCTACACCGCCTGCCGTGTCATGGCCGCGCGCCACGGACGCGCCGTGTGACCTTGGCTCGGTGCTTCTCGGTTTCCTGCCGTGTGCAGTGGGGTGGGGGTGGGGGGCAGCGGGCGCTCCGCCATTCCACCACCGCGCAAACACACACAGAGTGGGCGCCTACTGTGTGCCAGGCCCCAACTCCGCCACTTCCCTGCTGGGAATGCCCCAAGACAGACACAGGAGCACCAGAGGGCCCGCTGGCCACCACCGTGGACCCCCGGGTGTGTGCGCGTGAGCGAGCCAGGCCAGAGGGGCTGCCCGAGGACGGAGCCTGGTGAGAACGTCCATCTCTGGAGCGCTTGTGGCCACTTGGGGAGCACCCTGAGTGACCCGAGCAGCTGTCAGCAAGACAAACACCCCCCCTACATCGCCTCCACAGCCAGCACTGCGCCTACCAAAGCCAGGAGCCTCTTCCACACGGGTGCAGGTGCCCCTGGAGGCCTTGGGCCGTCCTCCACTGCTGTCCCAGGCCACAAGCAGGGAGCTGGATGGGAAGCTGGGCTACCGGGATTCAAACCGACATTCTCACAAGCGATGCTGGCACCTTGGGCTGGCTGAATCCCCCTGAGCGCCGTCCCTTCACCCTCCCCTCCACGTGGCAGGTTGTTGTAAATTGCTTGACGTTCTGGAGGGGCCACAGCTTGTAGCAGTCACCCCAGCCTGGGGCCCTGGTGGCCTTTCCCTGGGGGTGAGGGGGCAGGAGGGCTAGAGCTGACCCCCATTCCGGTTGTGGGGGGGATGCTGAGCTGTGACCCCAAACAGCAAAGCAGCAAGCGGGGACCGGCACGGCACCCCATGTCAGGGTGCGTGTTCCAGTCCCACTCGGTCCTGCACATTTGAACCCTGCGTGAAATAAGAATAATGATGCTAACCCAGTTAGTGTGTGGGGGTCGCTACAACCTTGAAGGGCCAGCGGACTTGTCTGTTCTGAGTTTGAAAAAATATATAAAGTTTTATTCCACTGAAAGGCACAATTTGAAGGAGAGGCTCTTCTGTCGGCTGGTTCCCTCCCCAAGTGGCCTCAAAGGCCACTGAGCTGAGCAGATCCAAAGCAAGGAGCCTGGAGCCTCCTCCGGGTCTCCACATGGGTGCAGAGTCCCAAGACTTTGGGCCGTCCCCCACTGCTTTCCCAGGGCATAAGCAGGGAGCTGGATGGGAAGCGGGGCAGCCGGGATACGAACCGGCGCCCCTATGGGATCCCAGTGTGTGAAAGGCAAGGACTTTAACTGCTACACCATCACGCCGGGTCCCTAGCAATGTCTTAAAGACGAGAGAATGCGGGATGGGATGGCTGGGCCAGGGACAGATCTGGGTCTGGGTTCACTGTGCATGCCGCCCTCGGGGGTGACAGGATGGCAGAGCCAGGCAGCAGGAGGCCCTGGGTGCTGTACACAAGGCCTGGCTTTGTCCTGGCAGTTTTAGGGCGAGGGTTTCCCCAGTCTCCGTCCCTCTCTGATGGGGCCAGGCTCCACGTGAGTCGTGACAGCCACGTCACAGTTCCCAGGCATGGCTAGCATCGAGCGCTGGGCGGCAGGACGGCCCCCTGGCTGACGCCCCCCCTACACCACGCTGGGAAGGAACGGGTCCCTTGGAACACCGGCGAGGGACTGTGCCACGCCCATCCCCGACCCCGCGTGCCCACCACCTCCCTGTCTTCCTGTCCCTAGAGGCTACGGGGGTCAGGCAGGGGCCATCGGGCAGCCGGGGTCCAGCAGGCCTCTCACAGTAACAAATGAGCATGGAGATCCCAGGCCCCGGGGGCAGAGCTGGGCGCTACTGCCAGGTAATGGATGAGGCTGCCGGGCCATTCATCAGAGGCCGGGAGGAAACAGGTGGCCGTGGTACGCTGGGGGGACCTCCCTCGGCCAGGCCTGCAGGACGATGTGGGGCGGGGGCTGCTGGCCCGGCCTCCTGGGGCTGTGCACCGTGTGTGTGTGTGTGTGTGTGTGTGTGTGTGTGTGTGTGTGTGTGTGTGTGTTTACAGCCCAACCCCTGGTCCCGAGGAGTCGTCATTCATTCATTTCTCAGATGAGCGTGCATGGAGCACTTGCTGTATACCGGGCTACTGGGCACGGGCAGGCCAGGGGACATCACAGCTGTGACCGAGGTGACAGCAGCGTTACTTGCACAGCTGAGAAAATGAAAATCAGGGTGGGGTGGGGACCCACACTATGCATCGCAGGCACCGGGATCCCATGGGGGGGCACCGGTTCTAATCCCGGCTGCTCCGCTTCCCATCTAGCTCCCTGCCTGTGGCCTGGGAAAGCAGTGGAGGACGGTCCAAAGCCTTGGGACCCTGCACCCGCGTGGGAGACCCAGAAGAGGCTCCTGGCTCCTGGCTTTGGGTCAGCTCAGTCACTATATGTATGTGTATATATGTATATATATATAAATAAAAATATATTTATTTATTATTTCACTTCATTTTGAAGGCAGAGGGAGAGAGAGAAAGCTCTTCCACCCTGTGGCTCACTCCCCAGCCCTGGGCTGAAGCCAGGTGCCCCCCATGGGCTTCCCACGTGGGCAGCGGGGCCCCGGGCGCCTGGGCCTTGCCGGGTGCTTCTTGGTGGGGAATGGGGGACACAGCAGCAGGAGCAGCCACCCCGGGGGGACCCAGCCCAGCAAACACCGCTCCCCGCCTTCCAATGAATGTAACGTTGGCCTAGAGATGTGTATATATGGAAATAAATGCAAATATGCCCTGGGCCCTGAGACACATGACCCCACGTGGACACGGGAGGATTTTGGAAGTCCTGGGGTCACTTTGTCTTCAGACCTGGACTGTCCCATGCAGCCCATGGGGGGAAAACTTGGATTCCAGGTTAAAATTCAGTTGCATACACTTCAGCCCCAAGGGCCAGGTGTTCTATGGAGAGCAGTGGACCTGAACATTCCAGAACCTTCTCGAACGTTCTAGAACGGGGCAGCTACTCAGTCCTAAGGGATCCTTTCTCAATGACCTGGGCGCCGTTTCTAGGGACATCGGAGGTTGACAGATCTGGGGGTGCACCTGCTGTGGAGTAAGATGGGGCCTGCGGGTCCCTCCCGAAGAGGGCAACGCGCCCCAATGTCTGTATTACCCGGGCAGGGGCTTCTGTCCGGCTGTGGTAGCCCCAAGCACACAGAGCCCGCGCTGCCAGGGCTGAGCGGTCACAGGCGGCCCCTCTGTACTGGACGACACCCCTGCACCTTCGGGGCTCCCCACCCCATCCGTGCTGCAGTTCCAGCACAGTCCACGCGAGGGCAGCGTCTTCCAGCACCTGCACCCCAGGAGGAGCTGGGGTGAGCCGGCCAGGCAGGGTGGCTGCCACTGCAGGGGACCCCTGCATCTATCCCCTCCCTGCGCGGGGGGCCTTGGGGCGCACAGTGAGCCCGGCTTCTGTCTAGATCCACTGCCCAGCGCCCAGCAGTCAGGGGTGCCACCTACTCCTTGTCCCCAGACACGGCCCAGCGTGCTCCCCTCAACCGCCCAGGGCAGGGTCACCCAGGACAGAGCTGGCATTCTTAGGAATCGTCTCCTCACACATTCCATTCAGAAATGGGAGGCACTTCCACTCTTAAAAAAAAATGCATAGCCCTGGCGCAGTGGCTCATTGGCTAATCCTCCTGTCACACACGTGGGGATCCCACAAGGGTACCAGTTCAAGTCCCGGCAGCCCCACTTCCCATCCAGCTCCCTGCTTGTGGCCTGGGAAAGCAGTGGAGGACGGCCCAAAGCCTTGGGACCCTGCACCCGTGGGGAACACCCGGAAGAGGCTCCTGGCTCCTGGCTTCAGATTGGTTCAGCTCTGGCCGTGGTGGTCACTTGGGGAGTGAACCAGCAGGCGGAAGATCTTCCTCTCTGTCTCTCCTCCTCTCTGTATATCTGACTTTGCAATCAAAATAAACAAATCTTTAAGTGATAAATAAAGGTAAAATTGTCTTACTTGGCTGACACAGCCCTCTGTCATGTTCCGTGACCCAAGCTTTGACCCCTAAGTTTTTCCTGCACCTGTTGCATTTCTCTAAGCTCTTTTTTTTTCATTCTATCTAAGAGAATTCGGGCTATGCTTGCCCTCCTCCATGCCCACAGGCAGGCAGGGCTGGGCCAGGCTGAAGCCAGAAGCCAGGAGTGCCATCCAGCCGGGCACTGGCTGATGGCTGGCTCGGCCGTGGAGCCAGGCCTCAGGTCCCGGGGAACCCAGCCTGCCCCACAGCTAAACGGGCCACATGGAGACTTCCACCAAGAAATTCGAGTCCCGGCTCCTGCCTCAGCGTCCTGGGGGGCAGCAGCGACACCGCGGGTGCGTGGGTCGGTGCTGCCCATGGGAGGCCCCAGGGCACTCCTGGCTCCGGGTCTCACAGCCGTGGCGGCCACCTGGGAGCCAACCAGGGGCTGGAGATCTCTTATTTCTTCTGTTTCTCTAACAGTGATATTTTAAAAAGTTATTTATTTTTATTGGCAAGTCAGACATACAGGGAGAAGGAGAGACAGGAAGATCTTCTGTCCCCTGGTTCACTCCCCAAGTGATCGCAATGGCCAAAGCTGAGCCAATCCAAAATCAGGAGCCAGGAGCCTCTTCTGGGTCTCCCACGCGGGTGCAGGGTCCCAAGGCTTTGGGCCGTCCTCCACTGCTTTCCCAGGCCACAGGCAGGGAGCTGGGTGGGAAGTGGAGCCTCTGGGACTCGAACTGGTGCCCATATGGGATCCTGGCAGTTGCAAGGTGAGGACTCAGCCACTAGGCTACCGCACCGGGCCTTGTAATGATGATTTTTTTAATGTAACTCTCTTCTGTCTAGGGAGCAGCTCAGGGTGGGAGGTCAGAAAGGAGGAAGGGTGGTGGATAATCCTGTTCCTGGAGAGAAGGGCTGGGCCTGTGGGTGCCTGGGGGTGGGGTGGGCTGTGACAACTCCAGTGGCACCTGCCCTGGGCCCTGCAGCCTTGGTTCAGTGTCCGGGGCGACCTGGTGTCCCTCGGAGGAACCCGTCCGCCTGCCCGCCTGCTCTGCCTTGCACCTGGGCAGGTGTGTCCCAGTCCTGGCCTGTTAGAGCCGGCGGCAGCCGTGGAGCTGGGGGTCCCCGTGGGCCGCCAGGGCCCTCACCCAGGAAAGCACAGGGCGTGCTTGCACTTTTCTCCCTGTGTATCTTCATGTAAAGGGCACTGGCAGGAAAGGCAATTGAAAGATGAATTCGTTTCGCTGTAAACTTTTTAAAAAGATTTCTTTTAAATTTATTCTTTTTTTAAAAAAATTGATTTATTTTTTACTGGAAAGGCAGAGTCACACAGAGAAAAATCTTTCATACTCTGCTTCACTCCCCAAATGGCCACAGTGGCCGGAACTGAGCCAATCCGAAGCCAGGAGCCAGGAACCTCCTCTGGGTCTCCCACACGGGTGCAGGATCCCAAGGCTTTGGGCCGTCCTCCACTGCTTTCTCAGGCCACAGGCGGGGAGCTGGATGGGAAGTGGAGCCTCTGGGACTAGAACTGGCACCCAGATAGGATCCTGGTGTGTGCAAGGCGAGTATTTAGCCAATGCGCTGGGCCCTGATGTAAGCTTTTCTTTAAAAATCATCAATTTAGGGCCCCATGTGGTAGCCTAGCAGCTAAAGTCCTCGCCTTGTACCCGCCTTGGTTCCATATGGGCACTGGTTTGTGTCCTGGCTGCTCCACTTCCCATCCAGCTCCCTGCCTGTGGCCTGGGAAAGCAGTGGAGGACGGCCCAAATGCTGGAGACCCTGCATCCGCATGGGAGACCCGGAAGAGGTTCCTGGCTCCTGGTTTCAGATGGGTTCAGCTCAGTAGCTGTTGCAATCACTTGGAGAGTGAACCAGAAGATGGAAGATCTTCCTCTCTGTCTTTTCTCCTCTCTGTATATGTCTGACTTTCTAATTAAAAGAGAGAGAGATGCCATTTAGAAAAAAAAAAAAATCCATCTGAAAGACAGACAGAGAGGGAGAGAGATCTTCCACCTGCTGGACCCCTTTTCAGATGCTTGCACTGTGAGGCCAGGCGGGAGCCAGGAGCTCCGTCTGGGTCTCCCACATGGGTGCAGGTGCCCAGCGCCTTGAGCCCTCACAGGGTGGGCGTCAGCAGGCAGCTGGGTGGGGAGTGGAGCAGTTGGGGAGCCCCACGCCGGGCAGGGCCCTGGTGTGCCAGTTGGAGCCGGCCGGGTGGTGCTCACCCCAAGCTGACCCCGTACTGCCTCCCTCGTGGCCTTGGACCCTTCCTAAGTCTCGGCTCCTCCAGATCCAGGGGGCCAAGGCCATGATCCAGGGAGGAGCCCCCCTATCCCCCAAGGCCACTAGGCCCCGGGTGGCCCAGACTTTGTCCTTCTGGGTGGGGCAGCTAGCGTCTGTCAGCTCCTGGCCGGGCTCCAGGGCTGCCCCCGTTTCCCACCGCAGCCGGCTGCTGGGCGGCGAGCAGACACCCGCCCCTGTCTTTCTGCACCTGTACAAGGCCCAGACGCAGCCTGGGGTGGGAAGGCAAGGGTGTCTTGGGGTTCCTCTCACAAGGCCTGTGGCACCGGTTCAAGTCCCGGCTGCTCCCCTTCCCATGCAGCTTCCTGCCTGTGGCCTGGGGGAGGCAGTGGAGGATGATGGCCCTTGGGCGCCTTGGGACCCTGCACCCGCGTGGGAGACCCTCCCTGCCGCTGCATAGCTTCTGTCTTCCCAATCTATAATCAATTTATCGCTTGTCTGTTGCTGATGGGCAGGAGATCTTCTTGGCTTACAGCTCCCCTCGTGTATTTGTGCTGTGTCGCCAAGGTGCGACTTTGGGGTCCCCCGTCCTGGCTGGGAGTGTCAAAGTAGCGTGCTGTCCTACCCTCATCAAGTAATTAATGGAGACTTTGACCGCGTCTCCCCAGGCCCTTATCTGTGCAGGAAGGAGGGCTGGGCAGCAGGATGGGTAGGCACCCACGTCGGGGGAGCCAGGGCCTGGGGCAGGGCAGGGCAGGGCAGGGCAGGGCTGGGCTGGCCGTCAGTCCTGCATGCCTAGCAGCATGTTCCTTCTCTGGATCAGAACATGCTGAGTGAGCACCTAGGGCAGCGGGGTGCCACGTGTCCTTCCCCAAGGACGTGGGGTCACGTCGGGGAACATGGTAGAGCAGCAGGCCATAGGTACTTTGTTGCAATGTCCCAATGCCTGCCCTAAGCGAAGCCAGCCAAATCGGGTGCATGCGTGCATGCGTGCCGTGGGCCCGGTGCACGTCCACACATGGACAGAGATGACCACACGCGGTGCCACCATCGTGCCTGACCCAGGCCTGGCTTCCAGAGTTGGTCCTTGGCTCCTCCACGGCCATGGAGCGGGCCAGGCTGTAGCTGGTGTGGACAGGTGGCACAGCAGGGGCCTCGGGCCCGCTGGCCAGCAGCTCTTCCAGCAAGGAGTGGCCTTCCGCGCCTGCTCCGTGCACACAGGCTTCCCAGGAAACCCTGAACTGCTGCCCGCCGCCCCCTCTTCCCTGCCTGGGGAGTGGGAGGACCCGAGCGGAGCCGAGCGGAGCCGAGCGCACCCGAACCGAGCGCGCCCGAGCCGAGCCGAGTGCACCCGAGCGGAGCCGAGCAGAGAGGAGGCGAGCCAAACCGAGACAAGCCGAGCCAAGCGCTCCGAGCCGAGTGCACCCGAGCCGACCCGAGCGCATCCGAAGTCGCTGCCCCGAGTCCGCCACGCTCCCACAATCCCCGGCGGCCCCGCCCCGGAGCCCCGCGCTGCGCAGGCCCCGCCCTCGGCCCGCGCGCTCCTCCCATTGGCCGCGCCGCCTGTCCGTCCGCCGCGGGCTCGGTCGTCCGGCGCTGGCGCTCGGTGGCGGCGGCGGCGGCGGGGACGCGGGTTCGAGCGCGGGCGGCGGCGGACGGCGGCAGGCGCGGCCGGGCGGCGGCCGGAGGGGCGGCGGACGCGGCCGGGCGCAGGGCCGAAGCGGAGGCCGAGAGCCCCCGGCGGGCGGACGGCCGCGACGATGACGCTGGAGTCCATGATGGCGTGCTGCCTGAGCGACGAGGTGAAGGAGTCCAAGCGCATCAACGCCGAGATCGAGAAGCAGCTGCGGCGGGACAAACGCGACGCGCGGCGCGAACTCAAGCTGCTGCTGCTGGGTGAGCGCTGGCCGGGGGCGGCGGGGCCCTGCGGTGGTCAGCCTGGGGCCGTGGGCAGCCCGGGGCCTTGCAGCGGTCAGCCCGGGGCCGTGGTCAGCCTGAGGTCCTGCAGTGGTCAGCCCGGGGCCGTGGGCAGCCCAGGGCCTTGCAGCGGTCAGCCCGGGGCCGTGGTCAGCCTGAGGTCCTACAGCGGTCAGCCCGGTGCCGTGGTCAGCCTGAGGCCCTGCAGTGGTCAGCCCGGTGCCGTGGCCAGCCTGAGGTCCTGCAGTGGGCAGCCTGGTGCCATAGCCAGCCCGGTGCCATGGGCAGCCTGAGGCCCTGCAGTGGGCAGCCCGGTGCTGTGGTCAGCCCGGGGCCGTGGGCAGCCCGGTGCCGTGGCCAGTCTGAGGCCATGCAGTGGTCAGCCCGGTGCCATGGCCAGCCTGAGGTCCTGAAGTGGTCAGCCCGGTGCCGTGGGCAGCCTGAGGTCCTGCAGTGGGCAGCCTGGTGCTGTGGCCAGCCTGAGGCCATGCAGTGGTCAGCCCGGTGCCATGGCCAGCCTGAGGCCCTGCAGTGGTCAGCCCGGGGCCGTGGCAGGCCTGAGGCCCTGCAGTGGTCAGCCCGGTGCCATGGCCAGCCTGAGGCCATGCAGTGGTCAGCCCGGGGCCGTGGTCAGCCTGAGGCCCTGCAGTGGTCAGCCTGGTGCCATGGTCAGCCTGAGGCCCTGCAGTGGTCAGCCCGGGGCCGTGGCCAGCCTGAGGCCCTGTAGTGGTTAGCCCGAGGCTGTAGGCAGCCTGGGGCTGCAGGACACTGGCTATGGTCAGCTTGAACCGTGCAGTGGTCAGCCCAGGGCTGTGGTTAGCCCAGGGCAGCAAGACACTGGCCACTTGGGGCAGCTTGGCAGTGGCAGTGGGGTCGTGTCAGCCTGGGGCAGCAGGGCCATAGCCGTGGGCAGCCGGTGGGTTCTGGGTTGTGGGCAGCCCAGGGCAGCATGGCAGTGGCCGTGGGCAGCCGGTGATGGCGGGGTCGTGGGCAGCCCAGGGCAGCCATGGGCAACCCTCTCCTTCATGCCCATGGGGTTCCCTCTGCTCCAGCCACTGACAGGCTTATTCCTCCCTGAGCCGTTACCTGAGGGGTCACCTCATCTGAATCCTCAGTGGTCAGTCCAGCCCTGCTGCCCTCCAGGCCGGGCCAGTGGTCCGTCTCACCCATACATGCCGGGTAGCCCCAGAGCTAGCCAGCTGCTGCCCACTCGGCCCGGCCAGGTCCCTCGCCTGCTGGGGTTCTTGTCTAGCCCAGCGCCCTCCCCTCGCATGCTGCTCCCCGATCTGGCTCCCTGCCCCTCCTGGAGGGGGTTCACAGGGATGTTATCACCCCAAATAAGAACCCCACCAGCGTTTATACAACAGAGACCCCCCAGCCGTGGAGGGTGAGGAGGGGTGCAGGCCACCGTGTGTGTCGGGCCAGCAGGGTGCCCTGTCTGAGGGCAGGGTAGTGGGCCTGGCCAGCCTGTGGGGAGCATGTTGCCAGAGCTCAACCCTGCAGTAGAGAGGAGCCCGGCACCCAGGGGTGCATGTGGTGGGGGCCGCAGCACCCGCCTGGCCCTGTGTGGCTCCACCCCCGCAGCCTCCACTGCCCACGCCCAGCCTCCTGTGGATTTGAGATGGACCCAGGGTCAAGGCCGTGGGCCTGGCGCTGATAGGGGCCCGCCTGGGCCCCTCGTGCCTGGGGCGTGTGTGTGTGTGTGTGTGTGTGTCTGTGTGTGCACGCTGTGGAGTGGCCCAATGGAACAGTAAGCTGGGGAGCCTGTCCCCAAGTAGGGTGTGTGCAGGTGCCAGGCGCGGTCCCATGGCCCCAGGAGAGCAGGCGTGGACATGGGGCTCCTACGGGGCCCAGCAGCCTCGGGTCTGGATGGAGGAATCTGTGCCCCGGGAGTGGGGGGGCTGCAGCCCCCTGGCCCCCAGAACCCTCAGGATGTGCAGGCATGGGGGCACGCAGGGCTGTGAGGGCGGGGGAAGCCTCAGGCCTGTTCCCCACAAAGTTTGCCCCAGGAGAGCAGGCAGCTGCTGAACCCACCTCCTGTGTTCCCCATGGCCTGTGCCAGGGCAGCTGACCCTGGGCAGGGTGTAGGTTTCCACTAGACTGCCTCTGGGGGCTCGGTTGTCCCCTAGTCCCTCTCCTTCAGGGGGCACCTGCTAGCGCTGTGGGCATCAAGGCCGGTCTGGGCACTGCAGGCCAGTGGAGCAGTGCGCCCATGTCCACCATGCCCACCCAACCCACACCGGCACCTGTCATGATGGCCTCAAGGCTCCTGGGCTCTCTGGGGAGGCAGAATTATGGCTTTTTCCTTTTTGTTTTTTCTTCAAAAGATTTATTCATTTTCACTGGAAAGGCAGATTCGTAGAAACAGATCTCTGTCCCCTGGTTCACTCCCCAAGTGGCTGCAATGGCCGGAGTTGAGCCAATTTGAAGCCAGGAGGCAGGAACCTCTTCTGGGTCACCACACAGGTGCAGGGTCCCAAGGCTTTGGGCCATCCTCCACTGCTTTCCCAGGCCACAGGCAGGGAGCTGGATGGGAAGTGGAGCAGCCAGGACTTGAACCTGCATCCACAAGGAATGTCACACTTGGGGTGGAGAATTAGCCAGTTGAGCTATTGCACCAGCTCCTCCTGTTGGTTTTTAAAAATATATTTGAGGAGAGATCTTCCATGCTCTGAGTCCCTCCTCAAACGTGTGCCCAGTCAGAAGGCAGGAGCCGGGGGAGCTGTGTTGGGCATTCAGGCATGCAGGGGTCCAAGCCCTCGGGCTCCCCCAGACAGGGGTCAGCATCACGCCCTGGCCCACTGAGCCTCAGAACTTCCATCTGTGGGCCCGCTGTGGGGGTGATGTGTGTGTGTGTGTGTGTGTGTGTGTGTGTGTGTGTGTGTGTGTGTGTGAGGAGCTCAGATTTGGGGTGTCCTGTCTGCCGTGCCACTGCACCCCTGTCACTGAGTGTTCAGAGAGCCTGTGTGTGGCTGCACGCTGATACTCCGGTGGCCAGCAGGAGTGGGAACTCGGTGTCCTCGCTCCTGAGCCACAGGGCCAGGCCCTGTTCCCTTTGCCCCGCCGTGGCGGAAGGCCCTGGCCTGGGGAGGCTGCAGGCTCCCATGGGCCTGCCTGGCCACTGCTCCCCAGCGCTGCCCATTGGTTTGCCTGTGATTGGAGAACCCCCGACCCTGGGTTGCCAGCCCAGGAGGCCCGCGTCGGGCCGGGCCTGCTAAATAAAGCGGGGTGGTGGCTCGCTCTGGAGGCTTCCTGTCCGGCCCGTGCTGGCCGGGAAGAGGGCAGGATTTGGCGTGGTATGGGCGGCAGGCAGCCCCGTGGGGAAGGGGTGGGGCGGGGACCGTGGGAGCAGGAAGTGGCCCTTTGTGGCCTGGGCGGCTCTGGACCCCCTGGCGGCCCCTGGCCCAGGCCTCTGCCCCGCCCCTGTTCCAGCTGAGCCTGCAGTGGCCATGGAGGAGCCCAGCACCACGCTTTCCTGGCCCCGTGCTCCCAACTCCGGCTGCTGCGGTTACTGCCGACGAAGCACTTCCCCTGTGATGTTGAGCCGTGGGAAGTTTCACTTGCTGATTTCTATGGGGGCCCCACGGTGGAAGGGGGTGCCCTGTGCCCTTCCCTGTGGATGGAGGGTTTCCTGAGGTGCCCCAACCTCAGGATGGGGATTTATGCCTTTGGGTACCCGGCTGTGTGGTCTCCCGGGCGCAGCTGTGGCCAGGAGGCCCCAGGGCAGTGTCACCAGCTCTGGTCATTTATGAGGCTCATGCTATCATCCAATCCACACACTCTTCCCGCCGCGCTGCCTGGCCCTTCAGGGCTGTGCCCAGTCCCCGGCCGTGCATGGTGAGGCTGGGTGGGCTGTGGATCCAGTGCAGGTGCTATTTCAGAGGCCCCTCAGGAGCTGTATGGCTGCAGGTCTGCTCTTGGCATGCCCTGCCCACGTGCCCATGAGTGCTGTGTGTCCATCGAACCCGGGCACCTGGGTCCTGTGGGTGCATGGTGCAGTGGAAAGAGTATGGTGGACATTTGGCCTGGCCACCTCGCGGCATGCCCTGGGCACTTCCTGGTGCCCCTCACCCCCTGGATGCTCTCATTGTGGGCCCTGGGTGAGCCAGGCAGGTGTTCCTACCCATATCTCGGGGCTACAGGGCACCCCCAGTGTGGGGATAAAGGAGTGTGGGCTCCGGGAGGCGGATTCAACCCTGAACTCTCTGCCCTTTGCTCCTGGGGGTCTGCTGGCTCCTGTGTCCACACCCCCTTCTGTGTCTTCCTGGGGAACTGGGTCCATGATGAGTGGCCGTGGGTGGGGGCCGGTTCTGTAAAGAGGACCAGATCGGCTGCTTCTGCAGAGGGGCCACAGGGGACTGCCTGTGACACAGGAGGGCCTTAGGTGGCGTGGGGCCCGCCTGTGACATGGTATAGGGGGTTCTGGGTGGTGTGGGGCCCGCCTGTGACACAGGAGGGGCTCTGGGTGGTGTGGGGCCCGCCTGTGACACAGGAGGGGCTCTGGGTGGTGTGGGGACCGCCTGTGACATGGTATAGGGGGTTCTGGGTGGTGTGGGGTCCGCCTATGACACAGGAGGGGCTCTGGGTGGTGTGGGGACCGCCTGTGACACAGGAGGGGCTCTGGGTGATGTGGGGACCGCCTGTGACACAGGAGGGGATCTGGGTGGTGTGGGGTCCGCCCTGTGACACAGGAGGGGCTCTGGGTGGTGTGGGGACTGCCTGTGACACAGGAGGGGCTCTGGGTGATGTGGGGACCGCCTGTGACACAGGAGGGGCTTGGGTGGCGTGGGGACCGCCTGTGACACAGGAGGGGCTCTGGGTGGTGTGGGGTCCGCCTGTGACACAGGAGGGGCTGTGGGGACCGCCTGTGACACAGGAGGGGCTCTGGGTGATGTGGGGTCCGCCTGTGACACAGGAGGGGCTGTGGGGACCTCTCTCCCTCCATCTCCCGTGACGGGTGCAGGACGGTTCCCAGCTCTGCCTCCGTAATCTAAGTCCTGGGTGAGGGTGAGGGCTCTGACTGGGGACAGCCCACCCCAAGGCCCCCTCTTCACGGTGTCTCCTGGGGCCAGTAGGCGGCCATGGGACCAGCTGTCTGGCACCTGTTGGTTCCTGGTGCCTGGAGAGACAGAGTGGCCATGTCCATCTCTTTCCCCCACCAAGTCCCGGACCCACACGGATGAGGCAGAGCTGTGTAGGTGCCCACCTGCTAAGAACCCAGAGCCCCTCTGAGCCCAGCCACTGCAGGTCTAGGGTGCCCAGGCATGAGAAGCCACTCGCCAGTCTTGTTGCTGGGTGACCGTGGTGGAGAGCCCTGGGGGCTGTAGGGACTGGGCAGGGCCAAGAAATGCTAGGTTGGTGTAGGTGTGCTGTGTGACCACAGGGCATGACCAGCCCAGGCACTGCCCACAGCCTCATCTTGGGGCCTGGCATGGCTGAGTGCCCTGGGGCAGCAGGAGCCCCGAAAGTGGAGGCCGTGGCCCAGCACTCTGCTTCCTGACTGGCCGCTCTGTGCCCACGGGCACCTCCTCCCCCTGGATGCCCATCGCATGGCAGGGAGCAGGCGTGAGGGCAGCAGGTGTGGTGAGCTGGTGGGGACCAGGGCAGGGCTCGGGCCCGGGAGCCCCCCCCCCGTGCCTGGGCTCACGCCTGTGCCCGCCTGTGCCCCTCCTGCCCCAGGCACGGGCGAGAGCGGCAAGAGCACGTTCATCAAGCAGATGCGTATCATCCACGGCGCCGGCTACTCGGAGGAGGACAAGCGCGGCTTCACGCGCCTCGTCTACCAGAACATCTTCACGGCCATGCAGGCCATGATCCGCGCCATGGAGACGCTGAGGATCCTGTACAAGTACGAGCAGAACAAGGTGAGCGCGGCTGCACGGCCCCGGGACGCGGGCACAGTGACGCGGCCCCCTCCACCCCTGCCCCTGGGGGACCTCGAGGCCCCTCCTGACCCTGGAGTTCCCCGTGCTGGGCAGTCTGTGGAGCTCACGCTGGGTGCTCAGTGTGAGCACTCCCCGAGCACGCGTGTCTGAGCTGTGTGATGCCCTGTGCGGAGGGACCCATGGTGACCCCTCCCCGGATAGCATGCCGAGTTCTGCCCTCCTGTTGGCTGCTGCGACTGAGTGTGTGCAGATTGTGTCTGTGGACAGGGATGTGTGTGTGTGTGTGTGGACAGGGGTGTGTGTGTGGATGGGTGTGTGTGTTTGTGTGGATCGTGTCTGTGGACAGAGGTGTGTGTGTGTGGGCACAGGGCTGTGTGCGGGCTGGTGAACGTCCATCCCGTGCCGTCCGGGCTCCGTCTGCCATCCCGGGTGGTGCTGCTGCCCCTGGGCAGGGCCTGGTTGCTGCCCGGGTCTTGGCACAGAGCTGCTGTGTCCGCTTTGGTGGCAGTCAGCAGGCGCTCTGCGGGTGACAGCACTGCCTGTGTCGAGTCCCCGCTCCTCAGCTTCCGGTCGGCTTCCTGAAGGCTCCGTGCCGAGCTGGAGCTGTGGCTCGTGCGGAGGGCTCAGCTGGCATGCCGGGGGAAGCTGAGGAGAAGCGTGTGGAGCAAGCTCTCGCCTGGCAGCGGGGCTGGACATGGCATGGGACTCCAGTCCCACAGCTGCCCACGTGGACTCGGCCGAGTCCGTGCCGTGCAGTGGGCCGCAGGGTCCTTGCTGGCGGGCGTTGAAGATTGGCTTGTTTTGATTCGAGAGAGTTCCCTCTGTAGGAGAGACAGACAGAGAAGTCTCCCATGTGCTGGCTCACTCCTCAGACGCCCACATAACCAGGAGCTCCATCCGGGCCTCCCACGTGGGTGCAGGAGCTGTCCTCCGTGTCCCTCCTGGGCCATCAGGTAGCTGGATGGGAAGTGGAGCAGCGGGGAGCTGAGCCAGCCCCTTGCCTGGGGGATGCCAGAGGCTTAGCGAGCTCTGCCAGGTCGCCAGTCCCGTCCCCCTCACTTGGACTTGGAGAAGAATGAGTTATAGTTTGTTCCTGCTGGTGCCTCCCCGCCAGCAGGTGCAAGGGCCGCCCCACCCCGCCTCTCCCTGGCACACCCTCAGCCCGGTACCCCGTGAGCCCCCCTGTGAGCCCACGGCCTCTCGGTCCGCCCCCCCCCCCCACGCAGGCCAACGCGCTGCTGATCAGAGAGGTGGACGTGGAGAAGGTGACCACATTTGAACAGCAGCACGTGCAGGCCATCAAGACGCTGTGGGAGGACCCCGGCATCCAGGAGTGCTACGACCGACGGCGCGAGTACCAGCTCTCGGACTCGGCCAAGTAGTGAGTGCCCGGTCCCGCCCGCGCCGCTGCCCGCTGAGCCCACCCCACTGCCCTCCCTGGCGGGCAGCCCACTGAGCCTGCCCTGCTGCCCACAGCTACCTGAGTGACGTGGACCGCATCGCCACCTCGGGCTACCTGCCCACCCAGCAGGACGTGCTACGGGTCCGCGTGCCCACCACGGGCATCATCGAGTACCCCTTCGACCTGGAGAACATTATCTTCAGGTGCCCGCGGCCGGGGCTGGGGGATCCCGGCTGGGAGGGAGGGGCCGAGGCCGTGGGCCTGGGGGGTGTCAGTGTGGGCTCCACGTGACGCTGCGCCCGTGTCGGCAGAGGCAGCAGGATCAACAGCTCGGGCTAGGAGTCGCTGGCAAGAGCGGCAGAGCCGGCTCCTTCCCAGGCCCCAGCCGCTTCCACTCAGCCCCGGGTGCCAGTGCCCAGGTCCCGACCAGGGAGAGAGCCTGTCCGCTCCTGGTGGCCGCACGCCGGCCAGCTGTCCTGGCAGACCCCTTGCCAAGTGGGTGCCTGCCCCGGGTTCCATGGTAGCCACCCCAGCCCTCCCATGCTGGTTGGTGCTGATGCTGGCGGGGAGGCAGTGGCCGTTTCCCCAGCCTCCTGTGGGCTCAGTGAAAGCTGGCATCCCCTCAGGGCAGGGTGGTGTGGCTGGCACCGTTTGCTGGTCTTTCAGCCTTCTTGGCCTGTGGTCCGAGGCCATAGGGCGCTGGCCAGGTGGCCCTGCTGGAGGGCTCCAAGGGCAGGGTCCCAGCAGCCAGGCAGCGGGAGTGTCTGTGCAGTGGTGCCCGGTGCTGCAGGCGGCTGCTGGGGCAGGGCACAGGCCCTCTGCGGTGTGGTGGGCACAGACCCCCGGAAGCCAGCACTCCTGGGGACGGCCCTCCCGTGCTGAGCGGGGGGTGCCCTTTTGCAGGATGGTGGACGTGGGCGGGCAGCGCTCCGAGCGGAGAAAGTGGATCCACTGCTTCGAGAACGTCACGTCCATCATGTTCCTCGTGGCCCTAAGCGAGTACGACCAGGTCCTGGTGGAGTCGGACAATGAGGTGGGCGCAGGGGCCCCCGGGGGCGTGCCGGGCAGGGCGCCTGGACCCCAGGCCCCGTCCCAGCCGCTGTCCGCCCCCCCCAGAACCGCATGGAGGAGAGCAAGGCCCTGTTCCGCACCATCATCACCTACCCCTGGTTCCAGAACTCCTCCGTCATCCTCTTCCTCAACAAGAAGGACCTGCTGGAGGACAAGATCCTCCACTCACACCTGGTCGACTACTTCCCCGAGTTCGACGGTGAGCAGGGCGGGGCGAGCAACGGTGTGTGTTGCGGGGCAGGGAGGGGGCGGGCAGGGAAGGGTGGGACAGGTAGGGCAGGGGCAGGTGGGGCAGGAAGCATACGGGGCAGGGGGCTGCTGGGGCAGGGCAGAGCAGGGCAGCAGGGCAGGAGGCATATGGGGCAGGGTATGGTAGGGGGCATGCGGGGCAGTGGGCAGAGCAGGGCAGCAGGGCATGGTAGGGCAGAGCAGGGCAGGGTAGGGCAGAGCAGGGCAGCAGGGCAGGAGGTATGCATGGTAGGGGGCAGACAGGGCAGCAGGGTAGGGCAGGGGGCAAGCAGGGCAGGTGGGGCAGGGAACTGCTGGGTCGGGCAGAGCAGGGCAGCAGGCAGGGGCAGGCGGGGGCAGATGGGGCTGGTGGGGCAGGGCAGAGCAGGGCAGCAGGGTAGGGGGCAGCAGGGTAGGGCAGAGCAGGGCAACAGGGCAGGAGGCATATGGGGCAGGGTATGATAGGGGGCATGCAGGGCAGGGGGCAGAGCAGGGCAGCAGGGCAGGAGGTATGCGTGGTAGGGGGCAGCAGGGCAGCAGGGTAGGGCAGGGCAGGGGCAGGCAGGGCAGGGGCAGGCAGGGCACCCCGGGTGCCTCACACCCGCCTGCCTTCCCCAGGGCCACAGCGGGACGCGCAGGCGGCCCGGGAATTCATCCTCAAGATGTTCGTGGACCTGAACCCCGACAGCGACAAGATCATCTACTCGCACTTCACGTGCGCCACGGACACGGAGAACATCCGCTTCGTGTTCGCCGCCGTCAAGGACACCATCCTGCAGCTCAACCTCAAGGAGTACAACCTGGTGTGAGGCCGCCGGACCCCACGGGGCTAGGGGCGCCCGCCGGCCACCCGGACACGGAACCCCCCCCGCCTGGGGCTGCACCCCCAGCCCCGCGCCCACTCCCGGACCCCCCAAGGGGGCAAGAGGCGCCCGCCGCCTGCCCTGGGAAGTGCCTACATTTTTTTTTTTTTTTTAATTTTTATTTGTTCTCTTTTTCCGGGGAAACAAAGGCAGCCTGGCCGTGCAGCGTTGCGGGCACCCCAGGTTCCGGGCGTGGGGGGTGGGCAGTACTTTTCCTCGTGGCGTGACCAATGTGGGGCTGGTGGGGATCACGGAGGCTTCTTAGGTGTGTCCTGGAGAAGCACGGGGACCCCATGGCTCTTAGGCTAAGGGCCAGTCCCCTGGGGTACCCCTGTACCCCCGAGGCCTGAGCCAGGGCGGGGGGGGGTGGTTCCCTGGGGCACCCCTGTGTCCCTGTACCCCCAGGTCTAGGCCAGGGCAGGGGGCACCCCAGGATTTTGAGCACTACAATGCCTCCTTGCTCTGGGGGCTCAAGTTTTCTTTGCACAGTCACAGGCAAAAATGCCAAGTGGCGCTGCCCAACAATTGACTCAAAAAGATCCCAGCCTGGGGTCATCGGCGCCCCCTTCCCACAGCCCCGGTGGGGGCAGCGGCGCTCGGGCGGGGGGGGGGGGCCTCTGTGCCAAGCATCCGCCCCCCGGTGGCGGGGAGCGGCAGGTGCTGCTGGTGGGGCGGGGGTTGGTGGTCCCACCTGCATGGCCAAGGAGGCTTCTGGGATGGCTGTACCGGCAGCTCGGAGGCACCCAGCTCGCCAGTGGCCTCTGAGATAGGGGCGACCAGCACCCATGTGGGCCAAGCTAAGTGCATGTGCCAACGCCGCCCACGGGGTGGGGAGTAGGGCGCCTCCCAGGAGCCGTGTGCCCCAGGGCGGCCAGGCCCCTTGTGCAGTGCCCCCACTGGCGGCTGTGTCCGGGGCGCAGCCAGGCGGCACCTATTTAAAAGTACCCCGTGCGACGCTCCTTTTAATAAACCTTTTGTCCTCGGAGACGCATGTGCTGTCTGTCAGGTGCCGAGGGGCCCTCGCCCAGCGCTGCCTGGCGCCCACTGACTTTTCATATCTTTCTCCTGAAATGAATTCTGTTTTAAATTGGAATAAATTGTGTTCCTAAACTCTGTGGCCTTCTTCCGTGGTGGACTTCCCGTTCCTGGGCCTCAGCAGCTGCGCAGCCCTGGGGTGGCTGTCCCCCCCCCGCTTCCCAGCTCGTGGTCTCCCTCCCCACGCACACGCAGAAATCGTGGCATCTCCTAGCCACCTGCTAGCCCACCCGTGCACGTCTAGGACAGGGCCGAGCCACAGACAGGCAGAGTTTCCGTCCGCTGGCTCACTGCCTGAATGACGGACCCGGGGCTAGAACCAGGGACGTAGCCCACTGCGCCATAGCCATTTCTTACTGCAGGCCTTAGCAGTAAGTTCCTTGAGTACGCTAGAGGCACACTTGGAGGGACAGATAAACTTCCCCTCACAACTCCACTCCCCAAATGGTTCCAACAACCCTGGGTTGGGCCAGGTAGGAGCCAGGAGCTTCTTCCTGGTCTCCCACACGGGTGCAGGGTCCCAAGGCTCTGGGCCGTCCTTGACTGCTTTCCCAGGCCACAGGCGGGGAGCTGGATGGGAAGTGGAGCAGCTGGGACTCAAGCCGGCAAAGCAGTGCCCCTGTGGGATGTGGCTCAGCGGGAAGCAGCCTCCTTGTCTGTGCATCTCTATAAAACTGGCTCCACTTTCCAACCTGGAGCTCTGTTAAGGTTAGGTTCCCCCATCCCCAGATGGCTTCTTGCCTGGGACCAAGGACCCCCAGGCTGTCAGCATCCTCTGGGAATATTTGCCTGCATCCGTTTTCTGCACCCACATACCCCTTCCTGAGGTGTCCCAGAACCTGGGTGCCTGCTGGAGCCCCACTCCTGATCACCACCTAGGATGGGGTCCCCGCACCCGCCAGTGTCAGGGTCTGCATGCCACCTGTGTGTGGACCCCGTGAGCAATGTGGACGGGCTGCTGACCCCGGGGTGGTGCCGAGGCGTGGCAGGACTGGGCCCAGGCTGGCAGAGGTAAGGGGGTGGAGAGCCCCGGGGAACCCCCTGAAGCTGAGGTGGAAGGCGGTGTCCTGCCACCAGCATCCAGCAGGTGTCGCCCGAGGCAGCGCCTTGATCTGACCCTAAGGCTCGAACCCTGCGCGCGTGTGCACTCCCTGGGAAGGGGGGTCCCTAGGGCTCCACCAGCTGAGAGACCCCTCCTGGGTATTGGGGTACCCAGAATTGAGACTGACCTCCCGAGCTGTGTGAGTGGCGGTGCTGGAAGGGAGTGTCATGAGCATGGGTGGTATAAGATGGGGGCAGCCCAGGGGTGACCCTGGTGACCCTGAGATGCTGAAGCGGAGAGGGAGGAATCTTGCCGTAACATCATGGCCACTACAGTGACTGGACCGGGCAGGTGTGTGACCGGAAGGCAGGACCAGTGTGACAGGTCCCCAGGAGAGGCAGGAGAAAGGGGCACGTTGCAAATTCTATTTTAAGAAGTTGTGATACTTCAGGGTCCCCAGTGGTCTTATACCCCAATACTGTCTGCCTTTAGCCCCCCAACACCCAGCTGGAGGCCAGGCAGGCACCCCACCCGCTCACCCCAATAACCCCGCCCCGGTGCACTTCCCACGTGCTGCTATGAATCAGCATTGTCTGTGGGGAAGCCACACATGCTAACCAGACAAGCGGGGGCACACCCTCTCTGCAAAACCTCAAAGCGCCAGCCGCAGGGCTCCCCCACCCCCAACGGTAGGAGGTTGATCCAGAACTTTCTAGAACTTTCTAACTTCCAAGTTCCCATGGGCTCATTCACTCTTCAGATATGCAGAGCTGAGCGAGGCCAAAGCCAGCAGCTCCATCTGGGTCTCTCCCGTGGGTGGCAGGGCCAGGGACCTGCCCTGGTGTGAACCAGCAGGGAGCCGGGGTCAGGAGCTGGAAGCGGGACTTGAACCCCGGGTCCCAGGCGGTGGGCCCATGAGGACTTCAGCACTGGCTCACTCACAAATGGTCCTGTGAGGTTGGTCACGTGTGTGACTGACTAGTGACCCCAACCCCACAGGATATACAGCCGGCGCTGGCTAAGTGCCCCCTCCTGGAAGCCGCAGTGATGTTGGGATCTGGGGAGCTGGGTGTCATCCCCCGCCCACCCCGGGGTGTGGCAGAGGAGGCAGCCCCGCGGTGGCGTCACCTCTAGGGCAGAATGAGGAAGGAGGCCGGGCAAGCCCCGCACGACCAGTGTGCGTGCAGGCCAGCTTCCGCCCCACCCCACTTCATCCAGGGGCCCCGCCTCACCCCTCCCGGGCACCCTGGGACCTGCCAGGCCCGGTCTGGGCAGGTCGGGGCGGTGGGGTGTTGGGGGAGTCGGCTCCCCTAGTGCCTTCCTGCACCCGAGGGGGGTAGCAGCGGGGTCCCCCACGGGGTTATGCCACCCGGCATGGCCTACACCCTGAGCTGGCGTTGCTGCTGGTGCCTGACGGAGGAGGAGAAGGCAGCGGCCCGCGTGGACCAGAAGATCAACAAGTTATTGTTGGAGCACAAGAGGCAGGTGCGAGGCGAGCTGAAGCTGCTGCTGCTGGGTGAGTTGGTGGGCACCCAAACTGCAGATGTCATCACTGAGACCCTGCGGAGCCAGCAGGGCCCCTGTGTGCGAGGGGCAGGCAGGGGCACAGGCAAACCCAGCCCGTCCTACCTGCTTGGATCACTGCGAGCCTAGGCCCGCGTGGGAGGGACACGGCAGCTGCCCAGGGCCCAGGCCACGCTCTGCTGCTACAAGGGGCAGGGGAGGGGGATCCGGCCAGGGTTGGCTGTGGGTAGGCTTTTGCCGACGTGAGGAGCTGCTGCGTGAGCCCCGGGGCCCCAGGCGTGAGCTCACCCTGCACCCAGGCAGACAACATAAGGGAATGCGGTCATTTCCGCGGCAGGAAGGGCCAGGAGGGAACAGCCCTGCTGGGGCGGGCCGGCTCACCGCCCTGCGTGTTTCTGTGGCTGGAAGATGAATCTTGCATGCCTGCTTCATTCACCGAGCACCCACATCAACAGCCGGGGCTGGGGTGTGCCGTGCACACGCAGGAGGCGGCAGGGAGAGCTGGGGGCTCCCTAGGGAGCTTCCCCATGGGTGGCAAAGGCTCCCGGGCATGGAGCTGCCACCTGCCAGGACTGGCAGGACTGCCCCTCGTCCCGCCCCGACCCAACCTCACAGGTCCTCATTTCCTGGGAGACACGGGGTCATATCGGACCCGGCTACCACCTTTAGGAGTCCCAGCCTTGCTTCCCATCCAGCTCCCTGCTTGTGGCCTGGGAGAGCAGTGGAGGACGACCCAAAGCCTTGGGACCCTGCACCCGTGTGGGAGATCCGGAAGAGGCTCCGGGCTCCTGGCTGGCCATTTACGGGAGCCCTCTCTCTTTCTCAATCACTCTTTCCAGTAAGTCTCTCATAGAGAAGGCCCGCCCACTCTGGTCCCAGGCCCGGTACCTGCAAGCAGCCGCCCTGCAGCTCTCCCAGGAGCTGCAGCCAGATTGCGGGCACCAGGCATATCATTGTGAAACCTTTTAAGCTATCTCCTCTTTTATATTCATTTCTCTACATTAAAGATACACAGGATCTTCCATCTGCTGGGTCACGCCCACAGATGCCCACAGGAGCCAAGGCTGAACCTGTCTAAAGGCAAGAGCTCTACTCGCCTCCCCGACTTGGGTGCAAGGCCCCCGGCTCTGGGACCGTCCACTGCCCCCCACACACACCGGGTGCATGGGCAGGGGGCTGGATGGGAAGTGGAGTGGCCGGGATTCAACCCCTGCGCATCCAGCACAGCACACGGGGTGGAGGGCGTCTGGCTGGCAGGACAAACACCCACCCGTCGCTCAGGGACCACTTGCAGGCAGGAAGCGCCGGCCGCACACGGCCTTCCCGCCTCCCATGGCCCTCAGCCCCCTTCCTTCCTCCTACGGCGGTTCCGTTTTCATGCCTTTTTAAAAAGACTTATTTACTTTTATTGGAAAGTCAGATTTACAGAGAGAAGGAGAGACAGAGAGGAAGATCTTCCATCCATTGCAGCCACAACGGCTGGAGCTGAGTTGATCCAAAGCCAGGAGTCAGGAACCTCTTCCGGGTCTTCCACACAGGTGCAGGATCCCAAGGCTTTGGGCCGTCCTCCACTGCTTTCCCAGGCCACAGGCAGGGAGCTGGATGGGAAGTGGAGCAGCTGGGATGTGAACCGGTACCCTTACGGGATGCCGGCGCCATGGCTGTGGTTTAACTTGCTATGCCAGCTCTCCTTTTGTCCCTGGCCACAGTGGTGAGGGGCTTGTTGCCTGCTGTCCCCCTCCGTTTTCTTGGGCTCCTTGCACCAGCTGCTGCCCACCGTCTGTGGTCATAGCCTCCCTGTGTCACCCTGTGTGTGGCTTCGCCTAGGGAGTGTGCCCCGGCCACCCTGGCTGCCGTGGAGCCCGCCCCAGCTCCCTCCTGCACCCACACGGCCTGTCGCTGCTTGCGTGGCCTGCCTGGTCACCCAGCGGACGACACGCATGTGTCTCTACCCCCACGGACCCTGGCGTGAGCATGTGGGGACCTGGGCCCAGCAGGTACTCAGCCAAAGCTTTGTGAACAATGACGGAGTGACTGGACGAGGGTCCCTGTCCTGACCACCCGGCATGGGAAGCCCTCCTGACGGGGCCATGAGGGCGAGGGTGCCACTAGCCTGCCAACACCCTGGCCCCATCACCTGGAAAATGGGAACTGAATCCAGAAGTTGCTTTTTCCTGCTCTGTTTGAGGAAGGTGCAGAGAGTGCTGGGGAGCTGGGGGGCAGGGAGGGGTCCCAGCAAGGCCATAGGGGGCTAAAGGTAGCCCCCATATGGAGTTTCTGGCCCAGCTGCCTGCTGGTGTGCACCCAGGAATCGGCAGTTAAAGGCCCAGGTGGTTGGAGTCTCCGAACCCCCAGGGAGATCCCAATGGGGCTCCTGGCTTCCGCCTTCCATGTGGCCCAGCGCTGGCTGCGGTGGCATTTAGGGAGTGAACCATCTGATGAAAGATCTCTCTCTCTCATTTTTCCATTTAAATATATGAAGCAACCAAGGGCGGCTAGGACCAGCCAAGCCCCTAGCCCTGACCCATGGCTGCCCAGGCGGGCCCCAGGTTCCCATCATGGGCAAGGTGCTGACCCACACGATGCCCAGGGGCCTGGCACGTTGCCCCCGGCTCCTCCCTGGCAGCTGCCTGGCAGGCCCTACTTCCCCCTAGGCCCTTGGGACAGAAGCAACCACTTCCCAATGTCTGGACTGCACGCCCCTCGTGGCATCTTTCTGCCGCCGGCCGGGACCCCTGGTGTCACTGAGTCTAGCTCATTTGGCCATGCCCAGGCCTGTGAGTGACAGGACACGGCAGCCTGCTCACAGTGTGACATCGCCATGGCCCGGCTGCCTCATTTTGCACCCCTCGGCTGGACCTGAGGCCTGAGAGCTGGGGTCCACAGACCACACTCCTTTTTTGTTTTGTAAAAAAACATCTTCCGCCTACTGCTTCACTCCTTAAGTGGCTGCAGCAGCAGCCGGAGCTGAGCTGATCCGAAGCCAGGAGCCTGGAGCTTCTTCTGGGTCTCCCCCGTGGGTGCAGGGTCCCAAGGCCTTGGGCCGTCCTCCACTGCTTTCCCAGGCCACAGGCAGGGAGCCAGGCGCCTAGGTCGTATGCTCTGACTGCTTGGGGGTCCCCGTCCCCCACCAGCTCTCTTTGGGGTAGAACCTGCAGGTCCTAATTTTGCTGCGTGAGAAGCTGCCCAGGGTGTGTCCAGGGGAGCCAAGCGGGGCGTTGGGAGAGCTGAGAGGCCCATGTGGAGTGTCACTGTGGAAACCGCATGAGGAAGTCCAGACACACGGAGGGAAGAGAGGTACAGCTTGCCATGTGGTGGCACATAGTTCTCAAAATACAGGGTGTGGGCCCAGCTCAGTAGCCTAGCGGCTAAAATCCTCACTTTGCACGCGCTAGGATCCCATATGGGCACCGGTTCTAATCCCAGCTGCTCCACTTCCCATCCAGCTCCCTGCCTGTGGCCTGGGAAAGCAGTGGAGGACGGCCCAAAGCCTTGGGATCCTGCACCCGCGTGGGAGACCCAGAAGAGGTTGCTGGATCAGCTCCGGCTCAGCTCAGCTCCGGCCATTGTGGCCACTTGGGAGTGAACCAGCAGACAGAAGATCTTCCTCTCTGTCTCTCCCTCTCTCTGTAAATCTGAATTTCCAATAAAAGTAAATAAATCTTAAAAAAAAAAAAAAATACAGGAGGGCGTGGGTCTGGGGCTGGCAGGGTGGGTTAAGCCTCCAGCTGCAGCACCGGCATCCCATGTGGCCGCTGGTTTGAGTCCCGACTGCTCCACCTCCAATCCAGCTCCCTGCCCATGCGCCTGGGAGATGGCCCTGCCTCCCGCCCCTGCCTCTCACTCTACCCCGGGAGACCAGGATGGAGCCTGCTGGGACCTGGCATCCCGCTGGAACCACACCGGTCGGTTGTCCTGGGCTGCCCACCTGTCGGTGCGTGGGCGACAAAAGCAGCAAGAGCGGGTGAGAGCCGGGAAGTTGGCCGTGAGAGCCGCTGGCAATGGAGGGGGGCAGACAGGCCACAGCAATCGCCGCAGGTGCACAGGCACGGGACAGGCGACTGGGTCATAGAAACCCCTGGTCACGGTCATGACACAGCGCACACGCACCCCCACGCACCCCCAGCGGGACGCGCCCCCAGCGGGAAGCACCCCCAGCGGGAAGCGCCCCCAGCGGGAAGCGCCCATGGGCTCTGGAATGCACAGTTGCATCCACGCATCCATGCATCACGTCACGCACCTACAGAGAATATGTCCGCCTTTGGTGGAACTTTTTATTATTATTGGAAAGGCAGATCAGGTTTGAGAGACAGAGAGGAAGAGCTTTCACCTGCTGGTTCACTCCCCACGTGGCCACCATGGCCAGAGCTGAGCCAATCCAAAGCCAGGAGCCTGGAGCCTCTTCCGGGTCTCCCACATGGGTGCAGGGACTAGGCAGGACTGGTCCCCACAGGCTGTCCTGGTGGGGCAGGGCATCCCAAGCAGGTGCGTGAGTCTTCCTGTCCCCCAAAGGCAGCAGCAGCGGGCCAGGGATGGGGGCAGGCCCTAGGCACCCCTGGCCCAGACCCGCTTCTCTGCTGCCCTGCAGTCCCTCGCAGGAGGGGGGGTTTATGCAGCCAAGGTTGGGGGGTCCCCCTGGCTGACTCCTCCTGCACCCTCACCCCAGGGGGAGACACAGGCCGTCCTACGCTCCCGCTCTCCGGCTCCTGGCTGGCCCCACGCCAGGGTGCCCACACCTCCCTTTGCTGGGGGCGGTCTGCAGAGGCAGGCTCAGGGCTCTGATGTCTGAGAGCTGACTCCCCAGAGCCCCCCCCCCAGCTGAGTGCCCCCCACGCCAGGCCTGGTGGGCTCTGTCCCCTGAGACCTGGCGGGCTGTGTCCCCTGAGACCTGGTGGGCTGTGTCCCCTGAGACCTGGCGGGCTGTGTCCCCTGAGACCTGGCGGGCTGTGTCCCCTGAGACCTGGCGGGCTGTGTCCCCTGAGACCTAGCGGGCTGTGTCCCCTGAGGCCTGGCAGGTTGTGCCTCCTGAGGCTTGGCGGGCTCTGTCCCACCCCTCTGATACCAGCTCCCACCGTACCCCTCTGTCCATCTGAACCTCTGGGGGTCAGCTCTGCCCGCTGCATCTTTGCCTGGCAGGCTGGCACCCCCAAAGTTCTTTTGTCTGCTCGGCTCGGGTCACTTGGCCACCCTGAGCCTCCTTCAAGATCTAATTCCCAGTTTGTCCCCACAAGTCATTGCAGAAGATGAAAGAGCCCCAGGCCCCACGTGACCTGCCCTGGGCTGGGGTCCACATGCTGTACAGACGGGGCAGGGTCTGCTCCCAGCAAGGCAGGGGGCACGGGCCTGTGCTCCCAGCAGGGTGGGGGTCTCAGGTCTGTGCCCAGCGGGGTGGGGGTCTCAGGTCTGTGCTCCCAGCGGGGTGGGGGTCTCGAGTCTGTGCTCCCAGAGGGTGGGGGTCTCGGGTCTGTGCTCCCAGCGGGGTGGGGGTCTCGGGTCTGTGCTCCCAGCAGGGTGGGGGTCTCGGGTCTGTGCTCCCACGGTGCAAGCCTGAGGGGTCACCCGGCCCGCACTTCCAGGGCCCGGCGAGAGCGGCAAGAGCACATTCATCAAGCAGATGCGCATCATCCACGGCGCCGGCTACTCGGAGGAGGAGCGCAAGGCCTTCCGGCCGCTCATCTACCAGAACATCTTCGTGTCGGTGCAGGCCCTGCTGGACGCCATGGGGCGGCTGCACATCCCGTTCAGCAGGGCCGACAGCCAGGTGGGCGGGGCCGACAGCCAGGTGGGCGGGGCCGGGAGTCGGGTGGGCGGGGCCAGCCGGGCCGGGAGCCAGGGGCGTGGCCAGCCAGGGTGGGCGGGGTGGAGAGCCAAATGGGGGCGGGCCTGAGAGTCAGTTGGGGCGGGGCCGAGAGCCAGCCGGGGCGGGGTCAGCCAGGGGCGGAGCCAGCAGCGGGGGGGGGAGGAGAGCCGGTGTGGGCGGGGCTTGTGGTCAGGGCGGGGCCAGCCCGAAGCCCCGCCCTCCCACCCCTTTCCCTCTGGAATCCCGGTCCTGCGGATCTAAAAACAAAAGTTCTCACTTGTTATGATTGTTACTTGAGAATGTTCTAGGCATTTCCTAAGAAAGAAAGGACTTTCTTGGAGATTTTATTCTGAAGTTTGAGAGACAGTAAAGGAACCGTCCGCTGGCTCACTGCCCAAGCAACCATAATGGCCTGAGCTGAGTTGATCTGAAGCCAGGAGCCAGGAGCCTTTGCTGGGTCTCCCACACAGGTGCAGGGTCCCAAGGCTTTGGGCCGTCCTCCACTGCTTTCCCAGGTCACAGGCAGGGAGCTGGATGGGAAGCGGGGCAGCTGGGACACGAACCGGCGCCCATGTGGCATCCCAGCACACATGGTCACTTGAGCTGACCACCCTGCTCCGAGCTGCCTGGGCAGGAGGCCAGGGAGGCTGGCAGGCAAGGCTGGGCAGGCCGCTCCTGTCCCCCCCCCCAGGCCTCACCCGGTCTGGCCCTGCCCTGTGCTCCCCACAGCAGCACGCCAGGCTGGTCATGAGCCAGGACCCCTACAAAGTGACCGTCTTCGAGAAGCGCCTGGCCACGGCCATGCAGAGCCTGTGGCGGGACGCCGGAGTGCGGGCCTGCTATGAACGCCGGCGTGAGTTCCACCTGCTCGACTCGGCCATGTAGTGAGTGTGGGGGTCTCAGGATTCAAGGGCCGGACAGGGGGCTCTTCCCGGTCCACCCTGTGAATCCAGCAGCACCCCCGTCTGTGCAGCTACCTGTCCCACCTGGAGCGCATCGCGGAGGAGGACTACGTGCCCACGGCGCAGGACGTGCTGCGCAGCCGCCTGCCCACCACGGGCATCAACGAGTACTGCTTCTCAGTGAACAAGACCAACCTGAGGTGAGCAGACACAGAAGGTGCCCGGGGCAGGGCCAGCGCCAAGGCCAGCACCCGAGGAGCCGCAGGCTGGAAGGGATGGCACCGAGGGCTCTGGGGGACAGCACAGGGCAGAGGGTGCCCGGGGCAGGGCCAGCGCCCAGGCCAGCACCCGAGGAGCCGCAGGCTGGAAGGGATGGCACCGAGGGCTCTGGGGGACAGCACAGGGCAGAGGGTGCCCAGGGCAGGGCCAGCGCCCAGACCAGCACCCAGGCCCACCCCCTGGAGCCAGCCGCATCAGGCAGGGGCTGGGCAGGTGGACGCTGGGGTTCTGGAATGCAGGGTGCAGCAGCGCTCAAGGGGAGGCCTGCCAGGGAAGGCATCGCAGCTGGTGGTAGGCGACGCTGTTACCCAGCTGGGAGTGTGGACAGTGGAGCCAGGGTGAGGGCAGGAGTGTGGTGCTGGAGCCAGACACAGGGGTACCTGGGGATGCAGTGCGGGCGAGGGGCCGGTCCATGGGCGGGGCGAGCGGAGGAAATGAGACAGGGTGGTTGTTAGTGACCCAGTTTCTTACACGAGTAGACAGGAGGAGAGGGGGTGCAGGCTGCTGCTGTGTTGTGGGGTGTGAGTGAACCTGAATTAACTGCCTACCCCACCACAGCGGGAAGGAGGGTGCACCTGCCGGTGAGCAGAGAGGAAAGCTGAGCGTTAGAACTGGCAGCACCCCAGGGTGGGCCTGCTGTGGGCCACCGTGCCCTCACCTCAGCCTTCCCATCCTGGGAGCCCAGCCCCCCTCAGCCCTGCACCCAGCCCCCCTGCACTCCAGCCCCCCTGCACTCCAACCCTCCTCAGCCCTGCATCCAGCACCCCTGCACTCCAGCCCTCCTCAGCCCTGCATCCAGCCCCCTCAGCCCTGCACCCAGCCCCCATCAGCCCTGCACCCAGCACCCCTGCACTCCAGCCCCCCTCAGCCCTGCACCCAGCCCCCATCAGCCCTGAACCCCACCCTCCCTCAGTCCTGCACCCCAGCCGCCCCCCTCAGCTCTCAACCTCAGCCTTCCCATCCTGGGACCCCTGCCCCCCTTAGCCCTGCAGCTCAGCTTCACTCAGCCCTGCACCCCAGCCCCCCTCAGCCTTGCATCGAGCCTCCCCAGCACCCGGAGGCCTGGACGACCTTCCACCGTGGGGTACGGGCCAGCAGCCCAGGGTGTGTGCTCCTGTGTGTACAGTGTCTGCCGTCCTCCCTGGCACAGCCCGCATGCAGCCCGGGGTCCCCGTGAGCTCCGAGCTCCGAGTGGGCCCCGGTCCCCGTGAGCTCTGAGTGGGCCCTGGTCCCCGTGAGTTCTGAGTGGGCCCTGGTCCTCGTGAGCTCCGAGCTCTGAGTGGGCCCTGGTCCCCATGAGCTCCGAGTGGGCCCCGGTCCCCGTGAGCTCCGAGTGGGCCCCGGTCCCCGTGAGCTCTGAACGGGCCCTGGTCCCCGTGAGCTCTGAGTGGGCCCCGGTCCCCGTGAGCTCCGAGTGGGCCCCGGTCCCCGTGAGCTCTGAACGGGCCCTGGTCCCCACGCAGGATCGTGGACGTGGGTGGACAGAAGTCGGAGCGCAAGAAGTGGATCCATTGCTTTGAGAACGTGATCGCCCTCATCTACCTGGCCTCGCTGAGCGAGTACGACCAGTGCCTGGAGGAGAACGACAAGGAGGTGAGAGTGGGGCGGGGCCTGAGGGAGGGCGGGGCCGGGGCAAGGGGCGGGGCCTGGAGGAGACAGACCAGGCGGGTGGGGGCGGGGCCAGGAGGGAGGGCGGGGCCTGCAGAACAACCAGGTGATGGTGGGGCGGGGCCTGAGGGAGGGCGGGGCCTGGAGAACGACCAGGAGCTGAGGATGGAGGCGTGGTCTGGAGCAGAGGGTGGGGCCGGGTCAAGGGGTGGGGTCTTGAGGAGAGGGCGTGGCCTGAAGTGGAGGACTGGGCCGAAAGGGAGAGGCGGGGCCTGGAGGAGGGGAGGGCGGGCAGGAAGTGTGGGCGGGGCCGGAAGGGGAGGACGTGTAGTGGGCGTGGCCTCGGCTGAGGGGGGGGGTCCCTTCTCCACGGGCTGTGTGTGTGTGTGTGTGTGTGTCTGTCTGTCTGTCTGCACTGAGCTGGCCCCTCCGTCCCAGAACCGTATGAAGGAGAGCCTGGCCCTGTTTGGCACCATCCTGGAGCTGCCGTGGTTCCAGAGCACCTCCATCATCCTCTTCCTCAACAAGACAGACATGCTGCAGGACAAGATCGCCACCTCCCACCTGGCCACCTACTTCCCCAGCTTCCGAGGTGAGTGCTTCCAGAATGTTCCATGCCCTCGGCCCCTGCACCGCCCCAGCTCCCTGAGCCTCAGGCTTCCCCACTGTCTCTGGGGCTAACACCCCCTAGCACCTGTCCCCCGCCCCCCCGCCTCCTACTCCCTGGACCACTCCAGGTCCTGTGGGCTCCTGGGAGCACCTGCCCTGATGCCCTGGTTAATTCGGGCAGCACCCTGTGTGACCCAAGCAGGGTTCTTGAGCCCTCCCACCCTGCACCCCACTTCCCCACTCAGGCCCCAAGCAGGACGTGGAGGCCGCCAAGAGGTTTATCCTGGACATGTACACCAGCATGTACGTGGGCTGTGCCACCGGCCAGCGCTCACGCCGCCTGTTCAGCCACTACACGTGTGCCACGGACACACAGAACATCCGTACGGTGTTCAAGGACGTGCGTGACTCCGTGCTGGCACGCTACCTGGATGAAATCAACCTGCTGTGACAGCCAGGGACCCCACCCTGTGCACCGCCAGGGTCGTCCCAGTGGACTCTGGGTGCTCCGCATGGCCAGCGTGGCCAGCAGGAGGGCAAGGCCCCCTCTGAATCTGTATTTATTTCCCCCCTCGGCATGGCCCCTGCCGGATACACGTTTAAGAACAACATTGGGGAGTTGGCGCGGTGGCCTGGTGGCTAAAGTCCTCGCCTTGCACGCCAGGGATTCTCTATGGGCACTGGTTCTAATCCCGGCAGCCCCACTTCCCATCCAGCTCCCTGCTTGTGGCCCGGGAAAGCAGTCAAGGAGGGCTCAAAGCCTTGGGGACCCTGCACCTGCATGGGAGACCCAGAAAGAAGCTCCTGGCTTTGGATTGGCTCAGCTCCGGCTCTTGTGGTCGCCTGGGGCGTGAACCACTGGACAGAAGATCTTCCTTCCTCTTTGTCTCTCCTCCTCTCTGTATATCTGACTTTTCAATAAAAATAAAATCTTAAAAAAAAATAAAACAAACGACATTGTGGGCTATGACACGGGGTGTCCTGTTTGCCCCCTGCTGATGCCCCTGCTGGGCGACTGGCCCCGGCCAGGTGTGTGCAGTGAGAAGCGGGCGCTCCCCACTGGGAGCTGCTGTACCCCACCATTTGGGCAGTGACCCTGCCGGGCTCCCTGGCCGTTTAACCTGGTGGCAGCAAGCAGTGCCTGCTGGACGACACACGTTGGGCACCTGCTGCCGGCTGGGCTTGGCTTGGGAAGCGGTGGGGGGGCTCAGGGTGCCCACGGGGTGACAGTTCAAGATTCATTCCCTGTAGGGTCCCCCTCCTTAACAGGAAGTGATAGACCAGTAGGAGGGACCCAGTGTGCAGGCCAGGCAGAGCAGGTGGCCAGCCGCCTACCTGGGGACAGCTTCGTCTGCACATGAGAGCCGCTGGCCAGCATGTCCATGAGGGCGAGGGTCACCACCTGGCCTGAACCCAGGGGAGTTGTGGGGGGTGCTTGCCAGCAGGGAGGGGGACGCCGGTGGCCGCTGGCCGCCTGCAGCCACCAACAGGAAACACCTATAATTCTGCTTTTCCGCGTATCCCCTTGGCTGGCCCTGGACTCCCGTGGCAGATGCACCTGCTCTCTGCCCTCCTGCATCCACCCCGGGGGTTCCTGCCCCTCTTCTCTGCACTTTCTCACCTCCAGTCAGGGCTGCATTCCGGGGTCCCTGGGGACAGAGTCGGAGTGTGAACCCCAAGACTGGGGCCCCTCTCTCTGTTCCTGGGAGGGTCCTTTCCTGCCAGGAACCCCAGGACCCCTTCCTGGTCCTGCTCGGAGCCTGGGGCAGCTTCACCTCCTCCAGGAAGCCTCCCAGGTTCTTCCAGCCTCCCTGGGAGGGGAAGCACCCCGGGTGGTGGTGGGGGGGGGTCTGGCCCCTCAAGGAATGAATGATTGAGTGAATGAATGAATGCGCCTGGTCCCTTGCTCTCCGCGCCCAGAGGGGTCCCATGTTGGCGCCCCTTTGCGCCCCCGGGCCCACCAGGACAAGGACACCGGCTGCAGACCCCAAGTCCCACAAGGACCCCCACACGCGCGCCCTCGATGGACAGAGTACCCCAACACTGCGCCGGCCTCGGGGGGCTCCGAGGAGACCCCGACACTGCGCCGGCCTCGGGGGGCTCCGAGGAGACCCCGACACTGCGCCGGTCTCGGGGGGCTCCGAGGGGACCCCGACATTCCTCTCGCCAGTCTGAACTCCCCTCCCTGCTCCTTCCAAGTCCCCTCAGCAGCTGCAGAAACTTCTACGAGGACTACAACTCCCACGAGCCCCTGTGCCCGGGCGACTACAGCTCCCAGCAAACAGCGCGCTCGAGCCCCACTTCCCAGTCCTCCCCCACTTCCGGCCCCCGGCCGGCGGACTACGAGTCCCAGGCGGCAGCGCGGCTCGGGCGCTGCCCGCGGCGCCCGCAGGACCCCGGCGTGCGGAGGGGCTGCCCGGCGCGCGCCTGCAGGACCCCGGCGGCCGTGCACGCCGAGCCGAGCGCCCGGTCGCCGTGCCCGGTTCCCCCGCCGACCACGATGCTGGAGGAAGCGGGCGAGGTGCTGGAGAACGTGCTCCGGGCGTCGTGTCTGCCGCTCGGCTTCATCGTCTTCCTGCCGGCCGTGCTGCTGCTCGTGGCGCCGCCGCTGCCCGCGGCCGACGCGGCGCACGAGTTCACCGTGTACCGCATGCAGCAGTATGACCTGCAGGGCCAGCCGTACGGTGCGTGTCGGGGGGGACCCCAGCCCGGGACCGATCCCGGGACCCCGCGGACCCAGAACCCAGAGCCCCTGGACCCCCGGGACCCAGAACCCCTGGACCCTGAGACCCCCGGGACCCTGATCCCCCGAGCCCCTGAGACCCCCGGGACCCTGAGACCCCCGGGACCCAGAACCCCTGGACCCTGAGACCCCGAGCCCCTGATCCCCCGAGCCCCTGATCCCCCGAGCCCCTGAGACCCCCGGGACCCAGAACCCCTGGACCCTGATCCCCCGGGACCCTGAGACCCCCGGGACCCAGAACCCCCGGACCCCGAGACCCCCAGGACCCCCCAGTTCCCCCTGGATCCCCAATCCCCAGGACCCCAACCCATGCCTGGTCCCCCACGTCACCAGGTACATGCCTGGTCCCCCCAGGTCCTCCGTGTCCACTCCCACCTCCCGTCCCTAGCTGCTGTCCACTGGCAGCCGGTGTCCCCACTCCTAGGCCCGGGGTAGATGCTGTGGCCCGTCCCTGGTCAGCTGGTCACTCATAAGCTCGTCCCTGGTTAGCCTGTCCCTGGTCATCCAGTCCCTGGTCAGCCGGGCCATGGTCAGCCCGGCCATGGTCATCCAGTCCCTGGTCAGCCCGGCCCTGGTCAGCCCGGCCATGGTCATCCAGTCCCTGGTCAACCCGGCCATGGTCAGCTGGTCACTCATAAGCCCGTCCCTGGTCCCGGCTTCCTGCACACGGACCCCATTTCCCACCCCGACGGCCAGCCACTCAGCTGGGCAAAGCTGCGCCTGCATGCGGTCGCCCAGGTGGCTGTCGGGTGTGGCTGACCCCGAGTCCCTGACCCTGAGTCCCCGTCTGACCCCGAGTCCCTGGCTTACCCTGAACCCCCTGGCTGACCCTTAGCTCCTGGTTGACCCCGAGTCCCCGACCCTGAGTCCCTTGGCTGACCCTGAGGCCCCATCTGACCCCGAGTCCCTGGCTGACCCCACTGCCCTGACCCCAAGTCCCTGGCTTACCCTGAACCCCCTTGCTGACCCTTAGCTCCTGGTTGACCCCGAGTCCCTGGCTGACCCCGAGCCCTTGGCTGACCCCGAGTCCCTTGTTGACCCCAAGCCCCTGACCCTTAGCCCCTGGCTGACCCCGCTGACCTGATCCCGAGTCCCTAGCTGACCCTGAACCCCCTGGCTGACCCTTAGCCTCTGGCTGACCCCGAGTCCCTGGCTGACCCTTGGCCCCTGGCTGACCCCGCTGCCCTGACCCTGGCCGCCCCTCCCCAGGCACGCGGAATGCCGTGCTCAACACCGAGGCGCGCACCGTGGACGCGGCCGTGCTGAGCCGCCGCTGCGTCCTCATGCGCCTGCTGGACTTCTCGTACGAGCGCTACCAGAAGGCGCTGCGGCAGTCGGCGGGCGCCGTGGTCATCATCCTACCGCGCGCCATGGCGGCCGTGCCGCAGGACGTGGTGCGGGTGAGGGGGCGGGGCCTGCGGGGTGGGCGGGGCCGGTGTGGGGGCAGGGCCTGCGGGGTGGGAGGAGCACTGAGGGGGCGGGGTCATGGCGGACGTGGTGCAGGTGAGGGGGCGGGGCCGGTGGGTGGCTGGGGAGGAGCCATTACTTGGTGGGTTGGACCAGGGAAGAGTCAGCGTGGTGGGCGTGGCCATAGCAGGTGTGTCATGGTGTAGGAGGAGCCAGTGCTTGGTGGGCGGTGCCAGAGAGCCTGCCCGTCACCCCGCCCTGCCCTTGTGTCCTGCAGCAATTCATGGCGGTGGAGCCCGAGATGCTGGCCATGGAGACCGTGGTGCCCGTGTACTTCGCCGTGGAGGACGACGCCCTGCTGTCCATCTACGAGCAGACGCAGGCCGCCTCGGCATCCCAGGGCTCGGCCTCGGCCGCGGAAGGTGGGTGCCGGGGATGCAGCACCCTGAGCCAGGCTGGGGCAGGAGGGGCCGCGTCGGTGGGCGTCGGGGTGGAGGGCTTCCAGAAGGTGGGGTGCCCAGGGTGCAGCACTCCGAGCCGGGCTGGGGCAGGAGGGGCCGCGTCGGTGGGCGTCGGGGTGGAGGGCTTCCAGGAAGTTCTGTGCCTTGGTCGGTGGGGTGACCCCCACCCTGGGGTCCCCATGACCGAGACTGCATCCCCTACCAGTGCTGCTGCACACGGCCACGGCCAACGGCTTCCAGATGGTCACGAGTGGGCTGCAGAGCAAGGCCCTGAGCGACTGGCTCATCACCAGCGTGGAGGTGAGCACTATGCCCGGGCACCCCATCCACCCCTGCCCCACCTGCCTTGCCCTGCCCTGCGCGCCCCATGCCCCCTGCCCTGCCACCCCACACTCCCTGCCCTGCCACCCCACACCCCCTGCCCTGCCCTGGACGCCCCATGCCCCCTGCCGTGCCATCCCACACCCCCTGCCCTGCCCTGCCATCTCACACCCCCTGCCCTGCCACCCCACACCCCCTGCCCTGCCCTGCCATCTCACACCCCCTGCCCTGCCACCCCATACTCCCTGCCCTGCCCTGCCACCCCACACCCCCTGCCCTGGCTCCCTGCCCCAGCCCCAGTTCCCCTGACCCGCCTCCTCCTCCTCAGGGACGGCTGACAGGCCTGGGCGGAGACGATCTGCCGACCATCGTCCTGGTGGCACACTACGACGCCTTCGGAGTGGCCCCCGTACGTCGGCCCTCCTGTCCCTGGGACCCCGTGGGGTGGCCGGGTCAGGGGTGGCCCCATTCCCACCTTGGGCAGAGGCCCTGGGGCCGGCTGTGCCCTGTGCCTGCTGACCGGCGCCCGGCCCCCCGCCCCGCAGTGGCTGTCGCTCGGTGCAGACTCCAATGGGAGCGGCGTCTCTGTGCTGCTGGAGCTGGCGCGCCTCTTCTCTCGCCTCTACACCTACAAGCGCACGCACGCTGCGTGAGTGTCCCGAGTGTGGCCGCCTTGCACCCGGGCTTCGGGACCCCCTTGCTGCACGTGCAGGCTGGGGGCGTCCCTGCTTCCGGGAAGGTGGGGGTCGCCCAGGGGCAGCCCAGGTCCTGCGCGTCCTTGGACAGGCCGGTGACCACTGACCCCACTTTCCCCTCCCCTGCGCAGGTACAACCTGCTGTTCTTCGCTTCCGGAGGGGGCAAGTTTAACTACCAGGGCACCAAGCGCTGGCTGGAGGACAACCTGGACCACACGGGTGAGGCGGGCGGGAAATGAGGGGATGGGAGGAGCTTGGCTCTCGCCCCGCCCCCAGGGCCCTGGCCCCGCCCCAGCAGCCCCACGCACTCTGGTCACGCCCCTCACCTCTGTTTCCACCCACGCTGGCCCCGCCCTTGTGTCCTGGCTCCACCCTCGGGTCCTGGCCTTGCCCACAAAGGCCACGCCCTCCTCGCCACGCCCCCATCCTGGCCCCGCCCCTGAGCCCGCCCACCTGCCGCCCGCAGACTCCAGCCTGCTGCAGGACAACGTGGCCTTCGTGCTGTGCCTGGACACGCTGGGCCGCGGCAGCAGCCTGCACCTGCACGTGTCCAAGCCGCCACGCGAGGGGACGCTGCAGCACGCCTTCCTGCGAGAGCTGCAGACGGTGGGCGCCGGGAGAGGGGGTGTCCCCGGGGGTGCGCTGGCCCCTGATCCCTGACCCCTGACCCTGAGCGAGCCCTGACCCGACCCCCGCAGGTGGCCGCCCACCAGTTCCCAGAGGTGCGCTTCTCCATGGTGCACAAGAAGATCAACCTGGCGGACGACGTGCTGGCATGGGAGCATGAACGCTTTGCCATCCGCCGCCTGCCGGCCTTCACCCTGTCCCACCTGGAGAGCCACCGCGACGGGCAGCGCAGTAGCATCATGGACCTGCGGTGAGCGGGCGACGGGCCAGGGCCTGGAGGGTGGCCAGGTGACCAGGAACTGGACCCAGGGTGGGTGCCGCAGCCCCCAGAGCTCACCCCACCACCCTAAGCGTCAAGCCCCCCCGAGTTCACCAGCTGCTCTCCCCAATCAGGTCCCGGGTCGACTCCAAGACCCTGACCCGTAACACGCGCATCGTGGCTGAGGCCCTGACCCGTGTCATCTACAACCTGACGGAGAAGGTGCGCCCGGCCCTGGCTGTCCCCCATCCCCTGCCCACCCCGCCAAGCGCGTCCCCCACATCCCCCCTCCCTGCCCGCCCTGTCCCCAGCTGGCCTGCAACCCCATCCCTGCTCTCTCCCCAGGGCACACCCCCCGACATGCCTGTATTCACGGAGCAGATGGTGAGGCCTGGAGGGGTCAGGGGCTGGAGGGGGGTGCCTTCTGGTGGGCGGGGCAGGGGTGGGGCAGGAGGCGGGGCCAGGCGGTGACAGCCGCCCACCCTGCAGCAGGTGCAGCGGGAGCAGCTGGACTCGGTCATGGACTGGCTCACCAGTCAGCCACGGGCCGCCCAGCTGCTGGACAAGGACGGTACGTTCCTCAGCACGCTGGGCCACTACCTGGGCCGCTACCTGAAGGACGTGAAGCAGCACCACGTGAAGGCTGACAAGCGGTGAGGCCACCGGGCCCTGCGCCCCACAGCCCTTCTGGACTGTTCACCTGCTCCCAGCCCATTAGCCACAGCCCTTCTGGACTGTCCCACCTGCTCCCAGCCCGTTAGCCCACAGCCCTTCTGGACTGTTCCATTAGCTCCCAGCCCGTTACCCCACAGCCCTTCTGGACTGTTCACCTGCTCCCAGCCCGTTACCCCACAGCCCTTCTGGACTGTTCACCTGCTCCCAGCCCATTACCCCACAGCCCTTCTGGACTGTTCCGTCTGCTCCCAGCCTGTTACCCCACAGTCCTTCTGGACTGTTCCATCAGCTCCCAGCCCATTAGCCACAGCCCTTCTGGACTGTTCCGTCTGCTCCCAGCCCGTTACCCCACAGCCCTTCTGGACTGTTCCGTCTGCTCCCAGCCCGTTAGCCACAGCCCTTCTGGACTGTTCCGTCTGCTCCCACTGGTGTTGGGAGAAAAGCAGCCAGCAGGCAGGTGCTCCAGTGAGAACCAGGAGGGGCTCTCGCGCCCTCCCAGGTGTTCTGCCTCCTCGGGGGGCCCGACTCCAGGGGACCAAGGTGGGGGAGAGCTCGGAGTCCCCCAACTCCCCAGCAGCCCCCATGTCTCCCCAGGGACCCCGAGTTCGTCTTCTACGACCAGCTGAAACAGGTGATGAACGCATACAGGTAGGTGCCCTGGGGTGCTGGTCGCGTGCGGGGCTGCCCTGCTGGGAACCCGGCCGGGGTGCCTGTCCTGCCCTGACCCCGACGCGCCACAACCTCACAGGGTCAAGCCGGCCATCTTCGACCTGCTGCTGGCCGTGTGCATTAGCGCCTACCTCGGGCTGGCCTACACGGCGGTCCAGGTGAGTGGACCAAGGCTGAGCGGGCTGTAGCCTCATGGCACCCCTTCACGGCACCCCTCTTCATGGCACCCACTCCTCATGGCACCCCTTCCTCATGGCACCCACTCCTCACGGCACCCCTCCTCATGGCACCCACCCCTCATGGCACCCCTTCCTCACAGCATCCCCTCCTCACCGCACCCTTCCCTGCTCCCTCCTCACATCACCCCTTCCTCACAGCATCCCCTCCTCACCGCACCCTTCCCTGCTCCCTCCTCACATCACCCCTTCCTCACAGCATCCCTCCTCACTCACCCCTTCCCCACCCCCAGCACTTCGACCTCCTCTACAAATCGGTGCAGCGGCTGCTGGTGAAATCTAAGGCTCAGTGAGCGTCACCGCCCGGGCCTCGCTGCCTCCTGCCCAGCCATCGGCCTTGTGAGAGCCGAGCCAGCCAGGGACCCCAGGAACAGCGCCCGGAGGAGCCCCGGCCCCACGGTGACTGGGGATGCCTGTGGACTCTGCAGCCTCGGGCGTGGGCATGACCCGGCCTGTGCCCCAACACCACACCTGCCCACGACCTAGACGGTCATCATTGCTCAGCCCTGCTCCTGTGGGCAAGGAGACGGGGTGACCCCCAGCCCAGCGCCCAGGGTGCCCTGCTCGCCTCTGCTGTGCCCAGGGACCCGCCGGCCCAGCCCACTCCACACCTCTGCACTCCCAGCCTTGCCTGAGCGTGCGGTGGGGGGGTGGCTGCTGGGGAAGGCACGTCCCACTGCCCCCCGAGGAGGGCAGGCGGAAAGGCAGGCCTGGCCCAGGTGGGGGCGCTGACCTCAGGGAAACCCCGGTGTGTGGCGTCCATAGCAATAGAACTGGCAAGGGTGCGCAGCCCCGCAGGTGGGTTCTGGGGTGCCTGGCTCCTTGGCCGGCTGCAGCCTGGGTCCTGTGCAAACCAGTAGGGCTGTCCTGGGACCTCAAGTGCACTGAATGCCCAGGGCAGGGCCACTGCGTGGGAGAACCTCCGGGTTGGCCCGGGAAGGCAGGCCTTGGCTGTTTGGGGGTCCCAGGTGCGTGATGAGAAATAAAGCCATACTGAACGAGTGAGGCCCTTGTTGGGGAGCCCCAGGCTGCGGAAGGCCAGGACGGTACTGGGTCATGGGGACTGCGGGCTCCGGGAGGGTTAGGCCATGGACCACAGGGGCAGCGGGCAGCAGTAACCTCTGAGCTGGGGCCCCAGCAGGCGGGCACGGCCGTGTTCGGCTCAAGGGGGCCATGTTGCCTGTGGTCAGCCTGACCCTGGAGTCTCCCTGTCTGTGGGCAGGGTCCTCAGCTCCTTGGGGGGCTCAGGAGAGATGGGGGTGGCTCCCCTCAAGGCAGGCCGGGCCCCAGGACACCAGGGAGGGCAGACCTGGGGGTTGCTGAGGGCAGAGCTGCACCCGGACTCCAGTCCAGGGGAACAGAGGAGAGCTGCCCCCAACTCCAGTCCCCACAGCACCCCCTGGTGGCTGGGCTGGTCCTGGGAGGAGACAGACTGAGATCCTGAAGGGATCATAACCTGAGGGTTCCAGGGCTGTGTCTCCCCTGCCCAGAAGGGAGCCAGGCCAGCATGTGGGGTGCAGGGCAGGGCTGGGGGCGTCTTCCACCTCGGGTCAGACAGGGGACCTGGAGGAAAGCAGGGAGACCACGCGGGGTAAGCTGTCAGAGCTGGCCCGGGGGGAACAGCCCTAGCACTGATGATGTTACTGGTGGGATGACTCTGCCCTGCACCTCCCACTGAACCTGGGGTACAGCCCTGGCAGGTGCCCTGGCCCTGGCTGGGGCAACTGGATGGCTGGTGGCAGGCTGCCAAAGCAGCCACCTGCTGGGGAATGGTTGGGGGGTATGTCTGCTCCTCCCCCAGACATATGGTCCTGTGGTGCACCCAGACGGCCAGCTACAGCCAGGAGCCCCATCGAGGTCCCTGCGCCTGGGCCGTCCTCCACTGCTCTCCCAGACGCACCAGCAGGAAGTGGAACAGCCAAGACTTGAGCAGGTGCCACGTAGGGTGGAAGGGGGCATCTCCACCCGCTGCACACTCACCCCGCACGCACAGACGTGGGGTGCAGAGGGAGGCTCTGCGTGTACCCAGGCTGCAGTGGGGGGGTCTCTGAATGACAAGGACATACAGGGATCAGCCAGTGCCCCCAAGGCAGCACGGTGCCTGGACACCCCAGCCGTGTGGTCCAGGAGCAGCAGCTGCAAGGACACCCGGGGAGGTGGCGGCCAGTGGCTGTGGTCACTTCCTGAGCAGAGGTCTCCAGCAGGGCCCTGCCAGGGCATGCATGCTGCACATGCGAGTTCAGGACTCAGTGATGTCACACACACAGCAGGGGCCCTGGGCCCTGTGAGGGCCTTCCCCGGTGGTGGGCACACACAGGTGCTCATGAGGACCAACTCCTGTCCTTGCCCCTGCCCCTGCCCTCCCCTTGCCTCTGCCCTGTGGAGTCCCAGATGGCGCCCCTGGCTTCCTTCCGCCTGGCCCCTTGTGGGCAGGCAGGGGAGTGAACCAGTAGAGAGAGAACCCCTGTCTCCCTACTTTGGCTCTGTGTCCTGAGTGACACACTTCCTCTCAAGGGTCCCGGATGTGAGCCCACAAGTCCAGTGGGAGCACGCCGGGGGGACGGAGCTGTGTTCATCCCTGCATTCAGGGTGCTGAGTCCCAGAAACCCAAGGACCTGGGGTGCAACAGGCTGGCTGGACCCCACCAGGCCTAGAGGGGCTGGGGTTTGGGGTGGGTGGGCCTCGCGGGCTTAGGGGGACACTAAGGCCTCTGGAATGTGCTAGAAAGAGCTGTGGGCAGCCTGCTGTGTTCCATTGCCCTGGTAACGGCTGGCGAGCTGCTGCTCCCCAGGGGTGCAGGTCCTGTAGGTGGCTTCCAACAGTAGGTCAGCGGGTCGGGGACCCACGGGTGTCCAAGGCCACAGGACGGATCCCCCAGCCACAAGGCAGCTGACAGAGAGCACTGTCCCCCTCTGGTCTCCTTGGAGACACCGCTGCCCCAGTGCCTGCATCATTCTAGAATTTCTATGAAAAGCAGAGTAGTCTTTCTGGGTCTCCCACATGGATGTGGGGACCCCAGCACTCTGGGCATCCTTCGCAGGTCCCTTCGTGGGGGGAGCTACACTGGAACCCGCACTGTGACAGGCCGTGGCAGGCTGAAGGCGGGACCTGCGCTTGGACCCTGCCGTAGAAGCTGCGTTTTTGGGGGGACATGGTACTACACCCCATTTGGCCAGGGCACCAGGAGGTTGGTCTATGGGCTGGGGGGGTTCGGCTCCCCACACCCATGCTGTGTAAGCACCCTGGGCACCCTGGGACAAGGGTGGCCAGGCGGCCAGGTGGCTGGGCAGCCTAATGGCCCTGTCTCTTTCCAAGTTCACATTTAATGGAAATGCAGGAAAATGGAAACGTGAGACCAGGGGCCAGTGGCTCAACAGGCTAACCCTGCACCTGCACTCACAGGATACCATATGGAAACTAGTTCAAGTCCTGGCTGCCCCATTTCCCATCCAGCTCCCTGCCTGTAGCCTGGGAAAGCAGTGGAGGACGGCCCAGAGCCTTGGGACCCTGCATCTATGTGGGAGACCCAGAAGAGGCTCCTGGTTTTGGATCAGCTCAGCTCCGGCCATTGCGGTCATTTGGGGAGTGAATCATCGGATGTAAGATCTTCCTCTCTACCTCTCGCCCTCTCTGTATATCTGAATTTCAAATTAAAAAAAAAAATGCCTTTAAAAAGAAAATGAGATGCAACTCGGGGCGGGCACAGCTGTGGATTGCGGACCTTGGGTGTAGCTGCATCTGGGGTGTCCCGGGGGCTTCTGCAGGGGCCCCCGTTATCTGATTTATTTGAGATTCAGAGTCTTCGTTCCCCTGCTTCAAGCCGCAGCTGCTCGCAGCATCCCTAGGCCAGGCCTGGCCGGACCCAGGAGCTGGGAGCTGCAGCCAGCTCTGCCGTGTGGGTGGCAGGACCCAGGCTGCTACCTTCCAGGGTGGGCGTCCATGGGCAGGGAGCACCCAGCCCCGAGAGCTGTCTGTGTCCATGCTGGAAGAAGCTGTGAGGAGGCCTGTGGGACGACAGCAGGGCCAGTTGAGGGGGTGCAGTGAGGGGGTAAGCCAACGGAGCAGCCATGAGCCTTGGGGGAATGATGGGGTCAGGGGAGCTGTGTCATGTCTTTCAGATGGGTGAATGACCAGGGACACAGCCTGCAGCTAGGGGGCTGCACTGTGACGTTGGGGTCCTGTGCAGTGTTGTGCCCAGAGCATCTGCCCGAGGTGTCCCTGCTGCTGCTCATGCCACTGTGGCCACAGGACTGCAGGTTCCAGGGAGCCAGGGTACTGGGGTGTCAGGGTACCAAAGTGCTGGGGTATCAGGGTGCCAGGATTTCAGGGTACTGGAGAGTTGCAATGCTGGGATACGTGCCCAGGGTGTGGGGTTATCGGGGTGCACACCTGGGGTGCCAGGATTCCAGGGTGCTGGGGTACCAAGATGCCAAGATTCCAGGGTGTGCAGCAGGGGAGCGGTGATATTGGGATGCAGGGGTGCTTGGGTGCCTATACTGGGGTGCATGGGAGGGCTAGGATGCAGTGGAGCTGGGGTGCGCACCCAGGGAGTCAGGGAGAGCTGGGATGTCATGGAGCAGGGGTGCAGTGGAGCTGGGATGTGGTCGAGTTGGGGTGTGCACCCAGGGAGTCGGGGAGCTGGGGTGCAGTGGTCCAAGGATGCGTGGGGAGCTGGGGTGCATTCCCAGAGAGCCAAGAAGCTGTGGTATTGGATAGCCCAGGTGCCATGGACCTGAAGTGCATGCCTGGGGTACCGGCATGTGGGCAAGCTGGGGTATGCGTCGGGCAGCCAGATGCCGGAATGTTGGGGAACTGGGGTGCATGCTCAGGGTGTGGTGGTGTCAGGGTGTCGGAGAGCCCGGGTGCTGGGCTGCTGTGGAACTGGGATACATGCCCAGAGAGCCAGGGAGCTGGGGTATTGGGGTACCAGGGTGTCAGGGAACTGGGGTGTACACCTGGGTTACTGGGGTATCAGGGTGCCTGGGTATCAGGTTGCTGTGGAGCTGGGGTATTGGGGTGTTGGGGAGCCCTTGCTGTGGTGCCAGAGTGCCATGGAACTGGGAGCCTGGGTCCCGTGGTTCTGGGGTGTGAGAGAGCTGGGGTGAGCGCTGGGGGTGCCGGGATACTGGGGTATTGGGATGCTGGTGCCAGGGTGTCGAGGTGCCATGGTGCTGGGGTGCCGATGTGCTGTGGAGCTGGGTGCGCGCCTGGGGTACTGGGGTGCCGTGGGGCTGGGTGCGCGCCTGAGGTGCCGGAGTGCTGGGGTGCCGGGGTACCGGGTTGCCAGCGAGCTGGATGCGCGCCTGGGGCACAGGGGTGCTGAGGAGCTGGGTGCGCGCCTGGGGTACCAGGGTTCTGGGGAGCTGGGTGCGCTCCTGGGGAACCGGGTTGCCAGGGAGCTGGGTGCGTGCCTGGGGTGCCGGGGTTCCGTGGAGCTGGGTGCGCCTGGGGTACCGGGGTGTTGGGGTGCAGGGAGCTGAGTGTGCGCCTGGGATAGGGGGGTGCTGGGGTGCCGGGGAGCTGGGTGCGCTCCTGGGGTACCGGGTTGCCAGGGAGCTGGGTGCGCGCCTGGGGTGCCGGGGTGCCGGGGTGCCGTGGAGCTGGATGCGCGCCTGGGGTACCGGGATGCTGTGGAGCTGGGTGCGCACCTGGGGTACCGGGGTGTTAGGGTGCAGGGAGCTGGGTGCGTGCCTGGGATAGCAGGGTGCTGGCGTTCGGGGGAGCTGAGTGCGCGCCTGGGGAGCCGGGGAGCCCGCGTGCGCGGCCGGCAGAGGCCGCTGCCGAGCCGCCTTTGTGGTCCCGCGGGCGGCGGGCGGGCGCGGGGGAGCCGCTCGGTCCCGCGCCCGCCATGGCCCGGCTGACGGAGAGCGAGGCGCGGCGGCAGCAGCTCCTCCCGCCGCGGCCGGCGCCCCTGGGCAGCAGCGGAGGGCCCGAGCCCCCCGGCCGGCCGGCCGGCATGAAGGACCTGGACGCCATCAAGCTGTTTGTGGGGCAGATCCCGCGCAACCTGGACGAGCAGGACCTCAAGCCGCTCTTCGAGCAGTTCGGCCGCATCTACGAGCTCACGGTGCTCAAGGACCCCTACACCGGCATGCACAAAGGTGGGCGCCCGCCCGGCACCCCGGCCTCGTCGTCGGTCGGCGGCCCGGCCAGCCGGGGACATGGACGGACCGACGCCCCCCGGGCGGTGACTACAAAGGGAGAGGCGTGCGGGGCGGGCGAAGGCCGCGGCTGCGCCCCCTCCAGTGGACCCTGGCTGAGGCCAGCAGGACAATGAGCGAGCCTGGAGCAGCCTGGGCTGGGCGGGCGGAGGCGGCAGGCGAGGGGGTGCCCAGCACCCCGGCTCTGGCCATGGCTTCTCCTGCTGGGGTGCGGTGGGCCGTGCTGCCCAGGAGCGGGTGGGGGGCACTGGACGGTGGCTTCGGGGAGGGGGACCCAGGGCTGGACCGGCTGGTGACCCAGTTCACACCCGGCTGACCCCCGGGGCTGCCCCTGCCCAGTGCACTTGCAAGCTGTTTGTTGAATGAATGATCCAGCGCAGGGGTGAGGAGGGGTGATGCCCCCCGCCCTGCGAAGCATGTGGAGGGGGGAGGTGGGGGAGCGGCTCTCCCATCCCCCTTCCCTCCATGGGGCCTGGGAAGCCGCTGGGGTGGGGTGGGGAGGAGGAGCCCAGCTCTGCTGGGGGGCATGCTGCTAGGTGCCTGCTGGTTCTAGAAGGATTCCCCTGGGCCTGGGGGTCGGGTGCCTCAGGAGGGCAGCAGGGGAGCAGGGCCTGGGTCTGTTGGGGGGATCAGACTGCACTTTGGGATGTCCCCAGGAGGGCCACACCCCTGTCAGCCCTCTGCCCCTTGGGCTTGGAGTGGTGGTCTACCCCTCGAGCGAGGCCTGCCAGTGGGGGCTTGGGGGCAACCTCTGGCCCACACGTACCTGGTTGGGTGGCTCCCCCAGGGTGGCCCTGGGAGCCGGGGTGGGGCACACCGCGGGACAGGAACCAGTGCCAGGACAGGCTTCCAGTGCCATCCAGCCCCACCCCGCTGGGGGGCTATTGGGTCTGCCTCCCCACGGGAGCTGAGCTGGGTTTCAGGGCCAGGCACGTGTTGAGGAGATGGAGGCGCCAGCAGGGCGCCCACAGGCACCCATCTCACCTGTCTCCCAGACAGCAGGAGGCAGATGGTGTCTGTGGGCGAGGAGGGGTGTGACAGCTCCCACCCCAGGGGGCGGCCCCCTGAGATGGTGATGAGGAACGGAGGGCTTGAGGAGTTAGAGCAGCCTTCCTGTGACTGAGGGACCTGAAAGGGCAGGGCAGGGCAAAGGGCAGGGCAGGGCAGAGCTGGACAGGGCATGGCAGAGCTGGACAGGGCAGAGCTGGGCAGGGCAGGGCTGGGCAGAGCTGGGCAGGGCAGAGTTGGGCAGAGCTGGGCAGGGCAGGGCAGGGCAGAGCTGGACAGGGCATGGCAGAGCTGGACAGGGCAGAGCTGGGCAGGGCAGGGCTGGGCAGAGCTGGGCAGGGATGGCAGAGCTGGACAGGGCAGAGCTGGGCAGGGCAGGGCTGGGCAGAGCTGGGCAGGGCAGAGTTGGGCAGAGCTGGGCAGGGCAGGGCAGGGCAGGGGAACCCAGCGTAGCTGTGTGGTCTTTGGGGAGATGGAGTCAGGGTGAGCATGGGGCTGCTCGTATCTGTGCCAAGCCTTGACTACGGATGATGGATCCAGGTCCCTGTGCCGCCTGGGCTGGTTCCCCTCCTGCGCCCTCCTCCAGGGACCTCCCTGGGGTGGCAGGATGCTGAGCTGTCCCGGCCAGGGATGCCCGGGTATCCCAGGCAGCCACTGGCCTCCACGCGCAGCCCTGTGGATGGTAATGGCGTTGGAATTTGCATGTTAATGCTAATATTTGTCTTAAAGTGGAGGTTGTGCTGGAGGCTGGGGGTCGGTTTCTATGGGAACAGTAGCTGCCAGCTCAGGGCAGTCGCCAGGGGCCGCTGTGGGCTGCACGGGTCGGGGCAGCAGGGCCTACTGGGCTGATGGGCAGAGCTGCTTCCCCAGAGGCCATTGTTCAACTCTGAACCGCCATCCACGGGGACCTGTCAGAGAGAGAGTGTGGGGAGGGTCCTACCCACGACCTGCCCCCATGCCCACAGCAGCTAGGGCTGGCCAGGTGGGAACCAGGAGCGCCACCCTGGGCAGAGCAGCTGCGCCTGGCTCAGGGTCTGAACTGAGGACCTGATGTGCCAGCCCCTGCCTCTCACTCAGGCAGGGGACAGGCAGCATCTACCAGGGGTCGGCCCAGGGCGGGAAGCGAGGTGCGGGGGCTGCGTGGTCATCTACACATGTGACCCCGTGTATTAACCACCGGCTGGGTACCAGGCTCAGCTTTAGACCTGGGGGTGGGGTCCCAGCGCTGCTTTCCCAGGCGGCAGGGGTGAGGGTCCCTCCCTGGTCCTGGGGTGTGTGTGTGGGTGGGGGCAGTTCCCAGGGGCTTCTTTAAAGGGGACATGGGACCTTTCACTTTTTTACTCCTGTCCCTGGCCAGTGAGGCCTGACCTTGGAGGTCACCCTGTAGGGTCCCCCAATCTATCCATTCAGCCAGTGCACTCTCAGAAAACATCCCAAGCCCCTCCTGGCTGAGCCCGCCTCTGAGGGGGGACCAAGAGCAGAGGGAGGGTGAGCCGGTAGCGGGTGGGTGGGGCAACACCTCAGGCTGCAGGGGCAAACCAGAGAACCCCAACACGACAGCTGGGAGAGACGAGGGCAGAGGAGCTGTGGGCAGGGGTGTGGCTGGACGACATTGTCCTGCCGAGCTTCTGGTTGCCCTGAGGACACAGGGCTGGGGTGGGGGGCAGTGCCCCTTGCTCTGCTCAGGGCTCCAATCCCTTCACCCCACAAACTCAGGTCTTGGGGCAGAGGGCAGAGGCTGGCTTAGCTTCAGCCTTGAGAGCCACCTGCTTCCTCCCAAACCATGGACGTAGCTGGCATCCTGGCGACTGACACCTGCTGGTGTCAGTGCTGGGGGTGAAGGTGTGGGCAAGGCTGGCCTCTCCAAGACTGGGAGACCCCAGCAACCCTGGGGGTGTAACTGCAGCTGGCAGAGGTTCACCCATCTCTTCTCCTCCCATGTCTGTGTGCCTTATTCGCTGTGGCTGCCCCGGGCAGCTGGGCCAGAAGGGCAGCGATCAGCACCGAGGACAGCGGCCCCAGCCCCGGCTGGCCCCTCGGGCAGCTGCAGGGGCGCTCGTGGGCTGTGCGGAATGACCAGGGGGTGTGTGTCCCACTCCCCCAAGGGGCTGCTGGGCCCCATGGGCCATGGGGGCCACAAGGGGAGGGACACGGATGGCCATTGGTGACCCCTTCCCTGCCGGTTGTCAGGAGGCGTGTGTGTTTTCCTGTGTTATGTAGCAATCACAGTCTCAGTTTCCCCAGCGTGGGTGGGCAGTCCCCTTCCTGGGTGTGGCCACTTCCACTGGGCAGTGGCTGCATCTGCGCTGGGCCCCTCTGGCAGCATCCTCTCCCCTCTGCCAGCGTCGCTGCCCCTGTCCTATCACATCCCTCACCCCTTCACCCCCTCACTCCCTGGCCCCCTCACTCCCTGTCACCCTCACTCCCTGGCCCCCTCGCTCCCTGGCCCCCCGCCTGGCCTCGCTCCCTCACTGGACAGCATCCCTGGCCGTCCTGGCCCTCACTGCCCTCCCCTCTGCCCTCAGGCTGCGCCTTCCTCACCTACTGCGCCCGTGACTCGGCCATCAAAGCGCAGACGGCGCTGCACGAGCAGAAGACCCTGCCCGGGGTGAGTGGGGAAGAGGGCGGGGTCAGGGGCGGGGCCTGTCGCTGGTGGAGGGCGGGGCCGCAGAGGGGCAGGGCAATGGGCTGGGTGAGGACTCTGGGCTGAGCAGGTGCGACCCCAGGTCCTGACCTGCAGGGAGGGTAGACACTGAGGCCCCCTGAGCAGGGCAGGGAGGGTGGACGTGGGGAGGCAGAGTGACTGGAGCCAAGGGACAGGCAGGGGATGGGCAGGGGACAGGCTGAGGATGGGCAGGGGTCGGACAGGGGATGGGCAAGGGACAGGTAGGGGACAGGCAGGCTGTGGGCAGTGTGGACCCCGTCCAGGGCAGAGACGGGACAGGCAGGGGACGGGCAAGCTGCTCAGCTGGCACCTTTGGTGGAGGGGCCCGGCATTTGCTACTGGGCTCTGCAGGGTTGGGACAGAGGATGGTCTCCCAGGGTGATTGGTGCCATCCATCCCTGGGAGGGGCTGGGAGCCACAGCGTGGCTGCCGGCTTCCCCCATGGGGCGCCCACAGGGCAGGGTGTGGAGCAAGGGCGTGAACGAGGCCACTGCTGAGGGTGACAAGCAGGGGCTTGATCTCAGGGCCTGGGGGAACCAGCTTGGTGCTGACTTGGGAGGGTCCAGGCAGCTGGCTGGGGGCAGGGCAGGGCAGCTGCAAGCCTCAGGCTGTGAACAGGCCCGCTGCCTGGGCCCTCTGTGTCCAGGGGCTGGACGCTACTCCCTCTGGGTGGATCCCGAGCTGGGTGGGAGATCTGTCAGGAGGAGGGCAGGTGGACAGATCAGAACAGCGACAACCACACGCCCCCACCCCCAGGGCCCTGCCTGCCTGCCTCGCCAGGCCGCCGTGGCCCCTGTAGGCTGAGAGGACGCCACAACGGCTCTTCCCTGTCAGCCCTGAGCGTCCTCTGTCCTCTCCCTGCAGATTATCCTGAGGCCATCCCATTGATGAGATGCCATCCACGCCCATCTTCACCTGTGCTCATTCACCACCCAGCTGCCTGTGTGACCACTCCCCTACCGACCGCTCTGCCCACCCATCTACTCACCAACCCACCCACCCACCCATCCATCCACCCACCCACTTGTCCATCCACCCACCCACCCACTTGTCCATCCATCCACCTACCCATCCATCCACCCACCCACCCATCCACCCACCCATCCACCCACCCACCCATCCATCCACTCACCTAACCATCGACCCACCCATCCATCCATCCATCCATCCACTGCCGTTTTTCCAGCCACCAAATGTCATCACCATTTCTGACTGAGCAACTTGGCAGACCCAACAGGGCTCCGACTGGCCTGACATCGCGCTGGACCAGCTCTTCCTGCAGCTCTGGGCATCACCACCCTGGCCCCTCTTCGCATTGCCCCATAGCCTGTGCCCTCCCCCACACCATGGCACTATAGGGCTCCATGCTTGTCACATCCCTTCTCGGCCTCTGAGCGCCCTGAGCCCCAATCCCAGCCCCACCCTCTGGAGTGACATGGCTCCCGCCAGCCAGCACATCACCTCCTTCCTCTGCCCAGACTAGAGGGAAGAGTTCAGGAGGCAAGGGGAGTGTGGATGCCCACTTGTGGGGAGGACCACCCCTTAACATGGGTCTCTGGCTGCCTCTCCCTGGACCCTGAGGGCACATGCCCGACACCAGCACCCAAGGGCTTGTTTTTCCTACCTGGGAGATCCAGCCAGGGTGAGGGGACAGGGGGCAGAGGCTGGGTGGCAGTTCATGCATGCCACCCGGGGCTGGAGATGAGCTTAGTGGTATCCAAAGATCTCAGGTTAGGATGGGTCAGCTGTCACTAGTCGGGGCAGCCCTGTCTCCCAGGGAGTGCTGGGCAGAGCCTGTGCCCGTGCGGGGCTCATGGTGGGGAGTGGGTAGGGGCTCTGCACCTTGCAGTGTCCAGCACAGCCCCACCCCAGGGCCCGCGATGCGAGCAGCAGGGCCTGGACTTAGCAGAGGGAGCACTTGAAGAACATTCCAGAACTCGGCTGCCTTAGCTTGGGAGCCACATGTTGTTACCTAGCGTCATGTGGGGGCAGGCGTGGGAAGACAAGAAGGCAGCAGCAGGTCAACTCAGCTCCCCACGCACCCGGAACCTTCCCATCTCGGCATGCAGCCGCACAGAGTCACGGCAATGCCGTCTGTGACATTCCGGCTTGCTCGGAATGCTGAATGCAGCATGCAGCCACTGCCAGAAACAAGTCCCGCCCCCACCCATGCATACCCAGGAGGCGGCAGGGACGGTCGGGATGCTCGGGCCCCCCGCACACACGGGAGACCCCAGCATGGAGTCCCTGGCTCCTGGCCCTGTCCTGGCTCAGCCCTGGCTGCTGTGGGCATCCGGGCAGGGAGCCCGTTGCATGCAAGGTCTAGCAGGCTCTGTCAAATAAATAAAACGTACATTAGATGTAAATGAATAATATTAACAATAGAGAAAGTGCTGTTATGTACCCAAGCTGTTCTTTCCATTTTTTCTTTGTTTGAAAGGCAGATCAGGAGAAAGAGGGAGAGACAGAGAGAGAGCGGGGTTTCGCCCGCTGGTTCACTCCTTACATGTCTGCAGCAGCCAGGGCTGGGCCCGGCAGAAGCCAGGAGCTCCATCGGGGTCACCCCAAGGTTGGCAGGGCCCAGCATGTGGGTCAGCTCCTTTCTCAGCCGCATCCCTGGCAGGGAGTCGGGTCAGAAACGGAGCAGCCAGGCCTCGAACCAGTGGCTTGTTTTGGCTTCCCAGACCACACAGCTCCGGGGCAGCACGTCAGAGGTCACAACTTATGGCCAGACTGGGTACCCTCGATGCTTCAGCCAGGACAAGAGTCAGCTGGGGTCAGGTCAGTCAGGGCAGGGCTATCTGGGGCAGGGTCAGTCGGGGCAGTGTCAGGCAGGGCAGGGTCAGCTGGGGCCAGCTCAGCCGGGGTCAGGTCAGCCAAGGCAGGGGTCAGCCAGAGCAGGGCTACCTGGGGCAGGGGTCAACCTGGGCAGGGCCAGCTGGGGCAGGACCAGGGCCATGGTGTACCCAGCCCTCTCCAAGTTGACACCCCATGCTGGGGAGAAGCTCCCAGCTCCGTGAAGCGGCCCGTGAGCCCATTGACCAGGCTAGTGGGTGCACGGATGGAGCCCAGGTAACTCCGTAACATTCTGCATTGCACGTGGAGAGAGCACTACCGCGTGGGCATGGGACTGGTGGGCACATTCCTGGACAATGCGGACCTGCGTGTTACCACAGTGACTCAACTCTGATTCAGAATGTTCTAGGCTGGGGTCAGCTGTGTGTTAGCACTGTCCTGGATGGAATGTTCTAGACTGGGGCCCTGTTGCCATACTGGACAGTGCTGGTCTTGGGGCTCCGGCTGTGGGAGCCATGCAGCTCCCGGCCATTCTGCACCCAGCTCTGGGTCCTCTCATACGGTCAGGTCCTAGAGCCAGAGACAGCCCAGTCTGTAGCCGCTGGGCTCTGTGCATGTCTTTAATGAACCTGCCCGACCCAGCTGACCTGCCCTGCAGCCACTGACATGCCCCATGCATGCACGGTGCTGGGCCCCTGAGGTGGTGCCCTGTGGTGACGTCATCATCCCAGTGATGTCACGGCCGTGTCGCTCCAGGCACCTTACAATGCTCTCGCCACCATAGACCCACACACCAATGCCCCTTCACGCCTGTTACCCTCGTGGGTGGCCTGTGGCCGCAGCACCGTGGGAACACAGGGTCCCTCCAGGATGGGGCTCCAGATCCCTGCCAGCTCAGGCCCTCTTTCTCTCTGTGAGCTGTTGCCCAGCCCTCACTTAGGTGCCCAGTTCACCATCCCCTGGCAGTCCTTGGTAGCCACATCCAACAGCTGTGCCAGCCCGGCTGACTGATGCCAGCTCACTGGGCTGGGGAACAGGAGAGGGTGCTGTGTTTGGCTCAGTGACGCGGAGGGTGACCAAAGCTACCCAGCCCTGCCTGTTGGGGGGGCCTTTCCTCGGCGTGTCTATCCCAGTCTTCTGCAAGCAGGGGTGCTTAGAGGGGCCCCGATCCAAGGCCCAGGCAGCCGGCTCTGCGAGTGGTGCTTGGGATGGTAGAAGCAGGTGCAGCCACCAAGCTGGGGCTGGGGTGCCCATGTTCCCTGCCAGGGGTCTGGGTCCCATGCCTGCTGTGTTTCTCATATAGTTCCTTGCTCATGCACACCTGGGGGCAACAGGGGAAGGTTCTAAATTGGAGCCCTGCACCCACATGGGAGGCCCAGAGGGAGCTCCTGGCCCCTGGGCCTTAGGCCCCGGCCCAGCCACGCAGATGCCTGGGGCACAAAGCGGTGAGTGAGAGGTGCCAGCCTGCCTCTCCAGTGGGTTCTGTGTATGTAACTTACCCCTCTTGACGGGGTAAGCAGGCACCCTGGTAGCAGTGTTGGGGGTGCCTGGGAGGTCCAAAGGGGCCCTCTTGCTCCTGGCTGCTGGCTCAGCTGCCTCGGCCCAGGTTCCACCAGCGGTCAGGGTCAGCAGTGGTGACCAAGCAGGGAGCAGGGCTGGGCCCTCAGGGTGCTCTGTGTGTCCCCTCCCCTCTTCTTCCTATCCGACCCTCCTGGTGGCTGAGTGTGACAATGGCAGGTGTCAGTGGGGGATGCCATTTAATCAAACTGCAGCCTTCTGGAATCGCGTCCTAAACTGACTATCACAGAATACAAGCAGGGCCATGCGGGGCCTGGGAATCCAGCTCGCCGTGGCCTAGGCACCAGCTGGGCTGTGACCCCTGCCCGGGCCGCCTGCTGATCATCTGAGGTAGACGCTGTGGCCTGGCTGGGACACCCTGTCCTCCAGCCTGCACAGGGAGGTCCCTGAGGGGACACTCCACATGAGGCTGCAGAGCTTGGCCCAGCTGGGGCCTCACGGTGCCCAGGTCATAGGATTTGACCTCCATGGGCCTGTTTGCTCATCTGTGAAATGGAACAGCCCAGGCATGTCCTCAGGGCTGGACCCTTGGGGTCCACATGGACACGGCCGAGCTGTCAGGGTCACTTGTGCCCACAGCAGCTCAGTCAGCCTGGCTTCCTGGGCTCCTGGGGTGTGCACACCGAGCTGGGCTCCTGGCGGGCAGAAAGGCTCATTACTGGTCGTGGGGGCGTGCAGAGCCGGGGTGGGGGTGCTGGCAGGGGGCTGGACTGGGCAAGTGGGCCGCGTCAGGGAGAGGCTGTGAAGTCACCCCTTTTAGAAGGCTCCGTGGCTGGAAGGGCAGCAGGGCCCTCAGGTTGTCCTCCGCTCACAGGGTGGCCCCGGCTCAGATGGGAGATGAGTCGGCTGGGGACATAGGAGCGCTCCAATATAGCGCCCCATTCCCCCCCCCCCCGAACTCCTACCCCTACTGCAGAGCCCTCAGCGGATGTCTCCATCTGGGCCAACCCCAGAGATACTTCTGGCTTGCGGCCCATCTGCCCCCCAGCGTGCCCATCCTGGGAGCCCTCCTCTTGGCCGGCCCCCCTAGGAGCACCCCTGTCTGGCAGGCAGTGTCCTGGCTACTGGGGCGCACCGCAAATGTTGCTGAATAAATGTGCAGGGGAAGGAGGGAGGGGGCCCGCGAAGCTGGGGGAGAGAGGCAGGGCCTCGCAGGGACCTCGGCGGGACAGATGGAGAGAGGGAGCCGGAAGGAGGTGGGCAGGGCCAGATGGGCGGGCTGGGGGAGGGCCGGCTCCCTGCCTGGTGCGGCGCAGGGCGCGGGGCCCGGCGTGCGTGCGGCGTGCGCGCCCGGGCGGTGCTGGCGGCACGTGGGTGCCAGCCTGGTGCGCGTCTCCAGGCCGGTGGGTAAGGCGGGCGCCGGGCCGCGGGGTGGGCAGGGCAGGCCTGGGGTGGCAGGTGCAGGGCGCACAGGAGGGGGGGCTGTCCCGCCAGGGCTCTGAGAGGAACGGGGCACCAGGAGACCCCCTGGCCACGGCCGCCGCTGCCGGGCTGCTTCGGGAGGTGGGAAGGGGCTTGCCTTCTCCCAGTGCAGGCCCAGCGGCCAGCTGGGGGAGCAAGGCCCTCTCTGACCCCCCACGAGAATGAGAGCAGAGTGTGGGGGGCACCGACTCCGGCCCCCCACGACCGCCCACTCGCCCTCCCTCCCGGGGCCCATCCATCTCCACGAGATTATATTTAAATATCTCTTTTGTGCGAGGCAGGAGCTGGGCTCGCCCCTAAGAGGCGGTTTCCATGGCAACAACAATTGCCGGCTTCCGTGTGGTGAATCAGTGTTGCCGTGGCAACCCCATCCTCTTCTGCCCAAGGTGCTGGGAGGGGGGAGGTGAGGGCCAGCGGAGGCGGGGTGGGAGGGGTGCGGGGAGCCGGGTGCGGGGTGCGGGCAGGTGCCTCCCAGCTCCCCGCCCAGGAGCTGGTCCTAGCCGTGAGAGAGCTTCCCTCCTCCCTCCAGCCAGTGGGGTGTGGTGCTCAGGTGGAGGGGTCCTGGCGGGAGGGCAGTGCATGGGAGCGGGGAGGGGGTGAGCCCGCTGCAGGGCTGCAGGTGGCCGGGACCTCTGAGGGTGTGGCTGGGCAGGGGGGAGGGTGCGTGGTGGACAGAGGCCTCCCTGGTGCTGGGGCTGCCAAGCCTGAGCTGATTCTGGGACCCACACTCAGAAACGGGGAGGAGGGAGAAGGAGGCGGATGGGGGAGGGCTCGGGGTTGACCTGGGCTGGGGTCTGGGGAACTAACAGAGGCAAGACAGGGTGCTCAGTGAGAGGGATGGCCCTTCCCGTGGGAGGTCTGAATCGGCATCCAGGAGCACACCTCCCGAGCCCTCTCCAGCCTTGAGCTTAGCATCTGTGGGATGGGTGACTGTGAGGCGTGCTGGCACACCGGAGACTCGGAGCCTGGGCCCCGGGCACGTCGGCTGCTTCCTCCTGGTCCTCGCTGGTCAGCGGCTGCCTGGAACTGCTCCAGACCCCCCACCCCCACCCCCCGGCCGTGTGTGTATGTATGTGGGAGGGGTGACGGGTGACAGCACAGCTGACCAAGCAGGAGGTGGACATGTCCAGAGGGGCTATTCGAGGGGCCCCCGCCAGGGGGCGTGTCAGCTGGGTTTTGCAGGAAGAGTAGAAATTTACTCCCGGGTCTCCCATGGCTGCCCGGCAGGCTCCATGTTCGCTCGGACACAGGCCTGGGCAGTGCACGCAGGGCCGGCACGCAGTGGGGCAGCAATTCGGGGGCAGTGCCCCCAGCAAGGCTGGTTTTTGGGGTCAGGGGTGCAGTGCAGGCTGGGTGCTAGGGCATGGTAGTCACCCCACCTGGGGCCCAGCTGGGAGTTGGCATGTCAGACCCCACCTGGCTGTGCCTGTCGGCATGCTCCGTGGTTCGGTCAGTTCCAGGTGGGCTCCTGGTGGATGGGGCCCTGCCCATCTGCCCGTCTCAGGGTTCCTGGGGAGCCCTCCCAAGGCTTTCAGCACACGCCATGGGCCGTGGTTCCCAGGCCGCGGTGTTGGGATGAGGCAGTGGGCGCCGCTCTTGGCAGGAGCTGGAGTCCCGTGCCACCCATGAGGACCCACCGTCCTGCTGAGGCTGTGTCACGTGGGGGAGGCAGGGGCTTCCTGGAGGAAGGGGTAGTCCTGTTGGGTTTTGAGGGCTGGATAGGAGTGTGCGCTGGGGTTGACAGTGTGGGTGGGCCGGGGTGGCTGACTCTACGGCTCTCCTGCAGATGGCCCGTCCGATCCAGGTGAAGCCTGCCGACAGCGAGAGCCGCGGAGGTAGTTGTCATCGCTTCGGGGCGTCTCTCTGAGCTGGGGGGACAGAAGTCACATCTGTCCTGCCCTGCATGTGGGGGGAGGGCTCCCTACTGTGCAACCCAGGGGCCTTGGGCTAGGCACAGGTGGCTGCTGGCCGGGGCAGGGGATGCCCCGGGGTTAGGGGAGGCAGGGATCTCCCTGGCTTGGGTTGGGAGTGCGGGGCAGGGCTGGCAGGACCCCCGTGCGTATGTAGGAGTCCGGAAGGCCGCCTGGGCTGGGAGCCACCTGCACTTCTTCCGTGGCTGGTGGAGGGGCTTGGCAGCGGCAGCCCCAGCTCTGTCCTTCCCTCTGGCTGTCTCTCTTTGTCTTGTTTGCCTCCAGTTCCGTTTCCATCTCTCTCTTCTCTCTCCTCCTTTTCTGGTTTCTCTCCGTCTCCCCAGCCTGTGCCCCCCTCCCTCCCACCGCCCTGACTGACAGCTGCTGCTGCGTGGTTTCCATAGTAACCGGCTTGCAAATCCTGGGAGCCCTGGCTGCCACGTCCCTTGGTTACCAGGCAGCCAAGCAATTACCCGCGGGGCAAAGGTGGCCATGGCCTCTGGCCTTGGCCGGGGTGGCGGGGGACAGGTCCCCAAGCTGGCTGGCCAGGAGAGTGCTTGATGGGCACCGTGAGGGTGCCAGGCCCAGCAAGGCAGCCCCTGCTGCTGTGTGAGGGTTGCCATGGGCTGGGGGCGCATCGTGGGAGGGGTCTTGTGCCCGAGACCGTGCACTCCCACGCATGCACGCAGGCATGTGCACAGCCCGGGTACCCCGCATTTCCTGGGAGAGCGGGGAAGCCCCGGACGCGGCTGAGGAGGTGTCTCCACCCCCAGGGGACCGGAAGCTGTTTGTAGGCATGCTGAACAAGCAGCAGTCGGAGGAGGACGTGTTGCGGCTCTTCCAGCCCTTCGGGGTCATCGACGAGTGTACGGTGCTCCGGGGGCCCGACGGCAGCAGCAAAGGTGACGTGTGGGTGCCGGGGTGCGGGGCAGGACGTACAGGCTGGGAGGGCTCCTCAGGGCAAGTGTGTGTGTGTGTCAGGTGGGAAGGGGCTGCAGGGAGAGCTGGGGCTGCTGGGCCAGGCCCCTCAAGCCTGGGCAAGGAGTGCTGGGGACAGGGCCAGTTCCTGGGTGTGAGTGGAGCTGCTGCCCACCAGGCCGGCCCCTGCAGGGTGGGGACTGTGTGTCCCCCTGGCTCTCGTGTCTGGGGATGTCGGCCTGTGGTGCCAGGGGTTGGACCGGCCACCTAGCGCGTGTGTCTCTCCCCACGGGTGTATGTTTTGAAGTTGACATCCAATTGCTGTAAACCCTCATATGCACGCAGTGTTTGGGCTCTTGGCTCTTCCGCAGCCCCCTGCGGCCTCTGTCCTCCCGGGTGCCGTGGCTCTCCCATGGCACAGGAGGACTCTCTCCATCCCTCCCCGGTCGTTGTGCCACGCCTCGCTGCCGGGGCGTCTGGCACACGCTCCCTGACCCTGGCTTGGCTGACCTCTGCTGGCACAACTCGCGGGAGGGAGCTGTCTTGGTCTGTTTGGCCGTCCTGGTGCCTGGGCACGTGTGTCCTGCTGACAGGTTCCCCCAGCTCCCTGCCCCCTCTGCTGTGGTCCTGGGTCACCCCTCACCTCCTGTTCCTCCCCGCCGCAGGCTGTGCCTTTGTGAAGTTTGCCTCCCACACGGAGGCGCAGGCGGCTATCCACGCCCTGCACGGTAGCCAGACCATGCCGGTGAGTGGGCTGCACACAGGCGCAGCCTTGGCTGTGTGAATGTGCTTGTGTGTGACCACATAGGTTAGCATGTGTGTATTAGGTCTGGGTAAGCCTGCGTGTGGGCATGTGTGTGTGGGCGTGCAGGTGCGAGCTTGCCTGGGGGTCCTGGGGACCCCTAGGGGGTGAAGCAGAGACCCAAGTGGCAGTGGGGGAAGGCCCTGTGCCACGGTCCCTGGACAGGAAAGGCCCCATTAGCTTCTGGCTGGCACCCCGAGTCCAGCTCAAAGTTGCACTGGGGTGCCAGCAGGCCTCGTGGGGTGTGAGGTGTCCATCTAGCAGGTACCTTGGCCGCATCAGGGAGGCCACGGCCTGGCTCACCAGGAGAAGCCTGGAGACAGGATGTGGCGATGGCCGGGCCTACCCAAGCTCAGGGAACGGGCTGCCTGTGGCCCCCAGGCCCCACCCTGCTTCAGCTGGAGGGCAGTCTCCCTGCATTCACCCCGTGCACTCCTGACTGAGCCAGGATCCGACACCCTGTCTTGACTCAGCTCTGAGCCCTGAGCCCACCTAGCTCGGCTCCAGGAGTGGGGGACCCTTGGTCAGCCACATGAACCCCGCCCCGCCCCCTGACACAGCTCCCCGAGCCAAGATGGTGCAACTGCACAGCCGTGGCTCCCAGGGGGCCAGGCTGGGAGGGCTGGGGTCCCGCAGCCACCTCCCGCCCCTGCTTCCCGCCTGCTGCTGCCTCCCACAGGGAGCCTCCTCCAGCCTGGTGGTCAAGTTCGCGGACACAGACAAGGAGCGGACCCTGCGGCGTATGCAACAAATGGTGGGCCAGCTGGGCATCCTGGCGCCGTCCCTCACCCTGCCTTTCAGCCCCTACAGTGCCTACGCCCAGGCTGTGAGTGGCCACACGAGCCCCGTCCGCGGGGCTCCAGGGACCAGGTTAGGGGTCTGGCTGGGTCCCCCGCCCCTAGCCCCCTTCCCGCAGAGGCCCCAGCAAGGGTGGCTGACTGCTGCTGACTGCGCCTCCCCCGCCTGGCCCTGCCAGGGAAGCTGGTCCCGTCCACGCCCTGAGCCTCCTGGCTGACCCTGAAGGCTGAGCCTGGATCCCTAGCCTGAGCCTGGATCCCAGGCCGGCCCTCCCCGCTGCCTGAGCCCACTGGCTTGCCCTTCCTCCCCCAGCTCATGCAGCAGCAAACCACGGTCTTGTCCACCTCGGGCAGCTACCTGAGCCCCGGCGTGGCCTTCTCGCCCTGCCACATCCAGCAGATCGGGGCTGTGAGCCTTAACGGGCTGCCTGCCACCCCCATCGCCCCTGCCTCCGGTGAGTGGGTGGCAGGGATGGGACATGGGATGGGCGGAGTACGGGATGGGAGGGCGGGGCCTGGGATGGGAGGGCGGAGCATGGGATGGGAGGGCGGGGCCTGGGATGGGAGGGCGGGGCCTGGGACCCGGTGGAGTAGCTGTTGGAGGCAGGGTTGTGGGAGGGGGCGGGGACAAGGCTGTGGGGGGCGCGGCCCCCGACCCTGGTATCCCCCGACTCGACTCTGGCGCCCTGTGACCCTGGTGCCCCCTTACTCCTATGCCTTCTGACCCCTATGCCCCCTGACCCCAGCACTCCTTGACCCCATGAGCTTGGCACCCCCTGATCCCGCACCCCCTGACTCCGGTGCAGGTCTGCATTCGCCACCCCTGCTCAGCACTGCCGCCATGCCCGGCCTCGTGGCGCCCATCACCAATGGCTTTGCAGGGGTGGTGCCCTTCCCCGGTGGGCACCCGGCCCTGGAGACGGTGTACGCCAACGGCCTCGTGCCCTACCCAGGTAGCTCGGGGTGAGGGAAGGAGGGCGGCAGATTGTACGGTGCATGTGCAGGGGTGGGCAGCAGGCAGCTGGGGCCTTGCTTCAGGAGGGGCGGCTGTCGGCCCCCACTCAGCCCCTTGCTTGCCCCGCAGCTCAGAGTCCCACAGTGGCAGACACCCTTCACCCTGCCTTCTCCGGAGTGCAACAGTACACAGGTACTGGCCCTGCCCTCCAGGGGCTCCCCTGCACCCCCAGGCCCGCCCGCCCCCAGCCCTGCCCTCCAGGGGCTCCCCTGCACCCCCAGGCCCGCCTCCGCCTCTGCACGTGGACTCAGCCCGTATCCCTACCAAGGCCCCTCGGACCCCTTCCTTGGTCTTGTGTCCTGCTGTCCCTGTGGGGGTCACCCGCCTTCACTCCTCCACGCATGTCCCCGCCTCCTCGCACCTTCTTTCCATCCTGGCTCCGCCCTCACAGCCCGCCCCGTCCACAGCCATGTACCCCGCCACGGCCATCACGCCCATCGCGCACAGCGTCCCGCAGCCGCCGCCGGTCCTGCAGCAGCAGCGAGAAGGTGAGGGGCCCGATGCCCCCCTGCCTGGCCTCGCAGGCCCCTGCCCACCCTCACAGCCCACTGCCCACCCTCACAGGCTCCTGCCCACTCTCACAGCCTCCTGCCCACCTTCGCCAGCCCCCTTCCTGGCCTCGCAGCCTGCTGCCCACCCTTTGAGCGTCCCTGCCCAGGGGGCATCGCAGAGCACACCTGGTTTGGGGGAGGGGACAACCATCGCCTCCAGGTTGAGGGTCGGGGGCTTCACTTCCGGGGCGCACAGACAGGGTTACGTGTATCCCCGTTCCGTCCGGTGAGGGCCTGGGTCAGGGAGGCGTGGATGGGCTCCTGACTGCCTGGGCTCGTGGGTTGGGGTGGGCGAGGGGCTGGCAGGCTCAGGCCGTCGGAACACGGGTGTCCAGCACGGGGCCTGTGGGCACTGGGAGGGTCGTGCCAGCGGTGTGGGAGATCCGCCGCCTTGGGCCGTCCTTGCCGCTGGCCCCTATGTTGCCCAGCTACACCCAGCTACAGTAGAAATGTGTGGGTCTGATGCTGGTCCCTCTGTGTCGGGCCTCCCGCTGCCCTGTCTCACTTGATTTGGGGAGCATGATTTTGGGCTGAGCAAGCATGAGCTGCTTCAATGTCCAGTTGGGGTCAGTGACCAGCGATGGAAAAGGCAGAAGCAAGAGGCTAGATGCAACCCAAACCCCTTGTCATTCTCCCAGCTCTGGACACATCGTGGGTCCCATCTGCTTCCCAGAGGGACTGACTGGACAGCTCAGACCGGGTGGGCAGCCAAGGGGTGGCCACCGGGCATGGCCAATGCTGTTGTCACGCTGTGGCCACTCCCGTGTTCCCGGGGCCGTGCTCAAGAGGGGTATAACTCTGGTTATACTGTGCCAGACGCCCTGCGCAGCCCGGGGCAGGGGTTGAAGGATGCTCTGTGACCTTGAAAGCTCAGTGTGGCTCGTGCGTGATGTCACGTCTACACAGCCTGGGGCCGCGGGCTGGCCGGCCTTGGCGAGGGGACAGTCGCCTGTGGCTGAGCGGGTTTGCCTGTGAGCCCCGGCAGCTACACCCTGCTCGCAGGTCCCGGGTGGTCCCGGCTGAAGGTCAGCATGGATGGGCTGGGCCCTGGGGTGTGGAGTCGGATCCCTGTGCCCTGCCCGCCCCTGCCCGTCCCCCCACCCGCAGGGGGCCCCCTCCCCTCCTGGGAGTTTATGTCTGTCTCTCCCACCCGCAGGTCCCGAAGGCTGTAACCTGTTTATCTACCACCTCCCCCAGGAGTTTGGAGACGCGGAGCTGACACAGATGTTCCTGCCATTCGGCAACATCATCTCCTCCAAGGTGTTTATGGACCGGGCTACCCACCAGAGCAAGTGCTTCGGTGAGTGCCGTGGCCCCACCCCTGCGGGGCCAGGACACGCCTCCTTCCACTAGCTCCTCCCCTCCACGGACACGCCTCCTCCCACCAGGCCCCTCCTGCTAGGCTCCTCTCCCTCCTAAGTCCCTCCTCCTCCCTTAGGCCCCTCCTCCTCCTCAGCCCCTCCTCCTGCTAGGCTCCTCCCCCTCCCATAGATCCCTCCTCCTCCTCCCCAGGCCCCTCCCCACCTAGGCCCCTCCCCCTCCCAGGCCCCTCCTCCACCTAGGCTCCTCCTCTCCTGGTCCCTCCTCCTCCCTTAGGCCCCTCCACTCCCCTAGGCTCCTCCCTGGCCCCTCCTGCGGCTAGGTTCCTCCCCCTCCCCCACCTAGGCCCCTCCTCCCCAGGCTCCTCCCCTCCTTGGCCCCTCCTCCTCCCAGGCCCCTCCCCACCTAGGCCCCTCCCCGGCCCCGCCTCCTGCGGCTAGGCTCCTCCCCTCCCCCACCTAGCCCCTCCTCCCCAGGCTCCTCCCCCTCCTAGGCCCCTCCTCTCCCTGGACACGCCTCCCTGCTCTGGGCCCAGCCCGGTTCGTGGGAAGGCAGGTCGGGTGTGAGAGGCCCCCATGTCACCCCATGTCACCCCATGTCACCCCTTGGTTTCTCACACTGAGCTTAAACACCTGCAGGGATTGGAGGTGCAGTTTTCAGGCACCGTGTCCTACTTAAAACCCAAAGCACATTGCATCCTTCTTGTTTGAGAGCGAGTTCCCATGTGCCAGTCCACTTCTGGAATGGGCAGCAGTGGCCGCTGGGCCAGGCCAGGGTCCCTCAGGCCCGGGGTGAGCCAGAGCAGACTGGGGCTGGCCGACCATGCAGGGCAGCCCTTGGGTCCGGTTCCTGGCTGTGTGGTGGGGTGGACAGGGAGGGAGACAGGCCCAGGCAGGGTCCTTGGCCCACATAGCTGCCGGCCCCGCGGTCTCCGCAGGCTTCGTGAGCTTTGACAACCCGGCCAGCGCCCAGACGGCCATCCAGGCCATGAACGGCTTCCAGATTGGCATGAAGAGGCTCAAAGTACAGCTGAAGCGGCCCAAGGACCCGGGACACCCCTACTAACCCCTCCCCAGGGCGGGTCGGACACAGACCCCCCTCAACCCCGGCCCCCTGGAGGGAACGGGAACCAGGGTCCACGGTGTGTGTGTGTGTGTAGAAGCGGGGGGCCAGGCCTGCAGTGCTTTTGAGAGCTGAATCGGACTTGATCTTGAGGCCTGGGGGGGGTTACGATTTCCTTCCGTTACCCACAGACACACGTAGGCTGCCCATCCTGGACCCCGGCACACAGGTGACTGCCACCCAGGGCCCACACTGGGGGCACGGGGACTGACCATGCTGCCTGAGCTCACAGCCACCCCCATGAGCCTCGGCTGTGGAAGGGGCAGGTGGGGCCGGCCCTGGGGACCCTGGCTGAGCTCAGGCCCCACGGGAGCTCCCCGCAGGCCCTGGCCAGCCCCAACCTCCTTCCCTTGCCCCCTAGCACCTGCCGCCTTCAGAGAAGATGAGGGTCCTGGGAGTCCTAATGCCACCCCCCCTCCCCGCCCCATGAAATGTGAAGTCCCCAGCGGGGCCGGGTTGGCCGGGCCACCGTCCTCTGTATATATGCACATAGCCGCCAAGCGAGAGAGACGCTAGATCTATTTTTTGAGTATGAAATCACGGGACCAAACTTTTTCTCCTAACTCCCTTTGAGCACCCTGTGAGCGAGGACCCCCGGGCTGGGGTGTTGGGGGGTGTGTGTGGGAGGGGTCCAGGCTGTTCACTGCCAATGCCAAATACCTGACACACCCCCTCCCTCCCTCCCGGCCCACACCCCTGGAGTCGCTCCAGGCCTGCCCACCCTGCTGTGTCCCTCCATCTTGGCCTTACTCTGCGACCACCAGTCCTTAGCTTCTGCAGGGTTGGGGTGGGGGGGGTGCGGGCCGGGCAGCCCTCCCTGCCCCGCTCTGGGCGGGTCACCACTCTTCTTCCAAGCCTTCTGATCACCAGCCTCGAGTTTAAGGTCGTGTAGCCCAGGTTGCCCGGGCACCCCCTGGGAACACAGTGAATTTAATCTTCATACCTCTGCAGAGAAAAAGAAAAACTTTTTTTTTTTTCTTTCCTTTTTAGTCTTTCTGAGCAGGTATAAAGAAGAAACAGACAAACCAGTGTGGGGGGGTGGGGTGGGGATCAGAGTGGATTCCTCTTTGCCCCGGGAGGGGGTGGGTCCCGTGGGCACCTGTACAAAAGCCCAGCCCACCACACCCACGGCCAAAGCACATACCCGGGCCTCGAACCCACGGAGCCCTAACAGAATAAGCTCAAAAAATTAAAAAAAAAAAAATCTTTCCTTTGTTTCTGCCAAAATGTGTGGACTTGACCTGGAAAAAAAGAAAAAAAAAAAAAAGCCAGCTCACCAGTCTGAGCGTGTGTGCGTCCCACGTGGTCCCTGGCGACCACCCGCTGTACATACCGTCTTACACACCTGCCCCTTCCTCCTCCTCCTCCTCCTCCTCCTCTCCTCCCCCTCCTTCCTCGCTCCCTCGCCCTTCCATCCTCCCCCCCCTCCCCGCCCCATGGTTTGCACACTGAACCCCATTTTCTGCTACCAAGTCACTTCAAGCTCTCACTTGCACACGCACACACACGCCAGGAGAGGGCGCCTGTGGCCGGCGTGTCCAGGGAGCCCCCAAGCGCGGGGCGGGAGGGTAGGGGGTGTCCCCACGGTTCTCCCTGGTCTAAAAAAAAAAAAAAAAAAACCCTCAAAAAGTTTATTTAATAAAAGTCTTACTTGCTATAGGGCCGGCTCTGCCCCTGACTCGTCCTGCTCCCTCAATGAGGGTCCTGGCTGGTGCCATCCTACGGGGGCATGGGTTTGAATCCCGGCCGCTCTGCTTGCCTGGCAGCTCCCTGCCTGTGCGTATACATATATATATAAATATAAATATATATTTGTGGAGGCCTCAGTCCAGCCCAGCAAGCATTTGTTAGACCCCAAATGTGGTGCCAGGCTCTGCACTGGGGAGGTGGTGCCAGCTGGAGTGGGGAAAGGCAGGTGGCTGCTCTCCACTAAAGCTCCCCCATCTGGCCTCTGCACACTGGGCCGGGCCTGGTCACGTGCTGGGAGCACCCCCAGAAAGGCTGGCCAGGGCAGAGACACCCCGATCGGCCAGTACAAGGGCCCTGAGGTGGGAATCACCCAATTGGGAGATCCGAGCTTCCCTTCTATTTTGGCCCGCAGGGCGTGCGTGTACCCAGATCTGCTGGCTGGACACACAGGGGACAAAGCTGGCAGGAGCTCCCGGTCCTGTCCCCAGCGCACCCCCAGCTCAGCAAGCACATCGGGGGCTCGGTGGAGGCACCTTGGGGTGCCTGCCATCCCAGTGGTCTGTCTTGCCAGCAGCACCCGAGGCTGATGTCCACCCAGAGCCCTCAGAGTGCGGGTGGTGGCCAGGAGTTGGGGTACGCAGCCACGGCCTGCACGGGGATCCGCAGGCAGAAGCCGAGGTGGAGCGCTGGTTCGAGTCCCAGCAGCTCCGCTTGCTGTCCAGCTCCCTGCTGGCCCCACGATCTTCCGTGACTTTCCCCCTTCCAGTCAGGGTCATGCTGCTCTCACTGGCGTTTGCCGAGTAGCCCAGGGCTTGCTCTTCTCAGACACTGCTGGCCATGGCGACAGGGGCGGGGCAAGGGCAGGGATGGACTGGACAGGGCAGGGCAGGGCAGAGCTGGGCAGGGCAGAGACTGGCAGGGCAGAGCAGGGCAGGGCAGAGCTGGGCAGGGCAGAGCTGGGCAGGGCAAGGTAGGGCAGGGCAGAGACTGGCAGGGCAGAGCAGGGCAGGGCAGAGCTGGGCAGGGCAGGGCTGGGCAGGGCAGAGCTGGGCAGGGCAGAGCTGGGCCGGGCAGGGCTGGACAGGGCAGGGCAGAGCTGGGCAGGGCAGAGCTGGGCCGGGCAGGGCTGGACAGGGCAGGGCAGGGCTGGACAGGGCAGAGCTGGGCAGGGCAGGGATGGACAGGGCAGAGCTGGGCAGGGCAGGGCAGAACAGAGCTGGGCAGGGCAGAGCAGGGCAGGGTTAGGCAGGGATGGACAGGGCAGAGCAGGGCAGGGCAGGGCTGGACAGGGCAGAGCTGGGCAGGGCAGGGATGGACAGGGCAGAGCTGGGCAGGGCAGGGCAGAACAGAGCTGGGCAGGGCAGAGCAGGGCAGGGTTAGGCAGGGATGGACAGGGCAGAGCAGGGCAGGGCAGGGCTGGACAGGGCAGAGCTGGGCAGGGCAGGGATGGACAGGGCAGAGCTGGGCAGGGCAGGGCAGGGCAGAACAGAGCTGGGCAGGGCAGAGCAGGGCAGGGTTAGGCAGGGATGGACAGGGCAGAGCAGGGCAGGGCAGGGCTGGACAGGGCAGAGCTGGGCAGGGCAGGGATGGACAGGGCAGAGCTGGGCAGGGCAGGGATGGACAGGGCAGAGCTGGGCAGGGCAGGGCAGAACAGAGCTGGGCAGGGCAGAGCAGGGCAGGGTTAGGCAGGGATGGACAGGGCAGAGCAGGGCAGGGCAGGGCAGAACAGAGCTGGGCAGGGCAGAGCAGGGCAGGGTTAGGCAGGGATGGACAGGGCAGAGCAGGGCAGGGCAGAGCAGGGCAGGGTTAGGCAGGGATGGACAGGGCAGAGCAGGGCAGGGCAAGGCAGGGATGGACAGGGTGGGCAGATTCCTTTCTCAGCATCTTTTCTCCCTCCTGTTGTGGTTCTGAGGAAAGTGGGGCAGGAGGAGAGGTGGAAGGATCGACAGCCCGTCTGGAGGGTAAACTGAGGTGTGGGCTGCTGGACGAGGCGCAGCCTGGCCTCCCTCCCCGCCTGTGTGCTGTGAAAACACGTGTTTATACTAGAGAAAAATCGAGATTGTTCCACCCGCTGGGTCGCTCCCGAGGGGCGGGGCCTGGCGCAGCCCCGCCCACAGACGCCAAGCATCACTTACGCACGCCCCTGAGCCCTTACGCACGCACGCACGCACGCACGCACGTAAGCTGTCGCCCACGAGGCTCTCCCGCCATTTTGTACGCAGCCCGTGGCGCCTGCGCACTGCGCCCGCTGTGTCCCGGATCACCCGGGCGACTTCTGGGTCCTCGGGGCGGCTGCAGGCGGAAGTGAGGGGCTCGAGGGTCCCAGATGAGCAGAGGGGTCAGGCCTGTGTTCCCCATGACCCCGGGGTGAGGAGCAGGGTCAGACCCACGTCCCCCATGTCCCGGTATCACCGTGTCCCGGGGTGAGAGGGGCCAGGCCTGTGTTCCTATGTCCCCCTGGATTGAGAGGGGTCAGGCCCGTGTCTCCTATGTCCCTGGGGTGAGGAGAGGGGCCAGGCCGATGTCCTCCATGTCCCCCTGGATTGAGAGGGGTCAGGCCTGTGTCCCCCCATGTCCCCGGGGTGAGGAGAGGGGTCAGGCCCATGTCCCCCGTGTCCCCGGGGTGACGTGAGGGGCCAGGCCGATGTCCCCCGTGTCCCCAGGGTGAGGAGAGGGGCCAGGCTGATGTCCTCCATGTCCCCCTGGATTGAGAGGGGCCAGCCCATGTCCCCCGTGTCCTCGGGGTGATTCGAGGGGCCAGGGCCATGTCCCCCGTGTCCCTAGGATGACGCGAGGGGCCAGGCCCATGTCCCCTGTGTCCCCGGGGTGACGCGAAGGGCCAAGGCCATGTCCCCCGTGTCCCCAAGGTGACGTGAGGGGCCAGGCCCATGTCCCCCGTGTCCCCAGGGTGACGTGAGGGGCCAGGCCGATGTCCCCCATGTCCCCGGGGTGAGGCGAGGGGCCAGGCCCATGTCCCCCGTGTCCCCAGGGTGAGGAGGGGAGCCAGGCCGATGTCCCCCATGTCCCCGGGGTGAGGCGAGGGGCCAGGCCGATGTCCCCCTGGGGAACAGGGCAGCCCTGCAGAGCCCAGAACAGCATGCCCGCTACCCGCTGTGCGGGCTGCTCTGGCCAGGCACGGGCTGTGGGTGGGCGGTGGGGGGCGGCGGCCAGGCCCCGGGGAGCGGGCGGGAGTTCCGGGGGGCGGGCCCCATTGGAGCAGCCACGGCCTCATTCACACACGCGGCTTGGCAGGCGCTGGGTGACTGGGGGTGCGCAGCCTGTGCTGCCTTCCCTGCTCAGCACCTTGCAGCCCTCCATCCCTCCCTGCTCCATACCTCACACCCCTCTGCACCCCGGAGCCAGGCACCCTCCTCTGCCCGAACAGCCCTCCCTCCCTGCTTCGCACCCCACACCCCTCTGCACCCCGGAGCCAGGCACCCTCCCTGCTTCGCACCCCACAGCCAGGCACCCTCCTCTGCCCCCACCCCGGGGCCATGGGCGCCCGCCACCCGTGTCCCAGTCCCCTGGCTCCGCACGCACCACTATCCGGGTGACAAGCCGCCCCGCTCCGGCTGCCCCAGCATGGAGGTGCCCGGGCCCCCCGGAGCCAGCAAGCCCGGGGAGACAGCAGTCAAGTGGCAGCTATGCTACGACATGACGGCCAAGATGTGGTGGATGGTGAGTAAGGGTGGGTGGTCTGGGACATTGCTGTGTTTCCATGGTGCTAGGCTGTTGCTCCCCACACCCCAAGAGTGGGGGCTCAGCTGGATGTGGGGCGGGTGGGAAATAGTGATTCCAGGGCAAGCCTGGGGTCCTGGGAGCTGGTGGCCGGGCCTGCTGGCCTGGTGGGCATGCTATGGGACCCCACGTGGGGGCTCGACCTCTCTGAATTCCTTGGTGATTGGAAGGGTTCTCAGGGTGCCTCGGGGGGCCAGACAGGCCTGGAGGTGGCATGAGGCACTTGGGGACCTGCCCTGATCTCCCCCCACAGTCGCCGCCTGTTTGCAGGGGTGGGGTGGGGGTCACCCTCGGTTTGGTTTGTTCTCCTTGGGCTGGCATGTACGATGTACCTACAGTATCCCAGCATGGAGGAAGGCAGCAGGAACGGGGTCTGGGGGTGCAGGGGCCTGCGTGGCTGTGCCCGGGCTTCCAGTTTTAACAGTTCCTTAAGCTGTTGAGGGTCACCTCCGGGGGAGCCAGTGACGGCCGCCTTGCCCTGATGTGCAGTCGGCTGGCTGAGCTTCGAGAGGGTCGCGCAGAACTGGGGTTTTCAGCGTGGTCCTGGGGTGTTATCGACAGCACCTGCTGAGGGCCCAGCTGGGAGTGGGGGCGGGCAGCACCCAAGCCAGGAGCTGTGGATCTGCACACAGGGAAAGCGGGGACACAGATGGGGTGCTGGGCCGTCCGAGTGGGGCTGCAAGGACTTTGCAAGTTGTGGGCAGGGGTGTCTGTGAGGCAGGCCCGGGGTCTGGGGGCAGCGGGCAGAGCCGTGCAAACGGCCTGGGGCAGAATGGAGGTACCCAGGGGGAGGGGAGGGCTGGGGTGCCCCATCTCCCCAGCCCCCCGGCCCGAGCCCGCCTGGCCGCCGCCCACTCTGCCCACATCTGAGACTCCAAGGAGCCGGCCAGTCTGCAGCAAACCACGGAATGTTTCCCGGAGCGCCGGGGCCGGGAATGTCGCGGCGAGCAGGGCAGGGTGGGGAGGTTGCAGGGGTGAGGCAGGGATGCAGAGCAGGGGTGAGGTTCGTCTGACAGGGGAGGGCCATGTCCACTCGTCACAGTTGTCACAGATGAGGTGGCGTGGGGAGCAGGTGGTGGGGGCAGTGGTCGGGGGCACAGGGCGAGGTGGCCATTCCTGAAGCCCAGGTGTGTCTGACTCGTGTGGGCTGGACTCTGGGTCTCTCAATGGAAGCTCCTGGTGCTGGGGTCTGGGATGGCCTGGGAGGTGCTTTAGGGGGGACATGAAGGCCCCACTCGTTTTGGCTGCTGAGAGGAAGAGGGGGCCGCACCCCAAGGTTGGGGAGGAGGAAGTGAGCGAGACGTGTCGGGTCGAGGTGTGTGTGGGGGTAATGGCCGAGGGGACGCCGGCCAGGGTGCAGTGGATGGTGGGGGGCCCCAGGCGGGCAGAGAGAGGGTGTTGGGGGCCTGAGGGTGCCCTGGACAGGGGCTATGCATAGTCACGGATCCCAGGACAGCGCCTGGCGCGTCCCACGGGCCAGGGATCTGTCACTGTGGTGGACACGTGATGGACACGTAGGTGGGGGGGTGCAGAGGGTGGGGGAGGAGCAGCCCTTGTGTGTGGGTGCAGGACCTGAGCCCCCCTGCCGCCCCCCGCCCCGGCCATGCTCTGGGGGGCCCACCGCAGACAAATCATGGAAAATTAAAATAGTGCCTGTCGCCGGCCATCGCTGCGCGGCCCGGTGCGTAATGACCCCTTCTGGGATTGCTACCAGCTGCAGGGGCTGGGGAGGGCACAGCGCCCACCCAGCCTGGCGTGGGGGGGGGCAGAGGGGGACTCGGGTGCATGGCAGGCCCCGTCTGGTACGTCACTGCCTCGGGGCAGCCCACCCGGGTTAGATGCCCAGAGGCCATGGCCTGGCCTGCTCACCTGGACTTGGGCAGGGGTGTGTGAGGGAGCAGGCACCCGCCCCTCTTGGCTTGCTGCCCTTGGTGGGTGTGTGGCAGGACAAGGATGTTCTGGGCAGACCACAGACATGGACTACACATGGAGGGACACGCGGGCACACAGGCCCCAGCCATGCCAGGCCCGGGTGACGTGAGCAGGCTGTGTCATCAGAACGTGTGGAGTCGGAGCTGCCGAGCCGCCGCCCGGGCCAGCAGCCTCCCTCCTGTCCCCAAAGGGCACCTGAGACAGTGGCCACCCCTCACCCCGGGCTGCGGCCCCTCTGCAGGAGTCGCGCCCCCTGCCACCCGTGCCCTAGCTCTGTCTCAGGTCCTGCACCATCTGCTTGTACCTGGTGACCCAGGGCAGCGGGGACACTTTCCAGGTGCCCCGAGAGGATGCAGCAGGCACCCCTGGGTGCCCGACTCTTAGCCCCACCATGTGGGGCATGCGGCAGTGGCTGAGTATCCCCCCAGCTCCACCGTTATGTGCCCCCCACTGTGTGTTCTGAGCTCTGTGTTGGGGTGAAGCTCCAGCCCCCTGTGTGGGGCTATTGCAGACAACATGGTGGTGGGGTGGTGGCAGGTCCAACAGGTTTTAGGGGTGACCTTGGCAACCTGGCGCTTCCTGTCCCTGCGTTCCCCACACCCCCAAGACACTCCAGTGCTAAATCAGGCTGGGAAGCAGGAGGGGGGCGTCGCACCGCCGGGCCGCCTATATCCCTGCCCAGTGGGGGCTTGTGTCAGCGTCAACCTGGGATTCTTAATTAACCTGAAAGGCGGGCAAGAGAGGATTCCATCTGCTGGTTCACTCCCCAGAATGATGCAATGGCTGGGGCTGGGCCAGGCCAGGAGCCCCACGCTGGTCTCCCATGTGCGTGCAGGGGCCCATGGTCTTGGTCCGTCACCTACAGCTTTCCCACAGGCAGAGAACTGCATGGGAAGTGCAGCAGCCTGGGCTTGAACTGGTGTCGGATGGCATGCCGGTGCTGCAGGAGGCACTTAAATGGCCTTGCCACAGCAACAGCTCCCGGAACATGCATTTTTTAAAAAAAAAAAAGATTTATTTTTATTACAAAGTCAGATATAGAAAGAGGAGGAGAGATAGGAAGATCTTCCATGCAATGATTCACTCTCCAAGTGAGCGCAGCGGCTGGTGCTGCACCAGTCCAAAGCCAGGAGCCAGGAGCCTCTTCTGGATCTTCCACATGGGTGCAGGGTCCCAAGGCTTTGGGCTGTCCTTGACTGCTTTCCCAGGCCACAGGCAGGGAGCTGGATGGGAAGTGGGGCCACTGGGATTAGAACCGGCGCCCATATGGGATCCTGGCACGTTCAAGGTGAGGACTTTAGCCACTAGGCCACACCGCTGGGCCCATGAACGTGCATTTTCTATGATGGGTGTACATGTGTGCTTAGTGATCGAAACGGAGGGGAGGAAGGCTGCGAGACACGCCCTCTAGCAGCCGAGCAAGCGGGCTTTCCAGTTTACAGTGGGGTGGCCGCAGTCACAGAGCCACCCCCGTCCCCCGTGTCTGGAACTGGGAGCCACGGGAGAGTCTCCCCAGTGGACACAAGGCCACCTCTGTCCCCCTCTCCGCTCCTGTCCCCTCTGTCCTCTGTCCCCTCTGCCCCTCTGTCCTCTGACCTGTCCCCCTCTGTCCCCTCTGTCTCCTCTGTCCTCTGACCTGTCCCCCTCTGTCCTCTGACCTGTCCCCCTCTGTCCTCTGACCTGTCCTCCTCTGTCCCCTCTGTCCTCTGACCTGTCCCCCTCTGTCCTCTGTCCCCTCTGTCCCCTCTGTCCCCCTCTGTCCCCCTCTGTCCTCTGACCCCTCTGTCCCCTCTGTCCCTTCTGTCCACTCGTCAGCTGCCCGGCAGAGCTGCGTCGATGGCGGCGGCCGGCAGAGGGCAGCAGGGGACCAAGAGACTGACGCAGGATCCCTGATCCTGTGGACACCTCGGGCTCCGACGGGAAGCTCCCCACGTTCCTGCCCCGTGACCGGCGGGCGGACAGACAGGCCGGACGGCACTGCGTCCGAGTCCGCGAGTCCGCGGGCCTGCTGCCCTCCTGGGTGTGCGGTGTCCCGGAAGGCGAGAGGCCCAGGCCCCTAGCGAGGGGCGCGGGGGAGAGATGTGGGTGGGCCTGCCTGGTGCCCAAGCCTGCAGCCCAGACCCGCGATGCCCTGGCCCCGCCCCGGCCCTGACCACACACCCTGGCCCCGCCCCGATGCCCTGACCCCGCCCCGGCCCTGACCACACACCCTGGCCCCGCCCCATGCCCTGACCCCGCCCCGGCCCTGACCACACACCCTGGCCCCGCCCCATGCCCTGGCCCCGCCCCAGCCCTGACCACACACCCTGGCCCCGCCCTGATGCCCTGGCCCCGCCCCCAGGCCCCGGCCCCGCCCCACTCCTGTCCACCCTGCGGCCACCGGCGGAGGAGCCGACCTGGGAGAACAGGTCGGGCTGGGCCGCAGTCCGTCCTTGGGCCCCAGCGCCCCAGGCAGGGCCTGATTCCCAGACAAGCGCCCGGCCACTGCTCGGTGACCGCTGCTGCTCTCAGTGCCGAGTCATCGGGGAGAAGGGGACAGCGGGACAGACACATGTCCACACGCACACATGTGTCCACACACACACCCTCACAGACACGTGTCCACGCACACCTGCACACAGACACGTGTCCACACACACCTGCACACACAGACACGTGTCCACACACACCTGCAAACACCCAGACACGTGTCCACACACACCTGCAAACACACAGACACGTGTCCACACAACCTGCACACACAGACACGTGTCCACACACATGTTCCACACAGACATGTCCACACATATGTTCCACACACAGACACCTGCACACACAGACACGTGTCCACACACATGTTCCACACAGAGACATATGTCCACATACACTTGCACACACAGAGACGTGTCCACACCATGTTCCACACACGGACACACATTCACACAGAGACATGTCCACATAGACACGCCTTCACACAGAGACCTTCCTAAACACAGGGACACACGCACCCATTCCACATACATGCCCTGGCTGTCTGGGTAGGTGTAAGCTGGAGGCTGGGAGCTGCATCTGGGGCAGCCCCGTGGGTGCAGGGGCCTGGCAGCCCCTGTGACCCCCACCCTGTAGTTTCCTTGCTTGTGTCTCCTGTGGCGTTCCTGGGCCCCTTGTCTGCGTGTGTCGGGAAGAGGCTGGGGCCGCCCAAGCCCACATCTTCCCCACGAGCATGCCATGCCTGCTGGCAGCCTCGGCCCCAGACACAGGAACACAGCCCACGGCCACTCCTGAACTCCAAAACTGAACTCCAAAACTGTGGTCAGGTGGCACATGATGGGGCCGGCAAGGAGCGGCAGCTGCTGTGATTTAGCACCGACTGTATCCCAGGTTCCAAAACCCCAGAACCCCCACAGACCTACAGGGCGGGCCTTGGGCTGGTGCGCTGGTGATGCAGGCGCTGGGGGTCACCCCTTCCCCCTCCCAGCTCAGCCCAACTCCTGGGAGCCTCCCTGGGCCGGCCGCCCCACCCCACCCCCCAGGCTGCCCAGGAAATGCCAGCATCTAAGCCCAGCAGGCCCTGGGCCCCTGGGAGGAGAGGACGCAGTGTCCCTGTGTGTGTTTGTCTCCCTGGGGCTGGGGGCGGGGCACGCGGCCAGCCCAGGTCCAGGCAGGGGCTGGAACGGGCGGAGGCGCCACTGCAAGGACCCTGCCCTGGGGGAGGGGGAACTCAGGGCCAGCTCTGGGATCCAGGACTGACGTGGCGGCGGTGGGGTCAGCCCGCCCTGGGGCTGGGGGAGACGGACTCTGGGCAGGGTTTTGCTTTTCTAAAGATTCATTTGTTTAGAGTGAGCAGGCAGATTGCGCAGAAAGGAGAGACAGAAAGACCTTCCCTCTACCGGGCCACTCCTCAAGTGGCTGGAGCTGAGCCCACCAGGAGCCAGGAGCTTCTTCCGGGTCTCCCACATGGGTGCAGGGTCCCAAGGCCTCAGGCCGTCCTCCACTGCTTTCCCAGGCCACAGGCAGGGAGCTGGCTGGGAAGCCGAGCCCACCAGGATTAGAACTGGTGCCCACATGGGATCCCGAGGCTTGCGAGGGAAAGACTGGCCAATTGTGCATCATGCTGGGCCCAAGGATTTTTCTTAAGACCAGGGTGAGAGTTATGGGAGCATTTGGGTTGGCTCTAGGACCACCATAGCGTCTGACTCCCCTCAGGCAGACAGAAGTGGGGTCTCCCTGGATGTGACAGCCCCCTCTACCCCGCAGGTCCCTGAGAGCAGAAAAACCAGTGAGGACCAAGCAGGAGACACCTAGGTCACAGCCCATGGGATGCCGAACCCTGCCCCTTCCCTCTGGTCCACCTGTACCTCAGTTTCCCCATCTGTAAACTAGGGACTCAGAGGGGACCCCCTGTTCCTAAGGGGTCACTGAGTGGCACACTCAGGCAAGAGAGAACGTGCACCAGGGTGGCCCGTTCCAGACCTGGGTTCACCAACGCTGGTGGCCAGAGGCAGGTCATGGGCTGAGCTGGGAGTTCGGAAACTAAGGCGGGGACCCCCGTACCGCCCCCTGCCCTGATGCAGCCTGCGGGGTACATGGAGTGGCACATCGCAGTGTCCAGTCAGTGGCCACCTCCCTGGAAGCCTGAACGGCTCTGGTGGGCTATCATGTGGGGTGCCTGCAGCCCCCACCCTCACCTCCCTGCTGCCAGGCAGGAAGCCAGCCAGTAACATACTCTGTGCCCGCCAACTTCCTGCCGTTACCCACCCCGCTGCTGCCAACCGCGTACCTGCCACCAGACCTGCCGCCAGACCCCAGACCCGTGTTTGCTAGTCCTCCTGGCCTGGGACACCCATCCGGGTGAGGCTGCATGCTGAGCGCCTCTGAGTCAAAGGTGGGGGTTCAGGGGGCACCTATCCAGGTGCAGCCCAGCTGCTGAGGGAAGACTGCCATGCACACCCCGTCCTGGGAAGAAGCAGGGGCTGGAGTGGCGGGGTCACCCAAGGGCATCCGAGAGCCATAGGCACATGGCAAGGTGGTCCCCAGTTTTGGATGAGCACACAGGCACGGTGTCGGGGCGGGGTGGACTCCTGAGGGCTGAGGCTGAGCCCTAGAGTCCACTCTGGCGCGCGTGCTGGGCACAAGGGGATACGGCTGCCAGGTCTAGCCCAGTGGCTGGTCAGCAAGGGAGGGTAGCTGGCTCTGGGTGCCTGCAGCTGAGCTCACATGGCAGGGTGAAGCTGGGAGTGGCACTGGGGCCTCCTCTGCCACCCTTGGTCCCCTTCCTCTGCCGTCTGCGCCTGTGCTCCTCACCCCTGGGCCAAGCCCCATCCCTGCTTGCAAGGTTGTGGGAGCAGAGCCCCAGGGTACTCAGACCTGCCGGCCATGCCTCCCCATGCCTGGAAAGCCAGGTGCTGTGGTCACTGGGTGATGCGGAAGATGCAGGCCAAGCCTCAAGTGGTCCCTGGGCTCAGGCTCAGGGTGATCCCGGGCAGGTGTGTCTGGAGGGGGTTTGGGGGGGAAAAGCCCTGAGGACTCACCTGCCAGGGTCATGCGGGAGTCACCATGGTAAGACATGGAAGCTTCCATGGTGGCCCCATCACATGGAGCTGGGGAGCTCAGTAACAGTCCCATGTGCCCCCCCCCCAATCCACCCTGGACGTGAGGAAGACCTCCACCATGTCCAGCGCTCCCATTTAGCAGAGGGGAAGGTTGAGCCCCAGAGAGGGCTGGGCAGGGCCTCAGGCCGACACACCTGGCTCGGCCAGCCTTCCGGAAACTGGCAGCAGGGCAGGCCGTGCTTGCGACATCCGAGGGCGGTGAGCAGCAAGCCCGGGCACTGGCCGCCCCGGGGCGCAGGGGCCGGAAGCAGCCCAGCGGGGAGTACCTTGCGGTGCCGCCCTCGTGCAGTGAGCCCATGCTGCAGAGCGCACCTCCACCCCAGGAGGCAGCACATTGGGGGCTGGGAGTGGGCTCAGCGTGGGAGTGGCATTCATGGAGCACCTGCTGTATGCCAGGTGCTGTGTGCGGGGTCGGCGACGGCCACAGGACCTTTGCACACGATGACATCAGGTGCTGCTGTGGGGCAGGAACCTAGCAAGGATGGGTCTGGGGTCCCAGTGCCTGTGGTGCCTCGGTCATTCTCTGCAGGGTCCTGGCACCAATGACGCCCACCCTGGGAGGCAGCTGAGAGCATGCTGCTCCCATGGGGGAGCACGGGCTGTGGACTCTCACATGAGGCAACGCTGTTTAGTAAACCACGGGGAGGCTGGGACGGGGTCTGGAGCTCGCAGATCCGCCCTCTGTGCCACCCAGGGCAGGGCTCAAGGATCATGGCGTCCACCTGCTGGATACTTGTACATGGTGTCCAGGGGAGGCCGGTCCTGCCCCTACCAGGAGATGGCCTTGGGAGGAACCAGCAGGGACAGCGCCGTCTGCCCACATAGTGCAGGCCTCAACTTCCCAGTCTATAAAATGGGCACGGGAGGCTGGTTCCTGTGGGTCCTCCCCTGCCACTGCTCCTAGGAGGGGTCACCTAGTGAACTCCTGGGGCTCCTTCAAGGGGCAAGTCCACCCAGCTGTGCCCCCCTCCCCCCACGGTCCCCAACGTCTCTGTGTCTGCATCGTCTGGGTGTGGACCTAGGGCAGGCTGCGCGGTGTCCACCAGGGGCAGGGGGCAGCCCCTCTGTGCAGCCACAGCGGCCTTCTCGCCTCTCCTTTCCAGTGTTGCTCTTGGAAGCCTCGCTTTTTTTTTTTTAACAAAGAGTAATTTTCATTGGAAAGTCAGATACACAGAGAGGAAGAGAGACAGAGAGGAAGATCTTCTGCCCATGGATTCACTCCCCAAGTGACTGCAATGGATGGCGCAACGCTGATCCAAAGCCAGGAGCCTCTTGCAGGTCTCCCACGCAGGTGCAGGGTCCCAAGGTTTTGGGCCGTCCTCCACTGCTTTCCCAGGCCACAGGCAGGGAGCTGGATGGGAAGTGGGGCAGCTGGGACTCAAACTACTGCCCCTCTGGGATGCTGGAGCTGCAAGAGATGGCTTACCGCACTGTGCCACTGCAGGTTCATGCAGACAGCGGACACCCTGAGGGCCCAGTGTCTCCACCCAGGATCTGGACCGTGAGGTCTGTGTTTGCCCCGGGCCTGAGCCCCGTACTCTATCTGTGTGCTGCCTGACCTGGAGACCCCTGCTGAAATGACGGGGTGCAGCCCCAGTCTGTGGCTTCCTGGGGTTGTTAGAGGGCAGGGCTGTGGGTGGGCCCTGTGCCAGAGCAGACCCACGGCCAGGCCACCTGGGGAGGACAGCGGAGCTCGCAGGAGCACGGAGGTCAGGGCCCATCCCGGAACCACATGCTGTCCCCCTGCAGCCGGGCGCATCCTGCCACAGACCGGCTGCTCTGGTTGTTACGGTTATTCTGTTTATTTGGAAGGTAGAATCAGAGAGAGAGAGAAAGAGAGAGAGGGCTCTCCCCAAAAGCTGCACAGCCAGGGCTGGGCCAGGCCAAAGCAGGAACTCTGTCTGGTCTCCCACGCGGGTGCAGGGTCCCAAGGCTTTGGGCTGTCCTTCACTGCTTTCCCAGGCCACAGGCAGGGAGCTGGATGGGAAGTGGAGCAGCCGGAACAGGAACCAGCACCCATTGTAGGTAGCCAGCATTTCAGGTGGTGGCTTAACGAGCTATGCCACAACAGCAGCCTCCCATTGAATGCAGTTAGTGTGTGTGTGAGCGAGGGGGTTCCTGTGTGTGTCTCTGTGTGTATCTGTGTGTATGTGTCTATGTCATGGGGTCCCTGTGTGTGTATTTGTGTGTGTATCTGTGCGTGTGTCAGGGGGTCCCTGTGTGTGTGTCTATGTCATGGGGTCCCTGTGTGTGTGTATGTTTTCTCAGTTTTTTCTGGTACAATCTGAGGTGCTGGAAGGCAAGTGAGGAGGGGTGTGGCTTCTGGATGTGGCTGCTTCTGGGCAGTGTCCCACTGAAGTCCCAACTGCACCCCAGGAGGCTGTGGTGCCAGGCCCCTGGGCCCCGGCTGGAGCTCCGTCCGCCCCATCTCTCCCTCCCTCTCAGCTGTAACACTTTATAAAAGTGACCAGGTCTCTGAGAAAACACACACACAATCAAGGGATGCCCTGCTGTCCCAAGGAACACTGCCTTGTAAGCCGTGAACTTGGGGCGCTGTGCTGCAGCTGTTTCCAAGACGGGGGAGGAGGGACCCAAAAGACCTGCGACCCCCTTTGCAGATCCTAAAAGACACAACAGAACCACCAGTGCTGTAAACCCATCTGGGAAGTGGGCCTGCACAGGGTGGAGCGCCCAGGCCGGCTTCCTGGGGGTGCCCTCCCCAGCCCTAATTCCCCAGGGATTAGCAGGGGAGATTAGAGTGTGGGTCTCTAACCACTTAACCCTTGCCTTTCCAGGCCCGTTGCTATCACAGTGGGTGAGGTGGCTCTCCCCCTACCAGTCCTGGGTGGGGCACTCCCCCCCCAGCACCAGGACCCCCATGGCTCTCCCACACACATCCCAGGGTGGGGCACTGCCCCCCCCAGCACCAGGACCCCCGTAGGTCTCCCACACACATCCCATGGTGGGGCACTGCCCCCCCCCAGCACCAGGACCCCCGTAGGTCTCCCCCACACATCCCATGGTGGGGCACTGTCCCCCCAGCACCAGGACCCCCGTGGGTCTCCCCCACACATCCCATGGTGGGGCACTACACCCCCCAGCACCGGGACCCTGTGGCTCTCCCACAGACATCCTAGAGTGGGGCACTGCCCCCCCCCAGCACCAGGACCCCCATGGGTCTCCCCCACACATCCCAGGGTGGAGCATCAGGACCCGTGGCTCTCCTCTGCCCCGCGGGAGGGCAAGGGGGTCAGCCAGTGTGTCAGTGAAGTTAGAGCAGACCCGGCCCTGCGAGTGTGGACATGCAGCGTGCAATAACTCAGCGCCTGCTGTGCACACGAGACTCTCCCCTCTGCGTCCCAAGTGCCCCCACCCACCCTGTGCAGCCCCTCGGGGTGCCCAGCTCGTCTCGCCCCAGCCCACTGGCGGCAGCCCCCTCTCCAGCCTCTTCCTGGGGTGTCGTCTGTCCTCAGCGCCCCCACCCCTGCAGGAAGATATGGGGGTGTTCCTGGAATGCTGCAGCCCTCGCCCCCGAGTGAGGGGCGCTCCCGATCATAGGGTCGTGGGCAGGAAGCCGTGGTGGCTAAGGGATCCCCCTCCCCAAGCTGCGCCAGCCGCAGAGCAGGGGGTTGGGGGGAGAGGGGGCGGCGCCAGCTCTGCGGCTGCCGAAGGAGGGGGGCACTGCGGGAGCGCGCTGCGGGAGGGGGCGCTGCGGCAGCGGGCGGCGGGGTCAGCCCGCCGCGACCGGCCCCTCCCCCGCTGCGGAGGCCTCGGCGCGCAGCCTCGCTCTCCCCCCACTCCCTGTCCCCCCATCCCCCCGTCTGGAGTCCCAGGGGAGCCCCCCGCCCCCAGGTCTCTCGTCCTCTGCGTCTGTGTCCCCGCGTGTCCCCGTCTCCGCCGCTGCGCGCGTGTCTGTGTATACGGGACACCTGCGGCCTCCCACCCCCTCCAGCCGTGCGCAAGGGCCGGGGTCCTGGCTGGGTGGCGTGTCTGCTGGGGGGGACAGCAAGTGCCTGGACTGTCCCTGTCCCTCCTGGGACTGTCAGGCGGTGTGAGGGTCGGTGTGTGTGGGAGAGGGCTGTCCCGCAGGCTCAGTGCGCTCCTCGGGCCGGGGGTGGCCCGCAGGAGGTGTGTTCGGGGATCCGAGCCCCCCTCCACGTCCCCAGGGTTTTGGGTTTGCATCGCTGAGCCTGCGGGTGGCGGGGCCGGGGCCGCGAGTGTCCCCGAGTCGCCTGCGTGTGTCTGTGTGTGGGGCGGGAGGAGGAGGGAGCGAGCGCGCGCGCGCCGCGGCCAAGGTGGATCCGCGAGCCGAGCCCGGGCCTGCGACCCGCCGCCTCCGCCGCTCAGCCTCCCCGCGAGCGCGCGGGCCGGGCCGGCCAAGGGATGCAGCCGCCGCAGCCACCGCAGCCGGAGCGCGGAGCGGCCTGAAGCGCGCGGGCCCGGGGGGAGGGCGGGTCGAGGGGAGGGTCCCGCGGGCTGGGGGGGCGGGCGCGGCGCGCCCCCTCCCTCGCGCGCTCGCGCCCTCCCTCGCCGCCTCCGGCCCCCCCTCGCCGGGGACCGAGCGCGCTCGCTCCGGCGCGGGCCTCGCCTCCTCGCAGCAGCGCCATGGTACGTCGCCGCCCCCACTTTCGTTTTCGCCTGGGGACTTTTTTGGGGTGGTGCGTGGGCTCCGGGCGAAAGTTGCGAGGCCTGGGGCGGGGGGTCACAGGGCCCGCTCGGAGGAAGGGCTGGACCCCGGGACGCCCCTGTTCCGCCGGTAGCCGCGGGACCCCCACCGGCTGATCGCCAACCTACTCCTCCTCCTCCCCCCCCCCCGCCGCCGCTCTCCGGGTTGGGGGAGGCGGGGCGCAGCGTTGAGGGGGGTACCCCAAGTCGGGGGCTCCTTGCAGGCGCCGCGGAGTTGGCGCGGAGGGCGGGACTCCCAGGAGAAGCCCCCCCTCCTGCAGCCTGGGGCTCCCGCCCCCTCCCCCGGCCCGCCCTGAGGCGGGAGGGCGCGGCCCGGGGTGCAAGAACCCCACTGAGCGCGCAGCTTGCGGGGGAGTCCCCCTGGCCGAGGAGAGGGCAGCAGGAGGAGCCGTGTGGGGGGCGAGGGTCGTAGCGGCCCCGGTCGGGTGCCCGGGGCTGGCAGAGACCGGCGCGCCAGCTAGCGGAAAATGGCCGCTGCGGCGAGGGGCGGAGAGCGCGGCGCGGCCGCCGCCGGGCGCCGTGAACTTGGAGCCGGGCAGGGGGCTGCCCTGGCGAGCGCCCGAGCCCCGCCCCCCACCGACCCGGGCCCCGCGGCGGCTGCGGCAGCGACGCACCCTGGGTTCCAGCCGCCAAGGGTCGCGGGGTCTCTGCCCCTCCCTGTCAGCTGTGGGGGCTGCACCGCTCCAGGCGGGATACAGGAGGGGTCGGGGAGGTGTGTGCCTGGACCCCCGGTCTGGGCACCCGCCGGAACGGCCGTGGTCCGTGGTCCCGGCCGCGCACTACTTGTGCATGAGTATGAGCTTCCCCACGCGCCGGGGCGCTCCTTTATGTTCCGCGTGTTTCCACACACGTGCTGCGTGTTGTGTGTGTGAGCTTTGTGTGGCCATGGGGCATCGAGGCCCTGTGTCCCCGGGTGACTGGGTTGTCGCCCTGTGAGTCTGTTGAGAGGGAGAGGGGCTGCGTCCCAGGGGAACAGCTGAGGGTGCGTGCCTGGCCAGAGGGTCCTGTGCCCTGGGATGGGTCCTCGCGCCTTGCCTCACCCTTGCCTCTTCCCTAGTTCCCGTTTTCCTATAAGTAGTGGGGGCCAGCTGTGGCCCTGCCTCCAGCGTGGTGACGCTGAACTCCTCCTCCGCCTGCCCCTGAAGGCACACCCTCCCTGGCCTCCCCCAGCCCCATGGCCCGAAGTGGTGCCCGGCTTGGGCACGGGTGCGAGGTGGCGCCGGGCCGGGAGCCCTGAGCAGCCGCGATGTCGCCTGCTTGCCAAGGGCTGCGCGTGCGCGGGAACCTGCTCCGGAGGGGGCGGGGCACCGGTCCACCCCCCCTTTGCCCCAAGAAGGCTACAGGACTGGGGGGTACTGGCTATGGAGCTCAGGGGCCTGGTGGGATGCATCGGGCAGGTGAGGGTACCCTCTGTTATTGCCCCTTGGCACCGGGGACACCCTAAACGCGCCCTGGCGCGGTTCTTCCAGGGGAATCCCCGCCGCGCCCTGCCCCCCCATATGAGTTTTACATAATTTCCTAAACAGCTAAGCTCTGAGACCAAGCTGGAACACCGCCTCCCTCTCCAATCCTAGGTTTGCACTTAGCCGTGCGATGGGGGCAGGGAGATCCCTAGGAGGGGTAGACCCTCAGGGTATCGCACACTGCAGGGTCCGGCCCAGCCCTTCCTCGCGCTGGGGGTCCCTCACCCTGCTGGCCACTGCCTGCCATGTCTCAACCTGGGAGCGGGCCGGGCTTGACCACGCTCCTAAGCCCAGGACACACCCTCCGGCCCGCGTGTGAATTCTGTCACACAGGTGCACACGCAGGTGCGCACGGGCTGACCCGCGCCTGCACGTGCGCGCGTCTGTGTGCGTGTGAGAGAGAGAGAGGGAGGGAGGGAAGACCTACATGGTGCTGCTCCCCTTTGCTGCCGGTAACGATCTGCCGAGCCATGAGCCAGGGGAGCTTGTAGGGGGACGGGAGGGGTAGAGGGTCTTGTTCGGTGTGCGATCCCCGCGGTGCGTTCCGCAACTTGTATGTGCGCCTGGGTGGCGTTCCCACAGAATTCCTTAGGGACGATGGTGGGGCAGAGGAAGGGGGCAATGGGAGGCTGGATGCGAGCCAGTCGCGTGTCTGCGTGTGTGTTCGTGTGCGTTGTGGGGGGCGGTCTGTGCTGTACGGCTCGGCCTGAGTCCCTTCCTGCCCGAAGATCCTGGACTGGGTCGGGGTTTCCCACCGGTAACACGAGCGGTGGCGCGCCGGGGTCCCGGGAGAGGTGGCCTGTCCCATGAAGTTGCTCCCTCCCGTGTTCCATGTACTGTCGCACCCTCCACCACGCCGTGTACTCACTTTGTACAAGTTATTAAACACGATATCATAGAACCGATCCGTGGTGGAAACGGTCTCCGATGGCGCTACTCGCCCGAACCGGGTACACCAATATTCCTGGGAAAAGATACAGCGCCTGGCGCGCACCCTCGGAGCAGCCCGCATGCGCACGGCAGCGCCAGCCGGGGTAGCGCTCCGGCAGAGCGCCCGGCGCGCGCATGCGTGTGGGTGGAGTCGGCTGCAGCCGCTCGGTGGCCGGAGGAGGGACTCGGGCACCTGTTACACGGGATGCAGGCGCGCGTTCCGCTACAAGGTGCGCCGCGTTTGCCGAAGGTTTACAGGTGCACGCTCTCAAAGCGGGACCCTCGCTTTGCCCTCCCGGGGTCGTACGGTACATTTCCACCCCGTGTGCTTCTCCGAGGGGTCTGGGCCGTGTCCGGGGACATGTGTAGTTGCCCACTACCATGTTCGCCGCCGAAGAGGGTGGACACGGAAAAGCGGGGGTGTCTGGAGAGGAGGGCGCGGCCCTGGTGGCTACCGCGGGAGCTCTCGCTGTGTGTCCGGCGTTGGGAATCGCTGTCCTTTGGCGCAGTCTGGGCCCCTTTTGGAAGGGTGTTTGCGCTGCTCTCCGCGGTCCCGCGGCCGCGCTGGGAAGATACCGCGTGCGGCCGCTACTTGTTCTGAGCGGTCCGTATGTAGCGTGTCGCCGGCTGGAAGGCGGCACCTCGGCGATCCTGTGTCCTGGACAAACCACAGAAAAGCCCGGCTGGGTCACCTTTGTCAAGCGTTGAGCACGTGCACCCCGTGTAGACCCCGTGTTCCCCTTCCAGTCCCCCCACACGCAGGTGCACAACCAGCGATGCTACCGCTGCCTAGGGGAAAGGGCTGCCCCTATTTCGCAGAACAGTAAATGGAGGAAAGAAGACGCGAAGGGGGCGACGGCCTGCGGCCCCCCGTCCCCCTGGGCTGGCGCGGAAACGCGGCGGGCGTGCCCTGCGCGCACTGCTGTGAGTTCTCGGCGTTCACACGCGTGTCCGTCGCATGTTCTCTTAGCGTGTTAGGAGTGTGATGTTAGCACCCGCATCCCAAAACACACACCAGCGCGCCGCTTTCGATGTTGCCCCCCTGCAGTTGCAAAGTGTTTTTTTTTTTTCCCCTGCACATTTATTTATTTATTATTAGCTCGCCAGGCGGGGAGAAAGAGCGCGCACCCCTGCGCACTGGTTCAGTCCGCACAAGCCGACATTTCGGGCCGGGCCGGGCTAAAGCTGAGCGATGGGAATTGTCCCCCAAGTCTCCCATGTGAGTGGCAGGAACCCAGGGACTAAGGCTGCACCCCCTGCTGCCTCCCAGGGTGTGTAGGTTAGCAGGGAACTGGGCCCTCGAACCCAGGCCCTGCAAGGGTAGGACATTTACACGTGGCAGAGCTGGCCCCCGAGGGAGTGGCCTGTGTCCTGCGGGCTGTGGCAGGGGAAGGTCGGGGCCGCTGCGCCCCCAGGCCAGAGGGTCCACTGCGGATTTAGCAGGAGTTACAGGTCTGGCCGCCAGTGGGAGAGAGGCAGGCCGGAGGTGGCAGTGACCGCGGGGGTGGGGGCGGGAGCCTGGAGGCGGAGGGGGAGCAAGCAAGCTCTGGGGGGTGGAGAGGCGGGGGCTTGTTCCTGGGGAGCCTGTGGCCTGGTACCTCAAGTTTCTGGCTCTGTGCAATGGGCACAGACACCTCCTTCCTGGGAAGGACCCCTCTGTGGAGTCAGGGGTCCCATCTTCCTGAAGCTACCCTCTTGGGGTGCTGGGGGTCACCAAGTGGTAGAGGCCACGCCTCCCCACCCTCCCCCCAGGAATGCAGGGCCCCAGGGAGCCTCTGGGACTCCTCCTGGCCGAGGGAGAGGTGGGCGGCCCCGGAGATGTGGTGATTTTGGGCTCGGGGGCTCCGTGGGGCCCCGGGCCGGGGAGGGTACGAGGGTCGCTGAGCCCTGCCGCCCGCCCGGGTCGTGCGTCTTTAAGGGGAAAGTCGCCGGCGGCCTCTGCGCACGTCACTTCGTTCTGTCCCTCCGCCCCCCCTGGCTCGGGTCCTGCCACATCCAGGCCAGCTCCAAGATGGGGGGGGGTGGGGGACCATCTGTCCCAGGTCCCCAAAACCATCCAGCGACACCCCCAGCCCGTTTGCCCCAGTGTATATGTGTGTGCGGTGGTTGAGGGGGGAGGCAAGGTCTCCGAGGAACCTGGGGTCGCGTCGGGGATCGGGGTGCTGGAGGGTGGGGGGCGCGCGGTTGCCTCGTTCGCGCTTTTTTTTTTTCCCTCCTTTCTTTGAAAGTTGGATGCGGAGAGGTAGGAGGGGAGAGAAATTGGGGAGAGGCTGCCAGCGGGCGGAGGAGAGAGGGGGCAGGAGGGGGGGGAGAGGCGGGCGCTGGAGAGAGGAGGGAGGGGCGGGAGGGGGGGCGGGAAAATGACTCAGTGAGTCCCGCGCGCGCCGCCCGCTCCGGCCGCCTGCGCCTCCCGCCGCGCCCGCCCGGGATGTATTCGTCCCCGCTCTGCCTGACCCAGGTATGGCCCGCGCACCCAAGCACCCCGGGGCCCCGGGGTACTGAAACCCCAAGAGGCGGGACCGGGTGCTGCCGTGTGTCGAGGCGGGGGTGGGGGAGAAGACACTCGCGTCCCTCGGGCTACTCTGGGTGGAAGGAGCCAGGACACCTCTTGCCTGCAGCCAGCCCGTGGCTGGGGCGGGTGGGGGATGGGCTGGACACTCCGTGGGCCCCACGATCGCCAGAGATTTCCGCATAGCCCCCCTCGACTGTCCCATCCACCACCCGCACACCCCGCACACCCCGGGGCTGCCTTCCCAGCCCGGACCTGGAGCTCTGGCTAGCCGCTTCTGCCCCCTCCCCACCCGGGCCAGGTGCAGGACAGCACCCTGGACCTGGTCCCCCAAGCACCCCACCCTAGGCAGAGGTTTCTGGCTGAACACTGCTCACCCCTCTCCCCCCAGCTCCCTATAAACGGGGACCCCGCGTGGTGTCCCCCCCCCACCGCAGCGCGAGGCCCGCTGCTCGCTCTCCCCCCACCCCTGGCCCACGTGTGCGTCGGGGCGGGGAGGGGGGCGCCTGCGAAGTTGGAGGCCGGGGCGAGGGGCGAGGGGCGAGGGGGGTATGTGGGCGCCGGGAGGTCCCGTCGATGTCCCCCTCCCCCCAGCCCCCATTTCTTTTTTTCTCCGCCGCATCGATTGTGGATGACTGAGTGGCCGCTGCTGCGGGGCGGGGAGGAGCCGGAGGCCGCGGGCGCGCGCGCGGGTCCGGCTCGGGGCCTTGCCACTGCGGCGCTGCGGCCGGCCGCCCTGTCCGCTCCCTGCGCCCCGCACACCTGCCCCTGCCCCCAACCCGCAGCCTCTCACCCCTGGCCGCACTCCCAGACCGCCCTGGGACTGAGCCTTGTGCAACCGTCGACGGCCTAGGCACAGGCAGGGGGAGGGGATGGCCTGGGGAGGGGGCGCCATCTCTCACCCCACCCCACCCCTGTAGCAGGCCCTGTCCCTGGATCTGGATCTTGCTGAGCGTCCTTGGGCCACTGTGAGGGGAGGGGGTCCCATGCAGGAATGTGAGGGGCTTCCACAGGTGCTGGGGGTGGGGGCGGTGAGGGAGGCAGGGGTCTGTGGCCTTCCTGCAGCCCCTCCCACAGGCCTGAGGCCCAACCACCCCCACCCCCACCCCCGTGGGTGACCTTGGACAAGCCCCTGTCCCTGCGCGGGCCTCCTCCCGGCGGACCCACTGGACTGGGGGTGGGGCTGCTGTGTGACCTCGGACAGGCCTGGTGGGCTCTCTGGGCCTCCTGGGTGGCTTCCGCTGCGCCCGCCCCCTGCGCCCCAGCCTCATCGGGAAGGCCGCCTTTGGCGCTGGAATTCCCCCCGGCCAGCAGGGCCGCCAGGTCGGAAGGCCTGGGTCCTGGGCGCCAGCGGGCGATGGGTTAGGTCGGGGGGGCTGCGCCTCGGTCACCCTGGGAGCTAGAGGGGCTCATGGTGGGTGTTGGAAAGGTAGCAACTGGAGGAGTCACAGCCGTCCAGCGTGGCCATGTGCGAGTGAGCGAGAGGGAGAGAGGAAGGAGGAGAGAGAGAGAGATAGCGCGCCTGCGCGCCTGGGCCAGGGTGGGCATAGGGCAGGGGGGTCCCCGCCCCCACCGCAGCCTGTCATGGGCCTGCAGCTGGCTGAAAGGGCCTGTCCCTTCACCTTGGCCTCTGCCCCCTGCTCTGGGCTCTCCCTGTCTCTCCCTTCTCTGTCTCTCCTTCTCTGTCTCCCCCTCCTTGGCTGGCTAATTTTACAACCTGAGCGCAACCTAAAATAGCTCCTTTTGGCTGATCCGCCTGCACCTCCCGTGCCAGCCCGCCCTGTGCCACCCCTCCCCTCCCCCCCAAGCCGGGCACTGGCCCCGGAGGATCCTGGGACCCCCCATCCCCTGGGGGTTTTCACTTTTCCTTCCAAGAGGAGCCGTGCAGGGCGCTTGAGCCCCCATAAATCCTGCCGCGGGAAGCGCCCCGCCCCGCCCTGGCCGTCCTCGTCACTGCCACGTTACTTATTCCGGGTTTGGGGCCAAATCCATCTTGGCTGCGGCAGGCAGGACTCCCCGGGCCTGGGCCACCTCGGCGGCGCCTGCCTCCCGGCCCCTCCTCCCGCATTCCTCGGCCGGCCAGCGCACCTGGACGGACAGGCGGCCTGTCCTCCAGCGGCTGCGGGGAGAGGCTGGGGTGCCCCGGGGTGCGCAGGGCCCCCTCCCGTGGCCTTGGGTGTTGCTCCCCTTGGAGCGTGGTGTCCCCCTGGCCCGGGTATGTCCATCCCCGCCCCCCACACTGCACCACAGTGCCTTCTAGTAGGGCCAGGCGCCCGGTAAATCACCATGTGCGATTCTGGCCCAGTCAGCGTTCTCTCCCGCTCTGCTCCTTTCTCCATCTCCCTCCCTCCCTCCCTCCCTCCCTCCCTCCCTGTCTGGACTGGAAATGCTGCCAGAGCCTCCTACCCCCCCATCGCCGCAGGTGAGGGCTTCCTCACCTGGTCCCCAGGTCGGAGACCCGCTGCCCTGAGCCAGACTCACCTCCTTGGGCCTGGTATACAGTGGGTGCTTAATAATCACTGTGGGGGGCAGTTTGGTGATTGACAAAGGGGAACCCTGGGTTGTCCCTCCCTCCTGCCCTGGGGACTTCACTGTGCCCGCCCTGTCTTACCCCCAGTACAATCCCTGGCGCCAAATAAATGCTCTGGTGTGGCTGTTGCTGAACCTGTTGCATGGAAGCATGAGCTGGGTTTCTAGTTCTCTTGACACCTTTATTCCCTCACCTGGGGGAGCCTGAGGAGGGGATGGGCGGCCTCAGGGGCCATCAGGGTGCAGGGAGCCAGCTCAGCTCCCTCCTGGCCATATGGCTTGGAGTGGACACCTTGAACCTGACTGGCCCACCAGGGGACACATGAGTCTTGGGGGGGGCACCCAGTTAGGGTCTCCCACATTCCCTGACCTGTCATATGTCTGAGTGAATCTGAGTGAATGTGGACTCTGTCCTCCAGGAGTAAATGAGAATTTGAGGGGGAGGACTGGGCTTCATGTGCACCCAAGAGGTCTGGGGTGGAGGGGGAGCCCCCCACTGGCCAGCCGCGTGCTCTGCAGGCACCATGAAGGGAGCAGGGGCTAGGAGTGACTGGGGGGCCCATCCCCAGAGCTGAGGCTCTATGCCAGGCCAGGAGGACCCCGGGGAAGGGGTCCGGTGGGGCATGCAGGAGTGTGAGAAGATGGCAATGTCCGCCAGCCTTGGTTATCAGCTCTTGAGGGCCCAGGTGGGCATGGGGCCTGGCTGCAGGCTGTTCGTGGTCAGGACCCCCGGGGTCAGTGGTCAGCGATGAGGAGGGCCGCCTCCCCGGGACCTGCCCCAAGAGGGCACAGGGGGCGGGGCCGAGAGCGGGAAGGGGAGGAGGGGATGGTTACCCCTCCCCCCACAGTCCCAGGAAGCACATAGCTGGGGGCTGGGCTTTAGCCCCTTCCCAATCGTCCCACTGGACCCTGAACCCAAACTCCACCCACCATGGGTCCGAGTGACCAGGTGGGGGCAGGGGCCTGGGTTGGGTGGTACCCTGGAGGTGGCAGCTGTCTTGGTGACGCACGCTGGGGACAGTGGCCTAGGGGGGTGCTTGCCGAGCCCTGCCCGCCCCACCCTGGCCTCAGCAGGCCCCAGGGCTATTTCCAGATCTCCAGGGTCAGGCTGCACGGGCACGGCTGGGAGGTGGCTCCAGGCAGGGTGGACAGAGCCCAGAAGGGCTGGAGCAGGTTAGGTGCCCTGAGTGTCCAGGCCTGGGTGATGTAGGGGTTGGGCACTGACCCCTGGCCCCAAAAGCAAATCGGGGATCTGCTCACAGCTACTCTGACAAAGGGGGTGACATTACTTCTCCGCCTTTTGGCTAAGATCAAGCGAAAGGGGCGACAGCCGCCGAAGATGGTTGGTAGGGGAGACCTCATCCAATGGGGGTGCCACCCGCTGGGAAGATGGGGTGACCCCAGCAGCAGCACTCACAGAAGTGATGCATGTGGGGAGACGAGGACCCGCAGCTCAGGGGGACCCACGCATGTTGGAGCTTCCTCCTGCCCCCCAATCCAGCCCTGCCAGCTACACCCGTTTCTCCTGGTCTCAGTGTTGTTGCCAGCAGGATGGGCGCGTGGGCCGCCCCTCTGTGGAACCGCCCACTCTTCCCGCCGTCCCCCCCGCCCCCCAGCCTCTCTGCCTGGACTGCGGAGCTCTTGGGGCAGTCCCTTGTTCTCACTCTTCATTCGCACACAGAGCTGGCTGCTTTCTCCTGTGTATATTGAGCACCACTGTATACCTGGCCCTGCCCTGAGGAGGGGGAGGGAGACTTGCATATCACAGGCCTGGACGCCTGATACTTTTGTCTGCCAATAAAATTTTATTGGGATCCACCACATGGTCATGTGGTCCTTTCCTACGCGTGTCCGCTGGCCTTGGTCTCTCGGGTCCCTGGACTCGGGGTTGCCCATCTGCAGAATGGGTCCTCCTCTGCAGCAGTCTGCTCCGCGCTGGAGATGCAGGACCACCAGTCCAGGGGTTTAAGGTCAGCTGCAACCCTTAACGGCAATGCCGGGGAGCAGCCGGTGGCTCCTGACTCTGGCTGCGCCCGGCACGGGCATTGCACGGGCATTGGGGGACGGGGTGGCACCCGCTGAGCCCCGCTGTCTCTGTGTCCTCCTAGGATGAGTTCCACCCGTTCATCGAGGCGCTGCTGCCGCACGTCCGCGCCTTCGCCTACACCTGGTTCAACCTGCAGGCGCGCAAGCGCAAGTACTTCAAGAAGCACGAGAAACGGATGTCCAAGGATGAGGAACGGGCGGTGAAGGACGAGCTGCTGGGCGAGAAGCCCGAGGTCAAGCAGAAGTGGGCATCCCGGCTGTTGGCCAAGCTGCGCAAGGACATCCGGCCCGAGTGCCGTGAGGACTTCGTGCTGGCCATCACGGGCAAGAAGCCGCCGGGCTGCGTGCTCTCCAACCCTGACCAGAAGGGCAAGATGCGTCGCATCGACTGCCTGCGCCAGGCCGACAAGGTGTGGCGGCTGGACCTGGTCATGGTCATCCTGTTCAAGGGCATCCCGCTCGAGAGCACAGACGGCGAGCGCCTGGTGAAGGCGGCGCAGTGCGGCCACCCCGTGCTCTGCGTGCAGCCCCACCACATCGGCGTGGCCGTCAAGGAGCTTGATCTCTACCTGGCCTACTTCGTGCGAGAGCGTGGTGAGTGTGCGGGGCAGGGCAGGGCTGGGCCGGGCGGGGCCGGGCGGAGCGGCCAGGGGGTGTGTGAGGGACACCCGGAGGTCTCCGCAAGGACCGGATGGCCAGAGGGGGTCCGAGGGTGGCAAGGCACCACGTGCAGGAGATGGCACAGGTCCGTGGGCACAGCCCGTGTGATCGTGGGGGTCTGAGGGCGGCATGAGCGGGGCAGGTGAGTGCAGGTGAGTCCAGGGCCTTGGGGGTCTGTGCGGGGTGGGGGGAGGAGGGAGAGGAGAGCCGACCCCACCCCCCGAGACCTGGGTGTGGGGCTTGTGCCACCTGCTCCAGGTTGGCGCCTGAGCCAGGTGTCTGTGCAATGGATCTTGCATTCCAAATTCAGTTTCTGCCCCCTAGCACATGTGCACACGCACACGTGCACACACGCACACGGATCTGATGCAGCCCTGGCGGGGCTGGGAGGGGAGTAGCGGGAGGAGCAGGGTGTCCACCCCAGGCCGCTTGGCTGGCGACGCCATTGTGTGCACACAGCACACGCCCCCGCCCACCCAGGACACAGACCCTGGAGCACGTGTGAACATGGATGGCTTTGCGCAATCTGACAGGAGTGGGGTGGGGGGTGGGAAGGCTGCGGCTGCACACGCCAGTCCTCCCAGGCCCGACCTTGAGCCCTGGCCCTGACTCCGGCCCCGCCCCCACCGCTGGACAGAGCCTGCCGCGGCCGCCATGCGGGGCCTGGCTCCGGGCTCCCGCCCCCGCCTCCGAGCTGCTACCATTTTCAGAGCTAGTTTTCTGCCGGCAATCAGCCGGCGCCGGCGCCTCCCCTGCCCCTCGGGCCCCCAGACCTCCCCCAGACACCTTCAAGTCCAGCCCCAGCACCCCCGCAGGAGGGCTGCGCGAAGGTCAGTGCTGCTGCAGGCCCCAGGGGAAGCCCGGCCTGGGGCTGACCGCACGGCTCTCCTCCCATCCCTGATGCACGGCCCCTCCTCCGGGCCCCAGCCGCCTGCCAACCGCTGGCCTCTTGCTCTGTGAAGTGGGAAGCTCCTGGGCAGCGGTTAGCAGGGCATCCCCCAGGAGGAGGGGGGGGGCACCCTGGCTGCTCCACTTCCCAGCCAGCTCCCTGCTCATGCGTAGCTGGGAGGCATGCAGGTGAGGCCCCTGCCCCCTGGGGCAGACCCACAGCTCCTGGCTCCTGGCTCCAGCCCGGTTGCAAGCATTTGAGTGAACCAATGGATGGAAGATCTCTTTCTTCCCCACCGCTGAGAGGGGAGAGAACCCAGCCCCCCTGCAGGGAGCCGGGAACTGCCATGCGGGCGCCTGCAGCCTCTGCAGGTGCAGGCTGGCCTCTGTGCCTGCCCCGCTGTGGAGAACCAGGCGTTCCCAGGCCCAGCCCTGCCCCCAGCCTCCTTTCTCCTCCAGAGTCCCAGCTACCGGCTGAAGCCTGATCGACTCTGAGGGCAACACAACTCGCTCTCTCTTTTTCTTTCTTTTTTTTAAAATTTTTTTTTTAAGATTTATTTTTATTATTAATTTATTGGAAAGGCAGATATACAGAGAGGAGAGACAGAGAGGAAGATCTTCCATCCGATGATTCACTCCCCAAGTGAGCGCAACGGCCGATGCTATGCCGATCCGAAGCCAGGAGCCTCTTCCGGGTCTCCCACGCGGGTGCAGGGTCCCAAAGCTTTGGGCTGTCCTCGACTGCTTTCCCAGGCCACAGGCAGGGAGCTGGAAGGGAAGCAGGGCTGCCGGGATTAGAACCGGTGCCCATATGGGATCCCGGGCGTGCAAGGCGAGGACGTTAACCACTGCGCCACCGCGCCGGGCCCTTTTTCTTTCTTTTTTTAAAAAAAATTATTTTTAATGGAAAGGCAGACTTATAGAGAGAAGGAGAGGCAGAAAGAATGACATTTGGTTGGCCGGTTCACTTCCCAGATGGCTGCCATGTCCAGAGCTGAGTCAATCCGAAGTCAGGAGCCAGGAGCTTCCGGTGCAGGGTCCCAAGGCTTTGGGCCGTCCTCCACTGCTTTGCCAGGCCACAGGCAGGGAGCTGGATGGGAAGTGGAGCAGCCAGGACAGGAACCAGCATGCCAATGGAATGCTGGTGCTTGTAAGGGGGATTAGCCATTTGAGCCTCTTGGCATTTCTTTCCCACTTTAAAGATGGGGCAGTAGGGTTATACCTGCTGGCCCTGAGTCCTCCATGACTGGCAAATGATCACAGATGGCCCCTGCCCCTGCAAAGCACCACAGGCTGCGGGCAACACCAACACGGCGTGTGTGGTTGGGCACCAGGCAGAGCCCCTGCTCCAGGGCCCCCATCCAGGAACCCTCCCCATCCTCCATCCAGGGCTGTAGGACCAGCAGGTGTTGGCTGGGCTGGGCACTCCAGGAGCATTGGGGGGTGGGGGAAGTACCCCCAGAACCGTATAGCTCCAGTGGACAGCAGCTGAGGGACAGTCACAGGGTGGAGGACAGGCTTATGTGAACCCCTGGCCAGCCCTGGCCTCAGCATCAGATGGAGCTGCCTCCTCAGAGCTGCCATCTTCCCCAGCCCCCCGACTCCTGGGGCTGCAGCTGTACAGGGCGCTGTGCCCTACTGGGGAACCTTGGCCCCCAAGTCCCCCAGTGTGATCCCCAGATCAGTTGGTATGACCTGGTGGAGCTATCAGGGCAGAATGTGGCTGCCCCAGGCGGCATCAAGGTAGTGTCCTGTGGCCACAGGGGCCTGGAGGATGTGGGGGAGAGGGCAAAGCCAGCCATGGGGTTCAGTTAATGAGGGAACTTGTGCGTTGGCGAGGAGCCCTGGGGTGAGGCAGTGCAAAGGCCCGGAGGCCACTGTGCAGGGAGCAAGGCTGGGGGCACGAGGACTCCCCCGTGAGGGGGGGAGTGGGACCCCAGGCCCCAAGAGTCAGGCTGCCTGCCCTGGGCCACAGCCCAACCGGGCCGCCCCACCCCCTCGCGGCAGCCTGAGAAACCCGAGGCGCGGGCGGGCACCATGCCAGGGCTGGGGGGAGGGGCTGCCAAGCCCGCCCCGGCAGCTGCCAGCCCGCCTGCCTGCCCGCACCGGCGGCCCAGATGGTGGCCATCTGCTGAGGCCGCCGCGGGCCAGCGCCCCGAGTGGAGATGTGGGCAGGGGGTCTGACCCCGAGGAGGGTGGCAGGAAGAACGAGACGGCCTGGGCAGTGGGGGTGGTCCACCATGCAACAGGGGGTGGGGGGTAGGAGAGCAGCAAGGCAGGCGGCAGCCATGCCAGTTCAGGCCTGCGCATGCCCATCAGGTCTGCTCTCACAGCAACATTGTAGCAAGACCTGCTCCTGGCTGGCAGACAGAGCCAGAGAGGCCAGCCACTGGCCCAGGATCACACAGCAGGAATCCTTAAAACTCCAGCAAAAAAAAAAAAAAAAAAAAAGCAAGTAAAGAATGCAACAGGGGCCACACCCCAGAGGAGGCGGGACCCAGTGAGAAGCAGGCCTTGGTGGCCTAAAGAAGGGAGTGAGCCAGCCACTGGAGAAGGAAGACGGGCTGGCACGCCCTGGCCTGCTGCAAGCCCTGCCCTGCTCCGGCCTCACTGTGTGACCTCTCTGGTCTGTGCCAGAGCAGGGGCAGACTGCACAGTGCCCCCGAGCCTGCTGGGTCATCCACTGCCCAGTGGCCAAGGGGCTCCTGGGGACACCCTGGCACCCTCCCCAGGCTAGATGACCAGGTGTGCCAGCCCCCCGTTGACCTATCCATCCGGCTGTGCACCCAGACACCAGCTGAGGTGTATTTATAACCCCACGGCAGCCCCCGGGCCTAGGGCAGCAATGGAGGGAGGGGCAGGGGGCACAGTGTGGGTAGCAGGTGGGCTGCCCACGAGGGCTGAGTGTCGTGCCAGGAGCGGCTAAGTCCGGGTACCGTGCCCTCCCCTGCCAGCCGTGTGGCCTTCGGCAAAGAACTCCGCTGGCCTGACTGCCTGCTTCCTGCCTGGTACAATGAGGTGATTTAAACTATCTATTCATTTATCTGACAGGCAGAAAAAGGGGGAGATGGGGATAGAGGCCCTTCATGTGTTGGCTCACTCCCCAAGTGGATGCAATGACCAGAGCAGAGCGAGGTGCTCCATCCGGGTCTCCCCCAAGCACCTTGGCCGCCTTCCGTGGCTGCCCCAAGCGCATCAACAGGGAGCTGGATGGGAAATGGAGCAGCCGGGACTCGAACTGGCACCCACAGGGGATGCCAGCGTTACAATCGGAGCTTTATGTGCTACACCACAGCGCCGGCCAACATGGGGTGATTTTAACAGAGTGGGTGGCTCTGCATTAAGACCATGTGTACCAAGAGCCAAACATCCTGGAATGTGCCCGTCCTCGGTTCTCAGAGCGACTTGTCCTAACATGGATTCCAGGCTCAGTGAGATGGCGCAGCTGGCTAATCCTCCCCCTTTAAGCACCGGCAACATGGAGGCACTGGTTCATCTCCCGGCTGCTCCACTTCCCCTCCAGCTCCCTGCCTGTGGCCTGGCAAAGCAGTGGAGGACGGCCCAAAGCCTTGGGGACCCTGCACCGGTGTGGGAGACCCGGAAGAAGCTCCTGGCTCCTGACTTTCGGATTGGCTCAGCTCTGACTGTGGTGGCCATTTGGAGAGTGAAACAGTAGATGGAAGACCTTTCTTTGTCAATCTGCTCTTCCAGTTTAAAAAGGGCGGGTAGGGATTCCATCAGTTCGGCCTGGGGGGGGGGGGGACCCTGGACTGTGCTCAGGGAGCGGGCACGCCCCCTGCAGGGCCCAGAGAGAGAGGGGAAGTGGACGGGGTGTGCGGGCAGAGGTGGGGCTGCCCAGCTGCTCCCACGGCGAGTTTTAGAGTCTTCATTTCACCGCAGCTTTTTATGTTGCTGCTCTTTGCTGTTCATGCTAAATAGTGAGGTGGTGCATCACGATGCCATAAAAACACGTGACTCGGGCAGGCTGCAGCTACAAGCACAGCAAGCAGGAGCAGGTGACGTGGCCCCCCCACATCCTAGCCGTCCCACTCTGGACCCCGTTTCCGTCAGCCTGGCCCTCACCTGCCCAGATCAGTCAGCCCATTACACATGCATCTCATGCCACAGGGCCGGGTTCAAATCCTACCTCCAGCTCCCTAGCTCCCACATGGAGGCTCCGGCAGGACCACTCCCCTGCAGACCCCCAGCAGGACCCCAGGATGGCTCAAGATGCCAATGACACGAACAGCCAGGGCGGCAAAGGCACCTCCAGCCCCATGGATGCCCAGCCACCTGTCCCCAGGGCACTTCCCCTGGCGCCACTGTTGGGGTGTTACGCTGTACCTGCAGCTGCCATCATTGCGGCGGGCAGCAGTTGCCATACTGGCCCCAGGCCCAGGAGTCAAGGGGCAGCTAAGGGCAGCTCCGGACAGCTGCCAGGTCAGCCCCTCTCTGTCCAGCTGGGTGTGTGCAAGTCACGGGTGACCATGACAGGTGTGTGGATATAACATGGGGCACCTGGGGACCCGAGGCGCCAAAAGGGGAAGGAGTAGGCCAGGGACCCTCCGCATGGTCATCAGCTGGCCTCAGGAGTACCAGGGCAGGCCCTTGAGGGAAGAAGGTTCTAGAAGCTTGAGGCCAGAAACCTGGCATGACCACAATGTGGTGGGTTCACACTTTGAGGTGTCCCCACCAGGACATGTGCGCTGCTCCACAGGAGCCCCCGGGAGGCGCTGTGTCTGCAGCACACACTTAGAACTCCCAGTGGGTTCTAGAACATTCCATAGATTGGGCGTGTTGAGACTGCACACCTGTGCTGAGAATGTTCCAGAAAATTTCCCACAGATTTTGGTAGCCCGGGGCTTCCTTGTGTGTGGGAGGGTCCCCACTGGTGCTATGGGGCTGGGAGGAACTGGGATGGAGGGGGCTGGGGACACAGGCGAGTGAAAGTGTACTCTCACGCATGCCAAGGGGCTGCCCACGCAGCCCAGGGCACAGCCGCAGGCCTGACCCCTGCTGGCCTCGTCCCCATCCAGGACTGTGTCCTGGCGGCCAGCAGGTGCGGCTCAGTCCCGAGGAAGGTAGGGTCTCCTGGAGTCGGGGCTCCCACCCCTGCAGGCCTAGCCAGGCCCCTCCCTGCCCGTGGGCTGGCAGCAGGCAGCTGAAAGAGCCCCTTGTTCCTGGCCACACCCGCCCCTTGGGGTCACCCGGGGACAAGCCTGGGCAGCCAGCTCCCTTAAAGGGCCAGCGCCCCAAAGGGAAGGCGGGATGAGAAAAGGGGGTGCCCCTGTGCTGGGGAGGGGTGTTGGGCTGCACCTTGAAATAGCCGCCCCCTCCCGCCTCGCCTCAGTTCCCCCTGTAAGGCTGCAGCTCCCTCATGGCGCAGTGTCCAGCAGCCACAAGGCCTCTGGCAGGCTGCTGGAGGGAATTATAGAGCATCTCCTCCAAGCTGGGCCCGCCAGCGCACATGCATACATAGAGCGCCTGCTGCATACCGGGCCATGTCAGAGGTGGTCATGCCACCGAGCGGCCCTGGGCGGGCTGCTGCCCGATGGACAGGCCCAGTGCTCGGCCGCCTTATGTAAGCGGCTTGTGTAAGGGCGGCCGGGCACTTACATAAGGGAGAGGCGGCGCTCGCGGGGCGAGGAGGGCTTACAGGGGTGCCTGCCTGCACCCCCAGGTCCACTTGGGGCATGGCATGTGTGTGCGGGTGCAAGCTCCCTGTGACCCTCCGAGCTGTGAGCAGGAGGCGCCTGGATCGCTGCCGCTGGGCCTTACTGCCCCGTAGCACGCACATCCTCCAGGCTTGGCCATGGGGATCCTGGGGCACCCCAGGGGTACAGCCTGGGTGGCGACCCACACACACACACACACCGGCCCCGGGTCCTCCACGTGGCGTAGACAACCCCCTCCGAGTCTTTTTTTCCTGCCCAGCATTTAGTATGCGCCTACTGCATGCCAGGCCCCGTCAGGGTGGCAGCTCCGCCCTCCCTGGGCACCCCCGGCTGCGGAGGAGCGCGCGCCGTCCCCGGGGAGGCAGGCCTGGCCCGGGCCGCCTGCCCAGCTCGCTCCCGCCTTCCGGGCTGGCCTCGGAAGGAAGCGGCGGCGGCGGGGAGGGGTGGCCCCCCGCGCCCACCCGCGCCCCGGGCACTTCCGGCGGCCGCGTCCTCCCCCGGGAAGGCGGCGGCGGCGGCCAGGAACCGCGCGCGCCGTGTAAACAAGCGGGTTATTTTAAGCCACCCCTCCCCCGCGGCGGACACGCTCGCGCGGGGCGGGGCGCGCGCCGGGAGGGTTCCCCTTCGTGCTTCCTTCCTCTCCTGTGGCGGGGCGCCCCGAAAGCCCTCGGCGGGGACTCCCGCCCGCCTCCCCCGGGCGCAGCAGGGGCGGCTGGCTGGGTGGGCTCGGCTCCCGGGGCCCCGTGCCAGGCGCTGCTCCCGAGCGCACAAAATGGCCGCCCCGGGGCCCAGAGAAGCATCTGGAACTGGGGGGGGATGGGGGAGGGTGGAGAGGCGGAGAGAGGGAGAGAAGAGGCGAGAAAATGGCCGCCTGGTGGTGATGTCACGGGGGCGGCGTGGCCTCCCCCCGGGGCCGGGCCGGGCCGTGCGTTGTGTGTCCACGCGCCGGCCGGACTCCCCGGCGTGGGCAGCGCGCACGGGACAGGGACCCCGGGGCTGCCCCCCGGGGGCCGGTGTGGGTCGGGGAGCCGAGGAGGCCGCGCTGCGCCCCCGCCCTGGCCCCGGGGCCTGCGCGCCGCCTCGACCCTGGCCCGCTGGCCCGAGTGTCCACGGGCGAGCGAGCGCGCAGGGCCCGGGCCCAGGCCACGGAGCCGCGTGGGAGGGGAGGGACACTCTGACAGTGACTCGGAGCTGCTGGCTGGAGCCCAGGCCGCCCGGGCGGGGAGAGGAGCTGCAGACGGCGGCCTGGGGGCCTGGGAGGCCGAGGCAGCGGTGCACGGAGGGCTACGCGTCCGGGGCTTGTCCATGCAGCCCACCCCACCCGCCCCAGGAGCAGCCCCGGTGGAGGGGTCCCCCGTGGGCACAGGGGCAGGGGCTCGGACAGTTGGAGGACCAAGGCCAAGTGGGCGGGATCCTCTCCGGAAGCTGGCCAGGGCCAGTCCCCCCCCCCCGGTCACGTGGACGCTTGCCACGCCGGCATCCCAGGCGGTACAGCAGTTCGAATCCGAGCTGCTCCATTTCCCCTGCAGCTCTTTGCTCATGACGTAAAAGATAGCGGGGACGCCCCAGGTCGGGCACCCCGTCCCCCCACCGGGGCGACGACTCGGATGGACTCTAGCTTTTGGCCTGGCCTCGACCCAGATGCCCCTGTCTCTGTGCCTTTCCGACACATCAATACATTAAAGAGGCCTGCGACGGCCGGAACCCGAGGGCTTGGCTTTGGCTGGGGCCGGAAGGGGTACGTGGGGAGGGGGGGTCCTGGCCCAGCTGCCGGGGGAACCCTGTGTTTGGAGACCCGTGGTGGACATCCCTGGACTGCCCCCCCCAAGTGCTCGGACCCATCTGCTTCCAGAGCCTTTTCCGGAAGCCATGAGGCTGCAGCTGAGGGCTGGGGCGACATACGGCCCCTCTGTGCTGCGCCCCCATGCTGGTCTCCTTCACCTTGTAACTCTCAAGACGACCCAAAAAAGTAATTTATAAAATCAGCTGCATTCCTGCTGGCTAGCAAGGGCAGTGGGGCCCCAGGTCAGGGTAGGGTCCCCCTCCCCTCCCAGCACACCCCCACAAAGTGGGCTTTTGTTTCTATGTGATGGTCTTATATTTTACTTGAAAATCAGAATCTTCTATCCACTGACTTAGGAGCTTCCATCCTGGTCTCCAGTGTTGGGGGTGGGTGTCCAGGGACCCCCCAAGTGTAGGGGGGGGGCTCTCACAGCACCACCCAGGGCATGCCAGAGCAGGACTTGAACCTTCCCCTGACACCCCACGCGGTCACCACCCAGGAAGTGCAGCTCAGGCTGGGGTGACTGTCCCCCCAGGGCACAGCATAAGAGAGCTGTGAGTATGGGCTCCTAGCTGCAGCGGGCAGAGCTAGGGGGCCAGGGTCCTGCATACGTCACGTTGTAGCAGCAAGGTGACAGTGAGAGCCAGGCAGGCCGGCCAAGCCACACTTGAGTTCCTGTCGGCCGCGGCCCCCTTGGCAGGTACAGGGGTGGGGGTGGAGGGGCAAGCCTGCCTGCTGGACGGGAGCCGTGAGGCCAGGATGACCCAAGGGGATGACTGGGTGCCCATCTGATTCCATGCTGCTCGCTCTGGCTGGCGCAGGCGGGGGCCAGCTGGGCGCCACTGCCTGCCGAGGCCTGGTGGATGCTGGCTTCCCGTGCCCGAGCGGCCGGCTGCCCAGGCTGGGTCCTTCCCCAGTGGGGCAGCCAGCCGTGCCCAGCCTCGAGGCACTCCAAGCAGGACTGGCCAGCTCAAGGGGCCGCTGGCTGCCCTGCCTGGGAGCAGCGACAGGGCTCAGGGCCGAGCCGGGCACGCTCCCCGCGGCCACTGCCCAGGATGCCCCGAGCCCAGTGGGCCACGCTGGACAGCGAGGACTGCCCCTTTGCTCGGGGCATGAGGGCTGGACCTGCACGCCTGGGGACACCAGGACCCGGCCACCATTCTCACCCTCACTTCCCCCCCACCCCACTGTCTCTGAGATGGGATCACGGGGTCAGGTGTTTGGGGCCGGCTCAGGTTCCCACACTGGCTCCCCACTCACCTACCCGGCGGGGGATGGAGTGGGGTGCAGGGTGGCTCAGGCACTTGGGCCCTGCCAGCCACAGGGGAGTCACGGGTGCAGCCCCCCGCTGTTGGCTGCGGCTGGCCCAGCCCCCATGGTTACCAGCGTTTGGGGAGTGACCCAGTGGACGCCCCCGTGACGCTGCACTCACATCAGGTCCCCCCCCAAAACCCCTCGCTGCTGGGTGGGGGAGCGGGGGGGGGTGCTCCCTGGAGGTGGGCCCTGCCCTGCCCCCTGCCCCCGGCCCCAGGCCGCCTAACAAAAAGCGCTGAGCTCAGCGTCTGCTGCCCGGCGCCCGCTTGCAGCCAAGGAGCCCGGTATTTTTAGATAAGATGGGGGTGGGGGCAGGGCGCAGCATCACTTGGGGCTGCTGGCACTGAGGCCCAGGGCCAGGTCCACTGTCCCCCGCCCGCGTCTGTGAGATGGCCCTGTGGCGCCATGGTGCCCTTCCCACCCGGGAGCGGCTGGTCACCCCTGTCTCCCCTTCCCCTGCAGACACAGAGCAGAGTGGCAGCCCCCGGGCAGGCATGGGGACCGACCAGGAGGACAGCAAGCCGGTCACGCTGGGTGAGTCTGAGGGGCGGACCCCACAGCTTAGGAGGAGCAGAGGCGGGGCTGGAGGGGACGGGGCGGGGCCTGGGGGATTGACAGGGCAGGAGTCTGAGGACGGGGCGGGGCCTGAGGGATTGACAGGGCAGGAGTCTGAGGACAGGGGGCGGGGCCTGGGAGATTGACAGGGGGAGGAGCCAGGGAGAGGGACGAGGCGGGATCTGGAGATTGACAGGGGGAGGAGTCTGGGGAGAGGGGCGGGGCCTGGGAGATTGACAGGGGCGGGGCCTGGGAGAGGGACAGGAGGAGGAGCCTTGAGGGGTGGGGCCTGGGAGAGGGACAGGGGCGGGGCCTGGGAGAGGGACAGGTAAGGGATGGAACTTCAGGGCAGGGGGAGGAGCCTCGGGGAGTAGGATGCTGAACCTGGAGACAGGAGCAGCTGACCACGCCTTCCAGGAGGTGGTCTGTGCTGACCAGGGAGTCCCTCTCAGCCACTGCACAAACAGGAAACCCAGAGGGGTGCGGCCAGCAGGAAATGACCACTACCACTTCCTTTGCTGTCCAGGGCGCCATAGGGCTGTGGCCTGAACAGAGCACTGGGCCTGCCCGGGGCCCCAGGCTTGGGTTCCCCTCCTCCCAGCAAGGCGCTGGGCCCACCAGGCCCACAGGTGTGGGTCTCTCGCCTACCCTGAGCAGGGCGCTGGGCCCACCCGGGCCACATGCGTGGGTCCCCCTCCTACCCTGAGCAGGATATTGGCCCTGCAGGGCCACAGATGTGGGTCCTGGCCATTGGTCCCCTGCAGTCCAGGCTGCCCCCAGACCCTGCTGACTGCCAGCCTAATCCTACTGCCCCTGCTGCAGCCCAGGACAGCTCTGGCCCCTGCTGGTCTGACTGACCAAACGAACTGTAGAAGCACAGGGGACACGTGGGCACGAGGGGCTGGAACCATGCAGGTGCACCCTGACAAATGGCATCCCATGCTGACCTGAGGCTCCATTCCAGAACATTCCATCACCTCCTGTGCACACATCCCCTCCCTGTCCCTGGGACTCCCCTGTCAGTGTCCCCTGAGTGGGGTGTCCTCACCTGCCCTACCTCCTCCAGCCTCCAGGCGTGGGGTCCACGCTGCGTCCACTCATTCCTTGCTGGACGTCTGACCTATAGTGTGGCCTGTGTGGTCACCCGTCATTGTTACCAACCCCTCCCATGTGGGGTTGTCACCCTGGCCTGCCTGTGTGGAGGGGCCTGCCCATGCCCTGCCCCATGTCCGGCTGCCTCAGGGCACAGCTGGCCCAGGGCCCTGCTGTCCTGGGGCTGTCCCCCAGAAGGGCCCAAGCGCCCGGCAGCCCCTCACGGGCCCCTCCCTCTCCCCTGCAGACACCACTGACTTCCAGGAGAGTTTCATCACCTCCGGCGTGTTCAGCGTCACTGAGCTCATCCAGGTGTCGCGCAGTGAGTATCAGGGGACCTCCCTGAACGCACAATCCCGTGCTGCACCAGGTCCTGGGGACATACACACACACACACAGCCCGTGCTGCACCAGGTCCTGAGGACACACACACACACACACACACACACACAGCCCCATGCTGCACCGGGTCCTGGACACACACACACACACACACACACACACACACAGCCCCATGCTGCACCGGGTCCTGGGGACACACACACACACACGCACACATACATACAGCCCCATGCTGCACCGGGTCCTGGGGACACACACACACACACACACACAGCCCGTGCTGCACCGGGTCCTGGGGACACACACACACAGCTCCCTCCTGGGTGCGCGCACACACACGCTCCTTGCAGGCACCCCCGCCCCGTCCATCCCTGTGGACCTGCTGGAGACCCCTGCACCCCATTTCCTCCCGCCTTGGGATCTGAATGGCCTCTGCCTGGCCGTGCCCACTGCTCTGCTCACTGCGGGGTCTCTGCGCTTTGGGGGCGCACCCCGGGCTGGCCCTGAGCGCCCCGCTGTCCCTCCCTGCAGCTCCCGTGGTCACCGGGACAGGCCCCAACTTCTCTCTGGGGGAGCTGCAGGGGCACCTGGCCTACGACCTGAACCCGGCCGGCACGGGCGTGCGACGGACGCTCCCCAGCACCTCCTCCAGCGGGTACGTGCCAGCGCCCCGGCACCCCGAGATCGCAGGCCGACAGGCCCGGGGGAGCGAGCTGATCCCGCGTGGACCCCGGCTGTCCTCCCTGGGAACCGGGGGCGGCGGAAACGGCTGTTCCCCGACCTGGCCGGAAGCTCGCCCCACCCCGAGCCGGAAGTTGGCGTCTCCGTGGTAACCGGCCGCCGCTTCCCTCCCCCGCCCCGCCCCCCCCCAGGAGCAAGCGGCACAAATCCGGCTCGATGGAGGACGACGTGGACACGAGCCCCGGCGGCGACTACTACACCTCGCCCAACTCGCCCACGAGTAGCAGCCGCAACTGGACGGAGGACATGGAAGGAGGTGGGGCGGGCGTGCGTCCCCGAGGCCGGAACTACAGGTCCCGGCAGGCCCTGCGCGGGCGCCGGGTGCCTGGAGCGGGTCTGGGGCCGCGAGGCTTCCTGGGAGCTGTGGTTCCCGTGGGCTGAGGCGCCGTGTCCGTGAGGCGGACACTGGGAAGCGGGAGGACGTGTGTGTACCTCACCCAGGGTGTCCGGCGCAGGGGACGTGGAGGAGCTGGCGCGGAACCCTGCGTGCCGCGCACACACCCAGGGAAAGCGCCCCTGGTGTGGCCCTGGGCAGCCCTCCCCGCTCCCTGCCCTGCAGAGTTCCCGCCAGGCTCCTGGGGGGGCCTGGGCTCCCCGGGGTGCCCCGCAGACAGGAAGGGGAGCTGGGAGCTGGATGGCCATGCCCTGTGACCCCATCCTCTAATCCTGAGCCACCAACATTGCCCGGGGGCTGTGAAATGCCTGCTGCAGACACCTGTGGGTGCTGTGGCTCCCACAGAGCCGTCCCCAGGGTGCCCAGGTTGGGGGGTGCTCTACCCCAGGCGGAGCCCCCCACGAGCCCAGCGACTCCTCCCCACTGTGCCGATTTCTGCAGGCCCCATGCCAGCGTAGGGAGATGCATGGGGTGCACACACACACAGAGCCCAGTGCACACAGATACACGGCCCATGTGCACACATGCGCACACGGCCCACGTATACACAGATACACGGCCCATGTGCACACACACACCCACAGCCCAGTGCACACATGCACACACAGCCCACATGCACACAGATACACGACCTATGTGCACACACACCCATATGCACACACATACACACCTATGGCCCATGTACATACACGCCGCCCATGGTCCCAGTACACACCCATGCATGCACAGTGCCCACGTACACACACGATCCACATACATGCACACATACACACATGGCCCGTGCACATGCAGCCAGTGTACACATACGACCCACGTACACACAGCCTGTGTGCAAATGCACACTCCACGTGTACACACACAGCCTACATACACACAGCCCATGCACACACATATGGCCCATGTATGAATGCACAGCCAATGTACACACATATGGCCCATATACACACAGCTCATATGCACACACATGGCTCAGATGCACAAACATAGACCATGTACACACATGGCCCACATGTACAGGCATAGACCGCGTACATACATATGGCCCACATGCACACATACAGCCCATGTACACACAGCCTATATGCACACACATGGCACACATGCACACACACAGACCATGTCCACACATACGGCCCATGTCCACACACACACGGCCCACATGCACACACAGCCACATGCACGTGGGCTGTGTAGGGCCAACCTAGCTTCCATCCCCTTTAGGGCCCCTCAACTCCCTTTCCAAGTCTCTAGGAAACCCCAAGGCTGGCAGACTGGGCAATACCCAATGGCCCCATGCCAGCACAGGGAGATGCCCAGGGGTGAACACACCCATTGCCCTTGTGGTATCTCAGCTTTTAAACCTGGCTGGCACCTGCGCAGGGTGGGGTGTCCTGGGGTAGGTGTACACTGCGACCCCTGCCTGGGGTCGGGGTGGGGGGCAGAAGATCCCACCGCAGCAGGTGCCCCAGGAGGCTGCCTGCCTGGGTAGGGAGTACAGGGGATGGTGTCACACATGGGGACGCTAATGGGAACTTCTGGTGCGCGGTGGGCGGGCCCCAACCCTGGCACCAATCCCCGGGGGTGCTGGGCAGGCCCTGACCCCGGCACCTGCCCCTACACAGGTATCTCTTCGCCGGTGAAGAAGACCGAGATGGACAAGTCGCCCTTTCACAGCCCGTCGCCCCAGGACTCGCCCCGTCTCTCCAGCTTTACGCAGCACCACCGGCCGGTGATCGCGGTGCACAGCGGTGAGGGCTCTGGAGGGGGCACCTGCATGCCAGCCCTGACGGATGGGCGCTCCCTCCCCCACTTTCTCACACTGCTCAGCCCCTGCCTGCGGAGCGGTCACCCGGATGGGAGGTTCCTGTGCCCACCACCCCACCCCACCCCACCCCGGGCACGGGCAGACCCCCCCTGACCGCCTCTCCCTGCCATCCCTGCAGGCATCGCCCGCAGCCCCCACCCGTCCTCGGCCCTGCACTTCCCCACCACATCCATTCTGCCCCAGACGGCCTCCACCTACTTCCCCCACACGGCCATTCGCTACCCGCCTCATCTCAACCCTCAGGACCCGCTCAAAGATCTCGTCTCGCTGGCCTGCGATCCGGCCAGCCAGCAGCCGGGCCCGGTAAGTGCGCGCCGCAGAACCTGCCAGAACAACCTGGGCTTTGCCGTACGTGCAGCCTGTCCACACTGCAAGGCTCACGGGGCCACATGGCAAGGTCACGGAGGGCTACATGGGTTAGGACAGGAGAGGGAGATGGGGTGAGGTGCGATGGGGTCCCTGCTGATTTCTGCTGTGGCCAGTGTCAGGCTGCCCAACCTTGTGGCCCTGCCAGCGCCCTAGTCCCTTACCAGCCACCCCAGATGGGCCTCCTAGCCGTGGCTCTCTGTGTCCCCACAGTGGGGACAGCTCCTGCAGCCTCACACCTCTCCCACCCCTGCTTCCTGGCCGGCCTGGCTGGGTCCTGGGCAGGGGGCTGCGGTGTATACCCCGGTGGACGCGAGACCTGTGCTGGCCCCAGGTTCGGGACAAGGTGCGGGCCGACCTCCATGCCTGACTCCCAGGGGAAACGCTGTGGTGGCCCGTGCCCTGGGGTGGCCACCACATGCTTCAGCTGTGGGTGATTGAGCCGACAGGGCGAGAGCGGGAGAGGGCCCTCCACCGGTCCGGGTGGCTGCGCGGGGCAGGCTGGAACCACGAGCCCCGGCCGGGTCTCCCACCAGGGCCTGGCATCTGTCACTTCCCCCCGGGGGGGAATGCGCAGGGAGTTGGTTGGGACGTGGGGACCTGCGTTCCTGGGACGGCTCCAATCCCAGCGCCCCATGCCCACCCCTGACCCTGGAAGCCCCCCACCTCCACCCCTTCTAGACTTTTCTGTCTGGGTCTCTTACTCCGTCCTGTCAGGACAGACGTCCTGGCCTCCTGTGTGACCTTGGGCATGGGCCTGCCCGTCTGAGCTTGGCCTGACGGGTCCCGACCCTGCGCCTCGCGGGCTTGAATGAGGCGGTGACGGCGTGAGCACGGTAAAGTGGGGAGGCCACCAGGATCCCGGGGAGACGCCGACGCAGGCGGCCAGGGCTCTGCCCAGGCCCTGGGCTACAGTAGGCACTCAATAGCTGCACAGTGAACAGAGACCCCCCCCTCCCGTTAACCGCAGGGTCCCCCCAGTGTGGCTGCCCCACTACTCCCACTCGGGGAGCCACTTGGTGCTGACAAAAAGCAGCGGGCGAGAGTAAAGTGAGAGAGGCCTGGAGACTACACCCCCCCACACGCCCTCTGCAGGAGGAGAATTAATAAATAAATGCCCTCAATAATTGATGCGGGCCCGCGGGTAGCGCGGGCTATGCCACGGCGAGAGGCGAGGCCGGCCGCGGTGAAAGCCGCTGCATAATTCATGGCGGCCAGCTTCCCGGGGAGGGCCGGCTGTGTGACCCTGGGCAGCGCACAGCCTCTCTGGGCCTGGCTGCTAACGGGCTCTCGGTGTCTCTCCTCCCCGCAGCCTACTCTACGCCCGACACGTCCCCTGCAAACCGTTCCTTTGTGGGATTAGCAACAAGGGATTCTGCGGGCGGTGTTCAGGCACAGGTAGGGGCCGAGAGGCCGGCCGCTGGGGGGGCGGGGGGGCAGGGCCCCAGAGCTTGCCGGCCAGAGCCGGGGGCTGCTGAGACCCAGAGAGGCAAGGGCGTCTGCCCAGAGCCACACAGCGTGGCCGCCGGAACCTCCCCCCCACACATACCCTCCTTACCCTGCCAGCAAACCCGGCCCAGACAGCAGGGGCCAGGGGGGCGAGGCCGGGGCTGGGGGCGAGGCCAGGGCTGCACCCCAGCCCAGCCCACCCCCAGCCCCGGCCTCTGGGGGCGTCCCAGGGAGAAGGGGCCCAGCCAGGGCCGGTGGAGCTGCCGTGGCCTCTGCCCCTCCCGCCGGGGGCCGGGAGCTTGCTCCCCTGGGTGCTTCTGTAGGTAAAGTCAAGCTAACAGAAGCCCCCCGGGGCGTTGGCCCGGCCCCTACGCCCCCCTCCCCATGCCCCTTGCAGTGCCCCCCACCCCCCAACCCCGGCCTCAAGTGGGGACCCAGCTTGGACACAGCAGTGGACGTGCAGGGCCGGCCAGGCAGGGGGAGAGGGAGCCCGCCCCCACGGCCGGGGCCTGGGCAGCCACGCCGCGGTAGAGGGAGGGGAGGCCTGCAGAGTGAAGAGCAGGGAGGGAGGAAACCGCCCGCAGGCCCCTCGCTGCCATTCCGCCTCCGTCAGCACTTCCTGCCTCTGACTGTTATTCCTGGCGCCCCGCCCTCTCTCCTTCCTTCTCCCAGCCCCCACCACCGATCAATACTGATTGATTCCACTCCCCCGTGGGGGCGTCTCGCCTGTCTGCGCCCCCCGCCCCACCCTGAGCCCCCCCCCCGACCTGGGCCTGCCACGTGGGCTGCACCCCGCGCCCCGGCCCTGACACCTGCCCGGGTCACGTGCCCAGAGCCCCCCGAGGGCCGGGGGAGCCTGTCCACCGTGGGGGAGGGTCACGCCCAGGGCCTGTCTGGTTGCCAGCGGAAACCAGACATGAGGTAATGGCCAGGACGAACGTGAACTTGGCTGCAGGGTGGGGGCTGGGAGCTCGCACTTCCTCGGCGGGATGGCCGGGGACTTGCCTGGTGGGCGGGAGCGCCCCCCGGACGCCCCGTGCGCCCGGACGCCCCGTGCGTGGTGGGGAGTGTGTGCGCGTAGGGGGCCACATGCCTGTGTCCCACTCCAAGCCCGGGGAGGGAGAGCCACCCGCCGCAGTCTGCTCCGTGCCCAGGTCCGCGCCCGCGTCTCCCCTTCTCTGAAACAGGGTGCCCCCCCTTCTCCTGGGGAGACCAGGGGGTGCGGGCAGGACCCTCGGGGCTGGGGTGGCACCGTGGGCCCGGCAGAACCTCGGCGCTCCTCGTCCCCTTGCAGCCTGGGCGAGGGGTCCACGCAGACGCGTCCGCTGGTCACGGGGTGGGGGCCCCCCAGCACCCCCAGGTTGGGCAGCCTGGTGCAGGAGGCAGAGCCCGGGGCAGGGAGAGGGTGGGGGCGGCCGGGACGGCGCCCGAGCCTGACCACTCTGTCTTTCTCCATCTCTCTCCTCCCTCGGACCCGCGCAGTCCTGGTACCTGGGATAGCGAAGGTCCTCGCCCCCCCACCCAACGCCCCTTGTCATCACCCAAGGAATCCCAGGGGGCACCCCAGCCAGCGCCCCCTCCCCCACGCCACTCTGTCGGTGGAAAACTAGAGCGAGCAAGAAGAGCCCTGTCACCTCCCAGCCCGGCCGAAAAGACAAAACAGCCACACGGACGCAGGAGGAACCGGAGAGATCCCCCGTGGGAGGGGGCGCGGCGCAGACCCCCCACCCCCCGCCGAGAAGGCGGAAGGCGCGGGCGCGGCGCTCGAACTCGGTCCCTCCTGCACCTGCCGCGCCGCGCGCCCCCGCCAGGCCCAGGTGAGCTCCGCCCGGCCGGGCCGCCTCTCCTGGGCCCCCGTGGCGGCTCGCGCGATGGTGCTGGAGGGCAGGGGGTCGGGCAGCCGAGGGGGCCTGGGGAGACCCGATCGCGGGGGTGGGGTGATCCGGCCTGCCCGCTCGCTCTGACCACCTCTCTCTCCTCTCTGCGCTCTCTGTCCCCGGGGACCGAGGCTCTCCATCCTCCCGCCTGCCCTGTTCTATGCAATTGCCACCCCCAGCCGGCATGGGAGGCCCCGCCCGGGGGACCCCCTCCCCTCCCCCGTTGCACACTAAGAAATGCACTTTCCGAGGGAGGGAGGGCGGGGGCTGGGGGAGGGGAGGGGGGGCGGACACCAGAGCGAGCGGTTCAAGTGCCTGACCCCCCCGCCCTTCGTCCAGCCGGGACACCGAGTGGCCGCGGGGCGTCCTCCCCCACCCCGCCCACCTCGCCCCCCACCCCGTCCCCTCCACTCATTGCTGCCGCCCCCTCAGAGCTCGAGCTGGGAGCCCAGGGGGGCGCGGGGCACCCGGCCCGCAATGCTGGGGCGCGGGGGTGGGACGTGGGGGGAGCCGGCGGGCACCCCCGTGCGCCTCCTCCGCCAGTGCCTTACAACCCAGAGCGACCCCTCCCAGGAGCCCCCGCCCCGCCGGGGGCCGCCCGTTTGCACTTTCATCCCCCCCACCCCACCCACCCACCAATGCCGGGGTGCAGCTGGGGGTGGGGGGTCCCCAGAAGGAGAGAGAGAAGGCCGGAGGGCGCAGAGCCGGAGCGCGCGGCAGGGGCGCCAGCATCTTCCCTTTGAGCCGCCCCAGAACACTAAGCCGGGGGGGCGCCGGCTGCCCCCAACCCCTCCCCGTGCCCGCCCCCACTGACTCCCTTCAGCCCGGTGCGCGGAGTGCACCCCAACACTCCCGCGCCCCGCTGCTCCCCCACCTAGGCCAAAGTCATGGTCAGGGGCGCCCCCCGCCCCTCCGGCGGGCGGTGCGGTCCATCCGTCCTCCGGGCAGCGCGGGCCTGTCCCCCCAAAAAACATGCATGGTGCTTAGAGCGGGAGAACCGCGGCCGCCGCGTGCATGGCAGACCCTGCCCGCCCCCCGCCCCCCAAAAGACAAAAACTTAGGAAAAAAAAAAAAAGATAAAAAAAAATCCAGAAAAGCTTAAAAAAAAAAAAAAGCTCCATGTTTCCTAATTTGCACGAAGTTTTATACCACATGACGTGCCTTGCCTTGGAGAATAGTATTCCAATATCAGCGCACAGGAGCTGCATGCCTGCTTGTAGTTAACCAACGCCGAGAGGCGACCGCCGGGGAGGGAGGTGTTTTTAAGTAAAGCAGAGAGAAACCTTTTTTGTTTTTTTTTTTTTTAAGAAAAAAAAAAAAAAGAAAAAAACGGAAAACTGTGCTGGAAGCGAAGTCCCCCCCCCTCCCCGTCCGCCCCGTCGTCCCCACGTGCCCATCCGGCGCTGTGGGGCCCTGGTGCTCCCGCGCCCCCAGCCCACCGACCTCAGGGGCCAGTCGCACCCAGGCAGCCCCTGCCCCGGGGCTGGGGAGTCCCCCCCCCCCAGGCTGCAGCCCCGGCCCCATCCCACGCCAGGCCCTGCGCCCCCTCCGCGCTCCTCCGGCCTTCCCAGGGGCTCTGGGGGGGCAAGGGGGTCACATATGCAATAGCGTCTGTCCCCGCGCGGCCAGGACCAGGGAGGCTGGCCGGGCGGCCCCTGTCGTCCTCATCTTGAACTTTTTTGTGTTATTCTTTCAAGTTCTGGTTTCCTTTGCTTTCCACTCGACCAAAGCTAAGACAATAGCCAGATTGGGGGGGGGGCGGGGGTTGGGGGGAGGTGTGTGGGGAGGCGCCCCCCCCACCCACCCCCGTGGCGGCGTCAAGGGTGGCCACCCTGGCCCCGCCGCTCGCACTCATCCCAGTGCATCCCCCACCCCCCGGGACAGTGCAGCCAGCCTTGTGGGGAGGGGGATGAGGGGCAGCCACGCGGGGTGCAGGGGACCCCAGGGTCCCCCACCGTTGCTTCCACACCCCGGGCCAGCCGTTCCCAGGTGGCCATAGCCCCCCTCAGAAACCTGACCACCACAGACCCCCGAGTTTGGGGGGCGGGGCTGAGGGGTTTTCCTTGTATGAGATTGACATGTTGTCAAACCCGGTGCCCACCCCCCCACGTTCCCCGGGGCAGAGGCTGGTGTGGGGGTCCCTGAGGCGGGAGATGGGGAGGACCCCCCACTCTATGCAAACCTCCCTACCACCCCCCACGCCCGCCTTGGCGGGCGGCCATGAGAACGGAAGGGCAGGGGGCTTCTGGGAGCCCCCACCCCCCAGGGCTGGACAATCAGGGTGGGGGAGACCCCACCGTCCCCTGAGACAAGGGCCGGGGGTCCCCCGCCATCCTGCGTGTGTCTCCCCTTCCCACCCGGCCACACGGCGAGGAGGCCCCGCTGGGCGGCCTCGGGCAGGGCCGCCCGTCCCTCCACACACTCACCTAGGCGTGTATGTCCATCGTCCTGGAACTTTCTCTCTCACTTCCTGAGCCTCGGCCCGTCCGTGCAGCGGGGTTGGGGTGCCGGGGCTGGGGGAGCCACAGCCGCGCCAGCAGCATTTGTCACCAAACCAAACCCAAGTCCGCTAAAGCAGTGCCTGGCGTCTGCTGGCGCGGCTCTGGGGGCCGCCTCCCTCGGCACCCCAACAGGGCCACGCTCCCACCTGGGAGAGCGGGGCCGGGGGAGACGGCGCCCCACACCGCACCCCGACAGTGTCAGCCCAGGGAGCCCCCTGCACCCCCACGCAGGGGTCGCGCCACCCCGGGGAAGAGCGAGAGAGACAGGGGTTCCTGCTATGTTTCTTTTTTTTTTTTTCTTTCTTTTCTTTCGAGATACTATTTTTTTTTTGAGATTTTTTTGTTTCCATTTTATATTTTTCTGATATTACCAGAATAGCTGTCTCCTGCTTGCCGCACACACAGCACACGCATGAACACCCACGGACACGCACGCACTCACACTGACATGCACACACACACGCGCTCACCCCCCTCCGACGGGAGAAGCCGCCCTCGGGGTCCGCCAGCACCCCCTGCCCCCTCCACGTCGCGGATGGGGCTGGGGGCTGCGGGACCCCTCCCCGCCGAGCCCCCTCATAATCTTGTATATTATGCGTCATTTTGGTTTTCAGTTGCGCCTACCTAGGTACCATTTACAGAAAGTCTCTGCCTGTTGTTTGTTTCCCTATGCAAAAGAAAAACAAAAAACAACAAAAAAAAAAACCATGGGGGTTCCATAAAAGATTCAATAAAAGGCAAAAAAAAAAGAAAGAAAAAAATGTATAAAAATTAAACAAGCTATGCTTCGAGTTTCTCTGTGTTGAGTTGTCCTTTCTGGGGTCCCATTGGGCCCAGCAAGTGCCAGCGAGACATGGGGAGCAAATGTTTCCCTGTAGGGGACAGTGGGCAATATGGGGGCTGGTGCCAGGGGGATGGGTGGGTGGGAGAGTGGGTGCAGGGATGGATGGATTGGTGGGTGGGTGGGTGCAGGGATGGATGGATTGGTGGGTGCAGGGATGGGAGCATGTGTGGTGGGTGCAGGGATGGATGGGTGAGTGGGTACAGGGATGGGAGGGTGGGTGGTGGTTGAGTGCTGGGTTGAAGTGATGAATTGGGGGGGAAAGGAGGGTGACAAATGGAGAAGCGGTGATGTGATGGGGTGGTTGCAGGGATCCAGTTTGGGAGGCGTGTCCGGGTTGGTGAGGTCGGAGGGAAGAACACCCCCGCCCTCCCCAGCACCCTCCCTGACCCCAAAGGCGCCCCCATCCCAGTGCCGAACTACCTGGCAGAGCCCACTGTGACCACCAGCTGAAGGGAAGGGAGCCCCGGGTGTCCTCACCCTGTGCGAGCAGGGCAGGCTGCAGCAGGACGTGGTGCAGGGGGAGCAGAAAGGGCGAGGAGGAGCCCGGCTCCCCCTCCCAAGATGCCCACCCTGTGGGGGACAACCGGGGAAGGACAGGGGAGACTCCTGGCCAGAGCCCACCCGGAACGCCCCTCTTCCTACGCCGCTGGGCACCCCCCACCCAGAAAAGTGGGGTCCTACTGCACAGCTGCCAGAGGACAGCATGGGGGTACCCTCAGGGTTCCAGCTGTTTATTTATGTTTTCATACACAGGCAGGGGGTCTCACAGAAGCCCCTGTCCCCCACACGCACGGAGCTCGCACGTCACTGGGCACAAGTCCCCGAGACCGCACCAGGGCTCAAAGTCCAGGAGCAGGGGGCAGGTGGGGCGAGGCGCAGCAGAGCACCGCATCGGGGCATGGGGTGGGGCACCCCAGGGAGCCCCAGAGGCAGGAGGGAGAGGCTGAGCCCGAGGTGCCCGGTTGGGGGGGGGGGCGGAAGCAAGTGCAGCTGGGAGGCAGTGGGGCCTCCAAGGACCGTGGGTGTCCAGGCCTCACAGCTGCGTCATCTTGGCGATCTCATCTTTCGGATCCATCCCCATGTTGTTCTCCCCGGCCTCCTGAGCCTTCTTCCCCTTTTTCTTCTCTTTCTTCCCCTTCTTGGGTTCCCCGCTATGGAGAAACATGGCAGATGGATGGGTGGACAAGTGGGTGGATGGATGGGTGGGTGGGTGGGTGGATGGATGGGTGGACGAGTGGATGGATGGGTGGACGACTGGATGGATGATGGATGATGGGTGGGTGGGTGGGAGGGCCTGGCTGTGTTCTCTCACAGCACCTGCCGTCTGCCAGGCCCCAGGAATCCAGCACCCAGTGCTCCTCACCCGGTGATGGACCGAGCCAGCTCCCACTGGTGTGAAGCATGGAGAAAGAGTAGAATCCCTAGGCCAGATGCCCGGATGGCGAGGGGTGGAGGGAGAGCCACTGCCCGGAAGGGGGAGCAGCAGGGGGTGGCGCCCAGGAGCAGGGACAGTGGCCGCCGCAGGGCTCAGGGCAGGAGGAGCAGTCCCCCCCCACTCCACCCCCTCGCAGTCTGCACGCGCACTGCCTAAAGCCAGCTACCTCAGCTGCGTGTCCTCGTACCAGTTGTCATCCATGTCGATGCTGGTCTGCTCCTCATCCTGAGCTCTGAGGACAGAGTTGGGGGTGAGGGTGGGGGACGGTGGCGACAGCCTGCGTTTGGTCCCCCACCCCGGGGGGCACACCGAGAGCAGGGCCCCACCTGGTCTTGGAGCACCACACGCGGTTCACCAGCAGCAACACAAAGACGATGAATAAGAAGACCACCACAGCCGTCAGGCCCACCAGCCACGGCTTCAGGCGGCGCCCTGTGGCTGCTGAGACGGACAGGGGGCGACTCAGGGGTGGTGCAGGGCAGGGCACCCCTGGGAGACATGTCCTTGGGACTGCCCGCCCCCACCTTTCCCTCCCTCCCTCCCTCCCTCCCTCCCCGCTCCAAGGCCTCGGTCTTTCAGGCTGGAAGATGGGAGACATTCAGATCCATGAACCCGTAGGCGGGGGGGGGGGGTCCTTACCCTGCTGGGCCTCCGCAGGTGCAAGGAGCAAGGCCACCAGGACAAGCAGGGTCCCCAGGGTCTCCATGGTCACGGTAGAGCCAGTGGTGACAGCAGTGGTGACAGCAGTCCCTGGCCAGGGTGTGGGCGAGGCCCTGATAAGGCAGGGGGTGGGGCTGGGCGGGGTGAGGGTGGACCTAGGACCCGGGGAGGGGAGGTGGCACCTGCCCGAACCCCTCCTTCCCACTGCGAGGCAGACACCCCTGCACCTGCTGCAACAACCTGGGGGCGTTCAGCCCCTGCCACCCAGGCCGGGGGGGGACCCTGCTGACCGGGTGGGTGTAGGGGGCCACCAGCCCGGCCGGACTGTGTCACAAAGCCTGGAGAACCTGGGCCATCGGGGTCAACTTCCCTGCAGCCTTAACCTTGGTCCCCACCTGATCAGATAAAGCAGTCCTGCCTGGGCAAAGGGAGACCCCACCCCGGCTGGCTGCCACGGGGGCAGCTGCCGCCCAGCACGTGGCCAGCACAGGGCGCCAACTGTTTACACTGGAAAGAGGGACAGGACTGAGAGCCCACCCCACCTCGGTGCGGCAGTCCAGCAGGTGCAGGGCCCGCTCTGCAGTGTCACCCACCCGGGTCCCAAACACCACACAAGTAGTGCCCGGACTTGCACTTTATTTGACCAGGAATCCCCCAGATGTCCAGTGTCCCGGCAGGGTCCCTGAGTAGGCGGCAGGAAGTGCAAGACGCGCTTGGTGGCCACGCACACCCATGCGGGGACCCATCATTGCCCATTGCCCGGCCTGCCCGCCTCGGGCTGCACGCCCTCACACCAATCTGACGCTTTGGGCAACAAATGGAACTCCGCTTTTCATGGCAATTCCCCCCAGACTTTGTCAGGAAACAGTGTCTATTTCCAAGCAGAGAGTGGCCGGCCCAGCACTGAGCAGCCCCAGGACCTGCAGGCACTCTCCAGCAGCTTGGCTTTCCAGGAGGGACCGGAGCGCCCTGGCACTGTGCTGCCCCTCACAGCCCCAGGGAGGACTTTATTAAACGCCTTCTGTGTACTCGACCCAGGGTAAGGCTCGAAGTTGAGACCCTCCCTCCCGCCGAGCTGGGGAGGGGGTGGGAGGGATGGGGGGCGGCGCGTCCAGGCTAGGTCCCCGCACCGAACTGAGGGCTCCGAGGCTGCTGCACGCAGCTCCAGGTCGCTTTGGGGTGCAGCTGGGGGCTCAGTCCAGCTCCCAGAAGGAGCCGCTGGCGGGCGGGTCCTTGAAGGCGATGGACGGGCGCCGTGGGTCGGGGGCGGAGGCTTCTGCTGGGGTCGCCTCGCGCTCGCCGTCCTCGTCCCCGCGCCAGGCCAAGGCCAGCTGCAGGTCCAGCTCCTCCAGGTCTTCGCCGGCCAGGCTGGCGCGCAGCTCGCGGGGGCCTTCCTCCAGGTCCGGCTTTGGCCCGAAGGCCCAGTCTGCAGAGGAGACGCAGCTCAGGGCACTCCAACGACGCCATGTCACATGGAGGGGCTGGGGGTCCCCACCAGGCCGCCCCCTGCATGGGGCATGTAGACCCGGGGTGCTTCCCCCTGCGTGGGGCATGCAGACCTGAGGTGCCACCCCCTGCCAACCCCCCAGTGTGCGGTCCTGGGGCACAGCTCACCGGCCAGGTCATGTGCAAGATCCTTGATGAGGTGTCCGACAATGGCATAGGCCACGGCCACCACCAGCAGCGCGGCCATGAGCAGGTAGAGCACGTAGCGGGGCAGGCGCACGGCGTCCAGCGGAGGTGGCCGGTACTCCTCATACAGTGGAGGGGCGCGGCTCGCATCCTCGGCCGCCGCTGCCATGGCGCCCACCCGCGGGTGACCCACGCCGCGGAAGTATTAAGAAGCATTAAGGAACACGCAGCTAAGAGGATTCATCCGGTCGCTGCCCTGCAGCCGCCATCTGCCCAGCTTAGGCACCCAGGAAGTCACTCCCCCTGCAGCTGACAGGCTGGCCAGGGTCGGGGGGACAGGCAGGACGTGAGGGGGACAGCCCAGAGGAGGTGAGGGTGGGCAGGACATGAGGGGGTCAGCCCAGAGGAGGTGAGGGGACAGCCCAGAGGAGGTGAGGATGGGCAGGACATGAGGGGTCAGCCCAGAGGAAGTGAGGGGACAGCCCAGAGGAGGTGAGGATGGGCAGGACGTGAGGGGGACAGCCCAGAGGAGGTGAGGATGGGCAGGACATGAGGGGGTCAGCCCAGAGGAGGTGAGGGGACAGTCCAGAGGAGGTGAGGATGGGCAGGACGTGAGGGGGACAGCCCAGAGGAGGTGAGGGGACAGTCCAGAGGAGGTGAGGATGGGCAGGACGTGAGGGGGACAGCCCAGAGGAGGTGAGGGGACAGTCCAGAGGAGGTGAGGATGGGCAGGACGTGAGGGGGACAGCCCAGAGGAGGTGAGGATGGGCAGGACATGAGGGGGTCAGCCCAGAGGAGGTGAGGGGACAGCCCAGAGGAGGTGAGGATGGGCAGGACGTGAGGGGGACAGCCCAGAGGTGAGGGGACAGTCCAGAGGAGGTGAGGGTGGGCAGGACATGAGAGGTCAGCCCAGAGGAGGTGAGGGGACAGCCCAGAGGAGGTGAGGATGGGCAGGACATGAGGGGTCAGCCCAGAGGTGAGGATGGACAGGACATGAGGGGGTCAGCCGAGAGGAGGTGAGGACAGGGCTGCTCCCTGGGCGGCTCTCGTGTGCCCTCTGGTGGCTGCTGCTGGGAACACATGCCGCTCTTGGAGAGGACAGCACTGCCCTTTGTAGGAGACACCGGGTGCCCAGGTGGGGTACATGGGTGCTCTGGTGGGGTCACAGCCACCTTGGGGAGACACTGCTGCCCCCCAGGGCGGCCTCTGTGGCCATGTGTTGTGGAACAGCCGAGGGCTGGCGAAAGCATGGAGGCGTTCAGGAGATGTGGGCCGTGTCTCACGGCAGTTGCCACGCCACGGCCACTCTGGCCCAGTGTGTGGCGTGGGCTCATCCGGCCACGATGCCGCTCAGCGGCGTGGAAAGCTGCCAGCAGCCACGGCTGGCCTGCTGCTCTGCCCCATGGCGGGCGTCCCCCCAAGGCACCAGGGTCTCCCCAGAAGGTGCGCCACACTCATTCGAGCTTCTGTCACAGGAGTTGGCCGTCCCAGGATGGTCTGCAGCTGGGGGTCCCCCCCCCCCGACACCCCAAGCTGGTGGTCCCCCTGCTTCAGCTGTGACCAGCAACTCCTGTGTCCACCAGCGGCTGTTCCTGCATCCCGCCTGTGTGCCCACGGCAGGGCCCGGACCCCCACGGAGGGACCCCGACCGGGCTCCTGCCTGACCCAGCTCGCAGCTTGCAGGTAAACGGGGTGTCTTCTGTGGAGGTTAGTGGTGGGACCCTGCCCCCACAAGGAAAATGCACAGTCAGCAAGTTCACATCACCGGGTTCAAAAAACTTGAAGTATTTAATTATTTAAAAAGGAGGAAGACAGAAAGATCTTCCCTCTGCTGTTCACTCCCCGAGTGACCACAACAGCTGGAACTGAGCTGATTCAGAGTCATGAACCAGGAGCCTCTTCCGGGTCTCCCATGTGGGTGCAGGGTCCCAAGGCTTTGGGCCGTCCTCCACTGCTTTCCCAGGCCACAGGCAGGGAGCTGGATGGGAAGTGGGGCTGCTGGGATTCGAACCGGCGCCCCATGGATATGGGTGGCTGGGATGGGAGGAGTCGCCTATTGAGCCATGGTGCCAGGCCCTTGGCAGCCACTTTACAGAGGATGCGCCAGGACTTTGTCTTCTGGAAGCCGGGCAGGTGGCACCTCCCGGTCACTGCGAGGGAGGCCCAGGTGACGACCTCGCAGTGTCTGCAGGACCCCTGGCCACCACTCCTGGGCCCTGCCCGCCCCCAGGGCAGCCCTCCCCACCCCACACACAGAGGAGTCTGCACTTGCGCAAAAATAATTTATTGTTCCCCTGTGGGCAGCACCCTGGCCGCCGTGGATCCCTCTGTGGGCTCCAGCACCCTGGCCCAGGCCACTTCCTAGGGCCCTGGTCCTGCCCTGAAGACCCTCCACTGCCCAGAACAGCCACTGGGTCTTCCAACGTCCACCCCTGGTGCTGGGGCAGCGGCCCACGGACAGCCAGGTCACCCAGCTAGGCTCTGGGTGGCGCAGGCACCCGCTGAGCACCCTGGCACCTCTAGCAGGGGCGCGCGCGCACGCGCTCCAGCCCGTCGGCGTACTGGAAGGCCTGCCCGCGCTCATGCTGGTACATGTCCAGGGCCACCTCACAGCTCTCCCGCACCACGCGCTCGGGGTCGGCCGCGTGCGCCCGCAGCGCTGCCAGGCAGGCAGGCTGCGCGATGGCACCCAGGGCCTCGGCGCACTCATGCCGTACCATGGCGTTCTCGGCCCGGCGCGCCAGGGCCGCTGCCAACTCGGGAATAGCCGCCTCGTGCTGCAGCTGACCCAGCACGTAGCCCACCTCGTGCCGGAACAGGGCACTGCCACAGCGCAGACCTGTGGGACAGGAAGAGACGGGGGTCACGCGTGGGGACCTGGACCCCAGCCACCTGCCCGCCCTGGGACCCATTCTTTTTCCTCACCCTCAGCCAGCGCCAGGGCGGCCTCCTCACCGCCCACATTGCGCAGGGCGAACATGGCGCGGTAGCGGTCGAAGAGCGGCAGGGCCTCGTCCAGCAGTGTTGCCCGCAGGCGTGCCACGTCACTCTCTTCGGCTGGTGGCGCGGGGTCCACGGACAGGTAGGGCCCAACTGCTGGCTCCCGGCCGTGCTGCTGCAGCCACTCCAGCCGCCGCACTGCCAGCTGGCACGTCTCAGCCACCTGTTGGGCGAGTGGGTGGGCATGAGGGGCCACAAACGGGGCAAGGAGCATCAGGGTGGCCTGGATGCCCTGCTCCACCCTGGGACAGGGAGAGGCCTGCTCACCTCTGGCACTGGGTCCGCGGAGTATTCCTTCAGCAGCTCCAGGACCTGGGGGTCCCCAATAGCTCCCAGGGCCTCCCCTGCAAAGGGGGCAGGACAAATTCAGGGCTGCATAGGACCAAGGGGAGAGGGGTTCCTGCCCGGGGCCACTTCTGCTGGAGCGGCAGTGGACACACGCTGCAGGCCAGGATCTGGAATGGCACCTGTCAGACCTCCCCGGCCACAGCCCGTGCCAGGACACGTGTCCTTCCGGCCACTCACCGGCCTCGTGGCGCACCATGGGCTCCTGCGCCCGGTCTTGCAGCACGGCCACCAGCACGGGGATGGCGCTTGTGTCCTGCATCTGGCCCAGGCAGTAGGCCAGCTCGTGCTTGAGCAGGGCCGAGTCATCCCCAAAGGCCTGGCTGATCCAGGAGATGGCGCCGGGGCCCCCGAGCCCACGCAGTGTGAACAGCGCCCGGAAGCGGGCCTGCAGGGGCTGCCCAGGGTCCACCAGCGTGCGCCCGATGGCCTCCAGCTCCGACTCCGTCACCATGGCGTCCACTCAGACCTGCAGCCAAAGGATGGAAATGGGGGTCACAGACACCCCGGCCCCCAACCCTGCTCGGCTGCACACCCTGGGGAACAGGGGCGATGAGCCAGCAGGCAGGACCACTTAAATACGAACACATTTGGGGGTTCCTTCAAGTTTCTGGGAGGCCTTTTCAAAACCCAAAGTTTAGGGGTGTGGGCAAATGAGAACTGGGCTAGTCTTTTTTCAGGGGGTACAGTCTTACAAGGTTCATGTCCCTCTGGCTTCAGGGAGTCCAGGGTGGAACTCCCGGCCACTCCAAGCCCCCCATCTCACACCATGGGAACGGGGATGTGCCCTGGGCCTACAGGGTGACGGGGCTCAGCACCCCCATACACACCAACCCCCAACACCATCGTACCCCACTGACCCAGGGAGGGCACCCCACACACACCAGCGTCACCCCACAGACCGGGGGAGGACACCCCTCAAGGGCAGCACCGGGGAAAGGGGGTACCCCGCATCGGGGGACAGGGATCCGGACTTCGGGACACCCAGACCCCCAGATCCCCTTTCCCTGACACCCCATCCGCAGATCCCCCTTCCCCGGCCCCAGGTCCCCCTTCCCCGGCCCCAGGTCTCCCTTCCCCGACCCCACACCCCGATCCCCCTTCCCCGACCCCATGTCCCCCTTCCCCGACCCCATGTCCCCCTTCCCGGCCCCAGGTCCCCCTTCCCCGGCCCCAGGTCTCCCTTCCCCGACCCCACACCCCGATCCCCCTTCCCCGACCCCAGATCCCCCTTCCCCGACCCCATGTCCCCCTTCCCAGGCCCCCATGTCCCCCTTCCCCGGCCCCAGGTCCCCCTTCCCCGGCCCCAGGTCTCCCTTCCCTGATCCCCAGGTCCCCCTTCCCCGACCCCAGGTCCCCCTTCCCCGACCCCACACCCCGATCCCCGCTGGACTCACCGACCGCCCGGGGCCGTTCCGCCTTCACTCACGGTGCGCCCTGCAGGCCGCCATCTTCCGCCCACGTGACCGGCGCGGACGGAACCAAGGCAGGCGGGCGCGGGGGGTGGGCGCGGCGGCGGCGCCGGGCCCGGATGGCCGAGGAGCCGAACCCGCCGCCCGGCGGCCTCCGAAGCCGGGGACGGTGCTCGGGGAGCGGGCCGGGGCCGCGTCGGCCTTTCCTCGCCGGCTTCGCTACCGCCTCCCTCCCGCGAGCGGAGATGGCACTGCCCAGCCGGACGGGGCGGCTAGCCACGGCGCATGCGCGGAGGCGGGGCCAGGCCTGTCGGGTGGGGGACTCCGGGGCGCCCCAAAGGCCGGCGGGGTGTCCTCGCCCCGGACAGCCGGGCCCTCGGTGCTGGGGGACCCCGGTGGAAGGACCCTGCCCTGCCCTGCCCTGCCCTGTCCGGGGTGCAGGTGGACCCCGGTGGAAGGAGCCTGCCCTGCCTTGCCCTGTCCAGGGGTGCAGGTGGACCCCGGTGGAAGGAGCCTGCCCTGTCCAGGGGTGCAGGTGGACCCCGGTGGAAGGAGCCTGCCCTGCCCTGTCCAGGGGTGCAGGTGGACCCCGGTGGAAGGAGCCTGCCCTGCCTTGCCCTGTCCGGGGTGCAGGTGGACCCCGGTGGAAGGAGCCTGCCCTGCCCTGCCCTGTCCAGGGGTGCAGGTGGACCCCGGTGGAAGGAGCCTGCCCTGCCCTGTCCAGGGGTGCAGGTGGACCCCGGTGGAAGGAGCCTGCCCTGCCCTGCCCTGTCCAGGGGTGCAGGTGGACCCCGGTGGAAGGAGCCTGCCCTGCCCTGTCCAGGGGTGCAGGTGGACCCCGGTGGAAGGAGCCTGCCCTGCCCTGTCCAGGGGTGCAGGTGGACCCCGGTGGAAGGAGCCTGCCCTGCCCTGCCCTGTCCGGGGTGCAGGTGGACCCCGGTGGAGGGAGCATTCTGGCCTGCCAGGTCTGCCCAGGGACCCCACCTCTGGCCCGGGTCTCAGGGTCCTCCCAAGGCCTGTGGACGGTGCTCCAGGCGCTCATGCATGCCACGGGGGGTGGGTGCGACCTCGTCTGCGAACACACACCCTCTCCTGCCGTCCCCTGAGGGAGCCAAGCAGCCAAAGATGGTGTTGGGGTGCAGTGGGTCGAGCCCCTGCTTTGGTCCACCCGTCCTGCCGGGCAGGGGCGCCAGACCTCAGGCCTGGCTGGTCTGCTTCCTGCTGATAGGGGGGAGGCCAGGCCTGGGTGCTGAGTCAAGCTTGGGCCACCCTCCTGGGAGGGACGCACATCAGTGAGTCAGCGGGCAGGCCCTCACTATGTAAATAAAAACAAGTTTGTTTTTAAAGGTGTGTGTGGGGGGGGGCAGCCCCAATGGCTAAAATCCTCACCTTGCACGCCCGGGATCCCATTTGGTCGCCGGTTCGGATCCCGGCTGCTCCACTTCCCATCCAGCTCCCTGCCTGTGGCCTGGGAAAGCAGTGGAGGACGGCCCAAAGCCTTGGGACCCTGCACCCGCGTGGGAGACCCGGAAGAGGCTCCTGGCTCCTGCCCTTGGATCAGCACAGCTCCAGCTGTTGCGGTTACCTGGGGACTCAACAGCAGCCTCTCCTCCTCTCTGCAAATCTGCCTACCCAATAAAAATAAATCTTTTTTATTGCAAACTCAGATATACAGAGAGGAGGAGACTGGGAGCCAGGAGCCTCTTCCGGGTCTCCCACGCGGGTGCAGGGTCCCAAGGCTTTGGGCCGTCCTCCACTGCTTTCCCAGGCCACAGGCAGGGAGCTGGATGGGAAGTGGAGCAGCCGGGATCCGAACTGGCGCCCATATGGGATCCTGGGCGCGTTCAAGGTGAGGAGGACTTTAGCCACTAGGCTACAGCGCCGGGCCCCAAAATAAATAAATCTTAAAAAAATGTCAGCCTCTAGTATGGGGACCAGGTGGGGTCCATCTGCCCCCTTCTGATGTGCCTGGGAAAGCAACAAAGGACACCCCAAGTCCTTGGGCCCCTGCACCCCTGTAGGGAACCTGATGGAGCTTGTGTATCAGCCGCGTCCAGCAGCGGTCAGTGTCCTGCGTGGGCCCAACCTCCCGGGGCAATGTCCACTGCCCCCCTGGCTGCAGTGCTGAGCAGCGTGGGCAGTGCGGCCTGAGAGTCGGGCTGCAGGAAGGAGGGAAGAATGGGCAGCTGGGTGCCAGGCCTTGGGGTCCAGCTGTCCGCGTGGCCTGGTCAGCAGTGTCGGGGGTCAGCAGTATCAGGGGGTCAGATGTGTCAGGGGTCAGCCGTGTCGGGGGTCAGCCTTGTTGGGGGTCAGCAGTGTTGGGGGATCAGCCGTGTCGGGGGTCAGTCATGGTCAGGGGTCAGTCATGGTCAGGGGGTCAGCCATGGTCAGGGGGGTCAGTCATGGTCAGGGGGTCAGTCATGGTCAGGGGGTCAGCCATGGTCAGGGGTCAGCTGTGTCGGGGATCAGTCATGGTTGGGGGGTCAGCTGTGTTGTGGGGTCAGCCATGTCGAGGGTCAGCTGTTTTTGGGGGGTTCAGCCGTGTTGAGGGTCAGCCGTGTCGGGGGTCAGCCGTGTCGAAGGATCAGCCGTGTCTGGAGGTCTGTCATGGTCAGGGGGTCAGTCATGGTCATTAGGTCAGCCATGGTCAGGGGTCAGCGTGTTGGGGGGGTCAGCCCTGTTGGGGGGTCAGTCATGGTCAGGGGGTCAGCCGTGTCAGGGGGGTCAGTCATGGTCAGGGAGTGAGCCGTGTCAGGGGGGTCAGTCATGGTCAGGGGGTCAGCCGTGTGTGGGGGGGGTCAGTCATGGTCAGGGGGTCAGTCATGGTCAGGGGGTCAGCGTGTCGGGGGGGTCAGTCATGGTCAGGGGGTCAGCCTTGGTCAGGGGGTCAGCCGTGTCGGGGGTCAGCTGTGTCGGCGTCAAGGGATGCAAGGGTCCGCAGTCCTGCCGCCCCGCCCCAGCTCGGTCCAAGCTCTTCCGGCCGCCGTTGCCCTGGGCAACGCGTGGGGGCGCGCTTCCTGTATTGATTCGAATCGGTGTGACGTCACTCTTCCCGAGATGCCCGAGGCGCGCAGGCGCCGTGGCGCCCGAGAAAGGGGCGTGTCCGAGAAAGCGCGACACCAGGGGGCGTGGTTGCGTGCGGCGCCGGGGGCGTGTCCGGCCGCGGGGGGCGTGGTTGCGTGCGGCGCCGGGGGCGTGTCTGGCGGCGGGGGACGCGCGCGCGTGCGCGGGCGGCGGCGGGGACGCGCGCGGCGGCGGCGGCGGGCGGGAGCCGGGCGGCCGCGGAGCAGCGACGCCGCCATATTAAGGCAGCGCGGAGAGCCGGCGTCCCGGCGCGGGGCTGAGGCGACGGGGCCTGGCGGAGCGGCGGGCGGCCCCGAGGCGGGAGCGGCGCCACGCCTGGCGAGGCGGGGCCGGCGGGAGGCCGGCGGGAGGCCGGCGGGCGGCGAGCCAGGTAAGGACCCGCCCCCCGTGTGGGCGCGGCGGCGACCCCCAGGACCTGCCCGGGACCCCGCTGCCCGCGACCCCCGGGTGTCCCTGCTGGGCTGTCCCGGCCCCCTGTGTGCCCCGTGTGTCCCTGCTGGGCTGTCCCCTGCCCACTGCCCAGGACCCGCTCCCCAGGACCACACTGCCCAGGACCCCCTGCCCAGGACCCCCTGCCCAGGACCCCGCTCCCCAGGACCACACTGCCCAGGGCCACACTGCCCAGGACCCGCTCCCCAGGACCCCGCTCCCCAGGACCCCCTGCCCAGGGCCACACTGCCCAGGACCCCCTGCCCAGGACCCCGCTCCCCAGGACCCCCTGCCCAGGGCCACACTGCCCAGGACCCGCTCCCCAGGACCACACTGCCCAGGACCCCCTGCCCAGGACCCCCTGCCCAGGACCACACTGCCCAGGACCCCCTGCCCAGGACCCGCTCCCCAGGACCCCCTGCCCAGGATCCCCTGCCCAGGACCCCCTCATCAGGACTACACTGCCCTAGCTGCCCAGGACCCCCTGCCCAGGACCACACTGCCCATGACCCCCTGCCCAGGACCCCGCTCCCCAGGACCACACTGTCCAGGACCCCCTGCCCAGGACCCGCTCCCCAGGACCACACTGCCCAGGGCCACACTGCCCTGGCTCCCCAGGACCCTCTGCCCAGGACCCCCTGCCCAGGACCCCGCTCCCCAGGGCCACACTGCCCAGGACCCCGCTCCCCAGGACCTCCTGCCCAGGACCCCGCTCCCCAGGACCCCCTGCCCAGGACCACACTGCCCAGGACCCCCTCATCAGGACTACACTGCCCTAGCTGCCCAGGACCCCCTGCCCAGGGCCACACTGCCCTGGCTCCCCAGGACCCTCTGCCCAGGACCCCCTGCCCAGGACCACACTGCCCTGGCTGCCCAGGACCCCACTCTCCAGCATACACTGCCCTGCCTCCCTGCAAGCTGGGCCTCTTCTGACGGACCTCCCCACCCTGAAGCCCCCCGCCGTGGCCGGCTGGGCCTGGGTCGCCCACACCCAGGCACCTGCACCAGGTTGGACTGCTCAGGACCCGGAAATGCGCTACTTCCTGGGTGCCCGGGGCTCCGGGGTCACCCTACCTGCCTACTGCCTTCATGGCCCAGACAGGTGTTAGCAGGGACCCCCTCCACACACCTGTCAGTCATGCCTGGGGGTGCAGGTGTGCGACCCCCCAGGGAGCCCCACACACAGGCACCCTGGGTGTGGGGTGCTGGGGAGCCTGGCTGGGGTTCTGCAGCATCTCCCTGGGGGTGCCCCCTCCTGCCCAGCCGCCCTGTGACTCCCATGCTCGGCGTCCCTGACTCAGGCGGCAGAGGCACCTGGGCTGCACCTGTCGTGGCTCAAGGTGGTTGTTGACACTGGGGGTGTTGCTGGCTGAGAGTGAGGGGTTGGGGATGCTGCTCCACGCCCCACAGTGCCCGGCAAGGGTCCCCACCCTGGAGGGCTGCATGGGGCTGGAGTGACCACTGGCCACCTGCAAGTGACCCGGCTTGTCCCCATCCTGTGTGTGGTTGGCGGGTCGTGAACCCCGAGATCTCATTGGGGCTTTGGGCACCTTGGCTGCTGGTTCTGCCAGCCCCATGTGTCCCTCCTGGACTGTCCCCAGCCCCCTGTCTGTCCCTCCTGGGCTGTCCCCCGGCCTCCTGTGTGCCCTTCCTGAGCTGTCCCCTCGGCTCCCTGAGCCCTATGTCCTTCCTGAACTGTCCCCTTGTATGTCCCATGTGTCTCTCCTAGGCGATCCCCCGGCCCCCCTGTGTCTCTCTTGAGCTGTCCCTGGCCCCCTGTGTGCCCCATGTACCCCTCCTGAGCTGGCCCCCTGGCCCCCTATGTGTCTCGGTGTGTCCCTCCTGGGCTGTCCTCTGACCCCTGTGTGTCGCTCCTGGGCTGTCCTCTGACCCCTGTGTGTCCCTCCTGGGCTGTCCTCAGCCACCTGTGTGTCCCTCCTGGCTGCCTCAGCCCTGTGTGCCTCCTGGGCCTCAGCCACCTGTGTGTCCCTCCTGGGCTGTCCTCAGCCACCTGTGTGTCGCTCCTGGGCTGTCCTCAGCCACCTGTGTGTCCCTCCTGGGCTGTCCTCTGACCCCTGTGTGTCCCTCCTGGGCTGTCCTCAGCCACCTGTGTGTCGCTCCTGGGCTGTCCTCAGCCACCTGTGTGTCCCTCCTGGGCTGTCCTCAGCCACCTGTGTGTCCCTCCTGGGCTGTCCTCAGCCACCTGTGTGTCCCTCCTGGGCTGTCCTCAGCCACCTGTGTGTCCCTCCTGGGCTGTCCTCAGCCACCTGTGTGTCCCTCCTGGGCTGTCCTCAGCCACCTGTGTGTCCCTCCTGGGCTGTCCTCTGGCCCCCGTGTGTCCCTCCTGGGCTGTCCTCAGCCACCTGTGCGTCGCTCCTGGGCTGTCCTCTGACCCCCGTGTGCCCCTCCCGGGTTGTCTCCCAGCTGCATATGCAGGGGAGCCAGCCTGGGCCACTCTGTGTGTTCAGTCCTGCCATTTTAGAGGGGTACCCAGCACCATCACCCCCACTTCCTGCCCCTGGGTCTCCCATATGGCGTGTGAGGTGCCTGCGGTTACCCCGGGACCTACCGGTTGCCCCTTCCCGCCGTGCGCAACTCCTGTCCCTGGCTGTGTAGTGCTCCGCCATGGCTGGGTCCTGCCCGGGGCTCTGCCTGGGCCGAGAGGGTGGCCATAGTGGCCGGTCCTCGTAGGCAGCGCTGGCGCCTGCCTCGGGGAGTGCTTCCCTGGTTGGGGGCCCCTCCCGGGGTCTCGCTGTTGTGTGTGTCCACTGGCTGTCCTGTGCTCCGGCCACAAGCTGGATGGCTGGGTCCTCTCATGGACTGGGTGGGAGTGGGAGCCTCCATATCCCACCGCCCCGCCAGCTGTGGGGTCTGCAGCGAGGGGGCACGCCGGCCTGGCCTGCAGGGCAGCGCCCTTGCTCCACAGCTGCTGCGGGTCCTCTGGGGCGTGGGGCTAGGTGGGACCAGCTGGGAAGCGGGCAGTGCCCAGTGAGCGAGCGAGTAGGCCTGGTGCTGTGGGCTGTGGGATGCTCCAAGTCTGGCCCAGGCCAGCCTGTGTATGCCCGTGGCTCGGGGGGGAGGGACGCGCAGAGGACCTCAGGGCCAGGCAGGAGCCAGGGTGGCAGCCAGCAGGTGGGCCAGGGCAGGTGTGGGTGGTGTGCAACTGCTGTCCAGAACAGGGAGGGGCCCGGGGCCGGGCTGCGGGTCACAGGTGCCTGCCGGAGGCTGCGGGAACTGGCCTGCAAATTTCAGCAGCAAGGCCTGCCTCGGGGCCGGGTCCCCAGGCGGGGTGGTGGCCAGCAGGGTCTGGGCTGCATGTCCCCACCCCCACTCGGGACTACAGGGGTTCCTCTGATTGGGGTGCTGGCCCCCCGGGAGTGCCCAGGCCAGACCCTAGTTGCATTGCCCGATTCCGGGCGCTCGCTGCCTCCTCTCGATCCTTGGAGACAGCCAGCCAGCCAGGGTCAGTTCTGGTGAGCTGGGTCTGAGGGACTCTGGTAGAAAGTTCCAGAGCCCTGGAGTTTAGATCTGGAACTGGACTGGGTAGCAGGGAGAACCAGAGCTCACAGCCCCCACCTGGCTGGGGGCCCCTGGCCCGGGAAGCCACACACTTGTCACTGGCTGGCTCAGATCCACCAGCCCCATGGCACAGCCTGGGGGCACAGGGATGAGGCAGAGCAAGTCTGGCCAGTGGACAGCCCAGGGCGGTGGGGGGGGGTGGCCTTTGGCCCTACTTGAATTCCAGCCACTCTAGAGCAGCTCTGGAAGGTCTGTCTATATACCTGGAGCAGTTAGAGACGGAGGACAGCCATCTTGCACCTGCTGGTCCACCCCCGATGGCCACAGCGGCTGGGACCGGGCCAGCACTGGGGTCAGCTTGTGCATTAGCGCACAAACGGATGGGAAGTGGAGGAGCTGAGATTTGAACCAGCGCTCCTGTGGGATGCTGGAACTGTGGGGCCACAGCGCCTGGCCCACTAGACTGTTTTGAAGGAGCTAGTTCATGGCGTTTGTGACGGTCAAGTGTCCGCGTGGCCCTTGGCAGAGGGAAGGCCCCTGGGCGAGGGGGGCACTGTGGCTAAGAGGGCTGCCCTGACCCAGCAGCTCATGCTGCGCCCCGGCTGGGGGGCGAAGGCTCAGGGCTGCAGGCCTGCCCGTCCAGGGAGCCCTGGTCTTCAGCTATGCCAGGGAGGGGAGGCATGGGTTCCTGGCCATGGGGATAGCACAGAGCTGGGGTTCCTGGCTGGGGGGTGGGGCAGGGCAGCAGGGAGCTGGGGTTCCTGGCCGCAGGAGGCCACAGGGAGCCAAGTTTCTAGGGAGGATTCTTAGAAGCCGAGCCGGCTGCCAGGGCGCGCTGCTCCCACATGCTGGGGGGCTGAGCTGCTGCCTGAGAGTGTTCACAGCTCCTGCTTGGGGGGGGGGGTGGTGTGTGTGTGTGTGTGTGTGTGTGTGCGCGCGCGCGCGCCTGCCTGCCTCTATGTGTGTGTGTAGGCCGCAGCCCTTGGGCTCCGCCCTCAGGAGGTGAATGGCTGCCTGGCCGCGTGAATGCATCTTTCTCTTTTTTAAAGATTTTGAAAATGTACATGAAAGAGTTGCAGAGAGGGAAAGAGATTTCGTGTCCACTGGCATACTCCCCAGGGCCAGCGTGGACACGGACACTCACACGGAAGCTGTGAGCTCCATCCGGGTCTCCCACGCGGGTGCAGGGTCCCCAGCACTTGGGCCGTCCTCCACTGCTTTCCCAGGCACAGAGGCAGGGAGCTGGATGGGAAATGGAGCAGCCGGGACATGAACCTGTGTCCACATGGGGTGCTGGCGCTGCAGACACATCACTCCTAAACATCTTTTTGGGGAGGGGGCATCTTCTGTTACCCTCCCAAATACCTTCAGCGACAGGGCCGGGCCCAAGGGCCTGGGCTGTGTCCGACCCCCTACCCCACCCCCTAAGGGTTGCAGGGCTGAACCCGGGAGCTGGGCGCTGTGTCCGGCCCCCTACAGGGGTGCAGAGCCAGGAGCGCTGAGTGGCCCCATGGCCCCTAGGGGGGTGGGTATCAGTGGGCGCCCTCACTGGCCTCCTAACAGACTGTGGCCCTAGCATGTTGCTGGAGGCCTGGAGCAGCCAGGACAAGGACTCGAGGGGTCCCCGGGCCCCTAGGCCCGTCGGCTCGGTCACCTGGTCCTGTGCTTGGACATGGCCAGGCCACATGGTTAAAGTGCTGGGGACCAGCTTGTCTGCGGTGCTGGGTCCTGGAGTCAGCACTGGCCTCTCTCTGATCTGCAGAGCAAGCCCTGGGAGGGGGCACCCCCTGCTCCGCCGCCTGGCTGGAGGAGACTAAGGCCCCCAGGGATGGGCCCCCCAGCCCTGCTGCCCTCCCCGGGTGGCCACTGTGTGTCCCATCCCTGGGTGACGAGGTGCCCATGGGTGCAGAGTGGACGGGTGGGCTGCACGTCCCTGACCCCTGGCCATTCTGCGCTGGCTGTGCCCCCCACTTCTCCATCCCTTCCCGTCTCCACTCTCCGGCAGCCTCCTCTGAGAGGCCCACCGGTCCCGCGTCCCTCCAGGCCCTTGGGACAGGCCAAGGCCTGGGCTTGGGGGACACAGGCCTGAGCCCACCTGCCCTTCCCACTGCAGCTGGACGAGGCCCCGCCATGGACCAGGACTACGAGCGACGCCTGCTGCGGCACATTGTCACGCAGAAAGAGAACACCATGCCCTGCGTGAGTGCCCGCGTCCACCCTGGGCAGCGCCCCCCGCCCTGCGTGAGTGCCCACGTCCACCCTGGGCAGCGCCCCCCACCCTGCAGGACCTCCCTGGGCAGTACCCCTTGCCCTGCGGGACCACCTGGGTAGCACCCCTTGGTTTGCCCTGCGGGACCACCCTGGGCAGTGCCCCCCGCCCCACCCCCACAGGATCACCCTGGGCACACACCCACCCAGCGGGAGGGACCAGAGACCCAGCCCAGCCCTGCCGGCACCTGTGCAGTCCCGTCCTGAGCCCCTGGGCGAGCTGTGGGGTAGAGCTGAGGGAGTTGATGAGGCAGGCGGGGTCAGGGCCCCTGAGGGATGGGTGCTGGGGTGGGGGTGCTGAAGCAGGGCGCCCTGTATTGCATCCTCACACAAGGTCCTGCCCACTGCTGCCCCTCCACCTGCAGCCCCAATGGCAGTGGGCCCTTCCTGCCCAGGACCACTTTGGTGCTGATGTGGGGAGGCCCCGGGTGACAGCGTGGCCTGCCCTCGTGCTGGCATGGGGGGTTTGTGGGGGGCCCGGGGTGACGGCCCGGCCTCCTCCTGCAGGTCTCTGAGCTGCGGCGCACGCTGACGCCCTCCAACTCGCCGGTGTCCTCGCCCAGCAAGCACGGGGACCGCTTCATCCCCTCGCGGGCTGGGGCCAACTGGAGCGTCAACTTCCACAGAATCAACGTGAGTGCTGGGCGGACAGCGGGCTGGGGGACGGGCCGCAGCATGGGCTGGGGGCCCCCTCACGCTTGCTCTCGGCTCCCCAGGAAAACGAGAAGTCTCCCAGCCAAAACCGGAAAGCCAAGGACGCCACCTCGGACAGCGGTAAAGGTGAGCACGGTCGTGCCCCGGTGTGGCCCGCTCCGGTCCCCAGCCACAGCCACTCACGTGTCTGCTCCCCGCAGATGGCCTGGCCTACTCGGCCCTGCTCAAGAACGAGCTGCTAGGTGCCGGCATCGAGAAGGTGCAGGACCCGCAGACCGAGGACCGCCGGCTGCAGCCCTCGACACCCGAGAGGAAGGGGCTGTTCACAGTGAGCCGCCCGCTGTGGGCTGCCTGCGGGGGGAGGGCTGCCTGCGTGCGTGGGGAGGGCTGCGTGCGTGGGGAGGGCTGCGTGCGTGGGGAGGGCTGCGTGCGTGGGGAGGGCTGTGTGCCTGTGGGGAGGGCTGTGTGCGTGGGGAGGGCTGCCTGCGTGGGGAGGGCTGTGTGCGTGGGGAGGGCTGCCTGCGTGGGGAGGACTGTGTGTGTGTAGGGAGGGCTGTGTGCCTGTGGGGAGGGCTGCGTGCGTGGGGAGGGCTGCGTGTGTGGGGAGGGCTGCGTGCGTGGGGAGGGCTGTGTGCCTGTGGGGAGGGCTGTGTGCCTGTGGGGAGGGCTGCGTGCCTGTGGGGAGGGCTGCGTGTGGGGGGAGGGCTGTGTGCCTGTGGGGAGGGCTGCGTGTGTGGGGAGGGCTGCGTGCGTGTGGAGGGCTGCGTGTGTGGGGAGGGCTGTGTGCGTGGGGAGGGCTGTGTGTGGAGAGGTGCTGTCTGTTGGGGGGCTGTGTGCCTGTTGGGGGGCTGTGTGCCTGTGGGGGGCTGTGCACGTGTACATGCACACACGTGGAGTAGCTGCAGCCGGAAGCCTGTAGGTGTTGCTCCATGATGCTGCTTCCTGGCGGGGCCCCCCCACCCCGAGAGCCCGCCCACTGAGCAGGTGCTTGTCCCCCAGTATTCCCTCAGCACCAAGCGTGCGAGCCCCGACGATGGCAACGACGTCTCCCCCTACTCCTTGTCCCCCGTCAGCAACAAGAGGTGGGTCTAGGCCAGGCGGCGGCCAGGCTGGCTCTGTGGGCCTGTGGGCGGGCGGCCGGGCTCCGTGGGCCTGTGGGCGGGCGGCCGGGCTCCGTGGGCCTGGTGGCGGCTGGGCAGCCGGGCTCTGTGGGCCTGTGGGCGGGCGGCCGGGCTCCGTGGGCCGGGCCTGACCCCCTTTGCCACCCGCAGCCAGAAGCTGCTGCGCTCGCCGCGGAAGCCGGCCCGCAAGATCTCCAAGATCCCCTTCAAGGTGCTGGACGCGCCCGAGCTGCAGGACGACTTCTACCTGAACTTGGTCGACTGGTCCTCGCTCAACGTGCTCAGCGTGGGCCTGGGCACCTGCGTCTACCTGTGGAGCGCGTGCACCAGCCAGGTGCGGCCGGGCAGCCCACGCCGGCCCGGGCCCCGGGTGGACGGGAGGGCATCCCCGCGGGCGGTGCTGACCTTGCGCTGGGCTGTCCCCAGGTGACCCGGCTGTGTGACCTCTCTGTGGAAGGCGACTCGGTGACCTCGGTGGGCTGGTCCGAGCGGGTGAGTCCCCCGGCTCCGGGCGCGGTGGGGGAGACCTGGCGAGCACCGCCCGGCCACCTCGTGTCCTACGGTCACCCGTGTGTGGCTGCGGGTCCAGGAGTTTGACTCCAACAACGTCTGCCCTGCTGGGAGCCACAAGGGGTGCCCGCGTGTGACCCGACCCCACTCCCACAGGGGAACCTGGTGGCCGTGGGCACACACAAGGGCTTCGTGCAGATCTGGGACGCGGCGGCTGGCAAGAAGCTGTCGGTGCTGGAGGGCCACACGGCGCGTGTGGGTGAGGCCCGGGCCCCACTGGGGGGAAACGGGGGGCATGGGTGCCCGGGCCCGGCCGCCTCGCTGAGCCCGCTCTGCCCTCCCAGGGGCGCTGGCCTGGAACGCCGAGCAGCTCTCGTCCGGCAGCCGTGACCGTGTCATCCTGCAGCGGGACATCCGCTCGCCACCGCTGCAGTCCGAGCGGCGGCTGCAGGGCCACCGGCAGGAGGTGTGCGGCCTCAAGTGGTCCACGGACCACCAGCTGCTGGCCTCGGGGGGCAACGACAACAAGGTCAGGGGGCGTCGGGACTTGGGGGCGGTGGGCTGCGGGTGTGGGGGGGGCCGCTGACCCCCGGCCCCCCTCTCGCCGCCCCAGCTGCTGGTGTGGAACCACTCGAGCCTGGCGCCGGCGCAGCAGTACACGGAGCACCTGGCGGCGGTCAAGGCCATCGCCTGGTCCCCGCACCAGCACGGGCTGCTGGCGTCGGGCGGCGGCACGGCCGACCGCTGCATCCGCTTCTGGAACACGCTCACGGGCCAGCCGCTGCAGTGCATCGACACGGGCTCGCAGGTGTGCAACCTGGCCTGGTCCAAGCACGCCAACGAGCTGGTGAGTGTCACGGGGGGCCGGGGCGGCCAGCCCAGGGCCTCGCCTGCACCCCTCTGACCCCCCCGCCATCCCCTGCCCTCCCAGGTGAGCACCCACGGCTACTCGCAGAACCAGATCCTGGTGTGGAAGTACCCGTCGCTGACCCAGGTGGCCAAGCTGACCGGGCACTCGTACCGCGTCCTCTACCTGGTGAGTGGGGACCGCCCGGTGCCTCCCTGTCCCCCCACTCCGCCCCGGGCACGCACCACCTCCCCCCCCGCATTATCCCATGCACGTGCCCCAAGTGACCCCAGCCCGGCCCCCTAGGCCATGTCCCCCGATGGGGAGGCCATCGTCACTGGTGCTGGAGACGAGACGCTGCGCTTCTGGAATGTCTTTAGCAAAACACGCTCCACGAAGGTGCGTGAGGCTGCGGGGTGCCACGGAGCGGGCGGCTGAGCTCCCCCAAGGCCGCGTGGTCTCAGCAGCCCCTCCCCCCCGGTCCTGCCCACAGGAGTCCGTGTCTGTCCTCAACCTGTTCACCAGGATCCGGTAAAGCCGGGACCGCCGCGCCCTCGGCCTGCGTGGCCCCGTGCTCCCCGCACGCGGCCCAGGACAGGCGGCGGCCGGGTGGGGGGAGCTGGCCCGGAGGGAGCCGGGGAGTCCGATTAAACACCTGATTGTGAGCCGCGGCCACCGTGTCTGGGGGGACTGGGGACCCTCGGACCACCGGGCACGGACCCCACGACCTCCGGCATCCGCTCCCCGAAGCACACAGCCCATCGCTCGAGGAGCGTCGGACCAAGTGCAGGACGCCAGCGGCCGTCGCGGCCGTGACCTTGAGGACTCGTGGTGTGGACTTGTCGCGGTGGCCAGAGTGCCCCCACGGGAACGGGCGCTGTGCGTGTGCTCGCTTGCGTTTGGGACCTAGCTGGGGTCTGTGGCTGGAAGCGGGGTCCTGGAGCCGAGCTGGCCGACGAGGGCGACCGTGACCCTGACAGCCGGCGGGGCCACGTGGGCGGGGTGAGCCAGGGTGAGGATGATGGCTCTGCTGGGTGGGGGCGCCGAGCCCCAAGGAAGGAGGCGGCCAGGTGTGGGGTGTAGGGGACGAGAGCAAGTGGGGAGGGGCCGGGACCCCGGGACCTTCCTCCAGGCGAGGCGGGGACCGGGGTCACGGGCAGAGGAGCAGTGAAGGATGGGCAGGGTGCCAGGGGGCTCAGGCCCCCCCGGCCCGAGCAGGTAGGTGGGCGGGAGGAGGCTGGCCCGTTGTGTTTACATATCTCTGTGGTGAAATACACTGACACAACACGCCTTCCGGAGGTGCATGCCTGCCATGTGTGCTGCGCCATCCCCCTGGGTGTGTGTGTGTGCGTGTGCTGTGCCATCCCCACCCGGGCGTGTGTGTGTGTGTCCCCACTCCAGATGGCTCCCTGTCCACGGGGACACGTCAGTGGCTCCCCATCCCGGCTCCCACGGGAGCCACAGACCCCAGCCATGGCCGTGCTCTGGAAGCCGCAACAAGGACAAGGCAGGGAAGCGGGCAAGGGCGGGGCTGGCGTTGCCGAGACACCCAGCGGCCTTTGTCACGTCAGCAGTGGCCCTGGGAAGTTCTGGGTTGGTGCTCCAGGCACCTGAGGCAAACATGCAGACCCCCTGGTGGCCAGCTGCCCGGCCCTATGTCCCCTTGGGGACTTTGGAAGTGAGCTTCCCGGCCCCTCTGTACAGGTGAGCTGCTCCCTGGGCCATGCCACCCGCGGCTGTCACCGTGGACTGGAGGGCCCTCCTGCCCATCTCAAAACCAGTCCCAGGCGCCCACTGGCTGGGGTTCTGGGTGCCTGGGAGTTGAGCCTAATGGTGCCTGTTTGAGCCACAGCAAATACCTCGCAGCTGTGACAGGAATGAGTGCAAACCTTTCCCTTGTCTTCCAAGACACCAACGGGGGAGGGGGACCCCGGCCTTGGTGGCCATCTGGGGAGTGACCCTGCCAAGGGAGCCGGCACTCACTCCCAGATGGAGAAGCTGTGACTTGGGCAGGGTGACCCAGGCACAGGCAGACCCCCGGCCTTCTCTGCTTTAAGCCTTCCATCTGCCATCCGGGTCTCTCACGTGGGTGCAGGGACCCCAAGCACTGACTGGACCATCACTGCTGCCCCCCAGGCCAAGAGTGGGGAAGTGGAGCAGCTGAGACTCAAACCGGTGCCCCTGTGGGATGCCAGCACCATCACAGGTGCCACTATACCATGGCACTGACCCCAAACTGCCAGCACGAGACCAAGTGTGTGGGGTCCTTTGACAGGTGGCCAGATGGCCAGGCACTGGAGCCCAAAGCCTGCTGACCCTCCCAGGCAAGGCTGTGTGATGGGTCACCCCTCCCTGCCAGGTACTCCCCCAGCCTGTTATTTATTTTTATTGCAAAGTCATAGAGAGGAAGGGAGACAAAAATATCTTCCCCAAGTGAGCAATTCACTCCCCAAGTGGGTGCAGCATCCCAAAATTTTGGGCCGCTGCCGGGACGCGAACCGGCGTCCATCTGGGATCCCGGTGTGTTCAGGGTGAGGGCTTTAGCCGCTAGGCCACGGTGTCGGCCCTCCCACCCACCCTTCTAGTGCGTCTGATGTTTCACTCCCCAAGTGGCTACAATGGCTAGAGTGTACTCAGCAGGGACCCAGGAGCTCGGGTTCTCTTCCATGTCTACCCACACGGGTGGGTTCATCTTCCATGTCTGCCCACACGGGTGCAGGGTCCCAAAATGTCGGGCCGTCCTTGGCTGCTTTCTCAGGCTGTGGGTGGGAACTCGGTGGTGGGTTCTCTTCCATGGAGGTGGTGGGAGCTGCCGGGGCGCGAACCGGCGTCCACATGGGATCCTAGCGCTTTCAGGGTGAGGGCTCTAACCGCTAGGCCACTGTGTCGGCCCACCCACCCTCCTGTTCTATCTGATAGTTGACTCTCCAAGTAACCGCGGGGCCCACAAAATTCTGAGCCATCCTGACCTGCTTTCCCAGGCTGCAGGCAGGGAGCTGGAGCTGCCGGGATGCGAACCGGCACCCACGTAGGCTCCGGCGCGGACTCTAACCGCTAGGCCACGGTGCCGGCCCTCCCGCCCCGTGTTTCGGGAGGAAGTTGCTCTAGGTTTTCTAGTGGCTTCATCAGCTCTGGGCTTTCTTGGAGGCCCAGGAGTCTCTGCCCCTTGGCTCCCATGGTCTGCCCACTGAGGCCACAAGTCCCCTTCCTCCTGGGGAACTGGCCGAGCCTCCCTGGGAGCCCACTTCCTGCTGGCCAGAGGGCCTTCCTGGACGAGGCATGAAGCATCCCGACCCTCGGGGAGGCTGGGTGCGGGCTGAGGTCGCCTTGCCGAGCTGGCCGCAGGCTCAGTCCTTCGCGGTCCCTCAGTGATGACTACCTGTCCCTGGAGGGGCCCCGCTGGTCGCCAGCCATCCAGCAAGCCACGCGCTGGAAGTCCACACCCATGGGGAGGGATGCGGCCGGCCAGCTGTGCTACACGGGCCTGACGAACCGCGGACCCCGCGAGGCCTGGCACATCCTGGCCGGGCTCCCAGAGAGCCCTTACCGAGAGGCCTACCACCGCTGGCACGAGTGCTTTGGGCACCGGCAACGAAGTCTGCCCGCAGGTGAGTGTGGCCCGCCCTGCCGCGGGGACGCCCCCGGCCCCACGCCACAGGGGCGAGCTTGACCTGCCCCCCGCCCCCTGCCCCCCGTGCCCGCAGCCTACACACAACACCTGCGGGAGACGGCCTGGCATGACCCCATCGTCCCCCCCCAGTATGAGAGTACCAACACCCGGTGGGGCAGCACGCTGTGGAAAGACAGGCCCACGCGGGGCAAGGAGTACGGTGAGGCTGGATGCATGCGTGCAGGGGCTACAGGGCACAGGGTCGGGGTGGGAGCAGGGCCAGGGCCACACGGGGTCGGGGTGGGAGCAAGGCCAGGGCCACACGGGGTTGGGGTGGGAGAGGGGCCAGCCGTGCGCTGACAGCTCCTTGGCCCCAGTCATCAACAGGAGCCGATTCGGGGCGGAGCCTCTGTGGCGGGCACCAGACTACGTGCCACACCTGTCGGCGCCCCAGCGGCCACCCTACACGACGCAGAGCTTCCGCCACTGGGGCCTGGGACACAGCCCCTCTACTGGCCAGCGGGCCCTGCCCACCTACATGCCCACTTTCTCATAAAAGTCCTGTTACCCAGCTGGCCCTGGAGCCCTGCGCCGCCCCGGGGGGCTGATGGTCAAGGCAAATCAGCAGGGCCCAGACACACCTGCCCGCCCCGTCCCCCAGGCACACAGGAGCCAGGCCCAGTTGGCACCAGCCAGCAGTTCTTTATTCACACAGCAGGGTCCTCAGAGGACTGGCTAGCCCCCGGCCACGCCCACGGCCACGTCCAGCTTTGCTGGGGCTCCTGGTGGGCCCAGTGGCCAAGGCCGACCTCAGGGGGACTCACTCCTGAGAGAGGGGTGCCAACACACACAGCCCCCGCAGGCAGCCTTGCGCAGACACCCTCATGATCCAGGGCAGCCCTGTGCCAGCGTGAGCTCCAGGGCCTCGCAGCCACTGCACGGAGGGCTCAGGGTCGCTCCTCCAGGTCCCCTGCAAGCCGGGCCGGAGGGGCTGTGAGGGGTGGGAGAGGGCCAGACCCCCACCCTCCCCATGGGGGGACCTGTCACTCCTGGACCCCTGCCCTCCCCATGGACCTGCCACTCACGGTGTCGCAGATGGATGGGCCACAGCATCAGGCTGCATAGGGCCAGGGCGGCCACGACACCCACGCCGCCGGTCACGGCCACCATCACCCAGTGGTAGAAGCCCACGCAGGCCTTACAGCACAGCTCAGAGCTGGGGGGACGGGAGGGCACTGGGTGGACACGCCCCGACGCCAGCCCAAAGCAGGGCCTGCAGTTCCCCCGGCCAGCGGAAGGCCCAGCACCCGCATGCCACAGCCTGGCCACCACCCAGCCTGAGCGCAGATCCCAGACCCTGCTACACCTACCCCCCCGGGGCATGCTCAGCCACCTCCCACAGGCCACCCCACACACGCAACACCCCACACACAAACGGGACATCTCCCACACGGGTCACCCAACACGGGTCACCCCACACATACATGGGCCACCCCACATGGGTCACCCCACACACGGCCACCCCACACACAGGTCACCCCACACACGCAACACCCCACACACAAACAGGACATCTCCCACACGGGTCACCCAACACGGGTCACCCCACAACATGGGTCACCCCACACAAGGATCACCAAACACGTGGATCACCCCACACACGGGTCACCCCACACACGGGTCACCGCACACAAGGGTCACCCCACACATACACGGGACCCCGCTGGCCCGGGCACTCACGGACAGGGGTGCAGGCTTTGGATGGCCATGACAGCCAGCCCGTTGGCCACCTTGTCCGAGAAGCTCATGGCGCCATACACGAAGGCTCCGCTGTGCTGGGGGAGCCGGGTGGGGGGTGCAGGGGTCAGCGCCCGTCCTTGCACACCCTGCACCCTCCGTGTGCACCCCTCACCCCTCCGTGCACACCCGAACCCTCCGTGCACACCCCACACTCTCCATGTGCAACCCACACCCTCCGTGCACACCCCACACTCCGTGCACCCCGCACCTTCCGTGCACCCCGCACCCTCCGTGCACACCCGCACCCTACCGTGTGCGGCCCGATGAGGTCCGCCGTCATGGCCAGCGAGGTGACCAGGATGGTGGCGCAGCCAGCGCCCAGCAGCACGGCCCCCGCGTACACGGCCGCGCCCATGGCGCCCACCAGGGCCGCCCAGGCCGCGAATGCCAGGACCACCAGCAGGCCCAGGAAGTAGGTGAGCTGCGGAGCGCATGCGCAGGTCAGGACGGGCCACGCCCACTCGGACCCAGCCACGGAGGGACCCGCCCACCGCGGACCCACGCCCTCGGAGGCCACGCCCACCTAGGACGTGCTCCCTTGGAGGCCACTCCCACTTGGACCCACCCACCAAAGACCCATTCCCGGGGGGCCACGCCCACTCTGCCCTGCCCAGAGAGGTCACGCCCACCCAGGGCTACATCCCTCCGCAAGCCCCGCCCATTCAAGGCCCCTCCCCAACAAGCCCCGCCCACCTAAGGACACTTCCCCCAGCGTGCCGGGACACCAGGCTCCGCCCCCTCGGCGGCCCCGCCCAGTTAAGGGCCGCCCACCCGCAAGCCCCGCCCCTGGCCAGCCCCGCCCACGGGCTCTGGCCCCGCCCACTCACGTTCCGGCCGAGGCACCTGTTGACCGGCTTCATGAGGAAGGACGCCAAGAAGCCGCTGAGGTACATGACGAGGGGGATGGTGGCGATGAACCTCTGCAGGGAGCGGGGGGCTCCAGGAGCGGCTGGGGGCACCCCAAGACCCCGGGGGGACCCCAAGACCCCCAGGACACCCCAAGGCCCCGGGGACACCCCAAGACCCCCAGGACACCCCAAGACCCCGGGGCATCCCAGGTCCATGTGAGGGCACCCCAAGACCCCTGGGACACCCCAAGACCACCCGAGGCATCCCAGGGCCACCGGGGGTGTCCCAGGGTATACCACGAAACCACTGGGGGTATCCCAAGACCACCCGGGGCATCCCTGGGCCATGTGGGGACACCCCAAGACCACCCAAGGACCCCACCCAGAGGGTCCAGCCCCACCCACCGGGTCCTCCCGCCCCGCCGCGGCCCACGCACCTTGGGCAGGTGGAGAGAGTAGGTGAGGTACATGGCCATGTAGGCCTGGGACAGGTTCACGATGAGTCTGGTGCTCATGTACAGAACGCCCACCTGTGGGGACAGTCCGGGGTCCTCGCGTCCTCCGGGGCAGCCCCCTGCCCACCCCCTGCGCCCCTCCCGGGCAGCCCCCTGCCCACCCCCTGCGCCCCTCCCTCCCGCGCAGCCCCCTGCCCACCCCCTGCACCCCTCCCTCCCGCGCAGCCCCCTGCCCACCCCCTGCGCCCCTCCCGGGCAGCCCCCTGCCCACCCCCTGCGCCCCTCCCGGGCAGCCCCCTGCCCACCCCTTGCGCCCCTCCCGCGCAGCCCCCTGCCCACCCCCTGCACCCCTCCCTCCCGGGCAGCCCCCAGCCCACCCCCTGCACCCCTCCCTCCCGCGCAGCCCCCTGCCCACCCCCTGCGCCCCTCCCGGGCAGCCCCCTGCCCACCCCCTGCGCCCCTCCCGGGCAGCCCCCTGCCCACCCCTTGCGCCCCTCCCGCGCAGCCCCCTGCCCACCCCCTGCGCCCCTCCCTCCCGGGCAGCCCCCTGCGCCCCTCCCTCCCAGGCAGCCCCCTGCCCACCCCTTGCGCCCCTCCCGCGCAGCCCCCTGCCCAACCCTGCGCCCCTCCCTCCCGGGCAGCCCCCTGCCCACCCCCTGCGCCCCTCCCTCCCGGGCAGCCCCCTGCGCCCCTCCCTCCCAGGCAGCCCCCTGCCCAGCCCCTGCGCCCCTCCCTCCCGGGCAGCCCCCAGCCCACCCCCTGCACCCATCCCGGGCAGCCCCCTGCCCACCCCCTGCGTCCCTCCCGGGCAGCCCCCTGCCCACCCTTCAGCAGGGCCCTGGCTGCCAGCCGGCCGGCCCCACCTGGTAGAAGGCCGGCTCCCGCAGCCAGTGCTTCCAGAGCAGCAGCGAGGGCCGGGCCTGCGGGGCCAGCAGGGGGCTCTGCTCATCCGGAGCCTGCACGCTGAGCCCTCGGCGCTCACGGGTGCCCAGGTGGAACAGCAGCGAGAAGACGGCGCCCACGCCCACCACCAGCAGGGACAGGTTCTACGGGCGGGCAGAGGTGGTCAGCAGCAGCGGCTCCTACCGCCCCACGCCCCCACCCCACCCTCAGCGGGGACCCCCAGCTCACCCGGAACACGGGCACGTCCTGCGGGCCCAGCTGGTCACCCACGTCCGGCGTGGGTCCTGGGCCCTTGCTCTGCAGGTGCAGCAGGAGCCAGGCGGCCCCAAACACGGCGATATTGGCCACCACAGTGAAGGCGTACCTGGTGGGCGGGGTGGCCGGGCGCCCTCAGCAGCTGGCCCGGATACCCCAAGGCCACAGGTGCCCCCTCTGTCCCCTGGGGCAACTGTGGAGCCTTGCGTCATGGTCCCCAGCCTGTGAACCATGTGCCCCCCACCCCCCCATGACCTGCAACAGCCTCTGGGGACCCAGGGCTGGGCACCACCCCAAAGCCCCGGAACCCAAGATGCGGCACACAGGGTCCCCTCTCAGAGCCCACCCAGGAAGGTGGGGGTCTGCCTCTCCACCCCCAGGGAGCCCTGCCCTCAGCACCTGAGCTGGGAGCAGAGGGGCAGGTGGAGGGGGAGAGACTCCACGCCTGCCCTGCCCCACGTGGGGACCCACACAGAGCTCCCCGCTTCTGCCCAGCCCGGCCCAGCCCTGGGGATGAAGCAAATCAGTCGCTTCTGAAAATGCTCATGGTACCGGAGACAGCCTCCCTCAAGGCAGGTGGCTGGCAGAGCCCCCCACAGTCCCCGGGCCAGAGTGGGGGAGGTCCTGCCGTGTCCAGGGCGCGGTGTGGGGCGTGGGCAGCAGGAACTGCCATCCTGGCCAGGAGTGGGTCCCTCTGCCGCTCCAGCCGGGGCTCCGCACAGCCGCCCCAGGACGTAGGGGACCCCCAGCCTCCATGGCCCCCAGGGATTAGGGACCCCCAGCTTCCACTGCCCCCTGGGGCTCAGGCAACCCCTGACCACCAAGGTCCCCTGGGAGGCTCAGGGGCCCCCTGACCACCAAGGTCCCCCAGGCTCAGGGACCCCCTGACCACCAAGGTCCCCCGGGGGCTTAGGGACCCCCTGACCACCAAGGTCCCCCAGGCTCAGGGACCCCCTGACCACCAAGGTCCCCCAGGCTCAGGGACCCCCTGACCACCAAGGTCCCCCGGGCTCAGGGGGCCCCTGACGACCAAGGTCCCCCGGGGCTCAGGGACCCCCTGACCACCAAGGTCCTCCGGGCTCCGCGGTCACCCCGCCTCCAGCCTCCACGGCCCACAGTACCTGAGGGCCGTCAGCTCCACCTTCTCGTGGTCACTCGTGACCAGCTCGGGGATGAGGCTGAGGTGGGCGATCTGCGTGGCGGCCCAGCCGAACTGGAAGACCACGATGAAGGGGCCATAGTAGAGGAGGGCAGCCCACTCGGGCGTGGCCGCCCCGCAGCCCAGGCAGGGGCTGAAGATGAAGGGGAAGGAGAGGAGGACGCAGATGGTGCCTGGAGGGAGATGGGAGCAGGGCGCGTGCAGAGGGGGACAGTGAGCTAGGGCGCCGGGTCCGGGCCCTGGGCCGGGGGAGCCCTGCCACTCCGCAGTTGCCTCCCCGAGACCCCAGGAGTCCTTAGAAGCCTGGCTGTCCCCATGGCAACTTCCCCGTTCCATGTCTGAAGGCCCGAAGGGGGTGACACCATTATCCCCATTTTACAGATGAACTCATCGAGGCCTGGGGAGAGAGAGCTGGGGTCCCCCTTTCTCTCCCTGTCTGGAACAGGTGTTGGGGGGAACCCTGGGCTGGTCCCTGCTCGTCAGCTGTACCCACTGGCTCCATCCGACCACAGGCCCTGCCACTGCAGGCCAGGAACTAGGAAATGAAACCACAGAGACCATGGCTCATTCCGCGGAAACTGGGGATTTTGAGGGGGCGCCCTCCCCCCCCACCACCCCCCGGCCAGGGCGGCTCTGAACTGTGGACTCAGCGCCTCTCTGGCACCCAGGCCGGTTAACCATTGCCGGACAGGCCACGCCGTGGGCCCTCAGGCCAATCCCTAGCCACCCAGGGCCTCAACTTCAGACCCTGGAGGAAGCTCCCGGGGCGCAAGGGCAGCCTGGGGGTCTGGCGGCTGAGTGCCACTCACAGCGGAGACCCAGATGGCGCTGCCGCTGCTGGCACCCCGCGGAGTCAGCCAGGGCGAGAAGGGGGCCAGGTTGGCACGGGCCCCTCTCCTGTGCTCCGGCCCAGCCCACAGCTCCGAGAGGGCTGGATAAGGGCAGCAGTGTGCCAACACCCACAGACTTGGGGTGGGGGAAATAGAGAAGTGGGCACCCTGCCAACGTGCCTGCCCTGCAGGCCTTCCGGGGTCTCGGCTGGGCCCTCCCCTCCGCCCCTCCTTGGAAGTCAAGTCTGGAATTTCCACGAGTGGGCCGTGTTGGCTTGGCCTCGGCACTGCCCGGCCTGTGGCACACACAGGAGGCGGGGCAGACGCAGGGCTGGCCGGGGAGCAGGGGAGGCCTGGGCAGGCACACCCACCACCTTATCAGCGCGCACCACCAGGCAAGAGAGTCCCCTAGGCAGGAAGTCAGCCGGCCAGGTGGGGGGCACAGCAGCGCTGACACCCCAGCCCACGCCACGGGAGGCAGCGGGCCAGGTGGGGGGCACAACGGGGCTGACACCCCAGCCCACGCCACGGGAGCCCGCTGGTCAGGTGGGGGGCAGACCAGACACCCCAGCCCACGCCATGGGAGCCCGCTGGTCAGGTGGGGGGGCACAATGGGGCTGACACCCCAGCCCACACCACAGGAGGCAGCAGGTCAGGTGGGGGGCACAACAGGGCTGACACCCCAGCCCACGCCACGGGAGCCCGCTGGTCAGGTGGGGGGCAGACCAGACACCCCAGCCCACGCCACGGGAGGCAGCGGGTCAGGTGGGGGGCAGACCAGACACCCCAGCCCACGAGGGAGCCCGCGGGTCAGGTGGTGGAGAAGGGGGCTCAGACATCTCCCACCCTGGAAGCCAGCAGGTCAGGGGGCGGAGAGCACGGCCTCCACACCCTCCAGTCCCACACCCCATGTACCAGTCTGGACCAGAGACTGGGTGGGGGTGTGGACAGAGTCCTGACCCTGCCTGCTTGGATACGGCCGTCCAGGAAGGGCAGACGGCCAGCACGGGCTGGACCGCGCAGACTGACAGGTCCATCCCGGGGAGGGCTCGGGGTTTACGGTGGAGGCTAGGCCTGTCGCACGGAGGGGGCTCCCGATGGGGAAAGGGGGTCGGCTCACGGGTCAGGCAGGGGATGCTGGGCAGCGGGGGACAGCCACGGGGACAGCACGGGGCCGGCCCGGGCAGGGGGGCGCTTACCGACCAGATGCCAGGCCTTGCGCGGGCCGTAGCGGACGCAGCGTCCGGCGGCGCGGTCGGCCTCGTAGCCCACGAGCGGCGTGCACAGCCCGTCGGCCACCTGGCCCAGCAGCAGCAGCAGGCCGGCGCCGCGCGAGCTGTAGGAGCGCACGGAGTGCAGGTAGAGCAGCAGGTAGGTGAACCACATGGACGCGCACAGGTCGTTGAGGAAGTGGCCCACGGCGTAGCTGAGCCGGGCGGCCAGAGTCAGCGGCCTCGGGGTGCCCCCCGTGCCGGCCGGCAGCGGCGGCGGCCCCGGGCCCATGGCGGGCAGCGCCCCGCGATCCGCCCCGTGCGCCCCGCGCCCCGAGGTGGCCTCTGCGCCCGCCGCGCCCACCGGGAAATTGAGGCCGCGCCGGGGAGCGACGGCCGTCTCCGCCAATCGGGCCCGTGCGCCCGGGGCTCGGAGCCAATGGGCAGCGCGCAGGGCGTGGACGCGCGGCTGGGCGGGTCCTAGCGCCGGGCGGGCAGCCGGGGAGGGGTGCGCGCCCTGGGGTCCCCCAGCCGGGGAGGGGTGCGCGCCCTGGGGTCCCTCAGCCGGGGAGGGGTGCGCGCCCTGGGGTCCCCCAGCCCGGGAGGGACGCGCCCTGGGGTCCCCCAGCCGGGGAGGGGTGCGCGCCCTGGGGTCCCCCAACCGGGGAGGGGTGCGCGCCCTGGGGTCCCCCACCCTCACCCCCAGCCCGGGAGGGGGACGTGCCCTGGGGTCCCCCAGCCGGGATCGGGGGTCCCTGGGGCTCCAATTCCCCGACCCGATAGGGGGCGAGATGCGTGGTCGAAGAAGGGACGGGAGTTTTGAGTTTCGAGGAGGTGTGGGGGACTCTTGGTCCTGGGCCACCTCGGGTAGCGGGGACTTCATAGCCCCGGGGAGACCCCACACGGAGCGCGTGCTCCTCCCAATTAGTGACTCATTAGGAGTAATAATGGGATAATCGCACCCTCATAGCCGTCCCCGCAGGCCCCACGTGGCCTCTGAGTCAGGTGAGCGCCCCTTGGCCTCGCCGCCCACACCGCCATCACCAGATGCGGTTTCAGTTTCTGCACCGGGTGGGCGCCCCTGCCCCCCCCAACCTCCTCAGAACTTGGAAACTTGGGGGGCTGGCCTCCTGAACGCCAGGCCCTGGGGCGCCACCGGCCTGCCACCCCATCCTGGGCGAGTCCCTTCCACCGAGCCTCAGTCTGCCCGGCTGTAGGATGGGCTCTGGGGTGTGTTAAAATCCCAGCTGTTCCACTTCCCATCAGGCTCCCTGCTAAGATGCCTGGACCCCCACTTCCACGGGGCAGCCCGAGGAGGTCCTGGCTCCCACTGGCCCAGCTCTGGGGAGTGGACCAGCTGATCCCTGAACCGCCTGCGGGGGGTAGGAGCCCACCCAGGCTCTCCGATAGCGGGTCAGGGGACACCCCAGGCTCTCCAATGGCCAGGGCAGGGGGACACCCCAGGCTCTCCAATGGCCAGGGCAGGGAGACACCCCAGGCTCTCCGATGGCCGGGGCAGGGGGACACCCCAGGTTCTCGGATGGCCAGGGCAGGGGGACACTCCAGGCTCTCGGTTGGCAGGGGCAGGGGACACCCCCAGGCTCTCCGATGGCCAGCCAGGGGCAGGGGGACACCTCTGGGGCACCTGCCTGCCTGGGAGGGTGTTGGATCCCCCTTGAAGGGGGCTAACTTGTTTGCTAAGATTGATTGATCAATCAATCGATTTGAAAGGCTAGAGCAGCTGGCACCGGGAGCTGCCAGGTCACGGGTCCTGGCCCGGTACCTCCCACTGGCCCAAGACAGCACGCCTTCGGCCCGTCTGGGTCCCTGCTGCGTCTGTCCAGTGCCTGGGCAGGACAGGTCGAGGCCGGCTGACCACAGCCACCAGCGGTGCTTCCCCGGCCTGGAGCGGCCCACGAGGCATGGGCCTCAGGCACGGGGCCAGGCAGGGCAGGGCAGATGAGAGATAGGGCGCCCAACCCCAGTGGGGCGATAAGAGCTGTGTGGCCTCTTCCATTCATTTCTCCATCACAAGGTGCCCTGGAGGCCACCAGGCCCTCGAGCCCCAGGATGGCCAGCGGCTGGAGGACGGGACCTGCGGGGCAGGAACCTGGGGGGGGCCCACGGCAATGGCTCAAATGACTGATCCTTCCCTTACAAGTGCCAGGACCCCACAGGGCCGCTGGTTCGTGTCCCAGCAGCCCCACTTCCCATCCAGCTCCCTGCCTGTGGCCTGGGAAAGCAGTGGAGGACGGCCGAGAGCCTTGGGACCCTGCACCTGCGTGGGAGACCCAGAAGAAGCTCCTGGCTCCTGGCTTTGGATCAGCTCAGCTCTGGCCATTGGGGCCACTTGGAGAGTGAATCAGCAGATGGAAGATCTTCTTCTCTGTCTCCTTTCTGAAAATCTGACTTTCTAAGAAAAATAAATCCTTAAAAAAGATTTTAAAGAAGCTGGTTAGGCAGGCTGTGGATGGGGTGGGCGGGGCCTGGGCCTAAGCCAGCTTGCCACCCTAGCCGGGCTACCGCTCAGCTGACACCTGACCTGCCGCCAGGGCTGGGGGGCGACCGCTGGGGATCCGGCCGGCAGCCTTTGATGTCCCCGCAGTGTCCCAGCCGCCTTGGACACGGACGCCGAGCTGGCCGCGTCCTGCCTCGCGTGGCTGGAGATCGGATGTCCCAGCGGGCGCCGTGCAGCCCCAGGGCTGGCGCGCGGAGGGAAGGTGGGGTGCCCCCCCATTCCGGCTGGCTTTGATGGACGTGTCAGCTCCCCGGAAGCCTCCTCAGATCTGAGAGAGACCGAGCCAGCTGGGGTCACAGCTAGGTGGCCCACCAGGAAGCCACAATGCTCTATTTCATTCCCACTTCCCTGGCCAGCTGAGGGCTGGGGGAGATGGAGCGTCTGCCCGGCCCTGCACCCTCGTGGGGAGCCTCAGTGGAGCCCCCAGCCTCTGCCCGGCCCTGCGCCCTCGTGGGGAGCCCAGACTGAGCCACCCGCCTCTTCCCGGCCCTGCGCTCTTGTGGGGAACCTCAGTGGAGCCCCCGCCTCTTCCCGGCCCTGCACCCCCTGTTGGGAGCCCCGGATGCGGCCTCTTGCCTTTGCCAGACAATGTGTGTGTTAGGCGAGTGCTGGGCGCCCATCCTCGGACCTAATTAGGAAGCAGGGACCGTGGGGACGGCAGACGGGTGAGGTCATGGGGCAGCTGCAGCATGACGCACGCCCTCACGAGGCGACACTGGGACACTGACTGAGTGGGGGGACAGCCTGTGCGCCCACAGGCTTGGCTGGAGGTGACCCGGCCACGGCCAGTGGCTCCCTGCTTGCGCACACCCGGGGAAGCAACACCGCTGGCCACACACCCACCAGGCCTTCGTGTGCCAGCAGGGTGCCCGCTTCATGTGTGTGTGTGTGACCGTATGTGTGGGACCCTCTGCGTGTGGGACCCTGTGTGTGTGTGTAGGGGACCCTGTGCGTTAGTGACCCTGTCTGTGTGTGACCCTGTGTGTGTGTGACCCTGTGCATTAGTGACCCTGTGTGTGTGTGACCCTGTGCATTAGTGACCCTGTGCATTAGTGACCCTGTGTGTGTGTGTGACCCTGTGTGTGTGTGAGACCCTGTGCATTAGTGACCCTGTGTGTGTGTAACCCTGTGTGTGTGTGAGACCCTGTGTGTGTGTGTGTGACCCTGTGCATTAGTGACCCTGTGCATTAGTGACCCTGTGTGTGTGTAACCCTGTGTATGTGTGAGACCCTGTGTGTGTGTGTGTGACCCTGTGCATTAGTGACCCTGTGCATTAGTGACCCTGTGTGTGTAACCCTGTGTGTGTGTGAGACCCTGTGTGTGTGTGTGTGACTGTGTGTGTGTGACCCTGTGTGTGTGTGACCCTGTGCATTAGTGACCCTGTGTGTGTGTGACCCTGTGCATTAGTGACCCTGTGTGTGTGTAGGGGACCCTGTGTGTGTGGTCAGTTTCTATGGCAACACCAGCCTGGCCATCACTTCCCCAGCCCCCGCCGTGCTGAGGCTGACCCAGCCGAGCTGCCCACGCCCTGGCCAGGAGACCCAGGGGCAGCTCCCTCCTGCTGAGAGCTGACGCGGACAGACCCCCGCACACGGGACATGGTCGCCAGCACCCCGAGCCCCGGGTGTCCAGGCGGGTCCAGCACCCCGAGCCCCGGGTGTCCAGGCGGGTCCAGCACCCCGAGCCCCGGGTGTTCAGGCGGGTCCAGCACCCCGAGCCCCGGGTGTCCAGGCGGGTCCAGCACCCCGAGCCCCGGGTCCCCGGCGGGTCCAGCACCCCGAGCCCCGGGTGTTCAGGCGGGTCCAGCACCCCGAGCCCCGGGTGTCCAGGCGGGTCCAGCACCCCGAGCCCCGGGTGTCCAGGCGGGTCCAGCACCCCGAGCCCCGGGTGTCCCCGGACCCCGCCGTGGAGGGGCCGTCAGGGCGGCTGCAGCCCGGAGCACACGCAGCGGGAAGCTCGCCCCTGGTTCTGCCTCCCAGGGCTGCGGTCCGCGGGGTGACCAGGGCCTGCAGGCCGCGCGGTGCAGCCCGAGCAGGGCGCGCGCTGGCCCTTTAAGAGGCCCCGACGAGGGGCTGGGCCCGCCCCCTCTTCCGCCCCGAGCGCCGCCGATTGGCCCCGAGCGCGGCCGAGCGCAGCCGAACTTGACGCACCGCCCGCAGCCTCCTCGGTCCGCCTCCCCGACGCGACGCTCCGGCCGCTTCAGCCAATCGCGGCTCGTCGCGCCGACGCTCATCTGCATGGCCACGCCTCGGAGGCTGCGCCGCAGCCAATAGGAGTGCCGGGACAGCTGCGGGAGGCGGGGCGGGCAGGGCGCTTGGTTGGAGCGGCGCGGCCCGTGGAAGGTCCGGGAAAGTTTGTGTGGAGGTGAAAACTCGGGGTGCGCGGGGCCGGGGGACCCCGAGACCGGGGGGACGGGCCGGGGGGACGGGGGGGACGGGGCCGGGAACACAGGGGGACCCCGAGATCCAGGGGGACGGGCCGGGGGGACGGGACAGGAACACGGGGGGGACGGGGCAGGAACACAGGGGGACCCCGAGATCCAGGGGGACGGGCCGGGGACACGGGGGGACCCCGAGACCCGCGAGGACGGCCCTGGACTCAGGCTGGACACCCCAAATCCCGGCGGATGACCCCGAACCCCGAACCCCACTGGGCGCCCTGGGCCTGCGTGGCCCTCACGCTGTCTGCCTTGCAGGTCCAGCCGAGCGGCCATGTCCCAGGGCCCCAGGCAGGCCGTCCCGTGAGTGACCTCCTGCCTGCGACCCTGACCTGCGACCCCCGTGCCCCCTGACCCCATGTCTAACCTCTGCCCCCCGACCCCACATCCCCCGCTGACCCCTTGTCCCCTGACCCCATGTCTAACCTCTGCCCCCCGACCCCACATCCCCCGCTGACCCCGTGTCCCCTGACCCCATGTCTAACCTCTGCCCCCCGACCCCGTGTCCCCCGCTGACCCCGTGTCCCCTGACCCCATGTCTAACCTCTGACCCCCGACCCCACATCCCCCGCTGACCCCTTGTCCCCTGACCCCATGTCTAACCTCTGCCCCCCACCCCACATCCCCCGCTGACCCCGCGCCCCCTGACCCCATGTCTAACCTCTGTCCCCCTGACCCCGTGTCCCCCGCTGACCCCGTGTCCCCTGACCCCATGTCTAACCTCTGTCCCCCTGACCCCGCGTCCCCCGCTGACCCCGTGTCCCCTGACCCCATGTCTAACCTCTGACCCCCTGGCCCCGCGTCCCCGCTGACCCCGTGTCCCCTGACCCCATGTCTAACCTCTGCCTCCCTGACCCCACGTCCCCCGCTGACCCCGTGTCCCCTGACCCCATGTCTAACCTCTGACCCCCTGGCCCCGCGTCCCCGCTGACCCCGTGTCCCCTGACCCCATGTCTAACCTCTGACCCGCTGACCCCACATCCCACTGACCATACGTTCCCTGACCCCACGTCTTGTTGACCCCACGTCCCCTGACCTCATGTCCCCTGACTCTACATTCCCTGCTGACCACATGTCCCCTGACCACATGTCCGCTGCTGATCCCGTGTTCCAGACCCCTTATTCCCTGATCCCATGTCCTCCACTGACCCTACATCCCTCCTGACCCCACTTGCCCCACTGACCCCATGTCCCCTGACTCCCTGACCCCATGTCCCTGACCCCTGTCCCTGACCCTGACCCCGTGTCCCTGACCCCATGTCCCCTGACCCCGTGTCCCTGACCCCTGACCCTGACCCCATGTCCCCTGACCCCATGTCCCTGACCCGCATCCCCCGCCTCAGGCCCGCGGGCAGCAGGGCTCCGGGCCCCCACGGCTTTGTGGTTCCGGTCAAGCAGGAGCGTGACCCTCGGCCGGGAGAGAAGGGGCCTGCTGAGGAGGAGGTGAGCCCCGCCCCAGAGGCCCCGCCCACCAGGAGGCCACACCCCGGGATCCCCGCCTACCAGGAGGCCCCGCCCATGTGGAGGCCACACCCCTAGGGCCTAAGCACAGCCCCTCACTGCCCATGCCCTGGCCCCGCCCCACTGACTCGTCCCTCACTGACCACACCTCTCACTGACCACGCCCTCCTGCTCCTCGCTGGCCACGCCCTGACCCTCTGACCAGGCCCACATTGCTGACTCTGCCTGCCCACTGGCCATGCCCCCATTGACCATGCCCTGCCCACTGACTCCGCCCTCCCGTCCACTGACCACGCCCTCCCACTTACCCTGCCCTGCCCACTGACCCCACTCTCCCATCTGCTGACCCCACCCTCTGACCCTGCCCTGCCCTGCCCATTGACCACGCCCTCCCGCTGACCACGCCCTCCACTGACTCCACCCTCCACTGACTCCACCCTCCCACTGACCACACCTTCCCATCCACTGAACACACCCTCCCGCCTGCCCAGGCTGACCCCGCCCCTGTCTGCTGACCCCGCCCTCCCACTGACCCCACCCTCTGGTCTGCTGATCCCGCCCTCTGACCATGCCCTGCCCACTGACCACGCCCTCTGTTGACCACGCCCTCCCACTGACCCCACCCTCCCGTCTGCTGACCCTGCCCTCCCGCTGACCACGCCCTCTGTGGCCCCGCCCCGGCCCCGCCCAGCCCGTCAAGAAGCGCGGCTGGCCCAAGGGCAAGAAGCGGAAGAAGGTGCTGCCCAATGGGCCCAAGGCGCCGGTCACCGGCTACGTGCGCTTCCTCAACGAGCGGCGGGAGCAGATCCGCACGCGCCACCCCGACCTGCCCTTTCCCGAGATCACCAAGATGCTGGGCGCCGAGTGGAGCAAGCTGCAGCCGGCCGAGAAGCAGGTGGGCGCGGGGGGAGGGCCTCGGTGGGTGCAGGGAGATCCTGGGGGTGCAGGGAGACCCCGGGGGTGCAGGGAGACCCCAGGGAGGGCGCAGGGAGACCCTCGTGGGTGCAGGGAGACCCCGGGGGGTGCAGGGAGCCCCTCAGTGGGTGCAGGGAGACCCCAGGGGTGCAGGGAGACCCTAGGGAGGGCGCAGGGAGACCCTCGTGGGTGCAGGGAGACCCCGGGGCTGCAGGGAGACCCCAGGGAGGGCGCAGGGAGACCCCGGGGGTGCAGGGAGACCCCAGGGAAGGTACGGGGAGCCCCTTGGTGGGCCCAGGGAGGGCCTGGGGTTGCCCCACCGCCTTGCTCCAGCGCCCCCGCCCGCCCCCAGCGGTACCTGGACGAGGCGGAGCGGGAGAAGCAGCAGTACATGAAGGAGCTGCGCGCCTACCAGCAGTCAGAGGCCTACAAGGTGTGCGCCGAGCGGCTGCAGGAGAAGAAAATCAAGAGAGGTGGGCAGGGGTGCAGGGAGCGGGGCTGTGGGGTGCAGGGTGGGGCTGTGGGTGCAGGGGTGGGGCTGTGGGGTGTGGGGCTGTGGGTGCATGGTAGGACTTGGGGTGCAGGGGTGGGGCTGTGGGTACAGGGATGGGGCTGTGGGTACAGGGGTGGGGCTGTGGGTGCAGAGAGCGGGGCTGTGGGTGCAGGGCTGGGGCTGACCCTCCCCTCTCCTGTCCCCCAGAGGACTCGGGCTCCCCCGGCCTCCTCAGCGCGGTGCTCAATGGACACAAGGTGAGCATCCGGACCAGGGGAGCCGCCCAGAACTGTCTGGAAGCTTCCAGGCCTCCAGTGGCGGGGGCAGCCTGGGGGCTGGGGGGCTCCCTGCACCCCAGGACACTGACCCTGGCCTGGGGAGCAGTGGTGTCGGGGTGGGGGCTGTGCCCACAACATGCCCCGTTCCTCCATCCCAGCCCGGGGACTGCGATGGGCTGTCCACGTTCGATGTGCCCATCTTCACCGAGGAGTTTCTGGACCAAAACAAAGGTGGGCGTCCAGGGGAGGGTGGGCGTCCTGGGTGGGTGGGCGTCCAGGGGTGGGTGGGCGTCCCCTGTGCGTGGGCGTCCAGGGGAGGGTGGGCGTTCAGGGGAGGGTGGGCGTCCTGGGTGGGTGGGCGTCCTGGGGAGGGTGGGCGTCCAGGGGAGGGTGGGCATCCTGGGTGGGTGGGCGTTCAGGGGAGGGTGGGCGTCCTGGGTGGGTGGGCGTCCTGGGGAGGGTGGGCGTCCTGGGTGGGTGGGCGTCCAGGAGAGGGTGGGCGTCCTGGGTGGGTGGGCGTCCTGGGGAGGGTGGGCGTCCAGGGGAGGGCACCGGGCCTGGGCTGTGGCGTGAGCAGGCCTGACCATCCCTGCAGCGCGCGAGGCTGAGCTGCGGCGCCTGCGCAAGATGAACGTGGCCTTCGAGGAGCAGAACGCGGTGCTGCAGCGGCACACGCAGAGCATGAGCAGCGCGCGGGAGCGCCTGGAGCAGGAGCTGGCGCTGGAGGAGCGGCGCACGCTGGCACTGCAGCAGCAACTGCAGGCCGTGCGCCAGGCGCTCACCGCCAGCTTCGCCGCGCTGCCCGTGCCCGGTGCGTCGGGGCGGGGGCAGCGCGGGAGCCGGTCCATGTTCGTCCGGGGGGCTCGTCCCGGCCCTGCCCTGCCCTGCCGGGAGCCCCCGCCCTGCTCGGGTGGCCCATCCCCTCCCCAGCGACCCTACCTCCCTGGCCTGGCTGACCCTCTGACCCGGTCCCTGCCACCCACAGGCACGGGCGAGACGCCCACGCTGGGCACCCTTGACCTGTACATGGCACGGCTGCACGGTGCCATTGAGCGTGACCCCACGCGCCACGAGGCCCTCATTGCCCGCATCAAAGAGATCCTGGCTCAGGTGGCCAGGTGGGTACCTCGTGGGGCCCTGGGGTCTGTGGGCCGCGCGCTGGGAGGCGCAGGGCTGTGAGTGGGGAGCTCACGCGCCCTGCCCTCTCCTGCAGCGAGCACCTGTGAAGGGGAACCTGGGGCAGCCCCTTCCCACAGCCGCCCACGGAGCAGAGGCTGCGGTCTGCTGTGGGGGTCCGCTACGGGGACCAGGCCCCGTCCTGCACCTTGGGGCTCCAGCCCCCCGAGACTAAGCTCCCCCCAGGCACCGGTTCCTGGGTCACCTGACGGGGCAGGGGGTGGAGGGGGCACACGAGTGCCCACCCCCAGGCGGGGACAGGGGGCTCGCTCTGGCTGTGCCTCCCTGGCACCTGGAGGACTCCGCCTTCCTCACCCTGGGGTGCCCACCGGGAGTGGGGGTGCTGGTGCTGACGGGGCGACGGGCTCCACCCACTGCGCAATAAAGCTGTGGGCATTTCCTTCATGGCTGTGTCTGTTTCTGGGGGTGTGCCCGGGGGGCCCCCACACCTCTGCCCCCAGCTCAGGTGTGAGACACTGCAAGCTCGCCCAGGGAGCGTGGGACAGACAGCCGCCCCGCTTCCCCACGGCATCCGTGTCCCCACCCCAGCCCCGCAACCCTGGGGCCGCGCTCAGGTGCCCCATGCCAGGGCGCTTTTCAGCACGGCTGGCTGGCATCCAGGACGCCCACCATCTTGTGTTGCCCCACAGAGCGGCCCACCCCTCCCGGTCGGGCACTCCCCTGCCGGGGCCTCTGGCGGCCAGTGGGGAGTGAACCAGCCGAGGCCAGACTCTCCGTGCCTTTCCTGTAAGTGAATGGAAGCAGTTTGCGGAATCCCTTGGCCCGCAGCCCACGCGCTGGGGGACGGGTTTCCTCCCCGCCTGGGCCTCGGCTGCTCCCAGGCCTTATTAGGCAAGCGGGCGGCACAGGGAGTTAGTGGAGATGAGCTCATGGCCGGCCAGGAGGGCGTAGGCGACCCTTCCAAGTCGGTCCACACACAGTGCCCGAACGTGACCGTGGGGCGGACGCCAGGCGCAGGCGGGTCGGTGGGCCGGAAGCCCCCGTGGATGTCACCTGTGTGCCGGAACTGGGGCTGTGAGGGACACGCGGCCGGCCCCGGGTCACAGCAGCATTGATGCATCGCTATGAGACACGTGTCAGGCTGTCCCCAGCCCTGGGGTGGACACTGGCCACCAGGACGCTCCCCCCGCACGGCAGCACAGCGACAGGGGGCTCAGCTAGTCACAGCACTGCACCCCGTGTCACGCGCTACGGAGGGGGCAGCAGGTCCGTGGCCCCACAGCCATGTGGGAGCCCCCCGATGGAGCTCCCCCCGGCCCTGCTCGCCCGCTGCAGCAAAGCTGCATCTCAGCAAAGCAAAACTAAGTGGAAAGAAATCTTTCCAGGAACTTTTTAAAGGAATCCTTTATTATTATCGATAACACAGATGTTGCATCTGCTGGTGACTTCCCAAATAGCCACAATGACCTGAGGGGACACGGGCGGGGCCTGCGTGAGGCTAAAGCAGGGAGCTCCATCAGGGTCCCATGGGTGCCGGCGCCGCGGGAACGGGGGCTGAGCAGGGTGCAGGTTAGCGGGGCCTGGAAGGAAGGAGGAGCAGCTGGGACTCGAACTGGTGGACTGTTACAGCAGCTACACTCACTGCCAGCAGTGTGTGTGTGTGGGCTGTCCAGGGGTTCCTGTGTGTGTGTGTGTGTGTGTGACTGTCCAGGGGTTCCTGTGTGTGTGTGTGTGTGTGTGTGGCTGTCCAGGGGTTCCTGTGTGTGTGTGTGTGTGTGTGTGTGTGTGAGACTGTCCAGGGGTTCCTGTGTGTGTGTGTGTGTGTGTGAGACTGTCCAGGGGTTCCTGTGTGTGTGTGTGTGTGACTGTCCAGGGGTTCCTATGTGTGTGTGTGGGGGGGCTGTCCGGGGGTTCCTGTGTGTGTGTGTGTGTGTGTGTGTGAGGGGGGCTGTCAGGGGTTCCTGTGTGTGTGTGTGTGTGTGTGTGTGTGTGAGGGGGGCTGTCAGGGGGTTCCTGTGTGTGTGTGTGTGTGTGTGTGTGTGGGGGGGCTGTCAGGGGTTCCTGTGTGTGTGTGAGGGGGGCTGTCCGGGGGTTCCTGTGTGTGTGTGTGTGTGTGTGTGTGTGTGTGTGTGTGTGTGTGTGACCAGGGGTTCCTGTGTGTGTGTGAGGGGGGCTGTCAGGGGTTCCTGTGTGTATGGGGGCTGTCAGGGGTTCCTGTGTGTATGGGGGCTGTCAGGGGTTCCTGTGTGTATGGGGGCTGTCAGGGGTTCCTGTGTGTGTGTGTGTAGCGTGCTGTCCAGGGGTTCCTTGTGTGGTGGGATCCTTGGTGTGGTGGGGACAGAGGTCATTACTGGGGTGAAGGGATGGGGACCCTGTGTGTAGGGGGTCCTTGCAGGGCTGAGGGCGGAGGTCACGGGGTGGGGGTTCCCTCCTCTTGCACAGGCTCCTTGTTTGCCAGTCTTGTTACCAAGCCGTGGCCCAGGTCCCCGGGGAGGGCGCAGCTGGCCCCGGCAGGGCCCCCGGTCCCCGCGGTATCACCTTCCCCCCCAGGCATCGGGTTCCCGGATCCCCTTACCCCAGGGGCGGCTCGGCTGTCGCACTGGGCCAGGGGGCGGGGAGGCCGGCTGCAGGAAGTGGCAGATCCGGAGGCAGCGGCGGCCGAGGCCCCTGGTGGGTGGCGGAGCTTCCCGCGGCCATGGAGAGCCCTGCGCCCCCCGAGGCCCCGCGCGCGCCCCCCGACGCCCCCGCCGCGCCCCGCGCCCGCCCGCGCCTCGTCTTCCGCACGCAGCTGGCGCACGGCAGCCCCACGGGCAAGATCGAAGGCTTCACCAACGTCCGCGAGCTCTACGCCAAGATCGCCGAGGCCTTCGGCATCGCGCCCACCGAGGTGAGCGTCCCCCCCACCCGGGGACCTGGGGCCTGGACAGTTGGGGGGCCCCCCCAGCACCCCGGCTCCAGGCTGCAGTGCCACCCGCTCCCCATGGCTCTGGGGGGACACCCCGTCCAGCCCTGCGCTCTCCCTGCGGGTCCCTGGGTCTGCTGGACCGGGCGTAGCTCCCAGCCTCAGGGACCCCTCGGCGGCTCCAGGGCGGCGGTGTGGGGGCGTCGTGGTCTCCAGGGGCCGCCGGCAGGTCCTCGCCCCTCCCCAGGACCTGCCGAGGTCCCCGCCGGGCGTCCAGGGTCGGGGTACAGGGGTCTAAGCCTGGGGGGGGGTTGCTGGCAGGTGCCTGAGCGTGCGTCCCCCACCCCTGCACGCAGATCCTCTTCTGCACGCTCAACAGCCACAAGGTGGACATGCAGAAGCTCCTGGGCGGCCAGATCGGCCTGGAGGACTTCATCTTCGCCCACGTGCGCGGCGAGACCAAGGAGGTGGAGGTCACCAAGACGGAGGACGCGCTCGGGCTGACCATCACGGACAACGGGGCGGGCTACGCCTTCATCAAGGTGTGCAGAGTGGGGACCCTGCCCTGGGGTGCTGACCCTGCCTTGGGTGCTGACCTGCCCTGGAGTGCTGACCACACCTTGGGGTGCTGACCCTGCCCTGGGTGCCTGACCACACCCTGGGTGCCTGACCACACCCTGGGGTGCCTGACCACACCCTGGGGTGCTGACCTGCCCTGGGGTGCTGACCTGCCCTGGATGCCTGACCACACCCTGGGTGCTGACCTGCCCTGGGTGCTGACCTGCCCTGGGTGCTGACCTGCCCTGGGTGCTGACCCCGCACCCGTTCCCACAGAGAATCAAGGAAGGCAGCATCATCAACCGCATCGAGGCGGTGTGCGTGGGCGACAGCATCGAAGCCATTAACGACCACTCCATCGTGGGCTGCCGGCACTACGAGGTGGCTCGGATGCTCCGGGAGTTACCCAAGAGTCAGCCCTTCACCCTGCGCCTCGTGCAGCCCAAGCGGGCCTTTGGTGAGGCCCCCCCAGACCCGGGCGAGGGGGCGGAAGGTTCTAGATGCAAGGCGGGTGTGCGTATGCAAGGCGGGTGTGCGTGTGTTGGGGGGGGGTCCTTCTCCAGGTCACCGCAGAGGGAACACACAGCCAGGCAAGAGGCCATGAGCTGGGAGACGAGCCTGGCTGGCAGGTTGCTTGCAGGATCTGATGTTTTCTAGAAAGTTCCAGAAACTTCTAGAATGCTGCTTTCCAAAGCAAAGCCAACCCGCGCCGGGTCCAGGGGTGAGATAAGCAGGGGGAAAATGCCACCTGAGATGCCCGTATTGCATGTCGGAGCTCCTGGTCCCGTTCCCGGCTCCCTGCCGACCCACAGCCTGGGGAGACGGTGCTGATGGCTCCTGCACCCACACGGGAGACCCAGAGCCGCCCTGCCGGGCCCAGCGCGCCTGGGCATCTGGGAGTGAATCCGCAGATCAGTTTCTAAGATATATATATATAATTTTTAAGAAATAGTGTCTGTGTGAGAGAGAGGAGCTGGCTGTGGCGTCCCCCAGGCCTCAGGGACATTGCACCCCATCCTCCTCTCCGACGGGGTGACCTGCCACCCCCACTCTAGCCAGGAGCGCCTCCCGGTCCTGCACGTCCCCCCCCCCCCGCCCCCTGCTCAGCCCCACGACGGCTCTGGTTCCATTTAGGCCAGCAGGCGCGTGCTCCTCCCTCCCCAGCGAGCGACCTTCTAGAACATTCCTCCCGGGCACTCACTCGGAGCGCCTGGTGGGGCTGGGGAACGGGCTGGGTGTGAGGGGCCCCCCGAGGGTCAGGGCCAGCCCATTCTCCCAGGGCAGACGTTTCTAGAACACTGAGCTGCAGCACAGGGCTTTCGCCTTCCCTCCCAGACGGTTAGCTTGTTCATTATTTATTCACTTGAATTTCACCTGCTGGTCGGCTCCCCCGGTGCTGGGCCAGGAGCACAGCCAGGCGCCCCATCTCCCCCGTGGGGGTGGCCAGGGACCCCGACACCCGGGCTGTCCACTCCGGAGAGCTGAGTGTCCGGGTGCAGACTGCCTCCCGCCTCGGGTGGGCAGAAGGTTCTAGAACAGCCGTGGTGGTGGGGGGGCCCCTGCTTCGTCCCCTCAGATATGATCGCTCAGCGGCACCGCAGCAGCAAGGGGCCCACGGAGGCCAAGGTGGCCAGTGGCAGGGAGACGCTGCGGCTTCGCGCCGGCGGCACGGCCACCGTGGAGGAGGTGGTGAGTGAGGGGCCGGGCTGGGAGTGGGGGTGTGCACCCCTGGGTGGGTGGGGGCCAGGGGGGCAACGGGGCGCCCCTCACGGGCCAGGGGGGCAACGGGGCGCCCCTCACCCCCTCACCCCTTCATTTCCTCACCCGGCCCTGGCGCCCCTCACCCCCTCACCCCTTCATTCTCTCACCCCCTCACTCCCTCACCCCCTCGTCCCCTCACCCCCTCACCCCCTTGCCCCCTCGTCCCCTCACCCCCTCGCCCCCTAACCCCATCACCCCTCACCCCCTCACCCCTCGTCCCCTCACCCCCTCGCCCCCTCGCCCCTCACCCCCTCATCCCCTCACCCGGCCCTGGCGCCCCCAGCCCAGCGCGTTCGAGGAGGAGGCCTCGCAGAAAGTGGATGAGCTGCTGGAGAGCTACATGGGCATCCGGGACCCCGAGCTGGGTAAGGGGCCAGGGTAAGCTGGGGGGCGCCCCCGGGGGAGGCTGGGCCAGGGACCCCCCGGCCCCCGCACCGCCACCACGGGCTCCCGTCCCCCGCAGCGGCCACCATGGTGGAGAGCGCCAAGAAGACGGCCAGCGTGCGGGAGTTTGCGCGCTGCTTGGATTCCGTCTTGGGCGAGTTTGCCTTCCCGGACGAGTTTGTGGTGGAGGTGTGGGCCGCCATCGGCGACGCCAGGGAGGCCTGCGGGTAGAGCGGGCCAGCAGGGGGCGCACGGCCGGGCAGGAGAACCGGGGGCCGGAGGCCACGCCCCGCGGAGAGGCCACGCCCCGCGGAGAGGCCACGCCCCGTGGGGAAGCCACGCCCCGCGGAGGGGCCACGCCCCGCGGAGAGGCCACGCCCTGCCCCAAGACCACGGCCCAGTCCAGAGCCACGCCCCGAGCACAGGCCACGCCCCCCTGTGCAGAGGGCACGCCCCACTCCAAGACCACGCCCCGCACAGAGGACACGCCCCGCACATGGGCCATGCCCTGTCCCAAGACTATGCCTCATGTGGAGGCCACGCCCCGTGCAGAGGCCACGCCCTGCACAGAGGACACGCCCCATGTGAAGGCCACACCCTGTGCAGAGGCCACACCCCATTCCAAGCCCATGCCCCACACAGAAGACACGCCCCATGCAGAGGCCACATCCCACTCCAAGACCACATCCCGAGCACAGGCCACGCCCTGCTCCAAGACCACGCCCCCAGCACAGGCCATGCTCCACCCAGAGGCCACGCCCAGATCACAGGCCCCACCCCACTCCAAGACCACACCCGGAGCACAGGCCACGCCTCATGCGGAGACCCCGCCCTCTGCAGAGGTCATACCCTGCAAGGAGGCCCCGCCCCACTCCAGGACCACGCCCTGCAAGGAGGCCACGCCCCAGTCCCAGATCACGCCCGCTGATGAGGCCACAGCCCCGTCCAAGGCCCTGCCCAGCTCCAAGACCACGCCCCACCACAGAGCTGTGGACAGCCCGCCCAGCCACATGACCACACTCAGCCCCAAGGTCAGCGGGGTCAGGTCTGAGGTCAGTGGGGTCAGGCCTGAGGTCAGTGGGGTCAGCCGCAAGGTCACCAGGGTTAGCTCCAAGGTCAGCGGGGTCAGTCCTGAGGTCAGCGGGGTCAGACACAAGGTCAGTGGGGTCCATCCTGAGGTCAGCGGGGTCGGCCACAAAGTCAGTGGGGTCAGCCACAAGGTCAGCAGGGTCAGCTGCAAGGTCAGCGGGGTCAGTCCTGAGGTCAGTGGAGTCAAGCCTGAGGTCAGCGGGGTCAGCCCCAAGGTCAGTGGGGTCAGTCCTGGGGTCAGTGGGGTCAGCCCCAAGGTCAGCGGGGTCAGTCCTGAGGTCAGTGTGGTCAGTCCTGAGGTCAGTGGGGTCAGCCCCAAGGTCAGCGGGGTCAGCCCCAAGGTCAGCGGGGTCAGTCCTGAGGTCAGTGGAGTCAAGCCTGAGGTCAGCGGGGTCAGCTCCAAAGTCAGTGGGGTCAGTCCTGTCAGTGGGGTCAACCCTGAGGTCAGTGGGGTCCATCCTGAGGTCAGTGGGGTCAGCCACAAGGTCAGCAGGGTCAGCTGCAAGGTCAGCGGGGTCAGTCCTGAGGTCAGTGGGGTCAGCTCCAAGGTCAGTGGGGTCAGCCCCAAGGTCAGCGGGGTCAGCCCCAAGGTGAGTGGGGTCAGTCCTGAGGTCGCCCACACAGAGCCCTGCTCAGCAGCCCAGACAAGGCCGGACGCCCAGCCCTGTGCCCGCCCTGGGGCTCAGGTCACCCCGGGGCCACCGCTCAGCCGCGGTGTCCAGGCCACAGGGACCCGGGGCAGCCCCAGATCCCAGGTCCCCACTGCCAGCCTGCCCCGCTCCCGAGCCCAGCCTCACACCGACTCCCGTGCTGGGCGCCCTGCCGTGGGGACTGGTCCCCGGGGGAAGTCCAGCACCCATGCCCGGCCTGCGTGCAGCAGCTCAGGAACCCAGACCGACTTCCCGACCTGGCCCAGGGCAGCTCGGCTCTGCACCGGGGCACAGACGGGGCCCCCCAGGGCGGCTGGGCTGAGCTCCCAGAGCCCGGCTAGGGCCGACCCCAGGCCCAGCACGGGAACCCAGACTTGCCCGGCGCCCCCCAGCTCCCGGCCTTCACCCCAGGCTCTGCCTCCACCAAGCCCGGGAGCCTCGCCTGGCTCCAGCCCCGCAACTCAGTCCTGGCCCGGGCCCCGACTCGGGCCCAGGAGTGGCCTCCGCCCACAAATCCCAGTCCCCAGAGCCCAGTCTCCAGCCCTTGTGGCTCAGCCTGGGCAGTTGGCACCCCTGCCCGGCTCCCCAGCCTCCCACATGGCCCGCCGGCATCCAGCACTGACCCCTGAGCCCCAGATGGAGACCCAGAAATCTCCCCCACGCACCACGGCTGTCGTCCCCCAACCTGCTCCCAGTGCAGCGCCCCCAGGTTCCCCCAGCTCCCCAGCTTGGGGTCAGACCCCCTCACCCAGGCCGGGGGCGCCAGGGCCCCTGCCCCCTAGCACGAGCCTTTAGCTTGAGTGTGATGCCGTGGCCCCCTGTGCAGCTGCAAGGAGGGAGCAGGTGGGGGAACCCGCTTGGGTTTCAGCGGGCATGTCTGCGATGGAGACACCGGAACCGGCAGGCTCCACACCCCAGCCCCACCGCTGCCTGGGGGACACCCGGAAGCACAGAGCACGTGGGCCCGCGCCCTTGCCCCACCTGCTCAAAGTGGGAGCAGGGAAAGATTCCACCTGCAGCACTGGAATCCCTTAGGGGCGCCGGTTCAAATCCCGGTGGCACCACTTCCCTGTTGATGCGCCTGGGAAAGCAGCTGAGGACGGCTCGAGGGCCTGGGCCCGTGCGCCCGTGTGGGAGGCCTGGCTGGAGCGCCTGGCTGCCCCTGGCCCAGCCCTGGCCGCGGCGACCACCTGGACAGTGAGCCAGCACACGCAGCGTCTCCCTCCCGCCCTCGCTGCCTCTCTGTAACTCTGCCTTTGAATAAACAAACCACCTGTTGTTCAGTCGCGCGCAGCAACTTCACGGGGGTTCAAAGACCACCCCAGGCCCTCAGCAGATGGGAAAGGGGGTATCCCTGTTGCCCCTTCTCATTCCCCAGCCCCTGCCGGGCGCACGGAGGCCCCAGACCACAGAGAGAGGCAGCAAGACGCGAGCTGGATTCTTGCAGGTGGCAGGAAGACCTGCGTTCATTTTTGAGACCGTAGCTTTGGGGTGAGGGTCAGGTGCACCCCAGGAGGCAGGGCCTGGTGCCCCTTTTAGGAAGGGGAGGCCTGGCCCCTCGGAGAGCCCCAAAAACTGCTTCTTGGGGGGGGGGTTCAGCACCCCCACCGCTCGACCCTACCGCAGTGCTGCCGTCTCGTGAGAGAGCTGGGGCCGCAGGGAGAGCGCCCGGGCGCGGGCACTGGCGCGGGGCTGCAGGCGCCTCAGCACGGCGCGGCGGAACAGGATGTACACCCAGGGGTCCAGGATCTGGTTCCAGGTGGCCACGCGCAGGTAGATGAGCAGCTGGCGCTCGGTGGCACGGGGCAGCTGCCCCTCGGGGCCCATGGCCGGAGGGGCAAGCACCACCGTGTGCGCGATGAAGACCTGCCGAGCAGGGGCAGCCGTGAGCCGGGGTGCATGCGCCCACCCTCTCCACAGCGCGCCCCACCCTCAAGCCTGACCTCGGTCTCTCCCCCACCCCGGGAGGGGCTGGGCGGAAATCGGGGATCCCTGCTCCTGCCAGGGGTGACCCTTGCGGGTGGCCCCGGGAAGTGGGGCTGGGGCAGCCTGGGCCGCCACGTCTCCATCCCACATGGGCACCGGTTCGAGTTGGGCTGCTCCACTTCTGATCCAGTTCTGTTCTGGCGCCGGTGCGTGGGAGACCCCTGCAGCGCGGGGCTGTTGTGGGGGTCCCCGGCCCCACTTACCAGTAGCGGCAACCAGCACGCGCTGGCCACCAGCATAATGCCCAGGAGTTGCACCATCATCTCCACCTCACAGTCCCGCGGCCGGGCGGCCTCCCGGCCGTGGTAAACATGGCAGAGCGTGGCCACGCTCACGGTGTTGAGCACGAAGGAAAGCGCCACCGACAGGCTGCCCAGCAGTGCAAAGATCAGACCGAAGGCCACGTCGCCCGGCCCTGTGCCCAGCGTGAGGAAGCACCAGGAGCCCGGGTACTGCACCGAGTAGCGGCCCAGGCCCAGCAGCGGCAGCAGCCCCAGTGCCAGCGCGGCCACCCACACCAGCGCCACGGTGGCCCAGGCGCGGCGTGGCGAGGCGGCCGCTGGGCGCGAGAAGGGCCGCGTGATGCCCAGGAAGCGTTCCGAGGCCATGGCGGCGCCCAGCAGCAGCGGGCACAGCCCGAAGAAGACCATGACGACGCCCATGAAGTGGCACAGGTGGCAGTCGGGGTCCACGGTGCGCCAGTCCAAGCGGGCGGCATGCTGGGCCGCCACGATGACGCCTGTCACCAGCAGTCCCAGGAAGTCGGTCAGCACCAGGCCGCCCAGCAGGGTCAGGAACGAGGAACGCTGCGAGCCGCCACCCCGGGCGCTTGCCAGCACGCTCAGTGCCAGCAGGTTGGAGGCCAGGCCCACGATGCAGAAGGAGGCGGCGAACCAGGGAGACGCAATGAGCTGGCGCTCCTCCAGGCTGAGGTTGGTGGGCCGGAAGCAGAGCCTCAGGGAGCTGTCGTTGGACCACATGGCCCCGGGCCTCACGGTGCCATCAGGCTGCAGATGCACCTGCAGGCAGAGAGAAGGCAGGGCTTGTCTTGCAGGGCTCCCACTTGGGTTCAGGGCCCAGGGGGGGCTCCCATCCCACACGGGAACTTGGGGGGGGGCACCTCCACCCTTCCTCACAGATCACATGCGTCAGATCCTACAGTGGGAACTCGTGCCGTTTTCGCCTTGTCACCCATATCACTTTTTGTCACAGAAGCCCAATTCCATTTTTAGGAGCAGAAACAGGAATGCCAGCTCCCTCTGGGCACGGGCTCCCTGGAGACCGGCTCCAAAGGGCACCAGGGTGGGATCCGAGTGACGGGACAGGCCCGCCACGCAGCGACACGAGGCCACGTGAGGCAGAGCCAGGGACGCGGCCTGAGACTCTTGCAACACACGCCCCAGTGCCCAGGGCCCCTGACCCGGTTCCCTGCCCATGCATGCTGCCTTGGGCAGGGGCCGGAAGTGCTCGGGCACTCACACCCCGAGAGATGCCTGCATGGGAGCTCCTGGCTCCTCCGATGCCCAAGATAGCCCGGGCAGGGCTAGGCCAAACCCTGCTGGGAGCTGGGAGCTCCATCCGGGCCTCCCACGAGGCTGGCAGGGGCCCAAGGCCTGGAGCCAGCCCTGCTGTGCGTCAGTGGGGAGCTGGGGGGGGGGGGCGGAAAGCAGGGGAGCTGGGACTTGAACTAGGTACAGGAGGGAGGCTGGCACGGCGGGCAAGAGCCAGGCTGTGTCCCAGGTCAGGCCTTCGCCCCTCCCACTCCACAGCCCAAGTAATGCAGCCATGCAGCTGATCTGGGTGGGACCCTCCCAGTCCAGGTCTTCACCCTGAACCCATTTCCTTTTGTGGCCACACAGGGCTGCTGCTGCACACACAAACTGGGGGCTGGGTTTGCAGGTGTGTCTGGCAGGCCCGGTGCCCGCCCCACCCCGCACCCGCCTTTAGGAACCTGGGCAGTCTGTGGTTCCTGCTGGGCTGGCCCAGCGTCCCTGCTGGCTACCGGCTGTGCTGCCTGTGGCTTGGGACAGGGAGGGGTCCTCCCTACTGTGAGCACCGGGAGTGGGGGGTCCTTCCGGGGCTCAAGTGCCCTGACTCTGGTCTCCACAGTGGAGCCCTCAGCTGGGGGAGGCTGGGGAACCAGCCCGCCCTCCCCCTGCCCCAGCACTGCCCTCTGAGGGTTGGGGGGGGGCGGACAGCAGCTATTTTGGGGTCCCTGGTCCAGGACCCAGCTCAGCCCCCAAGCAGCAGCACTGTGACGCCTGTCTCCTCCACTGCACCTCGCAGATTCTGCAATACTAAATAGACGGGGACTAGGGTGGGATTGGGGGTTGGGTCCTGGAGTTCCCCGAAACTACGTACGCAGTTGCCAAGGCCCTGGGTAGAGGCCGGCGCGTCCCTACAGTGACTGGCTGGTCCAGGGCCCTGAGCCGTCCTCCCCCCTGGAATGCGACAGTCCCCTCCTCCATCAGTTTGTGTCTCACCAGGCGCCGCCGGCCCCCACCGCCTGGCCCTGCGCCCTGGGCCCACCCAACTCCCTGGACGGCAGCCTCGCCACATCCCTGTGAAATGGGGCCGGCCAGGACCCCTCACTGCTGGGACCGAGCCATCCTGGCCAGGTACAGGGGGACCCCGTGATCTCGACCCCCGCCCACACACATCTCCAAAGGCCCCCGTGGCCTGACACTGTGGGGGCTTGTCACACGTGGACACGCACACACATGCTCAGCCCCCACCCCAGCTCCCAGCGCAGGGGGTCCCTGTTTGAACACACTTCCTGTTTGTAGCAGCAGGAGGCTTCACAGCTCCGTGTCAGCCCTGCCGCGGCTGGCTGGGGCACAAGACGCAGCGCCAAGGACCGGAGCGAGTCCCGCCAAAGCGGCGGCCACGGGAGACGGACGCGCGCGCGCGTGGGCTCGGGGCTTCACAGCCCCCTGCCCGCCCTGGCCGGAAGCAGGGGTCAGCCTGGGCGGCCCGGAGCCTGCTGCCCACCCACCCGGCCCAGGCGCCCAGCCCGGAACCGCCCACCGACACACCCACAGCCCGTGCGCCCCGAGCTCACCTGGACCTGCCGGCCGCGGGGTGGGAGCGCAGGAGGCCGAGTCGGGTCCGCGGCCGTGCAGGGGCTCCCCGGGGAGGCCGAGTCCCGTGCGCCCCGTCGGGGGCTGAGCGACCCGCGCGCGCCGTGGGGTCCCGCCGGCTGCCTCTGCCGGCTCCGCCCCGGGTCCGCCCCTTCCCGGGCCGCGGCGGGTGGGGGGCGGGACCCTCGGGGTGCAGCCGGGGCGCCCGTGGGACCCTCGGGGTGCAGCCGGGGCGCCCGTGGGACCCTCGGGGTGCAGCCGGCCTCTGGGGCGCCACGCCACGCTCCCCGCAAGCCCCGGGCCGCTGCTTCCCGGCACTCCCGCCGCCAGGCCCCCCTCCCCGCGTTCTTGAGCGTCCGGGCAGCGCCCCAGGCTGCAGGGGGAGGGCTGGCAAGGCAGCTCGCTCCCCGAGGACGCCGGGCCGGCATACAGCTGGTGCTCACTAAGCGCAGGGCCCGTTCAGCAGCGTGTATGTGTGGGGGGGCGGGGGACCTGGTGCTGTGTGACACCTGAGGCTGGGGTGAGGGTCCTGGCAGGTGCCTGGGGGAGTCCCAGAGGAGCCTGGGGTGCTGGCACACCCCCCTCCACACTCGGGGTTCACTCAGGACTCCCGGTTGGGGGACGGGAGGCCGAGGGGATCCCGGCACCAACTGCTCGGCCAAGGTTTGCTGGTGGAGCAGATGCGATCTTGGCCCTAAGCTGGGGCTCCAGTGGGACGCCCACCCTGTCCCAGGACACTCTAACTGCTGCCCAGCCAGCCGCCTTCTCCCCTGTGCCCGGTCAGTGCCTCCTGCCCCCCGAGGGTCCCCCATCCTGTCTACATCCCCTGCACCCTGAGGTCCCCCATCCTGCCCATGTCCCCCATCCTGTGTCCCCCTGCCCCCCGAGGGCCCCCCATCATGTCCATGTCCCCCTGCCCCCTGAGGGTCCCCCATCCTGCCCATGTCCCCCTGCACCCTGAGGGTCCCCCATCCTGTGTCCCCCTGCCCCCTGAGGGTTCCCCATCCTGTCCGTGTCCCCCATCCTGTCTGTCCCCCTGCCCCCAAGGATCCCACCCCGTCCTGCATGTGTGTCCCCTCCCTGACTGTCCCACTGCCATCACCCTGTGACCCAGCTCTGCCTAAGGACCCAGGCTGATGGGGAGCAGAGCAGAGGGTCCCTGTGGGCTGGTGGTGAGACTGGGCCGCAGGGCGAGGTCCAGCGGAGGGCTCCTAGGAGCGGCTCCGAGGGAGAGGCTGGTGGAGGCAGGGCGGCTGTTCCGGCCCCACTTCCTGCATCCCGAGATAGGACAATGTCCAGCCTGCTGGGAAGCAGCTGGGCAGGGGGCCCCTCCGCGGGGCAGGGCTCCGGATGCCTGGTTCATTCTCTGGTCCCTGCACATCCGGGGCACTGACTGCTTGGCCGGGGCCCGCCCCTGTTCCCACGGGCTCGGGTCGCATGGTGTGTGGAGCTGGGCGGCCTTGGGGGCCGCAGTGGTGGGTGGGAAGGCGTTCTTCAGGATGCGCCCCCCGTGGCTGCGGTTTCCGGTGGCGGCAGCACGTGCGTGGCTATTCTTGGTCTGGATACAGCCGGTCAGGAAGGGTGGCAGTTGGGGGTCAGCCACCAGGATGCCAGGTGTGCCCGGGTCACGGGGTAGCTGGGTGGGACCCACGAGGGTCCTCTGGGGGGGAAGGACCCTGGCGGGCACGGGGTGCCAGGACCGCTGCATGCAGCCCTGCGCCCGGAGGATGCTGGGAGCCCATGGCCACCCAGCCAGCGCTTCCCAGGGGCCCAGGTGGGGCCGGCCGTTACCAGAGACGAGACGTCAGCCTTGGCGGGGCGCGGCCCGTCTGTGAACCTACGATTATTCTAAAATAAAACATTTATTAGAAAAACATGTTGTTTCACAAGCAGACGATTCTGTGAAAATAATGGATTTTCCACCTAAGAAAAAGTCTGTAGAGAAACAGAAACGCTTCCAGCTGCAGGCAGCCAGCCCGGTGGGGTGGGGTGGGGTGGCCTGTGGGCGCTGGGCTGGCAGGGTGTGTGGGTGCCTGCAGGACCAGGCCAGCGTGGGGAGGTCCGGACGATGGGCCACAGCCCCTGCACGCCCACCTGGGGCAGCTAAGCACTGCAGGACCTCAGGGTGCTGGGGCCGGGTTCTTGCAGGCCCCCAGCAGTCCTGGGGTGCCCCCTGCGACGGCCCAGCAGTCCCGGGGTGCCCCTGTGATGGCCCAGCAGTCCCGGGGTGTCCCTGTGACGGCCCGGCAGTCCCGGGGTGCCCCTGTGACGGCCCAGCAGTCCTGGGGTGCCCCTGTGACGGCCCGGCAGTCTCGGGGTGCCCCTGGGACGGCCCGGCAGTCCCGGGGTGCCCCTGGGACGGCCCGGCAGTCCCGGGGTGCCCGGTGTCCCCCAGCTCAGCGGCGGTAGCGGTAACGCTTGAAATGGAACCAGAGCTGGAAGATGCCGTTGGCGAACTGGCAGCGGAAGCCGTGGCGGTGCGAGTACTCCCACTCACGGTTGACGATCTTGAAGGCGATGTCCTCGTAGGGCGGCCCCGCGTGGAAGCGCAGCACGGCGAAGTCGCGGTTGTCGGCGCACGCCTCCAGGAAGTACTCGGGCGTGGCGCGCTTGTCGATGAGGTCGGGGTAGAAGATGTTGAACTTGTAGCCCTGCACGATCTTGGGCGGCGGGTTGTCGAAGTCGTAGTGCGTCTGGTTGTACTTGTTCCACTCGAAGCCCGTGTGCACGCGGTTGAAGAAGCGCGGCTTGCGCGGCCGGTACTTGTCGGCCCACAGGTAGGCGCGGCCGCTCAGCGGCATCTCCACGCTGAACTGCGCCTCGTCCTGCCCCATGCCCTCGCGCGCGCGCCGGAAGAAGATGTCCTCGGCGCTCTCGCTCGCGTCGCCTGCGGGGTCAGGGTGGGGGTCAGGGTGGGGGTCAGGGTGGGGGTGAGGGCCGGACCCAGGCCACCCCGCTGTCGGGCCCCGCCCTCGTCCTCCCAGGCCACGCCTTTCCTGTCTCAGCCCCACCCTCCTCAGGCCCCGCCCTCTCCCCAGGTCCCGCCCTTTCCCCCCCCTAGGCCCCGCCTTCCCAGCTCAGGCCCCGCCCTCTCCCCAGGCCCGGCCTCCCCGGCTCAAGCCCTGCCCTCTCCCTCCCCAGGCCCCGCCTTCCCCTTCTTAGCCCCGCCCTCCCCAGGCCCCGCCCTTTCCCTCCCTAGGCCCCGCCTCCCCGGCTCAAGCCCCGCCCTCTCCCTCCCCAGGTCTCACCCTCTCCCCAGGCCCCACCTCCCCGGCTCAAGCCCCGCCTCCCCGGCTCAAGCCCGCCCTCCCCCTCCCTAGGCCCCGCCTTCCCAGCCCAGGCCCCGCCCTCTCCCTCCCTAGGCCCCGCCTCCCCGGCTCAGGCCCCGCCCTCCCCCAGGCCCCGCCCCGCGCACCCGTGACCTGCAGCTGCTGGCGGGACAGCTGCAGGCGCTGCAGGTCCTCGTCGGGCTCCAGCACGTGCGCGTCCAGCGGCAGCTCGTGCGCCGACAGCAGCCGCGGGCTGTACTTGCCGGCGTCGTAGTCGTCCAGGCTCTGCTGGATCAGGTCCTCCTCCATGAGCACCGCCTCCCCGTCGCCCTCGCCGTCGCCCTCGCCCTCGGCCGGGGGCGCCGCGTCCTCAGCCTCGGGCTCGGTCGGGGGCCCGTCGGTGCCCGAGGGTCCCGGGGGGCTGGGGGCCGGTGGCTCGGGCTGCAGGCTGGGAGAGGCGGAGGGCGGGGCATGAGGGAGGGCGGGGCCTCGGAGGTGGGCGGGGCCACGGGAGAAGGCGGGGCCTCAGGAGAGGTGGGCGGGGCCTTGGGGGAAGGCGGGGCCTCAGGGAGGTGGGCGGGGCCTTGGGAGAAGGCGGGGCCTCAGGGGAGGTGGGCGGGGCCGTACCTGTGGCTGGGGGAGTGGGGTTCAGTCTTGATGATGGGGAACAGCGGCTGGCTCTCCACGCCCTGCTCCTGCTTCAGCTTGTACAGCTTCTGGCGCAGCACGTCCTGGTGGCGCTCACGGAGCCTGCGCAGGGGCCAGGAGGGCTTGGCTGGGGCCTGGGGCCCTGTCCCTTCCCCACCAGGGGCCACGGGCTCTGTCCCCCTGCCTCGGTCCCAGATACCCCCACCCCAGCCAGGATGCTCCCACCAGCCCGGCTGGGCCACAGCAGGACGTGTGGCAGAGGGGCCAGGCAGCGGCGGGCCCGTCCCAGGGCGCACACTCACAGGCGTGGGCCGAGGCCAGGCCCGGGCGCCCGAGGCCCGCTGAGCTGCAGCTGGCTGGGCCATGAGCTGAGTCCCGGGACGGGAGCCGAGCCCTGGGACGGGAGCCGAGCCCTGGGACGGGGGCCGAGCAGGCCGGGGATCCGTGCTCACACCCTGCCGTACGCGCAGGGCTCACCTGGCCCGGGCCATGTGTGCGCGCAGCTGCTGCAGCAGGCTCTCCCAGTAGCCCATGTCCAGGTTGGGGCCGCCCGCCCGGATCTTGCCCTCGATGCCCTGGAAGATGACCTGCAGCTGGCTGTACGTCTTGCCCTTGAACACCGACTGCACGTCCGAGCTGACGGAGGCGTTGACCCCCTCGCGGCGCTCGCCTGCGGGGACGGGGGGCCGCTCAGCACGGCCATGCAGGGGCCCGGCAGGACCATCCCGGCCCCACCGCTGCACAAGGCCCACCCGGACCCACCCTGGAAGGTGGCCAATGCCGGCATCTGTCGCAGGAACGGGGGATGGCGGGGAAGCTGCTGCTGGGGCCCCTCTGGCCACGCGGGGTTCCCCCTCCCCGGCCCCCACCCGCCTGGCCGTGACCATCCCACAGGGCGGCTGCGAGGGCAGCGGGGCTGGCAGGGCCTGTCCGGTGCACCTGGGCCCTTGCCCGAGGCCTCCAGCTTCCGCAGCTTGGCCGTCTCGTCCTCGGTGATGATTGTCATGTCCCGCCAGAAGTCGGCATTCTTGCCCTGCTCCAGCTCCATGTAGACCTGCGGGCGGGAGCGGGGTGAGGGGAGGGGAGCGGGGTGAGGGGAGGGGAGGGGAGGGGAGGCCCTGCCCTGTGGGGGAGCTGAGGCATACAAGGGGAGCCCGGCCCTGTGGGGTGCGGTGTGCGGGGAGCCCGGCCCCGTGGGTGGGTGTGCGGGGAGCCCGGCCCGTGGGTGGGTGTGCGGGGAGCCCGGCCCGTGGGTGGGTGTGCGGGGAGCCCGGCCCCGTGGGTGGGTGGGTGTGTGGGGAGCCCGGCCCCGTGGGTGGGTGGGTGGGTGTGCGGGGAGCCCGGCCCGTGGGTGGGTGTGCGGGGAGCCCGGCCCCGTGGGTGGGTGTGTGGGGAGCCCGGCCCTGTGGGTGCGGTGTGCGAGGAGCCCGGCCCCGTGGGTGGGTGTGCGGGGAGCCCGGCCCGTGGGCGCGGACCTGGATGTCCTCCAGCAGGTCCTCCATGTCGGCCACGGTGAGGCCGTTGAGGAAGGTGTAGGGCTCGTGCATCTCCACGGCCAGGTCGTCGTCCTCGGCGCTGATGTACTTGGCCAGCAGGTCGATGGGCTTGGCCCGCCCGTCCCGGATGCGGATCTTGGACCTGGGGGGGCGGGGGTGTCAGCCGGCGGGAGGGCCGGGCACAACCCACGGGCTGTGCGCCCCCTCACCCGCACGGTCCCGCACCTCCCCATGTGCCCACACCCCTCAGGGTCCCGCACCCCCTCACGTGCCCTCACCCCTCACGTGCCCGCACCCCTCACGGTCCCGCACCCCTCACGATCCCTCACCCCTCATGATCCCTCACCTCTCACGTGCTTGCACCCCTCACGTGCCCACACCTCTCACGTGCCCGCACCCCTCACGTGCCTGCACCCCTCACGTGCTCGCACCCCTCACGTGCCCGCACCCCTCACGTGCCCGCACCCCTCACATGCCTGCACCCCTCACGCGCTTGCACCCCTCACGATCCCTCACCCCCTCACGTGCGTGCATCCCTCACCCCTCACGTGCCCGCACCCCTCACGATCCCTCACCCCCTCATGGTCCCTCGCCCCTCACACGCCCCTCACCCCTCACGGTCCCGCACCCCTCACGTGCCCACACCCCTCACGATCCCTCATCCTCTCACGGTCCCTCGCCCCTCACCCCCTCATGGTCCCTCACCCCCTCACACGCCCCTCACCCCTCACGGTCCCGCACCCCTCACGTGCCCGCACCCCTGCACCCCCCGCACCGCAGCTTGGCCTGCTGCAGGTGGAAGTTGTCCTCCTGCTCCTCCCACGTCTTGAAGTGCTCGGCCTCCTTCTCCCGCTGCAGCAGCTCCAGCTCCTGCTCCCGCATGGCCTTCTCCCGCTCGCGCTCCAGCCGGAGCTGCTTCACCTGCGGGCGCGACGGGCGGTGGGCGGGGCGTGAGGGCGGGGCGCGAGGGGCGGTGGGCGGGGCGTGAGGGCGGTGGGCGGGGCGCACGCCTGACGCAACGTGCGCGTGGCCGTGACGCGCGTGGGGCATGGGCAGGGTGTGAGAGCGTGCGCGTGTCCGGTGGGCGTGACGCGTGGGCGTGCCAGGTCTGGCGGGCGTGGCGGCGTGTGGGCGTGTCCACGGCCTGTGGGCGTGGCCGTGGGCGTGTCGCGCTGGGGGCGGGGCTCCCGCTGACCTTCTGCAGCTCCAGCCGGTTGTCCTCCTGGATGCGCTTGTTGCGCTCCTTCAGCTCCTTCTCCTCCAGGTGGCTGATCCCTTTCTTCTCCAGCGCCTGCGGGGACGCGGTGCTCAGGGGCGACCCGGCCCGGGCAGGGCGGGAGGGGAGGCGTGCCACGGGGTGCCAGGGCGCCAGCACCATCCCGGGCAGCGTGGGGACGCTCGGGGCGCCCGGGCTGCCAGCTCGGCGGGTCCCACCAAGTGCAGGCGGGCACAGAGGCTGGCTGGGCCCGGGCCATCCTGCAGGGAATAGGCAATGGCACCCTAAGGGGGGACAGAGCAGGCCACGGCACCCTAAGGGGGACAGAGCGGCACACGGCACCCCGAGGAGAGACAGAGCAGTACACGGCACCCCGAGGGGGGACAGAGCAGCACACGGCACCCCGAGGAGAGACAGATCGGCACACGGTACCCCAAGTCAGGACAGAGCAGGACACAGCACCCCGAGGGGGGACAGAGCAGCACACGGCACCCCAAGCCAGGACAGAGCAGCACACGGCATCCCCAGGAGAGACAGAGCAGGACACGGCACCCCGAGGGGGGACAGAGCAGCACACGGCACCCCGAGGGGGGACAGAGCAGCACACGGCACCCCCAGGAGAGACAGAGCAGGACACAGCACCCCGAGGGGGGACAGAGCAGCACACAGCACCCCAAGTCAGGACAGAGCAGCACACGGCACCCCGAGGGGGGACAGAGCAGCACACAGCACCCCAAGTCAGGACAGAGCAGCACACGGCACCCCGAGGGGGGACAGAGCAGCACACAGCACCCCGAGGGGGGACAGAGCAGTACACAGCACCCCGAGGGGAGACAGAGCAGCACACGGCATCCCCAGGAGAGACAGAGCAGCACACGGCACCCCGAGGGGGGACAGAGCAGCACACAGCACCCCAAGGCAGGACAGAGCGGCACACGGCACCCCGAGGGGGGACAGAGCAGCCCAAGGCAGCCGAGCCCACCTTGTTCCAGATGAAGGTGCCCAGCAGGTTGTTGTCCCCGAAGGGGTTGTCGGTGTTGGTGTAGCCCAGGTACTCCTCGCCCCAGCCCATCTTCTCCCGCTTCTTGCGCTCCTTGGCCTCCTTCTTGGCCAGCCGGCGTGCGCGCTTCTCCTCGGGCGTCTCGAAGGCCTTGAGCAGCTCCTCCTGCTGCTTGCGCTCCTGCCGCAGCCGCAGCCGCTCCTGCAGCCTCTGCTGCCGGCTCAGCGCCTCCTCGGCCTCGGTGGGGCTGTGCGTGCGGCTGCCCGAGGACGAGCCCCCGGACCAGGAGCGCCGCGCCCGCCGCGCCTCCCGCGAGCCCGAGCGCGACCGCCGCCTGTGGGGCCGGGGGCTCCGGCTGCGCCGATGCCGGCGCCCGTCCTCGGAGCCAGACCTGGGTGACAGGGGCAGGTCAGGGGACAGGCCCCCAGGAGCACAGCCACCTGCTGCAGGGAGCAGGGGGAGGGCACCGGATACGGGTGTGTGAGCACGGGGTGTGAGCATGGGGGGTGTGAAGACGGGGTGTGAGCATGGGGGGTGTGAGGACAGGGTGTGAGGACAGGGTGTGTGAGCATGGGGTGTGAGGACGGGGTGTGTGAGCACGGGGTGTGAGCACGGGGTGTGTGAGCACGGGGTGTGTGAGGACGGGGTGTGTGAGGACAGGGTGTGTGAGCACGGGGTGTGAGCACGAGGTGTGAGCACGGGGTGTGAGCACGGGGTGTGTGAGCACGGGGTGTGAGCACGGGGTGTGAGCACGGGGTGTGTGAGGACGGGGTGTGTGAGGACAGGGTGTGTGAGCACGGGGTGTGAGCACGAGGTGTGAGCACGGGGTGTGAGCACGGGGTGTGTGAGCACGGGGTGTGAGCACAGGGTGTGAGCACGGGGTGTGTGAGCACAGGGTGTGAGCACGGGGTGTGTGAGGACGGGGTGTGAGCACGGGGTGTGAGCACAGGGTGTGAGGACAGGGTGTGAGGACGGGGTGTGAGGACGGGGTGTGTGAGCACGGGGTGTGAGCACGGGGTGTGTGTGGATGGGGTGTGAGCACGGGGTGTGAGGACAGGGTATGAGCACGGGGTGTGTGAGCACGGGGTGTGAGCACGGGGTGTGTGAGCACGGGGTGTGTGAGCACGGGGTGTGAGCACGGGGTGTGTGAGGACGGGGTGTGAGCACGGGGTGTGAGGACAGGGTGTGAGGACAGGGTGTGAGGACAGGGTGTGTGAGCACGGGGTGTGAGCACGGGGTGTGAGGACGGGGTGTGAGGATGGGGTGTGAGGACGGGGTGTGAGGAGGGGTGTGAGGACGGGGTGTGAGGAGGGGTGTCTTGGAATGAGGTGTCTACAGGGTCGCGGTGTCTATAGGGACGGGGTGTCTACAGGGTCGCGGTGTCTATAGGGACGGGGCGTCTATAGGGTCGCGGTGTCTATAGGGACGGGGCGTCTATAGGGACGGGGTGTCCACAGGGTCGCGGTGTCTACAGGGTCGCGGTGTCTATAGGGTCGCGGTGTCTACAGGGACGGGGCGTCTATAGGGTCGCGGTGTCTATAGGGACGGGGTGTCTACAGGGTCGCGGTGTCTATAGGGTCGCGGTGTCTATAGGGACGGGGCGTCTATAGGGTCGCGGTGTCTATAGGGACGGGGTGTCCACAGGGACGGGGTGTCTATAGGGACGGGGTGTCCACAGGGTCGCGGTGTCTACAGGGTCGCGGTGTCTACAGGGACGGGGTGTCTACAGGGACGGGGTGTCTACAGGGTCGCGGCGTCTATAGGGTCGCGGCGTCTATAGGGTCGCGGTGTCTACAGGGACGGGGCGTCTATAGGGTCGCGGTGTCTATAGGGACGGGGTGTCTACAGGGTCGCGGTGTCTATAGGGACGGGGTGTCTATAGGGTCGCGGCGTCTATAGGGTCGCGGCGTCTATAGGGTCGCGGTGTCTATAGGGACGGGGTGTCCACAGGGTCGCGGCGTCCCCGGGGTCTGGGTTCGGGGTCCCGGACGGGCCGTCTCGGGTCCCGCCGCCTCTGCCCTCCCCTCGGCGCCCACCTGCGCTCCCGGCTCCCCCGCCGATCGTGCGCCCCGCGTTCCCGCCGTCGTCCATGGCCCCGGCGCCCGGGCGAGCGCGAGCGGGAGCGGCTGTGCCGACCCATCGGGCAGCCGGCCGGCCTCGCGCCCCGAGCCGGGGGCCTTCCGTGGCCGCGGCGCACGCCGGGCTGCCCTCGTCGGCGCCCGCCCCGGCACAGCCCGCGCTCCGGCCCGCCTAGCCCGCCTGGATGCCCGGCGCCCGCGGACGTCGCTGCTGCCGCTCTCCGCAGCCCGAGAGCCACAGAGGACAGCAGCCTCGGCCTCCGCGGGCGGCGCTCGTGCGTCAGGCAGTGCTGGGGGCAGCCCCGGCAGGGCCCTGCGCTTCCTCAGGGGTCCTGAGGCGCCGAGTGGGAGGGACGGAGGGCGTGGTCACGCGTGGGCGTGGCCGGCGGCGCGGTGTGGGCGTGGCCGGCGGGAGGCGTGCCTGAGAGCCGGAGTTCAGCCAGGTCGCAGGTTCGAGCCCAGTCCATCCCGGGAGGTCGCCGAGCCGCTCCCACCGTCCCCATCCCCGCGGCCTTGGCGCTGTCAGCCGGCCCAGCTCTGCCCCCTGTTATGCCAGAGCTGACAGTACTGGTCCTGGGATGCAGGCTGCCATGGTGCTGGGAAGACGTGGTCCTGGGCAGTCCCTGCGTTTCCCCTTCCATGACTGCCACTGGGACACGTGGAGGCGGGCAAGGCCTTGTGCTTGTTCAGTGCTGTTGGGGGCATCACCGTGGTGGGAATGGGGTACCACCCCAGGGTGCCAGTGTCACCTGGATGTCAGAAGCTTCCAGCTGCAGCCCAAGGCCAGTCATGGCTGTCTGGGCTCTGCACCCCAAGATTCTGTTCAGTCCTCCAACCCCAGCCAGGTCCCCAGGGACAGAGCGCATGAGCAAGAGCCAGAGGCAAAGGCAGGGGCAGCTGGCTGATGGCAATACCCAATTTATTAATCTCAACGTAAAAAGAGGGACTGTGGGGAGGGTGGCCGGGGGCCAGGGCTGCATTCGGGTATGTGTGGTCTGGGGCCAGCAGCAGCGTGCTGGACCACGGGGTCCCCTGGCCCTGGGCACCCCAGCTGGATTGTCACGTCCCAGACCGTTGGGGGGGGGGAGGACACAGGGTCCCTGGGGGACATTTAAGACACAGATTTGCAGATTCATTTCAGAATCGGTTCAGACGCAGAAACGAGGGCGGGCGGGAGTGATGTATTTGAACCACTGGAGAAAGGGAGGCCGGGGGCCAAGGGGCCGCGGCGACAGTACCATAGCGGGGGCCGGGGGCTGGGGGCCGGGGGGGCCGTATTGCACTGAGCCAGGTGTAAGGGGAGGGTGGCCAGGGCAGGGGGACAGCGGAGTGGCCAGCTTGTCAGTCTTCAGTATTACAGTACAAAGATTCAGACCCCTGGGGGGGGCGAGCGGGGATGGGGTCCTTGGGTGTGACATCACTCACGGCCCCTCCCACCCCTGGACGCCCCCACCCCCCACCAATCAGGTCTCTGGTCCTCAAACAGGGGCCCGCTCAGGACCTCCGTGATGTCACACACACACACACGTATAGTCACACACGCACACACACACAGGACAGTCAGGGCGGCAGGGTGTCCCCTGGCCCAGGCCAGCCTCTTGGCTCTGGGCAGGCGACACGTGGCTCCCAGGACCTGGGCACGGCCTCCTCCATGGTCCCTGTGTGTCCCTCCTGGCCCCGAGCTGGAGGCCGGCGGACGTGGGTGGACCGGGGGCAGCAGCAGAGTGGCCAACGTGGGGGTGGGGGGGCGAGGGCAGCACTGCGAGGAACTAACCAAGCAAATTCCTGGATGGGGAATTCCTCGGGCTGGTCCCTGCTTCCTCCAGAGCCGCCCAGCACAGCTCCCCACAAACACAGCAGTGGCCCAAGGGCCACTGGGCCCCTTGGGCCTGGCTGCGTCCCCGGAGTGGCTGCCCCTACAGGGGTGCTTCTGCTCCAGCGTCCAGAGGACACTTCCAGGGCCTGGGGTACCATCGCTGCCCCCTGTCCACTCACTCCGTCCGCCCTGGGTCGCACACTCCGGCCTCCTGGCAGTCAGGGGGCTGCTGGGATCCAGCTGGGACAGGGACGCTGGCAGGACACACTGTGAGGACGGGCCTGGCGCCACGGGTCCCCAGACCTGAGCGGAGGGAGGGATGACCTGTAGGGGAGTAGGGGTGGCCCTGGATCCTCTGGGTTCAGAGCTGCCCAGTGGGCAAGGTGGGGACCGGGGCGCCAGCTCCCAGGAACTGAGGCAAGGAGCCTGAGGGTGCAGCCCCCTCATCCTCTGTCGCTGTGCTCCACTGTGCGGCAGGAGGGACCCAAACAATAAATACGGGGTAGGGGGGTGGCGCACGGGGAGTCAGCGGCACGGGGCCCATGGGCGCTGCAGCCCGGAGCTGTGTGGCAGGGAAGGGCACAGCCGGCTGCCTCTGTCCAGGGGGCGGCCTGGGCCTTGGAGGGCGGTGGCGGGCAGGCGCTGGGCTCCGGGTCCAGGAACTGCATAGAAGTTACTGCAAGGGAGAGATGGGGCAGAGGTGAGGCCATGGGGGCAGGCAGGCAGGCAGGCGAGGGCCCTGCCCGCCGGGGCCACCTGCAGCCAGGGACTCTCCAGGGAGCCTGGGAGGCCCCAGCTGGCCGGGCCGCACTTACTGTGTCGCTCTCGCCGTCCGAGGCCGGCTGGGCCTGTGCGCTATAGTGAAGCGGGGAGTACACCCAGCTCCTTTCATCGGTGGGCTGTGGGCGGGCGGGCGGGCACGTGCAGGAAGAGCAGGGTGCAGGAGGCGCGAGAGGCAGAGGGAGGAAGGAAGAAAGAGGAGAAAATAAAAAGAGAACCCGAGGGCGGCTGAGCAGCGGCCCCGAAGCCCGCCCCGCTCCCGTGGCTGAACCTCTCTGACCCGGACCTGCCCCCAGTCCGTGGCCGGCCCGGCTCAGCTGGCCGGCGAGCGGGGTTGGCAACAGGAAGCGCTTAGCTGGGTCGAGGCAGAGGCCTGAGACAGTGACAGACGGAGGAAAAGGCAGGAGGGGGGGGGGGGATGTGTTAGGATGGGGCTGGGCTGCCTCTGGGACCCATCCTGGCCCAGCTCCGGGAGCCCGGGGACCCCTCGGCCACACGCTGGTTTCTGGGGGCCACTGGGGGGCCTGGCCCAGGGTCAGATCCAACCCAGCTCTCCCCACCTGGCCTCAAAGCTGCCAGCCACACCCCGCTCTTCCAAGGGCCCCGTGACACCACCAGCATGGCAGCTGCTGGTCTGAGCTCAGCCAGGCCGGCCACATCCAGCTGAGTGGCCTTGGCTGTGAACACGCAGCCAGTATGAACGCGTCCAGGCTTCCTGCACCCCTCCGGCCCCCCGGCAGCCAGGGACCAACAGCATCTCCACTCGATCTGGGCTCCGCTCACCTGCCTGCTCAGGGCGCTGCTGGACCCCCACTTCCCCAGCTCCACATGTACCTGCAGCGTCATCTGTGCTGGCCCACCTCCCCTTGTACCCAAGACAGTCTACTGCCTGCTACTAGGCCTGACTTCACAGGCCCCACGCGGCCCAGCCCCGGGTGCCCAGAGCAGGTGGCCCCCAGCCGTGGCTCCCTGTGGTGAGTGATACCCCCAACCCTGGCTCCCCACAATGGGCGCCATCCGGCCCAGCCCTTGTTCCCCACAGAGGTTGCCAACCCCCCAGCCCCTGGCTCCCTGTGACGAGTGATGCCCTCAACCCTTGCTCCCCACAGCGGATGCCCGTCTCCGAGCCCCTGACTGCAAGCGTGGGAGCATTGCCCAGCCTCTGGCTGCCTACATTGGGCGACACCCCCAGACCCTGGCTGACCACAGTGAGCAACACCCCCAGACCCTGGCTGACCACAGTGGGCGACACCCCCAGACCCTGGCTGACCACAGTGGGTGACACCCCCAAGCCCCTGGCTGACCACAGTGGGTGACACCCCCAAGCCCCTGGCTGACCACAGTGGGTGACACCCCCAAGCCCCTGGCTGACCACAGTAGGCGATGCCCCCAAAGCTCCTGGCTGACTACAGTGGGCGACGCCCCCAGACCCTGGCTGACCACAGTGGGTGACACCCCCAGGCCATGGCTGACCACAGTGGTTGACACCCCCAAGCTCCTGGCTGACCACTGTGGGCGACACCCCCAGACCCTGGCTGACCACAGTGGGCGATGCCCCCAAAGCTCCTGGCTGACTACAGTGGGCGACGCCCCCAGACCCTGGCTGACCACAGTGGGCGACACCCCCAGACCCTGGCTGACCACAGTGGGTGATGCCCCCAGACCCTGGCTGATCACAGTGGGCGATGCCCCCAAGCCCCTGGCTGACCACAGTGGGTGATGCCCCCAGACCCTGGCTGACCACAGTGGGCAATGCCCACAAGCCCTGGCTGACCACAGTGGGTGATGCCCCCAGACCCTGGCTGACCACAGTGGGCAAAGCCCCTGGCCTTTGGCTGCCCACAGCAGGCATGGAAGTAGTGCCCAGCCCCTGGCTTGCTAAAGGCAGCTCAGGCCATCTTCCAGACAGCCGGCCCAGGCCCCATGGGCTGCTCTGTTCCAAACCAAGGGTAAAAGCAGCCGAGCCTAAGGGATGAGACAAGGAGCAGCCGCTGCCCCAGTGAGTCCCTGGGGAGCTACACTAGAGGGGTACCCCATTTGCATCCTGCCTGCCTGCTGCTACATGCGCCCCTACCCCTGCCAGCCCCTTGGGGAAGCTCTGCCTATGGCTTTGGGCTGGTCCACCCAGCGCACACCTGGCAGCTCTGAAGGCTTAGCTGAGGGCATGGGGGCGACACAGCTCTAAGGGGCTCCGTGTCAGGGACATGGACTCCGGCGCAGGCCTGTGCCCTGTCCCATTGCCATGCGCTTCTGCCTAAACCGCACTGCTTCTCTAGGCCCTGGGCGAAGTGTTCCCTGGGTGCACGACCACGTGGTGGCCGCGCCAGGCGCCCAGGCCCGGCTGCCCCAGCTGGGCAGCGGCCCTCAGACCGCAGCCTCTGGCCGCCAGTTGTCCTGTGGCAGTGGGAAGTGTCATGCCCCACACTCCACCACAGCAGCGGCTGTGCTGGGGTCTGGGCAGACCCCAACACACGTGGGTGCACTTGTCCGTGCCTGCGGTGGTGGGTGACGGGCAGCCGCAGCCTGGACATCCCCGAGGCGGACGCCGGGGGCCGGGGAGTCAGGCCAGGGTGGCCGGCTGCGGTCACTTACAGCGCCCGAGGAGCTCGGGGTCACGGCCCGCAGTCGGCGATGGTGGGGAGAATAAATCCAGTATCTCCCGTCCGTGAACTGGGCGGGTGCGGGGGGGGGCAGGAAGGAGACAGAGAGCGGGTGAGGCGACAGGAGCCCAGCAGGCAGGAGGCGGGAGCATAAGCAGGGGTGCTGGGGAGGTTTCTCGGGGTGCCCTGCCACCTTCGTCTGCCCCCTCCACCCCCATGGCAGCACGGGACCGGGCCACCTCGCCCAGCGTGCAGATGCCAGAAGCCCATAGCTCAGCTCTGGCCAGGTGGTGGGGTGCAGACTCACAGTCCCTCCTTCCTTCCGCAGAAGGGAGCCCCGCCTGGCCCAGCCTCACCCCTGGCCGGCCTCGGGCTCCCCCGCTGCCTGGCCCAAGCTGAGCCCGACCGGACCTCCGGCTCCCCAGGTGACAGGCTGCGTCTGGCACAGGGTCACGGGTTCAGTCCCACATGGGGTGGAATCCCCAAGGAGCCAGCAGAGCCTCAGTCCCGGCCTGGCTCTCCTGTGGGGTGAGGGGCGAGTTGGGCAGGGGGGACGCAGCGGCTGCAGCGCCTGAGTACACGGCCACGCAAGCGGGTTCGATGTGCCAGTGTGAGTGCAAGCAGCTGTGTGTGCAATGGGGCGGGGGCCTGTGGGGCACTCACAAAGTAGATGTCTGGGGCCGGCGTGTCCTCCTCGTCCGAGGCCTGGCTGGCGGGCTCCGAGGCCTGGCTGGCCGTCTCTGCCTCCACAGTAGCCGAGGTAGCCTCCACCCTGGGGGACGTGGGGCAGATCGGATCGGGCTGACCTCAGCCCACGCGCCTGCCGCTGCTCACACGCCTCGGCTGCACCCCTTCCCTCTGAGCCGTCGCCTGCCTGTGCCCTGGGCCCAAGCCTCTCTGTGGTTGTTCCAGGTGTGTGCAGGCGTGCGAGCGTGTGTGCAGGTGCGTGTGCATGTGCGTGCGCAGGTGGGGCGCCAGGCAGAGCCCGGGGTCGTTGAGTGGGCACAGTATGCGTGGGCAGAAGGCAATGAGTAACAAGCAAGCAAGGACAGGCTCTAGGGTCCAATCCCCTGTGGATGTACCCGGGACCCCCACACCCACGGGGGAGACCCCGATGGAGGTCCTGGCTCCTGGCCCAGCCCTGGCTGTGGTGGGCATGTAGGGAGGGAGCCAGCAGGTGGAGAACTTCCGCCCCGGCCCACCGCCAGCTCACCCTGCAGCCGCCTCCGTGGGCTCCACAATCTCCACGCTGCAGGCCGGCTCCACCTGCACGCTGAGCTGCTGCACGTCCTCCTCGGCCGGTGGTTCCTCGGGAGGCCTGGGCGAGGGGGCAGCCTCAGTGAGGCCTGTGGGAACCCCCGTTACCCTGGGGACCTCCTGATGCCAGGGAAGGACCCCTCCTCCCCATGGAGAAGCCCAGGGCTGGGGTGTCTCACCGGCCATCCTGTCCCGACGACTGCGTGCGCCGCCTGCAGAGATGCCAATGGCAGCTGGTGAAGTGAGGAGGGCACCCACTTGCCCGCTCGCCTGCCCACGGTCCCCCACACGGCCCGCCCACCTGTACCGCGGCTGCTCCGACGTCTCGGACGGCGACCGCTCTGGGAGGGACAGGGAGGTGGACGACAGGGTCGTGGCGATGGAAGCAGTGGTGGCTTCCTCAAAAGACGGCGGAGTGCAGGGCAGGAGGTCTGGCCGGCCTGTGGACAGGGGTGCCAACCACTCAGGCAGTGGATCTACCCCTGGCACCTGCAGAGGCGTGTGCCGCTGTCCCTCTGCAAGGTCCCCACCTTGACCTCAAAAAAATCAAACCCAGTCCCCGTATGCCATCACCTTCATCCTCCAGCGTGGGGTAGCTGCGTGCCCCCCGCAGGTCATACTGTGCCTCATCCCGCTCACTGGGGATCTGGCTGGCTGAGAAGGCGGCTGTGGGCCCCAGCGGCTTGACCGCCAGCAAGGCACCGCGCCCCTTCTTGGAGGGCGAGGACTTCAGAGCTGCAGGGGCAGGGAGCAGAGGGCGGAGTGGTCAGGGCTGCCCGCAGGCCCCCGCGGCCTCCCCTCTGTGTTCAGGCCTGGAATGCATGCACGGCTGCTCTCTGCCCGCACAGGGGCACCGGCTCTGGGCTCTGCAGGGGCTGGCTGGGCTGTGAGCCCAGGGACAAGGGCCTCCCTGACCCCTCGCTTTGCGGCATCCCTCGGGGTGGCTCACAGGAGTTCTTCCGGAACACGGTGTTGCTCATGAACTTGAAGAAGCGCTCGGCGTAGAAGCTGGGCCGGTGGACGGAGACCGTGTCCTGCAATAGAGGGCGGTTCAGCTCTGGGTGTGCCGGGGGCAGGCTGGGACGGGCTCCTTCCTGCACTAGCCTGTTTGCCCTCAAGCATTTTGAACCCACTGAGCAAAACCAGGACCAAGGCGTGAACCAGCCGCAGCAGTGCGCAGCCTCTGACCCAGGCCCACAGCAGGGCACAGCCTCCAACACAGGCCCACAGCAGGGCTCAGCCTCCAACACAGGCCCACAGCAGGGTGCAGCCTCCAACACAGGCCCGCAGCAGGGTGCAGCCTCTGACCCAGGCCCACAGCAGGGCACAGCCTCTGACCCAGGCCCGCAGCAGGGCGCAGCTTCTGACTGTACAGAGCCCCCCAGGGGCCTGGATCGGGCATGTCTGTCTGCAGCGAGCCCGCCCGAAGCCTGGATGAGTGGTGTCCGTCTGTATGGAGCTGCCCGTTTGAGGCGTGGCAGCGGGGAGCCCGAGGCCTGGATCTTTCCATCCTCTGACACCCCACGTGCTGGGTGATCCCACGTGCCTGGCTGGGGCAGAGCAGTGTCCCTGCCCCCATGTATGCCATTCCAGGGGCTCACCCGGACAGGACCCAGTGTCCCGGGGCAGGCAGGCCAGCTGCCCCTGCTAAACCCCCGCAGGGGCGCACTAGAACCCAGGAGCACACACGGCCTCCTGTGGCTGAGCTCTGGCTACGGGACCTGGGCCTGGCTTGACAGGCTTTCTACCCCGGCTGAGGCCAGCCCAGCTCCCCTGCCCCACCCTGCCCTGCTGCAGGGGCCAGGGTTCGAGGCTCACCCAGGGTGGAGAGCCAGGGCTCAGCAGTGCCACGGGGCCTTGGGGAGGTGGCGCATGGGGATGTACATGTGTGTGGGCACGTACGGTCTCAAGCTGCAGGCTGAGAGAGACAGAGCGCCTTCCTGAGTACTCCAGCCTGCCCAGATGCTCACAGCTCAAGGGCCAAACCAGGGGCTGGAGCCTCAGCCAGGGGCTGGAGCCTCAGCCAGGGCCCCTCCGGGCAGCCCGCAGCACCGGGCACAGGGCTCTGCAGCTAAGGCTGTCCCCACAGCCAGGCACTCGGGCGAGGCTGCTACGGAGGGCTGCACCCTGACCTTCTTGAAGAACATTCTGGAACCCCCTGCTCGGCCCCACCCCGTCTCCAGGGTCTCCTGAACTCTAGACAGATTCTGCACAGGCAGAGTGGGGTCTGAAGTGTGGCCAGGGCAGCGGAGGGGCACCCCGTCCCCACCAGACCCTGGGCCTCAGGGGTGCAAACAGGCCCTCAGGGGTCCGCGCCGATGGATGCCACGAGCGGACGAGCCAGCGCGGCAGTGAGTCAGTGAGAGAATGAACGAACGAGTGAGCGAGAGAACGAGCGAGCAAACGAGCGGGCGGCCACTCACCCCATCGTGCACGAGAGCCTTCCAGGTGTGCTCGAGCTTTTTGATGAACCTGCGGGGACAGGCATCGGCTCAGCCCAGATGGGACCAGCCAGAGGCGGGCGGGCACCCCATGTCCCCGCTCCAGGGCCAGGTGCCGAGGAAGCCTCAGCCCGCCCACCTCCTCCCCGCCTCGACACCCAGGACCCTCAGTGAGGACGTGTGAGAGAGGACGGGGAGTGAGGATGGGAGACAGGAGGAGGTCCTAGGCTTGGCGGTGAAACCTAAATGCCATCGAGGTGCGGCTGTCGCCAGCTTCCAGCGCAGCAGGCAAGCCACCTGCGTGGACAGCTCGGGACTGTCCCGCTGTCAGCAAGGGGCGTGGAGCTGGAGGACAGTGGAAGTGCCCGCCACCCGTGCCTGCATGTGCGGTGTGGAGGGGAGCAGCCGGCAGGCAGCACACAGCACAGGGAGGGAGCTGCGGGCAGCGGGACCTGCTTCCTGGGGCCCTGCCCTGCCCTGCCCTGCCCCACGCGGGAACCACCCTGCCCTCTCCCCTGTGGCCCGCCCCACCCGCGCGGCCCTCCTCCACACCTGTAAGACTGCAGGATGTCGATGATCCCGATGTGCAGCAGCAGCCGCTCTCCGCGGCCGTTCACGGCGGGGATGCCGCCCATCCTGCGGGAGAGGCTGTGGTCGGCACCGCAGGCAGGGCCTGGGGCGGCGCCAGGGTCTCCGGGGCAGAGCATCGGGGCCCAGGCATGTTTCCCAGCATGCACCATGGTGCACCCTGCCCACGGCAGGCGGTGGACGTGTGTCCACACAGGCACGCCCTTGCCCAGCAGGGCCACGGCAGGCTCAGGGCCCGAGGGGGAGTAAGTGGGGGCCAGGACAGCTCCCACCTGCGCCCCATGGGCCCAAGCATCCCCAACCCAAAGGGCCCAGCACCCCTGCTCCTGCCCCATGGGCCCAAGCACCCCCACCCCAAAGGGCCCAGCACCCCTGCTCCTGCCCAATAGGCCCAAGCACCCCCACCCCAAAGGGCCCAGCACCCCTGCTCCTGCCCCATGGGCCCAAGCATCCCCAACCCAAAGGGCCCAGCACCCCTGCTCCTCCCCCATAGGCCCAAGCATCCCCAACCCATGGGACCTGGTGCCCCTACCCCCATCCCCATCCTAAGGGAACCGACGCCCCCCACCCTGGCCCCATGAGGCCCAGCAGCCCCTCCCCTGGCTCCATCGGGCCGTACCCCACGCCCATTCCAGCCACAGCACGGCCCACCAGGCTCCCCTACGGCCCCCATGTAGCTCCTGGGCCCGCGCCACCTACGTGTCATCCGTCCCAATGGCCTCCCCGCGCGCTGCCCCGCCCTGGATGGACTCCATGGCCGTGGAGTAGAGCGCCTTCTGGCCCACGGGCCGCTTCTCGTCCAGGGGGCTCTGCGCGCCCTCGGCCTGGCGCTCGCGTTCCTGCTGGTCGATGTTGTGCACGCCCAGCAGCAGGCTGTAGTCCATGATCTTGAAGCTCTCCAGCACCTGGGGACGGCGGGGGGGGGGGGGGTCAGGCTATGGCACAGGACCACGCAGGGCCACCCGCGCCGTCCCTCCGCCCGCCACACACACGCAGGGCCCACAGGCGCTCTGACCCGAGCCTGCCCACACTGAGGGCAGACCTGGGACCCTGTTCCTGCACCAGATCTTCCTGGGTCCCAGGCACAGGCTCCACGCACCAGGCGCAGGGTGCCCTGGCATCCGCCCAGCCCCACCCCGCCCCCCCCCCCGGCAGGTGGCCCACCAGGCAGTCCCGCTGCAGAGTCTTGAGCAGGGCGCTGAAGGTGTCGGCGTCCAGCAGCAGCCCCTCCGGCATGTCCTGCATGAAGTCCAGGTCCTTGTAGGTGGGCGCGCCCTTCTCCTTCTCCTTGCGGCTGGCGCGCCGCTTGTACGTGGAGCCCTTGAGGTCGAACTTGAGGTGCATCTTGACCACGCGGGGCAGCACGTTGTTCATGACCACCACGCGGATGTTCTTGCCGCCCGACTGCACGCAGTACAGCCCGTAGAACTTGGGCAGCAGCGTGCGCGGGTTCTGGTTCAGGTTCTGTGGGGCACACGTGGCCGGCAGGACGTCAGGAGAGCTCCCGGCTCCGAGGGACCCCCCCCCCCCACACCGCACTGTCTCCCAGGGCTGGCTCCGCTCCCCGGGGCTCCTGCTCTCGTCCACATGAGCGTGGACCGCACGGGCTCCGCAGGCCCCGGGAGGCACAGGCCGGCAGCCAGCTCCCGTCCACAGATCACGGCCCTGACTTTGTTAATCTCCAGGAGCCAGGAGCCGCGTGTGGGTCTCCCCGTGGGTGCAGGGTGGGTGTCACAGGGAGCCGCATGGGCAGTGCAGCCCTGGGGACTCGAACCCAGGGACTCAGATGAGGGACGGGGGTCCCAAGGCGCTTAAGAACCACCAGGTCACTGTCCAGGTCACTGTCTGTGGGTCAGCCTGTTGGGGGACCCTGGCCCACGGGGGGAAGGGCGTGGCCTCAGGGAGGGCGTGACCTAGGGAGTCACGCCTAGGGAGAGGAGGGCGTGGCTTCCGGGAGTGGAGGGTGGGCCTTAGGAAGGAGCAAGGCATGGGAAGGGGAGGCGTGGCCTAGCCTGGGTGGGTGTGGCCTGGGGAGGGGCGGGGCTTAGCCTCAGTGAGGGGCGGGGCTTGGGATGGGTCAATCCTGGGTGGATGTGGCCTGGGAGGGCGTGGCCCAGCCTCAGTGAGGGTGGGGCTGTGGGTGGGTGTGGGTTGGAGGGGCGTGGCCCAGCCTCAGTGAGGGTGGGGCTGTGGGTGGGTGTGGTTTGGAGGGGCGTGGCCCAGCCTCAGTGAGGGTGGGGCTGTGGGTGGGTGTGGTTTGGAGGGGCATGGCCCAGCCTCAGTGAGGGTGGGGCTGTGGGTGGGTGTGGTTTGGAGGGGCGTGGCCCAGCCTCAGTGAGGGTGGGGCTGTGGGTGGGTGTGGCTTGGAGGGGCGTGGCCCAGCCTCAGTGAGGGTGGGGCTGTGGGTGGGCGTGGTTTGGAGGGGCATGGCCCAGCCTCAGGGCGGGGCTGTGGGTAGGCGTGGTCTGGAGGGGGCGTGGTCTAGGAGGGCGTAGCCAGGCCGGCCAGGAGCTCACCATGTAGTAGCCGGGCAGCAGCTTCTGCAGGAACTCGGCCTCCTTGTGCATGACGGTTTTAATGATGAACTCGTCATCGCTGGTGACGTAGAACAGGGAGCCGCTGGCCCCGGGGTTGGACAGCTCGATGAGCGGCTCGTTGCAGAGCGAGTACTGAGCAGGGTGGGTGGCCGTGAGTGCTGGGCATGTGGCCACAGCGCACTACCCCCACCCAGGCCACGGAGCAACCCCGGGGGCCCAGGCTGAGCCCGGTGGTCACCCCTTGCGCTGACCAGGGACAGGGTCGAATCCCAGCTGGATGTGTGTTCAGTGACTGCCTTGACGCTGCCAGCAAATGCTGAGAGCCCCAGGGCACCCGGGGCCAACCCCAGCCCCCCACAGGCCCTGCAAACCCTCGGCCCTGCCACGCTGCAGGGGCTGCCAAGGGCCCCCCCCCACAGGCCTTCCTGCAGATCCTTAGCCCTGCCACGCTGCAGGGGCTGCCAAGGGCTGCCCCCACAGGCCCTCCTGCAGACCCCCGGCCCTGCCATGCTGCAGGAGCTGCTAAGGGCTGCACCCCTCTCCAGCCAGGAGTGTCTGAATCGGCACAGGCATGTGGGCGTCAGCCGAGACCCCCCCCCCCAGCCTGCCCACCCTGCTCACCAGGTAATCATCTGGCCGGATCCCAAAGAGCTCCCGGAAGTAGCGGAAGGCGACGGGTGCGTAGGTCTTGAAACGGAAGTCCTGGAAGTGGTGGGCAGGGGTCAGGTTGCTGCCTTCGCTGAAACGAAGCACACAGAGGCGTCTGTGAGTCATGGCTGGTGCGGGGGGGGGGCCCTTCCCGGCTTGCGCCCGTGCAGGCGCCCCCAGCCTCCAGCTCCGAGCAAGCGCTGCAGTGGGAGGGAGGCAGGGCTGCACTGGTCCTCCTGGCCTGGCAGTGGAGCCCCTGGATGCTGGGCAGGGCTGGCCTTGCTTGGTAGACCGTACTTAGCCAATGAGGCGCCAGTGGGGCAGAAGCCACGTGGGGGCTTCCTGGCTGCGCCCTTCTCTACTCCTTGCTGTGAGGAGGCAGACCCGATGGCGGGAGTCTGGGCAACCACCTGAGACGGGGAGGCGGAGGGGCCTGCTCCATGGGGTCACCTGACTGTCCCACCTTCTTCCTCTGAGTGCAAGAGGTCAGTGTTGTAGCATTGTGGGTAAAACCCAGGCCTACAAGTCCTGCATCCCATGGGGCACTGGTTCTAATCCTGGCAGCTCCACTTCCCATCCAGCTCCCTGCCTGTGGCCTGGGAAAGCAGTGGAGGACGGCCCAAAGCCTTGGGATCCTGCACCCGCATGGGAGACCCCGGGGAGGCTCCTGGCTCCCGGCTGGCTTAGCCACAGCCTTTGCAGCCATTTGAGGAGTGAACCAGTAGGTGAAAGATTTGTCTTTTTCTGTCTTGCTTTTCGATAAGGAAACCTGTTCTTCTGTGGGAGCTAAGCAGCAAGCAGCAGCCAAGCAGGGCCGGGTGGGACCCCAACCGCAGTGTAGGCCTAGGGCCTGGGCCAGGCTGGGAGGTGGGTGGGGCCAAGGAAAGGGTGGGGTGTGGGCGGAGCCAGAGAGAAGGCAGGGCCAGGGAGAGGGCAGAGCCAGGAGAAGGCGGGGCCAGGGAGAGGGCAGAGCCAGGAGAAGGCGGGGCCAGGGAGAGGGTGGAGCCAGAAGGCGGGGCCAGGGAGAGGGTGGGGCTGGGAGAGGGTGGGGCCAGGGAGAGGACAGGAGTGGGCAGAGCCAGAAAGCAGGGCGGGGCAGGGTGGGCAAGGCTGTATCCCGGCCAGCCGCTCCCACCTGGGGAAGAAGATGCTCTCCACCACGTAGAAGTCCTGCATGAGCACATCACGCTCCGGCTTGGAGCTCAGGTTGCCCACGGTGTAGCCGATGCCCAGCTGGATGGCACCCTTCAGGGTGGACGAGGTGGTCTGTGGGCGAGACCGGCTGTCAGGACCCCTCCCCACACAGCCTCAGCGTGGGCAGGGCCTGGCAGACCTGCCATGTGTTGCTTTGTGGTCCAGAAGGTGCCAGACCAGCCGCCTGGAGAGGATAGCGTCCACCAAGGGGCCGAGGGAGGGCCCGGCCCAGCCCACCCAGGCGCTAGGACCCCCAGTCCACCAAGGGGCCGAGGGAGGGCCCAGCCCAGCCTGCCCAGGCGCTAGGACCCCTAGTCCACCAAGGGGCCCAGGAAGGGCCCGGCCTGCCCAGGCACTGCGGCCCCCATTTCCCACCCAGCAGCTCAGTACCTTCTTGTAGGTCGTCTCCCCAGATGCGTCCACACTGCGATGGCCCAACTTTTTCCCATGGCCCGGGCCTGGTTGCCCAGTCGTGGACAGAACCTGGTGACAAGGAAGCAGGACATGTGAAGTCAGCAGGGGGCCCAGAAGGTTCTGGAAGCCTGGCAAGACAGGGGTCATGATCAGAAGTGCGTGCAGGGAGGCGCTGGCTGAGGCGGGCTGAGCGGTCAGCAGGGCCCTCATCCCATTGTTCAGGGGCAGATACAGGGTCCCTCAGGAGCAGGCGACCCCGGCCCACCCACTCCACACTGGGAGCTCCCCCCGACGGGATGACCACAGCGTCCAGAGATGACAGGGGGCTGTGGGAAGCTGACAGGCCACCCCCATCCTGCCATGTCCCCGGAGCGCCAGCCAGGCCTGCTCCCAGCGAGTTGTCCACCATGCCACCAGGGGGCAGGCCCAGGGCCCACTCTGTCTCCCATGGTCACTGCTGGGGTTCTAGGACATGTCATGCAGACCCCACAGGGGGTTCTTAGGGCCCCCCAAGCCTCCCCTGGCTCCAGCTCCTTTTGGGGACAGCACTGTCCACAGCCCCAAGGGTAGCTCAGGCCTGGGGATCCTGCACAGGATAGCAGAACAAGACTCAATGGACAGAAACGGGGGGCATCACAATAGCTCCCCACATATGCAGGACCACTTAAGTATCCAGCAGCCCACCCTGAGCCTGGTGACCCCCGAGGGGTGAGTGTCCAGGCAGAACCCCTAACCTGCCAGCAGCCAGTCCCGGGCCCTGTCCTCGGGGCACTGGCTGGAGGGTCCCGCAGGGCTCTGCGGGCAGGTAGTGCTGGCAGTACCAAGGCCCCACGGTGCCAGTGATGACCCCATGACCCCGGGGCCCCAAGCCCCTTCGCTCGCTCCCAGAACTCACCTCTAACACAGCTGTCTTCTTCTGGCCGAGACCTGTGAGGGCAGGGAGAAGCTTGGCTCAGGCACGTGGCCAGCCGGGTGCACAGGCTCCCCGCGGGCTGCAGCGCCCCGGGGGGCACAGGGCTCTGGGAGCAGTGCGGGCAGAGGTCACCCGTGTGGGGGCCCCAGACCCCCAACACCAGTTCTGGGCCTCCGTGCTGCGTGCTTACAGGGCCGTTGAGATGGCATAAGCAGGGTGGACCTGGCGCAGGCCCGGCTGGGGAACCGGAGTCGTGCAGGTGGCCTGGACCGGGGGAATGTGTGTCCCCTACAGGTCATGGCCATGCTGAGCCAGCAGTAGCCCCAGGGAGGACGTGCAGAGGGGCCCCCAAGATATGAAACATGGGGGTCGAGGTCACAGCACCAGCCCTGGGTTCCCCTGCATCTCCTCAGGCCCCCAACGCCTTACGGGGTCTTTACCACCTACCCTGGCGCTCTGACAGGTTCAAGGTCATCCCCACCCCCACCTGGATGCCCACACAACAGCAGGAGAAGTGGGGAGAGGAGGGGGCGGCACAGACCCAGGCCACGTCGGGGGGGCTCCAGGGCCAAAGCCTCAGCCTCCAACTCTTCCCCACCTGTGTCTACGGCCTCTCCCTCAACAACCCCACACCCCGCGTGCACAGCCCTGGGTTTCCCATGGCCCCCAGCCCTCTCCCCCAGTGTCAGGGGTAGGCAGGAATCCTCCTGGGCCATATGGGCAGCCTGGGTGGCAGTGAGGTCCCCGGCCCCGACTTCCGGGCGGCAGTGAGGTCCCCAGCCCCGACCCAAGGGTGGCAGTGAGGTCCCCAGCCCCCTGGGCAGCCGTGGGTGGCATTGAGGTCCCCGGCCCCCCACCCCCTGGTGGCAGTGAGGTCCCCAGCCCCCTGGGCAGCCCTGGGCGGGGGCAATACCAGGAAGGAGCGGAGCGGAGCTGGTCTGCTCCCACCAGTGCACACCACCCTGTACATGACCCGGTAATGATCCAAGACATGGCTACAAAGTCCCCCCCCCAGCCCTCCAAGCAGAGACGGGGTCCCTGACAGGGGTGCCCCCAGAGGCCCAGGCTTGTCTGATCCTGCAAGAAGCCCTGCAGAGGCGGGATGCACGCCCAGAATCCATCAGGTGCCCAGGCCAAGGCTGCACGCCAGCAAGAGGGGCAACCTCACCCTAGCCGGCCAGTGCTGCTCCTGGGCGTCCAGCAGGAGTCCAGGCTGGGCACCTGGAGGGGCACTGCCAACCCTCAGGCTCAGTCGGGCAGGAGCAGGGCTAGGGTCGGGGTCAGGGCCAGCATCAGCATCAGGAACAGGACCAAGGCCAGGGCCAGGTTCGGGGTCAGGGTCAGGGCCAAGGTCAGGGCCTGGGGTCAGTGTCAGTACCAGGACCAGAGCAGGGTCAGGGTCATGGCCAGGGTCAGGGCCAGGGCAGGGTCAAGGTCAGGGTAAAGTACCAGGACCAGAGCAGGGTCATGGCCAGGGTCAAGATCAGGGCCAAGGGCAGGGTGGACACATGCTACTCACAGCTAACTGCCTTGAGGTGGAAAGGACATGGGACATGACCAAGGGGCAGCGGATGGCTGGGCCTGATGGCAGGAAGGTGTCAGGGAAGACCCACTGGCTGGCTGGCTGGCCGGCGGGCAGCAGAAGTAGAGGAGGGCAGAGGAGGCAGCCGGCGGGCAAGGCAGAGAAGGGCAGATGGCCGGTGGGCAGCTGATGGAGGGGGCAGCCGGCTGGCGTATGCTGCCACGCCTCCACACTGTCTCTCTCAGGGGCCGCCTATGCAGCGCAGCTCCAGGGAGCAGACCAGGACACGGCTGGGTACCTCGCAGGGCCTGCTCACCCGGCACGCGGCGGGCCCTGCCCTGACAGGAGCAGCCCCGGACGTGATGCCTGGCACGTGGCGGGCAACCGACAAACATCCCCCAGCAGGAAGACACCGTGGGAGCCGCTGGTTGAGCCCCGAGGTGGGTGCCTGGGCCTCAGCAAGGGAGCGGGGGACCACAGCATCCCCAGGACCAGGGGCACCAAGCTGCCCAGGAGGGATGGGCCGAGATGTCCACCTGTACCACCTTGAGCACACGTCCCTCCCCCAGCTGGGCCCACAGATGAAGCACGGCCGGGGCACAGGGCCAGCAGCCCAGGACCACTGGCTCTAGAGAACCCCTGTTCCCCCACAGGCCACACACCTGGCATCGCGGGTCGGGCACGCAGAGAACTGCTCCTTCCCGGCCCCAGGCTGACTGTGCCCGCCCATCTCCGGCCGCCCTGCTTCCCCTCTTCCCGCTGGCCACTAGGGAGCCCCTGTCCCCACCCTGCGTCTGCAGTCTGCAGAAGCAGGATGTCCCCGCCCAGCCCTGTTTCCGCAGCCTCCCAGCTCCCGGGGAGCTCCCTGAATGGCCACCTGTCCAGGCTCAAGGACGAGGCCCCTTGGAGCCCACGCCGGCTGCCGCCCTGCAAGCCCCGGTGAGCCTGGGGGACAGCTAGGCCTCCCAGCAGCCTTCCCCCACACACTGGCTCAGGCGCCACCAAGAGAAATGGGGGCCCAGGAGCCCACCCACCCACCCACCCACCACCCCACTGTCTGCCTCGATGCTGGCTGAGGACATTCCTGGTGAGCAAGGCAGCAGTTGCCAAGCCCTGGGTTCCCTGCCCCCATCCCCTGACATGAGGCCTCAGACAAATATTGGGGGTGTCATGCAGAGACAGAGCGCGGCCCGGCCACTGCCCCCTGACCGACACAGCTGAGGAGGGTAGGATGAGGGCTCCAGGCCGGGCTGCACCAGGGCTGACCAGCCCTGACCTGAGAGAGAGGACCCATTGCAAAGTCACAGGCAATCTATGCTGGCCACGAGTCTGTCCTGCTGTGTCCCCCTGGAGCGCCAGGGGCCGAGGGACCATGGCCACAGGGGACAGGAGGACGCATCGCCCACACGGACCCCTTCCTGCCAGGGACAGTCCCTCTCAGGTGGGTGCTGGTGGCTTCCTGGCATCGGGCTGGGCTGGGCACCCACCCTCCTCCCCACGCTCAGGCCCGTGGCTCCTCTCCCAAGGTGACAGATGGCTGGGGCGAGCTGGCAGGAGCGGCCAGCCAGCGGATGCCCACCATGGCAGGGTGGACAAGGTGTTCTGGAGGGCCACAGGCCAGAGGTCAGAGGTCACCCTTCCCCCACACGCCCTGAGCTCGTCAACTCCCAGCAGGTACAGGAGCCCCCCCACACACACATATCCAGGTGCAGGATCCCCACACACATCCAGGGGCAGGACACCACACGCACGCACACACACACACACCCCACAGGGGCCATCGTGTGCACCAACAAGCTGGGTGGCCCTGGGAATAGGCCCTGGTTGTGGTCAGCTACCCTTCCCAACCTCTGTCCCTGCAATGGCCAAGGTGTCTGTGCTCCTAAGGGCCCAGCCCTGCAGTGGGTCCCGGCCCGGCCCTGCAGCGGGTCCCGACCCGGCCCTGCAGCGGGTACCGGCCCGGCCCTGCAGTGGGTCCCGACCCGGCCCTGCAGTGGGTAACAGCCACCATCACATGTGGCTACACTACGCCTCTGCAGCAATGATGTGGGACAGTGGCAGGTGGGGTCATGTGGGGCCCGGGGAGTGGGCAGTAGCCTGCGGAAAGACCAGGAGCAAGGTAAACGGCTGCTTGTAGCAGCCACGGCCCTGACACGAGGGCTGGGGTTCGAGTCCTGGCTCCGGGGCCCAGCTCCCTGCAGGCCATGGCTGAGGTGCTAAGGATCCTGTCCCTCCTCCCAGCCCTGCAGCTGATGGCTGCACGGCCCCAGCCTGGGCAGGGGCCCGAGCCCAGATGGCAGCGGGGCCTGGGGGGCTGCTGAGGTGCACCCCAGGACAGGGAGAGGAGAAGTGTGCTGTGCAGTCCCAGCAGTAAAGGAAGGCAGCGGTGACAGCTTCCCCACCACCAGCAGGAAGAGCTTGGCTGCGGACACCATGTCCCAGTGCCAGCGCTGCCGTATCCCAGCGGGCACTACCACCACCCAGGGACTACGACCTGCACCCGGACAGCCACCCACCATGTACCCCAAGCCCCCAGCGTCCACAAGCAGACGGATGCCCTGCGGAATGCCTCATGGTGGCAGCAGCCCCCTTCCCAGCGCAGTGGGGAGGTGTCCTTACCCCCCCCCTTAACTTAATGTTATTTCAAACAGATACAGAGCGCTCCTCCCCTCACTGGTTCACCCCCAGATGTCCACCCCATGCAGCTGGAGGGTCCCGGCGCTGCAGTGTACATGAGCGGGGCCTCCGGACTCCCAATGTGGACACAGGCGTCCAAGCTGTGCCCAGCGCCTCCTCCACCCCAGCAGAATAAGGAAGTAAAATGAGAAATGAAATTACCCAAGCGCTTCTTCCTCATGCCCGCCGTGACCCCAGGCCCACATTACAGGCAGGGACCTCGGACGCCCGCCCTGCCCCAGGGCCGGCCTGGCTAATCCCGCAGGTAATCCCAGCAGTACCAGCCCAGGCCTCCAGCAGGCTGGCCAGCAGCAGACCTGGCACATGGGCTCCCTGGCCTCCCCCAAGGCCTCTATCTTGCCCCAGGGATGGCAGGGCAGGCTAGGCCCCAGCCACACTCCAGGCCCAGCACAGGGGGCTCAGGTGCCTGACCCAGCGGGTGCATCACATGCAGAGGGAGACCACACAGCTGCTACAGGGCTAACCAGAGGCCTGCCCTCAACTGCAGCCCCGCCCTTGCTCTGGCAGGGCACCACACCTGCCCCTGCACCTCGGGGTCCCCTTGTGTGCTGGGGAGGAGGGGAGGTAGGTGGGCAGGGGCTGCTGGGCAGCAGGAGAACCCGGGCTCTGATCCTAAGAGAGCTGCCGGCATGTGGAGAAAGAGGCAGCCAGCAGGTGCATCCCCAGTCCGAGCTGACACATCACCCAGCAGATGGGACGTGGGCGGGCGGGCGGGCAGGAAGCAGCTCAGGCCAGAACTCCCATCAGCACAAGCCAGGGTCCGCTCTGCCCGGCCTCCCCTGTGCCCAGGATCCCCACACAGCCTGCCCTGTGCCCACGGTCCCTGTACCACCTCCCCTGTATTCAGGATCTCCACACGGCCTGTCCTGTGCTGTCTCTGCACAGCCTCCCCTGTGCCCACGGTCTCTGCACCACCTCCCGTATGCCCACAGTTCCTGCACGGCCTCCCTTATGCCCATGGTCCCTGCACGGCCTCCCCTGTGCCCACGGTCCCTGCACGGCCTGCCCTGTGCCCACGGTCCCTGCACCACCTCCCCTGTGCTCACAGTTCCTGCACGGCCTGCCCTGTGCCCACGGTCCCTGCGCGGCCTGCCCAGGGTCCCCACAGGAGGCAAAAACCAGTCTCAGCTGCATTCCCCAGGTCCCTACACAGGCCCTCCTGACACGGACACTCTGACACGGGTGGGGAGACCCTGCAAACCCCGTGGGGCTCCCAGTGCAAGTGGCATCAACTGGGTCATCCACCACCAACACCTCCCAGTGGAAGCTTCCGGAGGCCAGAGGGCGCCCTGGGGCCCAGGAGGGGGGACACGGAGGCCATCACACCGCAAGAGGAGCAGCCGGCCAAGGAGGGGTCCCCCGGGGGGAAGTAGCTGAATGGGGCTCAGTGGCTTCCACAGGGAGGACCCCATGCCTGCACCCCAGGAGGGAGACACAGGGCACCCCCACAGCTGCACCCCAACAGGGAGATGTGGGGCATCCTCACAGCTGCCCCAGGAGATGTGGGGCGCCTCAGGCCTGCACCCCAGGAGACGCGGGATGCCCCATGCCTGCACTTCAACAGGCAGACATGGGGTGCCCCATGCATGCATCCCAACACAGATGCGGGGTGCCCCCACAGCTGCACCCCAACAGGGAGACGCGGCACCCCCACAGATGCACTCCAGGAGACGTGGGCACCCCTATGCCTGCATCCCAAGGGGAGACACGGGACCCCACAGCTGCACCACAACAGGCAGACGCTGGGCACCCTACAGCTGCACCCCAGCAGGGTGACGTGGGGTGCCCCATGCCTGTACCCCAGGAGACGCGGAGCGCCTCCAAGCTGCACCCCAAGAAGGAGACGCTGCACCCCAGCAGGGAGACGCGGCGCTCCCACAGCTGCACCCCAGCAGGGAGACGCGGGGTGCCCCGTGCCTGCACCCCAACAGGGAGACGCGGCGCCCTCGCCCCGTGTTGGGTCGCCACCCCCACCCGGCCGGCCTGGCCCGGCCCACGTTACCTGCGGCCGCCCCGCTGTCCGCCGCCCAGCCCGCGTCCCCGCCCGCCGGCCCCGCCTCGGTGCTCTCGGCCCCGTCCGGCAGCTCCGGCTCCATGTCCGCGCGGGGCGGGCGGAGCCCGAGGGCCCCGAGCTCGGCCGGGCCGGAACAACAGGGCGGCGGGGGCGGGGCCGGGGCCGGGCGTCACGCGCGGGGCGGGGCCGCGGGTGCGTCAGCGCGCGGGGCGGGGTCAGACGTCATGCGCAGGGCGGGGCCACGGGCGCGTCAGCGCGCAGGGCGGGGCCAGAAGTCACGCACGGGGCGGGGCTATTGGCTGCGTCAGCACGCGGGACGGGGCTACTGGCTGCGTCACGCGCATGGGGCGGGGATACATTACGTCAGCGCGGAGGCGGGACTACGAGCTGCGTCAGCGCAGGGGGCGGGATAGAATGCGTCAGCGCGCATGGGCGGGGCTGCGGGGTACGTCACTCTAGGGGCGGGGCCTACATGGGGCGGGGTTTGTCGGCGCGGGGCGGGGCCTACACGGGGCGGGGTCTGTCGGCGCAGGGCGGGGCCTGCATGGGGCGGGGTCTGTCGGCGCAGGGCGGGGCCTGCATGGGGCGGGGCCTGAACAGGGCTGGCTCTCGCGCGCCCTCGTGTGTCCCAAGGCGGCACGACAGACGTGTCGTCAGGTCTCCCGGTTTCACAAACACAAGCTTCATTCATTTTAATTTATTGTGATAAAAACAATACGTACAGCAGCTCAGGTGTTGGTGACATCCTGCACTTCCGCTCCATCAAGCTGTGTTAACGTCATGTCCACGATAGAACTGCTGACATAATACAAACATGAAGTGTCATTTTTGATGTCACAATGAAAAGTATGTCATCACACGATCAGTATAATCATATTTATTTGGCTTACATACCGTGCTACACGGCGAATTTGGTCTTAAAGATTTTATTTTTATTGGAAAGTCAGATATACAGAGAGGAGGAGAGACAGAGAGGAAGATCTTCCGTCCGATGATTCACTCCCCAAGTGAGCTCAACGGCTGGAGCTGCACCAATCGGAAGCCAGGAGCCAGGAGCCTCTTCTGGGTCTCCCATGCGGGTGCAGGGTCCCAAGGCTCTGGGCCGTCCTCCACTGCTTTCCCAGGTCACAAGCAGGGAGCTGGGTGGGAAGTGGAGCCGCCGGGATTGGAACCGGCGCCCCATGGGATCTCAGCACTTACAAGGTGAGAACCCTAGCAGCTAGGCCACCGCGCTGGGCCCGCTGCACGGTGTATTAAGCATATGTCTGCATGTACACATGCTTGTCATGGAGTGTGCCGTCCGTTGTGCTGGACTATTTTGTACTTGCTATGTAAATCAGGGCAGCCCGTGGACATCTTTCAGTTTCTTAAGATGTATTGATTTTTATTGGAAGGGCAGATAGACGCACACGGAGCAGGAGAGACAGAAAGATCTTCCGTCGGCTGGTTCCTTCCCAAGGGACCCCTGCAGGTGTCTGGGGTCGCAAGGGCAGCCCTCGCCCGCCTGTCCCGCACCAGGAACCGAGGCCGGGGACGGAGAGAGGCCACTCCAGGTGGACACACCCCCCGCAGGACACCCACCTTTCCCAGGACCTCAGAACCCACGCAGGAAGTGGGGCCCGGGAGCTCCCTGCTGGAAAAAAAGAAAGTTCTGGAAGCAGCTCCCCTGGGGCGGCTCGGGGACCCTGAAGGTCAATGCCCACCTGGCCCGGCCGGGTGGGGGTGGCGACCCAACACGGAGCGAGGGTGTCTCCCTGTTGGGGTGCAGCTGTGGGGTACTGGTACCCCCGGGGCCCCCTGCTCAGCAGGCAGACTTCCAGGGCCTGGGCTGCCCCGAGCCCCCTGGCCCAGAGGGTGAGCAGGGACAGTGAGTGGGCAAAGAGCGTGAAGAGGAAGTAAACTCAGCTTGGAAAAGCTAAGAATTAAACCCTGAGAACGGGGAAGTCCAGGGCAGGGGAGAAACTTGGCCGCAGGAGGAGGAAGGGGCCTGGGGCGGGGCGGCAGAGCCTTTATGGCCGGGGGGCTGGGGGGGCAGCGATTCCTCAGACAACCCTGAGAAGTGACTCAGAACTTCGCAATGCAAGCCCGGGGGGCGGGGGGGGGGGGGGGGGTTGGGAGCTGGGGCCTGTCCTGTCGTCCCATTTTGCAGAATCAAAAAACTGAGGCCGGCCGTCTGCAGCCGGTTGTCTGGCGTCTGGCACCCACTGGTGGCCTCGGCGGCGACCCCCGACAGCACACGTCCAGATGAGGGGGAAACGGTATGGGAACATAGGGGCTCGCTCCCAGCTCCCCGCCATGCAGGCCGCCGGCCCGCAGGTGTCCAACCCCTGCCCAAGGTGTGTCTCTGGCTTGAACGGCAGAGCTGGGGCACGGCAGCTTCCAGCTAAATGGCCCATGCAGCCAGCTGCTCCTCCTGGGGCTCCCATGTGGGTGCCTGGTAGCTGCTCCATCCTGGAGTGTCCCCCCGACACTGAAGAGGTGCAAAGCCACAGACGTATTCCCGGCTCAGGGGATGTGAGGGGAGCAGGGGCACGCCAGTGCCAGGCTCGGCTGGGCAGCCCCGGGGGCGTGGAGCGCCGGGCCAGCAGGGGTTAAGCGCGGCACCGCCCACTTGAGCACACCTTGCAACACTGCCACCAGCCCTGCCCGTCGGCCCCCCGCCAGCCCCGGGGCCCCCTGTGCTGGCCACGGGCACAGACCCTGCCTGCTGCCGCCACCACCAGCAAGGAGCCGCCGGACTAGGGGGTGACCGCGGCGGCCAGCCCCCCTCCCAGCCACCCGCCACCCAGGCCAGGTGAGCACCCAAGCTTTGACTCTCGCCATCTGCCCAGAGGCCACCCCATCCTCAAGGGGACAGGTGAGCCTCCATGCCTGCCAGCAGCTCCCCCCCCATGCCTGCCAGCCATCACACCCTCATCCCAACCGTGGTGGGGGGCTTCCCACAGCCCAGGGTTCTGCCCCTGCCCCCACCACCACACCACCGGGAAGCAGGAAGCCAGCTCCCCGGCGGGCATCGGCACACTTTCCGAGGGATTATCTGACTGGCAGCTAGCACCACTGGCACGCTGCCCAGGGTGCCGGGCTGGACGGTGAAAGCAGGCATTGTTGGCTCTGGGGCAGCAAGGCTGCAGGGGCCGGGAGGGCTGTTCCCGGAGCAGGGAACGGGGATGTAGGCGGGACAGAGGACAGGGGGCAGGTGGGACAGGGCACAGGTGGGACAGGAGGGCAAATGGGTCGGGGGCAGGTGGGCAAGTGGGACAGTTGGGACAAGAAGCAAGTGGGCAGATGGGGCGGGGGGACAGGGGAGACAGGGGGCAGGCGGGCAGGCAGGCAGCTGGGCGGGCAGGCAGGCAGCTGGGCGGGCAGGCAGCTGGGCGGGCGAGCTCCTGGATTCAGGCCTGCCCCGCCTGACCCGGCTGCAGCCGCCCTGGGGCGGGATCCTCTCCCTTACCTTGGTCAGTTCCCGGAACAAACCGGTGCAGCCTGGAGACGCAGGCTGGGCCAGGGCGGGGTGAAGAGGGGAGGCCGGCCTCGGATCTCGGGGGACGTCGGGGGTGGGGGGGATGCCAGTCCCGGAGGGCCCACAGACGGTGGTGGCTTCAGCTTGCTTCCTTCATTTTTTTTTTTTTTCTGGGTCATTTGTGCCCAGAGCGGAGTGTCTGATGACACCCGAGGAACCTGGGACCCGCCTGGGCTGTACCGGGAGACAGCAGGGCAGGGCAGGGCAGACTCCTCCTTACACCCCCCGGGAGTCACTAAGAGCCTCAGTTTCCAGGTATATGAAATGGGCGCCGCCAGCTGCCCTAACATAGGGCAGCGGATTTCGGAGGTCGGCGCCCCCAGAACCCACACCCCGGGCCCCAGACGCCGGGTGCCTGGCAGCAAGAGAAAGTCCACCGAAAGGAACTGGGTTCAGGGTTTCGGCTGAACCAGGGCCTGGCTGAGCACCCAGGGAGGGATGTTTGCCCAGGGTGGGGCCGCACCCTTTGGAACCCACGCGGGTGGGTGGGAGGCGGGGCCGCAGCTGCTGGGGAGTGGACACTCATTGATTGCTTACTGTATGCGGTTGCGAGGAAGCTGAGACACCAGCCAGGGTGAGTGGATCGTTGAGTGCATTGACCAGCGTCCCGGGTGTCCTGTGATGGCCATGGACCCGGGCACCGGCTGACAGGGTGGTCCTGGAAGGGGCGAGCCTGGGGTGCCAGGAGGGAGGGAAGGAAGGGAGGCCGAGAGGTGGTGGGTGTGCCTAGGTAGGGGGGCTTCAGCTCTCAGGGAGGTGGGGGCCCTAGGGGGCAGGACTGAGTGGGGGGCAGGACTGAGTGGGGGGCAGGCCTAGGTAGGGGGGCTTCAGCTCTCAGGGAGGTGGGAGCCCTAGGGGGCAGGACCAGGACTGGGAGAGGGCAGGTACTCACGCACGCCCGCTTGTGGCCAGTGCTGGGAATGCATGCCATGAGGGGTCAGAGGTGGGAGCCGGGGCAGGTGGCGGGGGACAAGGGGATGGGGGTGAGGCCTCTTACATGGCTCAGGCAGGGGCAGGTGGCTGGGGCCTGCACCCACACCCGCACCCTAGTCCGACCAAGCTCCCACACGAGAAGTTCTGGGTCCTCGCCGCCTGCCTCCCTGGAGTGCCTGGGCAGGGGACGGGGTGGGAAGTGGAGCTGCTGGGACTGCGGGGGTAGGAGAAGCTGGCCTCCGTAGGGTGTGCAGCCTGTGGTCCTACCCAGACCTCGGGGGCACAGACAGGGGTCCCCTAGCACCGGCATCTCCATGCCGGAGCGGTGGGGAGAGGGGTGCCCCCGCATTACAAACAGGAAAACTAAGACAGCAGGTGCCAATAATTGGCACTGGGCACTCCCTCTTTCTGGATCCCCATCCAAGACTCTGGGCTTCTAGAGTTTTCTATCTCGCTGCCCCCTCCCACGCCCCCCTCCCGCCGCCTCCCTGGCGGCTGTGCGGCCTGGGGTCCTCGCTCACCGCTGTCCGCAGCACGCAGTGGATTTGCTGCCAGAGCCCGGACGTTATTCCCTCCACACCGGTCCCACCTGTTATCCGTCCAGGCGGACTCAGCATCCGCTCCTCCAGGAAGCGGTACCACGGCCTTGCCCAAGCCCTGCCTGACCCCAAGGGCTTGCACCACCCCCCCCACACCGGCCCTGCTCCTGGGCTGGTGCATGCTGGCACTGCACCTTCAGGCTAGAAGAAGCTGGTCTCTGGGCCAGCAGGTGCTGGGTCACTCCCCGGATGGCTTCCTCTGGGCCAGCCCAGAGCCAGGCGTTAGGAACCCCATTTGGGTCTCCCATACGGGTACAGGGTCCCAGGCGCTGGGGCTGCCACTTGGGTGGGCTGTTAACCCCAGCTGCTCTGCCCCTCTCCTGTTGGAAGCTGTCCCTGACCCCTCCGTGCCTCATTTCCTGTCCCTGGCTGCCTGGTCACCATTGGACGAGGCTGGGAAGGGGTGTGGTCACCTGGGGGTCACCCTTTCAACCCTGGCTTGGGGTGGGGCTGGGTGTTGTTGGAATGAGTGGGTGGGGTCACCTCTGCCAGCTCCACCCCCCGCCCCACACACACACACAGGTGTTTCCCAGCTGCAGGCGCTGGCCCAGCCCACCTGGGGAATCCAGCTGGACAGGGAGAAGGCAGCTAGAGCGCCCCCCCACCAGACCCCGGGGGTGGGGTGGGGGACAGGCTGGGAAAGGGCAAGGGAGGGGACCCCACAGGGTACCTACGGGCCTCATCCAACGAGACCCCCACAATGCGCCCATTTCACGGAGGGCAAGCGCAAGTCGCAGGCTCTGCTCCCAAGGTGGACGGCTTCCCAGCCGGGTCTTCCTTGCAGCCCAGTCCAGCCAGGGCCAGGACATTCTGCCCCCGGGGGCCAGGATCACTGGGTGGGTGCTGAGGCCCCTGGCTTCCCAGAGGCGTGGCTGCTCGTGGGGGCGGAGCCCGTGGAACCCAGGAGGAGGAAGAGGAGCAGGTGCCGCCGGGGAGAGAAGGAGAGACTAGACTCTCTCCTCCCCCTGGGGTGGGGGCCGGCTGACTGATCTCGGGGGTGCCCCCCATCTCGGACAGGGGCTTGTGGGGGAGCCCCGGGGTGCACCATGGCCGTGAGATTCCAGGCAAGTAACGGGTGTGGACTGCGCCGGGCTGTCCCCACCTCCCAGCACCCTGCAGGCCCCATGGGGAAATGGAGCTTGCCCCTTCTCCACCCAGAGCTGTCTCCTAAGCACCCCTTGACCCCGCTCCCCTCCACCGCCTCGTTGCCCGCTCCCCCCCACTGCCGGGCAGACCTGGGTTCAGATTCTGCCCACGTGGTTCTGGGCCTCTCCCTTCCTCTGCCCCACCTGTGATATGGGCCAGTGTCCTTTCCAGTGGGGCACCCCGTGCGTCCTTCAGGGTGGGCTCCGGGCTGAGACTCCCGTGCGGGCTGGAACCCGTTTATCAGGTGCCTGCTGTGTACACACGGTCACGGGGCTGCGGGAAGCTGGCCTGGCCTGAGGTTCAGCTTTCTTCAGGCGTGCAGTGGCTGGCTGGGGTTGGGGGGGGGGTGGTCTCCCACCGCATGGAATGCCCCCAGGGTGGACCAAGACAGCCAGGCAGGCTGGACCTTGGTTCCTGATCCCTCACCCCAGGGGCAGCTCCCACAATCCCCTTCGTCAGGGAGAATTCCTTGCCCCACCTCCCGCTCAGACCATTGTCTCCATGTGGGTGCCTGGGAAGGCATCCCCATACTTCGCTGTTTGTGTCCTGCAGGTGCCTGAGGGGGAGGGGATGGAGGCCACGCCCCTTGGGCTCACCTGGCCGAGGGCGGGACCAACACGCACCTGTCCCAGTGTCCTTTGTTCTGCCCCGTGCTTGGTGCCGTGAGGGCCACGCCTCCCTACCGGGACCCCCGCTGAGCCTGCCAGGGGGCCAGGGGGTGGGCTCGCTACACAGCGGCCTGGGGATTTGGAGGAGCAAGGCGATGCCCCTTGGGCCCCTGGGCTGTGGGTGGCGGGTGCGCTGTATATCCGGGGCGACTGGACAGAATCTGCTTGTTTTCACAGTTGCTGGCGATGGGCAGCAGCAAGGCGGGGGTGGGGGTGGGGGAGCTCGATGGAACAGAGGCCACGCAAGCTGGGACAAGCCCAGGCCACCTGCGCCACCCCTCCACCCGCCAGGGCCTGGTTCCCAGGGCGCCAAGTCCTCCCGTGGTCCCTGGAAGCACAGTTCCGGAGCTAGAGAGCTCAGCCCCCCACACACCCCCAATCCCTGGGCAGCTTTGAGCCTGCAACCTTGAGGGGCCCCTGTGGCTGCTTCAGGGGCGCCAGGCGCTCCGCCCTCCCCCCCAGTAGTGGCTGTGGGATGTGCAGGGGTTTGGGGATGAGAGCAACAGCTGGAGGACCTGAGCATGGAGGGCCAGGCGTGGACGCCGAGGACGCCGAGGGACACAGACTTGGACAGAGCAAGGCACCCCACTCAGGGGCACCCCTGGGCCTCCACCCTGGGCAAGAACCCCTGACCCAGACTCTGGGGTGACCCTGGGCTTGGGTCAAGGGAGGATCCAGCTGGACTGTGTGGCCCTTGTGCCCACCTGCCCCCGTGTCCCCCGCAGGTGGCCAGCATGGAGGAGATGACCATCTGGGAACAGCACACTGCCACCATCTACAAGGTGAGGCACGCCCTCCTGCGGGCGTGGGGTCAGCCCCTGTCTAGTGCGGGGCGGGGATGGTCCAACTCTCCCGCCTGCTGCTCCCGCAGGACCCCCGCCGAGGTTTTGGCATTGCCCTGTCCGGAGGAGGCCGCGACCGACCCGGTGGTGGCTCCGTGGTGGTGTCCGACGTGGTGCCTGGAGGCCCAGCCGAGGGCCGGCTACAGTGAGTTCTGGGCAGCGGGCCTGGGGCGGGCCATGGCCGCTGCCTGGCACCTGCCTGCTCGGTCAACACTCGCACGGCTTTGGCCAAGAGCCAGCCCAGTTCCCCTGGGACACTTCCTGGTCCATCCTTCCCAGAATGCCCCAAGAGTGGGCAAATTGACTTTGGGTCCCAAGGGGCTGTCGGGTGATACTGCTGAGCCCCTCTGACCCAACAAGCAGGCTTAGAGACACAGGCTGGTTCGCCCCGCAAGTGCCTACACCAGCCAGGGTTGGGCCAAAGCCAACAGCTCCATTCAGGTCTCCTGCTTGGGTGCAGGGCCCCAGCACTGGGACCTTCCTCTTCTGCCTTGCTAGGCACAGGAGGAGCAGGGAGCTAGATTGGAAGTGCAGCAGCTGGGACTTGAACAGATGCCCACAGGGGATACTGGCACTGCTTATGGCAGCTTAACCCACTGTGCGATGGCATCGGCTCCAGAACTTTCTAACAGTTAAACAACAGTACATGTCCCTATGTCCGCCCCCACCCCCCCGCCGTCCTCCTCCTGGGGGTCACTTAGACCAGACGTCACCCAGGCACCAGAACCCCACCCTCCTCCGGCAGGACCGGCGACCACCTCGTCATGGTAAATGGCGTCTCTATGGAAAATGTCCCATCCACCTTCGCCATTCAGATCCTGAAAACCTGTGCCAAGATGGCCAACGTGGTGAGGGACCGCGGGGGAGGCTGTGGGTCTGGGACCACACAGGGGTTGGGGGGCTGAACCGGCCATGGGCGCCCCCAGGCAGCAGGTCTGGGACCACACAGGAACCTGCCCAGGACCACGCAGGGCATCCCACTGACTCTACTTCCTTGTCTACGCCCCCCACAGACGGTGAAGCGGCCACGGAGGGTGCACTTACCCGCCACCAAGGCCGGCCCCTCGGGCTCCGGGCGCCTGGATTCAGATGATGAGGATGGGCAGCAGTTGGAGGAGGCTGATCACGGCCAAGGCTACGAGGGCGACTCCTCCAGCGGCTCAGGGCGTTCCTGGGGTGGTGGGCGCTCCCGGCGGCAACGGGCCGGCCGCCGTAGCCAGGTGGGCACTCACGGGCGCAGGAGCCCCGGTGCCGACTCCGAGGCCAACGGGCTGGCCCTGGTGTCCGGCTTCAAGCGGCTGCCCCGGCAGGACGTGATCACACGGCCCGTGACGTCGGTGCTGGTGAGGCGGAAGGAAGAAGAAGGTGAGGGCGGAGCACCGTTGGAGACCTGGGGCAGGGGACGGACACGGGGACAGGGAGGGCCACGGGGGACCTGGTCATCACCTCCACCCCTCCCCTCCCCCACTGCTCTGAACTGTTGGCATTGCAACCCAGGCAGGGGCGGGGCATGTGATGTCATGGGGTGTTGGGAAGGGAGATGTGGACCCTGCCTCAGTGTCCACCCCACGCCTCCCCTCAGAGTTCGGGGTCCAGCTAGGCAGTCAGATCTTCATCAAACACATCACAGAATCGGGCCTGGCCGCGCGCAGCCAAGAGCTCCAGGAGGGCGACCTCGTCTTGCAGGTGAGCCATGCGTGTGGGGTCAGTGGGCACGCAGACCGGGGCTCACAGCCATGCTGGTTGGCCCCACTGGAGCCGGCAACCCTATGGCCCTGCCACCTGCCCCCACCCACATCCCCAGCTGCCAACGTCTGCATCCAGTGCCTCCTGGGGAGTAGCTGGTCATCCCCCTCCTCCCGTGCATTCCAGGGGGGCCACCGCGGCTGGTGGAGGGAGCTGCCAGCTGACTCCCGAGGCACCTCTGGGGCAGGGGAGGGACCCCGTTGTGCTCCCCCAGGAAGTGTCTCTTTTCAGCAGGCTGGGGATGTGAATATCCAAGTCCCCCTCACGCACTCTCTGCCCCTTCACTCCCGGGTCCCCCCCCCCAGATCAACGGGGTATCCAGCCAGAACCTGTCACTGGACGACACACGGCGCCTGATTGAGAAGTCGGAGGGCAGGTTGACGCTGCTGGTGCTGCGGGACCGGAGACAGTTTCTGGTCAACCTCCCGCCGGCTGTCAGCGACAGCGAGAGTGACAACTCCCTTCTGGAGGGTGAGGGGCCAGGCCGGAGACCACCCCCACGCCCCCACGTTCCTGACCAGGCCATGGGCCCAGTCGGCTGACAAGGCATCCCCTCTCCCCACACAGACATCTCAGAACTCGGTTCGGAGCTGTCACAGGCGCCGCCGTCCCACGTCCCACAGCCACCCCGGCACGGACAGAGGAGCTCAGATGCCAGTTCGGCCGGCTCCCCTCGGTATGACCCCCCACCATGGGTAGGAAGGGGAGGGGACGTGGCTTGGCCCACCACTCTGGTGTGGCCTCTGCAATTCTCCTAGCCAAGCCAGAACCACAAACCCCGTGGGGGGTCAGCGTGGTACCCCAGCCCCGGCCTCCGTGGCTCTCCCAGCCAAGCCAGAGCCACACCCCTGTGTCTGGGCAGTCACACCCAGTCCTGGACCCAAGCCCTGGCCTGGCCAGCTGGCGCCACCACAACAAGACACACCTGGCTGGCAATGGGTCAGCCCTGGAGGCACTGAGTCCACCCAAGGTCAGATCCTGGCGTGCAGCTGTCTCCCTGTGCCCTGCTGCGGCTGGGAGAGCTGGAGAGAGCTTCCACTTGCTGGCTCCAATCCAAGCCGCCAGAGCTGGGCCGGGAGCCAGGAGCGCCATTTGGGACCCCTGTGGGCACGGGGGCCCTTGCTGCTTCCGGGGTATGTTGGCAGAGGGCTGGATGAGAAGTGAGGCAGCCGGGACTGGAACCAGCCACCAACGTCACAACACCGGCTCCTCTGTAGCTTTCGGATACAACAGCCACCGTGGTTAGCCGTACTTGGATCCTGCATCCCATAAGACGAGGTCACCTAGCGTAGGATGCGGCATGCTGCCGAGGAATCCCACCGGTGCTGACACAAGCCCGCGTGGAGGAGACGCCCACAGCCCACATTGAGGGCCTGGATTCAAGCCCTGCTCCCCGCTGTGTGCACCCAGTCCCGGATGGAGCGCCTGGCTCCCGCCTGGCTGATGGGATGATAGGGGAGTGAACAGGCAGATAGAAGATTTTTGTGTTTGCTTTCAAATACGGTGTCTTTAAAAAAAAAAAAAAAAAAAAAGTCCCCTCTTGTTAATCTGTCTCTACCAGGGAGCGTCGGGCACCTCCACGACGACAGCGGGAACGGTCAGTGGATTCCAGGACCGGGACAGGAGCAGGTGAGCGGGGCTGGGGGTCCCTGAGCAGGGCCCTGGGCAGAGAGCTGGGGAGGCAGGCAGGGCCATGGGCAGAGAGCTGGGGAGGCAGGCAGGGCCAGAGCTGGAGGGCCAAGGTCGCTGGGCAGGGCCCTGGGCAGAGAGCTGGGGAGGCAGACAGGGCCAGAGCTGGAGGGCCAGGGTCACTGGGCAGGGCCATGGGCAGAGGGCAGGGGTCGCCAGGCAGGGCCATGGGTGGAGGGCCGGGGTGGGCATTGCCAGGTGAGGGGGCTGGAGAGCGAGATTGTGTCTGGCAGGGCAGGTTGAGGTCCACCTAAGCCTTTGTGAGGGCAGGGAGGACATTGCTGAGGGGGGCAGGAAGGGACAGGACCCCCCAAGAAACCACCGCCCTGCTGGCCCTTGCAGATTCGCCCGGGCACGGTGGCTACGACCTCTACAGGGTGCCCAGCAGACAGAGCGTGGACAGTGCAGAGAGCACGCTGGACCGCGGGTGCGCACACTCCCAGCCCTTCTGGGCGCCCCATGGGGCAACATGCCCCACCCCCCAGACCTGACTCCGTCCCTCCCCATGTCCCACGGCAGGTACAGCCCGGACACACGGGTCGTCCGTTTCCCCAAGGGCACGAGCATCGGGCTGAAGCTGGCCGGGGGCAATGACGTGGGCATCTTTGTGTCCGGGGTGCAGGCGGGCAGCCCGGCAGACGGCCAGGGCATCCAGGAAGGCGATCAGATCCTGCAGGTGACTGGGGACGGGTGGTCCATCCCCTGCCCATCACCGTGAGGGACTGACCAGGTCCCGAGGGATAGCGGATTTTTGAGATGTCCCAGCTCCTGCTGGTTCACTCCCCAGATGCCCACAGCAGCCAAGGCTGGGCCAGGCCAGAGCCAGGAGCTCCATCCGGGGTCTCCCTCGTGGGTGCAGGGCCCCGGTGCGAGCAAGGCTGGGTCTTGTACCATGCAGGGAAGGTGGGCGTCCCCCCTAAGCCATCTTCAGGGCTGCCTGCCTGAGCACCTGCACGCATGTCCACATCCGCCCAGCACTCGGCGCTGACCCCTGCAGCCCCGGCTGGGCAGCTGGAAGGCATAGGACTCACTTGACCCCCGGCAGGTGAATGAGTTACCTTTCCGAAACCTGACGCGGGAGGAGGCCGTGCAGTTCCTGCTGGGACTCCCCCCGGGCAAGGAGATGGAGCTGGTGACACAACGAAAGCAGGACAGTGAGTGCGTGGGTGTGCGGGGGGTGCACCTGCGTGCGGCCGGGCCCTTCCCGTGCCCCTGGGGTGTACCAGTGCTTAGCCAGGTCCTTCCCATGTGCCCTGAGGTGGACCCAAACGCGGCTGGGTCCCTCCCCGTGTCCCCTGGGGTGACACCCCATGTGTGCTCTCCCCACCACCGCCACTCCCTGGGGAAGCGCAGTGGCCCCCCCAGAGGCTCACCCAGCTGCCCCTCACCCCAACACTCCAGTCTTTCGGAAGATGGTCCAGTCCCGCGTGGGTGACTCCTTCTACATCCGCACGCACTTTGAGCTGGAACCGAACCCGCCGTCCGGCCTGGGCTTCACGCGTGGGGACGTCTTCCACGTGGTGGACACGCTGTACCCGGCCGCTGGACACAGCCGAGGGGGATACTGGCTGGCGGCGCGCATGGGACGTGACCTCCGTGAGCAGGAGCGTGGCGTCATCCCCAACCAAAGCAGGTAGGCATCGCCCCTCGGGCCACCTGTGCCCTCAACTGCTTAGTCACACCCATGGGTGGGGGGCCCCCTACACGGCTCTCCTCCCGGTGACCACACAGTCCTTGCCGGGCAAGGGCCTCCTGGGGTTCTCCCCTTCCCTTCCCAGCTGCCAAAGGTGGTACCTCCTTGGGCTCCTGCCCCCAGGAATGGTGGACCCTCTCCCGTGTCCATGCTATGTCCCTGGGGGTCACACTCAGGACCCTCGCCCATCTCCCTGTGGGTCCCTGAGCCCCCTGTGCCCCGGGGATGCAGGACCCGCAGGACCCTGAACCCCCCTCTGCCCCGGGGATGCAGGCATGGCCAGCCCTGGTGGGCCAGTGGACCCCTGCTGCCCAGGCCTTCAGATGCCCCGTCCCCCTCTTTCTGCCCAGGGCCGAGCAGCTGGCCAGCCTGGAGGCCGCCCAGCGTGCCATGGGGGCTGCGCCTGGCTCAGCCGGCAGCGCCAATGCCCGGGCCGAGTTCTGGCGGCTGCGGGGTCTGCGTCGCGGGGCCAAGCGGACCACCCAGAGGAGCCGCGAGGACCTGTCCGCGCTGACCAAGCAGGGCCACTACCCGCCCTACGAGCGAGTGGTGCTGCGGGAAGGTGAGGCCCGAGCTGCTTGAGTTAGTCAGAGGGGCAAAGGGGCAACGCGAGGTCGGCCATGCGCCTGGTCACTTGAGCATCGCGCTGCAAGGTCTGCTGGGAGTTGTAGTCCTGCTGGGCTGCCATGGACACTCGGGGGTTGGTCACTGGAGTGGAAGCGGGAAGGGGGACCTGGTGGGAGTCCTGAGGTGGGTTGTTCCTCTGTCACCCTCCCCCCAGCCAGCTTCAAGCGCCCGGTGGTGATTCTGGGGCCTGTGACGGACATTGCGATGCACAAGCTGGTGGCCGAGATGCCGGACCAGTTTGAAATTGCAGGTGGGAAATCTCCCTGCATGGGGACAAACAGACCCCCCTCCTGCCCCAGCCCCCCCAGAGGTGGACGGCTCCGAGCCCCTTCTTCCCCAGCCCCCCCAGAGGTGGACGGCTCGGAGCCCCTTCTGCCCCAGCCCCCCCAGAGGTGGACGGCCCGGAGCCCCTCCTGCCCCAGCCCCCCCAGAGGTGGACGGCCCGGAGCCCCTCCTGCCCCAGCCCTCCCAGAGGTGGACAGCTCGGAGCCCCCTGCCCCAGCCTGGTGGGTGTGGGTCTCCATCACAGCCCCAGTGCCTGCTGGGGGCCATCTTGGTGAGGTGGCAGAGAAGGGTGAGGCTTGCATCTGTGGGGTGTCACAGACTGGGAACCAGGTTTCCCACAGACATGTCCGCTGAGGGCGAAGCTGCCTGGGGGTTCCCACCATGGTCAGGCAATGTGGTCCACCCCCACACTGCACTGTGCCCCTCCCAGGAGCATGGCACCTGCATGGAGGGACCCTAGGGTGTCACACTGCTGACAGAGAGGGCAGCAGTGGAGTGGGTGGGAGGGTATACGGGGTCAGAGCTGCGCTTCGACCATTGCCAGTCCTTCCACCATCCCCCCCCATCCCCAGAGAGCGTGCTGAGGCCCGACAGTCCCTCGAAAGTCATCAAGCTGGACGCCGTGCGGGTCATTGCCGAGAAGGTGAGCAGGGCCCTGCCCGGGCTCCCTCCCCTGTAGGTGGCAGAGGTGGACCGGCGGCAGGTGTGAGCGCAGGCATCCCAGATGGCAGGTGCGGGCAGCTGGGGTCTGCTCAGACTCCGGACTGCTCTGCGTATCCCACCCCAGGACAAGCACGCGCTGTTGGATGTGACTCCCTCGGCCATCGAGCGCCTCAACTACGTGCAGTACTATCCCATTGTGGTCTTCTGCGCCCCCGAGAGCCGCGCAGCCCTCAAGTCCCTGCGGGAGTGGCTGGCGCCTGCCTCCCGCCGCAGCAGCCGCCGTCTCTATGGGCAGGCCCAGAAACTGCGCAAGCATCACAGCCATCTATTCACGGGTAGGCTGGCGTGGGACATCGGGGGAGGTGGCCAGCACGGGCCTGGGCTCATGGACGCTCCCTGCCTGCCCGCAGCCACCGTCCCCCTGTTGGGTAACAGCCAGAGCTGGTTCCAAGAGCTGCAGGCGGTCATCCGGGAGCAGCAGGCACGGCCCATCTGGACGGCTGAGGACCAGGTACCGGGCTTGGGTGCGAGAGGGGTTGCGGGGCTCAGGTCTGCTCCTGGGGCTGCGGTTACGGTTCATCCTTGGGTGAGGGGTGCGTGTGGGCGGGTGGCATCTTGTGGCCAGGCGCGGGGCTGGGATGGAAGTCTTGCCCGTCTGCGTGTCCTGCAGCTGGACACCTCGGAGGAGAACCTCGACTTGCCCCGCCGCGGCCTGGCCGACAGCTCGGCTGACCTTAGCTGTGATAGTCGGGTCAACAGCGACTATGAGACGGACGGCGAGGGCGGCGGCTACACGGATGGCGAGGGTTACACGGACGGCGAAGGCTACACGGACGGCGAAGGCTACACGGACGGCGAGGGCGTAGATGCCACGGGGCCCCCAGCTCCGGCCCTGGCCCGCTCCTCGGAGCCTGTGCACCTGGCAGACGAACCTCAGAGCCCGAGGCATGAGAGAACTCCAGCTCCTGAGGAGGCCCAGGTGAGCTGGGGGAGGTCCTGGCCATGGGGTATATGCATGGACTAGTCTGGAGTTCTGGGGGTCTCCGCCTGTGACTCAGCTCCCTGCTCACGGACCTGGCATACAGCAGTGACACTGAAGCCTGTTGGAGCCGTGCACTGCGGCCTGGTCCAGCCCTGGCTGCTGAGGGCACTCAGGGAGTGAATCAGCAGGTGGGAGATCGGGCAGCCTGTGGGAGGTAGTGCTGGGCGAGGGGCTGGTGGGTCTCAGCCCCGTCTCTGCTGCAGGTGGACGGACGCCACGCCCAAGGCCAGAGGAGACAGGACAGCATGAGGTAGGAGCCGCCGGCCCTTCCCCTGGGCGGGCAGGAACCTGCATACCCTCGGGCTTAGGCTCAGGGGTGTGGAAGTTTCTAGAACAATTGTGTGCCCAGAGCCAAGCAGCCGGGACCCAGGCATGGCTGGGAAGGCTTCCCAGAGGAGGGATGTTTGGCCTGGGGCTTGGGTCTGGGGCCCCTGGCCTCCCTGTTCAGCTGCAATCCCTCTCCCTGGCCCCAGGACCTACGAGCGGGAGGCCCTGAGGAGAAAGTTCACGCACGCCAGGGACGCCGAGTCCTCCTCGGATGAAGCCTACAGCTGGGGCCCGGCCACCGACCTGTGACCCCGTCTCCTCCTCTCTCCTCTCTCACTCCATCCCCTCCCGACCCGGCATAAACTATTTTCGCAGTACCTACCGGCTTCTAGTAGCTTCCAGAGGAACAGCCGCGAGACCGATGAGCTTTTAGGATTTTTATATCAGAAAATAATTAGGGCCAGGATTCCTCTGGGGCCCCGGCCAGCCGAGGAGGGGCGGGCAAGGCACTTCAGGTGGGCAGGGGGCGGCCAGCCGAGGAGGGGCGGGCAAGGCACTTCAGGTGGGCAGGGGGTGGCCATCACAGGTACACTGGCTGCTCCTGGCCCGTGAGCAGGCGGTAGGTGGCGGCCGGCATGGTCCTGATGTGGACCTGGGGTGGCGGGGAGGCGGAGCTCAGGGCTGGGCCCAGGGCTGGGGGGGGTGTCCCGGTCTGCCCAGCCGCGCCCGCCTGCACATGCACACCTCGTCATGGGCCTCGGTGAGCAGTTCCACGATGCGGGCGTGGGGCGTGGCCACCACACTCTGCCCATTGATCTCAATGATGCGGTGTCCCACGCGCACGCCCCCGCGTTCAGCGATGCCCCCGCGGAGAAGGCTGCAGATCTGGGGGGAACCAGGATGGGCATGGAGGTGAGGGGAACCAGGATGGGCATGGAGGTGAGGGGAACCAGGATGGGCATGGAGCTGAGGGGAACCAGGATGGGGCATGGAGCTGAGGGGAACCAGGATGGGGCATGGAGGTGAGGGGAAAGGCTGCAGATCTGGGGGGAACCAGGATGGGCATGGAGGTGAGGGGAAAGGCTGCAGACCTGGGGGGGAACCAGGATGGGGCATGGAGGTGAGGGGAACCCAGGATGGGCATGGAGGTGAGGGGAACCCAGGATGGGGCATGGAGGTGAGGGGAAAGGCTGCAGATCTGGGGGGGAACCAGGATGGGGCATGGAGCTGAGGGGAACCCAGGATGGGCATGGAGGTGAGGGGAACCCAGGATGGGCATGGAGGTGAGGGGAAAGGCTGCAGATCTGGGGGGGAACCAGGATGGGGCATGGAGCTGAGGGGAACCAGGATGGGCATGGAGGTGAGGGGAAAGGCTGCAGATCTGGGGGGGAACCAGGATGGGGCATGGAGGTGAGGGGAACCCAGGATGGGGCATGGAGCTGAGGGGAACCCAGGATGGGGCATGGAGGTGAGGGGAACCCAGGATGGGGCATGGAGGTGAGGGGAACCCAGGATGGGCATGGAGCTGAGGGGAACCAGGATGGGCATGGAGGTGAGGGGAACCCAGGATGGGCATGGAGGTGAGGGGAACCCAGGATGGGCATGGAGCTGAGGGGAACCCAGGATGGGGCATGGAGGTGAGGGGAAAGGCTGCAGATCTGGGGGGGACCAGGATGGGCATGGAGCTGAGGGGAACCCAGGATGGGGCATGGAGGTGAGGGGAACCCAGGATGGGCATGGAGCTGAGGGGAACCCAGGATGGGCATGGAGGTGAGGGGAACCCAGGATGGGCATGGAGGTGAGGGGAACCCAGGATGGGGCATGGAGCTGAGGGGAACCCAAGATGGGGCATGGAGGTGAGGGGAAAGGCTGCAGATCTGGGGGGGAACCAGGATGGGGCATGGAGGTGAGGGGAACCCAGGATGGGCATGGAGGTGAGGGGAACCCAGGATGGGCATGGAGGTGAGGGGAAAGGCTGCAGATCTGGGGGGAAGGGTGGGCAGAACCCAGGCAGGGCATGGATCTCAGGGGGGCCAGGCAGGAGGCACCTTTCCCCTTTCCCCCTCATCCCACCACACTCACAACGCCATCTTCCACGCAGAAGCCCAGCTGCTCCCGTGAGTGGAGCCGGCGGATGATGGCCGTGGTCACGGGCGGGCAGTGGACAATGCTCAGGGTGACCGCTGTGTGCGACTTCACCTCCTGCAGGCCGCGAGCCAGCTTGGACCCAGCTTGGCACGAGACAGCACCCCACGCCCCCGTTCACCCAGGGGCACACGGGCTAACGGGGAGGCAGAGACGCCTCCCCTCCCCATGGGTACTCACACGGATGGCGGCCTGGCAGGCGGCCAGCGGTAGCCCCACCAGGCTGGCCCCATTAATGGCGGTGACCCGGTCCCCAATGCTGAGCTCCCCACAGCGCTCAGCCGGCCCACCATGCAGCAGGTTGGCGATGACCGCCGTGGGCAGTAGCGAGCCCCAGCCGGATTCCACCAGGGCCACGCCTAGGCCCTCACCCCGCCGCTTCTCAATGTGCACCTGCCGAGGACACGGGGATCCCCAGAGCTGAGGGTTGTCCACCCCTCCTCCCCCAGCCCCGGCCCGCTCCGTGGCAGCCGGCTCACCTCCCGGCAGTTCTCACTGTTGGAGAAATGGTCCAGGTCCCCATTGTGCAAGTGGCCGGGGCTGGTGGCCCGGGGCCGGGAGCCCACCTGGCTGGGGTCAATGCCATTCTCCCGCAGGAACTGGCTGTAGGCCACGGCGAAGGCCTGGCCGATGGCCTGTGCAATGAGCTGGGCCTGCGGGCAGTGTGGGGAGCAACCGTGTCGGGAACAACCGTGTCCCATGCCTGCCCCACGGAGCCCCGGGTGGACCCTGCTGGGAAGCAGCCCCCGCTCACGTCCTCCGCGTGGAACACGTGGCACAGCATCTTGTAGAGGCGGCGTTCACGTTCCTGCGGCCTGGTGCTCCGGGCCAGCCGCCGCCGCGCCATCAGCACGAGCACCGGGCCGATGTCAGCTATGTAGGAGATGGTCTGCAGGGCGTGGTCCATCAAGGCCTCCTGTGGGCGGGAGATGGGCTGGGGGGGGCGCTGCCGGGAAACCTCAGGGACCCCCACGCTGTTCCCGCCGCCCCCGGGGACCCCCAAGCTGCTCCCGCCGCCCCCATGCCGTGGTCGGTACCTGGGCGTTGGCCATCAAGACTTTGATCCTCTTGGTGGACACAAAGAGGTCTACCGGGGTCATGGGCTGTGTCTCCCCATCGGGCGCCTGAGGAGCACAGGGGGCAAGGGTGGGGGTTCCGCCGGCCCCGCTGACTCTCGGAAGCCCCGCCCACAGCAGGTGCAGTCCAGCCTCACCTTGACGCGGTCCACAGCTTCCTGGGCCTGTGCCATGCGGGTGCTGGGGGGCGGGTTCCGTTCCGACAGCAGCTGGGTGGAGCCCAGGTACTTGGCCCCGAACAGGACGCCGTCCAGGAGGTCCTCGTGGTCGCAGGGCCCGGGCACTGGGGGTAGCAGCGAGCAGAGGGTCAGGGTAACCGGCCAGCTCCGCCCAGGTGGCTGTGTGCCCACGCGCCTCCCTTCCCAGGGCGGGATCTCCCAGTCCGGCTCCCCATCCCAAACACAATCGTGTGGAGCCGTAGCAACCCCCCTGGATGGCCAGCTGCCCCATGTTCTAGAATTCTCAGCTAGGACTGCTGGGCCAGAGTTCCAGGCCCCCAGATGTCCCTGGCATTGAAGATTCTCGGGGCTCCCGGTGGCCCACGGGGCCACACTGTCCATGTGGTACTGGACCTGGAGTCCCAGTGGCTGCAGGAGCACGCTCCTTCCCTCTCAGCCCAGCTTGGAGCCCCAATGTTCCAGGACTCCCAAGCCAGCCAGAACCAGACAGAATGTTCCAGCTCTTTAGTTCTAAGTGGGACACTCCATGGGAAAATGTTAACCCCGGCCACTGCTGCCCGGTCCCAGGACTACATGCAACTACACTATAACACTTCGTGCTCACAGCATAGCTGGGTTTGACAGACTCTGGGATGGCCCACGTGCACAGGCCCCTGCCCCCATGGGGGAGACCAGATGGGCTCCTGGCTGCAGCCTGGCCCGGCTCCGACTGCTGTGGCCATGTGGGCAATGCACGTGTGGTGGCAGGGGGGGGTGTGACTAGAACTCAGACAGATGACGGCACCCCATTCACTTCAGAACATTCCCCAGGCCGGCTTTTGTCTCTCCCCCAACCAGGAGGGCTGTCTCTTGCCCATGTCCACACGGGCAGGCACTGCGGCCACAGGCCCCCCAGCACCCCAGGGTGGCAGGGACACTCACCATGAGGCAGGGCAGGGCACGAGGCCAGGGCCTCAGGGCTCTGCAAGAGGACAGAAGAAACCAGGCACTGAGCGGCCCCCACTCGATTCCGGGACAGCGAGGACCGCACGGCAGGGTGGGCCCTACCTGGGTGCCGGCCCGCGGCTCCTCTGGCCCCACCAGGGGCACCGTCTCCAGCCAGGGTTCCGGGGAGCTGCTGGAACTCCGGCTGCCGTCCCCCTCCGCAGCGGCCCTCACCGTCCACTCCGGCGGGATGGGCTCCTCGGGTGGGTCCTCGGGGGGCTGCAGCAGGTACAGGGGGGGCTCCGAAAGGCCCTGGGGTCCGGGCAGGGAAGGCGCACTGTCACACCTCAGCAGGCTCAGCAGGTCGTCCCGGCCGGCCTCGGCTGACAGCAGCCCGTGGGCGTCGGCGGGCCCCTGGGACGCCTGGCCCAGGCCTGTGGCCACATGCAGGGGGCAGGGCGCTGCATCCGGGGCGAGGTCCCCCAGGTTCCCCGGCAGTGCCTCGAAGTGCCGCACCAGGTCTCGCAGGCCTGGCCCGTCTAGCTCCATGTGCCCTGGGCTGCCCGACTCTGGGTCCCATTGGCCTGTAGGGGTGAGGCTGTCGCAGGGCACAGGAGCATCCGCGGGTTCCTCCAGGTCCATGGGCGGAGGCCCGGCGGCGGGCGGCGGGGTCGTCAGGAAGTCCATGGCTGGAGCCCGAGCTCATGCCGGCATCTTCATGAAACAGAGAGAGTGCAGGGGTCAAGTGGGTTGCCTGGACAAGCACACTGGGAAACACCCTTGTACTGGTCAGCCTACAGACACGGTCAGCAGGTGCTGTGTCAAGCCACCAGGATCAGCGGGCCCCACATCCCCCACCCGGGGTCAGGAGGTACTGTGTCACGTCACCCAGGGTCAGTGGGTCCCACATCCCCTACCCGGGGTCAGCAGGTCCGTGCCCCCACCCGGGGTCAGTGGGCAGGGTCAGCAGGTCCGAGCCCCCACCCGGGGTCAGTGAGCAGGGTCAGCAGGTCCGAGCCCCCACCCGGGGTCAGTGGGCAGGGTCAGCAGGTCCGAGCCCCCACCCGGCCTCCCGGTCCTCCCCGTGACGTGGACCGCAGCCCCGCCCAGCGCCCTGTCCACTCGGGTCCAGGCCCCCAGCCCCGCCAGCGCGGACCCCACAGCAGGACCTCCCATGCCCCCCACGTCCACGCCGCGTCGGGGACACTCACGTCCGTCACTCCGCGGCCCCGGCCGGTCCTGCTTCGACCCTGTGCGCCCCGAGCCGGCGCGGACACCACGTCCGTCAAGCCCCGGCTGGCCGGCTCCTCCGTCCTGGCAGAACCCGGCCCAACGAGCATGCGCGGCCCGCGGCGCCTGCTGGGAAATGTAGTTCTCGCAAGTGCGTGGCATCGCGGGTTCTAATCCTGCCGTGGGAGATCGGACTGGCCCTCAGATTTACTAATAACGTGGGGTTGGTCTTCGCCGGCCTGTGTGCCATGATTGTGTCGTTACCCCAGGGGAGGGCAGAGGGTCAAAAACAGGGCTGGAAAACGCCACAGAGGAACAACCAGCAGTCGCGACAAGCGGACTTCCGGTCAGGGAGACAAGATGACGCGCCCAGGGGGAGCCGGTTCAGACCAGTCACAGCAGGAACACAGCGAGGACTACATTTCCCAGAAATCACCAGGCGGCCTACAACTCCCACACAGCTGCGGACCAGTGACGTAAGCGCAGGCGCGCACACGTGCAGACGTCATGGCGGGCAGGAGCCTTGTCGGGGCCGCCCGGGCCTGCGCCGGCTGGGGCGTCTGGGCGCCCCGAGTTGGCGTCTCGCCCGCGTCGCTGTCGGCGCGCGGTTACGCTAAGAAACCGGGTGAGCGGGTCTAGCCCGGGACCAAGATGGGGATGGCGGGTTCTCGGGGACGGGACTAGTGCGCAGGCGCCGCATCCTGGAGTCACGTGGCGCCACTCAGGCGGAGGGCAGGCCGCTGCGCAGGCGCAGTCCTCGATACCAGGCATCCTGAGTGACAGGTGTCAGTGTCCTAGCCCCGCCCCCCCAGAGGCTCTGTGCGCAGGCGCGGTCCGCGGGACCAGGCATGCTGAGTGACAGGTGTCAATGTCCTGGCCCCGCCCACCCGCCCAGGGATGTCCCCGGTGAGCCCGGACACCTGCTGACCCTGGGTGGGGGACACCGACCCGCTGACCCTGGGTGGAGGACACCGACCCGCTGACCCTGGGTGGGGGACACGGACCCGCTGACCCCGGGTGGGGGACACGGACCCGCTGACCACGTCCGTGCGGTGGGCCTGTGGGTGGACGCCTGCTGCCCGCTGTGGTCGGGTGTGCCTGTGGGTGGGTGCCTGCCGCCCGGTGGGGATGGGTGAGTCCCAGTGGGGATGGGTGGGCCTGCGGGTGGGGGCAAGGTCCAGCCCCAGCTAACACCTGCCACCACACCCCGTCTCCCCAGTCTCCAAGGGCAGCAAAGGTGGCGCCGTGGGCGAGGCCCTCAAGGACCCAGAGGTGTGCACTGACCCCGTGCGGCTCACCACCCACGCCATGGGTGTTAACATCTACAAGGAGGGCCCTGACGTGGCCCTGAGGCCGGATGCCGAGTACCCAGCATGGTGAGTGAACCCTGTGGGTGGTGGGACCCCCTGGGGGGATGGGGACCCTCAGTGAGGGCTGGGGTCCAGGGAGGAATGGGGGCCTAGAGAGGGATGGGGGCCAGAACCAGCATGGGCAGTGGGGTCCCCTGGGAGGGACGGGGGTCCGGGAGGGGATGGGGTCCCTCAGTGAGGGCTGGGGTCCTGGGAGGGATGGGGACCAGGACCAGCGTGGGCAGTGCGGTCCCCTGGGAGGGGATGGGGGTCCAAGGAGGGACGGGGGCCTGGGAGGGGTTGGGGTCCTGGGAGGAATGGGGGCCAGGACTAGCGTGGGCGGGAGTGCCTTCCTACCAAGATAGCAGGTATACCTGGGGGTCAGGAAGGAGAGGTGGGGTGGCCCCTGGGGTCACCCCTCAGCTCTGAGCCCCACCTGCACCCCTCCAGGCTCTTCGAGATGAACGTGGGGCCCCCTAAGAAGCTGGAGGAGCTGGATCCTGAGAGCCGCGAGTACTGGCGGCTGCTGCGGAAGCACAACATCTGGAGGCACAACAGGCTGAGCCGCAACAAGAGGCTGTAGGGGGACCGAGGGCTGGGGGGGACGGGCGCCTCCTCACTCCCCAGTAAAGCTCCGTGTGTGCACCCCGAGGCCCCAGTGTTGTGCTGCATCCTGCCCACTCCTGCAGGGGAGTCTCAGCGAGGCCTGCCTAGACCCACATCCCTCGCTTCTAGCCCCGGCCGGCCCTGGCCGCCTGCAGCCTCACCTGGTTCCCTGGCCCGGCCCTGACCGCCCACGGCCTTGCCTGGTGCCCCGGCCGAGTTCACCTCCCACCCTGTCCAGAGGCGTTCAGTGGGTGAGCGGAGGCCATGGACCCGGCAGCAGCCCTGTGGGGTCTGCCTCCAATCCATGATGGGGCCTCCCTGCCTGGGAGCCTCCTCAGCTGACCCACCCAGACACGTTGGACGGACAGGGGAACCAGCAGGCACCCAGGAGTCTTGGGTCACATCCTGCCCCTGTGAGGGTGGCCCGGGGCAGCGGGGCAGGGACACTGGCCGGCTGAGTTCCTTGTCGTCAGCGGCCAGGCCCTTTGTGAACCCTGTGCGTGCTCCTTGGCCAGCAGCCGCAGAGATGCTGCCGGAGGGCTGGCCGAGGGCAGGCTGGGGTCTCAGATACCCACAGGCCCCAGGCTGCACCACAGCTGGAGAGCGGCGGGGGGTTGCTGTGAGTGCACCTGCCACCTGCCACCCACCCTGTCCCCTCACCCTCCCTTGTACCTGCCCTGTCCCCTTGCCCTCCCCTGCCATGTTTCTTGCCCCATCCCTTCGCCCTTGCCCACAGCAGGTGCACCCCACCGGCCACCAGCTGGTAGGTAGTGCCAGGCTGCTCCACCTGGCGCAGCTGGTGCGTGTTGAAGGTCGTGTGGCTGCGGTGGCACTTGGCCCAGCCGACCTCCTTGCACCTGGCCTGGCCGCCAGCCTCATGCTGGGGCTCGGGAACCTGGTCGGAGGGACCGTCCTGTTCTCCTCTCCCCCACAGTGGCTGTCATTTGTCCATCTCCCACCTCCCATCCCCACTCCTGTCCACGCTGGACCGGCTGGGCCCCCCATCCCCACTCCTGTCCACGCTGGACCGGCTGGGCCCCCCATCCCCACTCCTGTCCACGTTGGACCGGCTGGGCCCCCGGAGGCCTCTTCCCCCATCTCTCTCTCTCTCCCATCCTTTACTCGCCTATGCCCAGGACCGCCTACCGCCCTCTGCACACCTGCCAAGCACCCATCACCCATTTCCAGTGGCCTGGCCATCAGTCTGTCTGCTGGGTGGTCGGGGCCGCAGGATTAACCTGAGGTGATTCACCAAGGTCCCCCATGTGGCTGCCCCAGGGCAGGGCTGGGATCTGGCACCCACGGTGGAGACCACGGGCAGTCCTCTTGTCACACCTGTTTCCCCAGGACCCAACCATGTGAGCAGCGAGCAACAGAACATCTGTCCCCTGGCTCACTCACGGAGCTCCAGGGGCACAAGCATAGTGGGGGGCTCAGCCAGGACTGGAAGCAGTACCCACATGGGAGGGTCCCCTCGGAGGGCTGACCGCCCGCGCATACGTGAAGGTCCCCACGGCACTCCCAGCTCCTGGTGCGGTCAAGATGCAACACACAGCTCTCTGGAGCCTCAGTGGGAGAAGCTAGGACCAAGAGATGGATCCTTCTAGAACGCTGGCTTGGAAGGCGGCAGCAGGGGCCGCCCACCCACCCACCAGGAACACACAGAGACTGGGGCTCCAGAACACCAGGGCTGGCGGCCTGGAGGGGATGAGGGTGGAAGTCATGAGGCTTGGGGAGAGGGCAGTCCTCTCCGTCTCGCACTTCAGTGCCCTGCTTTCTTTAAAAAAAAAAAAATGCGTTTATTTGAATGGCAGAGGGAGACAGCACGCTTCCATCTGCCAGTTCCCTCCCCAAATGCCTGCTGCAGCGGGGGCCTGGTCAGGTAGAAACGGGACGCTCCATCCGGGTGTCACACAGGTGCAGGGACCCAGGCACCCGAGCCACTCCTGCCACTTGCCAGGGGCCCATGCACCCAAAACACCTGCTGCCACTTGCCGGGGGAAGGGCCATGGGCTACCTGGGACCTCCTCCAGCTCTGGGCTCCCGGGTGGGATGTGCCCGTGGCCAGAGCGTCTCAGGACCTCCAGGTCTCTGTGCTGGGCTGGCTCTGGGCACGCGCCTGCCCCCGCCACCAGCTCACCCCACAACCTGATGCATCACGGGGCCCTCCCAGACCTGGCACCCAAAGGCTTGGGGACTTCCTGCCACAGCCCCCGGTGGCAGCGGCTCAGGGCCAAGCCGGTTGGCCGTGGGTGGGCATCAGGCCCACAGGCCCACAGCTCGGGACTGAACCCTGCTCACCATGGCTGAGTGTGGGCAGCCAGCACGGCTCAGCGATTCCAGCCCTGCGGTCCTGGGTCTCTCTACCACGTCCCCAGGGAAAGGTCAGCCCTGAGCTGGCTGGTGCCTCAATGAGGGGCCCATCTCACCGTGGGTGCAGAGCAGAGTGGGTGGGTGGGGGAACGCAGGGTGTTGGAGAGCCCAGGCCAGTGACCTCCAAGCAAGCCTTCCTGTCATTGTGATGACGCAGGCTGGCCCAGACACACCTTCTCTACCCAGTGTCCTGCCAACCCTCCACCTGATGGGCTCAAGCACCCCAGGCAACCTTAGGGGACCCCCCACAACATCCTCTCCATGGGACATGGTGGGGGCTGGGACCCTGAGGGGCTCCTGTTCTACAACCCTGACACTCCTAGCTGGATCCCCCTATTCCTGTCTCTTGGGGCTTGCATCTGGAAGTAGCAGGTTGCTGGGTGTGCTTATGGCAAGGGATGTTGGGGGCCCCTGGAACCTCCAGACCACCAGCAGGTAGCACCCAGAATCCTTCTCTGGTTGGGGGGCAGCAGGGCCAAGGGGTGAGGAGGGACAGAGGCAGCCCCGGGGGACAAAGAGACGCAGAGGGCGCGACCTGCAGTGATTTCTCAGTGTGCACGCTGCCCTGCCCATTGGGCAGCATCCTGGGGGGTCACGGCTCCTGGCTCCGGGGCGCACTGGAGGAGGAGGCAGGGTCAGCGTCCTGCCCAGCACCGGGCGCCTGGGCCGGGGTGCCCGCAGCCCGCAGTTCCCGTGCCAGCTTCTCGGCCAGTTTGCGGAAGGGCGGCCTGCGCGCGGGTTCCGCCTCCCAGCAGCTGCCCATGAGAGCGTGCACGGTGCCCGGGCAGCCCTCGGGGGGCTCCATGCGGTACCCCTTCTCCACAGCTTCCGACACCTCCTTCAGCGACTGCGGGCAGAGCGTACCGGGCCGGGAGCGGGGTCAGGCCACAGCACCCCAACAAACGGACCCTTGTGGGGGAGGTCCCCCACCCCGCAGCCCTGCTCACCATCTTAGGGTACGGAGCTCGGCCGTAGGAGAAGACTTCCCAAAGGAGCACCCCGAAACTCCACACATCCGACTTGCTGGTGAATTTCTGTGGGCGGAGGCCCAGTGAGCAGGCGTCCCCTTTCTCCCCCATGCCCCCCGACCCTCTGGCTAGACTCTGAATCCCACCAAGGAGGGCAGTGGTCACCCTGCCCTGGGGGGTCAGGGATACTCGGCAGGTCTGTCCTGCAGGACCCCGGCCCCCCCCACATACACCCTGGGGGACGGTGGGAGGCTCACCCCTTGCTTGAGCGCCTCGGGCGCCGTCCACTTGACGGGCAGCCTGCTTGAGTCCAGTCCCTTGCGCTCAGCCTTGGCCAGGCCGAAATCACTGACCTTGGCCACCAGGTCCTCGGACACCAGGATGTTACGGGCGGCCAGGTCGCGGTGCACCAGCCGCTTGCTCTCCAGGTACTCCATGCCCTCGGCCACGTGCCTGTGGGGGACGTGGCACGCTCCGAGGAGGCGCCCCCTGACCTGGGCCACCCCGCTGCCCACCAGCCGGACTCCATGCCCTCGGCCACGTGCCTGCAGGGGGCGGGGAGGGGATGCGGCAGACAGCTGTCCCTGGACCTGGGCCACCCTGCTGCCCACACCCCGACTGCCCCACTCACAGAGAAAACTGTAGCAGCTGGGCCGTGCTCACCAGGGCCCGGCCGCGGGTGCGCAGGAAGTTCACCAGGTTGCCCTGTTTTGGGAGGACAGAGGGGGTGGGGTCGGGGGAAACTGCAGGCTGGTGGGCGGGTCCCAGCTTGGCTCCACCCTGGGGTGGCCCCAGCCCCGGCCCCCCACACTCACCTTGCTCAGGTGCTCCATGACAATGTACAGCCCCTGGTGCAGGATCACGCCCAGCAAGCGTACCAAGTTACGGTGCTTCATCTTCCTAGGGGCAGAGGGGGGTGGTGGTGAGGGCAGCCGGCCCCATGCACGCCAAGGCCCCACACTCGCAGCACGACCTCAGCGAGGGACCCCCATGCACAGACCCCCAAGGCCCCGCACTCGCATCACGACCTCAGCGAGGGACCCCCATGCACAGACCCCCAAGGCCCCACACTCGCATCACGACCTCAGCGAGGGACCCCCATGCACAGCCCCCCAAGGCCCCACACTCACGTCATGACCGCCGTCTCATCCAGGAAGGCCTGGGCTGTGACATCACACTTGATGTTTTTCACAGCCACTTTCTGCCCGAGGTATTCACCCTGCAGAACGGCTGGGGGCGGGGTGGGTGGGAAGACTCAGGAAATCTGGGGACCCCAACTTCCTGCTGCTGCTGTACATCCCAGGAGTCAGCAGGTGGGCCCCCCACGCTCCCCAGGGAGACCCCTAAGCTGGCTTCAGCCTGGCCTGGCCCTTGGGGCTTGAACCAGCACATCGAAGACCTTTCTCTAACTTTGCCTTTCAAGTAAACAAATCCTTTGAAAAAACATCATTTCAGGGAGGGACAATCAGGGCGCAGTCCCAGCAGGTGCAGGACCCATCCCCCGCCCGGGAACGCGGGGTTGGCCACTGTGCCTGTTGGGGCTGCCGTTACCCCCTGGTTCCCCAGCAGCGCACGTGGGGGGCGTGGGGTGGTGATCTGCAGTGTGTCCACACACACCCTAACCTCCCGGTGCCTCATGCCCCCTCACCTCCAAACTCGCCCTCCCCGATCTGCGCACCCAGGGTCAGATGCTCCAAATTCAGCAACCAGCCGGCTGTGGAGCAAAGGCCCGATCAGGGGAAGGTCTGGGACGCCGCCCACCCACTGGCCAGGTGGCTCCAGGGACACACACACACACACACACACACACACACTCGGCGGCCGCTGTCCCCAGCAATGCCTTCAGAGCCCAGCAGAGGGCAGACCCTTGGGTGCCCCAGGGGCCAACCCCCGCTGGGACAGAGTGGACTTGGGGGTCCCTGAGGGGCAGGGCCTTGCTGAGTGGACTTGGGAGTCCTCCAGGGATGGGGCATCGCTGGGGCAGAGTGGACTTGGGGGTCCCCAAGGGGATGGTCACCCTGATGTGAGGCTGCTCCACGGTTCCTGGGAGCTGGAAGGCAGACCCCACCAGCCCAGGCTGACCCCACCAGCCCTGGCTGACCCCACCGGCCCTGGCTGACCCCACCAGCCCAGGCTGACCCCACAAGCCCAGGCTGACCCCACCGGCCCAGGCTGACCCACAAGCCCTGGCTGACCCCACCGGCCCTGGCTGACCCCACCAGTTTAGGCTGACCCCACCGGCCCTGGCTGACCCCACCAGCCCTGGCTGACCCCACCGGCCCTGGCTGACCCCACTGGCCATGGCTGACCCCACCAGTTTAGGCTGATCCCGTCGGCCCAGGATGACCCCACCATCCCGACTGACCCCACCCATGCAGTGCCCACCCTTAGCCAGCTCCTCTTCTGCCGACTTGGTGCCCTGTTTCCTCCGGGGCTTCACCAGCTTGGTACAGATGGCGCCCTTGTTCCGGCTGTAGTGCTGGTGGGGTGCAGGTGGGAGGGCTGGGTGAGCTGGGCACCCCTCTGCCTCCCTCCCAGGGTAGGGTGTGCTCAGGGTGGTATGCAGGGTGTGGGTGGTTCAGGGTCCCACCCCAGGGTAGGAATGCTCCCACCCCCTGTGCCCTATAAGGCACAGGGGGTGTGGGGTCCATGGGGTCCGTGGGGGTGGGGTCCATGGGGTCCATGGTGTGGTGTCCATGGGCTGTGGGATGTGGGGCCCATGGGTCCTGTAGGGTACGGGGTCCGTGGTATCTGTAGGGTGTGGGGTCCGTGGTGTCTGTAGGGTGTGGGGTCCGTGGTGTCTGTAGGGTGTGGGGTCTGTGGGGTCTGTGGGGCCTGTAGGGTATGGGGTCCGTGGGGTGCACCATGAGGTTAACCCTTGGCCTGTGGGGTCCGTGGTACGGGGTCTGTGGGGTGCACCGTGCGGTTAGCCCTTGGTCTGTGGGGTGACGGGGTCTGTGGTACGGGGTCTGTGGGGTGCACCGTGCGGTTAGCCCTTGGCCTGTGGGGTGACGGGGTCCGTGGTAAGGGGTCTGTGGGGTGCACCGTGCGGTTAGCCCTTGGCCTGTGGGGTGACGGGGGCCGCGCGATGTGCCGTCCTCCGTGTGGGGTGCGTTACCCCCGCGCCAGCCCGCACCTCCACCATGTCCATGAGGTTGCTGAAGCTCGCGGCCTCGTCGATGGTCAGGCGGCCGTCGCGGTGCAGCACGCGGTAGTGGATGACGTCGCGGCCGAAGCTCACGCACAGCACGTAGTCCCCGGGGTGGCGCGCCGACTCGCGCACCAGGAACAGCCCGTCCTCGGGCGGCTGCAGCTGCTGCACGGCCTCCTGGCCGGAAATCTTCCCGTGGAACCAGCTGGGCGGGGCGTGGGCGGGGCGTGGGCGGGGCGGGCGTTGGGATCCGCCCCGAGCCGCGCCCATGGGAACCCTGCCCCTCGAGGGACCCCGCCCCCAGAGCACGACCTCTCGGAGCCCCGCCCCGCAGCCCCGCCCCTACTGCAGCCCCGCCCCGCCGGGAGCTCCGCCCCGCCCACGGCCCCGCCCCCCGAGAGCCCGCCCACTCACGGCATCAGGCTGAGCCTCGGGTCCGCCGACAGCGCCTCCCGCTCCCGCAGCGCGCCGGCCGCGAGCAGCCCCTCCTGGCCGCTGGCGTGGTGCTTGGCGCGGTACCAGCTCTTGTTCTGCGGGAGGCAGGGGTGAGCGGGGCCCGGGAGCACCGCCCCTCGCCGGGAGCCCCGCCCCTCGCCGGGAGCCCCGCCCCCAGGGGCCCTGCCCTTGTCCCGGGAGCCCCGCCCATGGGAGCCCCGCCCTCTGACCCGCGAGCCCCGCCCCTGACACGGGAGCTCCACCCCTGTCATGTGAGCCCGCCCCCAACAAGGGATTCCCCTGGCCCGCAAGCCCCACCCCCTGGCCCGCGAGCCCCGCCCCTGGCCTGCCAGCCCCGCCCCTGGCCCCGCCCCTGACCTGCCAGCCCCGCCCCTGGCCCCTGGCCCCGCCCCTCACCTCGCAGGGCTCCAGGATGGTGACCACGTCGCCCTTGCGGAAGGCCAGCTCCCCCGGCTTGGGCCGCGAGTGCTCGCACCTGGTGATGCACTGGGTGCCGGGCGCCCAGCGCCGCTGTCGGGGTGCGCGGGGACGCGGCGGTGCGGGGGAGCCGGGTCAGGACCCCGCCCTGCAGCCTGGGGGACCCCACGCTACGCCCCGCCCCTGGTGGGGGACCCCACGCTACACCCCGCCCCTCCTGGCCTGGGGACCCCCACGCTACACCCCGCTCCCAAACGGGGACCCCACGCTACGCCCCGCCCCTGGTCGGGGACTCCACGCTACACCCCGCCCCTGGCCTGGGGACCCCCACCCTGCAGCCCCTCCTGGCCAGGGGGACCCCCACCCTGCAGCCCCTCCTGGCCAGGGGGACCCCCACCCTGCAGCCCCTCCTGGCCTGGGGACCCTCACCCTGCAGCCCCTCCTGGCCAGGGGGACCCCCACCCTGCAGCCCCTCCTGGCCAGGGGACCCCCACCCTGCAGCCCCTCCTGGCCTGGGGACCCCCACCCTACACCCCGCTCCCAAACGGGGACCCCACGCTACACCCCGCCCCTGGTGGGGGACCCTGCAGCCCCTCCTGGCCGGGGGACCCTCACCCTGCAGCCCCTCCCGGCCGAGGGTCACTCACCGTGGGCATCCTGGCTCAGACACGGCCGGGCTTGAGGAACGGGGCTCACCTGGGGGCGCAGAGACGAGCTGGGCCCAAAGTTCCAGCACTTCCCGCCAGCTCCAGTGCAGGCCGCGGCGGGGCCCGCACCAGCAGCCTCCTGGACAAGTCCAGGGGCGACCTGTGACCCTCCCGGCGCCAGGGGCCCCCAAGAGTCTCTTCCCTGGGGGGTGCCGGTGGCGCTGGGGTCAGGCCAGGCAGGGTGGGCGGCTGCACCGTGTGACCTGACCTAGGACTGGGTGTGACCTGACCTAGGCCGGCTTCCTCTTTGCGCGAGTGGACAGAGAAATAGGAACCCATGATTCAAGGTCATTCCCCCAGCACGTCTGAGCCCGGAGGTGGAACAGGGGCCACAGGTGGGGACCCCCAGAGCAGCCCCTGGAACCCCGGCACAGCACCCCCATCTCTGGGCCCAGGTGGCAGCTGGGACCATGAGCCTAGCTCCTGTCCCTCCCCCACCACAGGTGGCTGGGCAGCACCCTGCCTCTGTCCCCGGCCAGGGTCCCGGGGCGCAGGGTGAACCCACGGAAAGTGGAGGGGCCTTGCGCACAGGTGCCCCGGGATGCAGAGGGAAGCCAAGGATGCCCCCGCCGCCCCAGGCAGGTGCGCGCCCCCAGGTGCAGTCCAGGTGCGGGCCGAGGGAACCCCTGCACCTGCTCCCCCGCCCCCAAGCGCACGCCACCCAGGCCCGCGCTGGAACACCTGGGCGCGCAGGGCTGTGCACACGCATGCCAGCCACACGCGCACGGCCCTGCACGTGGACGCGCGGGGCACACACACACACACACACACACACACACACACACACCCAGGGCGCGTAACCGCGCACTCCCGCACCCAGAAAAACATCCGCGCCGCCGCCCCCAGCCCCCGCACCCATGCCGCCCCACGCCCGAACGCCGCTGGCCACTCGCGCCCCAGCTGCGCACTCGCCGCGCGCGCACCTTCCTCTCCTGGGGATCCCCGGGGGGGGCTCCCTCTGCCCTCGCCTCCTCCACCCTGGCCTCCCGGGCTTCCGCGCCCACCCTTGCGTCCCCCACCTGCGCTCACCTGCTCAGGGGACCCCCCCGAGCTGCGCCCCGCGCCCGGCCCCAGGAGGTCCCCCCGCGAGCCGGCTGCGCACCCCGAGGCGGTCCGGGCTGCACAACTTGGAGCAAGTTGCTCCGTTTCCTCATTTTGGGGTTGGGGGAAAGATGGTCGGGGGATGGGGGGGTGTGCAGCGGGAGGCGCCTGGGCCTGGGCGGCCCCAGCGGGTCCTAGCGCCGGCCGCACTGCGGTGCGCTCCGCGCGCGCGCGCCGCCCCGCCCCCGCGCCGGCCTGGGTGGGGTCTCGGGGCGCACGCTCGCGGGGGGCCCACGGCTGCTCCTGAAATGGCTCGACGGATGTGCGCGTCACCCACCCCCGGTTGGAGGGGCGGGCGCAGCACAGGAGTGTCGCGCCAAGCAAGTCCAGAGCTCAGGACCCCTGCCCAAGCTGCAATACCGACTCGTTACACATATTTTTAATTTATTGAGAGGCAAAAAGGGTAGAAGGCGGAAAGACAGGTCCCCCCATCCACTGGTTCTTGTCCAAAATGTACCCCCCCCCCCCCGGCAGGGCTGGTGGGCCAGATCTGGAACCAGAGCTTCTTCCGGGTCTCCCACACAGGTGCAGGGTCTCAAGGCTTTGGGCCGTCCTCCACTGCTTTCCCAGGCCACAGGCAGGGAGCTGGATGGGAAGTGGACCAGCCGGGACTAGAACTGACGCCCACATGAAATGTCAGCGCCCAAGACAGGCCTAACCCAGTGCTCTGCATGGCCCATACCTTCACTTCCCCTTTGTCTTGCTCAGTGTCACCCTCTGTCATGTGGTGTCTTCCTATCAGCAGTGCAGAGGAAATGGGGTGATGGGGGCTGAGCCATCCCGAGGAACCCCTTCTGTGGTCAGCCATACCGGGCGGCAGTTCCCCCGGCAAGGTTCCGGAAGACCACCCTGCTGTGCACCACAACGGGAGGGTGGTGGTGCTCCCAGGCCCCCCAGTGGCTGATCTCATGTGCTGGGGATGGGGTCGGGGTGGGGTGGAGGAGGCAGGTGGCTCCCCAACTGGCTGGGGACCTGCAGCTCAGCAGGTGCCAAAATAGAAGCGGCAGGTCCATGTCTGAGCAACGGAAACCTCGCGCCCCATCCGGCTGTGTCCACCGAGCCAGCCCGGGGCCTCGACTCCGTCCCCGGGGCTGCCTGTCCATCTGGGTCCAAGGCAGAACACGCCGAGGAGGTGGGCAGACAGCTGCCAGGGAGGGGTCCCTGCGACTCCTGCTGGGGAGGCCCCAGGGTCCGGACTGCCTCCCGGGCTGTAGACGGAGCCTATGGCGTATCTGGGTCACAGCCGCAGAAGGGGGAGTGTGCACCCTGTGGCTCCTGCCCCACCCCCAGCCCCATGGGGGCCTGGCCAGCACACCCCACACACCTCACCTCCCTGCTTTCCACTGCCTGCAGACCACAGCCTGGACACCCCGCCTGGCACCCACAGAATCTGGGCATCGGCCTCCCTTCATCCCCGCACCCTCATGGAGCCCTGCACAGCACTGGGCTGTGGGAGTGCCCACCTGCACTCCAGCTCTCACCTGGGCCACAGGTGGTAGACAACGGAGCCATCTGTCCTGGCCTGCAGGAAGACATGGGATCTGTGCGCCATCCTGCGCCTGGTTCCCACTCCTCCAGGAGGCATGGTGGCCATTCATGGCCATGCAATATCACTTCGACCCATGTCCCACACTCTTGGCTTAGTACAATTTCTAACTCTAAAATGGCTGCCAGAGCTCCAGCCATCCCACTTGCATCCCATCTGTGAGGAGTGGGAAGAGGGCAGTGTCTGTGTGTGTGTGTGGGGGGGGGGGGTGCCTGTCTTTTCTTTATAGTCCTCCTCGTCGAGGGCAGGGGACTGCCCTGGGGGCACTGACCACTGGCCCCCTATTCCTACCACCCCAGGGCTCTGTCCTCCTCCCCCTGGAACAGTTCCCCCACCCATCTTAGCAGACCCATGGATGCTCTACAGGGCCACCGGGTTCTTACCAAGGACCCACCACGTGTGTTCACCTGCCCGGGCCCTTTCCTGTGGGCACCCCGGGGGGGCGGGACCGTGAAGAGCTAGGCGGCACATGGCTAGGTCCATGACCAGTGGGTCACCCATGAGCCCAACTCACAGATGAGAAAACCAAGGCATGGGGCGGGGAAGGCTTGACCCCAGGACATAGGAAGTGGTGGGCTGAGCTTGTGAGCCCAGACCTGTCTGGCAAGGCCTCGGAGGGGGAGTGGGGGTGAGGGCACACGCGTGCCCCGAGATGGAGGGCCTGCTGGGAAGGGCGGCAGGAGCGAGTGGTCGGATCTGAATGACTGCCCTAATTACCGTGCCTTTAAATTTAGCTCCGCTCCCCCCACTGCTAGGGGACTCCGGGACTGGGGAGGGATACACTGGCACAGTGCCACCTGGCAGGGGCAGGAAGTGCCAGGCCCTTCTCCCGTGCCTGGGCGGGGGGAATCGCCCCTCAGGGAACAGACATGTTGGGACACAATCCTGGGGAGGGGGGCGACGGCACGGCTCCCTTCCCTGTCCCTGGGACCCCGTCTCAGTGACCCCAACCTCAGGACCTCCTTCCTGGCCACAGGGGACAGCACGCTGCAGGAAGCCCTTGTGCCAGGGCAGCATGGGGGACACGCAGGCCAGCTGGGGGCGCGGCTGTGTTCTGGTGGTTCCCCCTGGACACGGGATTCGAAGCCCCGTGGCACTGCGGTTTCCGCATGTCCCACGGTACAAGGATATTCTCTGGCTTTCGCCCATTTGGCCGTGCGGAGGGCGGGACGGACGTGGCACGGGCATCTGAGTGGGTGTGCCTGTCCGTCTGCCGAATGAACAGGGCTGCCACGCACGGGGCACGCTGAGCCCGGCGTGTCCAGCAAGCACAGAGGGCTTTGATGGACTCTTTGATGTCCCTGGAGTTGGTGACTGGGTTGGTTTCAGGGACCTGGGGTCCCCTCTCGGGGGGATGGGGGGGCTGGCAGCACGTGGGGAGTCCTCAGATGTGGCCCCCACTGGGCCTGGTCTGCCCCCTCCCCACCCTCCCGGGGGACCCAGCGGTTGGTGTGAGGATGGTCTCCGGCTGTGGGTGCCTCTGACCTCAGGCCGCTTCCTGGTTGTCTGCTGGGCTCCCCGGTCTAGCCCTCCCCTGTGTGGACATGGGGGGGCTCTGCGGCGAGCTCCATCCTGAGCGGTCTTTTTTTTTTTTTTTTTTTAAAAAACACAGCTAGAGAGAACAGAGACAGGAAGAGAGAGAGAGAGGTCTTCCGTGTGCTGGTTAGTGAACGGCCACAAAGCCGGGATGGGCCAGGCTGAAGCCAGCTCCATCTGGGTCCCCCAGGCGGGTGCAGAAGCCAGCGCCATGGGGGTCGCCCGGCATTACAGCCCCGCAGCCCGGGTCTCCTGCGGGAGTGGAGGCGGAGGGGGGTTTGCCACAATCAAGATATCTCCTGCTGCCCTGGTTGGAGTGTCTGGTCTCTCTCCCTGCTGAGGTGCACCGTGGCAGGCTGGGAGCCCTGCACACGCGTGGCTGACCCGTGGAGCTCCGGCTTCGGCCTGGCCCGGCCCAACACTGACGCCTGGGGTAAAAGGCTCTGGCTATCAGGGCCACAAGCACAGCCTGAGCTGAGCGCCGACCTCCAATGAGCACGTGAGGATGGGGCACATGGCAGATAGAACCCCTCAGCTGGACTTGGGGCCAGGGCAGGCCAAGGGGATCCCAGTGGAGTCACTGAGGCCTTTGGGAGGCATTGTGCGCACCCCCAAAGGCCCTGTGCCCACAGCCTGCGATGCCCGAGCTCCCCGGACAGCTGCCCCCTGCCCCATCAGGAGTGGTGGACACCAGACCCCAAGACGAGGAGCGTGGACGGCACTGCACAGCCACGAGGCTGTGACACCCCTACAGCGTGGAGAGACCCCAGGATGTCCCTAAACTGAGGCCATGGAGCAGCGTGGGGAACGGCCAGGACATGCCAGCTGGGCAAGGGAAGGGGCCCTGTGAGTGGACAGAGCCGGATGAGGGCTACCCAGGGCTTGGGTTGGAGTCTGAAGGGATGGCTGTGGCTCCTGGCTGCCTGTCTAAATTTTGGGCTTTTTTTTTTTTTTCTCGTGTAATGACGCACTCATGTTGGTGCCTGTCAAGCTGAAAACTGCCCCCATAGAACTCCCCTCCCGGCCCCCCTGTGACCACGCGTCCCCTTCCTGTCCCCGTGGGCTCCCCTCCCGGCCCCCCTGTGACCACGCGTCCCCTTCCTGTCCCCGTGGGCTCCCCTCCCAGCCCCCCTCTGACCATGTGTCCCCTTCCTGTCCCCTTGGGCTCCCCTCCCGGCTGTCCACAACCACACAGCTCCTTCCTGTCCCCGTGGGCTCTTCTGTCCACGGAGCCGTGGAGCCCACCATGTGGGGCCTCCTGGGCCTGGCGACCCCAGCCTGTCCACGGCTGCCTGCGTGGGCGGACAGTGCCAGCTGGGTTGGCTTGCTCACCCGCGAGCACCTGTGCCGCTCAGCGTGCTGTTGTCCTGCGCCTGCGGCCGTGGCCCACCCGGGGACGGGCAGGATGTGGGGGGGTCCCTGGGAATCAGACCTCAGGTGGGCAGGGTCCCCCGGGGCACTGCTTGGGCCCAGCCTGGCCCGCCCAGGGGGGACTTATTTCAAGCAGCGGGAGGCAGCGCACCCTCGCTGAGCCTGGACCTTGCAGCAGCCACCCGGACCGGCTGCGCCTTCCCTTTCTCGCCAGGCGCGGCTGCAACCCTGCCCAGGCGCGCGCGCGCGCGTCATCCCGCCCACGCTGCCCGCGTCTCCCCGGCAACCGGCGCGCCCCAGCTGTCGGTCCCGCGTGGCCGCCCCGCACCCCCTGCCTGGAGGGACCCCGGGCTCAGCCAGGACCCCCAAGTCCTCGTTGGCGGGCCTTGGCACCCAGCCCCCCGCCTTGGGGGCAGAACAGCGCGCTGGGGCGCGACCCTGGGTGCCCCTTCCTCTGCCGCCTCGCCGGGCCCTGCTGCACGGGCTTGCTCGCAGCAACCTCAGGCTCAGAGCCGTGGGTCCTGCGTGGGCATTTCGCTGTCAGGGAGCCCCCTGAGGCTACAGGCCAGCCCCACTGATGTCCACACAAACACGCGTTCCAAGCAGCTCGCGTGGAACAGGGAAGCCTGAGGCGACCCTAGGGCCAACGCCCACAAGGACAGGTGGACGTGCAGTACTGGCCGCCCCCTCGAAGGCTGAAGACGTGGAGACTCCAGCATAACCATCCCCCACAGGAGCCACTGGGGCCACTCGCTTCCTGGTGGAGTGGTCCCAGACCCCGGGGACCCTCAGGAGATGGAGGTGGGCAGGCTGGGTGGCTGGTGGACGCTGCAGGAGCTGCCTGGAGGAAGTGGGCTGTTGCGGGCTAAGGAGTTAATTAGTGTTTTTTTTTTTTAAGATTTATTTTTATTATTTTTTATTGGAAAGGCGGATATACAGAGAGGAGAGACAGAGAGGAAGATCTTCCATCCGATGATTCACTCCCCAAGTGAGTGCAACGGCCGATACTATGCCGATCTGAAGCCAGGAGTCTCTTCCAGGTCTCCCACGCAGGTGCAGGGTCCCAAGGCTTTCCCGGGCCACAGGCAGGGAGCTGGATGGGAAGCGGGGCTGCAGGGATAGAACCGGCGCCCATATGGGATCCCGGGCGTGCAAGGCGAGGACCTTAACCGCTGCGCCACCGCGCCGGGCCCTGATTAGTGTTTGTTAAGCCGAATAGGAACTGGGCTCGTGGCTAGAAACACCCAGACTAATTGGACTGCTTGGTTAAAGGAGTTTGGTGGATAGAGCATATACAAGGAGAGGTGAAGGGGTACTAAAGGGAGACTTCTGCCATCACTGGTCTCCTGTCGGTGCTTCATCCCCAGACCCTCTCAATGTCCACGTTATTGGCTCTGCTGGCTGGAGCAGGGGGGCAGATACTGGAGGCCACGGGCTCTGGAGAGGCCATGGGCCCTGGGGGAGGTGATGGAGGTGGAGGTGAGCGGGATGCTGGAGTTGGGCCCCTCCTGAGCACCCAGCCCGGGCAGACGGCCCACAGCACCGACACCAAGGTTTGCGCCCCTCCCAGTTTCCTGTGCAACGGGGCAGGGTGGGCCGGGGGCTCCCGAGCTGGCCATGGGGTATGTGGGTCCTGGGCGGGCGAGGAAGCTGCGCGGTATTCCTGGTGGCGAGCGAGGTGCTGGCCACGGTATTCCTGGTGGCCGGGTGCTGGCCACGTCCTGACCTGGGGACCTGGTTCACCCGCCTCCCCACCGCCCCCTGCTGGACGTGTCTGTACTGCAGCCAGTGCTGCTCGTCCTGCAAGCGCCATGTCCGGGATGGGACACACAGGAGGGCTGAGCTGGCTGGGGCACAGAGCAGACCTCAGGCCAAGGAGGCTCTGCCTGGGGACCCCCACCCCTTCTGCAAGGGCTCCTGGGTTCCCCGCCTGCCTCTGGGCAGTGGCATTCCTGCCCCCAGGAACATCCTGGACTGACAGTGCTCCCCCACGGGCAGCCCCTCTGCAGCCCACCACCCAAGGCCCCCGCAGCCTGAAAGAAGCCACCTCTGCCAGCGCCTGGGGCAGGGAGGGACTCCCTGGCCACTAAGGCATCACACCCCACAGTGGGGTCCCAGCCCCACTCCCAGCTCCCCGAGAGCCACAGCCTGCTGGGGCACCTCTGCAGGTCCCGCAGGATGCTGGACCACTGCGTAGCAGGCACAGGAGCCCCCTGAGGGACGGGCCCAGCACCCCTGCCCTGATTTCTTGGTGTGGCCTGGGTTTCCCTCCCACCCTCTGCATCTGCTGTCCCTCACCGTTCCTTCAGCCTCGGGCAGCTGGAGAACAGGCACAAGCCTTAGTCCAAGTGAGGCTGGGATGGGGGGCAGGTGGCAGGCAGCCCTTAGTATTGAAAGTGGAGGCTGGGGGATGGCATGGGAGCTGTGGCCGTCTGCTCTCCCACCTCCCTCTGACAGGCCTGGGGCCGAGGGGAAGGACTCCCAGAACGGGGAGAACTGAGCGCTGCCTGCCCAGCAAGGTTCGTGCGTGGGGCCCACAGCTGCCGTGAGAACAAACCCAGCTCCTTGGAGCTTGCTCTCAGAGGCCCAGGGGCTACTGGAGGGGAGCCCTGGTCCCCCAGCTCCTGCCAGCCCCTGGATACACAACGCCAAAAAGGTGGATCTCGAATGGTGTGCCCAGGGCGGACACTGCAGCATCCATCGCTCCAGGGGCGGCTGATAGGGAGTGGTGGCTGTTGGGGTCCATGCAGTGGATGTGGGGGACACGAAAGTGTGAAGAGTATTGCCCCATTGCAGGCAAGGCCGCAAGGAACTTCCCCCTGCATGGCAGGGCCCGGCGGATGTCTCTACAACCACCTGAATGCAGCTCCACCTTCCTTTGCATGGACACGGGACCACCTTGCAGAATTCTGATCCATCCAGGCACTGTTTTCTGCTGTGGAGTTGGTTTTTTTTACTCAGTGTGAGCTTGGAGGTGAATGTCTCTAATAACGTCTTGCAAAAAGGGCCTTCTATTATTCCTGCCGTCTTGGCGGTCCCCATCGACCTTCAGCTAATGTAGGCACCTGTATTGAGGCTTGCATTCTTTCCTCCATCTTTAGGCTCTGGGATACAAGATGGAGCTGTAGAATAAGAATTGTAGCAGGAACTTCTATTGATGAAACAAATGGCAGAAGTATTCTTGGATACACACACTTGACCATGACGCCAAAAAGTCTGTGCCAGGGCTTGAGAGGGTCTCTGTGTAAATAAAGCAGACAGCTTTCTTGCGTGGCCCGTTATGATCCTGAAATCGCAGTGGTCCGTTTCTTTCCTCTTTTTGCCTCATCCACGCACCCTTCTCGAGTTTCGAACTCAGCTGGAGCTGGATTCCGGCAAGGAGGAAGCCTTTCTTCCAACACCTTGGCATTCCCAAGGCTTGAGCTTTGAACGTACGCAGGGCATCTTAAATGCGCACGGAGGGTGCCAGTTCGAGTCCTGGCTGCTCCACTTCCCATCCACCTCCCTGCTAGGGCAGTTGGGAAAGCAGCAGGTAATGGTCCAAGTGTGTGGACTCCTGCGCTCACACGGCAGACCCCCGAAGAAGCTCCTGGATGTGGCTCGGCCCAGTCCTGTCTAGGTCCCATCTGGGGAGTGAACCAGTGGATGGAAGATCTCTGTCTCTCTATATAACTCTGCCTTTCAAAGAGATATTTTAGAAAATCAAGCTCATGGGAGACTCAAACACAAGAGTTTCTTTTGGTGAAAAACATTTTGAAATCCTGGCCCAGCGTGGCGGCCTAGCAGCTAAAGTCCTCGCCTTGAATGCACCAGGATCCCATATGAGCGCCGGTTCTAATCCCGGCAATTTCACTTCCCATCCAGCTCCCTGCCTGTGGCCTGGGAAAGCAGTGGAGGACAGCCCAAAGCCTTGGGACCCTGCACCCGCGTGGGAGACCCAGAAGAGGATCTGGGCTCCTGGCTTTGGATTGGCGCAGCTCCAGCCGTTGCAGTCACTTGGGGAGTGAATCATTGGGCGGAAGATCTTCCTCTCTAGCTCTCCTCCTCTCTGTATATCTGACTTTGCAATAAAACTAGTTTTTTTCCCCCTCAAATTTGTGCACCAGGGGTCACCCTGAAGCTTACGGGAAGGCATGATATGGACAAAAATGAGGTGCCAATTTCCACAGGAAGGCACTGGAGCCCGCCTGGTGTGGTGCTGGCCACACGGGGGCGGCAGCAGCCAGAGCCAAGCAAGCCACTCTGGGCCCCCACTGCCTCTCCATGCCTCTGCCAGGCTCCTCCACTGCCAAGAACACCTCAGCCCATGCTAGCATGCTAACACCCAACCTCCGATCTCCCGACCCAGCAGGGTCCCCCCTTTCCCTAAGCCCTAGCCTTCCATCTTCCCACTGGAGTCAGGACACACCCCCATACCCAATGGGCACCCCCAAGTCTTGACTCATCCTTGTGCCAAACCCCTCTGCCTGCCTGTGACCCCTGGCTCCCCCAAGCCCAGAGCGCCCCTCCATCCCCTCCTTATGCAGCCGCCCCACGCCCTCAGGAGTGGACACTCTCCCAGGCCCAGGCCCCTCCTGGCTCACCGGGCAGGCCCTCCACCACCATGCAAAGGGCTGTCCCACACGCCCGGCACCCGGCTTTTGGCCTGCAGGGTTGGAGGAGTGGTCACACTGCTGTAGTGTGTGTGTGTGTGTGTGTGTGTGTGTGTGTGTGTGTGTGTGTGTGTGACGCAACGCATCAACCTGTGTAATGCGAAACAGGTCTGGAGTTGGTTCACTCTGGGACAGACGCCACACGGAGAACCCCGCGTGCCGTGGGACAGCACACGGGTGCCCTAGCTCAGGCCACTGTTCCATCTGAGCCTTGTGAGCACGTGTGGCCACTAGGCATGATCGGAAGCCCTGGCAGCAAGCTCCCCGCTGTACCCAGGCGTGAGCCCTGCGTGCTAACTACCCCTGGCTGGCTCCTGGCCCCTGTGGAAGCTGCCCCCTTCCCAGGGCAGGAATGTCATCGTGTTTCTTTGGACTGAGTAACCATCCTTCCTGATTTTTTTTTTTTTTCCTTTTTAGTGACAGGAGTTGTGGGACAAGCCTGCACCCGCCTCCCCCCATCACATCTGGCCATCACCCGTATAAATGCAGCTGCTAAAACATCGCTTGTCTGTCTCTCCTCCTCTCTGTAAATCTGACTTTCCAATAAAAGACAAAGAAATAAATTCTTAAAAAACAGAGGGAGAGAAACTGAAACACAACGGGAGCCGCCCTAGGCAGGCCTCAGCACCATGGACAGCTCCCGGGCCCACCTGGGACCTCCTGGCATCCTGCCTGCCCTTGGTCCCCGTGCGGCTGCCACCCGCCCCACTCCCTGCCACCCTGCCCACACCAGGACGCCTCCCCGGGCCCTCTTCGCTCACTGGTTTCCCAGCCCTGCTAGGGGGAGGAGGGACGTATCTCTACCCCACCCTCCTGCCCCCTGTCTTTCTTTTGCTTTTTTAAAAAAGATTTATTTATTTTTATTGCAAAGTCAGATATACAGAGAAGAAGAGACAGAGAGAGCAAGATCTTCCATCCAATGATTCACTGCCCAAGTGACCACAACGGGCAATCTCTATGTTTCGAATAAGTGAATCTGGGCCCAGTGCGGTGGCCTAGTGGCTAAAGTCCTCGCCTTGAATGCGCCGGGATCCCATATGGGCGCCGGTTCTAATCCCGGCAGCTCCACTTCCCATCCACCTCCCTGCTTGTGGCCTGGGAAAGCAGTCGGGGACGGCCCAAAGCCTTGGGACCCTGCACCCACTTGGGAAATTTGGAGGAGGCTTCTGGCTCCTGGTTCCGGTTCAGCTCAGCGCCAGCCGATGGGGCAGGGACAGCTGAGCCAGTCACGTGGCTAAGGCACCCATGGCAGGTGGGGTCACCTCACCACCCATTCGGGTCTCCCACGTGGACAGGGTCCCAAGCCCTGGGGCCGCCCTCTGCTGCCTCCCCAGCCACACAAGGGGCAGGGAGCTGGATCCGAAGTGGAGCCAGAGCTGGAAGCGGATATGGTGTGCCAAGCGGTCTTTAATCGCTGTGATGAATGCCTGCCCGGGGCCCACCCTAATCAGGTTGATGGTTAATTCCATGTGCAAAGGCCTTCTCCCAATGAAGACGATCCCACAAATCCTCGGGGTTGGCACACAGCTGGAGTGGGCGCGTGCGGTGTGTGGGGGGGGGAGAGGGCGGACACCATTTGGTCACAGCAGTAGTTAAAAGATGAAAAAGCAGCGACAAGCGAGAGCCACGGGTCAGCGCTCTCAACCATCCCACAACACCCTGACGAAGGAGCTGCGGCCCCCAAGGGAGAGACCCCCCACTCTCCCTGCAGTTAGGGAATGGCCAAGCCAGGGCGGAAGCCCGCTTCCTGTCTGACCAGGAGTTGCTGCCAGCTCGACCCTTCTCCTTCCCACCCCAACCCCGCGTCTCCAGATGGCCGTGCGCCACGCCCAGGGTCCAACCAACCCCTCCCGGGTCCTTCCCAGGATGTAGGGGGACCCTCCGGCACCTGGGGGGGGGGTGCTGCTCCCAGATGGCCAACGAGCCTCACGCCCGCGCCCCCTTGTTCTCGAAGGAGCGACCAGTTTTCCCTAGCGGGCCCTTGCTCGTATGGTGTGTGTGTGTGTGTGTGTGTGTGTGTGCGTGCGCTTCAATCCCTGATGCGCCATCCGCACCGCGTCTCTGCGGCGGCCCCTGGCACGCGCGCCGGGCGCAGCCAATGGAGACCCACGGCGGCGAGCAGGTGCCGCGCGCGCGCGCGCGCGCATCACCCGGGCCCATCCCCGCCCCTGCCCGTCCCCGCCGCTCCCGCAGCCGCTTGCGGGCAGCACCCAGCCCCGGTATCCGGCATCCGGCAGCGGGTAGCCGAGACCTCGGAGGCTTCCGAGCCGCCGGAGGAGAGACCCCCCCCTCCCTTGACACCTCCGCGCGCGCGCGCGTGCGCCTCGGGCGACCTTCCCGGAGGTGGTTCTGAAGGCCCGGGGCGAGGGGACCGCGAGCGGGGGGCTGCGCTCTGCATGCCCAGGACCGAGGCCGCCGCTGCCGCCCCGGAGGTGAGTAGCCCTGTCCGCGCATCCTTGGCCACGGGGGGGTGGGGGGGTGGTGGTGGCCTGGACAGCGGCCGGCCGCGGTCCCCCGCACCCCCCGAACCCCTCGCGCGTTTACTGCTGCACTAGAGGACATCCGTATGTCACAAAGACTGCGCAGGAAGGGGGGCCCAGACAGGTGTAGATTGCTCCCCTCCTGAACTTGGACGTGATGGGTGGGCCGGGCTGGGGGGGGGGTGCCCATTCCTGTGGGTTCCCAGAGAAAGGGGCACGGCCTTGGGGCGGGCGCCTCCTCTGGGACCCCTCCACGCCTCATGCCCAGGGGACAAGGCTGGGCGGAGGGCGGTCGCTGCTGCGCTGAGCAGAAGCTGGGAGGTTGCTCGCAGTCCCTCCTCCGTGGACGGGTGACGACATGGGAAGGGGGGGAGAGCGTGAACCAGCGCGTGCTATTACCTGAGGCCAGGAGAGGCTCCGCCCTCGGTCTGTACCCCTGTTTCCTACCTGAGTCTCCTGGACTCAGGCCCCCCATCCCAAAGGCAGACCCCAGCCTGCCGGCTGCGGGGGGGGGGGGGGGAGGGCAGCGGGGTGAGGGGAGCTACAGGGACACACCCGATTTGTTGGAGGGGCGACTTGGGTGTTGGGAGCAGGTGCATGGGCCTGTGAGGGTACAGTTCCATGAGGATGTGGGCTGCTGGGAGGTAGATGGGTTTCCCAGTCTGGCATGTGAGGGCATTGGGGGAGACCCTGGGGGATCCCACACAGCTGAGGGCCTCCCTGGGCACAGCTGGGTCAGCCCGCAGGACAGGGGGCGTGGTCCTCAGGCCCCTGGTTACACAACACAGCACTGGCGAGGTGAGGATGGTCCTGCAGCCCTACAGTGGCAGGCACGAGGGGGTGTTGTGGGGAGCACCTCTTCGGTTGGCTTATGGGGAGCCAGAGGCTTGGATGGGGGGGGGGGACACGGCACGGGGGGGGGGGGGTCTGGGACTTGCCAGGAGCTATCTGGTCTTCTTGCATCCCGGGTCAGTGCCTTGGAACAGGGAAGTAAAACTAACCTAGCCTCAGCTGCGGTCACAGTGAATCGGCAGGTGGCCAGGGTGGGGAGGGCACTTGGGTGTGGTAGGGGACTCCATCCCACCATCTCTGCCCACTGACACCGGCTCCTCTGCCTGCCGCTGCCCTGCAAGGCCCACCCCCGCTCCGCCTCGGCACTGCTGCCCGACGACCCCCATGGGGACCACGGAAGCCACGCTCCGCATGGAGAAAATGGACATGAGGCAGGATTGGGGGGACCAAGAGCCACCCAGGTAGGACCCCCGTTCCCACGGCGGGGGGTGGGGACCTGGCCTGAGCGGAGGGGGTCCCGTCAGCACCCAGGGCTGCCAGGGCCCAGGCCTGGTTCCCACTGTCCCACAGAGCCACCCCAAGGGCCCTGTCCGGCTTCTGGGCCCCCATATCCGACCTGAACGGTGAAGAGGAGGTTCCATTGGCACGCAGGGTTGCTAAGGGCTCAGGCCTGGCTCCCACCGGCTCACGGAGCCTCTCCAAGGGTTTTGTCTGGATCCTGGGCTTCCACATCCGACCTGAACAGTGAGGAGGGGGTCCTGTTGGCACGCAGGGTTGCCAGGGCCCAGGCCTGGTTCCCACTCTCCCACGGAGCCTCCCCGAGGGCTTCATCTGGGTCCTCCGTCCTCATATCTGACCTGAACAGTGAGGAGGGGGTTCCGTTGGCACCCAGGGTTGCCAGGGCCCAGGCCTGGTTCCCACTCTCCCACGGAGCCTCCCTGAGGGTCGTGTCTGGTTCCCGGCCCTCGTGGTGTGGCCGAACTTGGCTGGGCAACCATCTGCTACATCAGTGAAGGTCGGCCTCCTCCCCTCGCCCTCCCTGTCCCCGACATCACACTCTGGATTCTTGAGTCACTCCGCCTGTCTTAGCCAGAAACACCGTGCCCGGGTCCTGCTTTATTCTCTCTTAAGGTAGACTCTGCCAGCATCCCCCTCACCCGCTGTGGGCCCCCTTCATCTCGCATCGCTGCTAAGTCCCTCTGGCTGTCACAGCTTCCTTCCTGGTCTTCTTCCTTGACCGGCTTACTCTGAGCTCCAGACTTTGGCACAGGCTGTTCCAGCAGCCTCGATGCTGTTCCAGGCAACCCTGGAACAGAGAGACCCCCTAGAAGGGAGGCCCTCTAGAACGATGGCCCCGTGCCGGCGACATTCACGTCCCAAGACGGGAGGACTGGCTTGCATAGGAGGAAGCCAACCACCATCTCTCACGCACAAACACAGCACTCCATGTCCTCTGTCGCGCTGAGCTCTGGCGGTAGGCAGAGGAGAGACAGAGAACAACATCTTCCATCGGCTGGTTCACCCCACAAGCGGCTGCAACAGCCAGAGCTGAGCCGATCCGAAGCCAGGAGCCAGGAGCCTCTTCCGGGTCTCCCACGCGGGTGCAGGGTCCCAAGGCTTTGGGCCGTCCTCCACTGCTTTCCCAGGCCACAGGCAGGGAGCTGGATGGGAAGTGGGACCACCAGGACACGAACCGGTGCCCATAGGGCATCCCGGTGCTGCAGGTGGAGGATTGGCCAGTTGAGCCATCGTGCCAGCCCAGAGCTGTGGTTTCTTGTAAATGAGATTTCTCCCCAGAACTCTCGGGTCCTGCAGACCCAGCTTGAATCATCACCCTGACAGCTCCTCCCGCCAACTCCCACCTCTATTTGGAACATTTTCTCTGAAATGCAGAGCTGCTGAGACAGAAATCTTCCACCCCCTGGCTCACTCCCGGTTAGCCCGGTCTTAACAGCAATGGCCTCACCTCCCCAGGCTGCCTGCACCCAGAGTTCCGGGAACCGAGAGTTGCCCTGCACCTGTCTGGGGGGCCGGAGTGGCACGCTCTGCCTGCCTTCAGGCCAGCTACCCGGGGGTCCCCCCTCCAGCTGCAGGCGGCTTCCCCATCTCCCACCCAGCGCCTGCAGACAGAGGCTGCTCTGTGCTCCCACCGGGCGCTGGCCAGAGGGCTTCCCCTATGGACTCCCACGTCTTCATTCTGAAAACCCGGCTGCTGTGGCACAAAGACCACTCTGTCCGGGCCAGACAGATGCCATTGTGTCCCCTCGGGGCTCCGGGAGCCACCTGCCCCACCCCCCACACACACACCAGTACCCAGCCCGGGCAGGATGCCTAGCACTCCAGGGCTCCCTCTGGGCACTCCCCAGCGGACTCAGTGTCCCTAAGCACCAGGAGAACCCAGGATGGTGTTTGCAGAGGGCTGGGGCTTGTGAACCTGCCCCAGCAAGCCAGGCATCAGGGGACAGTGGGATGTGGGGACCACAGGGCGACAGAGACAGTCCCGTCCACTGCCTGCCCCCCCTCGTCCAGCCTCAGTCTCCAGCTGGGCAAAACGGGTGCCCATCTGCCTGGCCGGGTGGCTGTGGGTCCCGGGGCGGAACACTGCACGGGTTGTCGGTTACCCTTCTAGAGGATTCTGCAGCAAGACCTGCGGTCCCAATGCTGCTGTGACTGACAGGAGTGTGTGTGTGGGGTGGCTCCTGCCCACCGGAAAAAAAAAGTTCTTTGGATCAAAACCCACATTTATGGAATGGAAACTCATTCCTGATTTAAATCCTTTTTTTTTTTTTTTTAAGATTTATTTATTTTTGTTGAAAAGTCAGAGATACAAAAAGCAGGACTGATTCACTCCCCAAGTGGCCCCTTGGCCGGAACTGAGCCCAAAGCCTCTTCCGGGTCTCCCACGCTGGTTCAGGGTCTCAAGGCTTTGGGCCGTCCTCCACTGCTTTCCCAGGCCACAGGCAGGGAGCTGGATGGGAAGTGGGGCCACCAGGATTAGAACCGGCACCCTTGTGAAATCCCAGTGTGTATGGATTCATAGCCACACCTGAGGCAGTCTTTGGTTCCAGCCCTGGGACCCTGAGTCCACGATTTGGCCTTCTCCTTTTAGAACTTTCTTCTGGACCCGGCGCCATGGCCTAGCAGCTAAAGTCTTCGCCTTAAATGTGCCAGGATCCCATAGGGGTGCTGGTTCTAATCCTGGCAGCCCCGCTTCCCATCCAGCTCCCTGCTTGTGGCCTGGGATAGTAGTCCAGGATGGCCCAAAGCCTTGGGACCCTGCACCCGCATGGGAGACCTGAAGGAGGTTCCAGGCTCCTGGCTTCAGATCGGTGCAGCACCAGCCATTGCGGTCATTTGGGGAGTGAATCATAGGACAAAAGATCTTCCTCTCTGTCTCTCCTCCTCTCTGTACATCTGCCTTTCCAACAAAAAAAAAAAGAATTTTCTTCTCACTTTATCTGAAGCTTGCTTAAAAAAAATGATGAGCTGAAATTTGCCTAGATTTGCATAACTCGTTAGCCACCGCCTGGTTCCAGAGAATTCTCTGCACCCCAGCCCCTCCTTGCCCGTGGCCTGGCCTGTTCTAGGCGTTTCCCTGATGGCGGAGGCGCAGTTTGCTGTCTGTGTTTCTCTTGGAGCAGGGGGTCCCCCAGATCTCCCCGCAGCCCTGTGGTGCGGACGTCGCCTCATGCCTGACTGTGTCATTGTGTGCACGGACCACACTGGGTTCATTCCTTCACCTGCTGGCTGCCGTGGGGCATCCCTTCTCTGTCCCTGGCGCGTCCACTCAGTACTGACCTCGGTTATCTAGGGCAGGGGGACAATCCCCGACTCAGCCTTCACCATCGGCATTGCCTGGGTCCCAGCAGCTGGTCCCAGCCGCATGCCCGGAGCATGGGTGGGTGCAGGAGAGGGAGGGAGCGGGCAGCAGCATCCCTGTGAATCTCACCCTGGATGGGTGGCTGGCCCATCCCTGCCCCTGGCGTTGGCCAGTCCCAGCCCTGCCCCCTTGGCCCAGTCCCAGCCCTGCCCGCCCCCATCGCCACCGGCCAGTCCCAGCTCTGCCCACCCCCCCCTTCCTTGGCGGCCAGCCCCAGCCCTGTCCTCCACTTCCTTGCAGCCAGCCCCAGTGCTGCCCTGCGCCCCCCCCCCCACCATCGCCACCGGCCTGGCCCAGCCCTGGCTGGGAACCCGTGGCTGGGAAAGCTTCCGCTCTCCTCTCTGTAACTGGGCTTTCCAAGAAAAAGAAACAGCCCGCTGAGCTGGGGCGAGGCTCTGTCCTTGCAATGCAGGAGACAGGGTGGTAGGCGGGTCTCCTGCAGGCCAGGCCTTCAACACACACACACACACACACACACACACACACACACACACACACACACACACACACACACACACACACACACACACACACACACACACACACACACACACACACACACACACACACACACACACACACACACACACACACACACACACACACACACACACACACACACACCCGTTTCCCCCTGGCTCCAGGAACCTCCTCCACGGCCCTCAAGTCCTGCTTCATAAGGGATTTTTTTTTCCTTTTTAGATTTATTTTCATTGGAAAAACAGATTTACAAAGAGGACAGACAAGATCTTCCATCTGGTGGTTCACTCCCCAAGTGACCACAACAGTTGGAGCTGAGCCGATCCGAAGCCAGGAGCCAGGAGCCTCTTGCGGGTCTCCCATGTGGGTACAGGGTCCCAAGGCTTTGGGCCGTCCTCCACTGCTTTCCCAGGCCACAGGCAGGGAGCTGGATGGGAAGTGGAGCAGCCGGGATTAGAACTGGTGCCCCTATGGGATCCTGGCGCATTTAAGGCGAGGACTTTAGCCGCTAGGCCACTGCACTAGGCTCTTTTTTTTCCTTTGGCTTTTTTCATTTTATTACATGAAGGAGTAACACTCGTCCAAGTTCAAAGTGGACCCCGAATGGTTACATTACACAAAGTGTGAGGTTTTATAAACTTGCGACAGGGGACAGGAGGGCACGTCTAGTCATTACAAGGAAATCCTATAAGCCACAAGCACTTTAAAACCCATGAACTTTCAACTGGTCATCCTTAGCCTGTCCAGTCTCCACCAGCAACTGGCAGATGTCCTTGTGCTTGCTGGTCGCCCTGGCGCTGGATCCCTTTCTCCATATTCGGGATATTCAATGACCATCCCAGCGTTAATTTTGCCTCTCAACCCACTCTGGCATCGGTGTGAATCCTGCCAGGGCGACCGTAGCATCACTTCGACAATCAGGAACTCAGAGAGGTGCTGGCACCGTGGCATAACAGGTCAGGCCTCCGCCTGCCACGTCAGCATCCCGTAGCGATGCCGATTCAAGTCCCAGCTACTCCAGTTCCCATTCAGCCTGCACATTTGCCGGGGAAAGTAACATTGAGGACGGCCCATGTGCTTGGGATTCCCCACCACCCATGTGGGAGACCCGGAAGAAACTCTAGGCTTTGGATGGGCCCAGTTCTGGCCATGGCGGCCATTTAGGGGGAGCGCGCAAACAGGTGGAAGTTCTCTGTCTCTCCTCTCGCTGTACCTCTGCCTTTCCAACACAAATCAAATACAGCTTAGGAAAATACCCCCCTTCCTGGCTCAGACCCATTCCTGGCACTGCAGCCCTGATAGGGCCTCGCTGGGGTCTGGCTGTGAGGTTTCAAGGGTCTCGCTGGGGTCTGGCCACAAGTTCTCTGGTCCAGCGTTTTGTCCTTGAGTCACTTCGGGGTGACTTTGGGAGGCGGACACAGGAGCAGGGAGCCACGAAGTGGTTTTTAGGGTCTCGAGGGGTCTGAACAGGTCTCTTACTCCCCTGCTTCTCTGCTCTCCTTGGCATTGCCTGGTGGCTGGCACCTGCGGGGTCTGCAGGCCGTCCCCGGAAGACGCGGGAACGGATGCGCTCGGCGGCTCGGCAGCAGACACGGCCTGTAAGTCTCCGTGCGAGAGAGCACGGGCTCCCGGTGCCGGGCGTGACTGCTGGGGACGGTGTGTGGGGGGGTGCTACGTACGATACACACATGTCAGAGGCCACGGCTGCTGGGCCCAAAGCCAGCCAGTGCCAAGGGGGCTGTGTGTCCTGCAGGGCAGCTGGGGGAGGGCTATGTGTCCTGCAGGGAGCTGGGGGGAGGGCTGTGTGTCCTGCAGGGAGCCGGGGGGGGGGGGGGGGGGGGAGGGCTGTGTGTCCTGCAGGACAGCTGGGGGGAGGGCTGTGTGTCCTGCAGGGAGCTGGGGGAGGGCTGTGTGTCCTGCAGGGAGCTGGGGGGAGGGCTGTGTGTCCTAGAGCCAGTTATCCAGCTCATCTGTGCCCCCTCTTTCCTCACCTGGGATACAGAAATGCAGCATTCCGTGATGGGCACAGGGTCCCACAGGTAGCCCCGGGCGGGCCCGGGGCCTAGGGTGACCCCTGCCTGGCAGGCCCGCAGCCCACACTGGAGTACATGGGTTCGCGTCCTGGCCCTCCTGGGCCCAGCCCTGGCTGTTCTGGGTGCACGGGAGGTTTCTGTCATTCTACCTGTCCAAAAAAAAAAGTGAATAAGTCAACTGAACTTGAATAGCACTGAAATCTGTGGATGCTTCTGTGCCGTGAGCGGGGCTCATGTGGCCAGCTGAGGACCTAGGAGTGAGAGGTTAACTGCCCTGCCAGGAGCTGGCGCTGCGGGCAGGGGCCTGGCGCATGGGCAGCAGGGTGGGGTCTTCCATGTCTCCCACCCCGGCTGTGACACCTGCAGAGGGCACACCCCAGCGGTCGACTCCCAGAGAGAGGAAACGCAGGTGGCAAAAAAAAAAAAAAAAAAAAGAGAGAGAGACCTTGACTCCAGGCGGTGTTGTAACCACAGAAACCCACCCTGTCAAAAGATGTTTGAACAGATTGGAGCAACCCGATTGGAGACCCGAACCTCTCCCATCTCCCCAGCTGCCTGCAACAATTCCCAGGGCCTGGGTCAGGCTGGGGCCAGGTCCGCATGGGCAGAGGGTCAGGGTGTGTCTGCACGGGATGCCACATCCAGGGCCGCGTGGGCAGAGGGTCAGGGTGTGTCTGCACGGGATGCCACATCCAGGGCCACGTGGGCAGAGGGGCCCAGGGTGTGCCTGGTGGGGCACTGGAGCTGGGATTTGAATCCAGGCTCATCAGAATGCTGTGGACGTGCCCTGCTATGGACATGTCCTGCTGGATACGCCCCACCCTCCGGGACCCCGATCCCAGAACTGAGGGTGTGAGGGACTCAGGTAGGCAGGGCGTGGAACAGCTTCTCTCGTGGAGCCCACAGCACACGGAGTCCTGCTTCCAAAAAGGAGACATCAGACACGAGATACACACATCCCGCCCCCCGACGCACACACTCCCGGGACCCCCACATGTCTGAAGCCTTGGGGTATGGAGCAAATGCTGTCCATTTTCTCCTTTTTGGGGGGGTGGGGTGCAGATTCCCTTTGGATTAAGGTTTCGGATAATCCTCTCTGGCTCCAATCTCTCTGGCCTCATGGCCACGTGGTGGGGGTAAGCGTCACATCCATGGCCCTGTGCTGGCCTTCACCTTGACCCTATGAGGGAAGAAGCGACATCTCTCTCTCTCTCCCTCCCTTTCTCTGTCTCTCTCTCTCCCTCTCTCTCTGTCACACACACACACACATGTGCTAGCTCACTGACCCCGGCCTGCTGCCCAGGAGAGACGCAGGAAGAAGCGAGCCCTGTCTTGATCATTCGTTGTCTGAGAAGTGGCTCTTGTTTTCTGTCTGTCCCCACTCAGGCCCAGCAGCAAAAACAGGTGCTTGGAAAATCTCCCGTCTCGTCTTCACTGTCTGTCCGTGCCACCATTTTTGAGTTCATTTGAGTGGTGACAAAGAGAGACAGACACACACCGCCCCCCAAAACGCACACCTACTGCTGACGCCCCGAATGCCCCCACCAGTAGCCAGGACCAGACTTGGTGGAAGATCCGGGTGTCCCACATGCGTGATGGGGTCCACGTGCGTGGGCTGCCATGGGACCCTGGCAGGGCGCGTGGTAGCAAGGAGCTGGGTCGGAAGCAGAGCCAGGTCTCCGACCCCAGTACTGCCCTGTGGGGTGTGGCTGTCCCACCAACAGGGGACGTGTGTGGCTGCCTGCCTCCAGCGGGGTGGGCTGCGGGGAGGGGGACGTGAAGCCACGGGTTCCTCTCTCTGTCTCTCCGGCAGCCCCTCCCAGCACGCTGAACTTCAACGGCGCCCACCGGAAGCGGAAGACATTGGTAGCCCCAGAGATCAACATCTCCCTGGACCAAAGCGAGGGCTCCCTGCTGTCCGACGACTTCCTGGACACGCCCGACGACCTGGACATTAATGTGGATGACATTGAGACTCCCGACGAGACGGACTCGCTCGAGTTCCTGGGGAATGGCAACGAGCTCGAGTGGGAAGGTAGGGGCCCCTGGGATACCCTGGGATGCCATGGTGCCCTCTGACCTCCCGGGCAGACTGCCCGAGCTGGCCCTGTGTCTGTGGCATCTCTCCCAGGGCGTCTTTCCCAATTGGCTTGACTCGGGGTTGGGGCGCAGAACAGGCCTCACAGAGGGTTGGCTTGCACCTGCTGCAGCCATGGCTTCCCTACAAGACAGAGGTGTTGGTCTCTTGGTCTCCCATGCGGGTGCAGGGTCCCAAGGCTTTGGGCCGTCCTCCACTGCTTTCCCAGGCCACAAGCAGGGAGCTGGATGGGAAGTGGGGTAGTCAGGACATGAGCCGGTGCCCACTTGGGACACCTGTGCTTGGAGGTGGAGGATTGACCAGTTGAGCCACCGCGCCAATCCCAGCAACCCTAATCTTGTCCTGCCAGTCAGCAAAGTGGCTCCTGAGGTCCAAGATGCTGATGGGCAGTGGACCCACGGGAGGGCAGCTCTGTGTCCCCTCTATGTCCCCACCCCCCCCATCCATCAGCAGGTACAGACACACGGAGGGGAAGGACGCAATCCTGGAGGGCTTCCTGGAGGAGGAGGGCACTTGAGGCAGGCTATTGAAGGTCGCCGCCAGGGAGAGGAGCGGTGAAGGGAGCCCCAGGTGGGAGGTTGGCTGAGAGGTTGGGCCACGGGTGTCCTGCTTCCAGATGACACCCCAGTGGCCACCGCCAAGAACATGCCTGGAGACAGCGCAGATCTGTTTGGGGACGGAGCGGCCGAGGACGGCAGCGCCGCCAACGGGCGCCTGTGGCGCACGGTCATCATCGGGGAACAGGAGCACCGCATCGACCTGCATATGATCCGGCCGTACATGAAGGTGGTCACCCACGGAGGTGAGCCCCCTCCCCGGGCACCGCCTCCCGCTCCCAAGGTCCTGCCGGGTCCTCAAGCCAGGCACGGTCAGGACGGCTGTCTCCCGCCCCCAGGGTACTACGGCGAAGGCCTCAACGCCATCATTGTCTTTGCGGCTTGCTTTCTCCCCGACAGCAGCTGTGCCGACTACCACTACATCATGGAGAACCTCTTCCTGTAAGTGGGGGAGATGCCCACCAGGGAGCTCTGAGCAGTCCCCACCAGCACCAGCCCTCCGCCTGAGCCCCTGCTGGCCCTGCTGGCTGCTCACGCAGAGGCTGTCTGGGCTTCTGTCGCATCAACAGCAGTTGACAGCACCATCGCCACCATCACCACCATCATCACCATCACCACCATCATCACCATCACCACCATCATCACCATCTTCACCATCTTCACCACCATCATCATCACCACCATCACCATCACCACCACCATCACCACCATCATCATCACCATCACCACCATCATCACCACCATCACCACCACCATCACCACCATCACCACCACCACCATCATCACCACCATCCCCACCATCACCACCATCACCACCACCATCACCACCATCATCATCACCATCACCACCATCATCACCACCATCACCACCACCATCACCACCATCACCACCACCACCATCATCACCACCACCATCATCACCACCATCCCCACCATCCCCACCATCACCACCATCACCACCATCACCATCACCATCATCATCACCATCACCATCATCATCACCATCCTCACCATCATCACCATCATCACTATCATCACCATCACCACCATCACCACCACCACCATCACCACCACCATCACCATCACCATCATCATCATCATCACCATCACCATCACCATCATCAACATTGTCAGCATCGCTGTCACTCGTCGTTGTCGTGAGGAGACTCCAGGGGGAGCAGGATTGCGGCAGAGTCCAGGCCTCCATAGCGGCCAGCACCAGATGCCTGTCCCTCCCGCTGCAGGTATGTCATCAGCAGCCTGGAGCTCCTGGTGGCCGAGGACTACATGATAGTGTACCTGAACGGGGCCACGCCGCGGCGCCGGATGCCGGGCATCGGCTGGCTGAAGAAATGCTACCAGATGATCGACAGGAGGTAAGTGTGCATGGAGATGGGAGAGGTCGTGGACTTTGGGGTGTCGTCATGCTCAGCCCTGAAGTCAGGAGGCTGAAGGCCCGGGCTCCTGGCCTGACGCTGGATCACGCTGAATCTGCCCTCACAGTCGGCTGGCGTCCATGCGCATGCATGGCAGCTGTGCGTGTCCGCGTGTCTCCCCGGGTGTCCCCAAAGCCCACTCCACGTTGGAGCAGGTGCCCCGAGCTCCTTGCTTGCTTAAGGGTGTGCCATACTCTGCTGTTCACCCATCTGGGGGTGGACGCTTGGATGGCTTCCGTCTCTGTGATTGGGGACAGGCCGGTTTCAAGTGAGGCTCCTTGGAAGTCATCCCAGATAGAGGGACACTTGGAGGGGCCGCACAGGTCCTTGGGGCGACAAAAGCCCACCCACCCCATCCCTGGTCCCTACCTTACCTGGGCATGAGCACGGGCTCTCTGCCCCACCCCTTCCCTGGAGAACCCAAGCCCCACCCTCATTGCAACCTCCCCTGGGACCACCCAGGCCACATGACCCCTCCCCAGACCCCCCAAAGCCCACCTACCCCTCCCTGCCCCCCAAGTCCACGTGCCCCTCCCTGCCCCCAGAGCCCACCTGCCCCTCCCTGTCCCCTCTCGGAGCCCACCTGCCCCTCCCCGTCCCCCAAGTCCACCTGTCCCCTCCCTGTCCCCCAGTCCATCTGTCCTTCCCTGCCCCCCAAGTCCACCTGTCCCCTCCCTGCCCCCCCATAGCCCACCTGCCCCTTCCTGCCCCCATAGCCCACCTGTCCCCTCCCTGCCTCCCCTGGAGTCCACCTGCCCCTCCCTGCCCCCCCAGAGCCCACCTGTCCCCTCCCAGGTTGCGGAAGAACCTCAAGTCTTTGATCATTGTTCACCCGTCGTGGTTCATCCGGACCGTGCTGGCAGTGTCCCGTCCCTTCATCAGGTGAGGAGGGGTCGCGCGGGCGCCCTGCCTCGACACCCTTGTCTTGCTGGTTCACTCTCCACGGAGAGCTGTGCCAGGGTGGATGGATGGATGGGTGGGTGGGTGGAGCCTTTTTCAAGTCTCCCACGTGGGTGCAGGGTTCCGAGGCCTTGGGCCGTCCTCCACTGCTTTCCCAGGCCACAGGCAGGGAGCTGGAGGGGAAGTGGAGCAGCCGAGACATGAACCGGTGGCCCTTGGGAATGCCAGCATTAAAGGTGGAGGATTAAATCTGGATTAATCTGTACCGCAGGACCCGGTCTGAGCCCTGGCTGCTCCGCCTCCCATCCAGCTCTCTGCTCCTGTGGCCACGGCACAGGCACTGGGCTGCCTGCCTCCTACGTGGGAGACCCGGCTGCCTGGTTGTTGAGGGAGCAGAGAATATCTGTGTCTCTCCTTCTCCTCCGTGTCCCATGTGAAAATGAACTCGGTGCCTTGCACAGCCGGGGCGGGGAGACAGGCGTCCGATGGGACTCTCCACCCACACAGCCCTTGGTGCAAGGGGGCGGGAGCCTCGTGGCCCCCGCAGGCTGCGCTCCCACACGTGCTGTCCCTGTCCGCAGTGTCAAGTTCATCAGCAAGATCCAGTACGTGCACAGCCTGGAGGACCTGGAGCAGCTGATCCCGATGGAGCATGTTCAGATTCCTGACTGTGTCCTCCAGTGAGTGAGCCCCGGCCTGGCAGGGCAGCAGGGCTAGAAGCCAGGGGACCCCCAGACTGGCGGGGCTATGGGCCGGAGGACCCGTAGACTCCCACAGTCACCACGCCCTTCCCAGAGCCCAGCCTCCCGCACACCTCCCCACCGCCACATGACTTGAAGTCTCTAGAACATTCTCTCCCCGCCCAGCGGAAGCCCTGTGGCCCGCCCACGCCTCTTCCCGTCCGTCCCTCCAGATCTGACATTGCGTGTCGGCCTCTCCGACTGAGTTAGACGTCGACCTCTGGGCAGGCGTGTCCACACGTGTCAAAACTTGATATCCCCCACTGACACGGACTGGCCGTTCCTCCGTGGGTGGACACTTGAGCCGGCTGCACCTGCCGGCCCTCGGAGTTCCTGCAGGGTCCCCGCCTTTCAGACCCAGAACAAGCCGCAGGGTGATTCTGTTTTGGAGAAAGTGGCGAGCTAGCTGCCGTCCTTCTGCAAGCCTGGGGAGGGCGCTATCCTTTGTGACGTCTTCTCACACCTGCCCTATGGGGCGGGGGTCAGGGGGAGCCAAGGGTGTGTGACACCTCTGTCCTGACAGGTACGAAGAGGAGCGGCTGAAGGCCAGGAGAGAGAGGTGGGTGCAGGAAGTCCCCTGGGCACGCTGGGCATCTGTGGTGGAAGCCCCGCCCACCTTCATCCCAGACAGGGGATGGGAGAGCTGTGTTTCCTACCCTGCGGGCACAGCACCTTGGCCAGAAGGGCAAGCTGCCGGCCAGATGCTCCTGGGCCAGGGAGGTTCCCCACAGGAGCTGAGGGTCTGGGGCCCAGCCGCTTCCCAGTATCACCAGCTCTCTGTCCGCAGCGCCAGACCCCAGCCCGAGTTTGTGCTGCCCAGGCCCGAAGAGAAGCCAGAGGCGGTACTGGAGGAAGACAGGTGCGTGCATGCCCACTGCCAAGGCAGAGCCTCAACCATGCTCTGCATCACAGCCTGTTGGGTCACTAGTTGCCATCAGGCAGGTGCACGTGGTCTCCTGCTGTGGGCGACAGTGGCAGCTTGGCCCCATGTACAGCTCCCAGCCCGGGGCAGCAGCCATGGGAGAGGTGGGGCCTTCCCACCCAGGAAATGACGCTGAGTCTCCCCCACAGGTCTGCGGAGGCCACGCAAGATGAGGAAACAAGGTGCGTGCCCGAGGAGCTGCTCAGGGCTGGAGGCTTCCCCCCACACACACTGTGAGAAGAACCATGGCAGGAGGGAGGCTGGGAGCCGCGGTCACACTGGCACACCAACCTCCAGCTCCAGGGGGCGCCACGTGTAGACCGGGGTGCAGGGTAGGCCCCACGAGCTGGGCAGTGTGACAGCTGAAAGACATCCCTGTCCCTTTGTGGCTAGAACTAAAATCCACAGATCCACTGATAAAGAAGAGGGGCTCGCTTGGCAGGGAGGGGCAAAGGTGTCACAAAGGGTCCCTGGGGGACCCAGCATTCGTCAGGGAGAGCCCACTGTTGTGGCAGACCCGTTTCCGTGGCAACCCCATGCCCTCCTCACCATGCACCACCCACCACAGGACGAGCCGATTTGCAGCCAGTGTTCTCAGGGCAACGTGTCTCCCCTTCCCCTGCCAGCCCCATGGCCACTCAGACACAGGCACACCCCACCCCGCCACAGCCCAGGGTGCTGCCCTATCCCAAGCTCTCCACCTGCTCTGAGGGTCCAGGACCCTTCCTGTGCCCACCACCCAGGGCTCAGCTGGAGCCCCATGGTCCAAGTCCCCCACCTGATGATGCAGACTCCCTCGCACAGTCTTAGATGGGACATGCCAGGGGGCTAGATGGTACTACCAGCAGCTGGATGGGTAGGTGGGTGGATGGATGGGTGGATGGATGGATAGATGGATGGAAAAAGGGTGGGTGGGTGGATGGGTGGGTGGATGGGTGGGTGGATGGATGGATGGGTGATTGAGTGGATGGATGGATGGACGGATGGGTGGATGGATGGATGGGTGGGTGGGTGGATGGGTGGATGGATGGATGGGTGGATGGATGGGTGGACGGATGGACGGCTGGGTGGATGGATGGATGGGTGGGTGGGTGGATGGATGGATGGATGGACGGACGGATGGACGGAGGGTGGATGGATGGATGGGTGGGTGGGTGGATAGATGGTGGATGGATGGATGGGTGGGTGGGTGGATGGACGGCTGGGTGGATGGATGGATGGATGGGTGGGTGGGTGGATGGATGGATGGACGGACGGACGGACGGGTGGATGGACGGATGGATGGATGGATGGATGGATGGATGGATGGATGGTTGGATGGATGGGTGGATGGGTGGATGGACGGACGGACGGACGGACGGATGGATGGATGGATGGGTGGGTGGGTGGATGGATGGATGGATGGGTGGGTGGGTGGGTGGGTGGGTGGATGAAAAGGCGGGCAGGTAGAAGGGTGATTAGGGCCTCTCCCCAGCGTGCTCAAGGACCTGACTCCTTGGGGCCTATTCTGCGGGGTACAAGGCAGCCGCAGCAAGCGGCAGGTGAGCACCTTGACTGCCGAGGCCTCCTGGGCACCGGCTAGCATTGCAGAAGAGTGTACCCCGAAAGGGGACCTCTCTGCCTCTCCCGTGACGGCAGCCTGGCCCGTGTTTCTCCTCCCCAGCATGTCCTGAGGTGGTAGAATCTCAAAGAAGGACACGGAAGAAGGTTCCAGACACCAAGAAGCCCTGGCCCCTGTCCCCCTCGGCTCTGAGCCCACCTCACCTCCCAGGATGCCGGTCCCCGCCTTCCCACCAGCCTCTGCAGCTGCAAAGTCTCAACTATTTTTGTAAGGACATAGGGTTCACGCATTCCGGAGCAGACAACCGGTTCTCAGCCTGCACCCCCGGGAGAGCCAGCACCACGAGGCGGGGTTCCCACGCCCCCAGCCAGCGCGAGGCACGGGTTCTGGATCCTTCCCTCGCCTGTCGCCTGCCCCACGTGGGAACCCCGGACACCCACCAGCACCGCAGCTGCGTCTGAATCTGTTCCTGTGCCTTTTCCTTCCAGAACACAACCCACTCCCTCCAGCCGGGCAGGGGTCCCATAGGGCCGGGCCCCAGGGTCCCTCTCAACCTCCAGCCCCTTACCCACAGCCCCAGTTTCTCATTGCACCTGTCCCATCTGTCTCCAGGAGCCCCTGAACCCACAGAGCACGGGTGGAGCTGAGCGGCTGCCCTCTCCTTGTTCTAGAACATTCTCCCAGCCTCCCCGATTCCCAGGAGCTGGGTCGGCCTTCCCTGGTTGTGGGTCTCTGGTCACCGCCCGTCGGAGGAAGACAAATGTCTCCCGTGGTGTCCGAGGCCATGCGGCCAGATGACCGAGTGAAGTGGGCTTGCTGGGCTGGGAGCTGGTGCTGGCACGCTGTGGTCCTGACTGGTCGGTTGAATGGCAGGCTACCCATCACTGCTGCTAGCTTCTGACAGGTCCCCGAGAGGGTCGACCCACAGTGGGCCCCAGGGTCCCTCTCACCATGGGCAGGAGAGGGTATCGTTTGAAGGGGGCATCTGGGTGCCCAGTACCAACAGAGGCAGTGCCATGTGGAACATGGTTCCACCAGCCCTTGGAGGCAACAGCCCCGGCCAAGCCGGCTGCAGCCCGCCATGCCCACCACGGCGCCCCTGGACCGGGCAGGGGAAGACTCGGCTCCCCGCACAGCCCTGGGGGCCGAGGTTGGGACTCCAGGGAATCTGATGGGTGTCAGCGGTTGAGGGGGGAGTGTCTTCAATTTGTGTTTCCTGAGTGGCAGGGGTCATGTCCAGAGCTGGATGTGTCCTCAGAGCTGACATCCCCTGGGACCAGCTTGTTGCTGCTCTGGGCCCCGTCCCAGCTGCTCTAGGTTCCAGGCTGTGGTGGCTAGCCCCAGCTGACATCCCACAAGGAGCTCCTCCAGAGCCCGCTGTCCCACCTGCAGCTATGACAGCGACTCCCGGGGCAGGGGCTGCCTGGAACCCACTCCCGTGCAGTGCCTATTCAGACCCCACCGTGACCGGAAGGTTCCCGCTCTGTTGAACACTCCGGGGGCCTGTGGATGCCAGCCTCAGGCCCCAGGAGGAGCTGTAATAGAGACCCTCTCCATTCCACAGTAACCCCCTCCAGGTCACCAGCAGCCACTGGGAAGACAGGCCCCGTGGCTGGCCCCAAGTAGGGGGGGACCCCCACAGCTCTGCCCAAGGGCTGGGCTTGTGAGCCATCTGGGGCTGGGGGCAGTTTTGGACCCTGCGGTTTCTGAAAACAGGAGTGATTCCTCGATCCTGGGGTGGGGTGACCCTAAAGACGTCAGGACCCTGAGCTCGGGGGAGGGGGTTTGTGTGAATTCAATAAACCCCGCGTGAGAATGGAGTCTGCCTCCTCCTCTCCTTGGGGGACAGGGTATCTGACGCTGGGCTTGAGGTGGGCACAGCTTTAGCCATCCACTCATTGCAAAGTTCCACAAGGCAGAAGTTTATATAAACTATAGAAGGACAGGCACCGAGGGCTGGGACAGGGCCCAGCCGCCACTGGGGACAGGGTGCCGGGTCCAGCCCTGGCTCCCTCCTCATATCAACCCTGGGGCAGGAAGCCAGAGCTGGGACATAAACCCCGGTTGGACTCCGAAGGGCCACCCAGAAGTTCAGTGAGCTTGGGCAAGGCCCCTGAACAAACTGCTGGGTCCTAGGGATCCACTGCCGGCCCCCTCACCTCCAGCTTCTAATCAAATCGCTTCTCCACTCTTCTGCCTTTCACCCCAAGTGCCTTCAGCTAGATCCCTGGAAGACCCCTTGGCCAAATCTGTCCTCGGCACTTCACTGTCCTAACCCCTGGTCCCCGACAGGCCCCTGGAGATTGTTCTGGAGCGGGGTGGACAGGAGGTGTCGTGGGGTCAACTTTCCTATATGGTAAGCCCCTGGGGAGACTGGACGCGTCTCCGCCGGGCCTGGCTGGCGGTGGGAGCCAGAGGCCAAATTCCCTTCCCCTGGCAGCTTCCACCATGTCAGGATCAGGCCAGGGAGCACACCGGGGCAGAGCTATTTTTAGGGTATTCTGGGGAGGCAGCGGTGAGGAGGAGGGCAGAGGCCCCTCGCCTCCCAGCTGGCGCGTGACTAATTTAGGCAAAAGGCATCCGCGAGCTATTTCCATCCCACGGTGACAGGTGCACCGACCACGCGCCCCCACGCGCCCCCCGTGCCTCCCCGCGCGCGCAGAACCTATAAAGGCGCCAGGTTTTCTCAATGAAGCCGGGACGCGCCAGGAGCGCACTGCAGGGGTGGCACCCAGCCGGGGCTGCGTGCTCGTGTCACCCGTGTCCCCGCCGCCGCCCCTCCACGAGGACATGCAGCTCATCGTGGGCATCGGAGGGTGAGCGGGCAGGGCTGGGCGCGGGAGGGTCACTGCTGGAGGCCAGAGGGGCGCGGGGGGCTGCGAGGCGGCAGTGCCCAGGAACGCGTCCCCCACTTGGCTACGCCTGTGGAATGTGGCAAGCCTTCTCCTCCGACTCTTCCTCCACCTGTTCCCGGCCCGGCCTGTCCCCACGGCCACTTGGACAGCGACACCCGGGGTGGCAGTGAGGTAGGCGGTCAGAGGTCTTGGCTTTCTTGGACTTCCTCAGGGCTGGAGAATCGCTTGGAGCTGAAATGCCAGCAGTCTTGGGCCACCCGACCGACCGGTGGGCTGTTTTTTTTGTTGTTGTTTTGTTTTGTTTGGGGTCTTTTTTTTTTGTTTTTTTTTTTTTTGTCTGGGTCACAAAGCAGGTTAAGCTGGGACACTTGAAGAAGCCGGTGGAAAATGAAATGAAAATCCCGGTTTATTTTGAAGCAAAAGATAAAATACTTTTTTTCAGATTTTAGGTTTTGGGGTTGTTTTTGTTTCGTTTTGAATAAGTTTTCTCTGTTTGGATGCTCAGTGCCCTGCCTGACCCCCACAAGACGCATGTCCTCCAGCTGGCCCCGCCTCTGATGCTCCAGCACTTTCTATTTAAGTCTCCGGTGCCCCAGCCCTCCTCCTCGTGAGCGGGGAGGCCCTGGAGTGGGGCCTCGGGCTAACTGCCCCTCCTTGTGGGGTCCCCACAAGGCCTCACACGCGCACTCTCTCTCCCCACCAGCGTGACCAACGGCGGCAAGACCACGCTGACCCAAGGCCTCTCCAGGGCTATGCCCAACTGCTGTGTCATCCACCAAGATGACTTCTTCAAGGTGGCCATCCCTGCCCCCACCTCCCCGGGGAGGGCAGGCTGCCAGGCACCACCAGCTTGCACCCCTGCCAGCCCATCTGCCCCCTCCTGAGGGATGGCGGGCACCAGGTCCCCACCTGCCACCCCCACCTATACCTCCGTGCAGGGCAGGGCGTGCTGGGTATGCACGGATGACAGGGGCGGGTCCAGGGCCGGCGGGTCCTTCCACTCTCCCTCCCTCCTTCGGGGTGGGGGTCCGGCGGGGCAGGGGGAGCGAGCACTGAGCCGACGGCTCGGGCTCCGTGTATTTCAGCCCCAAGACCAAATAGCAGTTGGGAAAGATGGCTTCAAACAGTGGGACGGTAAGGAAGAGGCTGCCCGACCCCCATGGTCCCCCAGGGCCGTCCCCGGGGCCACCCAGTAACGCCTTCTCCCTTTCCTCGCCCACCAGTGCTGGAATCACTGGACATGGAAGCCATGCTGTCCACTGTGCAGGCCTGGCTACGCTGCCCCCAGAAGTTTGCACGGGCCCACGGGGTCAGCGTCCACCCCGACGTCACAGACACCCACATCCTGCTCCTCGAAGGGTTCCTGTTGTACAGCTACAAGTGAGCCCCGGCTGCACCCGACTCCTCTTCCAGAACCTGGACACAGCTTTGCTGTGTGACCTGAGGGCAGGACAACACCCTCTCTGAGCACATCACACTTGGGGGGGGAGCTGATACATCCATTTTTGAGAGGGCCACTCCAGCTCCCCTCCACACCCTCCTTCAGGCACTGACCATGTCCACACCCCGCAGGCCCCTGGTGGACTTGTTCAGCCGCCGGTACTTCCTGACAATACCCTATGAGGAGTGTAAGCGGAGGAGAAGGTAGGTGGCCACCCCAAGGACGGGATTGGCCATGAACCCTGGGCTGGAGCAGACCTGGGCTCAGCACCAGGAGCTCTGACCCCAGGCCTGGGGAGCAAGGAGATCCCGCACACCCCAGGTGGCTCGGGGTCCAGAGGTCGGGGGTCGGGAGATCGGCCATCCGTTGGCCAGCCCCAGGCCTGACCTTGACCTCGCTGTGGTTCCCTCTGGGGTCTGCCCGTCTTTGTCCACAGCACCCGCAACTACGCGGTGCCCGACCCCCCTGGCCTCTTCGACGGTCACGTGTGGCCCATGTACCAGAAATATAAGCACGAGATGGAGGCTGACGGTGTGGAAGTGGGTGAGTCCCCGAGCGAGACGAGGCCTTGTCCCCGGGTGGGGAGGAGGGAGCCCTGACCCCTCCCCTCGTGTGGTCACTGGGGAACCCGGGGCTGCACCCTGATGCCCAGGGCGCAGCGCGGCCTCCTGCTGGCAGCCCCGTGGCCCTGATGCCCACCCCTCAGGGCACAAGTGTGGCCTCCTGCTGGCAACCCCATGGCCCTGATGCCCACCCCCCAGGGCACAGCGCGGCCTCCTGCTGGCAGCCTCGTGGCCCTGACCATGTCCCCCCTGCTTGCAGTGTATCTCGATGGCATGCAGTCTCGTGAGGCACTCTGCTGCCAGGTCCTGGAGGACATCCGGAACTCACTGCTGAACCGCACCTAGGCGGACCGGCCCCAGCCCTGCCCACCCTGCCCACCCTGCCCGGTTGCAGGGACCGCCCCGGACAGGACACTGAGTGACCGCTGGCCCCTGGGGACGTGCGGACCCTGGAGAGTGGAGGCCGCCCCATTGCACACCGTGGGGTGAGGGGATCAGTGCTATGGCTGCGGCTCGAGAATTAAACCCGGTGCTGTTTTTGATACCCTTCAGTGTACGGCGTGCTCCCTCTGAGGCCCTGGGAGGGACCCACCTGTCCGCTCAGCGGCCATGACCCTGCGGGGATGATGGGGGGCGGGGTCCCGGGGCCCCTGAGCTGAGTAGCCAGGCCGGTCCTGGGCTCCTCCGCAGAGCGGCTATGGAACACCCCGACTCTTGATCATGGCCATGTCACACTGCCCCGCTGGGCACAGGGACCTGAAGTGTCCACTTGCCCCGGCGTGGGGCTGCTGCCACCTTGTGGCCGCTGGGAGTCATCACCGGGCACTTGCTGTGACTTAATTGAGAGGCAGATGGGGGCAGAAGAGAGAGCTGCCACTTGCGGGCAGGGTCAGTCCTCCCCAGATGCCCACAGCAGCCAGGGCTGGGTCAGCCGGGAGCGCCCTCTGGGTCTCCCTCCCGGGCACTGAGCACTTTGGCCGAGTGTGGGAGCAGGGAGCCGGACGGGAAACGGCGCGGATACGGGATGCTCTGCAGCCCAACGCCGACCCTGCCTGGCCTGCTGTCAGTTGTGTATTTGGGTGCCCGTTTTCAGTTCTCTCATTGTCCCCTTGTGACAGATGCTGACGCCACCAAATGCCCATCGAACACACAGGTTTCGGGTGGGAGCCAAGCCTGGCCTCTCGTCTCCCTGCACCCCTGCCCCCCGGCAGCCTCACTAAACCGCTTCGTAGGGAGACTGGAGCTACGTGGCTGGGTGGGACTGGGTTCCGAACCCTGGTCGCCACACGCGCACTTCTTCTGTCCCAAGGCCTGCTGGGAAGTGGGGTGGACACCCCAGTGGTAAGGTTAGGACGATACCCACATGGCCAGCTGTGAAACTGCAGACCAGGCTGGGGCGTTGGAGCCACAGTCCCTACACTACTTGCTCTCCCATGGGGGTGAGGCCCCCGGGCGCATCAGCAGAGAACACCCTGGGGCCAGCGTGAGGCACGGAGGGCTCAGCTGCCACGTCGAGCCACTGTTTCTGACCCAGCTCCCGCTAGCATGCCTAGGAAGGCAGCAGGTGAAGGCCCGGCCGCCTGTCTGCGTGGAAGCTTGCTGAGAGCTCCTGGCTACAGCGTGGTCCAACTACGGCTGCTACAGGCATTTGGGGATGGAAGATCTGTCTCTTTGTCACTCTACAGTCAAATTAAAAAAAAAAAAAAAAAGAAGAAGAAGTAGAGCCAGCACAATGGCCCAGATGTTAAATCCTTGCCTTGCACGTGCTGGGATTCCATATGGATTCCATATGGGCACCGGTTCGAGTCCCAGCTGCTCCACTTTCCATCCAACTCCCTGCTTGTGGCCTGGGAAAGCAGTGGAGGACGGCCCAAAGCCTTGGGACCCTGCACCCGCGTGGGAGACCCAGAAAGAAGCTCCTGGCTCCTGGGTTTGGATTGGCTCAGCTCCTGCCGTTGCAGCCACTTGGGGAGTGAATCATTGGACAGAAGATCTTCCTCTCTGTCTCTCCTTCTCTGTGCCCTTCCAATAAAATAAATAAATCTTAAAAAATAAACAAAATGCATCTTCATTTTCAAAGGGTTTCCTATTTTTTTTTTAAATGACCAGAGAATGAAATTGTCTGACCATCACGTGGAACCCAAAGGTCAGACTATAATTAAAGTTTTATTATTCCGGCCAGGAGCAGACACGTGGCTCGGGGCTGGCCTGTATTGTGGAGTTGGTCTGATGCCCACGGAGCTTGGCCAGTTGATCAGGCACGTGTCATCATGTGCCCAGCATCCACAACAGCCCAACGGTCCACAAACAGGGGAATGATCCTTTGATGCTAGGAAACACAGCCGTGAGGCGGGCATGCTGACATCTGCTATAGCGTGGACCCCTGAGAAAGACACCCCCAGGACACCCCCTGGGTCCCCAGAGGCAGGAAGTGCAGTGGAGGCTGCCAGGGATCAGAAACATTCCTCCGGGTCTCCCACGCGAGTGCAGGGTCCCAAGGCTTTGGGCCGTCCTCCACTGCTTTCCCAGGCCACAGGCAGGGAGCTGGATGGGAAGTGGAGCAGCCGGGATTAGAACCAGCACCCATCTGGGATTCCAGTACGTTCAAGGTGGGGACTCTAGCCACTAGGCCATGGCGCCGGGCCCAAAAAATAAAGAAATCTTTAAAAAGATTTCTTTTGAAAGCTCAATTTTCTTGGAAAAAGGGCTGTTGCAAGCAGCCACGGCCTGGCCCATTAAGCCTCCCAGGCAGGTCAGTTTTTGCACTGAAGGCCCTGTGTCCACGGGAAGCTGTCACCCCACCTTCCGCATGGTCACTTCTGCACGGCTAAGAGGACCGGCCATGCCCGAGCACCCAACACAGGTCAGTCTGACAATGAGCACTCCCACGGGGCTGGACCAGAACAGCCTGGGCACAAGGCCTGCGCTTGCCAAGGCACCAGGGCAGCAGAGACCCCGGGCCTGGGCCACCCCGGGGGAGCTGGACTCAGAAGTCCAAGTCCTGCTGAGGCAGCCGAGTCCACGGAACTGGCGGCTCCCAGTCCCCCCTCCGCCACAGAACTCCTGACACTGGACATGCTTGCTCGCTCTGATAGGTCCAAGATTCCGGCCTTTGCTGTCAGTGGCTCTCAACTTGTGGCTCTGTCGCCACCCTCCCCCCCAGGGGACACTGAACCCCATCTGTCAGCACCAGGGGGTTCTGTCTGCAGCACCCAGGATGCTGAAGCAGGCAGCAGAGTCCCACGCCCTTCCCCGCCACTCGCTGTCACCAACCCCACCACGCGCCAGCATCCCGTGGCTCACACCTCCCTGCGCCAAGTCATGCCAGCCCCAAGCCGTGGCATTTGAGCACAGAGCCACAGGCTCTGTCTGTGGCACCGAGCGCGCCTGGGGCCCTCAGCTCAGTGAGGGATGCCCAGAGCCAGGCCGTGGGCCAGGGTTGCCAGCTACCATCCGTGGGAGGTGACATGAAGGAGAGTTGGGGAGCAGATGGGACCTGGGCTGGAAGGCGGCTTCCGGGTGGCACCCCCTCCCCGCACCAGGAGGCCGACCTGAACACCCCTGCGGGAGGGGTGAGGGGTGGGACAGTCACCCCTATCCATAAATAACTGAACCCCTGGACAAAAGGGGAGCTCCCCTCCCCCGCCCTCGAGCTATTTCAGGCCTGCACCCTCACCCGCACTGCCTGTCCCCCCACAGTAGCTAGCGCGTTGTCTGCCTGCCACGGTCACTTCCCAAGGCCACCCTGGCCAGGGACACCCCAGCCTCACAGTACCCAGGCCGTCACGCCGGGACTGAAGGAGGACCCAGCAGTATCTGCTGGCCTCCCACCACCACTCCCATCGCAGGGTCTCAGCAAGGTAGGGGCGCAGCTGAGGGAGGGCTCCATCATGAAGAAAGGTCCCAGGGTGTTGGGGTGAGAGGTAGGGAGGACGCTTCCCACCTTAGGCTTTTCCTGTTCGCCATCCCTACCTGCTCCGGCCAGCAGAGCCAGTAACGCGGACACGGCGAGGGCCTGGGGGATGAGGCACCGACAGGAGACCAGTGATGGCGGAAGTCTCTCTGAAGTCTCTCCTTTGCCCTTTCACCTCTACTTGTTTATTCTCCCCCCCACACCCTTATTAGCACATATTGAATACAGCTGAGTCCAATCAGACCAGGTGCTTCTAGCTCCAAGCCCACTCCCTGCAGTGCTTGGCTTAAGCGCTAGTAACTCCTTAGCCCACAACACCCACCCAAGCCTGCATGCAGCCCTGGGGTCACTTGTCCACACGGCCAAGGTCCGGTCCCAGCCGGGAGGGACTGGGGGCCTGTGTGTCTGTATGGAGCAGGGTGGGTCTCGCGTGGCCACTTGTCTGACGCGCGTGGGCCGGTTCTCACAGCGTGAGGGCTGGAGGGGCCGCCCCAGCTGCTGCCCCGGCTGCCTTTATAGCTGTACCCCCTGGGATCAGCAGTGCCCGCCACATCCTGCCCTTGTATGGGCATCGGCAGGGGTGACCGTGGCTGGACCCAGGGCCTTGCCAGCCCCCAAGACCAGGCAGGGAGTGAACAGCATGCCCTTTGAGCCAAGCACCCCAAGCCTGGTGCTAAGCTGATGAGCCGTGGTGGGCAGCCAGCAGGCCGGGGCTCCCATCCCAGCTGGGGCCTCCCTGGTGACACAGGGGCGGCCTGAATGCTGCCCACCCTTCTCTCATGCACCAAGGCCCCAGCTACAGCATCCATGTTATCTGGGGACCAGATGTGGCCCCTGGCTGGGGCCGTGAGCTGCTGCCCGGCACGCGTGCTGTGTCAGGTGTCTGGGGCCTGCCTATGGCTGACTCCTGCCCTCACTGACGGGTGGAAGTGCCAGTAATGGGATGCCAGCCGCTGACACAAGCACCCACAGGGCTGGGGCCAGCTCAGCTGGCCTTCCTGTCCCTGTCCGTGCCCGGTGCCAGGGTCTCTGTTCCAGACCATTTCTCACTGGCCTGGTCTGACATCCTTCCCGCTGTGCCCAGCCCTGGCACAGAATCCCGGGGCACCTCAAGCTATGGATGGAGGAGGAGACACAGGCCCAGGGAGGGGGCCCCAGGGGGGTGAGGACCTCTGTCTGCTGCTTTCCAGAGAGGCTGCCCCACACTGGCATGCTGCCCCCAGGGACAGCGCAAGGCGGGGTGCCCAGCCATGTCGGGGGCAAGGACACAGCAGCACATGGTTCGTGTCTTGGGCCTCTCTGGCAGCCGGCACTCGGTCAGACAGACCTCATACCCACACTGCTGCCTCCGTCACAGTCCCCTTCATAGGGCAGCCTGCCTTGTGTCCTCAAAGGGAGGCCACTCCACAAAGTGTGCGGTAAGCGGGATGACGGGGTGAAGTTTGGGGCACGCACGAGGCACCAGGGCTGCAGATGCTATTTGGGACGCCCGCTGGGTGGGAGTCTTGCCCCCACGTCTGACCCAGCTCCCTGTGGACCCGCACCCTGGGAGGAGCTGGTAGTGCAGGCTACCCTCGTGGACGCCCCAGCCAGAGTTCCCGGCCTCAGCCTGGCCCTGCCTGGGCTTGTTGGGGTGTGTTATGTACTGCAGATGGGAGATATGTCTGCCTTGCAAATAAAAACAGAAAGAGTAGGGAGCCCGTGTTGTGGCCCAATAGGTAAAGCCACCACTATTGACACTGGCAACCCAATGTGGACACCAGTTCGAATCCCGGCTGCTCCACTTCCCATCCAGCTCCCTGCCTGTGGCCTGGGAAAGTGGCAGAGGATGGCCCAAAGCCTTGGGACCCTGCACCTGCGTGTGGGAGACCTGGAAGAGGCTCCTGACATCAGATCCTCTCAGCTCTGGACATTAAGACCACTTGGAGAGTAAGCCAGGGGATGGAAGATCTTTCTGTCTCTCCTTCTCTCTCTAAATCTGATTTTCCAATACGAATAAACATAAAGTGGCATTTTATGTTCTGCTGTTGACCGCGTGTGCCTCAGTCTAAAGAGAGCCGAATTAAGAGTGTGAGAAGATTAACTGCGTTGACCTTCCTGGACGGATCTTCAGGCCCCACTCCCGACTGTGCAGGGCCTGTGCCATGCCCCCTCCAGGTGGACGTGGCACTGCAAGCACCCTGTGCCCAGGACAGCCCCTGCCCTGTCCCCGTGGGCTGTCACTGCCAGCCCTCAGCCACGCAGCGTGGCCCCGGCCCTGTCCCATGGCTGTCCCCGCCAGCCCTCAGCCACGCGGCGTGGCCCCGGCCCTGTCCCATGGCTGTCCCCGCCAGCCCTCAGCCACGCAGCACACAGCGATGGCAGAGCCGAGTTTTATTTCTTTGGATCTGACAGGCCCAACCAGCGTGGCCGCTGTCCCCCACCCCAGGTGCAAGCTTTGGATCAGCATGGATCTGCTGGAGGCCCCTACCCCCACCACGGCCTATGCACAGGCAAAGGGGTCCCCATAACCCCGCTGAGGCCCTGGAGCCAGGCTGCTGCCCAAGCAGAGGCCCACAGGGCGGGAATGGGGTACCTGGACCTCTGCCAGGATGCACGGACATGTCCCTGCAGCCGCAAGGGAGAGTGGCCGAGTGACAAGGAGGGATCAGCCTGCTGCCCAGCACTGTGTGGGCTCTTGGGGCAACCCAGCAGGGCAGGCCCAACTGACCGTGCAGGGAGGCTCCAGGTCCTGGCGTGGGGCATGGACCGGGCACCCAGGCCTCCTGGCACGGCCAGATGGTGTGTGTGTGTTGGTGGTACTGAGTCTCCAGTCCCCTTCACGGCCAGCCCCAGCTGACTGAGTGCCAAGGCGGGACCACGGGTGGAGCAGAGGCCGGGCCGGGAGGGGCTGGCTTCCACTCCCGCGAACAGGCGTGAACTGCCTAGCGCAGGCTGCACTCGCTGGCCTGCGGCTTCTCCTGCTCCAGGGCGCGCACCAGGTCCTGCACGAAGCGCATCTCGGAGGCCACTTGCTTGGCCAGCGCCTCGTAGCGGTTCTCCAGGCGGCTGAAGCGGCGTTTGAGGCCGCTGGCCCCCAGCAGCGCGCCCTTGGCCTCCTCCTGGGCCTGGCGCTGCAGGGCCTCCGTCTTGTGCAGCTCCAGCCGCAGGCGCCGCAGGGTCTGACCGATGCCCTCGTGTTCCTCCTTGTACCAGGCCTCCTTCTCCACGTAGATGGCCGTCAGCGCCTGCACGTCCTCGTGGCACAGGCGCCGGCCGCGCTCCAGCTCGCGCAGGCCCTCCTCGGCGGCCGCCACCTCCTCCAGCACCTTGGAGAAGCGCTCGAAGCTGGCGTAGCTGTTGTTGGGCGGCATGCTGGAGTGCGATTTGATGGTGTACTCCTTGAGACGCGCCGTCTTCAGGCGTCTCCGCTCCGGCTTACGGCCGCTCTCCTCGCTACGCACGTTCCGCCGGCGGATGGCCTGTGGGGGACACGGGGGTGCCCAGCCGTGAGGTCACGGCACAGACCCCAGCCCCTCCACCTGCACGGGCCTGCCCACCCTGCAAGGTGATCCGGCCCCACAGCTCCAGTCTGAGGCCCCCAGGCTCAGGGACACGGCCCACATTTCAGGGACCCGTCTCCCCTCTCTAGCAGTCCCCAAGCCCCCACCTTGATCCAGGAGTGCTCCAGGCTCTGGGCAATGGTCATCCTCCTCCTGGAAGAGCCCCCAAGTTCAGGTTATAGGGGGTCCCACCCTCACCACCCACCCAGGCCCTGCCCCAGGCTGATCCAAGGACACCAGGTCCCCCAGGGCTCGCAGGAGGGGCTGCCAGTGGCCAGCAAGGACAAGGGCAGATTGCAGGGTCGGGGGGGGGGAGGGGGGGACCATCGCATTGCCAGGATTCTAGATTTCTCTAGGAAAAAACTAGCGATCTGGAATTTTACACAGAAATGACTTTAAACAATGACAGGAAGTGGCTTCAAGTCCCAGGCCAGGCCGGTGGAGCAGGGTAGGGAGGGGCAGGGCCACCCCTGCCACCCCACTCTCCTCCCCCGGGGCCTACTTGGGGTCCTTGACGAGCAGCCGGCGGATGAAGTCCTTAGCCAGCTCGCTGGTGTTGCTGAAGTACTCCTCGTCAAAGTCGTAGTTGACGGCCGAGATGTTGGTGAGCGTCTCCTGCTTGGTCTCACCCAGGAACGGGGACGCACCGCTGAGGCTGGGGGATGGACGTGGCTCGGTCAGGCTGTCCACGGTGCCCTGCCTCACGCACCCCGCGACCCCCCGCCACAAGCCAACAGGTGGGCAGCCGAGTCAAACCCAGCTCCACCCAGGGGGCACCACATGGCTAGGAGGGGGCAAGCAAGGCAGAGGATGCCTGGGTGCCGGGCCTGCACCCGTGGCCTCCAAGCGGAGTCTGGTACTCACAGGATGTAGGTGATGACGCCGATACTCCTATGGACAGACGGGGACAGTAGGTCAGGGCCTGGCTGGGAGCGTCCCACCATCACCCTGAGCTCACCTTCCCGGCAGCCAACCCCACCGGCCCCTCAGCAACCCTGTCATCCAGCGGACTGCTAACCACGCCCTGGCTCCCCAGGCCTCCTGGGGCTCCTTGCTCCCTCTGAGGGGGTCACTGGTGTGGTCAGCCCCCGGACGCAACAAGAGTGTGGGGCCCGGGCTGGGAGCACTGGGGCCAGGAGGGGCCGGGCTGGGAGCACTGGGGCCAGGAGGGGCCGGGCTGGGAGCACTGGGGCCAGGAGGGGCCGGGCTGGGAGCACTGGGGCCAGGAGGGGCCGGGCTGGGAGCCCTGGGGCCAGGAGGGGTCGGGCTGGGAGCACTGGAGCCCTGGGGCCAGGAGGGGCTGGGCTGGGAGCACTGGGGCCAGGAGGGAGCATTGGAGCCCTGGGGCCAGGAGGGGCCGGGCTGGAAGCACTGGGGCCAGGAGGGGCTGGGCTGGGAGCACTGGGGCCAGGAGGGGTCGGGCTGGGAGCACTGGAGCCCTGGGGCCAGGAGGGGCCGGGCTGGGAGCACTGCGCCCACACACTCACCACATGTCCGCCTCCAGGCCCAGCGGCTCATAGTTGACAATCTCAGGAGCTACGGACACAGGATGGGGGCTCAGGGCCAGGCACGGAGACACGGCCCCGTGACCCCAGGCGCTCCACGGGGCAAAGACTGGGACGGGCAGGAGGGTAGGAGGGCAGGAGGGTAGGAGGGCAGGAGGGTAGGGCCCTCACCCACAAACTCCGGGGTGCCGAAGATGTTCTTGAACTCGTTGCCCGCCTCGATTCTGTGGGCGATGCCGAAGTCGATGAGCTTGATCCGGGGGTTGGGCACATTCTTATCAAGCAGCATGATGTTCTCGGGCTGCGGGGGGGACGGAGAGGCCGTGGGGGGCCCTGAGCACCAGCCGGAGGGGCGGGGGTGGGGGGCCGCCCCGCCTCGCCAGCCCAGGAGACTCCCCCGCCACCCCGCTGCACCCCCAAGGCGCTCCACCTTGAGGTCAAAATGGGCGATGCGCTTGGAGTGCAGGTAGTGGACGCCGTCGAGGATCTGCTTGAGGAACTGCGTGGCCTCGTCCTCCGTCAGCGACTCCTTCTCGGCCAGGAAGTCGAAGAGCTCGCCGCCCGACACCAGCTCCAGGATGAGCACCACGTCGGTCCTGTTCTCGAAGACGTCGTGCAGGGTGATGATGTTGGGGTGCCGGATGCCCCGGAGGATGCTGACCTCGCGCTCGATCTCCTCCCGGCTCACGCCGCGCCGGCTGGACGACAGGCGCCGCTTCTTGATGAACTTGGCCGCGTACTCCTTCCCCGTGCCCTTCTGCCGGCACTTGCGCACGATGGCGAACTGGCCGCTGCGGGATGGGTGCACGTGAGGAGCGCCACGCAGCCGGGCGGGCGTGGTGGGCTCCACACACAGGGTGTGGGATGCCAGCCCGCCGTCCCGTGGATGCTGGCTCAAGTGCCGGCTGCCCTGGGCCCCTGTCCCCCACAGGGGAGACTGGGACAGAGCTCCTGGCTCCTGGCTGCTGTGCCCATGTGGGGGGGTGAAGCTCTCCCTCAACTGTCCCCTTCCCTTTAACTCGGCCTTTCAAATAGCTAGAGTAAATCTTTTTTTTTTTTTTTTAAATAACCCAGATACAGGAAAAACATGTAGAAACAATGGTTTTATCCAGCTTCCTGGAGCCCTTTGACCCACTGTGTCCTAATCAACTATGTAAAAATTATCAAAATAAAATAAGTGAGCCCAGCGCGGTGGCCTAGCGGCTAAAGTCCTCGCCTTCAAAAAAGTGCTGGGATCCCATAAGGGTGTCGGTTCTAATCCCGGCTGCTCCACTTCCCACCCAGCTCCCTACTTGTGGCCTGGGAAAGCAGTCCAGGATGGCCCAAAGCCTTGGGACCCTGCACCCACGTGGGAGACCCGGAGGAGGCTCCTGGCTTCGGATCGGCTCGGCTCTGGACACTTGGAGAATGAATAAGAAGATGGAAAATCTTTGTCTCTCCTTCTCTCTTTACAATAAGAAGAAACAAAAAGTGGCAGTTCATGTTCTGCTGTGCACATAGCTCGCTCTAAAATACACAGACTGCAGAACTGTACATGTGTACACACGAAATCACACACGTCGGATAGGCTAGGGTCACACACACTGATCCCCAGTACATCCCCTCACACCACATGCCCCCAGTCTTGCTAGAATGTTCCAGGCCGCCCCAGCACAGGCCAACCCCGGAGCTGCAGACGGCTGCATGGCCGTGTGCTCTGCCCTGGGTGGAACATGTCACGCAGTTGCCACCTGCGTCCCAGCTGACTGGGCTCTGCGCTTATCAGCTCAGGTCTCGCGTTCTAAACAGACACACTGGTGAGGGTGTTACTCAAGTCCGCCAGTGGGTAGGCCGGGCCTGTCCCTCGGGGTCCCCCACCCGCACGGCCGGGCCTGCCCCTCGGGGTCCCCCACCCGCACGGCCGGGCCTGCCCCTCGGGGTCCCCCACCCGCACGGCCGGGCCTGTCCCTCGGGGTCCCCCACCTGCATGGCCGGGCCTGCCCCTCGGGGTCCCCCACCTGCACGGCCGGGCCTGTCCCTCGGGGTCCCCCACCTGCACGGCCGGGCCTGTCCCTCGGGGTCTCCCCTGGGATCAGACCAGACAGGATTCCCCCCTCAGGGGGCCGGCTCAGCACCAGCTCCCGAGTGAGGGGTCCTGGCCACAGCAGCGCATAGAGGGCCACGGCATGTCGGGGTAGGGGGCACCCCAAGTCCCAGTGCAGCCCACAGGGGCTGCCAGGATCCCACAGACGCCTGGCTCCTCCTCAAATTCCCTTCTGGCGACATCATGGGGCAGGCCCGGGGAGGCCAGCAGCAAGGCCTCCAAATAAGGCTGCAGGCAGCGGCCGGAAGTGCTGGGAGCTTGGGGAGGACCACTGGGTGGACATGCGGGGAGGACACAGGAGGTGGACGCACGGGGAGGACACACCGGGTGGACGCGTGGGGAGGACACAGGGGGTGGACGCGTGGGGAGGACACAGGGGGTGGACAGACAGGGTGGACACACCGGGTGGACGCGTGGGGAGGACACACCGGGTGGACGCGTGGGGAGGATGCACCGGGTGGACACAGGAGGTGGACGCGTGGGAAGGACACACCGGGTGGACACAGGAGGTGGACGCGTGGGAAGGACACACCGGGTGGACGCGTGGGAAGGACACACCGGGTGGACACAGGAGGTGGACGCGTGGGGAGGACACACCGGGTGGACACAGGAGGTGGACGCGCGGGGAGGACGCACGGGGAGGACACACCGGGTGGATGCTTGGGGAAAACGCACGGGGAGGACACACCGGGTGGACACACCGGGTGGACGCGCGGGGAGGACGCACGGGGAGGACACACCGGGTGGACACACCGGGCGGACGCGCCGGGCCGATCAGGGAGGACACCTCGGGCCGTCCGCCAGGCCCGCGCCCGCTCACCTGCCCAGCTCCTCCCCCATCTCGTAGTGCTCCTCCACGTCCTCCTGCCTGAAGGTAGACACGGCCGTGTCCATGTCGTCCGCGGGAAGCGCCGTCATGGCGGGGAGCCTGCGGCGCTGCGACCCTGGGGACGGAGACGGACACCGAGGGAGCCGCGCCCAGGACCCGCACGCCTCCCGACCCCGCAGGACGCCGCCTCCCGGACCCAGCGGCCTCAGACCCCGCGCTGCGCCTGCGCCGACGTCACCGCCGCCCCAGCGCCCGCCCACCGCTGCCAGGCGCTGTCTTCCCATTGGCTGCCCGGGTCTCCTGCCCTGATACTATTGGCTAGAACCAACGTTAGTCAGCCCGACCGGAGGGCAGGCGCCCCGCCCTGACACAAGGACACGCCCTCCGATCACCCCGCCCACCGCTGGCAGACGCGGCCTCTCACTGGCTGGCCCGCCCTTCCAAGGATTTGATAGGCTGAGACGAGTGCCAGTCAGCCAGACTGAAGGCTGACTTGGCTTCCAGCACCAGGACCGTCCCTCCATCCCGCTGGACCCGCGGCCCAGGACTGAGGTCCGGCCTCCCGCTTCCTGTTCCGCAGGAGCCGCAGGAATCCGAGCGGGGTGGGAACGCGGGCCTTCCTCCTGGCCCGAAGGACAGCCCGGCATGGGGGACAGCTCAGCCCCGGGGACAGCCCGGCATGGGGGACAGCCCAGTCCTGGGGACAGCCGGACATGGGGGACAGCCCAGCCCCAGGGACAGCCGGACATGGGGGACAGCCCAGCCCCAGGGACAGCCGGACATGGGGGACAGCCCAGCCCCAGGGACAGCCGGACATGGGGGACAGCCCAGTCCCGGGGTCAGCTCGCCATGGTGGACAGACCAGCCCGGGGGACAGCTTAGCATCAGAAGACAGCTGGACATGGGGGACAGCTAGCATGAGGGAACAGCCAGCTTGGGGGGACAACCCAGATTGGGGGTCAGCCAGCATAGGGGGACAACCAGCATGGAGGGACAGCCAGCATGGGGAGACAGCCCAGATTAGGGGTCAGCCAGCATAGGGTGACAGCCAGCATGGGGGGACAGCCCAGCCCAGCACAGTGGACATCCCGGCCCAGGGAACAGTCCACACGGTTCCCACAGGGCTCCCTCCTAGGTAGATTCCAGGGCGCAGGGTCACTCCTGCCATGTGACCCCAACCCGGAGCAAAGCATGCCTGGCACGTTCTCCTCACACAGTGCGCCCTGCCCTCCTTGTGGGCTCGCCTCCCCACCCCTTGGCGTGGGAACCTGGGCACCCAGCTGGGAGTTCCAGGCCGCACCCCCGTGCCCCTCCTGTGACCCACTCTTGGCTGCTGACCCCCACCCTGGCACTCACAGGGTGCACCCTGGGGGTCCCTGCCCCATCACCCGGGGGCACCTGCAGCGTGCGCCCTGAGGTCCCTGTCCCCCCACCCCAGGGCGCCCACAGCGTGCGCCCTGGGGGTCCCTGCCCCATCACCCAGGGGCACCTGCAGCGTGCGCCCTGAGGTCCCTGTCCCCCCACCCCGGGGCGCCCACAGCATGCGCCCTGGGGGTCCCTGCCCCATCACCCGGGGTGCCAGCAGCGTGCACCCTGGGGGTCCCTGCCCCCTCACCCGGGGTGCCCACAGCGTGCGCCCTGGGGGTCCCTGCCCCCTCACCCGGGGTGCCCACAGCGTGCGCCCTGGGGGTCCCTGCCCCCTCACCCGGGGTGCCCACAGCGTGTGCCCTGGGGGTCCGTGCCCCATCACTCGGGGTGCCCACAGCGTGCGCCCTGGGGGTCCCTGCCCCATCACCTGGGGTGCCCACAGCGTGCGGCCTGGGAGGTCCTGCCTCCCCACCCCCGGGGGGAGGCCTGCAGCGTGCGCCCTGGGGGTCCCTGCCCCACTCGGGGTGCCCTGCAGTGCAGGGGTTGGGGAGCCCCTACTCCCTCGCGGCAGGGCTCGCACGTCCCCGCAGACACGGCGTAGGTCCCGCGTCCACGCAGCGGCCATGCACGCTCAGAGAGGAACGCCTTTATTGCTCGGCCGGCACCGCCCCAGTGGTCACCGCCTCGAGACCCGCCGTGGCGTTCAGGACGCTGTCGATCCAGCCCGCATAGCTCGCCACGCGAGTGTAGATGCCGGGCTTCTTGGGATTGCCGCAGACGCGCGAGCCAGCCGTGACCACGGCCTCCACCACGCCCCCGCACACGAGCGGACCCCCGGAGTCCCCCTGCATGGGCAGAACCATGCTTGTTAAGCACCAGACCCCCGTGCCAGGCTCCCGGCCCCTCTGCCCCTCTCCCTGCGCAGTTTCACCCCGCCCCTGCTTCGGGGGGCCCTGCTGCCCGCACCCCTCCAAACCCCGCCGGCGACCCTGCCCCGCGCACCCTGCAACTGTCTTTGCGCCGCTGGCTCTCGGCACACATCATGCGCTCGCTGACGGCGCCGTCGTGGTGCACGCGCAAGTTGCACACGGTCCGGTTGAGCACCGGCAGCTGCACGTGCTTCAGGAGGTCGGGCCGGCGTCCCGCGTGACTGTCCACGCCCCAGCCGGCCACGTCGCACAACGTGTCGGGCGCCACGTCGCGATCCTGACGCTGCCAAGGCAGGGTGCGCACGGCGGGGCCCAGGAGCGCCTTCTCAGCCAGCTGCGGGGCGGGCAGGGAGGACGTTAGAGCCGAGCGGCCCCGGAGGCGCCTCCGCGCGGGACAGGGCGCTGGGGACGCGGGGCGCCGCACCTGCAACAGCAACAGGTCGTGCTCCGTGGTGTTGGCGTGGCTGTCCGGGTGGGGCACCACGCGACGCACGGAGTACAGGCGCTTGGAGGGCTCCGGCTGCGACAACGAGTGCGCGCCCAGCAGCACCTGCAGCGGCTCGCCGTCCCTGGGCACGGAGCGAGGCGGCGGTCCGGTCGGAGCCAAGGCCACTCCGGGCACCCCCGAGGGGCCCTCCCGTCCCGCCCGGGCGCGGCCCACTCACGCGTCCTCCAGGCAGTGCGCGGCGCTCAGCACCCACTCCTCGGCCACCAGGGCGCCGCCGCACACGTGCGTGCCGTTCACCTGCACCGACGCCATGTAGGGCAGCGCGTGGGGCTGCACCACCTTGCCGCCCAGGATGCGGCCACGGGGCTGCGCGGCTGCGGGTTGGCGGGCGGCAGAGCGTGAATCGCCAGCCCACCCGGGAGGGACGCCCCAGTTCCCTCTGTTGGCGCGGCTCAGGGTCCCCCACCTCCCGCGGGCACCGTCTCCCTCTGCTACCCGGAGGGCTGGGCTGGGGTCCGTCCTGCTTGCCCCGGGGCCCACTCACCGCACACGGCAGCTCCCAGGAGCGCCAGAGCCGCCCAGCTCGCCGCCCTCTGCATGCTGAGCCGGCTGGGGACGCTGTGCTGGGGCAGTGTCCTGGGGCGCTTCAGCCCCAGGCAGCCGTGCTGGGGGAGGAGCCCCGCCAGCCGCCCCCACTTCCCTCTTCCTCCTCTCCAAGGCCTGGCGGTATGTCCCCTGCCAGATTTCCACAGTTCTCCGCCTGCCCTGTCACCCACCCCCCAGACTCCCACCCTCACAACCCCGGGTTTCACAATCGCCCCTGAGCCTACGGCTGTAAACAACCCCTCCTCTCCCTCCGCGGCAGGGGCCAGGGCATCTGGCAGGTCTCCTGGTCCCTGTGCCCGCCAGAAGGGAGGGTGGCAAGGGGGCAGACAGGAACCTGGCAAGGGGGAGCGGGCAGCCAGTGGAGGCACCTGCCCGCAGGAGGCGGCACCTCAGCCTTTGAGCTGTGGCGAGGTGCAGGTTCCCCTGGCCTGCCTCTGAGTGGTAGAGCCAGCCCACCGCGCCTCACAGGCGGAGTGAGAGGAGCCGCATGGCAGCAGGTTGGGGCCTCGGTCATGCACTTAGCTCCATGAGTGGGCTCCCCGCTGGCCTATCAGATGGAGCCGGCCCCTTAGGGAATCGATCGGATTGTGTAACCTCAGCGCTGCCAGTTACACAACCAACAACTGGTACCAGAGCCTCCCGCACACAGAGCCTGCGTGGAGGGAGCTGAGGATGGGGGTAGGGGCAGGAGAGGGGGTGACCTCCAGCTCTGGACAACCAAGGTGGGCTAGACCCCTGGATGGCATCTCCTGAGGCCAGCCCCACACCCACTGCCCGTCAGTGGCTGCCACAGGCGCCCTGGACGCACTCAATAACCGGGACTTGACAGTGGGGAAGGGGCTCACTTCTGGCCCCAGCTCACCCACTTCGCCGCCACTTGGTGGCAGCGTACCCAAGAGAGGCCCAACGAGGGACGGCAGCGCGTTGGTTCTGCAAAACAAGGGGGGCTTTTATTGTGTCAAGCACTTGGGAGGGGGCAGCAGCCACGCGGGGGCTCAGCGGGGCCTGTCCATGAGGTCCCTGGCATGGATGATGGAGTTGACCCAGTCGGAGAACTGTGCCACCGGGGCGAAGCCGTCGGGGTAGACCCCTGAGGCGCAGCCGCCACGTACGAAGGAGTCGACGCCCTGCACCAGCCCATTGCAGATCAGGGGTCCACCGGAGTCCCCCTGTGGAGGTAGGCGGTCAGCGGCTGGGTGGCCAGGATGGCCAGCCCTTCCCGGGGCGCATAGGGGGAGTCCATGACCCTCACGTACAAAGCAGATGCCAGCCTGCCGGCGCCGCACCAGCGTGCACACGTTACTGCTGCGGCACAGCGAGGTCACCACGGTCACATTCAGCTGCTGCAGGACGCGGGACAGCCGCCGGTGCGTGCCCAGCCGGCCCCAGCCGATGACCAGGCACCGTGCGCCGTTGCCCACGCCGTCGCCCTGGGCCGGCAGCTGGGCCACCTGCACGTTCTTGTTAATGGTTGCCGACCCGTTGAGCTGCGAACAGAGGGGGCGTGGGCGACTGGAGGGGCGGTGGGCGGCTCCCCCTGCCCTCCCAGTGCGGCCACCAAGACGCAGGACCCCCCCTGGCAAGCAGGCCCAGCTTTTGCCTCCCCCTCCGCGCTTCACCCCAGTACTGGCAGCCCTCCGGCTCTGCAAAGCTTCCACACACACACACACCCATGCTCGACCCCTCAGCCTGCACCCAGGGGTGCCCGGCCGGGCTGCTTCCTGCACCCGAGACCTTGCCCCTATCCCACGACACCCGCACCTGCAGGACCACGATGTCATTCAGCAGGAATATGGGGTCGAAGCCGTTCTCGAAGACGCGCTGGATGGCGAAGGTCTGTCGCGTGCGTTCTCGCCGCTTCAAGTTGTGGGCACCCAGCACCACCTGCACCGACCGGAAGTTCCTGGGGGGCAGGGGGGACAAGCAGTGCATGGAGTGTCCAGCATGGAGCCCAGCGGGTCCCGTGGGTACACAGGACAGATCCACCAGGGGCCCTGGAGGTGCCCTCCCTCTGCCCAGAGCCAGAAGCTGGCCACTCACACGCCGTTCATGCAGTGTGCAGCCGACAGCACGAAGTTGGGGGCGATCAGGGTGGCCCCGCAGAAGTGGCCGCCCCGACGCTGCAGGGACACCATGAAGGGCCAGGCATGGGGCCGAGCTGACCGGCCGCCCACGATCTCAGAGGCCAGTGCAGGGCCTGGGAACGCAGAGCCAGGAGCAGGTGTGAGGGGCTGCTGGCTGCCCGCGGCCCCTGGGACACCTACCCTCAGCCAGGGCCTGACCCACCCTGCTCCCACTAGCCAGCCGACACCCAGGGACCCAGGGAAGAAGGAAGGGCAGGAAGCCCTGCTCACCGGCCAGCAACAAGCCCAGCAGGGCTGCAGCCAGCATTGTGTGGGCTTAGGCTGTGTCTGGGGGGACCCTCCCTGGTCTCTTTATAGCCCCCCCAGGAGGGAGGCCGTTGGGTTGCCACATGGCCTGCAGGGACCTCACTTCCTGCCTGTTCCCAGGATGGGGCACAAGGCAGGGGCTGAGAAGGGGAGCCCAGGGCGGGTGGGCACCGACAGGGCCACCGTCTCAGGTGAGAGCAGCCGTCAGCATGGGTAGTGCAGCCGTGTCCCAGGCCTGTCTCATGCATGTCCCAGGCGTGTCCCACATACATCGCAGGCGTGTCCCAGGCGTGTCTCATGTATGCCCCAGGCGATTGCCAGAGCCCACTCACCTGCCGTTCTGGCATCCTCTTTTTGCCCAAGCCTGACAGACATGGCTCAGGTCCCCTCCACCTGTGCTATGGGCCTCAGTTTACCCGGGGCATTCAAACAGTGGCCCCACCTAGCCAACTGACCAGAGCACCAGCCCTTCGCTGGGCCGGGCGAGGCTGTGTCACCTCTCTCTTCACCCCTGGCCCGGGGCTGCCTCTCAGAGTCACTCCACTCCCTTGATCCGGGCCAGGCTGGGACAGGGACCCCCCTGGGAACCCCAGTCAGGGTCAGGAAGGGCCAAGGGGTTCCCACACCAGCCGCCCTGCCCCCTAGGATGTTTCCACTGCAACTGCCAGTCGCCAACGCTGTCGCAAGGGGCAACGTCCCGGGTGCTGTGGGAAGAGTCAGGGGACGCAGCCAACGGCCAGACGGGCGTTGCCCAGGGTGGCGCCTGCTGCACGCACCCATCCCAGCTGGACAGCAGGGGTATGGGGCACCACCCACGGGCCAGGGGAGCCAGGGGAGCCAGGGGTGTTCAGAGCACAGTGACCTGTCTTCTCCCCTGAGAGAGGAGGAGGGTTAGCACCCCCTGGAGGGAGCCAGGAGCTCAGCGCCCAGAGGCTGCAGGGGGCCCTGGGGAGGAAGGGGTGTCGCCCCACACACACCCTGCACCCTCTGGGTGACTGCATGGGGGAGCCAGGAGCTCAGCGCCCAGAGGCTGCAGGGGGCCCTGGAGAGGAAGGGGTGTGGCCCCCCCCTACACCCTGCACCCCTGGGTGACTGCATGGGGGAGCCAGGAGCTCAGCACCCAGAGGCTGCAGGGGGCCCTGGGAAGGAAGGGGTGTCGCCCCCCACACACCCTGCACCCCTGGGTGACTGCATGAGGGAGTCAGGAGCTCAGCGCCCAGAGGCTGCAGGGGGCCCTGGGAAGGAAGGGGTGTCGCCCCCCCTACACCCTGCACCCCTGGGTGGCTACATGAGGAGCCAGGAGCTCAGCGCCCAGAGGCTGCAGGAAACGTCTGGGAAGGAAGGGGTGTCGCCCCCCACACACCCTGCACCCCTGGGTGGCTACATGAGGAGCCAGGAGCTCAGCGCCCAGAGGCTGCAGGGAACGCCTGGGAAGGGGTGTCCTTGCCCCCCACACACCCTGCACCTCACATCCTGTCACTCCGCTGGGACGGCGGGAACGCGCAGTTCCGGACGTGGCCGCTAGGCGGCAGCAGGGCGCGCCTTGGCGAGGAGGCGGGGCGTGCGTGGAGGAGGAGGTGACAGACCAAGGCCAACGACAGACAGGCAGGCCGACCAACCACACACCAGAGCCCGCCCACCTCAATTGACAGGCAGGCAGGCTATCCAACCACACCGCGTAGCTGGGATCCCGCCCTCTGAGTGACAGGCAGACCAGCCAACCACACCGCGCGCCTGGTGTCCCGCCCTCCGAGTGACCAGCCCGTGGACGGGGGCCGGCCGGGCAGCCATCCTGCTGCGGCTGCGCTGCCCGCCGCTCCCAGACGAGGGACCTGGGTTCGAGTCCCGCTCCCAGCTTCCGCTCGGCAAGGGGCGGGGAGGGAGTACTCCACAAAACCAGGAAAAAAGATTCCGATAAACGGTCACTTTAACCTTGATTGCTTTGGAAAGGAGGAGCGACTGGCATCCCGAAGTGACTCCCTCGGGGTGCAGGGCTCAAGGATTGGCCACCTCCGCTGCAAGAGAGAGGGGACAGGCGTCTCCCATCCTCTGGTGTCTACAAGTAGAAGGCAGAAGCCAGGAGCTCCTCTGGGTCCCTCCACCCCAGGGTCACTGCTGCCCCTCAATGCTGACCTCAAGGCCCTGCACCCCGGGGTCCCTGCTGCACCCCCCCTCGTGCTGACCTCAAGGCCCTGCACCCTAGGGTCCCTGCTGCACCCCCCCCTCATGCTGACCTCAAGGCCCTGCACCCCGGGGTCCCTGCTGCACCCCCCCTCATGCTGACCTCAAGGCCCTGCACCCCGGGGTTCCTGCTGCACCCCCCCTCATGCTGACCTCAAGGCCCTGCACCCCGGGGTTCCTGCTGCACCCTGGAGTCCCTGCTGCACCCCGGGGTCCCTGCTGCACCCCCCCTCGTGCTGACCTCAAGGCCCTGCACCCTAGGGTCCCTGCTGCACCCCCCCCTCATGCTGACCTCAAGGCCCTGCACCCCGGGGTCCCTGCTGCACCCCCCCCTCATGCTGACCTCAAGGCCCTGCACCCCGGGGTTCCTGCTGCCCCCCGTTGCTGGCCTCAAGGCCCTGCACCCTGGGGTCCCTGCTGCACCCTGGGGTCCCTGCTGCCCCCCAATGCTGACCTCAAGGCCCTGCACCCCGGGGTCCCTGCTGCACCCCCCCGCCCCGTGCTGGCCTCATGTTCCGGCACTCTTAGGTGGGCTGTGGGCCTCCCGGGGCAGCTGACATTGTTCTGGGGGCCAGTGTTGTCAAGTGGGGCTATTTCCCAGTGACAGTACATAGCCGGGGCCTCCCCCCTCAACACACAGGTCAGGCAGGGCCTTGGGGGCACCTGACATCCGCAGTGTCCGGGCAGTGTCTACCTCAGCCCAGGCGCAGGCCGCTGTCCCCTCCCTTCCCCGCCTCACCCAGCCCCTGGTGCCCAAGGAGGCCCTGCTCTGTGCCCATGTCCATGCCTGGGCAGCTCCCCACCTGTACTGCCAGGACTGGTGTGCCAGGCCTCAGGTCAGGTGCGCAGGGTCCACTGCAGGCCGGGCCTCCTCTCTCGTCCTTCGGCCCCTGGGCGAGGTCTCACGTCCACCTGGTGGCGCCCAGCTCCTGGGGACACGCGAGGCCTGCTCGGGGTGGGCACAGGGGTCCAGCCCTGTACACCTTGGTTCCCGGGTCACACCCACTCTGGGAGGCAGCAGGTGCTTCAGGGTTGGGGTCCCTGCCACCCATGGGGGAGACCCAGAAGAAGGGAGCTCTTTCTCCTGCTGTCTTGCAATAAAGACTGAAACTAAACTTAAAACTATATTTTGCAAACCTGCTGCTTAGGTCTCTTGGACAGGGCCTCACACACACACACACACACACACACACGCGCGGGCACTCACTAAGTGCGCGTCTGGACCCAGGATGCCCCTACCCCGAGAGCGAGGACCCCACGACAGAGGGGACCCGTGGATGGTGGGGGCAGGATGAAGGAGGGGGCCCTGGCACAGAGTAGACCCCAGGACAGAGTGGTCCCAGGGATGGAGGGGACCCCAGGATGGAGGGGTGAGAAGCCAGAGGGGACCCCGGGAAAGAGGGGCAGGGTGGGGTGCCGGGGGGGACCCTGGGATAGAGGGGACCCCGGGACAGAGGGAGCAGAGCGCTGGAGGGGACCCCGGGCTGGAGGGGCGAGGAGCAGGAGGAGACGCCGGGATACAGGGGTACCCCAGGCCGGAGGGCTGAGGAGCAGGAGGGGACCCCCGGGACGGAGGGGCGAGGAGCAAGAGGAGACGCCGGGATACAGGGGTACCCCAGGCCGGAGGGCTGAGGAGCAGGAGGGGACCCAGGGCCGGAGGGGCGAGGAGCAGGAGGGGACCCCGGGCCGGAGGGGCGCGGCTGCAAAAGGGACCCCGCCCCCGCCACGCCTCTTCTTTTGTCTCCCGCCCGCCCGCTCGCCATGGAGACGCGCGTTGGGGAGGGGGCCGGGCACGTCGGGAGCGGCCGGGAGGCGCGGACCCCGAGCCCCGGGCCCGCGCGCGGGAGGCGGGGACGGCGCGCCAGGCGCCAGGCCCGGGCACAGACGCGCGCGGCGCCCCCGGCCGCCGAGACAAAGAGCCCCGCCCCGCGCGCAGGCGGCCGAGCCCCCCGGGTCCCCTGCGTCCGGCTCTGTGCGCCCTGCGCCCTGCGCCCTGCGCCAGGTGAGGGGCCGCGGGCGCTCGCGCGAGCTGCAGGCTGAGGCCGCGCTGCAGCCACGGCCTGCGACGCCCGCGGCACCATGCTCACCGCCAAGGCCAGCAGGACCCCGAAGGACAGCATGACGCTGCTGCCTTGCTTCTATTTCGTGGAGGTGAGCAGGGGGCGCGCCCACCACGCCGCCCACCCGCGCGTGGGCGGCACGGGGGGGTGGGGGCTGCAGGCGGAGCTCACCTGTCCACCCGAGGCTGGTGGGAGGCCAGTGGAGTGGAGGCGGGGGGCTCCGGGGTAGTAGGGGGGCGTTGCTTGAGGTGGGGGTGTGCGTTCCGGCCCTTCCAACGTCCTTCCCCCCCAGCCACCACTGCGAGACGTGCACACACCAAGGGGTGCCGGGGTGCGGGGCTGGGCCTGGCAGGAAGAGAGGTGATTCCCATGGGGGTCCCACAGCCTCTGGGAGGAGGCAAGGCGGGGCAGGACCTGAGGGGCTGCAGTAGGGGTCGGCCAGGCTCTGCTAGGGGCGGGGTCTCCACCGGCAGCATCTCCCTGCCCCCAGCGGCTGGACCCTGCGCTTTCCTGTACCCAGGCCCAGCCAGGCACCTGTGAGCTCAGCCCTACAAGAGTGGGTTCCGGCCCCAGCGGGGAGCTCCCTGGTTGCAGGTACAGGGGCCAGAGATCTTGGTCCATCCTCCACCGGCTAGCCAGGTGCATCAGCAGGGAGCCGGATGGGAGGTGGAGGACCAGGACTCGAACCTGCATCGCAGGCTCTGTCTTCACCTGGGAATGTTTCCGCGTAGGACTTGGAGCATGGGCGACTGACTTCTCCCGAACCCCACATTCTCCAGGTTGTGGGGTGCTGGATGGGGAGGAGCCTGAACTCAGGGTCTGTCTGACACAATGGTGCAAAGGGCTAATCCTCTGCCTGCCAACACCAGCATCCCACGTGGGCGCCGGTTCGTGTCCAGGCAGCCCTGCTTCCCATCCAACTTGTGGCCCGGGAAAGCAGCAGAATATGAGCCAGGGCCTTGGAAGCCTGCACCTCCGTGGGAGACCCAGAAGCAGCTTCTGGCTCCTGGCCTTGGCCATTTGGAGAGTGAACCAGCAGATGGAAGATCTTTCTTTCCTTCTCTGTAACACTGCCTTTTCAAATAAAATTAATAAATTAAAAAAAAAAAGATGGGGCCCCCACGTGGCTGGGGAGGGCTCCCCAAGGGGGCATACCCAAGGCCCTGAAGGAACTAGCCGCCTGCTGACACCCACGAGTGCCAGTGGCTCCTCCGCCTGCCTTGTCTGGGACACCTGCCTGGGGGCATGTCCCGTTCCAGGGCCACAGGGCAGGATGGAGCCACCTGCCCCCTGAGGGATGCCTCTCTCGTGGGGACCCAACTGCAGGCTTTCCTAAGGCTCAGGAAGCCTAGGGGGTGAACAGGCTTGGTCCCAAAGCAGGGGCCACAGGCTGACCGCAGCAGCCCCATCCCCGCAGCTGCCCATCGTGGCGTCCTCCGTGGTGTCGCTGTACTTCCTGGAGCTGACGGACGTCTTCAAGCCGGCCAAGGTGGGCTTCCAGTGCTATGACCGCTCGCTGTCCATGCCCTACGTGGAGACCAGTGAGGAGCTCATTCCCTTGCTGATGCTGCTCAGCCTGGCCTTCGCCGCCCCCGCCGCCTCGGTGAGTGCCCAGCTGGCCGGCCTGCCGCGCGCTGCCAGCCGAACCCGGCTGAGCCTCCTGTCGTCCGCAGATCATGCTTGGCGAAGGCCTGCTCTACTGCCTGCAGTCCCGGCTGTGGGGCCGCGGGGCTGTCCCCGGTGGGGCCGAGGGCAGCATCAGCGCTGGCGGCTGCAGCCTCAGCTCCTTCCTGCGGCGAACCGTGCGTTTCGTGGGTGAGTCGCCTGTCGGCTGAGCCACCCGGTACCCGCTCCAGGTCTGATCCCGCTCCACATTTGTCCAGCCCTGCCGTCCACTCCAGGCTGTGACCCCGCTCCTGCACGCGTGCGTGCATGCCTGCCTTACAGGCCCGGTACCGACCATCACCCCTCTCCACGCCCTCTCCACAGGCGTGCACGTGTTCGGCCTCTGCGCCACAGCCCTGGTGACGGATATCATCCAGCTGGCCACCGGCTACCATGCACCCTTCTTCCTCACCGTCTGCAAGCCCAACTACACGCTCCTGGGCACCTCGTGCGAGGCCAACCCCTACATCACACAGGACATCTGCTCTGGCCACGACACGCATGCCATCCTGTCGGCGCGGTGAGCCAGGCACCCGTGGGCCGGGGCAGTGGGGTGGGCGTGCGGGGGTGGGGGGGCTCACACGCCGTCTCTTCCAGGAAGACCTTCCCCTCTCAACACGCCACGCTGTCAGCTTTTGCGGCGGTCTATGTGTCTGTGAGTGTCCCAGGCCCCCCACCCCCCGGACGCCCCTGCCCCGCGCGCGCCTGCCTGCTGAGCGCCCCCTCCCCTCCCGCCCTCAGATGTACTTCAACTCCGTCATCTCGGATGCCACCAAGCTGCTCAAGCCCGTGCTGGTGTTCGCCTTCGCCATCGCGGCCGGCGTGTGCGGGCTCACGCAGGTCACGCAGTACCGCAGCCATCCTGTGGATGTCTATACGGGATTCCTCATCGGCGCCGGCATCGCCGCCTACCTGGTGAGCTCGAGGGCCGGGGGGCACCGGGGCACCCCGAACGCGCCCACCCTCCCCTCCCCTGGGTCCTCGGGGCTCACACACCCTGCTCCTCTACCACCCCAGGCTTGCCACGCCGTGGGCAACTTCCAGGCCCCGCAAGTTGAGAAGCCGGTCCCGACGGCGGCGCCCAGCAAGGATGCGCTACGCGCCCTGACGCAGCGGGGCCACGATTCCGTGTACCGGCAGAGCAAGTCGGCTAGCAGCGACCAGCTGGGTGGCGCCGGGCGGCTGGAGGGCGCACCGCGGCCCGCGGCCCGCGAGAAGACGCCCCTGGGCAGCCTGAAGAGGGCCAGTGTGGACGCGGACCTGCTAGCCCCGCGCAGCCCCATGGTGAAGGAACACATGGTCACCTTCAGCAACACGCTGCCGCGGGCCAGCACGCCATCGCTGGACGATCCCGCCCGGCGCCACATGACCATCCACGTGCCGCTCGACGCCGGGCGCTCCAAGCAACTCATCAGCGAATGGAAACAGAAGACGCTGGAGGGCCGCGGCCTGGGGCTGCCCGATGAAGGCAGCCCGGCGCATCTGCGCGCGCCTGCGGAGCCCATGGCGGAGGAAGAGGAGGAGGAGGAGGAGGAAGAGGAGGAGGAAGAGGAAGAGGAGGAGGCGGAGGAGGAGGTGGAAGGTAGCCCGGTGCCGCCCTCTCTGTACCCCACCGTGCAGGCGCGCCCGGGGCTGGGGCCGCGGGTCGTCCTGCCGCCCCGGGCAGGGCCGCAGCCACTGGTGCACATCCCCGAAGGCGCGGCGCCAGGGGCCGGCCTGTCCCCGAAGAGCAGCGCAGCGGTGCGTGCCAAGTGGCTCCTGATGGCCGAGAAGGGCGGTGGCACCGCCGCGCCCGCGCCCGGCTCGCAGACGCGCGTGGCCAACCCCCCGCGCCTGCTGCAGGTCATCGCCATGTCCAAGGCCTCGGGCGCGTCGGGCCCCAAGGCGGCCGAGACCGCTTCATCCTCCAGCGCCAGCTCCGACTCGTCCCAGTACCGCTCGCCGTCGGACCGCGACTCGGCCAGCATCGTGACCATCGATGCCCACGCGCCGCACCACCCCGTGGTGCACCTGTCCGCCGCGCCCGCGCCCTGGGAGTGGAAGTCGGCGGGCGGCGGGCCCAAGGGCGCGGAGGGTGAGGGCGCCTACGAGCTGGGGGACCTGGCACGCAGCTTCCGCGGGGTCAAGACTGCCGGCGTGTCCCCCGGCTCGTCCGTCAGCGACGTTGACCAGGAGGAGCCGCGCTTCACCGGCGTGGCCACCGTCAACCTGGCCACGGGCGAGGGTCTGCCCCCGCCGGGCGCGGCCGACGGCGTGCTGGGGCCGGCCAGCCGGGAGTCCACGCTGCGGCGCGCGGCGCTGGGCGAGGCGGCCGAGGCCGAGGGCTACTACCGGAGGGTGGCCGCCCGCCGCTTCCAGGACTGAACATGGCATGCGGGGGGCACCGGGCGAGGGTGGGGCGGGCGGTGCATGCGGGGCGACCCAATAAAGACACGCAGACAAGCAAGGCTGAGCAGCCTGAGTTCCTGGGGCGAGTGAGATGCAAAGACGGGAGACCAGGGGGTGCAAGATACAGAAAATTTATTGAGTCCACGCGGGAGCGGCCCGGAGGCCTACAGGAGGTGCGGGGCTGTTCGCCTAACCGAGAGTTCTTTTTTTTTTTCCGCGATGTGCTGAGGCCGTAACCAAAATATACATTTGCCGCCATAGAAACCGCGCTGCCGCCTCACGACAGGTATAAAAAACTATAAATATTTACACCCTAGCGAACTCCAGGGAGACCCCTCTGCCCACCCGCCCGGGCGGGGGGGAGGGAGGGCCGTAAGACTCAAAGAGTTAGTCCCACCACCAGAGGCAGACATAAAAACAGAAACAAAACTTTGGTCCAAAATTTGCAAAGGGAAGAGTACACGCACAGCCCTGAAAAGGGAGCTCGCTTCGCGGCGCGGGAGGGTTAAGGCAGCGCAGGCCGCGGCAGCGGGCCTGCCTGGGGGCCGAGTTACAAAGAATAAAATACACAGAGTAGAGAATACAAGTTCGGACACACGCATACCACTGTATCACGCTATAAAAAGTTACTTAAAAACTATCTCTTGCATATAAACGAAGCAGGAGTATTTGGTCACGGGAGACCGCAGGCTCCGAAGCCAAGCAGCAGGGGGCGCCCTGGGGGCGGCAATCACGTCACTTGATTGAGGGGTGGGGATGCCCGCGGGTGGGGGGGGTCCTGGGGGTCCCGGGGGTCCCCGGTCAGCCCAGGTGGGCAGGTCTAAGGCACAAGGACGCCCCCCGCCGCAGGCCGCGCGCCGGGGCGCCTGGACAAGGCACTGTCCTGGGGCGGGCCCGCTGCCGCAGCTGCCTGCCTGCCACCACGCCGTGAGCAAGGTGATCTAGATTTAATTCTTTTTTTTTTTTTAAAAACAGGTAAACTGATTTCTCTTTAAAAAAATAAATTCTCTGGTCTGTTAAGGTCACTTGAGCTGCTTTTTTTTAAAGTGGCTTTCTGTGGAATGATGGAAGTTGCTGACGGGAGCCCGGCCCGCGGGGCCCTGCCCCTAGATGGTGGACTTGGAGAAGGACACCCGCAGGTGGTGGCTCTCGCCCAGGTCGTGGTTGTGCAGGTCGATGAGGGCCTGGACGGCCTCCTCCACGGAGCCCATCTGGATCAGGGCCATCTTGCGGTCCTTCCTGTGAGGAGAGTAGGGTGAGGCTGGTGGCAGGGGACACGGCAGTGGGAGGGTGCTGGCGGCCGGGGGATGGGACAGGGCCGATGGGGGACAGGGCAGGGGAGGCTGGCGGCTGACAGGGACAGGCGGGGCTCAGACTCACTGGAAGAACTTGAAGCCCTTGACCACACCCCCATTGCTGGAGAAGAGCATCTTGAGGTCTTCCTCGGACACAGAGGGCCTGCAGAGAGGGCAGCGGGGGGTGGCCGTCAGCCCCACACCTGACGGGGAGGCAGGGGGCCGGCCAGCCGGGGCCACCACGGGATGGCCGCCCTACCCCACGTCCCGGCACTCACGGGATGTTGGACAAGTGCAAGGTGGCGGAGGGCGGGAAGATGTTCTGGAAGTTCTTGGAGCCAGGCTTCTTGAAGCGGTGCAGGGGCGAGTTGCCGTAGTCCTTGGTCAGCCCCTGGTCCTCCTGGCCCTCGCGGGGCAACTGCACGCTCTGGTGCTTAGACAGCGTGATGCGGATGGGTTTGCCATGCAACTTGTGCCCGTTGAGGTGGCTCATGGCTGGGGGGGGTGGGAAGGGAGGGAAGGTGTGAGTGGGCAGTGGTTGGTTGGCACAGTGCCCAGGCCGGCCCCGGGCAGCAGCCACTCACTCACCCAGCTGGGCCTGGCTGCCGTCAGCCATCTGTACCAGGGCGTTTTCCTTCTTGTTGAACAAGATTTTCACGCGCTGCACGTCTCCATACACGCCTTCAAAGAGCCGGGGTGCGGGGAGGGGGGAGCTGCTGAGTGCCAGCGCCCCCTCTGCCCAGTCCCGCCAGTCCCGCCAGCCCCCCCACCGCTCCCCTCTCCAGGCCCGGCCGGTTTTGCTGGCTTGCAGCCCAGCGCCCCTCCGCGTGCCCCAGCTCGGGTTAGTCCCCGGGAGCATGCGGGGCGGCGAACCACGCGCGACTTAGGGGTCCAGCACACAGGCTGGGAGCCGCCAGACCACAACGCTGCGCAGGGCGTAAAAACCGAAAATTGCACGAAAAACCAAGTAATAAAAGTGAGAACGATAACGTACCGAAAAGAATAAAGAGGCTTTGGGGTGTGACTCTCTTTAAGGGACAGCAGAGCAAGGCAGCGGAGGGACAGGGGAGAGGGAGAGCCGGGGGACGAAGAGCCATCGTCCGCCACGAAGAGAGCCCGCGGGCGTGCAGTGGTTGGCGGATGACGCAGTTGTCAGGATGTTAATATTCAGGGGCGGGTGTCCGGAGGGCGGGTTGGGGGATTGTTTTTGTTTATTTATGGTTTGTTTTTGTTTCAAGCAACAACAGGAAGCAGAAGAACCGTGCAGTCAGTTGGCAAAGAAATTCCGGATCAGGGAAGAAAAACAAAATTGGGAAAGGGGAAGGGGAGAAAAGAAAAAAAAAGTAGCAAAAAAACACAGGTCAGTAATACATCAGAAAACAGGGCAGCGTTCCACCAGCCACACGCGCCCGCACATGCCACACGCACACACACGCACACACAGGAGGAGCTCCGCGGGGGAGGGGGGGGCCTGCTGAGGCGGGCGCGGCCAGGCGGGCGAGGCCCTCCCCCAAAAAAGGCAGGGCAGTCCCCTGCAGGGCCGCTGCCTGTCTGCACTGCACTGAGCCAGCTAGCCGGAGGGACACCGCGTCCTGAGGCAGGGACACCCGCCTGGCCCACCCGGGATGCTGATAATGTGAGACGTGAGACGTGGGCCGCCCCCACGGGGCCCAGGCCGTCCTGGAAGCCAGGCTCTGGCAGACAGCTCCCCCTGCCGTTCCCTGCCACGCTACGCTGCAGTGATCTCACATGGAGGGAGGGGGATGGTCAGAAAACTACGGCCACTTCAGACACAGGGACGGGAACGCAAACCAAGATGTTAAGGAGAACAGGAGTGCTCAGAGCCGTCTCGGGAGAGGAGACACGTCAGACAAAAGTACAGGCACGAGAGGGAGGCGGCAGAGCCCCTAGGGGCCTGAGGCTGGCCCGGCGCCATCCCGTGGGCCCCCCCACCCCGCCCAGCTCCCCACCATCCCGCGCACCCTGGGAGCCCCGCCAACCGAGGCCCACGTACCTCCGGGTTGAGGTTGCTGACCAGCAGCACAGAGTTCCCTGCCCCAGCCAGGCCCGGGATGGCAATGCGGCCAGCCGCGGCCGCTGCCGCCGCCGCCGACGGGATGGCCAGAGGGGCCAGGGCTCCATGGACGTTAGGGACGGAGAGGCCTGCAGAGAAAGGGGCGGTGAGGTGGTGAGCACCCGCGCCCGGCCGGCCGGCTGGCTGGGCCTCATGCAGAGGGGGGCTGTGGAGCCGGCGAGCTGGGCTCGCTGCAGACACCCCCTCCTCCCAGCACGGCGTGCCGGGCCGGGACCCGCTGCATGCGCCACAGCACAGAAGCCTCGGTCCAAGGAAGGCGACAGGGCCCTCTGCCAGCAGGGCCTGCACGGACACACCTCGCCGCGCCACAGGCGCCCACGCTCCATGCAGACGACGCGGCGGGCGGGCGGGCAAGCACGCCTGCGCCCACCGCTCATGCTCCTTGGCTTACCAGGCCACTGAGTCAACCTACGGGGGGACAGGGCCCTGACACCACGCGTCCTTGTCCTCGAGCTGCTTGAAGGGAACCAAACACTGCGCGGTCAGTGCCGCCGTGGCTCTCGCCCGGCCCTGTCTAGCTGCCCTGGCCACGCCACGCCACGCCACGCCCCCTGGGGGCAGGGGCCCTGTGGCTCCTGCCCCGCTCCCGGGAAGCCGGCCCGTCACTGGGACGGCCGCGTGGGCATGCACAATCGGCTGTGGGGCGAGACAAGTGTGGAGTACCTGCAGCTTGAGGAATGGCAAAGGTGGGAGGGAAACCAGCTCCTGCATACGGAGAGGCTGAGATTATACCAGGCGCACCTAGAAATAAATGAGACACTAATCACCGCACCCACACCCGCACCGCGCCGGGCCCTGGGCTGCGCAGTGCGGGCAGGGCTGGCAAGGAGCGGCAGGAGCCGGCTCCTGGGTGCGCTGGGGCCTCCTGGGCGCTGGCTGGGCTGACCCCCTTGGCAACCTGACGCTAGAGCTGGGCAACGCGGGACAGCGCCTTACCGAAGGCCGCGGCCATGGTCTGGTCCAGTGAGGGCTGGCTGTCCCCCGAGGGCAGGTCTGGGCGGGTATAGTCGCGGCTCTTGTCGTTGTTGTACTTGACGTTGAGGCTGGTGAGCTTGGAGAAGTCGATCCGCAGCGTGCAGCAGGCATTGTAGATGTTCTGTCCGTCCAGGGACTGCGGGGAAGGGACGGTCAGCGGGCGGGCAGGGGGGTGGGGCTGCAGGGAAGGGAGTGAGCGGGCAGGCAGAGGTTGGCGGGGGGTGGGGGGGGCACCAGGGGACCCCTTACCAGTTTAGCATGCTGGGCGCTCACGGGCTCCGCGTACTGCAGCAGTGCCTGGAACTGGTTGTTCTTGGTGAACGTAATAATCTTGAGGACAGTGCCGAACTTGGAGAAGATCTGTGGGCGCGCACACCGTGAGCCCCGGAGCCCGTGCCCGCCCCCGTGCCCAGCCCCTGTGCCCGCCTCCCCCGTGCCTGTACCTGGTGCAACACGTCCAGCGTCACCGGGTAGAAGAGGTTCTCCACGATGATTCTGAGCACAGGGCTCTGTCCAGCCATGGCCATGCCCGCGTCCACAGCGGCGGCCGAGGCAGCCAGCGCGAGGTTCCCCGACTGCACGGAGTTCACAGCCTGCAGGGCTGCCTGGGCCCGCTGTGGAGAGCGTGCAGTAAGCCCCTGCCCTGCCCCCAGTGCCCACGCCCCACCTGGTTCTATGGCGAGTACAGTCAGCCCCCCCACCTGCCACCTGCCCACGGCGCCCACGCACCGCCTGGTTCCATGGCGCGTACAGTCAGCCCCCCCTGCCACCTGCCCACGGCGCCCACGCCCCGCCTGGTTCTATGGCGCGTACAGTCAGCCCCTCCGCCTGCCACCTGCCCACGGCGCCCACGCACCGCCTGGTTCGGGGAGCTGTCCGTCTTGAGTTCCTTGTGGTTGGAGAACTGCATGTATATGGGCTGGCCCCGCAGCACGGGCGTCACCGAGGTGTAGTAGTTGACCATGGTGTTGGCCGCCTCCTCCGTGTTCATCTCGATAAAGGCCTGTAGGCGACCGACCGTGATGAGCAGACCAGGCCCGACCCCAGCACCCAGAGTGCCCCAGGGCCCCCTGGCACCCCACCCTGGGCACGTGGGGGCAGCCCAGGCACCTGATTCTTGCCCTTCAGCATCAGCAGGTTGGTGACTTTCCCAAAGGGCAGTCCCAAGGAGATGACCTCGCCCTCCGTCACATCGCCCGGCAGCTTGCGAACGTGGATGACCCGGGATGGCACCCCTGCGCTCCGGTTGTCGCCTTTGAACTTCTTGCTGTCATTGCCGTTGGCTAAATAAAGAGGAGGGTGGTTTCCTTAGAAAGGGGGCCCCCCTCTCCCAGGGCCCCGGGGCCGGAGGGCAGGTACCTGCAGAGGCAGAGTTGCCGCTCATGATGAAGGGTCCGTTGGAGACGCAGGTAGAGAAGAGCTCGTCCGATCCCCGCTATAGTGGGAGGAAACGGGCATGCAGGCAGCTGTGGAGACCGGCCCCCAAGCTCCCCCAACAGCCAACCCCAGTTCCCAGCGTTCCAAGCCCTGTACCCTGACCCCACCCCAACCCTGCTATGATCACAGCCCAGCAGCAGCATCCCAGGCCCCCACCCGACTGTGAACTCGGCCCACTGTAGCGTGCAGAAGCCCAGGGCACCACACTCTCATGCCCCCCTCTGCCCGCAGTGGCCCTCCTGCAGAGTGGGTCCTGGCTGGGGGGTGGAGTCTCCAGGCAACAGAGCCAGTCTGTTCAGCTGAAACTGGAACCCACAGTGGCGGCAGGACTCGGTTACACCACAGGCCAGGCAACCAGCCGCACCCAGGGTCCTCTCCCAGGTCTCCCAGGCCCCCAGCCATCAGGGACACAGCCCCTGGCGCACCGTGCCCCGACTAGCCCTCTGCTGCACTGGAACCCTGAAGTGGGCAGGCAAGAACTATGGCACCTCATCTCAGCTCCCTGGGGTACATCCATGCCTCGGGAGCCAGGGCAAGCGCCAGGACTAGATCTGCTGTTCAGGGAAGCTGAGCTAGCAGGGGCCACGTGGCCCTCCCTCCCAGAACCCACAGGAACAGCCACACAGACACAGGCCTCAAGCTAGCTCGCCCCACGGAAGCCTGCCCTTCCCGGAGCCCAGAGCTCCCGGCATCTCAGCTTGGCTGGGCTGGGGGGCAGGCGGGGCTGCGTCCTGGGGCCGCCCCCTTGGCTGTGCGCCCACGGGCATTCCCACGGGCGGGCGTGCCCACAACCGTCTGGCTAAGCCTCTTGGGGCCCCCCAGGCCTTGCCCCTCATCTGGGTACTGCTCCACAGGCCGCCGCACCACACAGGCAGAACCCCAGCAGCTCCCCAGCCCACCTGGGTCTGATCCCGCCAGGACACATCAGACCGGCGGCCCACCATACACCAACAGGCCCACCATACACCAACAGGCCGGAAGCCGGCCACAGGCTGTTCAGGAAGCCCCCAGCAGGCTGGGCAGGCAGGCCTGGGAGGACAGGAAGCCTCACCCACCCCCACCCGGGGCCAGGAGCAGCCCAAGCAGGAACCCAGCAGCACTGCACTCCAGGAGCAACTCAGCTCCCTGAGCCAGAGCAGGCTGGCCCCGGATCCCCAACACCCGCCTGGGCCATGCCCGGCCTCCCCCACCTCCAAGAGCTCCCGGACACCCGCCTGGGTCCATGCCCGGCCACCCCCAACTCCAAGAGGTCCCGACACCCGCCTGGGTCCTTGCCCGGCCACCCACCTCCAAGAGCCCCCAACACCCACCTGGGTCCATGCCCGGCCACCCACCTCCAAGAGGTCCCGACACCCGCCTGCTGGGGTCCATGCACAGCCACCCACCCCCTGGATCTCCCCAACACCCTCCTGCGCCATGCCAGGCCACCCACCCCGCGGAGTTCCCTAACAGCCGCCTGGGTGCATGCCGGGCCACCCACCCCAGGAGCCTGCACCTGCAAGCCCACCACCCCGAGGCCACCCACCAGCATGCCCAGCGAGCAGGGGAGGCCTACCTTGGTACCAACTGCTATATCTGGGACGATGCTGCGGGGAGGGAGATACAAAGTTAGCGGAGCCACCATGGTCCTGCACGGAACTCGGGCCCCGAGACAAAGAGTCCCGGGCCTCCCCCCCGCCCCCGGTTACTCATCAACCCGCGCGCGTGACTGCGCCGACGTGGCCGGGTGCGCCCCGGGCGGAGAAGGGGCTCGGCCGCGGCCCAGGGGCTGCGCTCGGCTCGCCGAGAACCCCGCGATCGGCCCGGGGTCCCCCCGAACCCCCCAAGCCCGGCCGCGCGCGGCGGGAACACACGCGCGTCCCCGCACACATACACGCACGCGCCCGCGCGCGTGCACGGTCCGGCCGGCCTTTGCGCACGCGCGCGGCGAACAGGGGCGCGGCAGGGTCCGCGTGGGCCGCACCCGAAACCGGAGCGGACCGGGACGGACCGGGACAGACCGGGACGGATCGTGGGGTTCACGGGACGCGGGTCCCCGGGGTGTAAGGATCGCGGGGACCCCGGCCGCACCCCGCTTCCCGCGCGCCACGCGGAGGGGGGAGGGGAGCGAGCCGCGCGCACCGGGCGGCGGCGGCGGCGGAGACCGGGGCGGCCCGGGGACCCGGAGTCCCGGAACGGCGGCGACCCGACTCACCCGTCCATGGCACTCGAGCAGACCCGCGGGGGACGGAGTGGAGGAGCCGGAGTAGCAGGACCCGACCCAACGGCTCCGAGTTATAGACTCACAAAATGGCGGAGACGCCCGCACACGTCCCCCGCGCGCGTTCCCCATTGGCTGCCGCCGCGGCTAGGGGGCGGGGCGAGCCCCGCGGGCTCCGGCAGGCGCCTCCCAATGGCTGTACGGCAGCCGGCGGGGTGGGCCCAAATGGGATTCCAGCGGTTGATTGGATAGCATAGCTGTCTGTAACAGCTGAGGCGGAAACGTCCTGTGGAGTCGGAGAGAGGAAGAGAGGACGCCCCCACGTGATGTCCTCAGGGCCAATGATCGAGCCGCTACCCAGCGGGTGCCTTGGCGGAAGAAGCCATCTTGAGAGTGGGTACGTGGCGAGTCAGACGGCAGGAAGCGTGCTTGCCCCAAGCTGCCGCCATCTTGCAAGCGGGCATGGATCTCCCGCCCGGGGCGTTAGGGCAAAAGGAGCCGCGTCGCCATCTTGGAATAGGGCAACAAAGTTCAAGGTCTCCATCTTGCTTGCGGGCGCATGGCCAAAATGCATGAGTTCTGAAGGAGAGGTCCCTGCGTGGTTAAGGACAGCCGGTCTGGACCGCGGACACGATCTTGGTCATCCCAGACCGTCCGCGCCAGTGCCAGAGCCCCGCAGCTCGACACGGGGCCCCGGGGCGCAGGACCCGCCGCCCACCCTGCACGTGGGGTGCCCCTGGAGGTCGCACCCCTGCGTCTTGGGGTTCGGGGTGCGCGCACAGCCCGGAGGACGCCCCCAGGTGCGGCGGGGCGCCCTGCCCAGCCCGTTGGGCGGCTGCGGACCTGGCCGGGACCCAGCAGCCTTGCAGTCCCGCGCGGGCCCGGCGCCAGCGGATTCCAGCCGGGATTAGGGCCGGCTGCCCGATTTGCACGGAGGCCTCAAGGCCGCGCGCTCCTCCGGAGCAGAGCCAGCCGGCAGCGGGCGTCCACTGGGCTTACCAGAAGTGTGTCTGTGGGTTGGGGTGTGTGGGTGGGGTGGTTGCATCTGGCGTCTCCTGAGGAATCACCCAGTGTAGGGGCGGGAACCGAGCTCAGAGCAGACGGGACAGAAGCTTGACATGGTGGAGACCCAGCCAGCGTCCCCTCCAGTGGCCCCAGCCTAACCCCACCCACCCTTGCACAGCATCTGCATGCTGGGACCCCACCTGGGACAGTCTGGACCCAGCCGGCCTGAGGCAGGACGCTGGAACAGGGAGGCCCTGGAGCCCCTTCCTGATGTCCCGGAGTGGGGCCTGTTTGAGGACCCTCACTGGGGCGGGCAGGGGGCACAGCCATGCCCTTACCCTGGGTCAGGCACTTGCGGGAAAGCAGCAGGAATGGCTCAAGTGCTGGGGACAGGACACTTCTGGACCCTGGCTTTGACTTGGCACAGCCCCAGCTGTTGGGGGTCCCCAGGGGGAGTGAATGAACCATCGGATGCAAGATTCTCTCCACAGAATACAAATTCCTCCACTGCCTCAGCATGGTCTGTTTGTTTTTTTGTTTTTGTTTTTTTTTTTTTTTTCTGACGTCGGATCTCCTGGCCTGCACAGGCAGGCCACCCTGCCTGCTGCCTGAAGCCTGGTACAGGTCCCCTGAGGCTGCTGGGGTGTCCCCCTGGGCGGAGCCACCCTCCGCCAGCCCTGCCAGCTGCCGCCTTCATGAATGATTGAGGGGTGCGAGGCATCGACTGGCTTATGCCCCCGGCGGCCCAGGGTGGAAAGGGGTCGGGAGTCCTGTCTCGCTTCCCGGGCTCCCCTAGCTGCTAGCTCCAGAGGGGAGCATGGGTCTCTGTTCATGCCTGGGGCAGCCCCCTCAGCCGTTGGGGACCAAGACGCACCCTGTTTCCTGATTGCTTGCAGCAGAGTCACCGGGCAGGAACCCAGGGTGTGGCGCTGGCTGGCCTCCAGGCCCTCAGACCCATTTCCCAGGGTCTGCAGAACAGAGCTTGGCTGGTCGGGTCCTGCTCCCCTGCCAGTGATGGGGGGTGGGGGGAAGCCAGGAGCAGCCCCATCCTCCATTCCAATCAGAAAGCGGTGGACTGGACCTGGTAACCCCTAATCTTGAACCTCTCAGTGTCTGCCCCTCCCATCCCTATCCAGGGTTTTAACCTGCCACACCCAAACCCCCCCCCAAAGTCATTTGGGAGGAAGCACTTTCACTCTCTCCCCACAAGGTGCCAGGAGGGCTGGCTGAGGGGGCGTGGACCCCAGTCCTAACTCAGTGAGCAGGACCCAGTGGCCCCAAGACGCGGCCGGGCTGTCCCTGCAGCAGCCCCAGGCATGGGCTCACGCCCCTGGCATGGCTGGCCCTGGGCATTGGTGCCCATACCTACTCCCTGCTGTGAGCACGAACCCCGGTGGCCACCCCACGTGGGGTCCAAGGCTTGAGTGCCTGCTACCCAAGTAGGAGCTGTGGGAAGAGGGACTGGCCCCTGGCTCCAGCTCCAACTCACAGACAGTCACAACCTCACCCACACTCAAACCCCTGCGACCAGAACAGAAGGGGGAGGCTGGCACTGGAGGTAACAGCACCCCACATGGGCACTAGTTCTAGTCCTGGCAGCTCCATCAATCCAGCTCTTCACTAAGGTGCCTGGGAGGGCAGCAGCGAGCATCCCCGTGGGTCCCTGTGTGTGCCTGCTGTCCCCTGTACAACGTACAGCTGAAACCCTGGGCCTTCACTGTGTGCCCCACGTGTCCCAGTTGTGCGGGATGTCTTGTCCAGGGCAGAGGGACTGTGGAAATGGAGGGCGTGGATGATCTGTGGGGTAGGATGGAACCAGGAGAGAGGGGAGCCACTGCTTCCCGCAGGGCCCCTGGCCTTCCCGGAGACCATCTGACACCCGGTGCGGAGAGCACGGGCATCAATTCTTTATAACGGTGGCAGACACCTGATCGTGGGGCGGGCAGGGCTCAGGTGGCTGGGTGCCTCCGCCTGCCCCAGGGATGGGGACGCACTGCTCCCCACTTCCGGGCTGCACCCAAGCAGCAGGTGGCCAGCCTGACTGGGCTCCTGGAGTCAAAACAGGTCCCAGTTGCTGAAAGCTTTGATCCCCATCTTGGTTCATTTTTTTTTTCCTCAAAAGGCCCAGAAGGGGCCAGATGTGATAGCTTAGCAGCCAAAGTCCTCACTTTGAACGCGCTGGGATCCCATATCAGCCCCAGTTCTAATCCAGGCAGCCTCTCTTCCCATCCAGCTCCCTGCCTGTGGCCTGGGAAAGCAGTGGAGGACGGCCCAAAGCCTTGGGGCCCTGCACCCACGTGGGAGACTCAGAAGAAGCTCCTGACTCCTGGTTTTGGATCGGCTCAGTTCTGGCCGTTGCGGCCTCATGGGAGTGCATCATTGGACAGACACAGATCCCATCTGTGATTCCCTGCCCTGGTGCCCGAGGCAGTCAGGCAGGACTTCCATGCGGGCAGTCCCAGGACATGCACCATTACCTGCCATTCCCCGGGAGCTGTATTGGATCCCCAGCTGCTCCACCTCGGATCCAGCTCCCTGCTCATGGCCTGTGAAAGCAGCGGATGGCGGTCCAAGTCCTGGGGACCCTGCACCCCTGTGGGTAGGAGACCTGATGGAGCCCCTGGCTTCCTCTTTGCCCAGCTTTGGAAACCAACCATCTCTCTGCCATTCAAATAAAACTTTTTTTTTATAAACCAGAGAAAGTTTACTGACCACCTGTAGGCCAGGCCAAACACAACCACAAGCACCCTTAAGGTCAAGGAAATCCACAGACCATGCAGTAAGGCACAGGTGCCTGGATATACAGATGCTTGCACGCTGGTCTGTTCCCGCTGCACCCCCGATCTGCCCTGCCATCATGACCCTGCTCCACTGTCCTTTGGCTGTGCCCCCCACGTGTTCCTGAGGGCAGCCTCAGCCCACTGCCATCCCCTCAGCCCACCCCCTGGCTACTGCCCACTCCTGGCCCCCTCTGGGGTCTTGAGCCCTGCAGGGCCACCTGCTCCCCTTTGGAGGCTTATTCTGAAAGTATCCACTGTCTGTTGTTAGGGCTGTGCCCTGTTGTACCTTGGTATTTGTGTCTTTTTTTTTTTTTTTTTCAAATAACAAACAGTTTTTGGCTCTCCTTAGATGGCTTCTTAAGCTGCTGTTTTGTCTGCAGGCGGAGCCGGCTCTGCCCTGCCCCATGACCCTGCTAGGCTGTGCCCTCCCCCCAGGGATCCTGCTATAGGCTGTGCCCCCTGCCCCCGCCTAGGGACCCTGCTAGGCTGTTGCCTGGCACTGCCCCCAGCCCCCTGGCAACCAGGTCCTCAGGACCCATCCAATCAGGCAAACCCTAGCCGGCCGTGCCCCCCTATGCCTCTGCATGTGTCCTACCTGGCCCTGGTCTCCCTGTGGTGCTCAGCCTAAGGCTCGGTGGGCACAGGGTCCAGCTGCCCGCCCGCCTGCCCGCTGCGTTCCTCATCTCCCATCAGGATAGTAGAGCTGGCTGAGCTACAGGAAGGGCCCAGGGTGTTGGGGCCCCCTGCCCCTTGCACATCCCCACGTTACCCCCTGACCCGTTCATCCTTTGTTTCCATTTTAAAACATACTTATTTATTTATTTATTTTTAACACATACAGTATGTTTTATTTTCCTCATTTTTTTTAAAGATTGATTTATTATTTAATTGCAAAGTCAGATATACAGAGAGGAGAGACAGACAGAAAGATCTTCTGTCCGATGATTCACTCCCCAAATGACCACAACAGCTGGAGCTGAGCCAACCAGAAGCTAGGAACTTCTTCTAGGTTTCCCATGCGGGTGCAGGGCCCCAAGGCTTTGGGCCGTCCTCGAGTGCTTTCCCAGGCCACAAGCAGGGAGCTGGATGGGAAGTGGGACTGCCAGGATTAGAACCGGGGCTGACATGGGATCCCAGCGTGTTCAAGGTGAGGACTTTGGCTGCTAGGCCACTGCGTTGGACCCCCTTAAAACACTTTGTTTTGTTATGTTTAAAAGGCACAGCAAGAGACAGATAACTTCCCCAGTGGCGGGTTCAACCCGCAGACAGCTGCTGCAGCCAGGGCTGGGCCAGGAGCGGGACAGGAATGGGGAGCCACACCCGGGTGCCCCTGGGGGAGCAGGGGCCTATTTAGAGGGCATCCACAGGGATTTGAAGCTGGCCACCACATGGGAAATGGGGTGCCCCAGACAAGGGCTGAGCTGGCTGCTCCCCCCACCCACCTACACACACCTTCTGAAGAGCCCTCCTTGCCCTGGGCCCCCAGGCTTTCTGCTGAGCTAGGGATCAAAGTTCCAGGGCAGTGTTATCTGGAGGAAAATTCTAGAACCGGCCGGATGACAGCGGTTGGGCAGCTTCCTTCTCTTACTCTAGACTGTGCAGGAAGGCAGACAAACCGAGATACCGAGCTGTTGGAGGGGCGGGAGGTCCAGCCAGCACACGGGGCCTCCGCACTCCACGTGGTTCCTTGAGGATGGGGGGGCTGGGACTCAGAGCCGCCGGGAGGGAACGCGCTGGGGGTGTCCCTCTGCTCCCCACCCCCCCAGGCCTTCGAATCTCCCACAGGGACCAAGACGACTTGGTCGGCCTTGGCTGGCAGACAGAGGGGATGAGCGGCAGGAACACCCACATTCCTCCCTGTCTCCCATCCACTCATTGTTTGCTTGTTTGTTTGAAATTAGCTTCTGCCAGGAATTCCGCGGGAGGGGGAGAGCCTGTCCCTTGGAGCCAGGCCTCAGGGTATCTACAGTCCACCTCCAGTCACTACAGCACCAAAACCCCTTCAGTCACTGCACTCCCAGACCCCGGCCACTGCACCCCAGATCCCAGCCACTGCACCCCAGACCCGGGCCACTGCACTGCCAGACCCGGGCCACTGCACCCCCAGACCCCGGCCACTGCACCCCAGATCCCAGCCACTGCACCCCAGATCCCAGCCACTGCACCCCAAATCCCAGCCACTGCACTGCCAGACCCCGGCCACTGCACCCCAGACCCCGGCCACTGCACCCCAGACCCCAGCCACTGCACCCCAGATCCCAGCCACTGCACCCCAGACCCCTGCCACTGCACTGCCAGACCCCGGCCACTGCACCCCCAGACCCCGGCCACTGCACTGCCAGACCCTGGCCCCTGTACCCCAGACCCCGGCCACTGCACTGCCAGACCCCAGCCCCTGCACCCCTGTACCAGCCAGCAGAGCCAGTAACGCGGACACGGCGAGGGTGTGGGGGATGAGGCACCGACAGGAGACCAGTGATGGCGGAAGTCTCTCCGAAGTCTCTCCTTTATTTGTCCTTTCACCTCTACTTGTTTATTCTTCCCCCCACACCCTCAATAGCACATATTGAATGCAGCTGAGTCCAATTAGACCAGGTGCTTCTAGCCCCAAGCCCACTCCCTGCAGAGTGCTTGGCTTAAGGAGTGCTAGTCAACTAGTCAACCCCAGACCCCGTCAGCCAGCCCTGCTCAATGCCTGGGGGTCAGCCAGTGCTGGCGACTGTTGCTGTGGACAAGAGCATGCCCCACCGCGGCCCCACTGGGCGGCTCTTGCCTCACCGCCACCCCAGCACACAGTGAGACGGGAGCTGCTGTGAGCACAGCCTGTCCTCTCTCCTGGGCGACGTGCACACAGCGGAGCGCAGGACTGGACATCTGTGGGCCTGGCTCAGCTGCAGCACCGTGTCAGGTTCCAGAACATTCCATCACCCTAGAAGGGTCTGCTGCCCCCATGGCCAGAGTGCAGGCCCGAGTGAGGCAGAGGTTGCTCTGCCAGCCGGGCACTGGGTCCTCTGGGAGCTGCCAGCCCCTCCAGCGCTGTTCCTGTAATCTTGATGCTGTGCCGCCCCCTGGTGGCAGCACGCATTTGCTCCAGGTGCCCAGTGGTCTGAGTGTCCTTGGCATGCCCATGTCCTCTGGAAATAAGGACGCTCAGGCTGGCGACTGGCGCCCTCCACCGTGACCAGGGACCCACAAGGCACTTCCCAGTTTGTGGGGGCTGCAGGTCTGGGTGTCTCTGCTTCCCCCTTTACCCAGTCACTGCCGAAGTCGTGGCTGAGGGCGGCCGTGTGTGGCCACAGGGCTGGAGGTGCAGGGAGTCCTTGGCCAGAAGCACGGGGTCTGGAGGGCCCAGGCAGGGCAGCCAGGGGTTCCTGGAAATGGCTGAGTGGAGAGTGGGGAGTTTTCTGAGTGTTGGTGTTTCATTTTGACTCTGTCATTGGTTTCTAGAAGTTCTGTTGCTTGGGGAGGCAGGGTGATGGTGAGATTGTCCATCTGCTGGTCCACTTCTCAAATGTCTGCATGCCGGGTGGGCCCACCGTGTCCCTCCCAGGGTGGGCATGAGCCGGGAGCTGAATGGCCACTTTGCCCAGAATGCTCCATCTTGGACGTAAGTGTCTTGGTCACTGAGCCAGACACCTGCTCCTCTTATTATTATTACTTTTATTTATTTATAAAATATGTATCTATTATGGTTTCATTTTTTTTTTTAATTAAAAAGGCAGATTTAAAGAGAGGAGAGACAGAGAAAAATCTTCCATCTGCTGGTTCACTCCCCAAGTGGCTGCAACAGCCAGAACTGAGCCGATCCGAAGCCAGGAGCCAGGAGCTTCCTCTGGGTCTCCCACACGGGTGCAGGGTCCCAAGGTTTTGGGCCATTCTTGACTGCTTTCCCAGGACACAGGCAGGGAGCTGGATGGGAAGTGGAGCAGCCGGGATTAGAACTGGCGGCCCTCGGGAATGCCGGCGCTTGCAAGGGGAGGATTAGCCTGCCGTGATCAGTGTGCGGATTAGCCTGCAGCCACCCCACCCTACTTTGCGACAGGGATCTCCCTGTGTGTTTTTCTTATCCTGAACTGGAGCCCAGAGGGTGCGGTATGTGCACTGGCTGCCCCATCTTGCCGAGGAGGAAGGCTCGGGCGCCTTCTCCCATCTTCCTGGCCAGCTCCGAGTAGGCACCCATGGGTGCCAGGCCCCCAGTACCCCAACCTGAGCGGGTGATGTGCCCTGTTCCCCAAGGAGCACAGGCGCAGAGCCAGGCGGAGTCCCGCCCCGCCCATCCCCTCAGCCTTGGGGACCCCTCTAGCCCTGTCAATCCCCTAAGCTGAGGGGACCCTGCAGACCTGCCCATCCCCTTAGTCTTGGGGACCCTTCAGTCCCGCACACCCCCTTAGCCTTGCGGATTCCTGCAGCCCTCCTGTCCCCTCGGCCTCGGGGTCCCCTCGGCCTCAGGGACCTCACAGACCTGCCCATCCCCTTAGTCTTGGGGACCCCTCAGCCCCACCAATCCCCTTAGCCTTGCGGATCCCTGTCCCCTCAGCCTTGGGGACCCCTGCATGTTGGGGTCCGTGCAGTGAATGTGGGGGGACACGAAGGTGTGAAGAGTATTGCCCCATTGCAGGCAGGGCCTCAAGGAACTTCCCCCTGCATGGCAGGGCCCAGCGGATGTCTCTACAACCACCTGAATGCAGCTCCACCTTCCTTTGCATGGACACGGGACCGCCCTGCGGAAGAATTCTAATCCATTCAGGCGTTGTTTTCTGCTGTGGAGTTGGCTTTTTTTACTCAATAGGAGCTTGGAGGTGAATGTCTTTAATAATGTCTTGCAAAAGGCCTTCTATTATTCCTGCCGTCTTGGCTGTCCCCATTGACCTTATGCTAATCCAAGGACCTGTATTGAGGCTTTCATTCTTTCCTGATTTTTAGGTTCTCCTTTCCTTTGTGACACAAGATCAAGTTGTAGAATAAGAATTGTAGCAGGAACTTCTATTGTTTTTAGGTAAACAAATGGCAGAAGTATCCTTAGAAACACCCACTTGCCCGTGACGTAGAAAGTCTGAGCCAGAGATCGACTGTTTCTGTATAAATAAAGCGGACAGCTTCCCGGCATTGTCCATCATAATCATGAAACCCTAGTGGTCTGACTTTCTTTCCTCTTTGCGCCTCATCCACAGCTGGAGCTGGACTCCGACACCTGCAGCCCTCCTGTCTCCTCAGCCTCGGGGACCCCTCAGCCCCTCCAGTCCCCTCAGCCTCAGGGACCCCTCAGTCCCACCAATCCCCTCAGCCTCGGGGACCCCTCAGCCCCTCCAGTCCCCTCAGCCTCAGGGACCCCTCAGTCCCACCAATCCCCTCAGCCCCTCCAGTCCCCTCAGCCTCAGGGACCCCCCAGCCCCTCCAGTCCCCTCAGCCTCAGGGACCCCTCAGTCCCACCAATCCCCTCAGCCCCTCCAGTCCCCTCAGCCTCAGGGACCCCTCAGCCCCTCCAGTCCCCTCAGCCTCAGGGACCCCTCAGCCCCTCCAGTCCCCTCAGCCTCAGGGACCCCTCAGCCCCTCCAGTCCCCTCAGCCTCGGGGACCCCTCAGCCCCTCCAGTCCCCTCAGCCTCAGGGACCCCTCAGTCCCACCAATCCCCTCAGCCTTGGGGACCCCTCAGCCTCAGGGACCCCTCAGCCCCTCCAGTCCCCTCAGCCTTGGGGACCCCTCAGCCTCGGGGACCCCTCAGCCCCTCCAGTCCCCTCAGCCCCTCCAGTCCCCTCAGCCTCAGGGACCCCTCAGCCCCTCCAGTCCCCTCAGCCTTAGGGATCCTTCAAGTTGTTGCAGGGCAGGAACTTGGACGTCCCCTGAAGGACCACAGGGAGGAGTCACCTCTCATCTCAGGGGAGCAAATTCAGCTGGAAGCAAAACTGCAGACCCTGCAAGACCACCATGACTGGGGTGGGCGCCATGAGGAAGGTGGACGCCGAGGGGGTGGGTACTATGAGGAGGGTGGGTGCCATGAGAGATGGTGGGTGCCAAGGGGGCAGGGTGGGTGCCGAGAGGCTGGGTGCCATGAGGAAGGGCGGGTACCGTGAGCAGGGTGGTCTCCATGGGACACACAGCCTTTTGCACACCCCGCAGTCATGCTAGCTCAATGCCCGTCCTGTGCAGGGGACCTTGTGTTGCATGACGAGTAAGCCCCACAGCGAGGACGTGGGTCCAGCACCTGCACTCCGACCCTGGTGCCACCCTCTTCTCCACGCAGCACCCTGTTCACATCCCCTGGGGGCTCAGCTGTGCGGGATGGAAGGGAGCTAAAGTGTCCAGGATAATGCAGGTGCCAGGCGGGCATGTTGTCCACACAAGACAGGGTGGCGCCAGGCTGGCATCTCACTACAGGTTTATTTCTCGGTGTGAGTAGACAGGCAGTCTGGGAGTGGGGAGACAGTGCCCTGCACCCCCACACGGAGGCCTCTTCCTGTAGCTGAGGGGGCTCTCTTCCGGTCACGCTCTGCCCAGGGGTGCTGGGTGTCTGGGGGCGGGGGCGGCGGCCTCCCCCAGCAGGACTGGGGCTCAGTCCGCCCGTTTAGAATGGAAAATGCTCCCCATGTCATGCCAAGTCGGGCCCAGAGCCACGTGTGGGGAGCCAGCCTCCTCCCGCTGCAGGACCCCAGGGAAGGGACATGCCTGCGCCATAGCCATAGGCCCGGTTCCCGGGGTTCAGTCCTCGTCCTCACTGGCGTAGATGCCAGCTTCCCAGCGCTCCGCCAGGTAATTCTTGTGTCGCGTCACTCGTGTCGCTCCCAGCACCTGCAGGACAGGAGACGAGTCCACATGGAGCACAACCAGGCAGGCCACTGACTGCCTCTCTCTCGGAGCCGCTCCAGGGCTCCGTGGGGGCAGCGTGGACCAGTGCTCAGCAGTGGCCGGGGATGCTCCCTAGGGGGCCTCTGGTCCCCCTGTGGACACCGCACGCATTACCAGCCAGCCAATCACAGCAGACTCTGGGGGGCGAGGAGGACTTTTTGCCAGTCATGGGTTGCATGGGGAGGGCGGGATGGGCACCCTGGCCATTGGAGGGTACTCACCTCTGAGTTGATACCATCTGAGGGGTTGATGCCCGCGTACTGTGGAGAAGAAACGCAGTCAGGCATGGCCTGCAGTGTGCTCCAGGCACAGCTGGCCTTGGCATCATTGGGGCGGTGGAGGAGGTGTCCCCGTCAAGGTCACCTGCCATGCCACACCATGGGGGATTCTTCCCAAGGAGGAGCCTAGCGTCGGATTTGGCGGAGTGACAGGTGTCAGGGCAGGGGGAGCCGGGGCGCCCAGCCAGGGAAGAACGTAGCCTGTGGTCACTGGTGTGGAGTCTCTGAGCTGCAGGGCTGGGCACATGCATGACCACTGGGGATGGCAAAGGTGCCATGTACTATCCAACGCCAGTGGCAGTGACCATGTCCTTCCCGAGCAGCTGACCCTTTGGCCCTGTTCCCTGAAGTCCTAATAGGGGGACTGAGCCAGTGGGACAGGGGCAAGTGCTCACAGCTGGGAGGGGCTGGAGTCTCAGGACACCGCCCGCTACCCCGGGGGGCGGGTCTCAGGGGACAGACTCACCCACGACTTTCTTGTCGGCCTGGCAGCGGGCTCTGCTGGCGCCTCAGCTCGCCACACCAGCCCTGAGTGCAGGTGGATGGGGGATACCAGGGGCGACTCGGACACGGAGTAGCTTCCTGTGATGCCTGGAGGGTGAGGGAGGAAGCGGAGGTGGAGGGGGCTTCAGCCGGGACAGGGGTGCGCGCAGACCGGCTGCAGGAGCCAGCCAGGAGGCAGTGGGCAGTCCCAGGGCCCGGCCAGGAGGGAGGGGGATGCAGGCTGCCGCGGGCACCACCCCTCCGCCCACCCATCTACCAAGGGCTCACCGGATGCCCGGGAGGAGCTCCTGGAGCCCGGCTCCCAGCCTTCATCGGCGGACGAAGACAGGAGCGCACCCCGGCGCTCCTCGGCCACCTCGCGCTCACGGCGCAGGACGCTCTCCACCTCGCGCTCCAGCAGGTCGGACGACGCGGACCTTTGCAGCCGCCATGGTGAGGCCCCTGCAGCCTCCCATGCCCTGGCCGCCTCCCGGGCCCCGACTCGGGGGGTCTCCTCGACCGGCGGGGCCGCGCCGGGGACCCCGAACCGCAGCGGCTGCAGGCGGAAGTACTGGCCCCGCACCACGGCCCCGGCGCCCTGCAGGGGCTCCCCGGGAGGCTTCGGGGCAGTGGTGATGGTGGTGGTGGTGGTGGTGGTGGCCTTGACCGCCTGCGTGTGTGCCCCGGCAGGCCGGCGGGGCGCTCCGAAGGCGGAGAACTCGAGTGGGGGGCCGCCCGGACTCAAGTAGGGCTGGTAGGCGTCGGGCGGGATGCGGTTCACCTTCTGCACCTCGGGTGCGGGGTCGGACGCGCGTGCATCCGGGCTGGCGGGACTCAGGATGGAGTCCGAGCTGAAGGCCCTGCGGAGCCCGGGTTGGCGCTCCCCGTCGAGCGCGTCGGGAGTGGCCGCGCGGCCCGTCTGCAGACCCTGCCGCCGGTGGTCCTCCTCGCGCTGCGTGCCCTGCACCATGTCCCGCTGCACGTACAGCGAGGGGCGGCCGCGCTCGCGACGTGGGGCCTCGCTCAGGGTCACCGAAGCCAGCAGCTGCCGGGTGGGGATGTGCACCAACTCCGGGGCGCCGCTCGTCCCCCGCAGCCCCCGCTGCGCGCGCAGGGCCTCCTCGCGTTCCTGGGCCAGGCGGATCTCCCGCTCGATGGGCGTCTCCTTGAGGGGCTCTGCGGGCGCCACAGGGTCCTCCTGGGGTGAATCCGGGGGCGCTGAGAGCCAGCCGCCACGGCCCGGGTCCTCCCGGGATGCCAGGAGCCAGCTGCTGCGGCCGGGGTCGTCCCGGGGTGGATCCCGGGGTGCTGGGAGCCAGCTGCGGCCTCGCTCAAGGTTTTCGGTGTCCACCTCCTTCTCCGCGCTGAGGACGTGCCCATTGGCCAGGCGGTGCCCACTGAAGGCCTTGGGGGCCGCACTGACCCTGGCCGAGGGACTCCAGGGAACCCCCGCGTTCTCCTGCTCCAGGAGAAGGAACTGCTTCCTAGCCGCCAGGAAGTCGATCTGCTCTCTGTCGACAGAACTGTCCTCCAGGAGCATGAACGAAGGCTGGACATCCCCGTGCCCTGCCGCGGAGGCCCCGAGAGAAGCTACTGGGCCACTCCTGCTGACCACCTGCTCCTGGACCACAGTCCAGCGCTCCTGCTCTGGCTCCTGCGGCCACCTGGCGGGAGCACCCCTGGGCCCCAAGTAGTAAGCCAGCTCCTTCTCCTCTTCCTCCTCAGACAGGTAGAGGGGCTGGCCGGCAAAGGCCCGCTCGCTGCTGGAGGATACCCATCTCCTGCCTACTCCTTCTTCCAGCTGGACCTTGCGCTCTTCAGGCCAGGCCTCGGGCTCGCCTCGTCTCCAGCCGCCGGCCTCGGAGCCCACGCCCACCAGCTCGATGGTATAGCTGGCATCCTCGTCGAGTGCCAGGCCGGTGACACGGGCCGAGTGTGGCATGCTGAAGATAGGGTGTCTGGTCACCCTGTCGATCCTGGCCCCAGCCATCCTTCCTGGGGGGTGGGGGCGAGAGGGTTGCCCTCTGGCTCACCTAGGGGGAAGGACACCACGGAGCGAGTCAGTGCCCTGTGGCCTGGCGGAGGGCTCACAGACAGATGAAGTGCCCGGACCTGGGCTGGTGACAGGAAAGTTCAGGACCTTGTAGAACACAGGACATTGTCCGGCGGGATGGGTGCCACAGGCGTTAGCGTGAACCCAACGCTGTACAAAGCTGGAAACATCCAGTGGGCCCTGGGTCCCTGGTCGACCCAGCAGCTTGCATTGTGTGTATCTATCAGGGCCCAGCGGACGCCAGGTGACTCTGCCACTCCCCTGGCACTCCCCACATCGGCCTCCTCCCTGCCTTCACGGCCACTCCCGTGTCCTGCCCTGTGCCCTGCCTGGCCCCTGTCCTGCTGGGCGTGGCCTCTCGGAGCCTGACTCAGTGGCCGAGCTCTCCTGGTGTGAAGGCACGCACCTACTGCTGCTCCAGCTGGCACCTGCCTCAAACCCCAAAGCTGCAGGGGCTGCCACTCCACCGTATGCATCCTGCTCGTCTGTAGCTTATCTCCCACATCGCCCTGGCTCAGGGGGCCGAGCCTGAGGTCTGAGTGACACACAGCGTGCGTTAAGCCACCATTTCTGGAGTTCCTAGTGAACCTGGGGCACCCCAGGAGCAAGGAACCCTGGGGTCCAGCTTCCCAGTCCCAGCTGCTCTGCTTCCAACAGTGACGCCCCACGTGTGGAGATTCCGAGGGGGTTCTTGGCCTCTAGCTTTGGCCTAGCCCAGCCCCGGCTGCTGTGGCCATTTGGGGAATGAGCCAGGGGGCGGAAGCTCTCTCTTTCAAATAAAAGAGATCGTCTTCAAAATAGGACCATGCACAGACCAACCCCGCTGTCCCATCTCTGAGCCGCCGCTCTTCTCGCCCTGGAGACCCTGTCCCCTGACCTCCCTGGCACGTGACAGGTGACCACAGGCCCTCTGCCCTCCCTCTGTCCCTTAGCTCAGGCGTTCCCACTGTGGCAGGGGTGCCAGAGGGTGGGGTCACCACGCTGGAATCCACTGGAGACAGGGACTGTACCTGCTGCTGTCTGGGTGGGGTCTGTGGGACACAGCTTCCTCTTCCATTCATTCCTGCCCGGTGATTCATACGGGCCAGCTGGAGGGGTTGGCCTCAGCCAGGGTTCAAGGCCTGGGCAGATTCTGCCCCTTCCCCCCCCGCCCCACTGGCTCAGCATCCCCGCCTGACCCATCCTGGGGGCTGCTGTGTGGATTCGGTATCCAGGCCAGGACCTCCCCGGGCATCCCTAGACAGCATGCCGAGGTCACCCAGAGTGGGGTCCTGGGGTCCTCGCCCCAAGGGCCTCCGACCAGATTTCCACAGCCTGAGCCCCACCCTGTGCTGTGATACCAGACTGAAACTGGGTTTATTGCCATAGCACGTTGCACCTGCTGCGCACCTCACCGCAGATGGCTTCCTGCTGTTCCACCCAGGGCGGGGGCTCCATGGAGGGCTGGGGTAAGCAACAGGGAGGGGCTCCGGGCCCAGCACCCTACACTCCTGCGCTGCCCTCACGGCACCCCTATTCTCAGCCCGAGGCCTTTTCAGCCTGGGCTCAGCCCACCCTGCTGTGTCCCCAAGCCGACTGCTTTTGGGGAATGACAGCCCACACTCCCTCCGTCAGCCCCCTCAGCTCCCAGAAGCCACCAGCTGTGGGGTACCTATCAGGCCCCGCCCTCAGAGAACGGGTTTTGGGAACTTGGGGACCCAGAGTCAGGGCTAGGGGACCTCTGATCCCCAGGTGGGAGCACAGATCCGAGGCCCGCAGTCCAAGGCTCTGGGCACTCCCAGAGGCTTACAGGATGGGGATGAACCCCGCCCCCCCCCAGCCTAAAGCAGACCCAGCGCCCCCATACCACCCTAGAGGCACCCATCCCAGTGCCAGGCCCTCTACTCCTCCCCCCGTCAACCTGTCTCACCTCTGGCTTCCCAGGCCCCAACAGCCTCAGCCTCTGCTCTGGCTCCTCTGATGGCCACACAGGCTCCGCCCTGCAGGCCTGGTTGCCAGGGAGAGGCCCCATGTGGGAGCAAGTGCACCCCCTCCTCCCTGCCCCACCCCAGCTCGCGAGACAAAGTCCAGAGGAGGGGGAAAGCCGATACCCCAGCATGGCAGGGCAGAGGGCGGGCGCGGTGCCCACAGCCCTGGGATGCCCAGCAGGGACTCTGTTCTTCCTGGTCTTACATCGTCTCAGTCCCCAGTGGTAACCCCTTTCCTCCACAAGCCAGGGCCTGCTTTGGAACCATGCTGACCCTTTTCTGAACGCCACAGGAAGTGCTGCAGAGCAAGTGGGCAGCCAGCCCTGCCTGCCTCTGCTGGGCTGTGGGAGGCGTGTCTAAAGCTCCATCTCATACCAGGGATCGCAGCAGGGCTGTAGGCTGGGGACCCCAGACATCCAGCTCCACCACCCTCCCATTACCCTGCAGGTCCTGTTCTGTCTGGCAGAGCAGGAACTTCAGCCCAGAAAGAGCAACCCTCCGGTGCAGAGGTGGGGCTAGTGGGGGGCCTGTTCCTCCCCTCCTATCCTGCTCCTCCACGTTGTAGGGTGCCTTCTTGCTCAAGCCTCCTTGGTACACCTGGGGTGTCTGTAGGAACCCTCCCGCCACCTCTGCCCCCAGGGCTCACAAACCCTGGACAGCTCAGGCAGCTGGCACCCTGCGGCACCCGGCATGAAGCAATCCTGTCTCCTGACCTCCCCTCCAGGCCTTACCTGGTCAGGTGCACAGCTGCACGTGGCGCCTCGGGGGACAGCAGAGTGGCTCAGCCCCGCTCTGCTTCCCTTTTATGACAGTCCCCACGGCCCCACCCTGCCGGCTCACCCGCCCAGCGAGACACCAGCGCTCCAGGAACTGGGCTGTTCACGGGTTTATTAGCTTCTCTGGGAAAGAGGAACACGGGGGCCTGGGGGGGGGGGCCCTCGGCACACACCGCAAGCAGAAGGGGGGCGGCTTGGGCTGTCAGCGCAGGCTCAGGGCGTGGGGGCTCGGGCAGGCTCAGGAGGAAAAGGTGGGGTCCCACAGCCGCCACCACGTTGTCCCAGGGAGGGTCCCTCCTCCCAGCCACCCACGCGGGAGCACAGCCAGGGACCCAGGCCCAATGCTCCGGTCCTACTGAGGCGCCTGGCAGGGCAGGGGCAAATAGACCATGAAGGTCTCTGGCTAAGGTCGAGCCAGGAGAAAAGGGCAGGCCGGGACATGAATGTGCCTGTGTGGATAAGTGTGGCTGCTACCAGATGGACTGTGCACAGCTAACTGTCGGGATGGGGTGGGCAGGGGTCTCCTGCAGCCCTGGGGAGCCTCCCTGTCCTGCCCAGCCGTGCTGGTCCAAGCAGGCTGGAGAGGAGGCTGGGGCGGCCTCTGGGGTCTCCAATTAGCACCAGGAGGAAGAGGCCCCGGGGGTGGGGTGGGGGGTGGGAGCTCCCGCAGTGCCCACCTTGTGCAGGCAGCAGCTGAAGGTCTGCGGGCGGCATGTCCAGAAGCCGGCCTGCAGACCCCAGACCTTCCAGGGCAGCGTTGCCCACATCCTCAGCCCCACGTGCCCTGGTCTGGCCCAGGGAGAGTGAGGGGGCACATCAGCCTAGGGTGAGGCATCACCCCAGTTGCCCCGGCCTGGGGAGGGGAGCCCCGCCTCCAGGTCCCCCCACCCCACAGACATCAGAGGTGGCACAAAGGCACAGGTGGGGGGGGGGGCCCAGTGGGTGGCCACAGTGGGGGCTGAGCCACATCTGTGAAGCTGCCACAAGGAGGGGTCTGTCCTGTCTCCTGCCGGGTGCAGGTGCACGGCTCAGTGGTGGGGTGTGCATCAGGGGTGGTGACGGGCGCAGCCGCCCCCTGGCCTCAGGCAGAGGGGTGGGCGCCGGGAGGGCCACGGCCGGACTGTGGGTGTCTGGATGCAGGGCAGGGACAGGGGCCGGGCCAGGCGGCTCACATGACTGAGCAGCATTTACAACGCTGCTTTTTCACGTCCAAGTCCTGGGGGTCGCTGGTGGTGGTCTCGGGTCCCGCCTGGCTCTCCTCGCAGGTGCCCGCCTGGGCGGGGGGCTCAGCCGCGCTGCCGTTGGGTGGGGCCGGCTCGGCAGCATCTCGGATCACCACCAGTTCGGCGGTGACTGCGTCTTGCAGGCCCAGCACCTTCTTGGTCTCCGCCTCGTCCTCCACGTTCTGATATCCCATAAAGATCATGGTGACCGGGGGTTCCTGGCCAGGCTGTGGGCCCGGCGGGCCTGATGTGGCCTCACCCGGCTGTGCCTGCACTCCGGCGATGTGTCGCCGCGTGGGCGTCACCCGCACGGCCTCCTCCGCAGCCCCCTCGCTCAGCGCCGCCTCGTCTGCTTTGTGGATGAGTTCGTCCACCTCGGAGGAGCTCAGCGGCTGGACGGCATTCTCACAGGCGCCATCCACGGCGTGGACCACTGCCCGGGGGTAAGGGGAGAGAAACAGGGCCAGTGTGAGCACCTGCGGCTTCCCCGGGGGGGGGGGGGTGCGGCCACGGCCACCGGCAGGGGGACACGGAGCTGCGGCATGGGCCCCCCTGCAACCGCTGGTTTGCTCTCAGCCCCCACTGCTCTGGGGGTGGGGGTCTCTTCCTCCATGGTAGAAGAGGAAAAAAAAAAAAAAAACTCAAGTTAACAGAAGGCACAGTCAGCTGGAGCCACACAGCTGGGGCCTGACCGCCATTCCCTCTGTGGGGGACTGCCCAGCCCAGGGGTCTGGTGCCTCCCCCATGTAGTTCCTTAGAGTGCTGGTTACTGTGAGGGACCAGGGGCCTCGGTCTAGAACACAACGATGGGGTCCTGCACCAGCTGGGGTGTGGTCACTCCTGGGAGGGGACCCTGGACCAGCAGGGGTGTGGTCACCCCTGGGAGGAGACCTAGCACCAGCAGGGGTGCGGTCACCCCTGCGAGGGCTCAAGCCATGTCCCAGTCTGCCTCTTCCCAGCACCGCCCGCAGCCCACGTCCCAGCTGCGAGCAGAGGCCAGCCCTGTGGCCGCCTGGAGGAGCCGCCCGCCTCACCGGGAGCAAGGGTCAGGTCTCTGTCCCTGGCCGCCGGTCATGTGGAGCCAGGCTGGGAATGTTCCCTGGCCGCTGCTCCAGCTTTGGAATCTGAACCTGGGTCGTCTCCTGTTGCTAGGCAACCAGAGTCCAGTCTGGCCAGCCCTGAATCCCCGGGGGGCTGGGGAGCCGGAGGGTCTGGTCCAGGCACATGGGGGAACCAGACACTGCCAGGAGCAGGAGTGAGGCGTGGGGGGCGGGGGGCTCTTGGATGCCACACCCAGACATGCAGACACGCAGGGCTCCGTGGACAGGAAACGTCCAGCACTGGGGAGCCCACAGGGACAGGAAGGGACGTGCGGCCACCAGGAGTTGGGGAAGGGCTGGTGCTCCCTTTTGTCCTGGAATCAGACGTAGGTGGTGAAGTAACTGTGAAAATATTAAGATCTCACAAACCGTGCCCCTCTACAGGGCTGAATTTTGGGGTCCAGCATTGTGGCAGAATAGCTTAAACTGCCATCAGTAATGTCTGCATCCTGCCTGGGTGCCAGTTTGAGCCCCGGCTGTTCCACTTTGCAGCCAGCTGCCTGGGAAGGCAGCAGGAGAAGGCCCCCAAGTGTTGGGGAGCTGACCCCGATGAAGCCCCTGGCCCAGCCCTGGCTGCTGTGGGCGCCTAGAGATGGGAGATGTTCTCCAGAACTCTGATTTTCAAATACACAAAACAACAAACAAAATAGAACCACGCTGCTGCGCCTTCTGCCCAGAGTCTCCCTTCTCCTGCAGCCTGTCCCACCCCGGCCACCAGAGGGGGCCCTGACTCCAGACCTCAGCCCCACAAGCCGCTTGGCTTCTTGTGCCGTGGGGACACAGCCCCGTGGGGACACAGCCCCATGGCCCCCAGCCTCCCTGAACCCCTCCCGCCATGCGCCTGCTGCACCCACTGCTGGGCGTACTGTTCTGTGGGCTGTGGGCACGCAGCTTCACCATAGACTCAACTCCCTGCATCTCCAGGCTCCCCCGGAGCCGCCTCACGTCCACACAGCAGGCAGGACTGAGCCTGCTGGCCTGCGATGGCAAGGCCGAGGCCACCCTGGGACCCAGCACAGCCTCCGGACGGCAAGGCTCTGGAGTCGGCCTGGAAGGCCGAGCAGTGGGTCTTCATACCTTTGGTCTCGTCCTCGTAGACTTTGATGCCCTGGGGGAGCGGCCCCCGGGGGGGCAGGGTGGAACTGGACAGCACCCTGGTCTCCCCCGTCACTTTGTCCTTCTCCACCGTGATCTCAACCGAGTACATGGCTGCCACGAGAGGCACCGGTTACGCGGCGGTCGCCCGCCCATGCGCCCCCCCCGCCAGCCCGCGGCCAAGCAGGGGGGAGCAGCCAGCAACAGCGCCAAGCAGGCCAGGAGGCGGGGGGCCCAGGGCACTCTGTCTGCACACCCCTCCCCAGTGGCTCCTTAGCATCCCTTCTTAACCACTGGACCCTTGTCAAGGTCTGGCCACCATGGTGGCCATGTAAGGGAGCCCCACGGCCCCTACTCCGCCCAGGAGCAGAGTCACAGCCCGACTTGGGCCTCCAGCCACCACCAGTCACCTCCTTCCAGCCTTGCCTTGCACCACCAGGGAGAAGACCCACGGTGGTCACCACCCCACGGCCGGAAGCTGCCAGCTCACCTGCTGACCCTGGCCTCAAGGCCTGCTCAACTCTTAGATTTCACTGTGTGCTACCGGCTTCCACTTCCAACAAATGCTGCTGGCCACCTCAGGTCCCCCAGGACCCTCACCGAGACATCCACCCCAGCCAGACCACTCGAGGCTGCTCAGGGGCCGGCCTGCTGGCCCAGTGCCCTTACTGATGGTGCTGCCCATAGCACCTGTGAGTCCCTGTTCTGCCAAGCCCTGACCCCGGGCCTGTCCCGTCCCACCCTGGTGAGGCTTTGTCACTGCACACAGGCCACCCAGAACATCCATACCCCAAGCTATGCCTCACGCCTGCATTGGCTAGATGAATGGTGGTCACAACCCCTAGGCCACAGCATAGCCAAACGTCCCTGCCCAGAGCTGCCCAGTCATCGGCAGGGGAGCCCGGTGCCCAGCCAGGGTGGCTCTAACCGGCATGTGTGACTCCGCCTGCTCTGGGCCTTGCCCTTGACCTCAGCACGCGGTGCCCGTCCCTCCCTGTCCCTATATCTCGTGCACTGACCGGCCCCCCGTGTTACAGGCCTGCATGGTCACCGGCGCGACTGGCCAAGGCCTGGAGCAAGCAGGGTCCCCCTGGCCAGGCGGTGGGAGTGCGTGTGCCACCCCCGACGGGCCCCCCGGAGCAAGCCTGTGGTGGACACGGCAGAAGTGGCGTGTGGATGGAGCCGCCATGCGGGGAAGCCTGGGCCAGGCTGCGGGAGGCACCGAAGCGGAGGGGTGCCCGGTGACCCCCAGGCCCAGGGCCGCGGCCTCGGTCCAGCTGCCACCCCCATGGCCACAGCTCACCCCACCGAGGGCGGGACCGAGACAGAGCCCTGGACGGACAGCTGCCAGAACGAGGCTGACTCACCTGCCTTCATCATGGTCGAGCCTTCGGCTGTCCTCACAGGGGTACGGGAGACGCTCGGCTCTGCTGGGGGAGGCAGGTCAGAGGTCAAGAGGTCACTGTGTGTGTTGACCCCAAGGGCACCGGACCCCCCGGCAACCACACAGCCTGCCCCCCATCCCACCGCCTGGCTTCTCACTGCTCAGCCAAAAGACTTTCTTGGAATCCCCGAGAGCTGTGCGTGGATTTTTCTTAATTATTAATTTTTAATTCCCCATTAAGAGCAGCAGACACTTATCTTGTGAATAATTAACTGGCAAACAAATCAGGCCATGCCCGCCGGGCCACGGCTGCTCCCGAGCTGGGCACCTACAGCAGGTCGTCGGATGGGCCTGGCCTGCTAACCACGTCTGACCACAGCGCTTCGGCCTCCCTGACCCCTTGTGGGCAGCCAGAGCCTGGCCGTGAACCCAGACCCTCACATGTGGGAAGCAAGGCCCCACGGGACCCCTCCTGGCAGAGGGGGTGGCCCACTCCAGTCCCCCAGGGCAGCGGTCCACGGCCATGCCGTCCCCGCCGTGGCCAGCAGAGGGCCCCGGCGTCCCTTCCAGAAGCCCTACCTTTGGGGGTGCCCAGCGGGGTCTGCAAGAGAAAGGGAGAGGTGAGAGGGGGGAAGCCGCGGGGTTTCTGCTACCCCTTGCTGCCTGCCCAGAGGGGAGACCCTTGCCCAGACCCCAGCAGGCCCACTGCCCAGAGGGGAGACCCTGCCCAGATGCCAGCAGGCCCACTGCCCAGAGGAGAGCATGCAGGGTCAGGACCCCAGCAGGCTCACTGCGCAGAGGGGAGACCCTGCTCAGGACCCCAGCAGGCCCACTGCCCAGAGGGGAGCATGCAGGGTCAGGACCCCCAACTCCAGGAATCCATCCCCTGTGCTGTGTGCTCTCGGGGATCCAGCTGGAAACCTGGGTATGCCTCAAGCCCTCCAGCCCTACCCTCCGACCCCTGGTAAGCCTGGATCGAGGCCTTGCTCGACTCCCACCTAGGTAATCCAGATCCAGTGCCCCGGAGCCAGCCCCCCTGTACCCCTAACCCTGGAGTCAGCCCCTCAGCCCCAGAGCCAGCCCTTTGCACCCCCTGCCCCCGAGCCAGCACTCCCTGCACCCCCAGTCCTGGAGCCAGCCCCCCTGCACCCCCTGCCCCCCTGCCCCCCTGCCCTTGTACCTGCTGTGAGTTCAGCACCACCTCGGCCTTGGGCTCCTCCGGGGTGGGGCTGGGGGCCAGGGCTCGGGCAGGGCTGGGGGCCGCTGAGTTCTCCCTCATGGAGCCAGGGAGGGCCTCTCCATTCTCCAGCGCCTCCAGCTCCTTCTCCAGGCTGTGGACGAGCAGAAGTGAGGCCCCCAGCCCCCCAGAACCCCTTCCCCGCCTGGGAGACGGAGATGCAATGGGTTGCCACCCCCATGGCCTGCTAGTGTACCCTGGGGGGACGGCAGGGAAACAGAGCCCCAGCACGGCCAGACGGGGCAGGACCACCAAGGCCTCTCTGGGGGGCCCTGGCCGTCACTGCCCTTGATGTGACCCCAAAAAGGGCTGGGTCTCATTACAGCCCTCATGGGGATGCCCCCTCACAGGGTGCTTCACGGGACCCCGTAGGGCAGCACCTGCTCCCGACACGCGGATCGACGTCCCCTCCCCAGGGTGACCCCCTGTCGGGGCAGCCGCTGCCCCCACCTGCAGATGGAGGCCCCCTCCCCGGGGTGACCCCCTCCCTGGGGTGACCCCCTCCCTGGGATGACCCCCTCCCTGGGGTGACCCCCTCCCTGGGATGACCCTCTACCTGGGGTGACCCCCTCCCTGGGGTGACCCCCTCCCTGGAGTGACCCCCTCCCCGGGGTGACACCCTCCCTGGGGTGACCCCTGGCCCCACCTGCAGATGGACACCTCCAGGCGCTGGACCCTCTGCTGGTCCTCCTGCATCTGCCTGCGGAACTCCTCGTCCCCTTCCGAGGCGGAGGACGGCGTCCCCTCCAGCAGCCAGCGCTCCCGCAGCGTCTTGGACTGGGGGGACAGGGTGGTCAGCACAGCTGTGGGCGGGAACCCAGGCCGACCACCCCGCCCACCTTCACATGGCCCCGCCCCTCATCCAGACCCCGCCCGTTCTGGTCCAGTCCCGCCCACCTCCACATGACCACGCCCCTCGATCAGACCCTGCCCCTTCTGATCTCACTCCGCCCACTTCATCTGACCCCTCCCCATTCCTGCCCTGCACCAGGCCCCGCCCCACTCCATCAGACCGCGCCCACCCATCAGGCCCCGCCCTCCTACCTCCTGGCTCCGCCCCCCCACCTGTCAGCCCTGCCCCACCTCCATCTGGCCACGCCCTCCTTAGGTCCCGCCCGTGGCCCCACCCCTCCTTAGGTGCCGCCCGTGGCCCCGCCCCACCGTAGGCCCCGCCACATCCCGCCCATGGCCCCGCCCCTCCTTAGGCCCCGCCCCACCTTGAGGTGCTGCAGCTGCCTCCGGTCATCCTCCAGCTGCCGGCGCCGGGTCTCGATCTCTGCCTGCCGCTTCCGCTTCTCCTGCGGGAGGCCACACACGTCCAGGCTGGTCAGCGGTCAGCTCCGCCCATGGGGTCCCTCCAGCTCCGCCCATGGGGTGCCAGCTCCGCCCACGGGGTCCCAGCTCCGCCCATGGGGTCCCAGCTCCTCCCACGGGGTCCCAGCTCCTCCCATGGGGTCCCAGCTCCGCCCACAGGGTCCCAGCTCCGCCCATGGGGTCCCAGCTCTGCCCATGGGGTCCCTCCAGCTCCGCCCATGGGGTCCCAGCTCCGCCCATGGGGTCCCAGCTTTGCCCATGGGGTCCCAGCTCTGCCCATGGGGTCCCTCCAGCTCCGCCCATGGGGTCCCAGCTCTGCCCATGGGGGTCCCAGCTCCGCCCATGGGGTCCCAGCTCCACCCATGGGGTCCCAGCTTCGCCCATGGGGTCCCTCCAGCTTCCCACGCCGGCTGGGGCACCCAGACGTCCCTGGCCCGGGAGGACTCACCGCGATGGCCTGCAGCCGCTCCTGCTGGGACGGGGTACTTGCCGCGGGGACCCTGCAGGTGGGAAAAGGCTGAAGGGGGCTCCCCCAGTCCACAGCCCAGCCGCTCCTGTCTCTCCACCTTACTGTCCCATGAGCTGCCCCCCAAAATCAGGGAGCCCCACTCCCGGCCTCCTCATGCCTCAGCAACCACTGAGGTCCCAGTCCGCCCAGCCTCCCCGGCACTTGAGCTCTGAATGCCCACCCTACCTCGCCGGGCACCTACACCCCTCAGTGCCCACCTGCCTCCCGGGCACCTACACCCCTCAGTGCCCGCCTGTCCTGCCTCCCCGGGCACCTACACCCCTCAGTGCCCACCTGCCTCCCGGGCACCTACACCCCTCAGTGCCAGCATGCCTCCCGGGCACCTACACCCCTCAGTGCCCACCTGCCCTGCCTCCCTGGCCACCTACACCCCTCAGTGCCTGCCTGCCCTGCCTCCCCGGGCACCTACACCCCTCAGTGCCCACCTGCCCTGCCTCCCTGGGCACCTACACCCCTCAGTGCCCACCTGCCCTGCCTCCCTGGGCACCTACACCCCTCAGTGCCTGCCTGTCCTGCCTCCCTGGCCACCTACACCCCTCAGTGCCTGCCTGCCCTGCCTCCCTGGGCACCTACACCCCTCAGTGCCCGCCTGCCTCCCGGGCACCTACACCCCTCAGTGCCCGCCTGTCCTGCCTCCCCGGGCACCTACACCCCTCAGTGCCCACCTGCCCTGCCTCCCCGGGCACCCACACCCCTCAGTGCCTGCCTGTCCTGCCTCCCCGGGCACCTACACCCCTCAGTGCCCGCCTGTCCTGCCTCCCGGGCACCTATACCCCTCAGTGCCCACCTTCCCTGCCTCCCCGGGCACCTACACCCCTCAGTGCCCGCCTGTCCTGCCTCCCGGGCACCTACACCCCTCAGTGCCCACCTGCCCTGCCTCCCCGGGCACCTACACCCCTCAGTGCCCGCCTGTCCTGCCTCCCGGGCACCTACACCCCTCAGTGCCCACCTTCCCTGCCTCCCCGGGCACCTACACCCCTCAGTGCCCACCTGCCCTGCCTCCCCGGGCACCCACACCCCTCAGTGCCCGCCTGTCCTGCCTCCCTGGCCACCTACACCCCTCAGTGCCTGCCTGCCCTGCCTCCCGGGCACCTACACCCCTCAGTGCCCGCCTGTCCTGCCTCCCCGGGCACCCACACCCCTCAGTGCCCGCCTGCCTCCCCGGGCACCCCACACCCCTCAGTGCCCACCTGCCCTGCCTCCCTGGCCTCCTGCTCCACCCCACTCCTCCTGTGTGGCAGAAAACTGCATCCGCTCACACTCCCCACCTGGGGTCCCACACTGGCAGTATGCACCTGTGTCACCCAGGGCTGCTGCTAGCTGCCCACCCTCCCAGCCCTGGGTGGGCCCATCATGCTGTGGCTGTGGAGACCCCTGCGACCAGCCCGGGGTCCAGACCCACTCCACCTCCCCTCCAGCTCTCTGGAGAGCAGCAGTGACCACCCCTGCCGCCCCAGTGGGAGACCCAGATGGAGCATACGGCTCCTGTCTTCTGCCTGGCGCAGCTTGGCCATTACACAGATTTCGGGGAGTGGATCAGTGGACAGGCATCTGTCTGCTCTTTAAATAAAAAGAAATTTTAAAAGATTATTTGCAAGCCTGAGTCACAGAGAGCTGGTCCATGTGCAGAGCCACTCCCCAGGTGAGGTCAGTGGTCAGGACTGGACCAGATAGAGGCCAGGAGAGCCATCCATGCCTCCTGTGTGGGTGCAGGGACCTTAGAGCTCTTGGTTCATCCTCCACAGCTTCCAGGCGCAGGAGCAGGGAGCTGGACGGGATCGGGTGGGAACTGGAGCAGCCAGTGGCCCTGAATAAACTTTTAAACGGTGGTAACCATCTAAAATGCAAGACCTCCTGGCTCAACCCTACACACACACAGACCCCACCCATCCTCTGCTGAGCCTGCCTGGGCACTCCTGGCAGGACCTGACACCTGCTCTAAGGGCGGGCAGGGCCTGGTGGAACCACAGGGCCACCAACGCTGGGTCGGCTGCTCCAGAGGGCTGGCTGGTGGCCACTTGATGGACCCAGGGTGGACATTGTGGCCGGCTCCTCAGGCCGGACCCAGGGTGGCGGCACGGCGGGCTGGGCCGGAGCCAAGGTGGGCAGCCTGGCTCAGGCTCAGGCGGCTGCAGACAAGGCCACAGCAGTGTCCCGCCAGGGCAAGGCAAGGTCGGGCGCCCCGGGACCCGCACGTTCTCCCCGGGGCTGGGGGCGCCGCCCGCCGCGCGAGTGACGGATGGCGGCCCGGGGAGGCGGTCGCCCTGGCAACCGCGCAGTCCCCATGGCAACCCGGGGCCCCGGCGCGCGGGGGCGGGGCCGCACGGAGCTTTTCCCGCCCCCGGCCGGGCAGGCAGGCTCTGCTGCGGGGCCCGAGGGATGCTGGCTGAGCTGCCCCGATGGGGTCCTGCCAGGCTGCACCCTGTGCCAGGCCGCCCAGATCGGGGTCCTGCTGGGCCGCACCCTGTGTCCGGGCACCCAGATAGGGGTCCTGCCAGGCTGCGCCCTGGGCCAAGCCGCCCAGATCGGGGTCCTGCTGGGCCGCACCCTGTGTCCGGGCACCCAGATAGGGGTCCTGCCAGGCTGTGCCCTGTGCCAGGCCGCCAAGATGGGGTCATGCTGGGCTACACCCCTTGCCAGCCGCCCAGATGGGGTACTGCTGGGCTGCCCAGATCCAGGTCCTGCCAGGCTGCGCCCTGTGCCATACTGCCCAATGGGGTCCTGCGTGGCTGCCAAGATGGGGTCATGCTGGGCCGCACCCCTTGGGGGTCCTGCCAGGCTGCGCCCTGTGCCAGGCCACACAGATGGGATCCTGAGTGGCTGCCCAGATTAAGGTCCTGCGTGGCTGCCCAGATCAGGGTGAAGCGGGCTGAGGCTAGGGGGTGGGGATGTGGGTGCTGGGGGGATGAGGTGAGCTGGGGCTGGGTGTAGGGGGGTGAAGATGGCCGGAGCTTGGGGGTGAGGCAGGCTGGGATTGGGGTTGGGAGCTGCAGCACCTCCACTGAGACTCCTCTGAACTGGCAAAGACCAACCAGGAGCCTGGCCCATCACCACCGTCCACTGAGTGCCCTCTGTGCACCAGGGTCGCCTCTGTCCAGGACAGCAGGCTAAGGGCAGGTGCAGGCTGGGGAGGGGGGTGGCCTCCCTTCCAGGAAGGCAGGGACAGGGTCCAGCTCCTTGGACACACGAGTTAATGGGCAACAGGTTTGGTCTGTCAGGGGACCCTGGCCTGCCCTGCCCTCTCCTCCATCCAGGCCTCTCTGCTCAGATAGAACCTTCTGGAACTCCCTGCAGGCCTGTGTGGTATTCTCCTCTCCCCGTGCCAGGCCTGGGGGCAACGGGATGCAGGCGAGGAAAGGGAGGGAGCTGCCAGGGATACTGGCTCCCTGTGACTCCCACAGCTCCAGCAAGGTCACCGGCAGCTGTTTATTTTCCAGAATGTTCTGCCCTAGTGTCCTCACCCCCAGGCGACCCCTGCCCGCTGGGTGACCTGTGAGGGATCAGGGCTATGCAGGCCGGGCCTCAGCTCCCTTCCCAGAGCTGCTGCAAGGGCCCAACCTGATCTGGGCGACCTGGCCATCCTCACTGCCCCCAGCCCCAGTCCCCCACATCTGGCCCTCCTATCCTCCCAGCGCCTGCCCCACCTCACACCCTCCCCCTCACTGTGAGCCATACTGGGACCCCCGGGCACTGGGTATGGCTACAGATGGAGCTCCCTGGAAGGGCTGGGCAGTGAGGTGGAACTGCCTCCTGCAGTGTTGGCTCCCAGGTGGGTGCAGGTTCAAGTCCTGGCTGCTCTCCTTCCCATCCGGCTCCCTGCTTGGGCACCTGGGAAAGCAGCAGAGGATGGTCCAGGCGCTGAGGCCCCTGCACCCATCGGGGAGACGGAGACGCGCGTACAGCCTACAGCTCTTAGCTCAAGGCTTCCACCCAGCCCAGTCCTGCGGGTTGTGTCCATCTGGGGAGTGAACCATTGGATGGATGCTCTCATAGCTCTGACTTGCAAATAAACAATGTTACAAAACAGAAAGCATGAATGTGAAACAATAGTTGCAGAGCCAGCACGAGTCCCACGCACATGCACACACACACCGGGCAGCGGGAACAGACCTGAACAGACCTGCAGCTCCAGCGGGGAGGCATTCTGAGTGACAACAAGTGGGGGCTGGACAGGAAAGGCCCCTCTTGGGGGTGTTGAAAATCCAGCCAGCAGCAAGCCTTACCCCTCCCACCTACGGGTGAGGGGGCAGAGTCGGGATCAAGTCTGCGTGGAGCTGCTGAGAGCCTCCCACCAGGTCACCAGGCCAGCCAGGTGGGGCACCTGCCCAATGCCCCCTCCACAGGGGTCGCTACAGGCAGCATGTTGGCCCCACTGCCCCCACGGCTGCCCTCTTGCTGTTCTTCCTGAGTCCCTGCTCCCAACCCTGGGGCAGGAGAGAGCTGGCCAGCCCTGGACTTCCCACTCGCTGCCCTATGACTGCCACCCCGCCACTCTCCTGGACAGGGACAACCCCCATCCAGGCTGCCCCATCCAGTTGGCCAGTTCGGAGCCCTGTCCCCTGCCACCTTATCTCCCAGAGCCGCCCACCAGCCCCTATGCCTGCCCTGGTCTTGCCACTGGGGTGGTCAGGTCCTTCCAGGCCCTGCTCAGTCTTCCTGGACGCCCGGACCTGTGAGGTCCCTGTCCTCCCCCCATGTACTCTGCCCCCGCTGGGCCCTCCTGCCTCCTGGAGAAGTCCTCACCACTTGGCCCCCCCCCCCACCCCTACAGTGCCCCCAGCCTTGGCCAGGCAGAAGCCACGTGCATGGAACAGACATGTGCAACCGGGGCTCCCACCTGCAGGGACAGAGGGGTGCACTTTGAAGGACAATAACATTGGCCCTCGCAGGAAGGAGGTTGGGAGGGGCCCGGGGTCCTGTCCCCCTCCACAGAGGCCGGAGACCTTGGGGGCCCAAGCCACCTGTGGTGTGGGCACTGGAAGCTGCTTCCCAGCCTGTCCCCAGGCCAAGTCAGCCTCCTCTCCCTGCCTCAGTCTCCCCGTGTCAGGGTGAGCCTGTAGGGCTCATGTACCATTCTGGGGTGCATGGAGGGCTGGGGTGCTGAGTCAGGGGTACCTGTACTTCCTGCCTGGGTCCTGGAGGTCCTGGAGGGTCCCTCCATGCAGAGTTCTGAGGTGTGTGATGTTGTGACCAGACCCAGGACCCCAGGAGTAACAACCCCCTCCACACACACACACATGCACACACTACCGCCTCCTCCTGGGGAGCCCCCCACCTCATCTCTCCAAGCAAGGGGACCCGCAGGTGCCACAGCCCCCTGATGAGGGCCTGGGCGGGAATGTGGGCCCGGGCAGGGTGTGGGCCTGCGTGGCTTGTTGGGGCCGCTTGGGGTGTGGGCCCAAGCTCACCCTTCTAGTTCTAACTTCACTCCTCCGACCCGATGTTACCAGCTGGACCCCACCCACGACAGCGCTGCTCATTCCCACGGCCTCCCCGCCCCCCAGGACTCACGGCGCTGACCACCCCATTCGTTAAATCCAAGAATCAATCCATAAACTAGCGAGCATTCAACTATCCCCTCCCAACCCCCAAATTCCTATTTGCAACAAACTTTGGCAGACACACAGAGGGGCAGGGGCCCCCAGGAAGTGGGAAGCAGAGCCAGGGGAGCCGTGCTTAGCCCCTCCTGCCAGGGACCACCCCCCCACCCCGCTCTCCTGCCACTGTGTGACCCCAGGCAGCTGCATCCTGTGGGCTTCAGGGTGGCGGGAAAGGGCACAGTGAGAGACCCCACAGCCCCCTCCCCCCAGCCACACCCTGGCCCGGTTCCCCTGGGTGGATAACAACCGGGCAGGGTGGGGTGACAGGGGACAGGCCAGCCTGGGCTGGGCTCCCGGGGCAGGGTGGGGATCTGGCCAGGCTTTTGTCTGAGCTTCCAGAACACAGGACCGACCCGGGCGTCTCGCTTTCCCCGGGAGGGAAGAGGAGCCAGGCCCCCACCCAGCCCAGGGTGTGGCGGTCATAGCGAACCCCTGGGGAAAGCTGCAGGCCAGAAAACACACCCAGAGAGAGGAAGGCCAAACGCCCACGGGGGGGCCCCGGAGCAAAGCCTGCTACAAGTCACAAGATGGGGGGGGGTGACCCCATGTGCCCCCAACCCCTGGCCCTACAAACAGGCCTCCTGTCGCCCACCTGTGCGAGTGAGGGGCCTGGGTGGCACGTTGGGTTGGGAAGACAGGACTTAGAGCTCGGAGTGAGTGCCCACTCGCGTCAGGCACCAGCTGGGCACAGGAACCCTGCGTGACAGCTGCCCTCTGCCCTCTGACCCCACACGTCCTGCACCTGCCTTGGGTAGCACCTCGCAGCTGCAGAACTTGGCAACCTTTTGGGGGCTGGAGAGGGGGCTCAGATCCCGTCGCAATTGCTGAGAAACCCCTGACATATCCTGTTTTAGACACCCCAACACACACACACACCCGGGACAACTCCGGACAGCCTTGACTGCTGGCCGTCGGCCTCCTCAGGGGGCTCCAGGTGGCTGGACCACCCTGTAGGCGCCCGGCGAGCCCACTCCCTGGGCCGGGTCAGGCACGTCCGCGTCCAGGGTACAAGGAGCCCTTGGAGGCGGCGGGAGAGGCGTGGGAGAGCACAGGCTAGATCCGTGCAATTTGGGGAGGGGTCACTGGAACTCCCAGGGGCCACCCACAGGTGGCCCAGGGCCGAGGCTGCCTCGCTAGGGCGCGGGCTTCCCGCTCCTCAGCGCTGGGCAGGGGGACGCTGCTGCTTAGGGCCCACCCCATCCCACCCCAGGGTCGCCGGAGCGCCGAGGAGTGGGGAGGCCTCCCGGCACGCGCGCGCGGGGCCCGGCCCGGCCAGGGTTTCTCTCCGGAGGGCCCTCGGTATCCCTTCCCGCCTGGAACCCGACCGGGCGCGCGTACTCACTCCATTTCCCCGCTGACCGACGTCCGGGTGGGCCCCCCGCGGCCGGGCGGGGGCGGGCGCAAGGGCGGGGGTCGGCGGCGGGCGCGGCCCGCGGGGCTAAGGCCTGAGCGCTGGGGCTGCGCGGCGCGGGGGCGGCGGCACCGGCTCGGGCATCGCCCCGCGCGCGGCTGTTTATTGTCCGGGCGGCGGCGGGCGCGGGGGGTGGGCTCGGCGCGCGCGTCTCCGCTGCGGTCCCCTCCCCTCCCCGCTCCTCCCCGTTCCTCCCCGCGCGCGCCGAGCCTGCGCTGCGCCTCCTGGCGGCTACTCCTCCCCTGCGTCCGCTGCGCCGCGGCCTCCGGTGCCCAGCACCCGCCCCGCACGCCTCCGTCACCGCGCGCCTGCCCCGCACGCCTCCATCACCACGCACACGCCTAGCAGCAGACCCAGCCCCGCGCGCGCGCCCCGCACGCCTCCATCACCGTGCGCCCACCCCGCAGCACCTCCGCCCGTGCACCGGCCCCCCGCACGCCTCCATCACCGCGCTCCCGTCCCCCAGCTCTCCATCACTACGCACACGCCTAGCAGCACACCCAGCCCCGCGCGCTCGTCCCGCACGCCTCCATCATCGCGCGCCCTCCCCCAGATCTCCATCACTACGCACACGCCTAGCAGCACACCCAGCCCCGCAGGCCTCCATCACCACGCACCTGTCTCTCAGAGCCTCCATGACCAAGCACCGGCCGGCCCCGCAGCGCACCCAACCCTGCAACCTACCCCGCAGCACCCAGGCCACCGCCCACCGCAAGGAATGCTTATTGAGAGCAGTTCAGCGGCCCCGACAGCAGTCCACGCCAGCTGGGCTGGAGCTGGCAGCCAGAAGAGTCCGGGCACTGACCCATGGCCGCTCTGTGACCCGAGCCCCGCCCACCCTGGCTTCTGGCTGTGGGGGCGTCTCGGGGGGTCTGGCGAAGCAGAGAGGAGCCCCCACCCTGAACAGCAAACCTCCATTCTGGAGGAGACACAGGAGGGGGTGACTGAGACCCTGGGGGAGTCCAGGGCTAGGCTTGAGGGCCGGACACAGTCCTGACGGTGTGTGTGTGTGTGTGTGTGTGTGTGTGTGTGTGTGTGTGTGAAGGAACCAGTCTGGGTCCTGGGGGAACTAGGTCCCCCTCCCTGGACTCTGGGGAAAGAGACCCAGGCCCCCACCCACCCCCCTGCGGAGCACACAGCGGGGGGCCAAGATACAATCTTCCAAACTTGCTTTTTGCTTTGCAAAAACCATTTGAGATGGGTTTATTTATGCATTTAAAAAGGCAGAGCGTCAGAGAAGGACCCTTCCATCTGCTGGCTTCCTCTCACATGTCCACAACTACAGGGACTGGACCAGGCCAAAGCAGGGAGCTCCACTGGGCTCTCCCCTGTGCCTGCGGGGCCGCCCAGGGACTCAGGCAATACTGTTGCCCCCTGTGGGGTCGAGAGCAGGGCAGCCAGCAGCTCAAGGCCAGTTGCTTTTGGAGGAATGTGGCCAGCTGGAGGGCTAGACAGGTAGCCCCCAGAGTCGGGATGCAGCGTGGGGAGGTGCTGGTAGCTCCTTGAAGTGCTCCCCCCGCCCTGCTGCACAGCCCTTTGCAGCCGAGCGTGAAGGCACGTGGTGGTCCCCAGGGTCCCTCAATCCCCTCCCCCCCACACACACACACTTCCCTAAGCCTGGACCTGCAGTGAGGCCTGGTGTATGTTTGTGTGTGTGTATGTGTGTGTGTGTGGAGGGAGGAAGCCTGAGGGAAGACCATGAACTTGTACCCTTTGCTTGCATTACAGGATGTGGGGGGGGCAGCCGTGAGCTGCCCAGTGGTTACCCTGTGTGACGCTGGCACACAACTGGGGCTCAGTAGATGTTCCTGAAAGGAATGGGCAATGGGGCGACCAGACAGAATCCCACAGGGTGGCCTCTGTACCTGCCACCTTCTCACCAGCCCTGGGAGTTCCTAAGATGGACATGCGAGGCCAGAGAATCAGGTGGGTGGCATACACCCCCCCCAACCAAGCCCCAGGTCCTCACCCTCCTCCCTGGGTGACCACAAGGGACACACACGGTCACTCAGCTCCCCCCGCTGGAAACCTCAGCCCAGGAGCCCTGGGGTCCCAGCTCTTCCCTGCCTGGTGGGTTCCACCCCCCAAGTGAGGTCCAGTGACAGCCCAGGGGCCCTCATTGACGGCCCAGGCCTTCCCTTCAGCGAGCCTGCCTGTCCCACTGGGCCCAGCTGTGGGGTGGATGTGCCGTTATCTCTTTCACAACCCCACACCCAGGACAGGAAGCAGCTGGCCACACGGCTCCCCGATCCTGACCTTGCCTGCCCAGCAGAGAGGACACAGAGACAGCAAAGTACAGCTCTCATGGCCAGCTGTCCCCCTCTCTGCTTTCTGTTTATGTGGAGGCACAGCTGGGGAGGGGGGCTCCGGAGGAAACGGGGCCCGTGCTGCAGTGTGAACACCCATGGGGGGAGGCCTGGGCCACCCACCTCCCCTCATGGCTCTCTGAGCTCACTTGCTGCTCACAGCACCCATCCAGTATGTCCAGGAGGTTCGGCGGGGGGAACCCTGTGTCCCGTCCTCTCTCGGGGAGCTCCAGGCTCTGCCTGCCCATCCTGAGTGTGTTCAGCTGGGGCTGTGTGGGGCTGTGCTAAGACCCTGGAGCCTCCCCATGGTCTGGGGCCCATACTCGGAGCTGCCCCACAGGGCTCCAGTCACTGCAGGGCTCAGGCCCCGCCCCCAGGCCACACAACCTGCTCCCCTTCTGCCTGCTGTTGGGGTTGGGCGGCAGTTCAGCCAGCACCACCATGGGGTTCCTGTGCCACCTGCTACTGGCTGTGCTGACACTGCTCGTCCGATCCCCTGGTGAGCCCCCCTACCTGGAGCCCCAGCACCCTGAGGACCAGCGGGCCCTGGGTGACTCAGTGGGGGCCTGAGAACCCTCCCACCCTCAGGGGTTTCCCCCTTGCTCCTCTTGCTCTGCCTGACCCAGGCCCTCCCATGCCTTCAGGCTGCTGGGCAACCTGGATCATCGGGGGTCGCGAGGTGCCCCCACACTCCCGGCCGTTTATGGCTGCGATGAGCTTCGAGGGCCGGCCCTACTGTGGGGGGTTCCTGCTGCAACCCCAGTGGGTCGTCTCAGCTGCCCACTGCATGCACGGCAGGTGAGGGAGGTGCTGGGGGAGGAGGCGGATGTGACAGGTGTCCGGGGAGGGTGGCTCTGGCTGGAGCTGGGTAGGAGGGCATGGTTGGGGGGGATCCCATGTCAGGCCAGAGTCGGATGGGGGCTCCCTCTTCTCACAGAGACCCCCGTTCTGGCCTGGTGGTGCTGGGAGCCCACAGCCTGCAGGACCCGGAGCCCACACAGCAAACGTTGGGCATCTCGGATGCTGTCCTGCACCCAGACTATCAGCCCTTGAGCTATTTCAATGACATCTGCCTGCTGCAGGTGAGCTGACCCACCAGGGCATCCCCCTGCCCATGCCAGGCAGGCTTCCTGAAGGCCCATGCCAGCTGGAATGGAAGGGGCTACAGACTGGGGTATTGAGTGCAGGGGTCGGTGGGGGGCGGAGAGGCGGGGGCAGCCAGGGCGTGTTGCCCTAGCCTATTTTTTCTCCCCGTAGCTGAATGGTTCTGCCATCCTGGGCCCCGCCGTGGGGTTGCTGCAGCTGCCGCCCCCAGGCACCAAACCCCCAGCGGCTGGGACGTGGTGCAAGGTGACTGGCTGGGGCTCCGTGTCCAGCTTCAATGAGCCACCGTCTGGGCTGATGGAGGCTGAGATTCGAGTGCTGGGCCTGCATGCCTGCAATGACTCCTGGCGGGGCCAGCTGCGGCCAGGCGTGCTCTGCACTGGCAGTGGGGACCGCCGCCGGAGGCGTGGAATTTGCTCGGTGGGTGAGGCTGGGGACGGAGGGAGGGGCAGGCACAGAACACCACAGCAGACACCAGCAGGGTCCAGGAGAGGCTGGTGCAAGGTGGGGCAGGCCAGAGTCTCCTGCCCTGGGGGCGCCCAGCAATACAATTAAGGGAGGGTTTTGTTCCCAGGCGGGAGTCTGGGCCTGGTGCAGCTTCTACTTCCTGGTGTGGGAACTGGGGAGAGCCAGCTTCCTGGCTGAAAAACGTAGTTATACAGGGCCAGCCTGCCCCACAGCCAGCACCCATGGCCGCCTTGTGCAGTAGCCTGCAGCAGCCATCAATTCCCTGGGTGTCCACACACAGGGGGCCGCTGTGGGTACCCTCCCCCCCAGGACAGAGCCCACTCCCCATCATCTCAGCTGAGCAAAGATGGCTCTGTCTCAATGAACCCCATTACTGCAGGGCAGTGGAGAGCTGTGAGGTACTCACAGGCAGGGACTTCAGGGCGGATGGGGCGATGAGCCTGGGAGGATATAGCCTCTGACTGACTGTTCCTTCCTCCACCAGGGGGACTCTGGGGGACCCCTGGTGTGCAAGGGCCAGGCCCATGGCCTGGCGTCCTTCTCAGGCTTGTGGTGTGGTGACCCAAAAACCCCGGATGTGTACACACAGCTGTCTGCCTTCGTGGGCTGGATCCAGGATGTGCTGCACCAGGGTGATCCCCGACCCAGCCCCTCACCTGCGACCTCTGGGCCCCAACAGGTGCGCAAGGGGATCTGGGATCTTTTGTGGCTGAGGGTGGGGGGTGGGTCAGAGTCAGAACTGGCCCTGCCCCTGCCCCTCCCTCAGCTGCGGGCCCCCAGGGCATGGCATGTGAGTGTTACTGATTCTGATCTATCTAGGTGTTGCCATATCCTAACTGTCCCCCTAGGCTGCCACCTCTGCACGCCAGACCAGGGGCCTCCCCAGGAGAGCGGGCCTGGACCCACCCCTGCTGTGCCCCACACGTACTGCTAAGGCCAAGGATGGACGACGTGGTTCAGCTCTGGACCCCTTCCCCTGAATACCCATGCCAGGCTCCAGCCCCAGAGGGAGAGGGAGAGGAAGGGTTTTCATGATTTTGTTCTTTTTTGGTCTTTATTTCCTTGGTAAGGCAAGGCTCTAGTTGGGAAGCGGGGCTGGGTGCCCAGGTGCAGGTCCTCCAGCCAAGGCACTTGTGGGAGGCACAGGGTGACCGAGCTCCCTTCCTGGAGGGTCCCCTCCCTACCCTATGTCCTCCATGGGCCGACCCCTGTGGGTGAAAGGGCTGAAAGCTGGACCTGAGCTAGGGGCTGAGTGAGAGCCAGAGACCCTGATGGCACCAAGTCCGGAAGTGCCCCTCTCCACATCTGCACTTCCTCACCGGGGCTCACCCTGTCGAGCTCCCCAGCAGGAAACGGGGTGGGAGGCAGCCTTGGGACTGCCTCCTGGGCCCCGTGCCATGCCCCTGCTTGCCTCCTGGCCCAGGCACCGGCTTCTCGCTGCTGGAAGGTCGGCAGAGCCCGTGGCTGCGGGTCGGGCGCGGTTCCCTCTTCTGAGGGACGGTTGGGGCCACCCGCCTCGTGGGCTCCAGGCCTCCCTGTCCTCACTCCTTCCGAGACATCCTGGGGCGGTTGCGGGGGGGGGGCTCCCCCGCAGCCGCAGGACATAAGTTAGACTCCACGGTGGCAATAAATTAGACGCGGGGATCCCGCAGCTCACACGAAGTTCTCCGCCTCCTCTTCCTCCTCCTCCTCCTCGTGGGACTCCACCATGGCGGGTGGCTCCTCGGGGAGCCCTGCGAGGAACGGGCGCGTGAGCGTTTCGGGGGGTCGCCCTGCGGGGTCCGCCCACGCATCCGTACCTGTGCAGCTGCCCGCGTGACGCACGCCGATGGAGCGGCCCAGGAAGCAGGTGGCCTGGCGCAGGTGGCACGAGGACACGTAGGTGACGTTGTCGTTGCCGCAGAGCTCCTGGCCCGGGCCGGAGGGCGCGGGGCACGGCGCCGCCCGGCACAGCACGCAGTGAGCGCTGCCCGTCTGGTCCACGACGCACGACTGCGGCCGCGGGCACACCACGTGCGCGCACGACTCTGTGGGCGGGCGGGTCAGGGCCACGGGATGAGGACCCCGGTGTTCGGGTGACGCGCAGCCCCCCTGCACTCCAGGAACGTCCCCAGCCAAGTACCCCACCCCGCAACAAACCCTGCTCCTGCAACCCAGGCCCGCCCCCAGACGAGCACCCCGCCCCTGTACCTCAGGACGACTCCTAGCCAAGCACGGCACCCCACCTTACAACAAGCCCCGCCCCTGCACCCCAGGACAGCCTCCAAGTCAAGTACCTCATTCTACTCCACAAAAGCCCCGCACCCGCACCCCAGACAAGTTACCCCACCCCACAACAAACCCTGCCCCTACATCCCAGGAATGCCCCCAGACAAGCGCCCCGCCCCTGCACCTCAGGACCGTCCCAGGACACGCACCCCAGGCCCCATACCCGCACCCCAAGCCAGCCCCCACGCACTGCGGCAGCGGCCCCGGTACATGACGCGCAGGTCCGGGTGGCCGCGGCAGCGCGCGGCGCGCAGCTCGCACTCGTCGCGGTAGGTGGCGCCGTCGGAGCCGCAGACGTGCAGACGCGCCGGCAGCCCCGCACAGTCAGGCGCGCACTCGCAGCGCGGGCGGCCCCGCAGCAGGCGGCACGCTTTGCCCGGGCCGCACTCGACGCCGTCGCACGAATCTGCGGAGACAGGACGCCGGGTTCAGCGAGCTGCCGCTGGGACCGGGGACCTGCTGGGGCAGCGCGGAGCTGCAGCCTCTCCGGGGGGGCCGGGGCGCATATCCCACTCTGGGGAGCTGCAGCCTCCCGGGGGGTCGGGGCGCATATCCCACTCTGGGGAGCTGCAGCCTCCCTGGGGAATCAGGGCGCACACCCCGCTCTGGGGAGCTGCAGCCTTGTGGGGGCCAGGGCGCACACCCAGCTTTGGGGAGCTACAGCCTCCCGGGGGGTCGGGGCGCACATCCTGCTCTGGGGAACTGCAGCCTGGGGGTACGCACACCCGGTGAGGTGGGGAGATGTGCGGAGAGGAGCTGCGTGAATGTGCTTGTGGGCCGCACCTGGGTGCCCCCCCCCCCCACGCTGCACACCGCCATTGTCCGCCTGCACATCTGGAATCGCTCCTGGGAGGTGGGGGAGCCCCCATCCAGGCCCTTTTTTGATGTCTGCCCGCCAAGCCAGGGCGGTGTCTGCAGGGACCACCCAGCCAGGCTATCTGGGATTCATCACCTTCCCGAGTTGGCCTGGCCCCACCACCCCGGGGCCTGACCCCTGGGCCGCCCCCACCCCCCTGGCTGCCTCGGGCTGGTTGGAAAGACCCCCCCACACCCCCTACTCCCGCCTGGTTGAGGGCCTGACTGCAGGGCTGACCATGACCGGACAGCTCGGTCAGCTGGGGGCAGTTCCCGCTGGGGGCTGAGTGTGCAGGGTAGCTGGGGCTCCCCACACTGGGCGCTCACCTCTGCACGGCAGGCAGTGCACCAGGCCCAGCAGGCCCAGGAGGCTCATCTTGTCCCCGGGGTAGCTGAGGTTGGACCAGGCGGTGTCCACACTGCCCGAGGCGCAGCAGTCGGCTCGGCTCACTTCAGTCCTGAGCACCAGGCTACAGGTGGCCTCCGGGCCCTGCTGCAGCCAGCACACGCCTCCTGCAGGCATCGGCACCATGGCACCGTGGCACCCAGGGGTCCCCCCAGCTCCTCCCGCCCACCCCCATCCCAGCTGGCCTGGGCCTGGCACCCTGCCCGGCGCGTGTCAGGGTCAGCGGGCCCCCTGGGCGGCGTCTCCCACCTCTGCCCTCTGTCTAGACAGTGCCCGCGGGCACGCGGAGCCCCCAGCCCGGCAGCACCCCCCCCCCCCCCGCCGGCCCGCCTCTTACTCACTCCAACTTGGGAACATTCTCCGTGCATGAGCTCACCCTCCTCTCCCCGGGGACGCGGCCCTCGGGGAGGGGGCCCTCAGCGGGGGGTGGGGAGTGGGTGCACCCCAGCCCTGGGCTCTGGGTGTCCAGTCTGGAGCTTGGAACCCTGAGGTCTGGCCTGTCCTCGGGGGCAGTGGGGAAACTGAGGCAGGGGGGCTAATGCCACCGCCCACCCGGGGTGGCCTGGGTTCAAATCACAGCTGTGCCATTTGTGGGCTCTGTGGACCTGTGTCCAGTCAGACATGTGGGGGGGGAGGAGACGCCCCCGACAGGGGACCGCCATGGAGATCCACCCGGTGTGACTGCTAGCCGCTGTGGACCTTTTTCCCCTCCCTGACGCCCAGTTCGCGCCCAGGCCTGCCAAGCTCCGCATCCCCAGCCGCTCGCCGAGGCCACCCCCGCGCCCAGGCACCCCCGGGGGCCACATTCCCCGCCGCCCCACGTGGGTGGCCCGCCCCCGCCCGCCGCTTCCGGCTGCCCCACTCACCAGGCTTGGGGTCCCCCGAGCCCATGGAGCCCACGAGGCCCACGGCCCAGGCCAGGGCCCCCCAGGGCAGTGGCCACAGTGGCCCGGGCGCCCCGGGACGCATGGCGGAGCTGAGCCGGTCGCGGGCTGTTGGGGAGGGCGGCGGCCCAGGCTTCCCGGAGCGCTGCCCTATAAAGGACCCGCTGGCCGCAGCCGGGGCGGGGCCGGCCCGGGGCGGGGCGCTAGTGGCGGGGTGGTGGTGGTGGAGGGGAGCTGGGGTGTCTGCGGCTGACCCGCGGCTCCGACTGCCACTCTGTGGGGCGGCAGTGGGGTCCACAGGTGGCTGGGTACTGCTGCCTCTCACATGGCCCCCCTCTGCTGCCCCCAGGGCTCTGTCTGGATATGGCTCCTGCTCCTAGCTACTGGCCCGAGCAGCGTGCAGCGCCCGGGCACAGCTGGGTGCAAGCAAAGGGGCAGGGCGCTGGCAGTGAAAGCTCACAGCGCCCTGCGCCAGCCCCAGGCTACAGCACCCTGTCCTCTACCAGACCCTGCCTGGGTGCTGCACCGCCTCCCCCCTCCCCAAGGTGTGCCCAAGCAGGGAGGGGCCTTGCCAGCCATGACATCCATAGGGGCTGGGCTAGCTACTCGTCACCCCCATCCCCAACCCTTCTGTCCAGGTCTTGTGAGAAGTAATGAGCTTCTTTGGGTGCAGCTGGACCTGGGGTGCTGGGTGCCATGGTGACCAAGGCAGACTCCTCTGCAGGAAGGACAGACAACAAAACAAAAGTTTGCGTGAAACTGGTGGGAAGATGAAGGAGCGGAGGGTGGGGGTCCTGCCTGCCACCCTGCATTTTCCCAAGTAAAAACAGGCTCCTCTGGGGGGCCACACCCATGCCCCTTCCTTCACCCCGACCTCCCCTTCACCCCGACTCCCCTGTTGTGGTCAGCAGAGGACTCGGCTGTCTTCGCCTGACCTTGCCCCTGCTGCCTGGATGTTCTCCAGCATGGAGGACATCGGACAGGCCGGGCCCCTGTGTCCTCACTGACCGTGCTCGTTGGGATGGTGACCTTGGCCAAGGCCTGACCCCCACCGTGGCTGGGGTGGGGAGGGGAGGAAGCGAGGTTATAGGCTGAGTGGCCAGTGCTTATAAGATTCCATGGCAGCCTTGTGGGGAGGGGCTGCTCTTCAGACCCTATTCCCCCTCCCTCAGGCCCAGGCTCATTCTGCAGCCAGCCCCCACCCACCCCCCGCAGCCGCCCCAGGAACTCTGCCACCCTGCCCAGACCCTGATGGTGGTGATTGGATGGCGATGGCCTACGCCAAGGTTGCCCGGAGCTGGCTGCAGCGGAGACCAGCACAGACAGAGCCCCAGCCTCCTCCTGTGTCCAGCATGAAGGGCGACTGGGAGGACTTGGACTGGAGGGACATGGCAGTGCCTGGCTGAGTACCCAGCATGACTCTCAGCTGGGGGTGCTGCCTCTGCCTTCCTCTCTGTAAAATGGACACAAACCCAGGACTTGGGGCAAGCTGGAAGCTGAAGCCTGCCTGGAACTGGCCTTTCCTGCCGGTCATTGCTGGGGAAGCATGGCTGAGGCCGGGCCAGCCTGGGTCACCACTGGCCCCAGCCCTAGAAGCAGCCCAACCCAGGCCCCTGAGCAATCCACGGGGCCTCCGGCATGTCCTGGGCTGCTGCGGGTGAGCCTGTCTGCTGTTCTAGAGGGACCTGAGGCTGAGGGACTGGCTCAGTGAGCAGGTGCACCCAGGCCTGCGTTTCCCCTGACAGAGGCTTGCGGGCTGCACTCTTAAGTGCCAACTTCTGCCAGGTCAGGGGGCCCAGGGTGGGCTGTCCCATATCCCTTAGGCCACAAAGTCCCTGTGGTGGCCTCCATAGAACAGAAAAAGAACCCTCGTGGGCTGCCCACGGGTGTGTGGTGGTGTGCCAAGGGGGCATTGAGAACGAGGCAGGTGACCCCTGTGCTGCCCTGTGCTGTGGCCAGGTCCCCCAGGGCCTGAGGACAAGGCCCCAGGGCTGGGCAACGATGAGCAACCAGCCGGCCACTCCGTCTCCTCCATTTCTCGCATCTTTGCTGCAACTTGGAACTTCCCGGACTTGGAGTGAGCAGGTGGGCTGTGGTTCAGGGCCCAGCTCAACCCCCTGCCCACGCAGACCTCGGGGGGCAGCCGTGAGGGCCCCCATTTTGGGCCCCCAGCCACAGCGTGGGAGGGCTGGATGGCTTTGTTGGCTGCTGGCCTCAGCCCATCCGGGGGTTGTGGCAGGCATCTGGGGAGCGAGCCAGCCTCCCAAACAGACAGAAACAAACAAAAATGTGGAGTGCTATGCAGGAGGAATCCTGTCCTCTTCCTGTGTTCCCCAGGGTGAGAGAGGGATCCCCCAGCCCCAGCTGGGACCTCTGCTCCCTACACCTGCTGGGTGAGCAGGAGCCCCGCGCCCAAGGACCAGCAACACCCAAACCCAAAGGGACCCAAAGTAAAACCCAGACGCCCAAGTCAGGTTGCACACGGGTTGGGTCGGGGTGGAGATGGAAGGAAATGGGGCCGGAAGCGCCAGGGCAGGCGGCTCAAGCCAGGTGCTTTGGCCCCCAGTACCTCGTGGAGGACCTGGATGGCCCTCTGGGGCCCCTGGCCCAGGCCTAGCTGTTGTTGGGGGACTTTGGGGGTGTGACCCAACAGATGAAAGCCCCCCCTCTGCCTATCACACAAGCACAAGTATGCATCACAAAGACGAAAGCATACACCCACAAGTGTCTCCACCAGGCCCGTGTCCAGGGCCCCAGCGCTGAGCAGGGGTCACCCAGCTGCTGCCGCCAGCCAGGCTCTGGAGGAGGGTGTGGGGAACTGTCCTGCTTCTCCACATGAGAGGGGAGGACCCCAAGGCACAGCAGGAGTCAGCCATGGGGTGCTGGGGGACCCACATTTCACAGATGGTTACAACAAGGCTTAGAGGGCCGGCTCCTCCCTGCCCTGCAGTGATGAAAACAGAGGGGCACCCTGCCCAGGGAGGTCTGAGGGTGCCGTCTGGTCAGCCTGGCAGCTGGCGTTCTGTAAGGCCCTGGGGGTGGAGTGCCCCATGCCCAAATGCCCAGGCCTGCCTGGGTTCAGCCCTGGCTGTGCTGGGTGCCCACTGGAAGCCTACAGAATTAGGGTCTCCCGTGGCCCCCCATCATGGTGGGCAGCTGGGCCTCGTTCTCCCTTGTCTAGTGCCCTGGCCAGCCCAGCAATGTGGGCTAGATGTGGGGTGCGCCCAGCTAAGGGAAGGGCCAGGGGTCCCAGGTTCCCAGCTGCCCCAGTGGGGAGGGAATGGGGACGCAGGAGCCCCACCACAGAACTACATGGGAACCGTGGATGTGTGTTCGGGGAACACCCAGGGACACTCACAGGATGTGAATGCGAGGTGTGCATGGTGGACTCGGGAGCAGTGGGGACCATGTGGGAGCGGGAAAGGGGCGCGGGGAGCCGGGAAGGGGCACGGGGAGCGGAGAAGGGGTGAGGGGAGCGGGGAAGGGGTGAGGGGAGCGGGGAAGGGGTGAGGGGAGCGGGGAAGGGGTGAGGGGTGCGGGGAAGGGGCACAGGGAGCCAGGAAGGGGTGCGGGGGAGCATGGAAGGGATGGGGAGGGGGTGCGGGGAGCATGGAAGGGGCACGGGGAGCGGGGAAGGGGCGAGGGGAGTCGGGAAGGGGCGCGGGGAGGGGACTCGGGGGGGCGAGGGGAGTGGGGAAGGGGCGAGGGGCGCGGGGAGGGGACTTGGGGGGGACGCGGGGCAGGGGCGGGGGAGCGGGGAAGGGGCGCGGGGAGCCGGGAAGGGGCGCGGGGAACGGGGAAGGGGCGCGGGGAGCGGGGAAGGGGCGCGGGGAGGGGGCTGGGGGCGCGGGGAGCAGGGAGGGGGCGCGGGGAGCGGGGAAGGGGCGCGGGGAGCAGGGAAGGGGCGCGGGGAGCGGGGAAGGGGCGCGGGGAGCAGGGAAGGGGCGCGGGGAGCAGGGAGGGGGCGCGGGGAGCGGGGAAGGGGCGCGGGGAGCAGGGAAGGGGCGCGGGGAGCAGGGAAGGGGCGCGGGGAGCAGGGAAGGGGCGCGGGGAGCAGGGAAGGGCGGGGCGCGGGGAGGGGCGGGGGGAGGGCGGGGAGGGGAGGGGCGCGGGGAGCAGGGAAGGGGCGCGGGGAGCAGGGAAGGGGCGCGGGGAGCGGGGAAGGGGCGCGGGGAGCGGGGAAGGGGCGCGGGGAGCGGGGAAGGGGCGCGGGGAGCCGGGAAGGGGCGCGGGGAGCAGGGAAGGGGCGCGGGGAGCAGGGAAGGGGCGCGGGGAGCAGGGAAGGGGCGCGGGGAGCCGAACACGCAGTCGAAGCTTCGAGGACGCCTTCCGCGCTGAGCCCAGACCCCGCCCCTCAGACCAGGCCACGCCCCCGACGGCGCTTGCCCAGGTGACGCAGGCCCCCTTTGCGTTCCGGCCACACCCACGGCGGTTGCCAGGGTGAAGGCAGTAGGTAGGCCCCGCCCCCGACGGCGCCCTTCTTGTTACGTCCCCTCGCAGGTTCCGCCTCTGAGCCTCAGTCCCGCTCCCAACGGCGCCCTTTTGGTGACGTCCCCACTCCGGCCCCGCCCCCTGCCGCGCTTGCCCCGGCGACGCCCCCAAGCAGGCCCCGCCCATGCGCTCCGGCCCCACCCCCAACAGCACCAGTCCTAGTGACATGCCCACTCAGGCCGCGCCCCCTCGGCTCCTGCCCCGTCGACGCCCCCACGCAGGCCCCGCCCCGCTGCGCGCCGTGCGTGCTTTGCGTGCGTGCGCGGGCGCGGTGCGGCCGGCGGGGAGCAGAAAACGGCCGGCGGCGGCGCCGCGCGGGCGGCGGGCGGAGGCGGCGGCGGCGGCGGCCATGGCCGAGGCGGCGCCGCGGCCCGGGCGCTACTTCTGCCACTGTTGCTCGGTGGAGATCGTGCCGCGTCTGCCGGTGAGGCCCGGGCGGGGCGGGGCTGGGCGCGCGAGGCGGAGCGGGGTGCGGGGCGACGCTGGCGGCGGGGCCGCGCCTCGGCCGTGGGGGAGACCCCAGGACCGGCGGCTGCGGGGAGCCGGGTCCCCCCGAGGCCCTCGTGGCCGACCGCGCGGCCGCCGGGGCTCAAGGGCCGCTTCCGGTCGGCGGGCGCCCCGCTCGGGCCCGCGTCCGGTGCTGCTGGGAGCGCGGGTGTTCCGGGACGGACGCGGGGCGCACGGGGGAGGCACGCGGGGCGCACGGGGACGGACACCGGGCCCTGGGTGAGTGAGGTACCCGTGCACACGATGGCCGCCCGCCTGCCCGGCGAGCCCTGCGCGCTGAGTGCAGGAACCGGCTGGGCCGGAGCGCAGGCCCAGACTCATCCTGTGCAAGGCTGCGGGCTGAGGCGTGGACTCCAGGTGTGGGCATGGTGGGGGGTGCAGGGAGCCGCGTGTGCGCGCGCTCCGGGGTCCCCACGGCTGGCAGGCCTGGTGTCAGGACCCTGGGGTCCCCGTGGGTGGTGTGTCTGATGTGTGTGGAGGAGCTGTGAGTATTATGGGGTCTCCATAAGTTGCAGGCCTGGTGTTGCGGAGCACCAGGCGTCCGTGGCAGGCCTGGTGTCAGGGGGCACAAGGCACTCCAGGGTCCCCACAAGTTAGTTGCATGCCTGGTGTTGGGAGGCACCAAGTGCTCCAGGGTCCCCACAAGTTGCATGCCTGGTGTCAGGGGGCACCAGGCACTCTGGGGTCCTGCGGGTGGCGTATCTGGTGTTGGGGGTACCAAGAGCCCTGGGGTCCCCGTGGGTGGCCTGGTGTCGGGTGTTACCGAGCACCCTGGGGTGCCCGTGGGTGGCAGGCCTGGTGTTGGGGGCACTGAGAGACCTGGGGTCTCTAAAGGTGGCCTAGTGTCGGGAGTCACCTGTGGCAGACCTGGTGTCAGGGGGCACCAAGCATACTGGGGTCCTGCAGCTGGCAGGTCTGATGTTGGGGCACATTGAGCATGATAGGGTCCCTACAAGTGGCTGGCCTGGTTTCAGGGAGCACCAGGCACCCTGGGGTCCCTGCAAATGTACAGGTGGCAGGCCTGGCGTTGGGGGAACAGCGAGCACCCTGTTGTCCGTGACTGGCAGGCCTGCTGTTGGGGGGCACCCAGTACCCTGGGGTCCCCACGCCTTGCAGGCCTGACGTCTGGGGGCACTGAGCAATATGTTGTCTCGTGACTGGCAGGCCTCGTGTTGGGGGGCACTGAGCACCCTGGGGTCCCTGCAAGTGGCAGGCGTGGTGTAGGGGACTCTGAGCACCGCAGGGACCCGTGGCAGGCATAGGCTTCTACCTTCTGCCTGTGTCCCCTTGGTGGTGTCTAGGATGGTGGCTCTGGGCACAGCAGTGCCTCCCCAGGGGATCTGGCCACTCTGATGCCACCTGTGTCCCCTAGCTGGCCTCGCCACTTGGGGTTGGCTCTCCATGGAGTGGGGTGATCAGTGGGCCCTGCATCTGCAGGACAGACAGTGTCCCCTGGTCCACAGGGACGGGGTGGAGGTGGACTTGGTGGGGCAGGACCTTCCTGGGCAGGACAGGGGTGGAGGTGGACATGCTGGCGGCTGATTCGCAGCTGAGGAGAGAGTGTGGTTCGGGGGGGGGGGGGCAGCGTGGTCCCCCAAGGCTGTGGCACTAGTCCCCCAGGCCTCCCTTGGGGGTCCCCACAGCCCACTGGCCAGTTGTCCCACAGTGCGCGTCTGGCTGCAGGCTGGCCGGCTGCCTCTGCCTCCTGCACCTGTGGCCACCGTCCCCTCAGCCAGGCGACAGGGCCAGGGTCGGGGTGGGCCTGGTGGGCAGGTTTTCTGCGCACGGACTTGTCAGGAGAAGCCCTGGAGACCTTGCAAGGGGAGCCTTCCCAGCTAGCTGTGAGGAAGTGAGAAGAAGGGGGCGTTCTCCCTTCTGGCCCACAACAGGCCTATATGCTGTCCCCAACCCTGGTGATGGAGCCTGATTCCCAGGGAGTCCTCCGCTGGCTTCCCCGGGTGGGCCAACAAGGAGCTGGTCGGGAAGTGGAGATGAACACGTTACTGTGGGCACCTGCCCTGGGACCCAGTGTCTGGGCTGATGGTCACCAGAGGAGGGACCTGGGGGTGCTGGACCTCTCTAGCCTGCAGGTGCCCGGGGAGCCTTGGGGAGTGCAGGGGTTGGGGGCTTCCCTGTGCAGGGTGCCTTGGGTTCCCCCAAGATCCCAGGAGGGCCGCTGTCTGCTCTCTTACTGGGTGCTTCTCTGTGCCTGTGGGGGGCCTGGAGGTGGGGTGGCTGTGTTTGCCGTATGCCTAGCAGGGGAGCCCTGAGGCAGGGAGAGGCTATGGTCACTCTATTGCCTGGCAGGGGGAGCCCCAAGGTAGGGAGGGGCTGTGGTCACCCTGCACCCCAGCAGGGGAGCCATGTGCCCTGTTCCCCGCAGGATTATACTTGTCCGAGGTGTGAGTCTGGCTTCATCGAGGAGCTTCCGGAAGACACCAGGTACCCGGGGGGGCGGGGGGTGGCCAAGGCCAGGATAGAGTGGGGGGTCAGGTGGCCGCTGTCCGGGCCCTCCCAGAGCCACAGGGGAGCGGCCGAGAGGCACTGCCCTAGGCCCTGCTGACCTTGCACACCAGGCGTGGTTGCCCCGGGCAGGCGGGGAGGCAGGTGTCAGCAGCCTTGGGCACAGGCCAGTTGTGACCCCTGCTCATGCTGACCCCTGTCCCCCAGGAGCGCAGAGAACGGATCTGCCCCCTCCACAGCCCCCACTGACCAGAGCCAGAGCCGGCAGCCCTTTGAGGTGAGTCATGACCCAGCTCCCCTGCCATTCCCCTGTGTGTCCAGCCAGCCCCTGGCTCTGCTCACTCCCCAGATGAGTGCAGGGGCTGGGACTGGGTCTTCCCCGTGGGTGTGCACCCTCTTTGGCCACCAGCGGGATGGAAGTGGAATGGCCCAGTGCTGGGCCGGCAGGTGCCCCTCACTCACCTGTGCCCTCCTCTCCCCCAGAACGTGGAGCAGCCACCACTGCTCGCACTGCCGCAGGGCTACGGGCACTTTGCTTTCGGCATCTTTGACGACAGCTTTGACATCCCCACGTTCCCTCCCGGGGCGCAGGCGGACGACGGCAGGGACCCCGAGAGCCGGCGGGAGCGAGAGCACCCGTCCCGGCACCGCTATGGCGCCCGCCAGCCCCGTGCCCGCCTCACTGCTCGGCGGGCCACCGGCCGGCACGAAGGCGTCCCCACGCTGGAAGGGTGAGGGGGCCCCGAGGGGTGGCGGGGCTCGAGCCCCTGGGGTGCACTCTGGAGGCCTGGCCGAGCCGCTGACCACGGGCCCCCCCTCTGCAGGATCATCCAGCAGCTGGTAAACGGCATTATCACCCCGGCCACCATCCCCAGCCTGGGCCTGGGCCCCTGGTGAGTAGCAGCGGGAGGGTGCCCTGCCCACCCCTGCCGCCCACTGAGCCCCCCTCTCCACCAGGGGCGTCCTGCACTCGAACCCAATGGACTACGCCTGGGGGGCCAATGGGCTGGATGCCATTATCACACAGGTAGGGGGGCTGCAGGCCGGCCTCGTGCCCACCACCCTCTGAGGGCTGGGTGGGGCGCCCCGACGGCCGGGCCGGGACCGATGCAGCCTCGGTGCTCTTGCAGGTGCCGCGGCCTGGCGGCTCGGAGCCCCCCAGGAGCGTGCCCCGCCCCCGAGGAGCTCCCGGCACTCTCGCCTCTTGTCTTTCAGCTCCTCAATCAGTTTGAGAGCACGGGCCCCCCACCGGCCGACAAGGAGAGGATCCAGGCCCTGCCCACCGTGCCCGTCACAGAGGAGCACGTAGGTACGTCTCAGGGTGGCCTCCCCGGGGTGGACAGGTGGCACCTCCTCCGCACACGGGGCCCTCACCCGGCCCTTACCCTGACCCCCTGCTTTGCACAGGCTCCGGCCTCGAGTGCCCCGTGTGCAAGGACGATTATGTGCTGGGGGAGCGCGTGCGACAGCTGCCCTGCAACCACCTCTTCCACGACGGCTGCATTGTGCCCTGGCTGGAGCAGGTGCGCCGCCCGCCCCCACCCCACCGCCGCCTGCCCAGCCCACACAGCCTCGCCGCCTCCCCTCCAAAAGCATCCCCTCTCGCCCACACAGCACGACAGCTGCCCCGTGTGCCGCAAAAGCCTCACAGGACAGAACACGGCCACAAACCCCCCGGGCCTGAGCGGGGTCGGCTTCTCCTCGTCCTCTTCCTCATCGTCATCCAGCTCGCCCAGCAATGAGCACGCCAGCGGCACCTCCTGAGGCCTGGCGGCGGCCGCAGCACAAGCCACTGGGAGGGCGGGCTGCCAACCGGACTGCAGGTGCCTGGGCCCCCCCCCCTCCGCGCTGGGCGGAGGCCCCCCCCCGTGCACCCTGGTTGCCAGGCAGAGCCAGAGCTGGCCCGGCAGCCCTCGGCGGGGCGAGGCTGGGGGCGCCCTTGGCTCCCAGACCTCACCCTCTTAAAGTGTTCAGCGGCGGGAAGTTTTTATAATTTTAAATTATTACTGCTTTGAAATAAATGGACGTTTTAGCTCACACGCAGCGTGCATGGTCTGTGGAGATGGGCGGTACTGACAGGAGCTGGCCGGATGCAGAGCCAGAGGGGTGGACAGCACAGCTGGGAGCCGGGTACCTGGCACACTCTGCCTGGTCCTCCGACAGGCAAGGCCAGGCCCCCCCCCCCCCAGCAGGCATGCCAGGATGCGGCAAGGGCCTGGAAACCAGCGCCCTGGGCGTGTGGAAAGCTGCCCTGGAGCCACGTGCATCCACCCTCCCGCAGGGGACCCAGTGAGTGAGTACCATGCCATCGGCTGGCCTGGCACTGTGGCCCCGGCTGACCCTGACCACGCTGCGCCCAGCGGGTGCCAATCTCAGCAAGTACAGGTATTTATTCATTAAAAGGAAGAGTGAGCGAGAGGCCACGACGGGGGGACTGCGTGCGGGTCTCCCAGGCGGGGCAGGCAGTGGCGTCCTGATGTGTGCCCCTGTCCCTGTCTTTGGTTTTAGGGCTGCACAGCCGCCGGCCTGCATGTAGGGTCCTGTTGGCGCAGGCTGTGTGCCAGGTGCCATGCCGGGAGCGGGCACCACGCGGCAGGGGCGCTCCAGGACCCCGAGCGGGGCAGGCGGCAGGGTCCCCTCCAGCGCAGGGTGTGTGTCCTTGGAGCTGGCCCTGTGCCTCTCGGGGTGCCCTCAGTGCCGCACTGGGCCCGGGATGGGCCTGGCTCGTGGCTGGTGGAGGCCGGAGGGGCCTCAGGAGACCAGCACGGGCAAGAAGTGGGTGGACAGGTGGCGTCTCCGCGTGCGGGGTCCTCGTCGAGGGGCACCGCGGCCGTCTAGAGCCAGGAACATGGGCCGGCCATGGTAGCGCCAGCGGAGCGAGGCGTACGTGTTGTAGCCGTTCTCCTCGATGCGTTCCCGGAACCTGCAGTCCACCGTGTAGAACCGCTGCAAAAAATGGGGAACAGGGCGCGCGTTAAGCCCCGCCCAGCTGCGCCAGGCCCTGCCCTGCTCCTGTAACCCCGCCCCCCATGGAGCCCAATCCCCCATCCCCCACTTGGGGCCCCGCCCTACCCATCTAACCCCATCCCATATGCCCCCTGCTGCGCGAGGCCCCGCCCCCCCCACATGGGGTCCTACCCCCTGCCGGGAGCCCCATCCCCCACCTGGGGCGCTGCCCCCTTTCCCAATCCCACATGTGTGGCCCCGCCCCCTTTCCCAATCCCCATGTGAGGTCCCACTCCATACCCGGAACCCCAATCTCCCACGTGGGACCCCCACCCCATACCCGGAACCCCAATCCCCCACGTGGGACCCCACTCCATACCCGGAACCCCAGTCTCCCACGTGGGACCCCACTCCATACCCGGAACCCCAGTCTCCCACGTGGGACCCCACTCCATGCTCGGAACCCCAGTCTCCCACGTGGGACCCCACTCCATACCCAGAACCCCAGTCTCCCACGTGGGACCCCACTCCATGCTCGGAACCCCAGTCTCCCACGTGGGACCCCACTCCATGCCCGGAGCCCCAATCCCCCACGTGGGACCCCACTCCATGCTCGGAACCCCAATCCCCCACGTGGGACCCCACTCCATGCTCGGAACCCCAATCTCCCACGTGGGACCCCACTCCATGCCCGGAGCCCCAATCCCCCACGTGGGACCCCACTCCATGCTCGGAGCTCCAATCTCCCACGTGGGACCCCACTCCATGCCTGGTCCTCTGGTCCCTCCTCACTCACCGACCCATAGAGCCGGCCCTGGGGGCTCATGGCCACGTAGAACCCTGAATGCACGGCCTTGATGACCACGACACCCACACGGACGGAGCGCATCTCCACCACACCTGGGAGGCAGGGTTCGGTTGTCAGTCACGTACCCCTTTTTCTCCTGCAGGTCTCGGCCGCTGCACCCCCCGGAGGGAGCACCCGAGGACACCCTCGCGGAGGGGCCAGCCCGGCAGGTCGGCGGCGCTGGGGTCACCTGGGCGGCAGCAGCCCACTGGCCCTGCGGGGGGTGGGCTGGCGCCAGGGCGGAGCTGGGGGGGCGGGGACCCTGGCGATGTCTGCGTGGAGCCTGCTTCCTGTCCAGCCTTGGCGGGGTTATCTTGGGGTCCACTGTCCGCGCACTCTTCCCTGGAACCCACGGGTGGTCTCCCTGGATCCTTCCTCTCCCTAGTGCTGTCCCCGAACTCACGCCGATTGCCGGCGCGGCAATCAGATGGGGAAACCGAGGCTGGCGAGAAGCCGCCACTATCCCAGGTCACCTGCTTGCACCAGGCCTCTCCCCCAGCCCCAGGCCACCGCGCCTGGCCATGCCCTCGCAGAGGGACCGGCCCGTCCAGTCCAGGTCGCTGCCTCCGTCGCGTGCAGCGTAATGAGGGCCTAGGGAGCCCAGATGAAAGCAGCTGGGGCGGCCGCTGATTATCGGCCCTGATGGCCGTGACTGATGGCCGTGACTTGGCCCAGCCTACCCCCACGGCCGCCAATGTCGCCCCGACCCCCCATGTCCCCCCGAGACGGGATACCTGCCCGGCGCGCAACGTGGATGCTGAGCGCGCCGGCAGTCGCGTCCCCCTCGACGTGCCTCGAGTTTCCCCATCTGGGACTGCCCAGGGACATCCAGGGCGGAGGCCAGGGTGCGAAGCCAGCGTGCAGAGGGGGACGCAGTTGGAGCCCCCTTCTGTCCTGTCTGAGAGACCCCCCACTCTTGGGGTCCCCTCCGCCTCCCTACCTTCAGCCAGGTTGCGAGCTGGGGAGCTGAGGAAGTTAGGTTCCATCCCTGCCCCCCACCGGTGCCCCACGCGCGCACTCACTTTCCTGTCCATGGTGCCAGCGGGTACCCTGCACGCGGCCTTGGTGGTCCACGCGCAAGAAAAAGTGTGTGGACGAGAAGAGGCGCCGCCAGCGCACGTCGCCTTCCAGGTGTGGGTAGCTGCGTGGCCGCCGGGATGCGCTCGGGGCTCCTGTGGCGCCGAGTACCTGCAGCCAGAGCAGCCAGACCACAGCCAGCCACAGGCTGCGGCGCATGGCCGCGCGCGCACCGCGCTCGCCGCGCGCTCTCTGCCGCCCCGCGCTGCGCCGCCCGAGCCTGGGCGCCCGGGGCGGGGCGGTGGCCAGGGCGGTCCGGGCGCCTCCAATCGGGGGCGGCGAGGCGGGGCCGGCCGGGGCGCGCCCCAGTCGCCTGGGCGCAAGTTTGTTTGCCTGGCGGGGCGGGGCCGTAGGGTCCAGCAGGGACCGTCCCGGGAGGTCTCAGAAAAGGGCGCAGGTGGGGACGCCCCCTGACCCAGACCCCAGAGCCGGGGGTGCACCTGCCACGCTGCTGAGGCTGATGCGCCGCCAGGTCCTCCACGCACACACGGCCAGCTGCGGAGTGCAGCGTGGACAGCGGCTTGCCAGTCACACAATTCAGTACCGCACAGGAGTCTCCACTCCGAGAAGGACCCTTCCCCGAGCAGCCAGCCCTGCTCCCCCGCTCTCCGAGGCGCCCCCCGCGTCCGTGTCTCTTTGGCTTCCTCACCTCCCCCGGGTACGGACCATGTAGCTTGTGTCCATCTGTGCTGGATGTTGGGAACACGGGTGTCCAGGGGGCTTTCCTTGGGTGTGCTCCGAGGAGTGGGGCTGCCCAGCTCCCTGGGAAACAACGCCCTGGGCTGAGAGAGGAGCAGCCCACGCATTCAGCCCCCAGGCCTGGCACTCACTGGGCCTGCTGGGGACCTTGGCGGACAGCATGGCATGATGTGCTATGGTGTGTGTTGAGGCATGGTGTTATATGTTATGCTGTGTGTTGTGTATGGCATAGTGTGGCTGGCTTACGTTGGGGTGCAGTGTGGTGTGGCACGGTGCCTGGCAGCACAAGGGCTCTGCCTCAGGTGTTCAGGTGGCATTCCTTGGGGGCAGCGGCGGCTGGGCGGTGGCTGATGTGTCTCTAGACTGGAATGGGAGGGAGTTAAGTCGTCGCCCATCCCTGCGGCTGTCCCGTAGGCAAGTCTGACTGCGGTGGGGAGAGCTGTCCGGGAGCCCTGAGTGCTTCAGGAGCCTTGATGTGGACAGAAGGAAGGGACCCTCCGTGGGGTGTTCCTGGAGCGCCACAGCACCTGTGCCATGACAGGCCGTGGGGAGGGGGTCATGGAGCGTTCACCCAGACTCGGGAGGCCATTGGACACTACAGGCTGGACACGGCCAGGGCTGCCCAACTGGGTGTCCCAGTGCCAGTCACAGGCGCGGACACGAGGGGCCGGTTTCATCCGGCAGATGTGTGGCTAGGTGGGATGGCTGGCAGCCCGAGGGGCCAGGGAGGTGACCCCAGAGTGATTCATGGTTGAGGTCACAGCACCCCAAGGCAGGTTCCTTGCCTGGGGGTGTGAGCTGGAAGCATTCCTGGCCACTGGCATCACTGGCCCTGGCCTGCGTGGGCAGCTGCGTCTGGAATGTGCCATCCATGCCTAGGAGCCCAGCCCTTCCGGAGTGCCCAGCTGGCCCTCACCCTGTGGGACCCCGTGGGCATCCAGAGAGACTGGCCCCAGGGCCTCTGCACCTGCTGAGGTCGGCCAGGCCTCCCCAGCTCCAGCTCGACTGCCCACGGGGCTGCCCGTGACTCCGGCGAGGACCCCTACGGGAGAGGCAGGACAGCACGTCCCACCAGGGCCGCTCGTGCCCATGCAGCCCCGGGCCAATGGCCTGGGAACGCAGCCGACGACAGCTTAGGGCCGCGGGTCCCTGGAGCCATGTGGGAGACCCCGACCGAGCTCCTGGCCCACCCTGGAGCCCACCAGCGGATCTCGAGTCCCTCCCTGCAACTTTGCTTTTCAAAGACAAACCATTTTTTTTTTTTTTTTTAGTAAAAGCGGGAGATTTGTACGATCTGAAGACAAACCTGAGTATACACATCAACCTTTCTCGAGTTTCCATGCCAGTGTTGTCCTTGGATCGGGAGGGCGGCACAGACGCTGCCCTCTTGGGGTCCGCCCGAGGGCGGGGGAGACGCAGCCTGGTTGCCAGGGAGCTGGGGGAGCAGCCAATCAGAGGGCTCCATCGGCGCATGCTCTGGCGTCCCAGGGCCACGCTGCTTCCTGGGCCTTGTAGTACCGGCGCCGCATTCATGGCCGGTGCGTCCCTTCGCAGCCGCCGTCCGCCGCGGAACTCGGCCTGAGGCGGGCGGTGCGCGTGCGCCGGGCGGCGGGCGGGCGGCATGTCGGCGCTGCGCTGGGGCCGCGGCGCGGCGGGGCTGAGGCGGGCGCTGCGGGCCGAGGAGGTGCGGGGCCGGCCCGGGCTGCGAGTGCAGGAAGGTACGGCGGGGCCGGGAGGTGGGGTCTGCGGGGCCGGGGGTCTGTGTGATCTGCGGGGCCAGGGGGTCTGTGTGATCTGCGGGGCCAGGGGGTCTGTGTGATCTGCGGGGACAGGGGGTCTGTGTGGTCTGCGGGGCCGGGGGTCTGTGTGATCTGCGGGGCCAGGGGGTCTGTGTGATCTGCGGGGCCAGGGGGTCTGTGTGATCTGCGGGGACAGGGGGTCTGTGTGGTCTGCGGGGCCGGGGGTCTGTGTGGTCTGCGGGGCCGGGAGGTGGGTCTGCGGGGCCGGGGGTCTGTGGAGTCTGCAGACTCAGGGGGTCTGTGTGGTCTGCGGGGTCAGGGGGTCTGCAGACTCAGGGGGTGGGGTCTGCGGGGTCAGGGGGTCTGCGGGGCCAGCAGGTGGGGGTCTGCGGACTCAGGAGGTGGGTGGTATGTGGGATGAGGTGTGTAGGCTGAGGAGGGTCACGATGAGGCCAGTTACACCGACCCGCAGACTTGCCTTGTCCTGTAACCCTATGTGTTTGGGGGACCTGGGCCCCCCAACCTCACCCATGTCCTCTGCAGGGACCCCAGGCACCTGGGGCTCCAAGAGGCGCAGCTCTTCGGCCAGTCCTCAGGAGCAGGATGGGCGGAAGGACTGGGGCCACGCACAGCTGCTGGAAGGTGAGCTAGCCAGAAGTCCCCCGGGGTGCTGAGGGGGTCAGGCCTGGCCCGGAGTCCCCAGGGGTGCAGTGGGATGGCTAGCTGAGGGGGTGGACCTGGTCCAGGGGTGCTGAGAGGCAGGCCTGGGCTGAGGGGGCGGCCAGAGCTGATGACGACCCCTGCCCGCAGTGCTGGAGGCTCGAGTGCGACAGCTCCAAGCAGAGACTGTGTCGGAGGTGATGGTGAAGCCGGTGGAGGTGGCCCGGCTCCCGTTGTCCGGGGAGGCCCAGGCGCGGCCGGGCTCCTGCAGCCGCTGGGCCAGCAAGCTGGACCAGGAGAAGCAGACACTGCAGAAGCGCCGGCAGCGGCTGGAGGTGAAGCTGCAGGTGCAGGCCCAGCAGCGGGCCCAGGAGCTGCAACCCCGACAGCTGCGCGTGGAGCCGCGGCTGCTGAGCCCGCAGCTGGCCAGCCGCCTGCCGCGAGGGCCGCGGGGACCCCCTGAGAGCCCCTGGGAGGAGCCACTAGCCCAGGCACTGCGGGCGGCGCCCCAGAAGCTGGACCGCGAGCCGACGCGGACGCCCTACGTGTCGGGCCATCAGCAGAGGCTACTGTCATTCCTCCAGTGCTGTGTGGTCGCCGAGCAGCTGCCCCTGGCCCACCACGTGCTGGTCAGCTACCACAGCAAGCCCCGCAGGCAGCAGCTGCTCACGCTGCCCATGTACAACACCGTCCTGCTGGGCTGGGCCCGCAAGGTGGGCACCGAGTGGGAGTGGGGGTCCAGGGCCTGTAGTCCCTGGGGACGGCCTTGCTGTGTGCCCAGAAATGGGCTCATTATGTCCCTGGGGATGGCCCGGGGACACAGGACAGCCTCAGTGTACCCCCAGCGACGGCCTCGCTGTGTCCACGGGCACGGTCCCTCCGCCCTCGTGGATGTCATTCTGCCCCAAGGACCAGCGTAGTTCTTTGGCTTTGCAGGCCCCAGGTGCCCTGTTAGGGGACGTCGTGTCCCCGCTGACGACCACCCTGTGGTGACACAGGTGCCGGCAGGCTCAAGGGAGGCCGTCTTGGGCAGGGGTGACAAGTTGGGCCCCGGGTCAGTCCAGCAGCCTGTAGAAACCCCGCAGGGTCTGCGTTCTTCCTGTCCTGTGCGGGGTGAGGGATGAGGGCTGGGCGGTGCCTCTCACTACCTCCCCACGCCGTCTCCCCAGGGCTCCTTCAAGGAGCTGCTCTATGTGTTCTGGATGTTGAAGGACGCTGGCCTCGCTCCCGACCTGCAGTCCTACGCGGCCGCCCTGCAGTGCATGGGGCGGCGAGACCAGGACGCTGGTACCATCCGGAGGTAGGAGCGGGGCTGTGGGGGTGCCGAAGTGCCCTGCTGTCGCCCCTCCGGGGGGTGGGCCCGTGCTGTGGTGCGTGCTGAGCAACCCGCCTCGTGCCCGGTTGCAGGTGCTTGCGGCAGCTGCGCCAGGATGGTCTGCAGCTCTCGCAGCTCTTCACGGCCATAACCCTGTCGGAGGAGGAGCGGGCTGCGCTGCTGAAGGCCGTGGTCAAGGTTGAGCCCACCTTCAGCCCACCGCCCCCGCCCCCGCCCCAGCTCAACACCTCGACGCTGCTCCAGGGGGTGTATGCCAAGGTGAGCCAGGCTGCAGGCAACCCTGGCCCTGTGCTGAGCCTGCCATGCCCCTAACTCAGCCTACACTGTGTGTCCGCCCCCTGTGCCCTCCTGGACGCTGTGTATGGCTGTCTTGAGGTCCCAGGTCTGTCCCCCTGTCCTCCTGGGCCCTGCGTGTTGCTGTCTTGGGGTCCCAGGTCTGTCCCCCTGTCCTCCTGGGCCCTGCGTGTTGCTGTCTTGGGGTCCCAGGTCTGTCCCCCTGTCCTCCTGGGCCCTGCGTGTTGCTGTCTTGGGGTCCCAGGTCTGTCCCCCTGTCCTCCTGGGCTCTGCGTGTTGCTGTCTTGGGGTCCCAGGTCTGTCCCCCTGTCCTCCTGGGCCCTGCGTGTTGCTGTCTTGGGGTCCCAGGTCTGTCCCCCTGTCCTCCTGGGCTCTGCGTGTTGCTGTCTTGGGGTCCCAGGTCTGTTCCCCTGTCCTCCTGGGCTCTGCGTGTTGCTGTCTTGGGGTCCCAGGTCTGTCCCCCTGTGCCCTCCTGGGCCCTGCGTGTTGCTGTCTTGGGGTCCCAGGTCTGTCCCCCTGTGCCCTCCTGGGCCCTGCGTGTTGCTGTCTTGAGGTCCCAGGTCTGTCCCCCTGTCCTCCTGGGCCCTGCGTGTTGCTGTCTTGGGGTCCCAGGTCTGTCCCCCTGTCCTCCTGGGCCCTGCGTGTTGCTGTCTTGGGGTCCCAGGTCTGTCCCCCTGTCCTCCTGGGCTCTGCGTGTTGCTGTCTTGGGGTCCCAGGTCTGTCCCCCTGTGCCCTCCTGGGCCCTGCGTGTTGCTGTCTTGGGGTCCCAGGTCTGTCCCCCTGTCCTCCTGGGCCCTGCGTGTTGCTGTCTTGGGGTCCCAGGTCTGTCCCCCTGTCCTCCTGGGCCCTGCGTGGGTGTCTCCCATGCCGAGCCCCTCTGTACTTAGCTCTGCACACCCGACGTGTGGCTTCGCCCCAGTGCTTTACTTGATGTTTAAAGTTCACTATCAGTTAATTAACTCCAGAGAAGCTTCCCGCTGCTGCCTCACTCTTGAGGGGCTGGGCAGGTGGCAGCCTGCGTCCCTCACTGCCCCTGCTGCCCACAGGACAGCCCCGCGTCCTACCCCAAGCTGCCCCTGTCCCTGGAGGCCCTGCAGAGTCTGTTCCAGCAGCAGTTGCGCTTGGAGCTGGGCAGCGTTGTCCACGTCACATCCGTGGAGAAGGCCCCACTGCCCACCCAGGAGACCCTGCACGCGGTAAGACCTCAGCCCCCAGGGCCCTGGGACAGCCCAGGAGGCAGGCGGGGCCAGTGTGGTGCTGACCAGGCCCGTGCCCTGCAGCGTCAGACCTTGAAGACCCTACGTGACCAGTGGGAGGCGGACCTGCACCGGGGCCTGCAGGAAACCAAGGCCAGGCTGGCCCGTGAGGCCCACAAGGGCCACCCTTCACTCTACCCCTACCTGTGCCTGCTCAGTGAGGGCGAGTTGGTACAGCTGCTGATGCAGGTGGGCAGGGGGCTGGGCATGGGCCCGTAGGTGAGTGGGTGGGTGGGCATGGGCCCGTGGGTGGGGGACCCAAGGCCATTCCTTGCTGTGCCCCAGGCTCACCACACCTCTCCCAGACTCTGCAGGCGGTGCCAGCCCAGGGGGAGTCCCTCATCTCCCTGGCTTACAACCTGGGCCTGCGGGTCTTCAACCGGCACGTGGTGCACAGGAAACAGCTGAGCGGCCAGGTGCGGCAGCTCCAACAGCAGTACCTGCAGTACCTGCACCTGCTGGCCTCCGACACCCAGGTGAGCCTCGGCCGGCGGGGTGCCCCTCCCCCTCAGCCCTGCTGCCGTCTCACTGCCCTCCTCGCCTCGCAGGTGGCGCAGCCCTGCCTGCCCCGAGAGTACTGGGAGATGCTGGGTGGCCCTGCGCCGCCGCCTGAGCAGCCCTGGCCGCCTGTGGTGCTACTGCAGCTGGGCAGGCAGCTGGCCGAGGTGCTGGTGCAGGCCGCCCAGATGCCCCGCAGCCTGGCCGTGCCACAGGGCGCCTGTAGACTCGTCCCGGTGCTGTACCACGTGTATTCATTCCGCAGCTTTCGCCAGGTGGGCAGGCGGCGGGGGCGGGGGGGCACCCCAGGCTCAGTGGGCACTGCTGCCTGGCGGCCGGTCCTCACCCACCACCACTACCTGCACCCCAGATCGGCATCCTGAAGCCGCACCCGGCCTTCACGCAGCTGCTGGCGACGGCGGCGGAGCCCACGCTGACCTTCGAGGCTGCCGAGGTGCCCATGCTGTGTCCCCCGCTGCCTTGGACCTCACCGCATGCTGGCGCCTTCCTGCTGACGCCTACCAAGCTGATGCGGGCGGTGGAGGGCACCACGCAACACCAGCGCCTCCTAGAGCGTTGCCCACCCGCCCAGCTGCACGGAGCCCTGGACGCCCTTACCCAGCTGGGCAACTGCGCCTGGCGCGTCAACGGCCGCGTGCTGGACCTGGTGCTGCAGCTCTTCCAGGCCAAGGGCTGCCCCCGCCTGGGCGTGCCCCCGCCGCCCTGCGAGGCTCCCAGGCCCCCCGAAGGCCGTCTGCCCCGTGGTGCCCCACCGGCCCGCAAGGCGGAACTGCGGCGGGAGCTGGCGCGGTGCCTCAAGGCGGCCCGGGAGATGCGCAGCCTGCGCGCCGACGCCCTGTACCGCCTCTCGCTGGCCCAGCACCTGCGGCACCGCGTCTTCTGGCTGCCCCACAACATGGACTTCCGTGGTCGCACCTACCCTTGCCCGCCCCACTTCAACCACCTGGGCAGCGACCTGGCCCGCGCCCTGCTGGAGTTTGCCGATGGCCGCCCGCTCGGCCCCCACGGGCTCGACTGGCTCAAGATCCACCTGGTCAACCTCACGGGACTCAAGAAGCGCGAGTCCCTGCAGGCCCGTCTGGCCTTCGCCAACCAGATCCTGGATGACATCCTGGACTCAGCCGACCAGCCCATGACGGTAGGACTCAGCCCACCCCGCCTGGCCCCCTCAGCTCCGCCCAGTCCGAGTTCACCCAGAGCCACTCCCCGCAGGGCCGCAAGTGGTGGATGGACGCGGATGAGCCATGGCAGACCCTGGCCTGCTGCATGGAGGTGGCGCGCGCGGTGAGGGCCCCGGACCCCGCTACCTACATCTCCCACTTCCCAGTGCACCAGGTGAGCGGACAGGCCCACCTGGGGGGGACCCAGGAGGCTGTGTGCGTCTAGGCCTGGGCCCCTCTTATCCCCAGGAGACCATTCATGGGCCTGGGCCTCTGCCCCTCCTGCCCCCAGGATGGCTCCTGCAATGGCCTGCAACACTATGCCGCATTGGGCCGCGACAGCGTGGGCGCCGCCTCTGTGAACCTGTTGCCCTCCGAGCTGCCGCAGGACGTTTACAGCGGCGTGGCTGCGCAGGTGAGAGAGAGGGCCAACCCTGCATCGCTGCCATGCACCAAGGACGGGGGGCGGGCGGCACCCTCCCCACACACACTGAGCGGTTGCCCGCCCCTGCTGCCAGGTGGAGGTGTTCCGCAGACAGGACGCGGAGCAGGGCGTGCGGGTGGCCCAGGCGTTGGACGGCTTCGTGAGCCGCAAGGTGGTGAAGCAGACCGTGATGACGGTGGTGTACGGCGTCACGCGCTACGGCGGCCGGCTGCAGATCGAGAAGCGGCTCCGGGAGCTGCAGGACTTCCCGCAGGTGCCTGCGCCTTGGGGACCCCACCCCCCGACCCCGGATCCCCCATGCCCGACCTGCGCCCCCCATCCGCACACGGGGACCCCCAACCTCAGCCTGCACCCCCACCCCCCAGGAGCTGGTGTGGGAAGCCTCCCACTATTTGGTACGCCAGGTGTTCCACAGCCTCCAGGAGATGTTCTCGGGGACCCGGGCCATCCAGGTGTGTGTCCCTGTGCGCCCCGACCCCCACTCAACCAGCCACTCCCTTTCCCCACTCCCTGGACCGCCCCCCACCCCAGGGCTAGCCACCCTTCTCCCCCCACAGCACTGGCTCACCGAGAGTGCCCGCCTCATCTCGCACGCTGGCTCAGCTGTGGAGTGGGTCACGCCCCTGGGCATCCCTGTCATCCAGCCCTACCACCGAGACTCCAAACTGCAGGTGTGAGGCCGGGGTGACCCCGCAGGGCTCGGGGCCTGCCCCCCCGACCCGTGGTACTTGGAGTGACACCCCCCCGGGCTCGGGTTGGCCCCCATGGGTGCCTGCCCAGGCTCACTCACCACCACCCGGCCGCCCTTGCAGGTCAGAGGTGGCATCCAGAACTTGACCTGCCACAGCAGCTGGGACAGCAGCCAGTGAGTGGGGACGGGGCTGCCGGGGCGGTGGCCGTGGACCCCGTGGACCGCCCTCCCCGCTCACCGCCGTCCCCCACAGGAAGCCCAACGTGCTGAAGCAGAGAAACGGGTTCCCGCCCAACTTCATCCACTCGCTGGACTCGAGCCACATGATGCTGACCGCCCTGCACTGTTACAGGTGCGTCGCGCCCCCTCCCCTGCTTCCCCGGCTCCCTCCCCCTGCACCCCTACAGCCACCCTCCCCCCCACCCGTCTCAGGAAGGGCCTGACCTTCGTGTCCGTCCACGACTGCTTCTGGACCCACGCGGCCGACGTCCCGGTCATGAACCAGGTATGCCCTCGGCCCGTGCCCACGCGGCGCCAGCAGGCGGGGTCCCCGGGGCCTGCTGCTGACCACCCGCCGCCCCCCAGGTGTGCCGGGAGCAGTTTGTGCAGCTGCATCAGCAGCCCATCCTGCAGGACCTGTCCCGTTTCCTCGTACAGCGCTTCTGCGCCAGCCCGCCAAGGTGAGGCACCCCGGCCCGGCTGTCCGTCTGTCTGGGGAGCACCCCCCCGTGTGTCTTCCCCGTGCCAGCCCCGGGGGTCAGCGCTGCCCGGCCCCACCGTGTCCTCCCTGTCCCGGCACAGGGGACAGAAGCTCTCACAGCACATCCACCACACAAGGTTGCTGGAGACACTGCGGGCTGTACCCGAGACAGGTGAGGAGTGGGTGCTGGGGCCCCAGCCGTGCGCCCCCAGCCCAGCCCAGCCCCAGCCAGGCTCCCCCTGCTGTGCACCCTTGGCCAGATCTCAGCTCAGCTCCTTGCATCCTTGCACCCCTGGCCCCAGTTGGACTTCCCCTCCCCGGGCACCCCCACCTTGGCTCCGGCTCCCCGCATCCTTGCACCCCCGGCCTCAGCCCGGCTCCCTCCGCAGGCGCCTTCGACCTGGAGCAGGTGAAAGAATCCACCTATTTCTTCAGCTGAGCGAGGAATAAAGGGCGGCCGCCCGCGGACACGCAGCCCCGGCGCCAGTGGTGTGGTTTATTGCGCGGAATGGAGGTGTGGGGCGATGGGGCGGGGGGGCTGCTGCTGCGGCCTCGGCCCCTCTGACAGTCAGCCCGCCGCGGGGCCACCCCAGCCCCCCGGGGGAGGAGGCCCCGCGGGTCGCGCCCCACGGGAGCCGGGCGGGTTATTGCGTGAGCGCGCTGCGGGCGGCCCTCCCGGTCCTCCCTGGGGCCCGGCGGCGACAGGGGGTAGGGGGGACACTAGGCACCGAGGTGAAGGGCGACGGGCGCGGGGTTGGGGGGGCGGCCCGGCGCGCCCTTCCGGCTCTCCTCTATGGCTTGGGGGGGCGGCTGGGCGGCTGGGCGGGAGGACGGGCGGCGGGCGCGGATGGCTTTGGTGTGGACGGCGGCGCCCCGACGGCGACGGCGACGGCGACGGCGGCTGGGGAGGGGGGCGTGGGGTCACAAGTTGGACGAGAGGCGCGAGCGCGCGGCGGCGGCGGCGGCGGAGTCCAGGGGTTCGAGGCCGCCCCCGGGCGAGGCCGAGTCCCTGCGCTCCGGGCTGGGCGCGGCGGTGACGGCGCGCGTGGAAGGCGCGGGGCCCAGGCGCGGCGTGGAGCTGCTGGCCGCGCGCGCCGCCTCGGCCACGGGAGGCCCGGGCGCGCCGTGGGGCAGCGAGGGCTGCGAGGCCGAGAGAGGGCGAGAGGCGCGGCTGAGGCGGCGTGCGGGCAGCGCGGGGCCGGCGGCGCGGGGAGCGGCCGGGGAGCTGGTCCGCGGGGCGCCCGGGGGGCTGGCGGCGGGCGGCGGGGGCGCGAGGCGCGGGGAGGCCAGCGCCAAGGGGCCCACGAGCGGCCGCGCCACCTGCGGGCAGAAGCTCATGGCCACGGCCTGCTGCAGCGTGGCGATGGCCGACGTGACCTGCGGCGGCGGCGGCGGCGGGAAGAGGCCGCGCTGGGCCAGCTCGGCGCGCTGCGCCATCTCGCGGTCGTACTTGACGATCTCCTGGATGATGGCGTTCTCCTGGTTGTTGAACACGCCCGAGTGGAGGTCGTGCTGCACCTTGTGCAAGAGCATCGAGTTCTTCTTGCCTAGGGGTGGGGGGACGGCAGCGTGAGCTGAGGGAGGGGCCGGCAGGGACCTGGGGTGCGTGTGTGTGTCAGACGGGGGAGCTGGCAGGGACCTGGGGTGCGTGTGTGTGTGAGAGAGAGGGGAGCTGGCAGGGACCTGGGGTGCATGTGTGTGTGTGTGTGTGAGAGAGAGAGAGAGGGGAGCTGGCAGGGACCTGGGGTGCATGTGTGTGTGTGTGTGAGAGAGAGAGGGGAGCTGGCAGGGACCTGGGGTGCATGTGTGTGTGTGTGTGTGTGAGAGAGATGGGGGAGCTGGCAGGGACCTGGGGTGCGTGTGTGTGTGTGAGAGAGGGGAGCCAGCAGGGACCTGGGGTGCATGTGTGTGTGAGAGAGAGGGGAGCTGGCAGGGACCTGGGGTGCGTGTGTGTGTGAGAGAGACGGGGGAGCTGGCAGGGACCTGGGGTGCATGTGTGTGTGAGACGGGGGAGCCAGCAGGGACCTGGGGTGCAGGTGTGTGTGTAAGAGAGGGGGGGGGAGCTGGCAGGGACCTGGGGTGCATGTGTGTGTGAGATGGGGGAGCTGGCAGGGACCTGGGGTGCATGTGTGTGTGAGATGGGGGAGCCAGCAGGGCCTGGGGTGCATGTGTGTGTGAGACAGGGGAGCTGGCAAGAACCTGGGGTGCATGTGTGTGTGAGAGAGAGGGGAGCCAGGCTGGGGCAGGTGTGGAGGGGAGGGCGGACCTGGGGGTGTGTGTGAGCAGGCCGGCGTGGTGGAGGTGGTGTGGTGTGTGTGTGTGTAGCAGCAGGCCCTGTTCTGTGTGTTGCGGTGCAGGAAACACTAGCCAGCAAGGAGCACCCCAGGGTCTCCAGCCCTGCCCTCTAGCTCCTGGGGTATCGCCAGCCCTGCCTCCACCCTGGTCCTGGTCCCGGTCCAGTCCCGGTCCAGCCCTGCTCCCAGCTCACCGATGCGGTCCAGGCGGTCGATGGCCACGGTCTCGAAGGCCCGCCGCATCATGGGGTACTCCTCCAGCACCTCATTGAAGTGGTCCACGCTGAGCGAGTATAGGCGGCAGTAGGTGTCGGCCCGCACGCTGGCTGTGCGCCGGCCCCGGGTCAGCAGGCAGATCTCTGTGGGCCGGGGGGGTGAGCTGAGCCACCAGAAAACAGCCCCCCAAACCTGAGCATGTCCCTAGGCCCCAGCCCAGTCCTGTACCCCACCACCCCATGGGACCCTGGCCCAGCCCTGCACCCACCACCCCGTGGGACCCTGGCCCAGCCCTGCACCCACCACCCCGTGGGACCCTGGCCCAGCCCTGCACCCCACCACCCCGTGGGACCCTGGCCCAGCCCTGCACCCCACCACCGTATGGGAGTCCAGCCCAGCCCTGCACAGCCCCTGCTCACCCTGCCACCCCACGGGAGGCCAGCACAGCCCCGCGTGGCCCCCCCCCCCGCTCCCTCTGCCAGTCCACGGGAGCCCCCGCTCACCCCCGAAGTAGGAGCCGTCTGATAGCTTCATCTCCTTGTTGCCCTTGGCGAGCACGCTCACGACGCCGTGCTGGATGAAGTACATCTTCTTGCCGATGGTGCCCTCCCGGATGATGTAGTCCCCGGGCTGGAAGACCTCGAACTTGAGCTTGGTCAGCATGGCCGTCACAAAGTTGGGGTCAGCGTTGGCAAACAGTGGCATGGAGGCCACGAGCTTGCGGCAGTTGAAGTTGACAATCTCCTGTGGGCGGGGCAAGGGGTGCAGGTGGGTGCTGACCTGGCAGGGCAAGGGGTGCAGGTGGGTGCTGACCCGGCAGGGCAAGGGGTGCAGGTGGGAGGCCAGCTACAGGGTTCCCAGAAGGACAGGAGGAAATGGTGGACAGCCAGACACAGTCACGCGGGCTGAGCTGTGCCACACACAGGACACGCAGGCTGAGCGTATGCATGGGCGGAGTGCCTGCTGTATATCGCAAACCGGGCTGCGGGTACACACATCACTGCCTGCTGTGTCACAGTGGGTGCTGAGCACCGAGTGTGGCCCACTCATGCAGTGGTGGGGCCTGCTGGCTTGCGTCCACACCCACGTCCACGGGGGGGGGGGAGGCTGGGGTTCCCTGCAGGGAACAGGTGTGGCCGAGGGTCCTGGGCATACCCTGCGAGAGGCCTGACGCCGAGCTGCCGGGGACTTGGGGGCCCGAGCAGCACCAGGGGCCTCACCTCCCGCAGCGGCCCGCTCAGCTCGCCCAGGATGCTGTCCTCGTCAAACATCTTGCCCTGGTAGCGGTGTTCGTAGTAGTCATGGATCCGCTGCCGGAAGTCAGCCGGCAGCTTGTGGAAGGACATGTATTGCTCCACCTGCTTGTACTGTGCGGGCCGGGGGGGAGAGAGGGGCTTGTCAGTGCGGCTCGGGGCCGCCCGCACCCTGGGGTGGGTGCCAGGCCCTGCCGTCCCAGGATGCCCCCGTTTCCGGCCACAGCTGCCCTGAGCTCAGCGGGACACGTGATGGCGGGTGGGTGGCAGCACCAGCTCCTGTTTGGGTGTGAGGCTGGTAGCTTCCGGACACCGGGGTGCCTGGCACGGGGCCCAGCTGACCCGGCTGACCCTGCCAGGCCCAGCTGCGCTGCCAGGGGGAGGGGGAGGGCTTGGCCTCAGGCCAGCGCCAGGCGGCAGGGCAGCCAGAGCAGGGCAGCCGGGGCGGCCTCCAGGGACAGTGAGCCTTGGGCTCAGAGGGGAAAGCAAGGCAGGAACAGACACCACGCTCTCCGTGCCCTCAGGGGGGGTCCCCCACCTTCTCCTGGTACTGGCGCCTCGAGGAGTCCAGGGACTGGATGAGGGCGGTGGCGTGGCCGATGAACATGGCGTAGCAGGTGGCACCCACGATCATACTGAGCATGGTCAACCAGATGTCCGTCATGCTCTCGGGGGCCTGCCGGCCGTAGCCAATGCACAACATGTGACTCATGGCCTTGAATAGTGCGAAGGAGTAGAGCTCGCTCCACGAGTGGTTCTGCAGGGTCAGGGAGGGTGGGTGGTGGGTGCGTGGGCCCCAGGAGCTCCCCCGTCCCTCCTTGGGCGAGCTGCATCCCGGGGTTGGAGCCCTAGCAGAGTGGCTCAGAGGGGAAGGCCTGAGGATGGTGGGGACAGGCCCGCCGGGGCACTGATCTGGACCCCGAGCCAGAAGGCTCAAGTCCCACCCTGGGGTCCTCACTGGCCTCCTGCACTACCCATGCCCCAGCCCCACAGTCCCCACGCTCTGGGTTGAGATAGGCTCCCTGGGGGCCAGCCCCATGCCCGCCAGGTACCGGAAACCCTTGGAACCAAAGGTGAGTCCAGCGGCCGGGCAGTGCCCTCCATCCCTGCAGGGACAGGTAGCTGCCCTGTGTAACTGCGCCCTGCGGGAGGCCCTGACAGAACTCCTGGCCCAGCCGCTTGGGGGTGAACCGGCAAGTGGAAGGGCCTCTGGCTCTGCCTTTCAAGTCAAAAAAACCTTTATTTGCACCAAAATAACTCACCTATCTCCATCCCAAACATCTACAACAGGCAGCCAGGCCAGGCGGGGGCCAGGAGCTCATCCAGGTCACACACGTGGGTGCAGGGCCCCCCCAGGCCTTGGCAGGGAGCTGGGTCAGCAGTGGAACCCTTGGGACCCTGCAGCCATGTGGGAGACCCGAAGCTCCTGGCTCCTGGCTTCGGATCGGTTCAGCTCTGGCCACTCCACCATTTGAGAAGTGAGCCAGCAGATGGAAGATTTCTGTCTCTCCTCTCTGGATAGCTGCCTTTCCAGTAAAAATAAATCTTAAAAAAAAAAAAGAGTGAAGCCACTGGACTCCTTGCCCAGGTGGGATGGTGGCCTGCAGGTGGAGGCTCAAGCTGCCAAGCCCTAGTTTAGCTGTAAATGCTGTTTCCAAGAAACCCCGGAAGTGTCCCTGTGTGTGACAGGAACAGCTGAAGCTGGGCAGGGTGCATGGCCTGGGGACGCCTGGCCGGGGCCGGGGCTCACCACCATCTTGTTGATGGACACCCAGCAGTCGTGCGGGAAGTCCTGCAGCATGGGCACCAGGAACTGCAGGCAGCCGTCCCAGTGGCACAGCAGCAGCATCATGCTGATGAGGTTACAAATGCGCATCACCGCGCTCGCCAGGTCGTAGGTCATGTGGAAGATCTGGGGGGTCAGGAGCCGGTCAGCCAGGGGGGGGGGGACGTCGAGGCCCCCACCCCGGCCCCCGTGTGGCCCCCGGCCCCTATGAGGCCCCCGTGTGGCCCCTGCGAGCCCCCGCCCCTCAGCAGGACCCCTCGGCGTCACCTCACACCTCCCCACACTGTCCACGCTGGCCCTGACCTTCCACCTCACGGGAAACTCCAGATCCCCCCCACAGCTAGAGCCCCTCCCTGGCCACGCCCACCAGCAGTCCCGCCCACTCCGGGCCCGCCTTCACTTGATCCCACCCCCTTCACCACCTCTCACTGACCCAGGCCACGCCCTCTCCTCTCCCTGGCTCCACCCCATCCAGGCCCCGCCCCGCCCTAAACTTTCCCAAGCCCCGCCCCTCCTACCACGGGCCCGCCCCCACCTCCTCCCACTGGTGGATGTAGCGGATGAGCCACTTGGCCCCGCCCACCTCCTCCCACTGGTGGATGCAGCGGATGAGCCTCGGCCCCGCCCTCCCCGGCCCCGCCCACCTCCTCCCACTGGTGGATGTAGCGGATGAGCCGCTCGGCCCCGCCCTCCCCTGGCCCCGCCCACCTCCTCCCACTGGTGGATGCAGCGGATGAGCCGCTCGGCCCCGCCCTCCCCGGCCCCGCCCACCTCCTCCCACTGGTGGATGCAGCGGATGAGCCGCTCGGCCCCGCCCTCCCCTGGCCCCGCCCACCTCCTCCCACTGGTGGATGTAGCGGATGAGCCGCTTGGCCGCGCCCACCTCCTCCCACTGGTGGATGCAGCGGATGAGCCGCTCGGCCCCGCCCTCCCTGGCCCCGCCCCCGGCCCCGCCCACCTCCTCCCACTGGTGGATGTAGCGGATGAGCCGCGACAGGCGCAGCAGGCGCAGCAGGCTGAGGATCTTGGTGAAGCGCACGATGCGCAGCGCGCGCGCCGTCTTGTAGACCTCGGAGTCGATGCCCTTCTCCACGATGAGGAAGATGTAGTCGACGGGGATGGAGGACACGAAGTCCACCACGAACCACGTGCGCAGGTACTTGCGCTTGATCTTCTCCGGGTCCAGGATGATCTCCGTATTGTCCTCCACCACGATGCCCGTGCGGAAGTTGAGCGCCAGGTCCAGCAGGAAGAAGGTGTCCGAGACCACGTTGAACACGATCCAGGGCGCCGTGGTCTCGTCCTTGAAGAAGGTGATGCCCACCGGGATGATGATGAGGTTGCCCACCATGAAGAGCAGCATGGTGAAGTCCCAGTAGAACCTGCGGGGACGGGGTGCCACAGGGGTGGGCACCGAGTGCCTGCCCGGGACCCACCCTCATCACCCCGCGCCTACCCGGGGACAAGGACGGGCACCCACCCACCGCCCTGCGCCCACCTGGGACAAGGACGGGCACCCACCCACCGCCCTGCGCCCACCCGGGGACAAGGACGGCACCCACCCACTGCCCTGCCCACCCACCCACCCACCCACTGCCCTGCGCCCGCCCGGGGACAAGGGCGGGCACCCACCCACCCACCGCCCTGCGCCCACCTGGGACAAGGACGGGCACCCACCCACCGCCCTGCGCCCACCCAGGGACAAGGGCGGCCATCTACCCACCGCCCTGCGCCCACCCGGGGACAAGGACGGCCACCCACCCACTGCCCTGCCCACCCACCCACTGCCCTGCCCACCCAGGAACAAGGGCGGCCACCCACACACCACCCTGTGCCCACCCAGGGACAAGGGCAGCCACCCACCCACTGCTCTAAGCTCGCCCAGGGCCAAGGCCTACCCACCCCATCTAGGCAGCGCTCAGGAAGTGTGGGGGGAGTGGGAGCCAGGCAGAAGGTGCTGGCCCAGGAAGGAGAGTGAGGCCCAGGCAGGCGGAGACCCCAAGCAAGGTCTGGTGTCCACAGCGCCAAGCACAGGGACACACGATGGGACGGGCAGCTTCCACTGCAGGGACGTGGAGGCAGACAAAGCTCCAAGGTCAGCTGCTGGACACCACCTGCCGCCCACTTGGCAGATGGCAGGCTGGGGTCACGTAGCTGACAGCCCCCCCAGGGGGGAACACTTGGGGGCCCAAAAAACTGGACCAGCTGGTCCATCGAAACAGGACACCCGCCCAGGACAGCAGCCCTGTCGACACACTCCTCACCACCCAGCAGCCACCGCGGCAGGCCTGCCACTTCACCACAGGGCATGACAGGCGGAGAAACCAGCCCCCAGCCTGCACGCTACCCCGGAAGGCATCTCCCAAGGTCCCCCAGCCCAGGGGGCAGCCGCAAGGGCACCACTGTAGACCTGGATCCCTGCCAGGCCCATGGGAGCTTCTGGCTCCTTGGGGAGTGAACCAGCAGATCTTAAGAAGTGCAAAGCAGTGGTTGAGGTGTGTAAACCATAGTGAGCCGAATTCCAGGGTTCCAACCCCACGGGGGAGACGGCAAAACTGCCGCCGACAGAGTGAGGCCCAGCGAGACCCACACGACTTGCAGCCCACAGACCCAGCTTGCTCACAGCTGGCCCAGCCCGGCTGCAGGCCGACTGCTTGGCGTTGAGGAGGCCTCCCAGCCTCCACGGCCCTGGCACTCCGCATGCCAGCTGTGGCCACCACTAGCACGAGGCACATCTGGGTCCATGGGAGCCGCTGGTAGCGTGAGCTCCTGGGGCAAGGCAGTGCCTGCACCTCCATCATATGCATACCTTCTTCTTCCTGTCCCAGCCAGGCCACCCGCGCCCCAGATCCCTGAGCGGGCAGGTTGCTACCCCATGGCCTTGGCTGCCCCTCAGCTCCCTGGTAGCCTCAGGATGGGGGCACAGGTCCCCGGCCCGCCAGCACCAGGGGTGTCTTTACACCACCTCTGTCTATGGCCATCCCCTGGGGTCTCCCCGTGTAGTCACAGCAGTGGCCACGTCTCCAGGATGTGGGCAGAGCTGGTCAGTTTCCTGTCATGAATCCACAACCACTGGCCGCCCATGCAACCACTGGGCCACACTAGACTTCCATGGCAGGATGTACCCCCTTCCAGGCCCTGCCCAGGCAGTGATCCCAGGCCTGGGGTGCCCATCCTGAGACCAGGATCGGGGCGCTGGTCCAGGCTCCCACCAGCAGCCTGGGGTCTGTCCTGGGCCTAGTTTCTGCTGCCTGTGGCCAAGGTACATCCTTTAGCCAGGACTGGGCTCTGGCCGAGGCACCGGGTCAGCCGGCAACCTGCACCCTCGGGGAACCCCAGCCAGGCGTTCCACTTCGGGGAACGGATCCCCAGGAAGTCATCCAAAAGGAAGAGAAAAAAAACATTAAAGAGCCATTTACAGCCAGGCAGGCATTCGAGGCCAGCGCCAAAGCTTGGCCGGGACCCAGCCCTGCCGCAGGCGGCAACAACCAGGCGGGGCCGGGGGGAGGGGGGTCAGAGCCCGGACTGAGGCCAGGCTGTGCCCTTGGCCTGCGCAGCCCCCAACCCCAGGAGCTCTCAGGTGCGTGGGCTTCAGGGGCGGTGGGAAAACCAAAGCCCTGTCCCCTGCAGGGAGGTGAACACACCCCAGCGCCTCGGCCCCCGGGGTCAGCTGCTGCAGACAGCCCCCAGCGGACAGGATAAATGACCGGCAGGATTAGAGGTGGTGAGCCTGTGGGATTAGGCTTGAGCAAGCCGGCTCTACAGCAGGTGTCTGGGATTAGGGCACCAAGTCCCCACAGCCCGGTTCTCAGATGCGGACCAGGGTGGGGCTGAGCACAGAGACCCAGGGTCACGGCCACCCCGAGGATGGTGAGCCGTCTGCTCAGGGCAGAGCCTGCCTCAGTGCATCCCAATTGTAAGGCCCCCGTAGCCATGAGGCAGCCCCGGCTTGCCCAGCGCGAGGGGTGGGGTGTGGCCACTGAGGGGCTGCTGGAACCAGTGAAGGCACAGTGACTCCACGAGCTCACGTGACTTGAGGGGACATGGTGGGGGTTGGGCAAGGCCCACGGAGGAGGCAGGACCCACCAGCTGTCGGGGCTCCAGGCTGGAGCTTCCTGGTGCCGCCCCCCAGGCCAAGCTCTGCAAACAGGGGTCCTGCTGGTCCCGGCAGGTGCAGGTCTGCGGGCCTGCAGACGCGGGGCCCATGGCATGGCACAGTGAGGAAGACGTGGCCAGGACCTGGGCAGCACGCACACAGCCAACACAGACACACACACACACAGACACACGGACACATGGACACACACTCAGAGACACACACAGACACATGGACACACACAGACACACCCACACAGCTGACAGATAGAGACATACAGACACGCACAGAAACACACAAATACACACACAGGCACCCGGACACGTGGGAACTTGAAGATGTCTGTAGATAAACAGGACTCATCCTGCGGCTGGAGTGTGAGCCTGCCCTCATGCACACAGCTGCGCACGTGGCTGCCTCGGGTGACCCTGGACGTGGCCAGGGGTGCCCAGAGTGCAGTTCTGCCTCTGTCTTGGACCACACCGGGCTGGGAGAGACCCAGGACGCTTAGTGGAAACCCTGCAGGACGCTATGAGGGGTGGCCCAAAGTGGTCACCTGCCTGGGGAGTCCTCAGGGGCTCCCACAGCAGGTGGAGCCCCACCTTCCTGCCAGCCACAAGCAAAGGTGCCCCCACTTGCCACAAGGAGGGAGCCTTGGGAAGGCACCTGCTAGTGCCCAGCCTCACTGTGTCCCTGACTGTGCCCCTGGGGACCGGAGGAGGCCAGAAGCTCCTGTTCACAACCACGTGTCCTCCGTGGGCCCCTCTGGCCAGCTGGGGTTCAGCAAAGAGCAGGAGGCCCATGCCCACTCAGTGCCCCCATCCAGAAACACCCCAAACTGGGCCAGCAGAGAGCTGCTCCTGGAGAGGCTTCCGCCGAGCCTGACCCGGCCTCGGGTGCCTCTGGGCCTGTCTACCAAGGGACAGGGGTGTCCCCGTGGACCCGCGGCCGCTGCTGACCGAGAGACCCAGGGGAAGAGCGGAACGGGCCGGGCGCTGTCCGCGGTGCTGAAGCCCCGTGCGCCCCGGCGTGCGCTCCGGGCCACGGCACGGCCGGGCGCACGGGAGGCCACGCTCCCCGTCCACACACGCTCGGCCTGCACCGCCGCCCCGCGCGCGTCGGTAGCTCCACGCCCACCTCCGCTTAACCCACTGTCGGCCGGGCTCGCGGCGCGCCCTTCGCGGCCGCCCTTCCCGTCTCCCCCGCGCCCGGGGCAGGGCGGAGCCTCACGCGTCCCTGCGCTCCACCGCCCGAGGTCACCCGCGCGGCCCGCGCGCTCACCTGAAGTCGCTGTACGGGTGAATGATCCAGGCCCCCGCCGACTTGACGCGCTCCTGCTCGCGCTCCACCGCCTTCTGGCTGCCGAACATCCGCAGCGAGAACTTGTTGACGCCCGGCTGCAGGAGCGCGCCGAACTGGCGCTGCATGAAGCTGGCCTGGCTGCCGCGCGGCTCCGCGGTCGGGCCCGCCTCCTCGCTGCCCGTTTCGTCCGCCGGCCCCGACCCCGCCGCGGGCCCCGAGGCCGCCCCGCGGCACGAGAACGACACCTTGGGGCCGCGCGCCGGGCCCTCGGGCCCCGCGGGGCTGCACTGCGGCTCGCCGCGCCCGCACTCGCCGTTCGGGCTGCCCTTGGCCGCGCTGGTGGCTCCGGGGGTGCTCGGCCGACCGCACGAGCTGTCGCGGCTACGGAGCCGGGCGCGCGGCGGGCCGCCCTCGTCCGCCGCCTCGGGGCCCGCGGGCTCGGGCCGGGCGGGTTGCGCTGGGGGCGCGGGGCCCGGGGGCGGCGCGGGCGGCGGCGGCGGCGGCTGCTGCTGCTGGGTGGGCGCGGGCGGCGGTGGCGGCCCCGGCGCGGGGGTCGCGCCCGGGCTGTCCCCGGGCCGCCCGCCGCCCCCGCGCGCGTCCATGGCGAGGCGGCGCCGGGCAGTGCGGAGCGCAGCGGCCGCCGCCGCCGCCGGCCCGAGCCCGAGGGAGGGGCGCGGGGGCGGGGCGCGGCGGGGGGCGGAGCCTCGGGGGCGGGCGCCCCGCCTCTGCTCGCACCCCGCGCCCCCCGTGCGGCGGCGGCGGCGGCGGGGCCGGGAGGGCCCAAGGGCACGCGGCTCCAGGGGCGCGAAGGACGCGTCCAAGGTCACGGAGCTCGGGCGCGCGGCGCGGCGCGGCCCGCACATTTCCCCCTCCCCGAGAGACGCGCGCTTGTCGCGGCCACCAGAGGCCCTGCCTCGCCGCGGGAGCACCCTGGGCGCAAGCCCTTGCAGGCTTGCTGGGGGTGAGGAGGGGCAAGGCGACGTCGGGGTGTCCTTGCCTGGGGTCCCGTGTGCCGCTGTCGCCGCTTGCACGGGGTCTGCAGGTCACAGAGCCGACCGCCCACCCCCCTGCACACTGTGCAACCGGAGTTTAGCAGGAGGAGGTCCGTGCCTGCCTCTGTGCCCCCTGCCTGCCCGTCCCAGTGGGCAGCTCTGGAGCACGCTCCAGCTTCTGCACGGCCTGCTCTCCAGGCGTCTCCTCACCCCAGGGACTGCCTGCGTTTGGCGGGGCCAGGCTATGCCTACCCAGGGCGTATGTGTGTCCCAGCCCGAGGGGGGCGTTTGATGTTTCCCCCGGAGGGGATATGTCGGGCCTAGCAGGCTGTGCCGGAGACCAGGGGTATCTGCCGAGCAAGGAGCAGGTGCACATGGCCACGGGAGGGCCTGCCAGGCCCACAGCAGAGCCACGGAGGCCACCTGGGTCCTGCCTGTCAAGGGCCTTGACCACTAGGTCAGCGACTGACCAGCAGGTGGCCTGGGAAGCCGCCCCCAGGGGAGGGTAGAAGCATCCAGGCCGAGCGGCAGCTAGAAGGGGTGGGGCTGGGCACCAAGTTTTGAGGGGGGAACTGCTGTCCCTGCATGTCCTCACCCTGTCCCGTCCCGAAATTGGCTTTTATTGCCCAGGACAAGACCAGGCCAGAGCAGGCTGGGGCTGGCAGCTCCAAGGCGCATGGGCCTCCCCTCGCTGTGTAACAAGGAGCTGGTGCCCAGCAAGGCTCCACCTCTGGCTGGGTCCACTTGATGCGCCCTACCCACCTGGGGCAGGTACCCAGGCCCCTGGGGGGCCCCCAGGCAGGACCAGAGGCAGCAGAGGGGGCTGGCCAGCCCTGGGAGAAGCGGGCAGCTGGCGTGGGGCATGAATGGGCCTTGTTCGCTGGCCTGGCCCTGATCCTAGCGGGTCAGAGCACTTCCTGGCCGTCCAGTTGGTGGTGGGGCACCCTGCCCTGGGCGCTCACAGCGCCGCCTGGACTGGCCAGCACGGCCATGTGGGAGTGACCAGCCGCGCACTTCCACTGTACTCTGTAACAGGCTTCTAACGGGTTCCATGCGACTGGGAGCTACTCCTAAGATCGGTCACCTTCCTTCTCGTTTTAATACTTGTTCCCGTTTTATTTGAGGCGGATGGAGTGAGCTTCTGTCTGGCTGGTTCACTCCTCCATGGCTGGGATGGTCAGGACTAGGCTGAGCCAGGAGCTGGGCTCCGTCCATCCGGGTTGCCAGGGACGTGAGCCGGTACCACCTGCCGCCAGCAAGCAGGCAGGGGTGGAGGGTTGACCCTAAGACTAGCCCCAGCGTGGGTCCTGAGCACGCTGCCTGCCAGGCCACCCCGCAGTGGCAGCTCCTCGGGCTGCCACCACACAATCAGGGGGGCACTAGGCTTGGCAGTTTCCTGCGAGCCAGCAGGTCCCAGAGTGCCCAGGAGACGGGGCGCCTCTGCTACGCACCTGCCCACGGGAGCCCCGGTGCCATGAGACTGGAGTCTGGGTGGGACAGCAGTGCCCCCTTCAGGGAGGGCATCTGTGTTGCCCCCGAAGGTCACGGCCCGGGGAAGGTCGAGTGTGTCCAGCTGTCACAGGGCAGGCGGGAGTGACCGCGGGCAGGCCCTGTGCACGTGCAGGCAGCGCCCCCTTGTGGCGTCAGAGGGAATAGCAGGGCATCTGGGGCCAGTGTCCTGCTGGGGGATCCCAGGTGTCCAGGTCTACTCCGGCACCCCTTGTGGGTGCAGGGGCCTTGCCACGGGTGGAGAGGAGCAGCAGGAGCCGCACAGGCCACAGCCCTGGCCCGCCAACTTCCTCGGAAACTGGTCCTTGGAAGGCCGAGGTGGTGGCAAGGCCCCATCCCTACCCCTCTGGAGGATGAGGCTCCAGTCCCTGCGCCTGTATTACTGTGCTGCCCTTCTGGCTGAAGCAAGTGCTGGCCAACAGCCCAGCTGCAGCCCTGGGGAGGCCAGCTGGACGCCAGGTTGTAGGTGCAGCCATGTGGGGCTGGCAGAACACCCCCCTGGCGTGGGCAGGACCATAAAGTGTGCAGTCAGCAGCACAGGCTCTGGGGGACAGGCTGGGTGGACACTCCTCCCCCCAGGATCGGGACAACAGCTGGGTGGATGCTCCCCCTGCCCCACCCCACCCCACCCCACCCCCGCCAGCTCTAGGAAACAAGCTCAGTGGACGCTCCCCTCCCCCAGGGTCTGGAGAACAGGCTCTGTGGTCGCTCCCCTCCCCCAGGCTCTGGAGAACAGACCTGGTGAATGAATGCTCCCCTCCCCCAAGCCGACCCAGAGGGACAGCCCTGCCCACCGGAGGGCATACAGAGTTAGCAGACAGGTTTGGGGGTTCAGCCTTTATTGGGTGAGGAGCAAGCCCCCCACTGAGCCGGGGAGAGGCTGGTGGGAGCAGTGGGGGGTCACCCTGAGGGCAGCTGGGGCCACTGCTGCCTGGTACACAGGGAGGTTCGAGCAGGGCCAACAGCACCTGCTCCAGTGGGCACGTCGCCTGTGACCTTCTGGGGGACAGGGTGGCACTGGATGCCTGCAGGGGTCAGCCAGGGCCCAGGGCAAGGAGTGGCACACACGGGGAGGGAGGGGCGGGTGGGAAAGGGGGTGCTGAGGGGCAGGGTGGGGGGGGGTTCTGGGATGTGGCACTGCTGGGAAGGGCGGCAGACTCCAGGCACCTGCAGGGGGAGGTGGCGCTCATACCACAGGCCGTCCCCCATCCTCCCAGCCCGCCCCCCTCCCTCCTGCCCAGCACCCGCCCAGCACCTGCTCAGGAGGCATTCCTCTGACGGACGTTCTTGCCCTTGTCGTTCGCGTGGTGCCCGCTGCTCTTCCTGGACGAGGGAAGAAGCCAGCCTGAGGACATGTGCCCAGGCCAGCCCGACCCCCCCCAGCCCCCAACCCTAAGCAGGACTTACAGTGGAGCGGCACCCGCATCATCATCTGGGTACATGGAAGAGAAAAAGGGGGTGTCAGCGTGACGTGCTGCTTCCTTGTCACGGGACCACAGCACGCAGGCTCAGAGGCTGGGCCCACTCCGGGCTCACTCACCGTCCAGCACCTCGTCAGGCTTCCGCCGCTTCTCATAGATGAAGATGATGGTGACCAGGACCAGCACCTCGGCCACGATGCCCAGGAAGGGCCAGAGGGCGGCCAGGCGGCTGCGCACGCGCAGCGTCACCACCACCTCCTCCGAGCCCTGCTCGCTGGTGCCGTTGCAGGCGTACTGCCCGGGGTCCAGCTCCAGGTCCAGGTCCCTGATCTGCAGCTCCGACTTGGCGTCTGAGTGGCTGATGACGAACTTGCTCTCGGAGCCATTCACGATGACCTGGGCGGGTACGGGTACGGGGCTGAGGGCCACGTCCCCCCCACCCCACGTCCCAGAGCCCACCCCCACCCCCGCCACCTTTCCCCCTACAGTCCTCACCTGGAGCCCAGTGTCGGCCACCTTGTACCAGAGCCAGCTGGTCACGGGTGGGTAGGAGTCGGACTTACACACCAGCGTGACCGTCTCCCCCTCGTTGGCGTGCTCCGACTTCTTCACAGCCTTAATTCTGGGGGGCCCTGGAGGGACACAGGCAGAATGCAGCTTTGCACCCATGGGGAGGCCTGGCCTCCCCCGCCCCTTCCCAAGCCTGCCCAAAGGACTCACCGAACGCGTCCAACTCGGCACTGCCCGTGCCCTCGGGGAGGAAGACACAAGAGTACCGGCCAAACATGTCATCCCCGGATGCCCTGTGGAGGAGCGCGACTGCTGAGGCGCCCCCTTCAGTACCCCAGACCCGGGTGCTCCCACTCGCGCCCCCCTTCAGTACCCCACACCCGGGTGCTCCCACTCGCGCCCTCCCCACGCTCACTGGTTCTCCATCTCCAGGCCGCCCCCCCCCTGCACCTCCCACACTCACTCGTACTGCGTGTGCAGCCCCGACTCCTGGTCCTCGTGGAGAACCTTGTCCCCCCGGAGCCAGCGGTGGCCGGTCACCTGTCCTGCACTGTCACTCAGGGTACAGGACAGCAGCACTTTGGAGTCCGATCTTGTTACTTCCGTGGTCACGGTGCCCTCTGGAAGCCACAGAGAGAGAGAGAGGTCAGCCAGGGTCCTCCGCCACGTGCCCCACCCTGCTGGACGGGCACCTGCCTGGGTGCTGCCCCATGGCCCCCCGAACCAACTGGAACTCTGGTCCAGGAGACATCCCGGCAGGACACCCTGGCCCCTGGCCCCAAGAAGACACCCCCTGCCCAGCCCAGCCCCTCTCCCAGGCTGTAACAACAGCCAGCGAACCTCATGTCCATTAGGCTCTGAGACCAGAAAAACCACTGGGAGCCAAGGCTGACCAGCCCACCTGGAGGCTTCGGACACCCACGAGGCAGCAGACCCCAGCCCACCGACAAGGACGGAGCACAAAGGACGGAGGACACAGGTGAGGGTCGCGGGGCGTGACCAAGGATCCGCCTGCTGGAGGGCGGGCTGAGCCTGCTTCCAGCCCAGCTGTCCCTGTCAGAGCGGGAAGGACCTGGACTGGATGGGGAAAAGGCTGGGTTCTACGGGCAGGAGCCGGTGGCACAGAGGGACGCTGGGGAAAAGAGTGCCAGCCACTCACGTTCCAGGACCACCAGGCTCGCCTGGGCACGGACCCACTTGACCCGGGGCGGCCGCGTGAGGTGGTTGCGGTCGGGGTCGTTGCTGGCCCGGCACTCATAGGTGCCAGCATCCTGGGCGCGGAGCCGAGCGATGGACATGGTGCTGGCCGCACGCTCGCGGTAGGCGGTGTGGATGTGGACACGGTCCTGCCAGGCGCCGTCCCACAGCTGGGAGCTCGTGTCACCGGGACCGTCCCCCTCAAACCACCACTGGATCTCGGGCAGCGGGCTGCCCACAGCCTCGCAGTGCAGCTCCACGCTGCCCCCCACCCGCCCCTCCTGGGACAGCGGGCACCTCACAAAGCCAGCTACAGGGAGAGGCGGGAGAGAGCCTAGTGAGTGGGCAGGACCGCCAGCGAGTGCCCCCTACCCTAGCAGGGACTGACCCCTAGGTGGCCGGGAACCTCTCCTAATTTTTTTTTTCCCCCTAAGGTTTTATTTATTTGAAAGTTAAGAGCTGGTCCGACTGCTGGTTCATCCCCCAGGTGTCTGCCAGGCCAAAGCCAGCAGGCTTCACCTGTTCACACTCTCCAGGGCACAGGGTCCCTAAGATTATGGGACCAGGTGGGCTCTGCTCCCTAAAACACCTTCTGGGGACAGGACTCGGGACCACGGAACAAGGTGCAAGCAGCTTGCACAGGGCCCACACCTGCCTTCCCCAAGGGCACAGCCGGCAGGCCTGGGCAAAGGTAAGGCCGGAAGTGAGCGCAGAGGAGGTCCGGTGGGCCCCTGTGTCATGGCTGTGGCCTCATGTGTGACCAGCACGCCTCAGCGCAGGGCAGGGGGGGGGGGAGCCACGCCATCCGGGCCAGACAGGAGGCATCTGTGAGGTGGACGTGTGGTCTTTGGGGGTCCCTAACATCCAGTGCCTGGAGGAGCAGCGGTTGGGGGGGTCTGACCCTCGGCCGCAGCTCAGCGTGGGCCGTCACCTGCATCTATAAACAGCTGCCTCTTGGCCCGGGTGCCAGCCAAGGCGGGCAGGGGGCCAGCGGGCAGGGACTCGGTAAACAGGCCCTGCCTAGGGCGGGGCCGCCTGGACCGCTCCCTGCCCCAGCCAGCCCAGCCGGCCCTCCTGCAGAGGGGGTCCCCTCTGGGTCCTGACCCCTGACACAGGGAGGGGACGGGCCGAGGCCACCCAGTGTCCCCAGGAGGCAGACCACTGGGGCGGCCCCCGGCCCCGGCCCGGCCTTACAGGGAACAGGAAGTCGGGCAGGTGGTGCGGCCGAGGACGGCCCCGTTACCCGGCGCACGTCGCACCCGCACCCCGGCGCGCAGGGGGGGTGGTCCCCGGGACACCGCATTTGCTCCTGGGGAACCAGGCCTGGACCCCTTCCCGGCGGCCCGGGCGACCTCACGGTGACCTTCGGGGACCAAATCCCCGCAGGAATGCTAATCCCTGGGACAGGCCCGCGGCCGCCATGTCCACCCTGGGGCCTCGGAATCGGCCGCAGCCCGGAGCACGGAAGGCATGGTCCCCGATCCACCCGGGTCACCGTGCACACGAGGCCGCCCCGTGCACCCGAGGCCGCCCCGTCCACCCGAGCCCGGGGCCATCCATGCACCCGAGACGGCCGTGTCCACCCCGGCCCCGGGGCCATCCGTCTACCCCGGCCCCGGGAGGCTCCCGGCCCGGCTCCCACCTGCCGCCGAGGCGCTTTCGACGCGCAGCAGCGCCAGCCCCAGCACCGCGAGCAGCACCGCCGCCATGGCCCGTCCGCGTCCGCCGTCCGCCGCGCCCGCCGCCGCCCGCGGCCCCTATAAGCGCGGCCGGGCGCGCGCACGCTGGGCGGCGTCCAGGGGCTCTCCGCGCACGCGCGCACACGCACGTACGCGGGCGGTGGGCCACGTGACCCGGCCTCGGGGGCGGGGCCGGGAGCTCGGGGGTCCTCGGGGTCCCCGGGTTCGCGGGGCGCCCGCTTTTCTGGGGGGCGCTGGATGTGGCGTGGTCGGGGGCTGCGCCTCCAGCCCTGGGGTGCGGCTGCTGCCCAGGGGCAGGGTGTAGGGGCGCAGGGAGAGCGGAGGGGCTGTGCAGGGAGAGCTGGGGGCGCAGGGAGAGCGGAGGGGCTGTGCAGGGAGAGCTGGGGGCGCAGGGAGAGCGGAGGGGCTGTGCAGGGAGAGCTGGGGAGGCACAGGACCCAGCAGGGTGCAGGGGGAGCTGGGGGGCACAGGACCCAGCAGGGTGCAGGGGGAGCTGGGGCGCAGGGAGAGCTGGGGGCGCAGGGGGAGCTGGTGGTGAAGGGAGAGCTAGGGGCGCAGGGAGAGCTGGGGGGGGCGCAGGGGGAGCTGGGGGTGCAGGGAGAGCTGGGGGGCGCAGGGGGAGCTGGGGGGCACAGGACCCAGCAGGGTGCAGGGGGAGCTGGGGCGCAGGGGGAGCTGGGGGGGGGGGCACAGGACCCAGCAGGGTGCAGGGGGAGCTGGGGGCGCAGGGGGAGCTGGTGGTGAAGGGAGAGCTAGGGGCGCAGGGAGACCTGGGGGTGCAGGGAGAGCTGGGGGGCGCAGGGGGAGCTGGGGGGCACAGGACCCAGCAGGGTGCAGGGGGAGCTGGGGCGCAGGGGGAGCTGGGGGGGCACAGGACCCAGCAGGGTGCAGGGGGAGCTGGGGCGCAGGGGGAGCTGGGGGGGATGGAGGGCCCAGCAGGGTGCAGGGGAGCCGGGGGTACAGGGAGAGCGGGACGCAGGGGAGCTGTGGGGGTGGCGCAGGACCCAGCAGGGCACAGGGGTAGCTGGGGGCGCAGGGCCCAGTGGAACAGCCCTGACCCGGGTCCAGCGGGGCGCAGAGGCCGGCTACGTGCGGGACATGAGGGCTGGAGGCCCGGTGAACAATGGTGGGCTGGCGGAATTCCCGCCCCCTGCTGGTCCCGGACGGCCTGGAAGCCGAGGCCTTTGTTCGCAGCCGCGGGGGGGGGTTTAGTCGGAGACCCAGTTTTTTGGTCGCTCCCTGGAGAGCAAACACAGCCCGGGCCCCCAGTCAGGCGCCGGGGCCTCAGGGTCCCCCGCCAGCCCGGCTGGCTCTGTGCTGGGGGGTCCTGAGGGGTCCTGTGGGGTCTGCCCCGGGTGAGCCAGCCCCAGCATCTGCACCTTGTCCCGGCGCAGCGGAAGCACCAGGGAGAGTCGTCCACTGTGGCCCTGCTGGCCTGTCCCTCTTCTGTCGCTCAGTCCCTGGAGGCCTTTCCCAGAATGCCTGAGAACGTGTGAGTGACAGGTGCCAGAGGCATTGCCGTGGACACTGCCCAGGGAAGGCCCTGGTGACCCTGACTGCTTTCCTGCTTGGAAAGGGGTCCTGGAGGCGGGTGAGCAAGCACGATGTCAGTGTCACCCTCGGAGGTCAGAGACCCCCCCAGGCTAAGAGCCCTGGCTGGCGACAAGCTGGGCCCAGCCTCATCCCAGCCGGGGTGGCTGAGGCTTCAGGAGGACAGCCACAGGGAGCAGAAGCTGGCCTGTACCTCGTCTGCAGCCTAGAAGCTCAGACCGCCCCCCCCCGCACCCCTGAAACACAGGGACTTGGGGGGGCGCGCTGTGGGGATCTGCTGGTTTCTGAGGGGTGGCAACAGAGGTGAGAGGGCAGTGGAAAAACTTGGGAGGTGCCTGCCCCACCCGCTGGGCGAGCCAGCCGCCTTAAGCCCTGGGTGGGGCCCAGATGCCCTGGGCCAGGTCCTGGAGGCTGAGGAGGGAGCCTGGGGCCAGAGATAAGGCTGGCCTGGGCTGGCCTGGCCTGCTGGCTCCTTCTGGCCCCAGGGAGGGGGACATGGTTGAAGTTAACGCTGGTGGGTGAGGGGCAGAGGGCAGGACAGACACAGACCCCCCCCCCCCACAGGTCAGAGGAGGCTCGCCCAAGAGCAGCCTGCGCCTCCCCAGTTGCCAGTTTAGTGCTGTCTCGGGGCACAGCCCAGCTCAAAGTCGGAGGGAGTGGGCAGGAGTGGCTGTGGCCCCATGGCTGCCCGAGGGCACAGTCCCCCGGGTCCCCTCTGAGGCCAGGGCTCTCCTGTGGTCCACCTCCCTCCCAGCCCCACCCTGCCTAACTGGGCTCACTGCTGGTGTGGCCAGGAGGTTCGTGCTGGGCTGTGTGGAAAGTTATTTATTTATCTAAAGGGCAGAACAGAGCCCTTCCATTGCATGGTTCCTTCCACCAACACCCGCAGCAGGCAGCGCAGATCAAACCCCAGCCACTGTCCCGGGGGTGGAGGGGCCCTGCGCACCCACCCCAGCTCTGCCCCCTTCATTGCAGCCCCCTGGGCATTGAGCCAGCAGACACTCCCCTCCCTCCTCTAACTTTGCCTTTAAATCCGTATTTTTTTTTTAAAGACTTATTTATTTTTGTTGGAAAGTCAGATACACAGGAGGAGAGACAGAGAGGAAGATCCTCCACTCACGGATTCACTCCCCAAGTGGCCACAACGGCTGGAGCTGAGCCAATCCAAAGCCAGGAGCCTCTTCTGGAGTTCCCATGCAGGTGCAGCCAGGACTTGAACCGGTGCCCATATGGGATCCTATTGCTGGTGGAGGATTAGCCACTGAAACCATCACATGAGCCCACTAGTAAATCAACCTTTAGGAAAAACAAGTTGTGGGCCTGGCATGGTAGCCTAGTGGTTAAAATTCTCACCTTGCATGCATCAGGATCCCATATGGGCGCCGCTTTGTGTCCCGGCTGCTCCACTTCCCATCCAGCTCCCTGCCTGTGGCCTGGGAAAGCACTCGAGGACGGCCCAAAGCCTTGGGACCCTGCACCCGCGTGGGAGACCCGGAAGAGGGTCCAGGCTTCAGATCAGCTCAGCTCTGGCTATTGCGGCCGCTTGGGGAGTGAGTCAGTGGATGGGAGATCTTTCTGTATCTATGACTTTCCAATCAAAATAAATAAATCTAAAAAAACCAAAACAAAACGCATGTTTGTGGGGGAAAAAAAAAAAAAACAATCTCTGCATTCAAAAAAGAGTTGCAATCTCTTGGCCTTTCCCATAGTCGCATTTTTCTGCTGCTCTGGGACTTAAGAATGGAATTCAATAGGATTATCATTTGGTAATTGCCCTCGTGTAAAGATGTTAGCCAGGGACCTGGAAAGCGAGGCCAGCATGGTTCCCACCCAGAGCCTGCCGCGCCCACTGCAGCGGGAGGGGGAGAAACACGTGAGGTCCCTGAGCTGGGAGCAACAAGGGGCGGCTCTGGGGGGCCCACAAGGGGCGATACTCAGCGATGGAAATCAGGGCAGAGTACGGAACTCCACACGTGTACATGGACATATCTGTGGGCAGGGCACACCAGCACACGGGCACACCCGCACACGGGGACACACCTGTATGCACACACACCTGTATACGGAGATACTTCTGCACACCTATATATGGGGAGACTCCTGCACAGACACACCCGCACATGGGACACACCCGCACACGGGGACACACCCGCACACGGGGACACACATGTACTCTCACGGAATCCCTTAGCCTCATCCCCTGGAGAGCACGACTGTGCAGGGTGTTCTCTGTGTCAACAGCGGCTCCGCTAATGGCAATGCCAACACCTTCCCCCAGCACTCACTGTACCCTTCCAGCCCCCGTGCCCTCGGGCACACAGTGTGTTAGGACTGTGGGCTTTATCAGCCCGGCCCAGGTGTGCTCAGCTCCCTGTCCGTGGTGGGGAGGAGCCGCAGCTAGGATGGCACCGAGGGCTGTTATCGTTACCCACTGCTCCCCGGCTGGACCCAGCCCGGCACAGTCTGCAGCCAGGCTCTCTCAGCTCCCGACGGACCCTGGAGCTGGAAGATGGGTGCCAAGCCATCAACAGGATCCTGCCCCGGCACAGCCTGCACCCAGGAACACCCTCCTCCTCCCTCCTTCTCACCGCAGGGCCCCCCCGCCCCTGCATGTCCCTCCAGGCCACAAACCTGGGCACCCTTCCCTCCCGCTTGTGCTGCCCACCTCCAGCAGTGCCAGGTGCTGGCTTGGAGCCAGTTGGGAATGGCATCTCCCCGGAGAACTACCCTGCTCTGTCTTCCCCAGGCAGGACACAGATGCTGCCCCTGTGGGGTCTACGGTGGCAGGGACCGGGTGCCCACCTGGCCACCCCTCACGGTGTACGCGGGCATGCCCCCCACCCCACCATGCCTCGCTGGGCCTTCTGGATCTGGCGCCTCAGTTCTCTGCCCAGCGGACAGGGCCCCTCCTTGAGACTCACAGGCACCCTAGAAAGCCCCACGGCCCACGGGCAGCCAGCAGGCGGAGCCGCGGGCCCCACCCACAGCAGGCTAGGCTCCAGGGGTGAGACTACCAAGGGCCCACCTGTGTTTTTCCAGCAGCTGGCGGGAACAGCTTTGCTCAGGCTGCAGGAGACCCTGTGGATACCCACAGGGAGCTGCCTCTGGGGATCCCTGGCCATTCGGGCCTCAATGTTGCCCATAGGGAGGAATGGGCATCCCATGGCCTCCTTCTTAGGTTGGGAGCCTGGACCCAAGCCCCCTCAGCCTCAGCGGGGTTCCCTAGGTACTACTGCCCAGGGGCCTCCATCTGCCCTGCCCCACATCTCAGCAGCCTGAGGTGAAGCCGCCACTTGGGAGGCACGGGGATTTTCCGCCCAGCTCCCTGCTCCGGTCCTGGGGTCGGGGAGTAAGGGCTCCAATACAAGGAGACCCAGAAAGTGCCTGTGTTGGCCTGGTCCAGCCCCTGACTGAAGACAGGCTTCCTTGTGGGCTTTGTCTGGCCCTGCAGAGAGAGGCCCCGACTGGAGACACGCTCCTGTGACCTTCGAGCCACAGCAGCTCCCTCCCTTCAGCCACTGGCCATCTGCACCTTGGCGGGGGGGTCCCTGTACCTGCCTGACCAGTGGCCCCCACCTCCTCCCTGGACACTGCCCTGAAGCCCCCTCCTCACTGCCGCCTTGCCCTAGGTGAACACACAGCCTGTGTTAACAGACCTGCCCACAGGGCGATGCCAGAAGTACCAGGCGAGGGGGGACCCCGCACCCCTCCTCCCCTCAAGCCCCCAGGAGGAGGCACAACTTGCCAGAGGGGCTGGTAGGGGGGCACTGTGGACGCATTGCTGTCACTGCCAGCTTTGCTGTTGCCTCAGTTCTGCTGGTAGGTGTCAAGCAGGGCCAGCCATGTCTGCCTCCCAGCCCTGGGCCGGTGCCCCCACCCTGCTGCACCCACAGCCAGTGCCAGCTGGAGACAACAGACCTCCCTAAGCAAGGAAACTGTGATGAGGTCTCTGCTCAGGCCTGCCCTCACCCCTGCTGTTGCTTATCTGAAACGCAAAGTAAAAGATCTGACAGTACCCCCTGGTCCATCCTATCAATCGGGAGCTGGAATCCTAAATTCTACCCAGGAGGTGGTGGTGGTAGTGGGGGGTCTCCAGCACAGGGGCAACCCTGCCACTCCCCAAGTCTGTGGCAGGAGTCCCTGCTGTGATGGCCTCCCATCACAACTCCTTCCCACAACTCCTTCTGGTTAATACATTACAGAAGGCCAACCCCCTAACCCCAAAGCTATCTCCTCAGTTGAATTAACATACAAAGCCGACCCTAGGTAGTGATTGACAGAAGCGCCCAGGTCCTGGCCTTTGTCAACAAGAGTTTTGTCACCTTGGCCTCCTGGGACATCAAAGTCTGTAGGTTCTTAGACAAGCAAGCAAGCATCCTAAAAGCATGCTCTGTCCATCAGTTGTGACATCTGGGCCACCAGCAGGCAGCTGGACTCACTGTGCCCCGATACCACCCCTGGTGTGTCCTCACACAAACGCATCTGACCCCCAGATCACCAAGACGGCCATGTACCATACAAACTAGGGACCCTCCGGCCGGGCAGGACGGAAAGCTGCCCTGGCTGCCCACTCCCCTGCCTGGCCTGTGGCTCACTCCCAGGACAGGCTCTCTCCAGCTTCTCAGAAAGCAGTTTTATTAGATTCAAAACAAACCCAAGCGGAGAGGGGAAGTGGCTGTTGACCACCACGAGGGGCGTGGGAGGTGGCTGCCGACCGCCCCGGCAAGGAGTGCTGTGGACCTGCCCGGCCCACGTGTGCGCTTCCCGCGGCTCCTGCAGCCCGGGTGAGGTGGCTGCTGCCTGGCCCTGGCCCCTGGCCCCCAGTCCCTGCGACTGGAAGGAGCATGGCCATTCTTAGACACAGGGGAGCTTGCAGAAGGAAAACGCAGGACGAAGCCCCCCCAATCCCCCCCGAGAGTGGGACCACATGAGACCTTGCGAGGTAGGCTGTGGCCCGCGGCCCACGCGGCGGCCCAGTGAGGTAAAGCTGTTTATTCCGGTGGGTGGGCGCACGGAGCCGCCTCAGGCCTCCTCGGGGCCCGAGTCCTCCTCCTCGTCCCCAAAGCAGCTGTCGGCCTCCCCCTCCCCCTCGCCGTCCTCGTAGTAGTCATCGTAGAAGAGGTCTGAGCCCTCCTCGGGCACCGGCGCCTTGGTTTTCACACAGTACTCGGCCAGTGTCGTGGGCACCTTGACGCCGTCGCGCTCTGCGTCCACCTTGGTCCCCAGCACCTGCTTCCTAGGGGGACAGGCAGGTGAGGGCACCCCTGAGGTCCTGCAGGCCATCCCTGCTGCCAGGCCCGGCCTGAGCCCTTAGCCAGGATGAGGTACACGGAAAAAGGGTTTTGGGGGGCGGATGGATGGAGCTGACCCTAGCCTCTGGGGCATCTGTGGGTGTTTCTTGGTGGTGTGTGGGGTAGGGCAGCGGCCACCAGAGCAAGGATGGGCTGCCTGGGATCCAGCAGGCAGCACGGCCCCCCACTCGGGAGATGGCAAGCCTGCCGGCGGGGAAGGTGATGGTGTACAGTGATCTAAAGCATCAGCAGTGGTGGATGCACCAGGCCGGGCTCCAGGGGTGTTCTCTGCACCCAGGAGCCCCCCAGCTGTGGGATCGGGTCCCCTGTGTGCTCCAGTGGGGCCTGGCCTACTCCAATTCATTTCCAAGCCTTGGAGCTTAGGCTGGTCGCCGGGCAGCTGGGTAGTGACAGCAAAGGACCCAGGGCAGCTTCCAGAACATGGTGGGGGGCAAGAGTGGCCAGGCGGCTCTGCTGACCACGGGACATCAGTGGGCGGCAGGATGCTGTTTCCCATGAGCCACGTCACATCACCTGAGGCTTGGTCCCGGAAATGGAACAAGAATGACTGACATGCTGAACACAGCGTCCACAGGGCCCAGCACCCAGCACCAAGGCCCCGCCTGGGGCAAGTGGAGGGACCAGGGCACCCCTGCTCCAGCATGACTAACACGGTGGACACTCAGGTGCCCACAACCTCCCTGCCTGTCTGTGGGCACAGGTGCCCACCCACACCGCTATGTAGTATACACACACACATACTATATACACACAGCACACACACCACATAAACATGTGCACACACGCAACCCTACACGGCACACGCACGCACACACACCACCACACGTGGGGCACACGCCATGCCCCGCCTGGCTCTGCAGGTCACAGAGGTTGGGCCCAGCCTCCCGCCTCCTACCGGATGATATCCGTGTATTCCCGGTCCTTCCCTTTGCTCTCTTTCCACTTCCTGTACATCACGGAGGCGTCCACGTTGGCCGGCGAGAAGGTGTTGGGCTCGTTCAGGAGCGAGATCACACTCAGGAGGATGGTCCTGGGGGCAGAGGCGCGTGGTCAGACCCAGGCCTACCAGGGCTAGGGGCCGACGCAGGATGGGGGGTGGGGGTGCGGGGTGTTGTGCCCTGTCCCTCTCCCTGCGTCCCCCCCCACCCCAGGATGGCCAGCAGCCCTCTTACCTGACATTCTGTGTGGGGTTCCACCGCTCCGACGGCAGCTCCCCGCTCTGGGGGTCGTCAACCGGGGGGTGCAGGATGGAGATACACACGTCCCCTGTCTGTGTGAGAAGGGATGGCCAGTGGTCAGCGCTGCCCGCAGGTGGGGCTGGGATGGGCAGTGGTCAGCGCTGCCCACAGGTGGACTGGTGGGTCTCTACACCACAGGGTCTCACCTCATAGATGTTGGGGTGCCACATCTTGGTCAGGAACCGGAAAGCTGGTGGGGAATACGGGTAGTCGAGGGGGAACTTGAGGCGAGCCTGTGGGGACGGGGTCTTGTCTCACACAGGGTACTCCAGCCCAGTAAGAGGGACCAAGGCCAGCAACGCACTGTCCGGCTGATGCAGATCCCTGTGGGCCGGGCAGCATCTGCCCTCCCCAGCTCCCACGATGACCTGTAGCAGGCGATGACCCAGCCCTTCCCCTGGGCACAGCCCCTCTCCTGGGCACCTGGCCTGGCTTCTGGAGTGGACACGGCTGCCTGGCCTGGTCTTGGGGTAGGGGTGCACACGACACGCCTGCCTGGCCTCGGGGTGGACACAGCTCCCCTGCCTGGCCTCGGGGTGGACATGGCCCCCCTGCCTGACCTCAGGGTGGACACGGCCCCCCTGCCTGGCCTCGGGGTGGACACAGCTCCCCTGCCTGACCTCAGGGTGGACACGACACTCCGGCCTGGCCTTGGGGTGGACACGACACTCCGGCCTGGCCTTGGGGTGGACACAGCTCCCCTGCCTGGCCTCGGGGTGGACACGACACTCCAGCCTGGCCTTGGGGAGGACACGGCTCCCAGACTGTGAACCCGCGGGGTGGACACGGATGCCCCCCTGGCCTCGGGGTGGACACGGATGCCCCCCTGGCCTCAGGGTGGACACGGCTCCCCAGCTGTGAACCCTCGGGGTGGACACGGATGCCCCCCTGGCCTCGGGGTGGACACGGCTGCCAGGGGCCGCCGCCCAGGGCCGCGTCGGCCGGAGCGGGGCCCACCTTGAAGTAGCCGCCTTCGTAGTAGGTGTTGGGCGGCCCGAAGATGGCCACCTCCCAGTTGTACAGGTCGCCCTCGTCCACCAGCGTCACGCGGAAGCCCTCGACCGGCTCCTCCTGCAGCCCCTTGAGCTCCAGCAGCAGCGCCTTCTGCGAGCTGGGCACCAGCGGCCGGGCCATGGCGGCGGCGGCGGCAGACGGGCCCGGGGCCGGGGCGAGCTCACGGGACGGGCCGGGCCGCGCGCCGTCGGCGGAGGAGCCGCCGGGACCGGGGCTGGGACCCGGACCGGGGCCGCCGCCGGCCTCCTGCTCTGCGCCGCCGCCGCCGCCGCCGCCCGCGCTCTCCGAGCGCTCCACTCGCCCGCCGCCCGGCGCTGCCTCACCCGGCCCTGCTGCGCCTGCGCGCCCGCCCGCGGGGCACGCCGGGAAGCCGAGTCCGCGCCGCGGGGGCAGGGCGCGCGCAGGCGCAGGGCCGCGCGCAGGCGCAGTGGGCGCGCGCCGCCGCCTGCCGCTTCCGACCTGGGGCCGCCGCCGTGGCCGCCGTGTCCGCCGTGTCCGCCGTGTCCGCGCTCTCGGGCTTCGGGGCGCTGTGCGCGGACGGCGGATGTGGCTCCTCCCGCCCCGCCGCCGTTTTTTTGTGACGTCCCCGCCGGGTGGGGCGGGCGGGGTCCGGCAGGTGCAAAGGGGTCACACCTGGAGGGCGGCCGGAGGGACAGAGCTGCCCTGTCCTCCCGTGGGCACCGGGACCGGGGCTGGTCTGTCCCCCCGTGGGCACCGGGACCGGGGCTGGTCTGTCCCCCCGTGGGCAGCTGGACCGGGGCTGGTCTGTCCTCCCGTGGGCAGCTGGACCGGGGCTGGTCTGTCCCCCCGTGGGCAGCTGGACCGGGGCTGGTCTGTCCCCCCGTGGACAGCTGGACCGGGGCTGGTCTGTCCTCCCGTGGGCACCGGGACTGGGGCTGGTCTGTCCCCCCGTGGGCACCGGGACCGGGGCTGGTCTGTCCCCCCGTGGGCACCGGGACTGGGGCTGGTCTGTCCCCCCGTGGGCAGCTGGACCGGGGCTGGTCTGTCCTCCCGTGGGCAGCTGGACCGGGGCTGGTCTGTCCCCCCGTGGGCAGCTGGACCGGGGCTGGTCTGTCCCCCCGTGGACAGCTGGACCGGGGCTGGTCTGTCCTCCCGTGGGCACCGGGACTGGGGCTGGTCTGTCCCCCCGTGGGCACCGGGACCGGGGCTGGTCTGTCCCCCCGTGGGCACCGGGACTGGGGCTGGTCTGTCCCCCCGTGGGCACCGGGAAGACCTGGACCGGGGCTGGTCTGTCCCCCCGTGGGCACCGGGACCGGGGCTGGTCTGTCCTCCCGTGGGCACCGGGACCGGGGCTGGTCTGTCCCCCCGTGGGCAGCTGGACCGGGGCTGGTCTGTCCCCCCGTGGACAGCTGGACCGGGGCTGGTCTGTCCTCCCGTGGGCACCGGGACCGGGGCTGGTCTGTCCTTCCTCTGGGCACTGGGACCGGGGCTGGTCTGTCCCCCCGTGGGCAGCTGGACCAGGATAGCTGACCCTGCCCTCTCTTGTGAGCAGATAAGTGCCATGTTTCCTGCAGGGGGAAGCTGACCCAGTCAGGCCAGGCTTTAGGGCTTCGAGGTCCCCAGTGTAAGAGATTGGGGTGAACTGCAGCATGTTCCATTCTGCTTGTCTCCAGAGGAGGACTGGGCAAGGCTGGCCATCCTTGTCCGGGGATCAGGGTGTGCTGGGTGCCCAGTCCCAGCGTGAGGAGCGGTCCGCAGGCACCCAAGAGCCAGTGTCCCCCACGGGCCACACCACTCCCCAATACCCGAGGCTAGCAGAGCTCAGCCCGAGTGCCTTGGCCTCCTGGAGGGCACTGGGGACGGGCCCAGGATTCCACCTGCTTCCCGTCGGTCCCGTGGTGCCCTGATGCGCTGCCCGTGGGGGACACCGGACGGGGATCCTGGCTACAGCCTGGCCTGGCATGCGTCCGGGTGGTGGACCAGCAGGTGGAAGATCTGCCTCCCTGCCTTCTCGTGTGAATCACCGGAACACAGCTGAACAAGCAGCAAGACAAGTTGCCGCCCAACTTAGCTAGGAAGTGGGCTCCGCTCACTGGGCCTGGGGCCTGGGGCGCGCTGCCAGCATGGCTGCTGTTTCTCCTTGGGTTGTAAAGTATAGAAGGCGCAGCCCTCCCAACCCTAAGGCTTTCTCCTCTTTCCCTTTGTTTAGCTTGCATATCCTGGCCTTCCTCACCCTGGTTTTTGGGATAAGGAAGTCTGGATATTTGGGCCTGGCTTGGTAGCCTAGTGGCTGAAGTCCTCACCTTGCATGTGCCACCATCCCATATGGGTGCCAGTTCATGTCCCGGCTGCTCCACTTCCCATCCAGCTCCCTGCTTGTGGCCTGGGAAAGCAGTGGAGGACGGCCCAAAGCCTTGAGACCCTGCACCCGCGTGGGGGGGTTGGAAGAGGCTCCAGGCTCCAGGCTCCAGGCTTCGGATAGGCTCAGCTCTGGCTGTTGCAGTCACTTGTGGAGTGAATCAGCAGATGGAAGATCTTCCTCTCTGTATCTATGACTTTCCAATAAAATAAATAAATCTTTTTGAAAAAGAGTCTATGTTCTTAAACAGCGTCATCCTAAAAGCAGGAATGATGGCCGCGGTGTGATTTAATAAAATCATTTTGGGCTCAGTACAGTAGCCTAGCAGCTAAAGTCCTTGCCTTGCACACGCTGGGATCCCATATGGGCACCGGTTCTAATCCCAGCAGCCCCGCTTCCCATCCAGCTCCCTGCTTGTGACCTGGGAAAGCACTCAAGGACGGCCCAAAGCCTTGGGACCCTGCACCCATGTGGGAGACCTGGAGGAAGTTCCTGGCTCCTGGCTCCGGATTGGCGCAGCACAGGCATCGCGGTCATTGGGGAGTGAATCATTGAATGGCAGATCTTCCTCTCTGTCTCTCCTCCTCTCTGTATATCTTAAATCTTAAACAAAAAAAAACCTTCTGAGCAGGGCTTTGGGGTGAAGCCCTGGCAGCCACAGCCCAGCGTGGGCCTTTCTGGGGTGGCCAGGCAGGGGCACACACAGCTCAGCCTCACACCATGTTTTATTACCACGAGGCAGGACCCGCTGGAGCTAGCAAGGTCTGCACTTCCTGGGAGAGTTGGGGTACGGCTCCAGGTCTTGACCTGGGGCAGGGAGGTCCTGTGGAACCCCCCCCACGCAGGGCCGTGGAGTCTCTGAGTGAGGCACGGCGGGGTTCAGCTCACGGGCTTGACCTTGGCAATGAAGAGGGCGGCCGCCTTCTCCAGGAACTCCTCCCGGGTCATCGGGGAGCTGGGCCGCCTCCCTGCGGCAGCCCGGTCCATGGCCAGGGCCAGGCTGTCAGGCCCTAGGCGCGAGCCGGCCTCCAGGTAGTGGGCAGGCGTGGTGGCTCCATCGCCGGTGCCCAGGGCTCCCTCCAGGGTGTCCAGCACCGCCTGGCCCACGCGGCGATCTGCCACGGCCAGGGCTGGGTCCTCCAGCAGGTGGAAGAGGGCGCCGGCCTGCGCCACGAACTCGAGCAGCACAAAGCAGGTGAGCATGCCGGCCCGGAAGACGCCCAGTGGCACGGCCTCATGGTCCCGGCACTGGATCTTGCGCAGCAGCGGAGCCACCACGGCCTCTGGCGCCGCACCGTCCCTGCAGATGCGTCGCAGCAGTTCGCTGTAGGTGCGCCCGTCCAGCCCCGGCCTCTTCCTGCGCCCGCTGGCGCTCAGGCACTCATAGGCCACGTTCACGTTGTTGTTGAAGGCCGTCCTGCGGGCACACAAGCGCTGGACCAGCCGGGCAGGGCCCTGTGCCCGTCAACCCCGTGTGGCCTGTGACTTTTGCTCAGACCTCCCAACCCATTAGTGTCCCAATCCACATCCCCTCTCCCGGCCAGCCTTAAGAAGAGGGCGCTTACCTGTTGGGCACAGAACTCCTGCCCACACATAGCAGGCTCCATGACTGCTCACCCACCAGCAGGGGTCCGGGGCACCCAGCTGGCACAGGCCCTCAGGCCCCCACTGTCCGTCAGGGCCAAGCTAGGGCTGTGAGGGCCTGGGTGGGTGTGAGGGCATGGCAGGGGACCCTGGGGTTGGGGATGGCTGATCCCAGGTGCAGGCCTGAAGCAGGGGGGCTGAGCTTCCCATGGCGGGGTGGTCTACCAGGCAGAGGGGGCTGAGCTTCCAGGGGCAGGGTGGTCTGGCACCTGCCCCTCTGGGAACCCTGTTCCTCACCTGGGGAACCAGACCCCACCCCCTGTGTCTGAGTCCCTTCTGAGGTCAAAACAGACTCCACTGTGCTCAGTGCTCAGTGCTGGGGCTCTGGGCAGGCAGCTGCGTGTGACGTGGTGGGGGCTCAGCAAGACGGGGGCGGGGGGGGTACATTGCTCTAAGCTTCTGGGGCGAGCCTGGTACGGTAGCCTAGAGGCTAAATCCTCGCATTGCATGCCAGGGATCCCATAGGGGCACCAGTTCATGTCCCAGCTGCTCTACTTCCCATCTAGCTCCCTCTTGTGGCCCGGGAAAGCAGTGGAGGACGGCCCAGAGCCTTGGGACCCTGCACCCGCGTGGGAGACCTGGAAGAAGCTCCTGGCTCCTGATCGGCTTCCCATAGACTCGACTCTGGCCATTGCAGCCACTTGGGGAGTGAACCAGCAGATGGAAGATCTCTCTGTTTCTCCTTCTCTCTGTATGTCTGCTTTTCCAATACAAATATAGGGTGTTCTATTTCCTGTCCAGCTCCTGCTCACAGCCTGGGAAAGCAGTGGACGGCCTTGCTGGGCTGCTGCCCCACTGTGGGAGACCCTGCCTTTAGCTGGTCCAGCCCCAGATGACCATCACCTCCCACTCCGTGGCTGTGGCTGCCCACAGAGAGAAGGTTGGTGCAGGTACAGACCTGAGCTGTGTCCCCTTGGGGGGTCCTGACTCGGGGCCCTGCCCCATGATGGCCCCGAGTGACCCAAGGGCCAGCGAATGCCAACATCGAGCTCTCGGCTTCTGCCTGTCACAGGGGCTCCCAGGGAGGGAGGTGCTGCTTAGAGCTCCTCGGAGGCCAAGACGGTGACCCAGAGCTACTGTCCTCAGAAGGCCGAGGACCACCGGGACCACTGGGACCACTGGGACCACTGGGAGGGCCTTGGTCTCTGGTCCCTCCAGTCCTGCATCCCCCCGTGGGCGGGCCCTCAGGTGGGGTCCTGGGACCTGATGTTCCCTTACCCTTCCTCTGTGCATGACTCCCTCGGCGTCCTGTCCCCCTGGCCACTCACTCGGGGAGCACAGGGACCCCGCCTCCTCCCTCGGCGTCCTGCCCTCAGCGCGGGTAAGCCCGCGGACCACAAGCCCCAGCATGCCTCGCGCGGCCGCGCGCCTCCCTCCCCGGAGAGTCCTCCCCGGGAGTCGCGCGGCGCACGCCGGGAGTTGTAGTCGTCCCGCCCGGTCGGCCCCGCCGCCCACCTCTGCGAGTGGTGAGCCAGGCGGAGGTGCCAGAGCGCGCGGCCCAGGCGCTGCTGCTGCAGCAGGAGCTGGCCCGGGGGCTCCCCGGCGCCGCCATCCGCGGGCGAGCGCAGGCCCATGTGCTCGAAATAGTGCGCCAGGAAGGCGATGGGCTCCTCGGGCCGCGCCTCCAGCACCTTCAGCAGCGCCGCGCGCAGCATCTCCGTCACGCCAACCTGCCGTAGAAAGTCCTCCTCGCTCTCGGCAGACGCCGCCGCCCGGGACACCGACGGTCGGCCGCTGTCCATGAAACCGGCCGTCGGTGCCATCGCCGGCCGCCGCTTCTCCACTGCCGCCATAGTCGCTGAGGGCAGCGGGACCGGAAGCGCCGTCATGTGCCACAGGGCGCTGAAGTCCGTAGCGGCCATCTTGGTTGAGGGCAGAAGACTCATCCTTCCCTAGGCTTTGGAGGGGGCGCTCGCTCTTCGCTTCTTTTATGTTCTCCGGTTTTACCAGACTCAAAAATGGCTACCTGGGAAGGCCTTCTTTTCTGGCATGAAACCGGCTCGCTTGCCATCTTGATGAAGGGCGCGTGGTCTCCTAGCAACCTGTGTCCCTGGTCCCCCCTCTCCCCGGAAGCCCCTGGATCCCACATCCCCGACTCCGGGACTCCTAGACCCGCTTCGTGCCCATCTGCGCCCAGTCGCGCCTCCCATTAGGCCTCTTTGAGGGGTTCTCCCTGAGGGGACGCCCTCCTCAGCCTGTCTCTTCCCCATCCCGTGGGTGCTGATGATGCCTTCGGGACCCCTGTGCCCCTGGCGCCCCCAGGCCCCGCCATGGCCCCTCTGCGCACCCCCCAGACCCGCAGCAGACAACAGCAGGAGACCGATGGCCCTTTATTGTCCCCTCAGCACAGGGTTCGGTGGCGGCAGCGTCTCCGCAGGTGGCAGGCGATGGCGGCCAGGAGCAGCAGGCCGAGCACCAGGCCGTTGGTCCACAGGGCCAGGGGCGGCTGCGCGACCCCAGGGCCGGAGGCTGCAGGGTGGGAGAAGGAGTCGGGGTCAGGGTCCCAGGAGTGCGTCCCAAGACCCCTGGACAGGCCCTGGAACTGGACTGTCCGCTCCAGCAGCCCTCACAACCCCTGTCCCCCCTCCCTGGGACTCACAGTCATCCTGTCCAGGGACGTACAGGCGGGCCAGCTGGCCTCCAGGGTCCACTTGGCACTGGAACCAGCCGGCGGGGCGGTCCCTGGTCAGGGGTGCCCTCAGCCAGGCCTGGGAGCCTGCCTCCCTCCGCTCATAGGCTGCCAGGCCCCCTGGAGCCAGGGTCCAGTACACGGTCCAGCCCTGACCGCAGGATGCCTCACACAGCAGTTCTAAGCTGGCCTGCCACTCAGCCTGTGAGGGTGGTGCCTGGCGGATCTTGGGGCGGCAAGTCCCAGAAGAGTGATGCATTGGGGTAGATTTGGGGTTGGGGGGCTCTGGGGAGATAGGGTCAGGGAGTTTTGCAGAGGTGGGATCAAGGGGCTTTGGAGAGGTGGGGTCAGGGGGCTTTGGAGAGGTGGGGTCAAGGGGCCTTGGAGAGGTGGGGTCAGGGGGCTTCGGAGAGGTGGGGTCAGGGGGCTTTGGAGAGGTGGAGTCAGGGGGCTTCGGAGAGGTGGGGTCAGGGGGCTTTGGAGAGGTGGAGTCAGGGGGCTTTGGAGAGGTGGGGTTGGGGGGCTTCAGAGAAGTCTGGTCCGGGGTCTTTGTGGAGGTCAGGTCCTGCAAGACTGGAAACAGAGCGGTCATTTTTTTTCTGCCAGCTGCCCCAGGTCAGCGTCCCCTGCCTCATTTCACCTCATTCGAACTGCAGGCCTCCTAGTTGATCACTTGGCCAGCGGTTGGCACCACAGCAGGGGTGGTGATGGTGACAAGTTGGGTTCTGAGGTTCCAGGCTGTCCCCATTGTGAGCTGCTTCCATATCTCCTCCCTGTCCAGGGCCAGAGCTGCCCACTAGCTCCTGGCCTGGCCTGAGAACCCCAATGGGATGTCTGCACGATGGCCTATGCTGTGGTGAGGGATGTGGCTCAGGGTCTCCCCGTAAGGACCACAGGCCTGACCCTGGCCCACTTTCAGAGGACCCCGACGAAATGTTGACATGGGCCCCGAAAGCTGGCGACACCGCGGGAGGGGATCTGGAAGCCAGGGGTGGGTGCATGGGGCCCTGGTCTGACGGGGCAGAGGGGAGAGCGAGGGAAAAGGGGTGCGGGTGTGCAATGCGGGGGGGTGTGCAAAGGGGTGCGCGTGTGCAATGCGTTTGTGGATGTGCAAAGCAGGTGTGGGTGTGTAAAGGGTGTGGGTGTGCCATGGGGGTGCTGCTGGAGCCCACCAGGCTCAGCCGGGAGGGGTGTGGCCGGTGGGTGGGCAGAAGCTTGACCAGCAGGGTCCAGGCTAAGAGCATGGTTGGCAGAAGAGGCTAAGAGCAGCTTGGCTATGGGGCGGGGTCAGCGGATGGGGCGTGAGCACCCAAGGACTGGGGGGATCGATCGGGAAGTGGCTGTGGGGTGAGGGACCCCCTGAACCCGGGTGAGGAGCCAGGTGATGCGGGGGCGGTGAGGCAGCTGCGGGGTGAGGGACCCGATGATGGGGGCTCAGGTGAGGCTGCAGGATGAGGGACCTGGTGAGCCCAGATCAGGGACCAGGTGATCCCAGGGTGCAAGTGAAGGACCCCGTGTTGTGCATGGCCCCACGCAATGGCCGCAGGCTTACCCGGGATGTCGCGGCTGCGGCTCAGCTCCAGGCCCGGCAGCGTCATGGTGGCCAAGCAGCGCAGGGCGGGCGGGGCAGGGGTCCCGGGCGGGGCAGGGGTCCCCAGCGGGGGCAGCAGCCAGCGCTCGGTCACGTGAAACAGTAGATCCTGCTCGTCCACGTCCCGGTCCAGGACCTCGGCCCCCTCCAGCTCCTGGTCTCCCAGCAGCAGCGAGAAAGACAGCACGTCGGGGCCCGGGTGTGTGATGTTATGGGCCGTGCAGGCCACCTGCCGATCCAGCTCCGGCACGAAGGTTGTGGGGTGGACGGTCAGCTGGTCCGGGAAGGCTGTGGATGGAGCGGGGCGTCTGGGTCAGGCCAGCGCAGGATGGAGGGGGCTGGTGAGGGTTCCCGGGTCGGGCTTGCACAGGAAGAGACCTGTGGCCACTTTATGGACCGCTGAGGGGCCCCCCGGTCAGCTCCCAGGGCGCGCGGTGCACGAGACGGACGCGGTGCACGGGACGGACGCGCTCACCGTACACCAGCAGGGTAACGGTGCGCTGGAATGCCTGGTCCCCGCAGGAGCCCACGCACACGCGCATGCCGGCCGCCGCAGGCGAGGCGTGCTGCACGGTGAGCGTGCTGCTGCCTGCGTGCGACTGCACGGCGCCCAGGCTCGTGTCCAGGCCCCGCCAGTGCACGTCGGCCACCTCTCCGCGCGGGCACTCCAGGCTGCAGGTGAACTGCAAGGACTCGCCCACCGCCAAGGCCACTTCGGGTTCCGGGGGCTCGACCCGCAGCAGCGGCGGCGGCGGCGGCTGGCCAGCGCCGACCCCGAGCATCCGTGCCGGCTGCAGCAACCCCAGCGTGGCCGCCAGCAGGAGCGCGGAGCGCGGCTCCATCGTGTCCTTCACCGGCCGGCGGGCGGGCGGCCTCGGGGCTTAAGTAGAGGCGCCCCGGGTTCCCCGGGGAGTTCCGAGGGGGCTTTCCCCCGGCTGACCCCGCGCCCGGAGGGTGTGGACCAGCGGGGTCCGGCGGACGCGCGGGAAGCTCTGAGGATGCAGGTGGGGACCAGCGCCGCCCCCACGGCCAGCCCGGCCTGCAGGACCCGCGGTGGGAGTGGGCCACTCGGAAAGGGGTCCTCAGGCGCGGGCGCCTTGTGGGAAGAGGCTCTGGGCTGGGGTCCAGGGAGGGTCTATGGGTTCATCAGGCTGGGAGCACCCTGGGCTAGGGGGCACAGGCAGCGGGGGACACAGACGGGGGTGGGGGGGCACAGGCAGGGGGACACATGCTGGGGGGGACACACGATGGGGGAATACAGGCTGGGGGGACACAGGATGAAGAGGAATTGGGGGGATACACGATGGGGGTCACAGGCTGGAGGTATGGAGGTACACAGACTGGGGAGGGCTGGGCGATGGAGTGGCTATGTGGACCCAGGCTCACCCCCTCCCGCCCCTCCTGCCCCTCCATGCGGTGGTGCCGGGAAAGGCCACACAGGAAGGCCGAGTCGCGTGTGCCTCTCAGCCGGAGGTGGAGGCCCCTTCCCAGGAAGCTGGGCCCTTAACCCGGGCTGGGGGCAGCGTCTGGTGAATGGGCCACTTCCCAGCCCCTGACCCAGCTTCCTGCTGCGCCGGAGTAGGCGGGGAAGGGTCAGGGCACCGGGTGGCTGTGCCCTGTGCCTTTTGCAGGGTGTGTCCCCAGCTCTCCTGGGCCACGTGTCCCCAGGCACGTGGCACTGACGAATGGCAATGATGCCCCGGGGTTCAATGGGTGAGGGAGAGGGACGGGGTGGGGGCTTGGGCTCCACGTGGGCTTCCTGCTGTGCTGCCCCCACCCTGGGGCATGGGTCCCCCTTCCTGGCATTGTCCTGCCTTGAGGAGGCTTAAGGGCCTGTCTGGAGACCTCGCATCCTGGCCTGGGGCAGCCATTGGCCACCCGGAGCCAGTGGGAAAGGCCCCAAGGAGAGCCACGTGGGTAGCACGGCAGACCTTCCCACTGCCACCCACCACTCCACTCCTCCTTGGGGGCGGCCGCGCTCCGCGTCTGAGCAAGAGCCTGGAGAGGCGTGGACGGAGGTCAAGGTGGCTGACCGGGTGGTGGGGTGTACACAGCCTGTGCTACGGTGTTCATTCCTCTTCATCCGCCTGAGACCAGCGGGACTGGACCATGGGGTGTGGCAGGGGCCGTTTGTGGGATCCCTACTGGCAAAGCCACTCTGCAAAGCTGGGACAGGGCTGCCTGAGCCGGTCTTCACAGGCGGCGGGAAGGGTTCACTGTCGGGGGTGTCCACTGAGTGTCAGGCCCCCGGGGACCAGCTCCTGGGTGCTGCTGAAAGCGGCCCCTCACCCTGGCCAGGTCATGGGGAAGCGGATACGCATGTTGCTGGTCTTGCCCAGGGTCTCAGGGCTCCCACCAGGTAGATGGGTAGCAATCCCTGAACACAGACCTCCTGGTGCCCACATGGCCATCCTGCAGCTCCGGGTGCTTGTGTCTGTGCCCAGGGAAGGACAGGGCACCAGGAGGGCGAGAGTGGGCACAGCCTCAGCCTCCTGCCCTCCACGAGGCTGCCCCACATGCGTGGCCAGGGGGTCTGCCCGTTCCCCTGGGTTTATCACGTGGTGGGGCTGAGCCCCGAGCCACATGCCCATGCAGCTGTGGCTGCAGTGACCTGAGCTTCTACTTTCCCTCGCAGACTCCTCCAGGTGCCCCCCAATCCTGCAGGGGGCAGTGCTAGGGGGTGGAACATGAGGCATTGCAGCACTCAGAACCCTAACTAGAGGCCAGTCGACAGCTACTGGGGTCAAGCAACATCTGTTTTGAAAACATTAAAACTGGGCCCGGCGCGGTGGCACAGTGGCGCAGTGGTTAAGGTCCTTACCTTGCACGCCCCGGGATCCCATATGGTCACCGGTTCTAATCCTGGCAGCCCCGCTTCCCTTCCAGCTCCCTGCCTGTGGCCTGGGAAAGCAGTCGAGGACGGCAAAGCTTTGGGACCCTGCACCTGTGTGGGAGACCTGGAGGAAGAGACTCCTGGCTTCAGATCGGCATAGCATCGGCCGTTGCACTCACTTGGGGAGTGAATCATCGGATGGAAGATCTTCCTCTCTGTCTCTCCTCTCTGTATATCCGCCTTTCCAATAAAAATAATAAAAATAAATCTTAAAAAAAAAAGAAAACATTAAAACTGATTTTATTTCTGTCACCCACTTCTTCTCTTTTGCCAGATATTGGGGGCACGGGGCTTCAACCTAGCACTAGAGAACTCGCCCAGGTGCCCCAGGGATTGGGCTGGTGATGTGCCCAATACCTCCTGGGCCCTGGGTGTGGACTCGGGGGTCAGCGAGGACCCCAGCAGGCAGTCTGCTCAGCGGGACCCCACAGACTCAGGTTCTGCACCCCGAGCTGGCGGTGCAGGGGGCCGCCGCCTGGCTGGGACATTGGGACCAGGGAGGCCGCTTAGCAAAGTTCCCTGCTGGCCGTGCAGTCCTCTGCCCTTTGCCACAGGACCCAGGACTGGGCCTCATGAGGAGTGGGCTGTGTGCCCGAGGGGACAGCTTTTCGGCCACCAGGGTGTGCCGCTGTCCGCGTCCTTGGCATCTCCTGCGGGTGTCTGCTCCACCATGCTGCAGGAAGCAGGGATCCTGGTCCACGGCGCAGGGTCCCGTTGCCAGCGGGTGAGGGCCTGTCGCCAAAGAGTGGATCCTGTTGTTAAGGAGTGGGGTCCTGTTGCCAGCAAGTGGGGTCCTACACTAGAGAATGGGTCCTGTTGCTAGGGAGTTGTCTTGTTGCTAGGGGATGGTCCTGCCTGGCCTGGGACTAAGGTATTGGGGAAGCAGAGTTCATTTAAGGGTTGGCAGGTATACCTGTTGTCACGCGTCAGCGAGCACGGGGAAGTGGGTCAATGGCTGCACGTGGAGTTTCAGTGCAGGCTGTAAATCATGCACTGTTCTCCCAAACCAGAGGGTCCCAGAGCTCAAGCTGGGCCGACTCCTGCCTGCCCCGAGGAACTCGTGTTCCTGGGATCCCCCCTGGAGCTCTCACGGCCTTGGAATGCAACGTTGTCCCCATGGACCTGCACGATGGGGGCGCAGCCAGCACGGGCAGTTTTGTCCCTGCTGCTCCTTTCCGGGGAGGGGAGGAGGAGCCGGGCGGGTGCCTCGTGTCCAGGGCAGAACAAACTTCCCTTGTTAGGGCTCCGGCCTGAAGCACGTGAATCCGAGTCAGGGGGCGGCTGTTGCACGTCGGGCGGGCGCCGTAGTCCCTAGGGAGGTGGGATGTGGGATGTGCCAGGTCAGGGTTGGGAGAGCAGGGCGCGAGCTGGCACAGGAGGAGGCAGGTGGTGTCAGCTGTCAACATCAGCCTCCGTGGTGCTGCCCCAGCTGTGTGCTTAAGATGGAAAACCACAAGGCACGTGATTAACCCAGGCCCCTGGGAGGCCCTGTCTGGGCCAGGCTGTGGTGTCCACACCATGGGTCCCGGCATGATTGAGCTGGGGTCAGCCATCTCTGCCGCCACTTCCTGACCGGATGTTCCGGTGTCAAGAACATGATGGGCACAGGGTGAGTACAGCTCCATGCGTGTACGTGTGTGTGTGTGTCCATGGACACCTGTTCTATCACACAGCATCCACTTGAGGATGCACCACCCCCATGCCCAGCACCTTGGGTCTTTGTCACGTGAACCCAACTTCACAGGGTGGGGGCCACCCCCTGGGGTTCCTGGAATGCCAGCAGCCCCACTGTGACAGCAGCTGGCAGGGTACCTGACATTGAGCCGTGTCCAGTGCCCCTGGGTGGAAACGCCGGTCTCTCGGTAGCCTCTGGGTGCACCACCAGCCAGTATTGCCACCACGGCTGCTCAGACCAAGCCTCATGAGTCTGAGTCCTTAGCATGGACGCAAGAGGAGTATGGGAAATCTGTTAGCAGACAGAGAAATGGATAGATTTATGTATTTTAAAGTCCATATTCCAGAAAGATCTTCCATTCACTGGTTCACTCCCCAACTGGTCACAGTGGTCAGAATTGGACCAGGACAAAGCCAGGAGCTCCATCTGGCTTGGTCTCCCACATGGGTGTAGGGACCCTGGGACCCTGGGACTTGGACCAGCCTATACTCTTTCCCCAAGGGACATTAGCAGGGAGCTGGGTGGGAAGTGGAGCTGTTGGGACGTGACCTGGTGCTGTATGGAATGTGCCAGTGTCTCAGCAGGTGGCCAACGTCTGCAATTTTTCTGTGCTGAATCTACAGTGTTTGGCATATGGAGGTAAGCGTATGATTAAAGCAGATTTGTCTTCCACTTTCAATGTGAATGGCAGAGACTCCGACTTCAGATGTGGTTCGGGTCCAGGGAAACGCAGAGGGACCAAGAAACCAGGGGCCGCCCCCCCCCACCCCGAGTGGCAGACATGGGATTCGGCTCCCCATGCCACTATCAGTAGTGGCCCCAGGCCTGCACAAGCAGGGGCCCGTGGACAGCTGGCACAGCCTGAGGCTCAGGGTGCGGGGGGACTCTGGTGGCCGGCAGAACTCATGGCCGCACCTTGGTCCTGACCCCAGACACTGAGACACCCCAGATCTTTGTGTGGGGGGGTCCGAAGCCACCAGATGGGTGGGGTTCACACAGAAGAACTACCCCTGACTGGCAGCAACTCCAGGAACATGCAACTGTCTGTGTGGTGTGCGCTTGGCCAAGCTGTGGGCAAGATCAGGACCCAGCAGAGCAGAGCTGGAGCTGGGGAAGCATCTTAGGGCCAACCCCCAGGCCAGCAGGGCAGAGCTGGGGTCCCGTGAGAGCAGCTACTGGGTCCCCGCGTGGAAGCGTCTCCAGTCAGTGGAACCATGAGGCCCTTGACCTCAGACCTGGGTCGGGCCTACCCAGGGACCCCTGCATGCCACTGCTTCCCTCCTGGCTCCTTCGCCTGGGGCAGTTAGGGGGCTTCCAAAAGTGACCCTTGGGCGCAGTGAGGACCCAGATGCTGAATTTCAAACTTTCTGGAAACCCTCAAGTCTGACCCAGACACAGCCTCCTCGGAGGCAGGAGATCCCTGTGGACTCTGGGAGGTGGTGATGGTGGGGATCCTAAGGAAGGACCCATCATTACCACTTTCCATCCCAGGGCCTGATCCCCCACCTCCCGACCTCTGCCAGGGGTGGGTGAGCCACACTCAGCTGGCTCATGACTGTGCAGCCTGCACCGGCTCTGCTGTGCCTTCCGTGCTGTTCTGAGAACTTGTGCTCACATGTTCTGGTCGTGTTCTTGTTTCGCCCCCCCCCACCAGGACACGGCCCTCCCAGAGCCCTGACCCATTGATCCATGACCCCAGAGGTATGACCCGCGGTCCTCAAAAGGTCTGACCCATGACCCCCAAGGCCTGACCCACAGCCCCCCTCCCCAAGGCCTGACCCACCAGCTGTTTGGATTGTACACTTGCTGTATGAATGAGCTACAGCTGAGGCCATGCTAGGCTTTCCATCCCTGCTCCCTGGGCCCGCTCCCCGGGGGACTTGCCTTGTGGACGGACACCAAATCCTTTCCTGGATCCTTTAGGTCACCTGGCCGTCACCTGATCCCAGCCCACTTCCAGGCTCGCCCTGGCTAGGGCCTCGAGACGCTCTGTCCGGGGACAAGGGGCCGTCTGTGTGGGCACGGGAGGTGTGGTGAGGTTGGGTTCTGCCCAACAGATTGGGGCCGAGGACTTGGCAGTCCCTGAGCCTGTGGCCACTAGAGCTAGGGCAGCACTGGGCGCGGGTGCCGGCAGTGCACCGCGCCCTGGCTCAGCATGGGGACCCCCAGTAGTGATCCCGTGCAGCGACCTCACGCGGGACCCCTGTGCCGACGGCTGGCCGAAGGCCTGGTTGCAGACACCGGCCTGAAGACCTCCTGGAGGACAGCCACACCGCAGGATGGTTCGTGTGCTAGATGAGGGGTGGCTGGGAAAAGGACCAGGCTTTGCTTCAGAGCCACCTGGGAGCTTCCTGAGACTCTGGGAGCCCCAAGAGTGGGAGGTGGATCTTCGTTACCCCTGGTCTTTTTGGGGGACCGGGTCAGGGAGAATCTGGTCTGTGGGGTGACAGGCCGGTGCAAGGCCGTGGTCTGTGGGGTGACAGGCCGGTGCGAGGCCGTGGTCTGTGGGGTGACAGGCCGGTGCGAGGCCGTGGTCTGTGGGGTGACAGGCCGGTGCGAGGCCGTGGTCTGTGGGGTGACAGGCCGGTGCGAGGCCGTGGTCTGTGGGGTGACATGTTAGTATGGCATCCTCTGTATAATGTTTTCTGCACTCCCGTTGCTGCCCCAGGCAGGGCCGCCGTGCAGACCTCCTCCGGGTCTCTGCATGCCCCTCACAGGCTGCTCTGTAGCAGTCCCCTTTGTCTCCGTGACTCCCCATGACTCACAATCGGAGTTTCATTTTGGCTGTAAGGGTCTCGTCATAGGCCCCCTGCCCTCTTTGCCTGCTGGTAGTGCTAGGTGGGGCTTGGCAACAGAGGCCAGCCCACCTAGACCGTGACCAGGCCTTGTCTTGCAGACTGGGGGCCCGGTCTGTACACACTGCCATCCACCGTGGGTTATATCAAACACGACTGTACCAGGGTGGCCAGCCCTGCCTACTCGCTAGCCCGGAGGCCCAGTGAAGGTAAGACCGCATGGTGCGAGGGGCTGGAAACCTCCCTGGGCTCCTGTCCCTCCCCTTACCACCCAGGCTAAGGTGGGTGAGACGGGCCTGGGCAGTGCTGGGGCTCTCCAGGGCTGTGACCCTGGCTGTGGCCTGCTCACTGCCTCAGTTCCCCTTCCAGGCCTGCCATAGGTTGGGCAAGTACCATGTGCCACTGGCGCGGTCAGAACCTCCTGGGAATTGGTGCTGAGTGAGCAGGCTGCCTGATCAAACAGGAGTCTGAACTGAGCTGTAGCTGCTCCTGGGTTGTTCTGGGTGTAGAGCTGGGACAGTTTGCTGTGTGGACTGGTTGGGTGGCCAGAGGGCCAGGCTGCGAGTGCAGGCCAGCAGTCCAGCCTAAGCCACTCTGGGTGTCCACGAATTGGTCACCCTGGGCTGTGGGAGGACCGCATGGGTGTGGGCAGGGCCTTGGCAGGAGCGAGAACTCCAGGCCCATGGCCTCAGGAAGTGCTGGCCTTGCCTCTTCTGGTGTATGCGACACTGTGGGCTGTGTCTGTGCTCAGCGGCCCTGTAACTACCGCTTGACCTAGCTGTCCCTACACCCACCAGTGGGGCTCAGGCTGTGTGTATCTTGAGGAGCCCAGCTCCTTGGGGCAGCCGCTCCCTGGCTCCCGAGCCTGCACGTGCAGCCCGGGAAGGGTCTGTACTTGGGGTGCCAGGGGTGTTCTTATACCCTGCCTGTCTTCCCAGTGCCTCCTCAGGTCTCCAGCCCAGGCCCCGTCTACTTTCTGGATCCCAAAATCACGCGCTTTGGCCGTAGCTGCACCCCCGCATACTCCATGCAGGGCCGTGGCAAGGCTCGGGGTGAGTGCTGGCTGCCTTGCCATAGCCCTGCCGCTATGCTCCACACCCACTCAGCGCTCCCCAGTGGGGTGGGGTCAGAGGTGGGACCCCTCAGGGTGAGCTCCCCCATGGGGTTGTGTCTGGGGGGAGCGGAACCTAGGCTCCGCCCTTCCAAAAGGGGCTTCCAATGCTGTACAAATGGGGGTGAGGGCTCAGAGCTCTGGGACTGTGGGGGCTCTTGCATGGCATTGAGAAAGGTGCTGGCTTGCACCTGCTGCATGGTGGGTATGGAAGGGAGGTCACCCGGGCTGCGGGACACTGTGAGCAATTGGAAACCCTAGGGGATCCCTAAGCAGCTGGACTCCAGCCTCTCCCACGCCGCTTGCCCTTCCCCAGCAGGTCTGGAGGTGACACCGGGCCCTGGGGCCTACAGCCCGGAGAAGGTGCCCCCCGTGCGCCAGCGGACACCCCCAGCTTTCACCCTGGGCCCCCGCCTCCACTTCAAGTCCCTGGGTCCATCAGCCCCAGCCCCCAACGCCTACACCATGCCCCCGCTGTGGGGCTCACAGACCCTCACCAAGCCCAGCAGCCCCAGCTACACGGTGGTGGGCCGCACACGCCCGGCACGGCCGCCACAGGATCCTGCTGCCCTCCCAGGCCCCGGCCAGTACGACAGCCCTGACCCCAACACCTACCGCCAGCGCCAACCGGCTTTCACCATGCTGGGACGGCCCCGCAGCCCACGCCCCTTAGAGGAGACACCCGGTCCTGGCACCCACAGTCCCGAGCTGGTAACTGTGAACAGAGCCCGGGCCCCAGCTTACACCATGGGTGTCCGTCACTCACAGCGGGCCACCACCTTGGCAGCGGCAAGCACATCCTGAGGGCCTGGGGGGGGGGGGGGCCACGCACAGGCCTGGGTCCCTGCTCTGTGAGCAGGGTACAGACAGGTCTCCCCTGCATCTGGCTGGGCTGGGGGCTCTGAGAGGCCAGGAGGGTGAGGGGGAGAGGCTGTCCATTTTCCTTGCCCTCCCTCGATCTGCCTGGGTCCTTCTGGGGGGGGGGGGGGGGCAGAGGCTGTGACCCTGTGGCTTGGGCGGGTTATAGGGCCAGTCTCCCTTCCAGTGCCCCATTTTCTTCCCCTGGGTCAGGCCAGGCAGGGAAAGGGGACACCATGGTCAGAATCGAAGGCTTCCTGTGTCCTAGAATTTGGTGACTGGCCCCTTTCCGCCTGGGTCCCCGACCTAGCTGGCATTCCTGCCACCCTGGACGACCGTGTGCCAATAAACACCTCCTTCGCAGCCAGATGGGTCAGCCTCACACTGCTCGCTGCCTGCGTCCTCTCTCACCCCCCTAGGTCCCTGCAGTCTGCCCGTTTCCCTTCCTGCTGCTGCTGACAGGTGCCAGGGTGAGGGTCTCATCTAGGCCCAGACCCCAGAGCCCGGTAGGGGGACACCACCTGGGCCCTGCCCCCACTGCTACATGGTACAGAGTCCAGCGCTCAAGACGTGCTCCAGGGAACAAGAGAGGCAGTACCAGCAGCCTGGTCAGTCCCGCAGGAGCCTGCCCCTCCCACCGGCCCGCTGATCTCATTTCTTCCAGTGGACTTATCCATCAATCGATTTCTCTTCTGTGGCTACTTTCCCGGCCGCAGGCGGCAGCCCCTCCCATTGTTTTCCAGCAAGGGCATTGCCTGGGGCAGGGGGGCAGCACAATCTGGGAGTCCTTGGCAGCACCCAGCACCCAGGGAGGCTGGGGGGGGGGCGGTGCCCAACCGAGGCCTGGGGTCTCCCTCCCTAGGCGCCCCTCCCAACCATCAGAGGAGGAAGGGAGGAAGCCCAAGTCTACCCCCATCCCCTGCTCTGTCTGCCTAGGAACTTGGGTGTGGGACAGCAGGTGCGGCCCTGGGTTCGAAACCGACACGTCCCCTCTTGGACTCCCAATTTCAGGCCGGTGCCTGCAGCCTCAGCGGAGTCCGGTTCCCTCAGTCTCCCAGCCAGGCGCCAGGGCACTGAGGCCGGGGGTCCGAGGGGCGCAGCCCCCCGCGGCTGCGCGCTGGGCCGGGCGGATGACATCACCAGGCAGGGGCGGGGAGGAGCGAGGCGCGGGAGGCGCGGCGGGGCCTCCTAGCCAAGGCGCAACGCCCGGTGGGCTGTGTCGGGCAACCGGGGCCATGACGCAGGGTCCGGGCGGGCGCGCGTCCCCCGCGCCCCCCGAGCCCGAGGCGCCCACCACCTTCTGCGCGCTGCTGCCCCGTATGCCGCAGTGGAAGTTCGCGGCCCCCGCCGGTTTCCTGGGCCGCGGCCCCGCGGCGACGCGTGCCACGGGGGATGCGGGAGCCGCCCACGCCCAGTCGGATCCCGCGGGCCCGGAGGGTGTCCCGGCGTTGGCGGCCGCTGTCCTGGGAGCCTGCGAGCCGCGCTGCGCTGCGCCCTGCCCGTTGCCCGCGTTGAGCCGCTGCCGGGCTGCCGGGGCGCGGGGGCCGCGGGGCGCACGGGGCGCACGGGACGCGGCGGGGCCCACGGACGCCGAGTGGATCCGCAAGGGCAGCTTCATCCACAAGCCGGCGCACGGCTGGCTGCACCCCGACTCCAGGGTGCTGGGGCCCGGCGTCTGCTACGTTGTACGGGTGAGTCGGGGGCGCGCCGGACCCGACCGGCGGGGTTTGCTCGACATCCTTCTCCGGGTCCCCGCCACTAGCACCCCAGCTCGGGGCCCGCGCGCCGCGACCGCCCCACCCGAGGCGCTGGGGTCCCTGTTCCCACGGCATCACGTGGGGAAGGGCGGGCAGAGGACGGCAGGTGGGAGGGGGCACGCATGCGCAAGCTGGGGACCTCGTCCGGTGGTGCCCACGGGGGACCAGAGGGTGCTTGCAAAGGGGCTGCGGGGGCGGCGAGGGCGCCGGGTCCCGAGCGCGTGGAGCTCGCCTTTGTTTACGCCCAGGCGTCTCCGCCCAGCTCGGCTGCCTCTCCGAACCAGGTTGCGCGTGGCCTCTAGGAGGTCGTTTGGGGATGCGCAGCCGTGGGCTCCTCCCATGGCCACCGTGTGGGCCGGGTGGTGCGCCCTGCCGCGCAAAATCCCTGTGATGGGGATTTGTGACGTAACGGAGGCGAGGGGTGGCCAGGCGGGCGGCCGTCCCGGGTCAAAGGGAAGCACGGACACAGTCGTGGGTGGGGGCACAGGGAGGATGGGAGGAGCTTCCTCTGGTTGGGGATTCAAGGACCAGGATGCTAGGAGACATCCCCACCCAAAACTAGGTCGCTGTCATTTCCATCCCTGACGTTCCAGAAGCTTATGGGACCCCTCCCCCTGCAGAGCCTGGGGTCAGCTGCACCTGCATACTTACATGTGCCTGGGCTGTGGTCCATGTGGACAACCCAGCCTTGTGTGAGCGCCCCGGCCCTGTGTGGGCACTCCTGCCCTGCGTTAGCACCTGCCCCTTGTGGATGCCCTGGCCCATGTGTGCACCCCAGTCCATGCGCATTCCCTGGCCCCATGTGGACACCTCAGTCACCTTGTTCCTAGTTTGCAGAGGAATATGGGCTGGGGGTGCTGTACCCCACACACGAGGACCTGCCACTCCGCATAGGTAGGACCTTGAAGCTCGAGGCAGTGCCGTGGCCAGGGTTGCCCACTCCCACTCAGGGGGGAACCTGAGTGAGCCACCGGCCAGCCATCCGCTCCCCGCTCATGGAGTGAGCCGCATCTGTCCGCTCCCCCCACGAAGTGAGCTGCAGCTGTCCACTTCCCCCGCAGAATGAGCCGCATCTGTCCACCCCCTCATAGAGTGAGCCGTGTCTGTCCACTTTACCACGGATGAGCTGTTCTATCTACGTACACACACGTGCCCTGCGTCACCTGCTCCACCCGCTCCACCCACAGACGTGCAGGGGAGCTCCCTGCCGCAGACCCTGGGTGTGGGGGACACACTGGAACCAGTCCAGCTGTGACACTGCCCAAGGGAGCGTGACTTGGGCACTCTTTGCCCCAGCAGGAAGAGCAGCTCCTCCTTGCCAACCGTTGTGGAGCTGGGCAAGGGGAGCCTGGACGGGCCACTTAGACCGGCACTCCTAGGAGTCTGGCTGGGCACCGGGGTCACCTGTGGCCGTCTTCAAGAGCTGAGTTAGACGAGGGATGAGATTAACCCTGGATCCTGCCAGGCAGTCAGCTACAGTAGCCTACTGCACCCCCTCCGAAAGTTCCAGAACATTCTCATCACCCCCAAGAGGAGCCCAGCCCCACCCTTCCCCGCCCCTACTCTGCCCCTGTGCACAACCCTGTCTCTCCCTGACCCCTGCTCTGCCTCTACCCTGCCCCAGCCCTGACCAGCCTACCCCTGTCCTGGCCCTGTCACTTTCCTGGATGGTGTGTGTGCTGTCCTTGCCCTGCCCAGGGGCTCTGCTCTGCCCAAGGATCTTTGCAAGGGCTCAGCAGACAGAATGGGGTCGGGGTGGAAGTCTCAGAGCTGAGCCTCAAGGTGGACAGGCTGTGCAGGGTGGAGAAGAGGGCTCTGCTGCCTGGCGTGGCCTCCGGGTGGCACCCTGGGCCCTGCCTGTTGATCCAGCTCTCTCCCTGCAGTACATGGGCTGCATTCAAGTCCTCCGCTCCATGCGCTCATTGGATTTTCACACCCGCACCCAGGTCACCAGGTGAGCCGCGCCCTGCACCGCCCTGCCCTGGCTGCAGCCCTGCCCTGGCTGCTGGGGCATCTCATGCCAGGGGTCCCTCCCAGGTGCAGCACTGTGCTGGCTACTGGAGCGTCTCGTGCCAGGGTTTGCCCCCTGAACCCCTGCAGTCCAGTGCAGCGATGGTGTCCTGTGGGTGGGCTGACCGCCACCTTTCCACCTGCCCACCCCAGGTCCGGCGTCACACGCTGTACCCTCCTGCCGCTCACAGAGTGGTATGGGCGTTGCATGCGGTGAGGCCATGCTGGCAGGTGGTGGCCTAGGAGGGGCCGGGCTGGCAAGGCAGTCAGTGCCTGTGTATGCCCACGTGGTTCTGTGTAGGGTGAGGTGTGGGCAGGCAACACCTTCTCCAGGACTGACTTGAACTGAGCTGGGAGGCACTTCCACACTCACTTCTGGAACTTTTGCAGTGAAAAAAGGATTCCCAGTACACTTAGCCCCCCCCAACCCCAGCGGCCACGATCTGTTTCCCGTCCACTCCCCTGCTCTGGGTGGCCACTGCAGACTGCACACTGCAGGCCTTCGCACACGTGTCTTGAGGTGACCCATGTTGAAAGGGACTCCCTCGGGCACACAGCAGAGTGGGGGTGATCCCTGCCCCCTCACGTTCCCACAGGACAGTCCTGGCTTTGGGACGCCGCAGACCTTGTCCCCCGCGGCCAGTGCCACTTGTGGGGTCAGTTCCCACAGATGAGCTGCATGGGGCAGTACGTGCCCAGCCTGCTCCGGTCGGACGCAGGAAGAAGCCAAGGCCAGGCAGCCTGGACTGGAGCCTGTACCCCATGGGGATGCTTGTGTCAGGTGGCAACTGGGCCTGCAACACCGCAGCACAGTTCAGCTCTCTGCTCAGCCCTGCCCACCCCCAAGACTCCCTGCCCCACCAGCCCCCTTCTCTCTGAGCTGCCTCCTTTCCTCCGACAATGCAGGGAAGCCATCAACCGCCTGCACGAGGCTGTGCCTGGTGTCCGAGGCTCCTGGAAGAAGAAGGTGGGTGCTGGGCTAAAACCTCCCCCCAATGAGCGCATGAGGCCCAGGGTGTTGAAGCTGTAGCCAGCCCCCAGGCCAAACCTACAGACAGCCCCCCTTCAGGCCACACCTATAGGTAGCTCCTCCTTTCCCCCCAGGCCCCCAACAAGGCGCTGGCATCCATCTTGGGCACGAGCAACCTGCGCTTTGCCGGCATGACCATCTCGGTGCACATCTCCGTCGAGGGCCTCAGCCTCTCGGTGCCCGCCACGCGTCAGGTGGGTACCACGCTCCGGCCTGGCTGCCCTGGCTCTGCCGCCCTGCCTGGAGGCCCTGGGCAAATGTTGGGATACACAGAGATGCAGAGGAGAGGATGGGGGTGTGGGGATCCCCAGAGGGTCCTGGAGCCGTACACAGCTTCTGGGAGCAGAGTGCCCTGGTTGGTCGGTTCCATGGTTGTCATGGTGATCAAGGATGCCCTGGCACAGTTGCATGAGATGTGCACTTCCAGCGAAGGTCTGTATGGACGAGAGGGGTCTAGGGTGTCAAGGGGGACATTGATCCAGGAGTGTGTGAGGGCGCGCTGACCCAGGGGTGTCTGTGTATGAGTGTGTGTAGGTGTGAGTGTTTTGGGGATGCTAACCCCAGGATATGTGTGTGTGTGTGTGTGTTATGTGTGTGTGTGCTGGGGACACTAACCCTCGGATGAGTGTGTGAGTGTGTGTGTGTGTCCTGGGGATGCTTAGCCCTGGTGAGGACCAGGCTGCCAAAGGACCAAATGCCTCCTGCAGGAGGCCACTCTGCATCTGGATCCTTGGCCTCCCTCTTGTCCCTCGGCCCACTGGGTGTCGTGGCTGCCAGGGCCAGGCTACAGTGGAGCCCAGCACATGGGGCATCTGTTCCCTTCTCCCTGCCCACCTCCTGTGGCTCTGGGAGAGGTAGTGACAGCCTGCCTGTCTGTGTCTCTTGGCCACAGACCATCGCCAGCCACCACATGCAGTCCATCTCTTTTGCCTCGGGTGGCGACACGGTGAGTGGGCACGGTGAGGGGTGGCCTGGTGTGCTTGCCCTTCCAGCCTGCAGGCCCCGGGACCCTCTATCCACACCCTTCGGCCCACCCTGGGGTGGCCTGATGAGTGTGCCCTCTGAATCCTCCCAGGACATGACAGATTATGTGGCTTATGTGGCCAAGGACCCCATCAATCAGCGAGGTGAGGCCGCGGAGGGCGGGGGGTGTGGGGGGCTGCAGCTACCGTGTCCTGACGGGCACCCCCCTCCCAGCCTGCCACATCCTTGAATGCTGTGAGGGCCTTGCCCAGCGCGTGATCAGCACCGTGGGCCAAGCCTTTGAGCTGCGCTTCAAACAGTACCTCCACAGCCCCCCGCAGGTGGGCGCGCCCCCCGAAAGGTAACCATATCTCACCACCCGTGGAGACTGGGGGAACAGTCACCCAGAGCATGTTCCTGCGGGCTCTGACCCACACAGTCCCTGTTTAAGGGTACAGCCACGCAGGCCATCATGTTCCTGGGGGTGGGGGGGCCTGTTCCCAGAAGCCCATCCCTTGCCCCGTGTCCCCAGGCTGACGGGGTTGGATGAGTCGGCCTGGGGGGATGAGGAGGAGACCCCGGAACACAACTACTACAACAGCATCCCGGGCAAGGAGCCGCCCCTGGGTGGGCTACTGGACTCCAGGCTGGCCCTCACCCAGCCCTGCGCCCTCGGAGCCCTCGGGAACCTTGGCCAGGTCAGACTGTGGTCCCCTGCTGGCCCCCAGTATCAGCCAGAAACTTCTTCCAGGTCTCCCACGCGGGTGCAGGGTCCCAAGGCTTTGGGCTGTCCTTGAGTGCTTTCCCAGGCCACAAGCAGGGAGCTGGATGGGAAGTGGAGTGCATTCAAGGCGAGGACTTTAGCTGCTAGGCCATGCCGCTGAGCCAGAGATGGTAGTTCTGACACCTATACCCAGGGCCCATCTCACCATGGCCTGCGGTGGGCCGGGCAGGGGAGACAGTGACCTGGTCATGCTGCCGAGGAGATGGGTGCCAGGCGCTGCCAAGGGGCTCCTGTGCTTCTCTCCCTCAGGGAGGGTCCCCTGCTCGGAGGGAGACCCACGGCCTGCCCTGGGACCTGGAGGCCTGTGGAGCAGGTAGGCCTGGCCCATGCTCAGCACTAGCCCGCACCCTGCTTGGGCACCCTAGACAGTACCCTGCTGGCCTGCATCCTGCTCGGGCAGTCCAGGCACATGGTTCTGGGGTGGGGGGGCTGCACACAGCCCTATGGGGGCTGCACATGGCTTTGGGGGTGCTGCACATGGCCCCTGGGGGCACATGGTGCACTCCGGGTCACCTGGCGAGTATGGCCATCGTGGCTGCCATGGTAGGGCCCTTGGGTCCTGCTGGATCTCTGCAGAGCAAGGCGGCCTCCTTGGGGCCTGCGTCCAGTATCCTATGCTCCCTCCTGCAGCCCCTCCAGGGGACGGCTATGTGCAGGCAGATGCCCAGGGCCCACGGGACTATGAGGAGCACCTATACGTCAACACACAGGGCCTGGATGCTGCGGATGCTGGGCCCGAGCAGCTGGAGGACAGCCCCAAGAAGGACTTGTTCGACATGCGTGTGTACCTGGCTGGCCTGGTGATGGGCGGGCAGGGGGCCGGGTGGCCTGGTGGTGGGCCCAGTGCGTGGCAGAGGACCCAGCTCCTCTCCCTGCACTCCAGGGGAGCCCAGTGGTCATCTCGGGTGGGCCTGGGGTGCAGTGCACTGCTGTGTGGGCAGGGCAGGGTCTCCTGTGGCCCCACCTGGGGGTGCTGCACCTCATGTGTCAGGAGGGCTGCCTCCTGCTCGCTGGTGTCCCCCCACTGAGGAGAACTTCTAGATTCCCTCCTATTGCAAGGCATGATTGCGGGGGGGGGGGCGAGTTTGCTGCCCGAAGGACTAGGTACAGAGAGGGAGGTTGAATGCACCCCTGGGGAGGGACGGCCGGTGGCCAGGGCTGGCCTCGCTGCATCACTGTGACCCAGGCCACTGCCAGCAGCCTGCCCTCCTTGCTGGACAGGACTCAGGACTGTCCCCTGCCCCCGTGTGAGATGGGGGGCTGCTTCCCTCAGGACTGTCCCCCACATCACCCCTGGCTGCTGAGCACTCGCAGCCGAGCATATGACTTCTCACTGTAGCCTGATGTGGGCCATGTCTCCTGGTTCCACCCTCACATGTGGCACATAGCAGTGGGTGATCTCCCTGAATGATGTGTTGTCCCCTCAGCCTCAGAAGCATCATGGTGGTCTCCTGTCAGCTCACTGGAGGCCCAGGGGTCCTAGCTGGGAGAGTTGGAGAGTTGGAGAGTAAGGGCCAGGCCTGGGGGCCTCTGCAGCCGGTAGAGGCATGGCAGGGCGCTGAGGTCCTGGAGTCCGTGGATCCCTCTCTGGTCAGCTGGGGATCCCATGCCCAGTCTCTCTCACACTCCCATCCTGCTGTCCTGCAGGACCCTTTGAGGAGGCCCTCAAGACGCACCCATGCGCACTGGCTGACCGATGGCCCAGCCCCCCAACTCGGCGGGCACCGGTGGCCCCCACGGAAGAGCAGCTGCGGCAGGAGCCCTGGTACCACGGCCGCATGACCCGGCGTGCGGCAGAGAGGCTGCTGCGGGCCGACGGCGACTTCCTCGTCCGCGACAGTGCCACCAACCCCGGGCAGTACGTCCTCACGGGCATGCAGGCTGGGCAGCCCAAGCACCTACTGCTGGTGGACCCCGAGGGTGTGGTAAGAGGACTCATGGGGGGGGAGTGGGTTCCCAAGGCCACATCAGACACCAGGCGTGTCTGCTCAGTATGAGTCCCCGGGTGTCCACGGCTGTGGTGGAGGGCGCGTCCTGCAAGAAGACACCTCCAGACAGGGGTGTCCACGTGGGGTATGGCATCGTAGCCCCAAGGAACTGCAAGTCACGGAGCAGGATTGGTATAGACAGCTGTGTAGAGTGAGGGTTACTACAGGGGGAGACGGGGCGGTGTGGGTACAGGCAGGGCCAGCTGTCAGTCTCAGGTTTTGAAGGCGGGACCAGGTGTCAGTAAGTCTGTCTCAACCACCCTGGCATCGAGAACCTTTTCTGGCCCAAGTCCTGCTCCTTGCTTCGTGGGCGCTGGGTTTCCTGTCACCTGCCTCACATAGGGGTGTCTGGTTCCCTGCCAGGATGAGCTAATGTTCAGTGGTCCGAATCCCCCTGGGTTGTTCCATGGCTCTGGGCGCCAGGGGTTATGGGATGGTCCTGGACTGACTGATGCTGGGTCTGCTCCTCTAGGTGCGGACGAAGGATGTGCTATTTGATAGTATCAGCCACCTCATCGACTACCACCTGCAGAACGGGCAGCCCATTGTGGCTGCGGAGAGCGAGCTGCACCTACGTGGCGTGGTCACTAGGGAGCCCTGAGCCAGGTGTGTGCATGAGCCAGGTGTGTGTGTATGTGTGTGTGGGAGCCAGGTGTGTGTGTAAGCCAGGTGTGTGTGTGTGTGTGTGTGTGTGTGTAAGGCAGGCCTGCTGGGGAAGAGGGAGGGGATTGGACAGACCTCAATGGGCATTTTTACCCTGCCGCAGAGAAAGGTCTGCCCTGATCTGAGTCTCAGAAGCAACGTGGGGGACCAAATGTGGGCACCTGCTGCCCCCTTCCTCAGCCTGAGCTCTGGGGCAGGAGGCAAGGACCCTGACCCGGTCTGGCATTGCTGGCTTAGTGACCGTCCCCTCCTCACCTTCTGCCAGCAGGTGTCAGCGCTTGGCTCCCAGCTCCCGCCCTGAGACTCACCCCATCCTGGCCTACGGGGGCTGCCGGCCACCTGCTGTCCCTCCTTCCTCTGCACCCGCGTCTGAAATCTTCCCTCCACCAGCCGGCCTTGGCCAGACCCAGCATCCCTGCTCGTGTCAGAGCCTTCCAGCCGGCCAGCCTTACCCAGCGTGAGGGCACACACACACCAAAGACACCTCTCCTTGGGAGAGGATGCGTCTCAGGGCGGCAGCTTGGCTTGGGTGGGTGGGGGGCCTGGGCAGGGAGGAGCTGAGGTGCTTGGGGTTCTCAGGAAGGGGGGCACAGTGCAGGACGATGAGGACCATGCAGGCTCATCTTTGTCCTGAGAGGCTCTGCGCGCCCTGGGGACGGGAGGTCACGTCCTGGCTGCCTTGCCTGCCCTGCTAGCTGCCGACCTGGACTAGACGTTTCTGTTTATAATTAAACCTGAGTTGCCCCAGGAGCATTGTCCCTGCGCGTCGAGAGTGGGGGCTGGGAGATGGCTCCCCCGACGGAGGGGGAGAGCTAGCCGTGCCCTTCCACCTCCTGCAGATACGAGCCCTCTCTCTCTGTCCTCCCAGGGCAGGGTCCTCGGCAGCCCCTGAAGGACACCTGGGGTCTGACTCTCTGACGGGAGGGCCCAGCCCTGCCCCCGGGGAGGGTCGCTTTCCAGTAGTAGGTGTGTGGGCAGCATGCGCCTTCCTTCCTTCCTCCTAAAAGATTTAGTTCTTTTGCTTGAAAATGCAGAGTGATAAGATGAGAGCTCTTCCATCCACAGATTCACTGTCCAACAAACAAATGGGGCCTCAGTGGCCACGGCTCCTCCAGGTTGCAGTCAGGAGCCCAGAGCACTTTCACTGTCTGTCCACGTGGGTGTAAGAGGACGCAACTCCTGGTCCATCCTCTGCTGGCCTGGCCTCTCCCTACCCCCGCCCGCCCCCGGTGCATCCCGGATGGGAGGAAACAGCCGGGACTCAAAGCACTGGCAGTATGGCGCTGGGATGGCAGGTGGCAGCCTGCCTGCTGTGCTGTGTCCCCACCCGAGACCTTCTGGAGGATGAAGACCTAGTGATTCACCCACGCCTTCCCATTCAGTGGTCCACCCACTGTCCATCATCCCCACTACCCATCCTCCTTCTGCCCAACACTTCTGATGGGCAGTGGGGTCAGCAATAACTGGGACCCACAGACTGTTCTAGGGACCAATGGCAGAGCTGACCCATGTGCCCCCCACCGAGGGACTCCCGGGGTGACGCAGGGCAGGGGCTGGACAATGAGGGGGGCAGTGGGCCCCTGGGGGCAGACAGGGTGGCCTTAGGGTGCAGGACATGGACGATGATGGCCGAGGTAGGCTTGGTGCCACTGACAGCTGCCACCATCCCACACAGGGTAAGGGGCAGGAAATGTTCTTGGTGGGGCCTGCTAGAGAAGGGGGGACTGTCAAGGCCCTGGAGCCCCCTTGTGTGTCTACAGCTCCAGGTCCTGCTGCGCCCAGACTCCCCACCCCCTCCAAGTCCTTCCTGTCCTGGTGCCCACTGTCCCCATTGGAGGCTTGGCGCCTGAGTGAGTCCTGAGTAACAGCTGCTGGAAAGGGCAGAGCCAGGGCCACTCCTGGGTTCCCCTGACTGTGATGGGAGCTGCGGGCTGGGATGTCAGATGCCTCTTGCCTGCAGGTCAACAAATGTTCCCTGCCTACACATCCCAGGAGAGTCCTGGGTCCAAGCTTGGCTGCAGGGCGGGTGGTCCTCCTGTGAGGGATGGGAGCAGGGGCGGGTAGGGCAGGGGACAGGGGCAGGGCCAAGGAGTCAGGAGCAGGAGGGACAGGACCTGGGTGGGGTGGGGCCAGAACTGCTGAGTCCTACCCCAGGGGGGGCACACTCTCCTGGGCTAAAGCCTGGCTTCTGAGTGGGTCATGCTGCTGTTAGGGGTGGGGCCAGGGACAGGTGCAGGGCCAGGGGGGGTCAGGGCCTGGGTGGAGCGGGGACCAGGTCTCTGAGTCCTTCCCCAGGGTGGATACTCTCCTGCCTTTTAGAGGTGCTGCAGGCCAGGTGTGCACAGGTTCACACGTGATCTGCCCAGACCCAGGGCTGTCTGAACCCTCTGTCCTAAGCCATCTGCCTACTCTGGGCCAGGGGCAGCACCTGCTGAGGTGGGAGGTGGGGTTAGGGAGGACAGAAGCCACCCGGCCTGCAGCCATCTGTATGCCAGTGGCCACTGTCCAGCTTGAGCCTCCCAGGCCTTCCCTGAAGGCTGTGGTTGGGACAACCCTGGCCCCCAGAGTCGGCCACACCCTGGCCCTGAGGCTGCTGCAGGAGGCAAGAAGGCTTTGCTGTCCAGAGAGGATCCTGTTCCTCCAGGAAGGAGCAGAGCTGACTGGCTAGGAGGCTTGGGCCTTGTCACCACCCTGGGGTGCAGCCACATCTGCCCACAGGGCCTCTTGGAGCAGGGGTTGAGCCCCTCCCAGAGACCCCTCCCCTCCACACACCCCTCTTTCCCAGCAGTACAGCGATGGTGGTGTTGAGACTGAACTGGGTGGGTGGGTAGGGGGTGGGCCGGCTACAGGCGCTGCTCATGGACCAAGAAGACAGAGGCACAAGAGGGGTGCACAGCAGTGAGTGTGGGTGCCTGAGGGTCCTGGCCCCTTTGCTGCGCCCCTTTGCTGGTCCCTGCCCACACCAGGCCAGCGGTCAGGGGCGGTCGGCGGCTGCGCTCAGGACGCGCAGCTGTGTCCTCGCTCCGCCCCGCGCAGAGCTGCCCACTGCCTGCAGGGCCACCGCCCGATCACCTGCGCGCAGGGGCGCACGGGGGGACGCCTGGCACCCCGGCTCCCCTGCGGACCTGCGGAGCGGACCTGAGGTGGCCGGGGCCGTCCGCCCCTCTCCTCTCCTCCGGGTCTTGAGGCTCCGCCCTGCGACCCCCCGGGGGCCGCGAGCGGCGGGCGCGGCGGCCGTACTAGGAGGAATACGGCGCGCGCGGCGGCGGCGCTGGCGCTTCGCGCTGAGCCGGGAGCCCGACTGCGCCTGCAAACCCGACCTGGCTAGAAGCCCCTGCGTGACCACCCGGAGTCCCCATCCCGGGCCGACGCCCGGGCAGGTGAGCCCCGGAACCTCGCCGCGATCCGGAAGGGCCGTGAGCGCCTGAGCCCTGCGGGACCCCGAGCAGCCACAGGTGGGGAGAGCTGCTGGAGGCGCCGAGACGCAGGCAGCCGCCCCGTGCTGCGTGCACGCTGGGACTGGCCTTTCGGGGTGATGGCGCGCGACCCCTGGGAGCCCATCTCCCGCAGCCCCTGGCTGGGCGGGAAGTTGAGTGCTAATCCTGGGTGTGGTGGGGATGGGGCTGGGGATGGGGTGGGGTAGAGGGAGTGCCACTCCGGCCCGGCCCCTCAACCTGCGCCTTGACACCCCACACCCCCATTCTCTCTCTCTCTCTCTCCCTTCCCAGACGCTGCCCCTATGAGAAGAACGAACATGTGGTTCTTGGAGCGACTGCGGGGCTCTGGGGAGAACGGGGAGGCCTCAGACAAGGCCTCCAAGGGGCCCCTGTACAGCAACGTGCTGACCCCCGACAAGATCCCCGACTTCTTCATCCCCCCCAAGCTGCCCTCGGGGCCTGCGGAGGCCGAGGGCCAGGCAGAGCTGGGCCCTGCAGCGGAGCAGACCCCTGCGGCGGCGGCGACCGCTGCGCCCCGCCGCGCCCCCCGCAGCCCCCGGCTGCCCGCCAAGCTGGCGGCCGAGAGCAAGAGCCTGCTCAAGGCGGCCACCCGGCACGTCATCCAGATCGAGAGCGCGGAGGACTGGCCGGCCGAGGAGGAGGAGGCAGCGGCGGCGGGCGCCTCCGGCTCGCTGCCCGCGGTGCCCAAGGCCCAGACGTCCTACGGCGTGGCCACGCTGGCCGAGAGCCCGCACACGCGGCGCCGGGAGTCGCTGTTCCATAGCGAGCACGGGGCCCTGGCGCAGGTGGGTTCCCCGGGCGCCGGGCGCCGCCGGGCCGACGGAACCCTCATGAGCCCCGGTCGTTATTTCAGCGGCGGAGAGAGCGACACCGGCTCCTCGGCCGAGTCGTCCCCGTTCGGGTCCCCTCTGCTATCACGCTCCGTGTCGCTGCTGAAGGGCTTTGCGCAAGACGGCCAGGCCAAGGTCAGCCAGCTGCGGCACTCTGTCGGTGGGCGTCACGGTTCCCTGTCTGCCGACGACAGCACGCCCGACACCAGCCCCGGCGTGCGTCGGCGCCTGCACCGCCGGGCAGCAACCCCCGATCCGGGCTCCGAGGCCGGTCCCGTGCCACCGCCGCCTCCGGCCCCGCGCGGGGAGCACACGGTGCGGCTGGGTCTGCGGGGCAGCGTGCGCCTGCTGGCCGAGTACGAGGCTGCCCAGGCTCGCCTGCGTGTGCGCCTGCTGGCCGCCGAGGGCCTCTACGACAGCGCGCTGGACGCGCGCAGCATCAACTGCTGCGTGGGGCTGTGCCTGGTGCCCGGGAAGCTGCAAAAACAGCGCAGCACGGTCATGAAGAACAGCCGCCACCCTGTCTTCAACGAGGACTTCTTCTTTGATGGCCTGGGGCCGGCCAGCGTGCGCAAGCTGGCCCTCAGGGTCAAGGTGGTGAACAAGGGGGGCAGCCTCAAGCGGGACACGCTGCTGGGGGAGGAGGAACTGCCCCTGACCGCGCTGCTGCCCTGGCTGTAGGGCCTGGGCCAGGCCGCGGTGTTGCTGGATTGCTCCTTCCCATCTCCCTCCCCAGGAGGTCCTCAGGGGCTGGGGGGCCAGGCTGTCTCCCTTTCACTGCCCAGCATGGCCCTGCTACGGGCTGTTCCTGCGGGAGATGCCAACCCCAGATCCTGCCCACGAGGTGGCCTCCCGCCGGAGGTCAGCTGGGGAGGTCTGCTGGACAACTGCCCAGGCCTGGACCTCTGCCCACTGGCTCAGCTGCATCATGTAAATAGGTCTTGGTGACCTGGGAGGTGGGGTTCAGCAGGGGCCTGCAGGGGCCCGAGGTGGCTGCTGCTGTGGGGCCCTGGGTGTTTGGCGACGGAGCAGGCTGGCCGCCAGCTGTGGATGGCCAGGGGTTCAACCCTGTCTTGTTGCCCAGGTGTCTCTACTGGCTCCTCCAACCCCTGGTCTCCTACAGGGCTGGGAGAGGCAGCTGCATGCCGTCGGGGATGGGATTCCTCTGTTTTATATCCTGTTGGTATCTTTGTGCTTGGAGTGGGCCTCCCAGCCCCGTGTGTCTACAAATGCTGTTTTAGTGCAGTAAAGGTATTTCCAGAAGGCACGGCTGGTACTGCTTATCTGCTGGTTGTTGACTGGGACTCTACTGTCTGTCTGGGATGCAGAGAGCACGGAGACCCCCGAGGCCCCAGTTGGATCAACCGCTGTGTAGCCTAGGGTGGCCAGGACCTGCCCCCTGCCTGTGTCCCCCAAGAAGGCCTCCATACCCAACTCCTCACTCCAGCCCTTTCGGGAAGTCTCTTGGGCATGCTGCTGGCCAAGGCTTCTCTCCTGGTGTCCCACCTGTAGGCGCCCTGGGTACAGGCATGCCTGCTACGCCAGGGTTCCCCCACATGAGCCCACCCCATCCTCTGCCTTACAGTTGGTGGCAGTCCTGGGTGGGCCTAACCTGAGCCGGCCTGTATCCCTACAGCCAGCCTCCCCTCTACTAGAACCTGCAGGAAAAAAAAAATGGTGGTCTTCTCTCATCTCCTCCCGCCCATGTGGGCTGGAGTGTGCCGTGTTGGGGTCTGGCATGGCCCCCACCTCCTCTGCCTGCCGTCAGCCACCAGATGAGCTGTGCTAATGAGGCCTGCTTGGCTGGGAGGTGTTGCCAGGGCAACCAGGCGCCTTCTCGACTCTTCCCTGCCAGCGGCTGGTCCCTGGGCTGCCCGTGCGTGTGCACGTGTGAGCGTGTTGCACATGGCAGCCGTGTAACAGCATGTGGGTAGGTACACGTCAGTGGGTATATTTGTGCACCCGTGGCTGAGTACTAATTGCCAAGTGTCTGAGTGTGTGTGTGCTCCTGTGCTCTGTGTGTGTGTGTGCTCCTGTGCTGTATGTGTGCGTGTTGTATGCTCCTATTTGCCCCTGCCCATGCCAGCCCCTCTGGCCTCCACACCTGGGGTCCTAGGGTCTCAGACTCCTTCACTGTCTTCCTCCCTCCTGACTGTGGCTCACTTTGTCCCCAGCTGCCCCTGGGGATCCCTCCACAGGAAGACAGCTGCTGCCGATGCCCCCACGGCCAGGCTGCCGCCCTGACCGTTCTGACGGCCATGCTCATCAGAATCACCTGCTTGGCGTGGACCACAGAGTGGTACACCTTCCTCAGAGAAGATTCTGCCCTGCCTGGGGCCCATGGCCACACACGGCCAGCAAGGCCCTTTCCTGCTGTCAGCCTAGACCTGGATTGTCCAGTGAGATGGGGCACTTGTGGTCCACCTGGCAGGTGGAGGCGAGGCAGTGCCAGGAGCCTGGCCTGTGCAGGCTGCCAGCTGGGGATGCTTTGAGATTGGGGACCCTGGTGGAGGAAGGAGCCGGGGGGGGGGGTTCAGGATGGGCTCCCTGCCAGCCCTGCCGGTGGCCATCCTGTCCACATTGTCCTGCCTTAACCTGTTCACCCAGGACCCCACTCCGAGGAGGCGCACGGGAGGGGCTGTGGGGGCAGCCTAGCTCATCACAGTGAGGGGATGAGGGAGCAGGTCCCTGCCTGCTCTGAGTCACGGCCCCTACCCCAGCTAGGAGCTGTCCTCAGACCTGCCTGTCTCCTCCCCACCCCTGTTCCTCTAGGCTCCGTCCAGGCCTACCTCTGCCACCTGCTCAGGCCCACTCCAGGAGCGACGACCAGGCCCTCTGCTGGGTTCTGAGAAGCCCTGGGGAAGGCCACGTGCACACAGCCATCCTAGCCACTGTCGCTGGAAGGCGCTGCTTTTTATCTCAGCTACATTATCTGCGGTGGCCAGGGCGTGCTGGGTAGATGGGGAAGCCCGGTGGTCTAGGTCCTTCATGCCCCCCCCCAACCCATCCCCCAGGCAGAGCAGCAGAGACGGCAGGGACCCTGTCTGAGCACCTGTGTGTTCCTGCCCACTGCAGCCTCTGTCGGCCCATCACATTGTGTGGCCCACGTCCCTGGCACCCGCCTGCTTTTCTAGGCCTGCTTGGGGCTGTTGGGCTATTCTCCTTTCTCTTTTCTTCAAGATTGACTTTTCATTGGAAGGTAGATTCACAAAGAGCAGATACAAAGATCTTCTGTCTGCTGGTTCACATCCAAGTGGCTGCAATGGCCGGAGCTGAGCTGATCCGAAGCCAGGAGCCAAGAGTCTCAGTTGGGGTAGATGGGCAGAGTATATTGACTCGCCCCAGAACCCAGTCTTGGGTGGGAGTGGCACGCTTCTGCTCTCGAGCGAGTTCCACGCAGGAGGCCTGGGACGCGATCCTCTATCCACCCCCTTGGTTGTGGGAGCCCCAGCCCTCTCCCGTGCCCCGGAGGGGCCATCTTTACTCTGTGCACCTGCTCTGCTGACTGGAGAGGACCAAGAAGTGGACTCAGTGGGCAGGTCCAGCTGTAGCCACAGCCCTCAATGGGTGGTGCCCGCTGTGGCCACACCCATTGGTGGGTGGTTCCAGTTGAGGCCACACTCTCAGTGGGTGGCTCCCACCGTGGCCACACCCCTCGGCGGGTAGATCCAGCCCGTGCTGTTAGATCTGCTGACCCACGGCAAAGAAAATATCAGCCAAGTACAAACAGGCCTTTGTTAGGCAAAGAAAAGTCTGTTCCTGGGCCTTTCCCGCGCGGTGGAGCAATGAACAGGAGAGGAGAGGCTCACAAATGGGAAAGACAAGCTGGGTAGCAGGGACAAAGGTTTTACACCCCCTCTGACGTGGGTGCTGGCATCAGCCCTGCTTGGGTCCTGATAGGACGAGGAATGTTGGCCTTTGTCCATCATCGGCCCGTATGTGGCCTTGGCTGCCTTTGGGGCGTGCCAGATCTCTGGCTGAGGTCACTGCGGTGTCCACCCACTTCCTGCAAGCGCGGTAACCATCAGATGCCACATCCATCAGTGGGTGATTCCTGCTGTGGCCACACCCTCCGTGGCACTCCTGGTACGGAGCAGCGGCGTGCACCTCCCACCCACGGATCTGGTCACATCTGGACATTGCAGCATTGAGTTTTGCATGCCTGCCCGAACAGGCCTTCTCTTGCTGTTTAGCCAGCAGCGAGAGCAACCATGAGGCCACTGGGCGTGCCTGACAGATCCATGACTGTTGGCCAGCATGACAGCAAGCTGCCCTGTCATCTGGCCAGGAGACACGTGGGCCTGGGACCTGGACGTGAACCCAAGGAAGGGAGAAGATGACCCTCACATAGCCTCTGTCTTCCCATGTCCCGTGGACTCCTCCCAGGGAAGCTGTGTCCAGGGGAGCCCACGGGAGGACTTGCGGGAGACCATGGTGTGGAAAAGGACCGGCGTGGTGGTTCAGGTCGGCCCTGTTTCCTGATTGACACGTGGAAGGACAGACGGACTGGTATGTGCCAGGCCAACCCGGCGGCTCCACTGCTGTTTCTGTCCACCCAACATGGAAGATTCCTTCCTGTGATCTGATGGATTGTAGAAGGTGCTTGGGCCTTCCTGAGCCCTAATTCGCAGGGCGGTCAGACCAGACTAGGCAGGGTTAATGCCAGTCATGGTGGGGGCCGCTTGGGGTCTTCCCTTTTCGCTGTTTGGCCCATTCTCTCACAACACCAGCAGGGAAAGCCTGGGCCTGCACCTGTACCCTCCTGAGGCCAGAAGCACCCTCCCGAGTCATCCTCTCTCCTCTCTCCCCCCCTTTCTTTTAAGATTTATTTTTATTTGAAAGTGAGATTTACAGAGAGAAGGCGACAGAGAGAAAGATCTTTCATCTGCTGGTTCACTCCCCAAGTGGCCACATGACCAGAGCTGAGCCAATCTGAAGCCAGGAGCCAAGAGCATCTTCCGGCTCTCCCACACAGATACAGGGTTCCCAAGGCTTTGGGCTGTCCTCCACTGTTTTCCCAGGCCACAAGCAGGGAGCTGGGTGGGAAGTGGAGCTGCTTAGAAACGTTGCCTAAATAAGGGAAATCCAAATTAAGACATCGATGAGGTACCACCTAACACCAGTAAGATTGGCCCACATAAACAAGAACACCAACGACACTTGCTGGCGAGGATGCTGGGAAAGGAGAACCCTACTTCACGCAGTGGAGCTGCAAGTTGGTACAGCCTTTATGGAAATCAGTCTGGAGAACACTCAAACAACTCAAAATCTGCATACCATATGACCCAGCAATAGCACTCCTAGGAATATATCCAAAACACCTGTTTCACAACAAACCAACATGCACCCCTATGTTCATAGCAGCACAATCAGTAATTGCAAAAACATGGAAGCAACCAAAATGCCCATCAGCAGAAGATTGGATAAGAAAGCTTTGGTTCATCTACTCCATGGAATACTACTCAGCTATTAAAAAAACAAAATGCAGTTCTTTGTGGCTAAATGGGCCCAACTGGAAACTATAATGCTAAGGGAAATGAGCGAATCCCAAAAGGTTAGATACCACATGTTTGCCTTGATTTAACCTGTAATTTTTGTTTGGTTGTTTGTTATTTTTTGAACCTGTCATTGATACTGTCTCAACCCAGATGTTTTGAAGAATTGAACTTGCATTATTTTTAACATATTGTTTACCCAATACTATGTCAATTAATTCCATAACATTGTATATTGATGCTGATGTTTTGTTGGGGCTTTTAACTGGCCGGAACTTTACTCTGTTAGCTCTACCTTCAGACCAGAGAAGGTCTCCCCAAGAGGCCACTGAACTTATCTGGACAATAAGATGCTGGACTTTATGCTAGGTATATGCTTGCAATGAAGGAATCTCAACTGAACTTGAACTGTGGTTATGCAGCAAGGTGGAGGAATCCACTATGGGGGGAGGGGTGTGGGAGGGGTGGGGGGAATCCCCAGTGCCTATAAAACTGTATCACATAATACAATGTTAATAACAATAAAAAAATAATAATTAAAAAAAAAAAGAAACATTGCCTATATGGAATATGACATTGCACAAGTTAGGTTAACCCACTGGTGCCTGACTGAGGTGATGAGGAAGCTGAATAAAGCCAAGTAAGGATATAGGATGAGCATTGCAAAGGGGATTGTGTTATTAATTACATGCATGGGGCATGTGGCCCTGGGGAAGATGCACTCCAGTGCACGGTGTGTGCTAAGGCCAAGGGAGACAGCATTCTGGCTGGGAGCGGCTCAGCATGGGCACAGGATGTGCCAGCCCTGGGTGGTCACAAGCACTGGATGTACTGGGATTGGGGACCCTGTGTGGATGAGGGAGGGGCCCTATGCGGGTGAAGGGTCCTGTGTGGGTGGGGGCTCCATGTGGCTGGGGGCCTTGTGTGAGTGGGCCCCTGTGTGAGTAGGGTTTTGGCTACACGCAGCAGAGGACCCAGACAAAGCACTGGCTGGTCGGCTGCTGCACTGAGCTCCAGCCAGGGGCAGGGTTGCTAACCCAGAGTCTCCCCGGTGCCAGCCAAGGCCTGGCCTTCAGATTGTCTGCCCTCAGGCCAGCCGCTCATGGGCACAAGACAGCTGCCTGAGCTCCGGACTTTACCCCAGAGGGAAGAGCTGGGTTGGAATGTGGATGACAGAGGCAGGATGGGGCATTGTCCTGTCGCCCCGGTGACCGCAGATCCATTTGGGTGCGGAGGGAGCAAGGACACAGGGTGTGGGGTGGTGGTCGTTGGCCCATGGGGGACCGCAACTTCTCCGAGGCTAGGCGTGCCTCGGGAGGCGGTCAGGATGAGGAGGTCTTGGGCCTGCAGACCCCTGTTTACAACAACCTGCGCTTTAGGGACTCGGCTGAGGGGGAGCTAGGGCACGAGGACCCCGAGGCAGAGGTGCCACCTGAGGAAGAGGCTGCCGAGGTCCAGGACGAGGCCTCCGAGGTCCAGGACGAGGTCCCCTCGGAGTCAGAGCATGCTCTGGAGAGAGACGCAGGGGACATTCCGGAAATGAGGTGGCCGGCATGGGTAGCCCCCGGCATGTGCTGGGGAGAGGAGGGACCCAGAGGGGGCCGGCAGTCCAGGTGGCACAGTCTGCGCTTGGAGACACCACCATTGCTCAGAAAGCCACATTCCCACTTCCAGGAGCCCAGGGGCCAGGGCCGTGGCAGGAGAGGGGCCAAGAAGTGGGCACCTGCTGGGGCCTAGAGGTGTTTTTGGGAGGGTATGGTGCCACAGAGAGCTTGGTGAGCTTTTCCTTGGCCGTTTCACTCAATAAATGGCTGCAGCAGCCAGGGTCTGGCCAGGAGCCAGGAGCTCCTCCTGGGTCCCCCCACTGCAGGTACATGCCCGTTACCTCTCCCTCCCTCTCCCAGTGTGAGGAGCAGGACCCCAAGCATCAGGGTGCCCTTCTAGTAGGCAGTGGGCAAGGGTGGCAGGCCTTCCCTGCAGCCCAGAGGGTGGGGGTGGCACTGCCTGCCCCAACACCCATTCTCCCAAAGCCGGCTGTCCATCACCCAGCGCTTCCCCCGCTCGTCTGTGGCACGGGGCAGGCGGCGCCGCTGCAGGCTCCTGGAGCTGGCAGAACCCAAGACAAACTGGCAAGTGCTGAAGGACAGGTGAGAGCCAGCCGAGCAGGGATGGGCCGCCGGCTTCCTTCCCGGTCTCCTGGTGCCGCTGCTGGGCAGTGAGCAAGGAGGACAGGTGGAGGGGGAGCCTGCGGCAGGGCCTGGTGGGACCGGGAGGAGCCGGAGAAGTCGTGAACCACTCGGGGGAACCAGCTCGAAGGGCAGTGGGGCTCGGACCTGTCTCGCCGCAGGAAGGGAGGCCGGTGTAGGGGCTATGCCTGGATCTCCCCATGCAAGCTGAACTTGCACTTCTGTCTCTACTGGTGAGTCTGTTGCCTTCCCACTCTGACTGCATGGGAGCAATGCGCGAGGCCAGGCCCTCCCCAGCAATTCCCCCTTCTCTACAGGTTTCCAGACAGAGGGGATCACACCATACACAAATATGAACCCTAACATCCAACTAAATCTCTAACCTCTGACCCCCATCCTAACTACATTTCTGAGTTTTCATGCTCCTCTTCGGGGCTTGAGATGCAATACAGACCCTAAAACTGCCACCCTAAACCTAACCCCGCCATTCTAACCCTACCATAACCCTAACCCTAAACTTAAATCAGTCACCTTAACCCCAACCCTAACCCTAACCTGTCATCTTAAGTCCTAACCTAGGGCTTTCGAAATGACCCTAACCCCTGAGCCCTCACTCGCGCTATAATTCTAAATGCCTAACACCCAACCCTATCCCTAATCTTGAACCCTCTCCTCCCCCTATATGTCTCACTTTGCCAACGTGCTCCTGCGTCCGCTGCTTGCCCTGGATTGCTGTCCTCCCTGGGAGTGGGGCAGTGGGGCAGTGGGGCAGTGAGGCAGTGGGGCAGTGGGCAGGGGGCCAGGCCCCTCCCTCATGCCGTTGCACTGTTGTAGGCCTTCCGTGTACTGGACCGAGCGCTTTCTTCAGGATACAACCCTCAGCATCACGGTGCCTGGTAAGAGGGGCCCCACTGTCCAGGCCTGGAGGGGGCCTCTACTCCGTACCCTGGCCCTACCTGCTGCACTCGCCACTGGCCTCCTGGGACTGGCGGGGCATAGGAGGGCATGCCAGCCTCCTCCTTAAAGGGAACCCCTCTAACCCAGAGCCAGAACTTCCTTGGCTCTGTGCCTTGGAGCCCCTTGCCTCGCCCAGTCTTCTAGAACTCTCCCCCCAGCCTCTGTCCCCTGAAGGTCCACAGGGGGGACCCAGAAGGAGGTTATGACTGGTCAGGGGACAGTGGCCTCTTGGGTCCTGCCCAGCTATGTCCACCCTGCATGTACAACGGGGCTTCTGGCCAGGGCTGCAGGGTATTGCATGCCAGCCAGCAGTGGCTTCACAGGCAGGAACTGAGGGGAGTGTCCAGGCCACACAGCCCTGCCTGGCTTTCCCCCACGTGCCCTGTCCCTCAGAGGTGTCTCCTCGAGTGGAAGAACTGGCCCGTCCCAAGAGGTTCTATTTGGAATACTACAACAACAACAGGTGGGAGCTTCTTTCCCCCCCCTCCCGCCAGCCCCCAGACCCCAGGGCTGAGCTGGACGGACCCCCAACCCCTCCCTACACACCACAGGGCTGAGCACATGTGCTCCCCCTTATCCTGGTCACCTACGCTGTCTGTGTCTTCAGGACCACTCCCGTCTGGCCAATTCCTCGCTCCACTTTGGAATGCCAAGCATCTAGGCGCCTGAAGGAGCTGGCCATTCCCAAGATGCGTAATAACATCTGGAGCATCAACATGTCCGAGGTAGGCGCTGGTTCAGGTTCTTTGCTTTCCTAGGCAGTGGGCAGGAGCTTCAGGGCACACCCGCCGGCCACAAGGGATGCACCCCACTGCAGCGACTCCTGATTTCAGGGTCTCCCCACCCCCACGGGGGGTTCCCATCCCTAGGTGTCCCAGGTGTCCCGCGCAGCACAGATGGCCATTCCCAGTTCACGGATCCTGCGGCTGGCCAAGCCCAGGGCCCCGGCCGTCCTGCTCACGGAGTGGGATCCCATGCCGAAACCCAAGCCGCGGGTGTCAGACTACGGCCGCCTCCTCAGCCTGGCCAGTAAGTGGTCCCTGCTATTCTTGCCCCGCTGCACATGGAGACGAGGGGCAGAGTCCCATCCACTGCACCTGCCATCTCTGTCATTCCCCTGGGCTGCCCCAGCGCCTGGAATGAACCCATCTGTGCCCTGAACCCCGTGGGAAACAGCCCCCCCACACTGGGTGCAGTGGGGTGATGGAGCAGCTGAGGGGGTCACAGGTACATATCTCTGGGGATGGATGCCATGGGGATACCGGTTATGGGGACTCTATAAAACCCAGAAACACGTGAGGAGAAAGAGAAGAAAAACCTTGGAAACCTGCACATGCATGCCTGCATGGGCACAGACAGCGACACCCAGTGGGCTCTGCACACACACCTGTGGGCTCAGCGACACCCAGCGGGCTCTGCACACACACCTGTGGGCTCAGCGACACCCAGCGGGCTCTGGACACACACCTGTGAGCTCAGCGACACCCACCACGCTCTGCACACACACCTGTGGGCTCAGCGACACCCAGCGGGCTCTGCACACACACCTGTGGGCTCAGCGACACCCACCACGCTCTGCACACACACCTGTGGGCTCAGCGACACCCACCACGCTCTGCCCCAAATGCACGTGTGGAAATACATACAGCAGCTCTGCATGTGCCATGGATGTGTGAGCCAGGTCACTCCTGTGCCCACCCTGTTCTTGCCCCCTTCCCCAGTCTCCTCCCAGCCTCTCCCCCGCTCTCCCCCAGAAGCATGGATCTCCCCCATCCCTCTCTCCTGTAATACCCCCATCTCCCACTCGGCAGCAGGAACATTCCTCTGGATTCCGCGCCCCCTCCTCTCTCCTGGTTGACCGTCCCTCCCCTGCTCATGATCCTGTCGGGCTAGCACCTCCCAGTCCCCCAGGGCACCCAGAGATGAGCGGGTGACAGGGCCTCTGTACAATCAGTTGCATGCAGCATCCAGGGGGTCAGAGACTCGGCAGGTTCTTTGCCATTTCCTGCTCCCCGCATTTGGCTGGCTGATTTGGGTCACCCCTTTGCCGGACACATTGGAAATGATCCCCCACTTCCGTCTTGCTTTGTCCTGGACGGGGTTTCTGCTTATGTGTTCACCAAACGACCTGTCCCCCAGTGTCCGTACACCCTTGAGACCGCTGCACGTGTGTGTGCCCAGCTCCTGTGTCATCGTGCGTACGGTGCCTGCCTTGCTCTGTCCTGCACTGGAGGTTCAGCTCCACCGTGACTATTGCTAATTCTGGGGGCTCTGTTCGGCAGGCGGGAAGGGTCCTGCAGACACTCTCAAGAGTGCTGTGAGACCTTTACATGGTCATTCTAGAACATTCCCATCACTCCAAAGAGTGCAGGCACCCTGGGCTCCGAGTGCCCATCCTGTCTTATGGAGTCCCTGCTCTGGCTATTTCCTGTCTGTGTGACCTCGTGTGGCTGTGTCCCCATGTGTGTGGTGTCCTAGACCCCCCATGGCACATGTGTGTGTCTGAGTCCATGTGTGTCCCCCTCCGCTGATGGACAAAGAAGGTACAGCCCCGGCGCCACCCCTCTCTCCTGCCCTTGCAGTGCCCAAGGTCCAGTCGGACAAGTGTGTGCCAGACCGGGACCCTCGCTGGGAGGTGCTGGACATCACCAAGCGGGCAGTGGCCAGCCCCAGGGTCATCGCTCTGGCCCAGCCCCGAGTGCGCAGATGCCTGAATGAAGGCTACGATCCCTACCGCATCTCCCCAGCCTCGCTGGTGGCTCAGGCATCCCCCCGCCTCCAAGAGCTGGCCACCCCTAAAACCATCGCCAAGAAAGTGTGACCGCCGGCCGACCTCCCACGGCCCCGTGCCCAGTAAACGCCCAGACGCACCCTCACCCGTGTTTGTTATTGCTCAAGCTGCCGGCAGGAGCAGGGACGAGGGGCCCCTGCACGTGCTGACACAATAACATTTATTTTTGCATCCAACCTGCCGCTTGTACAGGCCTCTTGCTTCCTGCCCACATCCGACCATCAGCTCTGCTCCTTGCTGGCGGCTTGGACCCACATGGCATGCTTGCCCACCTCCCACTTGGAATAATGGCTACAACAGCAACAACTTAACACCTCCCCTCCGACGCACAGCGGGGGTCAGCACAGCACCCCAGGGACCCAGCTGTGTCACTCCCACCTACCAGAAGTGGAGGCCAAGGACTGCTTGGGATGGGGAGAGGAATGGTCTCTGATAGAGTCCCCTGGTAGTTCTGTTAGAGAAGTAGAGAGAGAGAGAGGGAGGGAGACAGAGCGGATGAGGTTGAGAGGAACTGGGGTGGAGGGTGTCGGAGGGAAGGAGAAATAAAGAGAGAGAGAGAGAGAGGAAGGAAGAGGAAGAGAGGGAAGGGGTGGGAGAGAAGAAGAAAGAGGTGGAGGGGGGAGACAAAAAGATCTTCCTCTGTTGGTTGACTGCCCAGAGAGCCGCCCAGATAGAAGCGCAACAACTTACCCAAACCCAGGAGCCACCGTGCCGGTGCAGGGTCCAAAGGCCTTGGGCCAGCCTTCGCTGCTGGAAGCTGGGTGGGATGTGGAGCAGCTGGGATTCCAGCACTGCAGGGGACGGTCAGGAAAGCACTGACTCAGGAATGGACTGGGGAACATGGATCAGGGTGGACCGGGCGTCCTGTGTTCCCTGCGGAGTGGACTGGGGGGGGACCGGGTGCCCTGTGTTCCCTGCGGAGTGGACTGGGGGGGACCGGGTGCCCTGTGCTTTCAAAGAGGAGCAGCTCGGGGTACAGGGCATCCTGTGTTCCCATGCAGGGATGGACTTGGGTGACTGGGTGTCCTGTGTTTCCACACAGCACAGGGGTGGACTGGGGGACGGGGCGCCCTGCGTTCCCACTCGGGGTGGACTGAGGGACGGGGCGCCCTGCGTTCCCACTCGGGGTGGACTGGGGGGACGGGGTGTCCTGCGTTCCCACTCGGGGTGGACTGAGGGACGGGGCGTCTTGCATCCCCACAGACAGGGGTGGACTGGGGGGACGGGGCGTCCTGCATCCCCACAGACAGGGGTGGACTGGGGGGACGGGGCGTCCTGCATCCCCACAGACGGGGTGGACTGAGGGACGGGGCGTCCTGCATCCCCACAGACGGGGTGGACTGAGGGACGGGGCGCCCTGCGTTCCCACTCGGGGTGGACTGGGGGGACGGGGTGTCCTGCGTTCCCACTCGGGGTGGACTGAGGGACGGGGCGTCCTGCATCCCCACAGACAGGGGTGGACTGAGGGACGGGGCGTCCTGCATCCCCACAGACGGGGTGGACTGAGGGACGGGGCGTCCTGCGTTCCCACTCGGGGTGGACTGGGGGGACGGGGAGGACCGACCGGAACCCCGCGTTCTCACACAGCCGGAACCCCGCGTTCCCGGGCCTGCTGGTCCCTCGGGACCCGGAGCTGTCCGGCGCCGGGACCCGCCCCCCGCGGAAGCCCGCTGCGGCCCAGCCGGTCCCGCCTCCCGCTCCCTGCGCCCGGCCCGCCTGGGTCCCGCCTCCCCGGCACCGCAGCCAATGAGCACGCGGCGTCGCATCCGGGGATCCCGGCGCGGCTGCCGCCTCCCGCGCGCGCACGGCCATGGCGGAGGTGAGTGAGCGGGCCGGGGGAGGTAGCCCCCCACCCCGCGCGCCCGCGTCCTCGCTGCGCCGGGGCTGGCTTCGGCGGAGCCCTGGGGGCGGACAGTCCTGCCCCGGAGCTCCGAGGGCGCGCCTGGGGCGCCTCATCCACGCGGGGCCCAAGGGGCGCGGGGCTCGGTCGGCGGCCGCCCCCGGCCCCCTCCCCCCGGTGCCACATCGCCGGCTGCAGTGCGCAGGCGCGCTGGGAGGGGGGTGCCGAGAGGGCGGGGCGCTGGGGGTGCTCGGGGTTGGGGTGCTGGGGGCTCGGGGCTGGGGTGATCGGGGCTGGGGTGCTCGGGCTGGGGTGATCGGGGCTGGGGTGCTCGGGGCTCGGGGCTGGAGTGATCGGGGCTGGGGTGATCGGGCTGGATCGGGACTCAGGGCTGGGGGCGCTCGGGGCTGGGGGTGTGCGGGGCTCAGGGCTGGGGGTGCTCGGGGCTGGGGGTGCTCTGTGCTCGGGGCTTAGGGCTGGGGGTGCCCGGGGCTGGAGGCGCTCGGGGCTGGGAGTCTGCAGGTGCGCGGGGCTGGGGATTCTGCAGGTGTTCGGGGCTGGAGGTGCACGGGGTGGGGTGCTCGGGACTCAGGGCTGGAGGTGCTCGGGGCTCGGGGGCAGGTAGGGCGGGGGGCGGCACTCAGGGCTTGGGCTGCTGGCACGCGGGGCTCTGGATGGTTCTCTGCCAAGTTTGTGAGCATCGGGCCCTCCGGAGAGCCCTCGGGCTGGTGGGATCTGACAGGTCCAGGCTCGGAAGTTATTGAGACAAACTTGGCAGCTGCATGCCTTCAACCAAGGGCCTTGGTGGTTTTGGCGTGGCTGAGGGGCGGCGCCCTGGGGCAGCAGGGGCCAGGCCAGCCTGTGCACTGGTCACTCTGAGCCCCATGCAGGGCCTGGCCCACCTTACCACCCACTTCCTGCCTGTGCCAGGGGCAGAGCTTTCAGTGCTGGGGGGCGGGGGAAACCAAGGCTGTGTGGGCACAGATGTGTCATCTGGTCCTGTCCCCAAGTGCTGGCAACAGCTGTGCTGCCTGTCACCCCTAACTGGCAGTTGAGGGGTTTTCTGCGGAGCCAGCCACCCCCCTCCCCCAGCTATCCCTAGAGGCCACAGGTGGGCAGCTGCTGTGGGTGCTGAGCTGCCCGGAGCCCCAGTCCCTTCTGAAGTGGCCGGTTGGCTATGGTCATTCTGGGATCTTGGCACAGGGTCTGCCCTGGCAGCTGAATGTCGCTGCTGGTGCACGCTCTGTCTCTGCCCTTCCTCACCAGACAGGATGCTCCTTACCTCACATCACAGGATGGGGTGCCCCCTCATGTCCCCATGTCACAGGATGGGGTACCCCCATCCCACAGTTGGGGCAAACCCTGGGACAGCCACTGCTGGCTCTGCCTGCTGTTGGGGGGCCAGTGGAGCCCTGACCTGCTGCTGTGGGCATTCGAGGGGTGACCAGCAGATCCCTGGCTCTCTCTCTCTCGGACATGATCAAAACAGAAGGGCAGGAGACATGAGGACGGCGGCTTTCCCACCAGCGTGGAGCCGTGCCTGCTAGCCAGCCCTTGCCAGGGCAGTGGGCGCTCTGGGTTGGCTGCTGGAGAGCCACGCTGTGCCCTTTCCTGCACGTTCTCACCTGGCAGTTTGCACGTGTCCCTTGGGTCCTCCTGGACTGGCAGTGCCATGCGGACGGCACTGAAGAGACTGGCTCCCTCCCCTGGGCTGTAGGAAGTGGTCAGAGAGGAGCGAGATGGTGGGCAGCCCCGGAGGCCCGGGGGGGGGGGTGCTGTAGATGGCATTTCAGCACGGTTGGCAATAGATCTGTGGGGAGCAGTTCCCCAGGATGCGAGAGTTGTCACTGTCACCTCTGGTGGCTAGAATGTGGTTCCTCCCTGCCCACTGCTGAAAATCGGGGCCCTTGGTGGTGGTCATTGCTGGTGTGGACAGGGCTGGGATGGTGTGTGCACAGTTCCGGTCCACGGTATGAGGGGTCGGGACATGTGGGGGTGGCCTCGGGTGCCCATGACCACGGTGTGAGGGGTCGGGACATGTGAGGGTAGCCGTGGGTGCCCATGACCACGGTGTGAGGGGTCGGGACATGCGGGGGTGGCCGTGGGTGCCCATGACCATGGTGTGAGGGGTCGGGACATGCGGGGGTGGCCTCGGGTGCCCATGACCACGGTGTGAGGGGTCGGGACATGCGGGGGTGGCCGTGGGTGCCCGTGACTGTCCACTGTCCCGGTTCTTATAGAGACACTCACAGACAAGCCACACGTTGTACAATACATACATTTTGATGGTGCAACCAATGATTTTTGGTGTTTTTGCCGTCACGCAATTGTCCCCCCCGATTCTGGAACATTCTGTCATTTCAGAAATAATCCTCGTCCCCTGAGCAGTCACCTCTGTCCTCGTCCCGTACCCATCCCGTGGGTTCAGCTGTTCTGGGTTCAGCTGTTCCTGCCGCAGGAGCTGTGTGCTCTGCGTGACCCCTCATGGCCTCTCTCAGAGTGTAGGGTCCCCAGGGTCCCTCATGCCGTATCGAGTGTCAGGACCACTGGATTGCTCATTGGCAGCTTTTCAGGAAGGTTCTCCTGAGGTGTGAGCTGCAGTGGTATGTGCCTGCCCCATCCGGGCATCTTCGCCCGCAGACCTCGGGGTGCAAGGTGTCCGAGGGAGCTGGGCTGCCTGAGCTCTGGGCTGATTGTGCTAACCTGTCCCTCTTCCTCCACAGGCCTCCTCGCTGCGGAGGCTGAGCCCTGGCGTGGCCTCTCGCCTCTCCCCCGGCCTGTGCCCCAAGGAGCCTGCCTCGCAGGCAGCAGCAGGTACCTTCCGGCCCACTCTCCCTCCAGCTCCGTCTGCTGAAAGCCTCTGGGCCTGGTCGAGCTGTGGGCAGGGCCTGGTTCCCGATGGGGGTGTGTGGTTCAGTGGGCACGTTCTGCGAGCCCGGCAGAGGGCCAGAGTTGCTCTCTGGGCAGGTGCTGCCAGCGCTGTGGGGCGTGCCTGTCCTGAGACAGGTTCCAGTGTTGGTGCCGGGTGGGGGCCAGCTTGCCGGGGAGAAGCTGTTGCGTGGCCTGGCAGGGAGCACGCCTGGGTATTCTCTGAGCTGGCAGCTCGGCACTCAGTGGTGTCCAGCCCCCGACTTTGGACTGTCTCCTCACCCCCAGAGAAGGCAGTGTCATCTCTGTCCCCGTGGGGTGACTTCCCCCGTGTAGGCTCCTCTGCCTGCTCTTCCCCAGACCCTGCCCAGGGCCCCAGCCTCACACTTTTCAGATCTGTTTTACTTTTGTGCGAAGGGCACACTTGACAGAGAGAACTTCCATCTGCTGGCTTAGTCCCCAGATGGCTGCAACGGCTGGAGCTGAGCCGGTCAGAAACCAGTTCCATCTGGGTCTCCCCCGTGGTCGTGGGGGCTCAGTGCTTTGGGCCAACCTCCACTGCTTTCCCAGGCCACAAGCAGGGAGCTGGAAGAGAAGTGGAGCTACTGGGACATGAATTGATGCCCGTATGGGATGCTGGTGCCATGGGCTGAGGATTTAGCCTACCATGCAGTGGTGCCGGCCCCAGCCTCACCCTTATAAGGCCTGCAAGTTGGTGTTTAACACTTGACATGAGGACACTTAGGGACTGACAGTCAGCCCAGTTGTTTCTTGGGGAAGATTTTAGGTCTGGGGACAGTCACTGACCAGGGGCCCAAGTGGCATGGCCTCAGAGCAGCAGTGCTGGGGTGTGCAGAGAGCCAGGCATGGTGTAACTTAACCACGTGGCATGATGTGTTGTCTGAAGCCCCTTGTACAACTCTGTCTCCACGAGTTCTCTTGCCCTCTGCCCCTTCTAGTCCACCTGCTTCTCCTCAACCCTTGAAGCTTTCTGTGTATTCAAGCCTGGCCCTCAGGCTGCAGCTCCGTGACTCTGGTGTGGCGTGTGGCATGGCAGCCGCGCTCCTGGGCCGGTGGTGGTGTGTGTTCAGGCACTGCCTGCCCGCTGACTCCAGCTGGGTGGCGGCGGACTCAGGGGGTTGGATGTCCTTCACAGTGCTGTCCGTGGGCTCTGCCGACCCCCAGTTCAACCTCACGGAGATCTTGTCACAGAACTACAGCGTCCGCCAGGGCTGTGCCGAGGCCTCCCACTGCGTGGACGAGCCCGCAGAGGAAGTGGACAAGGACGCGGTATCCCAGGTAGTGTGTGCTGGGCCCTGGGGGAGGCAGAGGCGGGGCTGCTGTCCCAGGACTCAGATCCCCTGCACAGCAGGGCAGTGCCTGGGTCACAGGGCAGTGCCAGGGTCACAGGGCAATAGGGCAGTGCCGGGTCACAGGGCAGTGCCAGGGTCAAAGGGCAATAGGGCAGTGCCAGGGTCACAGGGCAGTGTTCGCTTGGGGCTGAGCTTTATCCTGTCTGCTGGGGATGCTGGTGAGTTCCCTCTCACAGCTTCTCTGATGGTTTTCAAAAGTACTGGGAATGAAACAATAATAATAATAATAATTACAGACTTGTCATCCACCTTCAAGTGGCAGCATCCCACATGGGTGCCTGCTCGTGTCCTGGTTGCTCCACTTCCCATCCGGTTCTCTGCTTACGGCCTGGGAAAGCAGTAGGTGGTGACCCAAGGCCTTGGGACCCTGCACATGTGTGGGAGACCCGGAGGCAGCTCCTGGCTCCTGGCTTCAGACTGGCAGCTGTTGGGGCCATTTGGGGAAGTTAGCCAGCGAATGCAAGCTCTTTTTTGTCTCTCTAAATCTGCCTTTGCAATCAAAAGAAATAAATGTATGTATCTAAAAGACAGAGTTCGAGATCTTTGACCCACTCTTTCATCTTTAGGCCCGTGGCTGGGCCGGGTCAGAGCAAGAGTAAGATGCTCGGTGTAGGCGCCTCCTGTGGGTGCAGGGGCCCGAGGACTCAGGCCATGGTTCGCTGCTGCTGCAGGTGTTAGCAGGGAGCTGGATGGGAGGTGTTAGCAGGGAACAGGGCTAGGGGTACCGGCTGCCCAGGACCCTGGTTAGAAGGAAGGGGACCCCCTCCCCAGAGCAGCCCCTCCTAACGGAGCCTTCCCTGTCCCCCATTCAGGGCAGTGACATGCCGCTGGATGAGCTGCTCGCCCTCTATGGCTATGAGGCCTCCGACCCCGTGTCAGAGCAGGAGAGCGAGGGCGCTGACGCGGCCCCCCACCTCCTGGACATGACCCTGGACAAGGTGAGCGCAGGGTGGGGGCACTTGGGGTTAGCGTGGCTCCTCGTGGGGGTCTGGAGCACGAGGTGGGGAATGTGGGAGTGCGGGGCGGAGCCGTGGGCATGCACGCGTCCGTCCTCAGCCCCGTGTGCATTTCCCCGCGTGTGCCTGGGCTGGGGGAGCCTTCCCCCCTCCACCCCCCCCGCACCCCAGTCTTGGTCTGTACCGTGGCCTAAGGCTGCCGCTGCACCGTTTTTGTGGTGCTGTCCTGAAGGCCGTCCTAACAAACTGCAAACTGTTCTTTGCTTTCTCGTCCAAAGGAGCAAATAGCGAAGGATTTGCTTTCAGGGGAAGAAGAGGAGGAGACGCACTCCTCCGCCGACGACCTCACCCCGTCTGTGACCTCGCACGCGGCCTCCGGGCTTTTCCCTCACCAGGGTGCGTGTAGGTGCCCCCCACCCCGCTCCCTGGCTCGGCCCTGGGCCGTGCTTCTGGGGAGCTGCACTGGAATGGGTATCGTGTTCCCACTGTGGATGGGGGGGGGCACCCCGGGCCGTAACTCCAAGTGGCTGCACCGGGAGGGGTGTGTTGGGTTCCTGCTGCCACCCTCACCCTGGCCATGGCCCCTGCGGACAGAGGCCACTGCTGGGCCCTGTGCCCGTCCATGCTCCGTTGCCTGTCTGGTATTGGGGGGGGGCGTTTACGGTGTGGGGGGACAGTAGCTGAAGGACAGAAAGTGCAGGCTGCAGGCAGTGGATGCCAGGAGCCGCTGCCCAGTGCCACCCATGGGCCTCACGCACTCTCTTCCCAAAGCCCGTTTCCTGGCCAATGCTGACGACAGAGAGCCTGCCTCCTCTGCCTCTTCAGACTCCGATGATGCCCTCCCTGCCAACAAGTGTAAGAAGGTGCGTGGCCGTGCTCACCTGCTTGGTTTTGGACCCTCTGAGTGGGCTGAGCTGTGTGGCTCCTGCCAGGCCCAGCTCTTCCTGCTCAGCCAGAGCACGCATGGTCTGACCTGCCCAACGCTCCGTCTCCCTCAGCCCTGGGCTGGGCTGCCTGTCTGTGGGGTTTGAGGACCCGGCTTTGCGTCTGGCTGGTCGCGCTCTTGGTACCCTAACCAGGCCGTCCGCTCTGCAGGAGATCATGGTGGGACCACAGTTCCAGGCCGACCTCAGCAGCCTGCACTTGACCCGGCACAGTGACAAGAGTACGTGGGGAGCCTGTGTGTGGCTACGTGGGCCAGGCTGCTGGGCCTTTGTCCCTCAGGAGAGTCCCAGGCGCCTCAGCCAGGCTGGGGCCTGCCAAGGTGCCAGGAGGGAGGAGACGGCCACTCTGCTGTCTGGGGGGCGATGGGTGCCCGTTCCTGCTCTGTCCCTCGGCCCCCAGCACCAGGTGCAGTCCGGGTGTGGGTTGTCCCCTGGAAGGGCGTCCCATCTCTTCGCCAGCTTCCTCCCCGTTTGTTGTCCCCCGACCGTGAGCCTGAACCGACCTGGGGCAGCTCGGGAGCAGGAAGCTGCCCAGCTGAGAAGGGCAGGCCAACTGGCGGTTGGAGGCAGTGCCCGCCCTCACCCTGGCCTCCCGCTGTGCACAGTCTACGAGAATGAGGACCAACTGCTCTGGGACCCTGGAGTCCTGCCGGAGACAGAGGTGGAGGAGTTCCTGTACCGGGCGGTGAAGAGGAGGTGGCAGGAGGTGGCCGGGCCTCAGCTCCCTGCCGGGGAGCCAGTGAGGGATAGCGAGCAGGTAGGAGTGACGGCGGTGTGGGTGTTCCTGACAGCCCTCCCTGAGACCCTGTAGACGCCCCCCCTGTTGGCCCCTTGGGTCAGCAGGTCCAGAGTGTGTCCCCCCACCCCCTGTACCTCCCCAGGCGCTGTACGAGCTGGTGAAATGCAGCTTCAACGTGGAGGAGGCTCTGCGGAGGTTGCGCTTCAACGTGAAGGTGATCCGAGGTGAGCTGTCCCAGCCTCCCCTTGCCTCCCCCAGCTCTGCCCTGGGCCTCCCCCTGCCCAGCTGACCGCGTCCTGGCCCCCTGCCCGCAGAGGGCCTGTGTGCCTGGAGCGAGGAGGAGTGCAGAAACTTCGAGCATGGCTTCCGTGTCCACGGGAAGAACTTCCACCTGATCCAGGCCAACAAGGTGAGGATGTCCCACCCTGGCCCTGGGGACCCTGTGCCGCCCACTCCCTGGGGACCCCGTGCCGGCCACTCCCTGGGGGCCCAGGGCCGGCCACTCCCTGGGGACCCCGTGCCGGCCACTCCCTGGGGGCCCAGGGCCTCCTGGCCACTGCCTGGTGGCCTTCTCGCCACCAGGTTGCTGCAGCTCCCACAAGGACAAAGCTGTGTTTGGGGGTGAACTCTGCTGTTGCTGCCCCTGTCCTGAATGGTCCCAGGTCATCTACTCTGGCCGTGTCTGCAGTGACCCCGCCAGAGTCGTGGCCCTCGGCCAGCCACCGTGCACTGGGCCCAGCGCTCACAGGGCTGCCCCCGTGCTCCGTGGCCCATGCTCTCACCTGAGGAAGGTGGGAGTGCCAGGTGGGCTCGGTCCCTGTGCCCACGGAGCCCTACGCTCCACGGCGCGTGCCACCGCCACACAGCAGCTCCAGGGTCCCAAGGCATGTGTGCCTTTGTGTCTAGAAGAGATGACGGTTCCTGCCAGGACCATCCTGGGACGAGTGGAGACTGAGCTGGCACAGCCATGCCCTGGGCCACGTGCCATGTGCTCCTGTGTGCCCAGGTCCATGTCAGGGTCCCACGGCCACCTGTGTGTGTCTCTGAGTGCTGTGTGTGGTTTAGCGTCTCTGTGCTAATTTGAGGTTTCCTCCAGTAGCGGCTTCCTGGCCTGGCCTGGGAGGAGGTGGGGCTGTCTGGGGTCTGGTGGTCGGGGACCCTCCTCCGCCAGCTCGCTGAGCAGTGGGTGTCGTGACCCCAGGTGCGCACCCGGTCGGTGGGGGAGTGTGTGGAATATTACTACCTGTGGAAGAAGTCGGAACGGTACGACTACTTTACCCAGCAGACACGCCTGGGCCGGAGGAAGTACGTCCCGTCTGGAACCACGTGCGTGCAGCGCAGCCGGGGCCGCCCCAGGGCCGGGCGGGTGTGTGGGCAGTGCGGGCATCCCTCCCAGCCGGGCAGCCACTGCCTGTTGCCCCTGCTGTTCATGCTGCCTGCTTCCTGTAGGGACCCAGACCAAGACTTGGATGGCAGTGACCCCGAGGGCCCTGGGCGTCCCCGCCCTGAGCAGGACCCGCTTGGCAGTGCCAATGTGCACACAGGTAAGGTCTGTGCCACCCTTGGCAGGGTCACAACCTGGGTGCCCACCCTCCCAGGTGCCCTGCTGGGACATTGGTCACCACCAGCGGGAGCGGGCACTTCTTGAGGAGTGTCTTCCAGCCACAGGACCTGGGGCACCGGGTGCTGTGCTGAGAGCAGCAGGGCCACATGCCCTCCGCCTGGGGCTGCTTCATTCTGTCTTAGCTTCAGGGGTATTGGGAAGGGGCCCGCTGGGTTAGGGCACGCTGGGCAGCCTGGGTGTTGTGTTTTTATGGAATGGGTGGGAATAGGAAGGGAGGGGTGTGCACCCTGAGCCAGGGCTGCTGGGGTCTCGGGTCCTCGGGGTTGCTGTTCATCTCTGGTCTCCCCTGCAGAGCTGGTGAGCGGGGACAGCAGCACGGCCACTGGCCTCCCGTCCCCGGAGCCAGGGCCCTGCTCATTGCCTCAACTGGAGGAACCCCCAGCTGTGCCCCTGCCCCGGAGGCCTCCAGCCCTGGGCGACACAACTTCGTACCCTGGAGCCGCAGCTGCCCCAGAGCCAGGTGCCAGCCCAAGACTGGCCGTGGACTTCACCCTGCCAGAGGAACTGCCCCTCCGGGCCAGTCACGTCAGCCTGAACGGAGGCCCCGAAGAGGCTGTGGCCCCTGCACAGGTAGCCTTGTCAGTCACCGATTTTGGACTCCTCGGCATTGGGGACGTCAACCCCTTCCTGGCTGGCCACCCAGCGTGCCCAGCCCCTGGGCTGCACTCAGAGGCCCTGTCACAGTGAGTACCCCCCCCCCCGGGCCCTGTACCCCAGCTGACACACCCCACAGTGAGACCCCCTCCAACCTGGGCCCCCAGACCCCAGCTGACACACCCCACAGTGAGACCCCCTCCAACCTGGGCCCCCAGACCCCAGCTGACACACACCACAGTGAAACCCCCTCCAACCTGGGTCCCCATACCCCAGCTGCACCCCACAATGAGAACCCCCCCCCATCTGGGCCCTGTTCCCCAGCTGACACACCCCCCAGTGAGGACCCACCCCGCCGAAGGAGGCTGTGGCCCTGCCCCCAGGCACCCCTGCTTTAGTTTGTTCTGCTCTGACTTTCGCCGGTTTCCTATGGGGCTCCACCAGGCTGCCAGAGTCCCAGGGCGTGCTGCCTGGGGACCCACTGAGGCAGAAACAGAGTTTGTCCTGGGGGATGAGGAGGGGACCTTCAGCCACGTGGGTGGGCTGACCCCGTCTCCTTGCTCTTTGCAGCTGTAATGTGATGACATGTTGATGGCTGGCTGCAGGCGGGAGCAGGGCCACGTGGACTCTTGTCAGTCTTGCCATTGCCATCTTGGGCTGCGGGCACCGCCTTTTCGGGGGTGAGGTGGTCGAGCAGCAGGCCCTCACCGCCCCCCACCCCCCCAGACTGGACCAGGGTCACATGGAGCCGGCAGTGCCCACCCGCCATGGGATCCAGTGTGAGGCTGGGTGTGTGGCCTGTCCCCTGGGACACGGGCGGAGCCCCCACTGCCCTCTCCAGCCAGCAGAAGATGGCATCGGCCCGCACCAGCAGCCCGTGCCCGGCGCATCTCCCCACCCCAGCCCAGGGCCTGGTGGGCAGCTGCTACTCAGTGCCAAATGCTGCGGGCACGGAGCCATATACCTCGCTGCCCGCCTGCCGCCGTCTCCACTTCAGGAAAAGCTGCACTTTACGCCCCCCTCTGCCTCCCCTCCTCCTCCCAGTTGTGAGGGGTCGGGGTCAGGGTCTGAGGATGCGGATGACCCTGCCCGTGCCCTGGCACCGAGGCAGGGAGCTTCGGCAGGTGCACCACCGAGGGCCCAACCAGCCCGCTCTGCCGACCTCATAGGTCTTCCTTGTGTCGGAAGCTTCCAGCCTCTGTCGTTCTGTTGATGTTTCTGTTTCTGTTGGAGTGGGGTCCTCTGGGGCAGGCAGCCCTCCGACCCATGTCACCAGGAATGGGGTTGTGCTGGACTTCCTGCACCCCCATCCCACCAAGGACTGCACTGTGAAGTGAGAACTGCCTTGACCCCCCCCCCCCGTTGCTGTTTTATTATTTATTAAAGTTGATTTGATGCCCAGGGCTGCCTGTGGTGGACTCGGTGTCTCTGGGGGCCCCTGCCCTGGTGAGCCCAGCACAGTTCCCGCAGGAGGTGACCACAGCAGGCCAGGGGAGGCAGCTGCGGGACAGAGAGAGGCACGGTCCAGCAGAAGCTTGCTGCATCCAAGGCCAACGGGAGAGGCTAGGCCCCTGTTGGGCCTGCAGAGTGGGCACCGTGGCGTGGGGACATGGAGGGCCTAAGCCTGTGCTGTGGCTGCAGCAGTGGGCACCGTGGGGTGGGGACGTGGAGGGGCTAGGCCTGTGCTGTGGCTGCAGTGGGCACCATAGGGTGGGGACGTGGAGGGGCTAGGCCCGTGCTGGGCCCGCAGAGTGGGCACCGTGGGGTGGGGACGTGGAGGTCAGGGGGCTGGGAGTGAGGGTCCCCGGGGTCAGGGCACCGCTGCTGGCAGGAGGCTGTGGGGTAAGCCATCAGCCACCCTGTGCTGGGTGTCTGCATCCAGAGCTTCCCTCCGAGCAGGTCAGCGCCGTGCAGGAGGTGCCATTCCGCCTGCCTAAGGGGCGTCAGACCCCCCCGCTTGTCATGGTCCCCTGTCGACTGGATGTCACTGCTGTCGTTTGATGAACAAGGAGCCTCTGAGCTGGCCTCTGTGCCCAGGGGCTGCCGGCTGACCGCGGTGGCTGCGCTGACAAGGGGATCTGCAGCTCAAGTAACTGCAATTTTGCCCTGGAGTTCTGTCCTTCCTTGCTGGCTTCCCTGCCCACACTGCCAAGGACAAGTGGCTCCTGCGTGTGCCCTCAAGGCAGCACAGCTGCTGAGCGCCTTGGGGCTTTGTCACCACAGTTTACAAAGCTGATCCCCATACCAGGCCTAGTCCCCGCCCAGCCCTGCTCCCTGTGGGCCTCCCGGAGAGGCCCAGAGGTCCAGAGGTGGCTTCCACTAGGGTCAGACTCCAGACGGCGGGCCATGACCCTAGGTTGGCCCTAATCCTGTCTGCTGCACAGGTTGGATTTTAATCCTGACCCCAATCCTGACCTGAGGGAGCCCCGGCAGCTCTGAATCCCATCAGGAAGGTCTCCCATATGGCAGGCAGTCTGAGGGGGGCACCATATGCAGTCAGGGGGCGCTTGGCGCGCGTGTGCACCTGTGGATGAGTGGACATGCCGGCCACTCGCCCTTTGAGGCAAGGGGCCAAGGCTGCGGGGGCCGCCACGCCCCACGCAGACGTCTCCTCCCGGAAAACGGGTCCTGGGGCTCCGAACTCCAGCCTGGGCTGGCTTCTCCCTGTTTTTGGGTGTCTGTCAGTCAGCTCCGGGGTCCGCAGCTCCATCCGTCGTCCGTCCGTCCGTCCCCTCATCTCAGGGGTCCGTAGCTCTGCCCGTCCGTCCGTCCCCTCAGCTCCAGGGTCCGCTGTTCTGCCCCGTGGTGACCTGGCCCTTTCTGCGAGCCCCTCTACAGCCCCAAGACGTCCTCTCACACCTACCCCGTGTGCAGGGGGGTGCTGCGGGGCACCCCAAGACTCCCAGGGCGCACGCACGCACCGCCCCTCGGCGTCCCGCCCTCCCCGCCGCGCCGCGCCCCTGTCCCGCCCTCGTCGTCCATGTGACCCGCGGCCGAGCCGCGACGGGACGCGCTGGGACCGGCGTCCTGCTCGCGGGGCGTCTGGCCGGGGCGGAATGGAGCGGAGGTGGGTCTTCGTGGTGCTGGACGTGCTGTGCTTGCTGGTCGGTAAGAGCCTCGGGCCGCGCGCCGGGCAGTGGGGCGAGGAGGGCGGGCGCAGGCGGCGGGATCCCGGGGCCGCCGCCCTCGGGCGCACAACCGTGCGCTCCCCGCCTTGTTTCCTGTGCGCACTGGGCCGCGGACCCCGGGGAGCGCACGGCGGAGTCTCCGAGTCCGGGCCCAGGGCGAGCCTGGCTCTCCCGGTCGCCGCAGCAGGAAGTAGCCTGACTTCTGGCGCTCCACCCGGCCGGGCGGTGATTCACGCGGGCGGCGGCCGGGTGCGCCCGGAGCCCCGGGGGGTGGCGTTCCCGGGACGCTCGCACCAGGTGCCCCCGGCCGCCGCCGACTCGGGTCGGTGGTTGCAGGTGGTTCCTGCGCAGCTCCGGCCGGTCCTGCAGCGCTTTCCCCGCGGGCTGGTGTGAATAGCCTGGGCACCCTCCCGGGACATGGCAACCAACCTGTCCGAACCTGTCGGGCCGGTTTGCCGGCGGAGGGGAGGGGACCTCGGAGGCCCCCTGCCCGGCCCTCGCTGGGGTCCCTGAACAAAAAGCCCAGTGTTGGCCGCTTCCCTTCAGCCACCCTCCGTCCGTCCGGGGCTCCGAAGGTGAACCTCTCTTGTAGCTGTGGAGAGGCCCCCGAGGGGTGGTCGAGGGGGACCCGAGGGTAATCCCGGGGTACCACTTCCCTGCTTGTACAGACCGAGGCAGGGTGAGGCGCGGCCCTGTCAATGATTAAATCTCTCCAGGGGGTGAGGCCCAGGATAGCTGACCTGTGGGATGATGCAGGGCTCCGGAAGATGGGGCACTGGCTTGTGGATGTGGTGGGGAGGGGCCAGGTTGGGGGCGCATCTGGCATTTCCAGTGTGTGCCCCTGGAGCTCCTCCCACCTGTGCTGTGCTGGGGATGGGGTACCAGCCAGAGGGCCCTGTGACAGGTGCACCCTGCCTGCCCCCCGGCCGCCTCTTTGACCACAGGCCTGCTTTTCTGCTCTCCCACCCCCCACGATCTGTCAGCCTCGTGGCCCCCTGGGTTCCACAGGGGTTCCCCATGTGAGCCCTCAACTCTGGCTGCTTATCGGGGAGTTTTAGGACCTCCGTGTTCCAGGAAAGCCACACACCCTTTTGCTGGTTATCATCTGCCTCGCCCCAGGGATCAAAGGGCAACTGGTTGACCTGACCCATGGCCCTTGGAACCACCCTTCACCCAGCTCCTCTGCAGCTGGTGCAGTGTCACAGCCATCCCAGTGCAGGCACGACCCCTCTTGCACTGGATGGGAGTGAGCAGGGTGGGTGGTGACCATCTGAAGGTGATTAGGGGAACGGTGCCCCAGCTGTGGGTGAGCCCCAGCTGTGGGTGAGCCCTGAGTCCCATGGTGGTTCCCTTCCTTCATAGATGATCACGAAGCACCTGCCCCAGCCAGCCTGGAGCTGGTCCCGGGGTTCTGTCCTGCCTGGTTCCCGTGGTAGGTCACGGGCAAGTCTCTCAGTGCCACACGGGAGATGAATGAGCGTGTCTGGAACAGAGCTGGGCAGTGGCGCTCCCTCTGGGGCTGGGCAAGATGGGGCCCCCGGAGGCCATGGCTGGAGTCTGCTGGGGCCGGGGCAGCTTGGGGTGGCCCACAGCCTCCCTGGTTCTCTCCCCGCCCCAGCCGCGCTGCCCTTCGGCATCCTGACGCTGGTGAACACCCCGTACAAGCGCGGCTTTTACTGCGGAGATGAATCCATCCGGTACCCGTACCGTCCAGACACCATCACCCATGGGCTCATGGCCGGGGTCATCATCACGGCCACCGTTATACTAGTAAGCAGAGCTTGCTGAGTGAGGGGTGGCATGGCCTGCAGAGTCCACAGGGAGAGGCCTGGGTGTCCGTGAGGCCCTGGGTGTCCACAGGGAGAGGCCCTGGGTGTCCACAGGGAGAGGCCCTGGGTGTCCACAGGGAGAAGCTTGGGTGTCCACACGGGGAGGCCCGAGTGTCCACTGCGGGGCCCAGGTGTCCTGTGTAGGGGGGACTGCCTACACAGTGGTCCCCGCCATTGTCCGCGGTGCCTTCCCTGCAGGTCTCGGCCGGGGAGGCCTACCTGGTGTACACGGAACGCCTGTACTCCCGATCCGACTTCAACAACTACGTGGCCGCCCTCTATAAGGTTGTGGGCACCTTCCTGTTTGGTGCCGCGGTGAGCCAGTCCCTGACAGACCTGGCCAAGTACATGATCGGCCGCCTGCGGCCCAACTTCCTGGCCGTCTGTGACCCCGACTGGAGCCGGGTCAACTGCTCCACCTATGTGCAGCTGGATGGGGTGTGCAGGGGGAGCCCAGCCAATGTCACCGAGGCCAGGTGGGTGCTGTGTGCGGCAAGACGGGCACGGAGGGGCAGCGGGTGCCAGGCTGGGGCCTGCTCACCTGGGGAGGCCAGTGCAGGATGGCCCTCTGCCTGCCTGCAGACACCCCCCCGCCCTTTCCCGCAGATACGGGGTCCTTCCTGTCAAGTTGGAATAGACCACCCACAACATAAAACTCAGTGTGTCCTTGGGCCATCGGTGTACAGCGGGTTTCAGCTGCCCGCTTTCCCCAATCCTGGTGCCTGCTGACTTCCCTGGGTGGGTCTGCCCACCGGATGTCCTGAGAAGGGGCTGTGACTGGGCCTGGCGTGATGGCTCTGCGGCTAAATCCTCACCTTGCAGTGCCTGCATCCCCTAGGGGCGCCAGTTCGAGTCCCAGGTGCTCCACTTCCCATCTGGCTCCCTGCCAGTGGTCTGGGGAAGCAGTGGAGGACGGCCCAAAGCCTTGGGACCCTGCACCTGCGCAGGAGACCCGGAAGAGGCTCCTGGCTCCTGGCTTCAGATCATCTTGACTCTGGTTGTTGGACCCCAGTTGAGGACTACCAGTGGATGGAAGATCTTTCTGTCTGTCCTTCTCTCTGTAAATCTGACCCTTCCAGTAAATAAATAAAGCTGTGTACATGTCTATATGTATTTTTGTTTGAAATGACTGCCCATGGGTCTCCCACCCTGACGTATCCCGAGAGGAGGCTTGTCCCACGATGGTTCTGGCACGCAGAGTCGGGCCTGGCAGTTCACAGGTGTCTTGGAACTGTCCATTTCTATTGCCTGTACCTTGGGGCTTTCTGTGGGATGCATACATTTTGTAATTGCTTTTGTATCTTTTTCTTTAAGATTCTTTAAAAAAAAAAAAAAAACTCATTTGAGAAGGCAGTGTGAAAAAAAGAGAGAGAATCCATTGGAGCTCAACCTGTTCGAAGCAAGGAGCCAGAAGCTTCCTTTGGGTCACCCATGTGGGTGCAGGGGCCAAGGCCTTGAGCTGGCCCTGCTGCCTCCCTGGACAGATGTGAGGGTGGCTCTGCTCCCATTCGCACCCCCCACCCCATGCAGTGTGGCGCATCCTGCGTGCACTTGCCCCTGGGGTGTTCCCATCTGGTTATTGGAGCTGTGAGGCAGACACGCTGGTCCCGCTGTTGCACGTTATCTGTGGGGGGGGGGGGGCCTGGGGTGCCACAGTGGGAATCCGAGCAGCTGCTCCCATGGGAATGGGGGCACTTCTGTGTGTGGTCCTCCCTGACCTGGCTCCCAGGCCTTCGGGAGCTGGTCAGAGGGACCCGGGGCATAGTGGTGCAGCTGCTGGATGCTCGGCCAGGGCAGGTCCTGAGTGCTTCCCAGGCTGTTGCACTCACATCCCATTTGCCCCAGGCAGCATCCCGTCCCCCCAGGCTGTTGCACCCAGCACCCAGTCCCACGCAGGCAGCACCCCGTCCCCCCCAGGCTATTGCACCCAGCATCCTGTCCCCCCCAGGCTGTTGCACCCAGCACCCAGTCCCACGCAGGCAGCACCCCGTCCCCCCAGGCTGTTGCACCCAGCACTTCATTCCCCCCCAGCTGTTGCACTCAGCACCCTGTCCCCCCAGGCAGCACTCTGTACCCTCCCAGGCTGTTGCACTCACATCCCGCCCCCCCAGGCTATTGCGCTCAGCTCCCTGTCCCCCCAGGCAGCACCCCATACCCCCCAGGCTATTGCGCTCAGCTCCCTGTCCCCCCAGGCAGCACCCCATACCCCCCAGGCTATTGCGCTCAGCTCCCTGTCCCCCCAGGCAGCACCCCGTACCCCCCAGGCTATTGCGCTCAGCTCCCTGTCCCCCCAGGCAGCACCCCGTACCCCCCAGGCTATTACGCTCAGCTCCCTGTCCCCCCAAGCTGTTGCACCCAGTACCATGTCCCCCCAGGCTGTTGCACCCAGTACCATGTCCCCCCAGGCTGTTGCACCCAGCACCCTGTCCCCCCAGGCAGCACCCCGTACCCCCCAGGCTATTACGCTCAGCTCCCTGTCCCCCCCCAGTGCCCCTCGAGTCCCCCCCCCCAGTCTGTTGCAGTCTAGGCTGTCCCACTCAGCCCCTGTCTCTCCCTGCCCTCCCCCCCCAGGTTGTCCTTCTATTCTGGCCACTCCTCCTTCGGCATGTACTGCATGGCTTTCCTGGCGGTGAGTCTTGGTGACTTGTTTGGGGGGGGGGCTGTGGCTGTCCCCTCCTCCCTTGCCTGTTCCCCCACTTGTCGGAATGGGTGAGGGGAGGGGCTGCGCTGTGGTGGAGGATGGGGCTGGTGGGGGTTCTCCCTCTGCCCCATCATGGGGACCCCACCACCCCGTGACCTCCGCCCTCCCGCCCTCCCGCCCCACCCCAGTTGTACGTCCAGGCGCGGCTCTGCTGGAAGTGGGCGCGGCTGCTCCGGCCCACGGTACAATTCTTCCTGGTGGCCTTTGCCCTGTACGTGGGCTACACGCGCGTGTCCGACCATAAGCACCATTGGAGTGACGTCCTTGTGGGCCTCTTGCAGGGGGCGCTGGTGGCTGGCTTCACTGTGAGCTCTGTACCCCGTCCCCGGGACCCCGGGAGTCCTGCCAGCCCTGCCCACTACCCCTCCCTCCCACAAAGACCCCCTCCCCCAGCAGTGCCACTGTCCTGTCTTCTCCCAGGTCCGTTACATCTCAGACCTCTTCAAACCCCGGCCGCCGCGGCCCTGCCCGGAAGGAGAGGAGCTGGAGCGGAAGCCTAGCCTGTCGTTGACCTTGAACCTTGGCGAGGCTGTTGACCGGAACCACTATGCATATGCTGGCTCTTCTCCCTGAGCCCCGGGTGAGGCCCACTCGAACCCAGGCCCGCCTGTGCTGGCCGCCCTCACCCTGACTCTGCCTGGGAGAGGCCACCTGGCAGCCGGTCCTGCACGGTCCCCGAGGTCCTGGTGGGGCGAGGAGGGCGAGGCCCGCATTGCAGCTGCGGCTTGTGTAAGCTGAGGTGTACGTTTGGACTTGCAGTCAAACAGGGCGTCTGTTTGCCCTGGGGTGAGCACTGTGCCCAGCTCCTGGGGCGCGGGGCGGGCAGTGCCCCACCTCTCCCACCCTTCCTTTTTGGCACACGACAGTGGCAGGGTGGTTCTCTGCTGAGCCGGGCTGGGGGACGGTCCTGGTTGCTGAGCCTCTCCCCCAGCAATGAGGTCTCTGCCACTGGCCCCTGCCAAAACCTGCCAGGGTCCCCCCCCCCCCCCCCCCCGGGAAGGCGCTGTGAGCCCAGGCAGCTTCCCTGAAGGTGGAAGCTCCTGCCCTGCATCCGCCTCCTCGCCCCCAGTCCCGCAGACCCCTCCGTTCCTCTTGGCCCCTCCATCTCTCCAGACCCCCCCCCAACCTTTCAATGATACTCCTGACCCTATGGCACTGTCGAGAGTCATTTTTGGCCTGTCCACTTCCTGTGCTGCTGCTGCGTGTCCCGGATGGCCCCATGGCTGCACCCTTTGGTCCTCTGCTGCCTGACTTGGGGACCTGGCTTCCGACAGTGACGGCCGAGGGCCGCGACAGAACTTTCTGGCCTCGCATGGATGGACGGCAGTAAACGGACATTTCACCAGACAGTTTCCTGTGGTTCATCTGGTTGTGTCAACGCCTGGAGCCTGTCTCACCCCAAGCCTTGCAGGCATCAGATCCTACCCTGGCGGGTTAGTTACGTCACATTTGGGGACCCGGGTGTGTCCTGGTGTCTTCCCCTCTGGAGGCCATACTAGCTTTCCCATGATGCTGCGGTCGGCATCGGGAAGGGCCTGGCCCTGTAGGGTGCTGCCTACGCATCTCAGGGTGCTGGTTCAGTCCCTGTGGAAACAGCTCTGGGCTTGGGGAGCCAGAGGGTGCCGTGCTGGGGTGGCCCCCTGGGAGTCCTGCGTGGAGGGGCTGGAGAGAGGGGAGGGGTGCGGGAGCAGTGAAGGGAAGGGGCCACCCCGAGAGGCTACCAGGGCCGAGAAGACGGGAATCTAATTTAGAAACAACGTTGTTTTAATTTTTCAAATAGAGTTCCTTGTTCATTTATTTAGAAGACAGATTAACAAGGAGGGAAAAAAAAATGCTCTTGGTTTTCCTTTACAAACGGTGGTGCCAGCAGGGGCTGGGCCAGGGGCCGCATGCTGGTGGCTATGTGTGGGTGCAAGGGCCCCCGAGCACGGGGTTGCCCTCTGCCGTGCTGGCCATTTCCACCCGGAAGAGGACGTCAGATTCAGGGCAGAGGTGAAATTGACCATGCCACTGCCCGGAACTTGTTGCCATCTCGTGTATGTGTGTGTGTGGGGGGGTGCTTTTGCTATGTGGATCACGTGACAACGGGACAGGGCTATGAGTCTCCCAAAGAGGGGACACCCAGGCTCACCGCCCCTAGGGGGACACCCATGCTCACAGCCCTAGGGGGGGACAGCCATGCTCCTCTGGGGGGGACACCCACTCACAGCCCCGCTAAGGGGGCACGCCCGTGCTCATGGCGCTGCTGAGCGTGTGTGAGGGGCTTCGACTGGGTAGTAGGCACTTAGGGCATTTTGGGTCCCCAAATCATTTTCTTCTCAAAGATAAAATGGTATTTTCCGGGTCCGGTGGTGTGGCCTAGGGGCTAAAGTCTTCGCCTTGCACGTGTCCGGGATCCCATATGGGCGCCGGTTCTAATCCCGGCGGCTCCGCTTCCCATCCGGCCTCAAGCCTTGGGATCCTGCACCCGTGTGGGAGACCTGAAGGAGGTTCCTGGCTCCTGGCTCCGGATCGGCACAGCACCGGCCGTTGCGCTCACTTGAATCATCGGACGGAAGATCTTCCTCTCTGTAGATCTGACTTGGTAATAAAAAAATAAATAAATAATAAAGTCCTTAAAAAATATGGTATTTTCCCCACCACGGCTTCGATTCTTCCAAGAGACAAAGATGTATTAACATAGCAAGAACACGCTTTCCCAAGAGACAAGGGCAGTTTCCCCACCTGAACCAGCCCGATTCTGTTTCTGGCCATCGCCGAGGGGCAGGGCCTCACAATGGTCTCTCTCTAGCCAGGTCCCATGGACGCCAGGAATTTTCTTCTTTGTCTGGAGAAACCCCTTTGAGGGAAAGTTTTAAAGGATCCCAACACCCCCTTATGCACGGGTCCTTTCTGTCTCAAAGCGCCCCCTTCCCGTCACTAGGACGGGAGCCGTCTCCTCTCAGCGTTTCTAATAAAGTTTGTTTTAAAATGAAACTGTGTCCGCATGAAAAATCCTTATTTCCTGCGAGACGAGAATTGAGGTTGCTGCCGTATTCGGCGGCGGGGGGGCGGGGAGGGGGTCAAAAACCTGTAATCACAGTTTCTATGACAGCGTAAAAATTCAAACTGGCGTCAGTGTTGTTAGGAATTTCAGGGTGAGGAGAGAAGCAAGTATCAGGGCCACACACGCGGGACCAGAATATTAGAGACAGCTGTCGTTTAAGACGTGTTGCACCTCCCATCCAGCTCCCTGCCTGTGGCCTGGGAAAGCAGTGGAGGACGGCCCAGAGCCTTGGGACCCTGCAGCTGCGTGTGAGAGACCCGGAGGAGGAGGAGGAGGCTCCTGGCTCCTGGCTTCGGATCAGCTCAGCTCCGGCCGATGCGCTCACCTGGAGAGTGAATCATTGGACGGAAGATCTTCCTCTCTGTCTCCCCTCCTCTCTGTAGATCTGACTTTGTAATCAAAATAAATACATCTTCAAAACAAGCAAACAGAAAAAAAAAAAAAAACTCAAAAAACCCCAAACTGGCATCTGTAAACCAGGCCTGCTCGTTTGCTTGGTCAGCGCCTGTTGCCAAGCAGGGTTTTTCTCTGAGGCGGGGAAAGCGCTTGCCAGTTTTATGGCTTAACACGATTCATGGTGTGATTGTCCTAATGGTTCTAGCTGCTTTCCTTGCAGTTGGCTGGTCTTGTCCTCAGCCGTAAGGCTTCCCCCCGACCCCCGACACAGCCCAGGCACACGTTAGCAGGGACCTGGATCACCAAGCAGCACTTCTGAGTGTGGGATGCCAGTGTTGCCGACAGCAGCTCCACCTGCTGTGCCCCTGGTGACGCATTCTAGACCCAAGCAGTCTGTAAAGCAAACCGCCAGCTTCTAGAAGCTCCAGCCAGTGGGCATTGTACCCGGCGTCGCCTCCCTACGCTCACGTGCCCAGCACGCCCCTCGGTGGGCTGGGGAGGAGCAGCCAGGATCCTGTGGCCCAGCTCCTCCCTTATCGCTCCTAAGAGGCATTTGTTTTGTTAAAGATTTATATATTTTTATTACAAAGTCAGATCTACAGAGAGGAGGAGAGACAGAGAGGAAGATCTTCCATCCGATGATTCACTCCCCAAGTGAGCACAATGGCCGGTGCTGCGCCGATCCGGAGCCAGGAGCCAGGAACCTCCTCCAGGTCTCCCATGTGGGTGCAGGGTCCCAAAGCCTTGGGCCGTCCTCCACTGCTTTCCCAGGCCACAGGCAGGGAGCTGGGTGGGAAGCGGGGCTGCCGGGATTAGAACTGGTGCCCATATGGGATCCCGGCATATGCAAGGCGAAGACTTTAACTGCTAGGGTACCGTGCCTGGCTCACAAGCCCACTTCTTTGCTTCTTCTTTCCCTCACTCGTGCCCCCTGTTGCATCGCCCTGTGCCACCCTGATGCTGCCTGGGCCCCGAGGAACCCCGTCTGATGGAACCAGGCCGGACACCCGTGGGCTCCTGTGCCACCTGTGCCAGTGAGGCGGTGTGAGCTGACAACAGGAAGGGCCCATTCAGGTTTCCCAGGGCAGGAGCAAGGAGGCTTTATCCGGGCTGGAAAGTTTGTAGGCCTTCCTTCTGGGAAAGTTTTCCATGTTCAATAAGCGTTGAGAGGTTCCAGGAATGGCAATAGATGTTCAGAGGTCAGAGGTCAGCTAAGTCACCACGGACAATGCACGGATTTTGTATTCAGTCGTTGGCCCTTCAATATCAACAGGGTCAGACTTCCCCATCAGGAAAGGATCCAGCACCTGCCGTTGTTACAAGGCTGCTCGAGTTGGACCCTTCTGAGTCAGACTCACAGGCCAAGTGTCAGACTTGAGGACAAGTGTCCCGGCAGCCGAGTTTGTCTGCGGCCAGTCAGCTGTCGCTGCCGGCTCTGGGGCAGGAATTCCTGCTTCTTGCCAACACTAGATTGATGCTCTAGGAAGCAGGAAGGGTCGGGGGCCCCCAGGCTCAGCCCCGATCACCGGCACTTGGATGTTTGAAGAGTCTTTTTGTCACACACCGAATGTGGGACTGTCGGCCCACGAACCCTTCTCATTTCTGCAACCCGAGGCAGCTCTCGCCAGGTAGGTCACGTCCATGGTCGATGCTTGCCGGGGGTGCTGTCCTCCGAGAGGCAAAGCTTAGGGGTGCCGTGGTGAAGCCACGCCTCCTTCACCTCCAGGAGGTTTTTCTTTTTTTTTTTCAGTTTGATTCTATTTCCGTTAAGTTGATGAAATCCACACGTGTGTAAGTGCCTGCCCCGGGATGCGGGAGCTTTGGGCATCCCGAGGAGGAAGTGGTTAGCTTCCCTCGTGGCCAGTCTGTGGGAATTGTCAGGTACCGTCCGTGGGAGTGCCCAGGGGACAGCTGTTGTGCCAGCCGAGGGTTGGGCTGTGTTGGCCCGTGCGGGGCAAAGGGGGAATCCCTAGGGAAGTGGTACCGGCTTCCTGCCCACCGCGTGCCGTTCTAGTGGGGTCTGGCGGCATGCCACCTGCAACTCTCACGGTGGTGCAGGCTCCAGGTTTAACGTCTTGCTTTTAATTTGCTGCCGAAAAGCCCCGCACTTCTTTCCAAAACAGCCCTGTGGAACCGAAACGGACACACATGGAGTTAGACCAATTCTCCGCCAAAGAGTTAGACCGCCAGCCTCCGTCCCGGGGTCCTCCAGGTGTTGGGGATCAAGTCTTCTGTGCTTCTCACACATTGTGAATGTGGGTCTGTTTGTCAGGTGAAGATGCTATTTCTTTTTTCTATTGTTTTTTAAAAGAGTTCATTGTTACCGGAGTCCGGCTCCAGCTGAGTTCAGAACTTGCAAAGGGTGAGTGGAGTAGAAATTAAACAGACCACTGCGATTTCAGGATCATAACGGGCCACGCAAGAAAGCTGTCTGCTTTATTTACACAGAGACCCCCACAAGCCCTGGCACAGACCTTTTGGCGTCATGGTCAAGTGTGTGTATTCAAGAATACTTCTGCCGTTTGTTTCATCAATAGAAGTTCCTGCTACAATTCTTATTCTACAGCTCCATCTTGTATCCCAAAGAAAAGAACAGCCTAAAGATGGAGGAAAGAATGCAAGCCTCAATACAGGTGCCTACATTAGCTGAAGGCCGATGGGGACCGCCAAGACGGCAGGAATAATACAAGGCCCTTTTTGCAAGACGTTATTAGAGACATTCACCTCCAAGCTCACACTGAGTAAAAAACCAACTCCACTGCTTTCCCAGGCCGCAGGCAGGGAGCGGGATGGGAAGTGGAGCAGCCGGGATTAGAACCATCGTCCATATGGGATCCCGGCGCATTCAAGGCTAGGACTTCAGCCGCTAGGCCACGCTGCCGGGCCCAAGATACATTTTTTTTTTTTTTTGTAGACCGAATTTGTTCCCGGTTTTTGGATCCCGAGGGACTGGTCTGCGTCACGGTGACGCTCTGTCCTGTCCATGCTGTGTTCCTTGGCGCTCGGGGGGACGAGTGCGCTGGAACCCCTGCGTGAGTCTTGTGAGGACCGATGTTCTGACGCGTCGCCCTGCAGCCCCGTGTTGATGAGGGCGTCCATTTAGAGTTTCTTTCTGGTCGGCGTGGGAGGTCAGGCCCGGCTCAGAGGATCAGCTTGCACTTGTTTCCTGTGTTTGCAGCTTTGCAGAGTTCCGGGAGGCCGAGCTGCGGCTCAGCACGGAGGTCACCTGGCCCTGGCCCTCTCTTTGTCGGGGGGGGGGGGTTTTTCCGACTCAGTCTGTAGCATTTTTGCGCCCCCTTGAGTCCATTGGGGAACAGAATTTCATCTCTGCTCGTCTCGCCAATCTTTTGAAAGCATTCATTCATTTATTGCAAAGTCAGATATACAGAGAGGAGGAGAGACAGAGAAGTTTTTTCTGTCTGTTGATTCACTCCCCACGTGAGCTGCAACGGCCAGAGCTGAGCCAATCCGGAGCCAGGAGCCCAGCACCTCCTCCAGGTCTCCCACACGCGGGTGCAGGGTCCCAAGGCTTTGGGCCGTCCTCCACTGCTTTCCCAGGCCACAAGCTGGAGTCATACGGGAAGCAGGGTCTGGTGGGACTAGAACTGGCGCCCATATGGGATCCTGGGCATGTTCAAGGTGAGGACTTTAACCACTAGGCCACCATGCCGGGCCCATTTTTTTCTCCCGGTACTTTGGTTCTTAATACTAGTGAGAGGGCCTGGTGCAGTAGCTTAGTGGCTCAAGTCCTCGCCTTGAACGCACCGGGACTCCACATGGGTGCCAGTTCGTATCCCAGCTGCTCCACTTCCCATCCGGCTCCCTGCTTGTGGCAGGGAAAACAGTCAAGGATGGCCCAAAGCCTTGGGACCCTGCACCCATGTGGGAGACCCAGAAAAGGCTCCTGGCTCCTGGCTTCGGATTGGCGCAGCACCGGCCGTTGCGCTCACTTGGGGAGTGAATCATTGGACGGAAGATCTTCCTCTCTGTCTCTCCTCCTCTCTGTAGATCTGCCTTTCCAATAAAAATAAATATATCTTAAAAAAAAAAAAAGATTCTACCAGCATTAAGTCAGTTGCACGGTCCAGGAGGCCCACGGGGGCTCTGCACACTTCACCTGCTGTGCTAGAGCATCTGCTCTGGCTGGAAGCTCCCGGAAACCTGTCCCTGTGAGCATAGGGTGCCAGGCCTGCCCGCAGTCGGCCTGCCCCGCCATTGGCCAGCCTCCACCCCATGCACTGGGATGTCCCAGTATTGGTCACCTGCCAGCAGCCCCCCCACACGGGGACACAGCTGGAGGCGGAGCAGCTTCAGGGCCTCCCAGGTCATACCCACCCTGAGGGGACAGGCTCCACCAGCCCCTCCAGCTCGGCAGCGGGTCCCAGGTCGCCCTTGAGCCGCCAGGGCGATGGTGCGGCCACCCTGGGGGACCCTCTGCTGCCCCCCACTGCTCCTCCTCTTTCTCTTCCGCTGCTCCATGGCCAGCCTGGCGAGCCTGAGGCCGCAGGGGCAGCACCTTGCAGCTCGAACTCAACCAGGTCCTTAGTGACACCGCAGGAAGTCAGGGACAGCGAGAGGCAGAGGTGCCAGGGACGGGCGTGGGGGACGGGATCCCCGATTATTTTTTAAAAGATTCATTTCTTTTTATTGGAAACACAGAGTTACAAAGAGAGAGAGAGAGAGAGAGAGAGATAGAAAAAGATCTTCCCTCTGCCGGCTCACTCCCCAAGTGGCCACAATGCCAAAGCTGAGCCAGGATCTCCCACCTGGCTGCAGTCCCAGCTCCTGCTTTTCCTCATGGGAGCTGGTTCAAGTCCGGCCGCCTTCTCTCCTGGCCGGCTCCCTCCCTGCCGATCCTCCAGGGAGAGCAGCGGAGGACGGTCCAGGGGCTCGGGCCATGGAGGAGAGCAGCGGAGGACGGTCCAGGGGCTCAGGCCAACGGGGAGAGCAGCGGAGGACGGTCCAGGGGCTCGGGCCATGGAGGAGAGCAGTGGAGGACGGTCCAGGGGCTCGGGCCATGGAGGAGAGCAGTGGAGGACGGTCCAGGGGCTCGGGCCACGGGGGAGAGCTGCAGGGAGCTCCTGGCCCAGCCAGGGCTGGCTCCATGGTCATAGGGGGCGAGAGGGGGGCAGCCTGGAGGTGAGCCAGGAGGTGAGGAGGGAGGTGAGGAGGGAGGAGGGGAGGTGAGCCGGGAGGTGAGGAGGGGAGCTGTGAGGAGAGCCAGGAGGAGAGGAGGAAGGGGAGGAGGGAGGCGAGTCGGGAAGTGAGGAGGGAGGAGAGGAGGTGAGCTGGTGAGCCTGGAGGAGGGAGGAGAGCTGGGAGGTGAGCTGGGAGGTGAGGAGGGGAGCTGGGAGCTTAGCCAGGAGGGGAGGAGGAAGGGGAGGAGGAAGGGGAGCCGCCAGGGGAGGAGCGCCTGCGAAGGGTTTTCCATCATGGAACAGAATGTCCCCTGACAGGAGCGCGCCCTGCACCGAGCGCCCGTGGCCACGAGAGGGCGCGCGTCCTGCACCGAGCGCCCGTGGCCACGAGAGGGCGCGCGACACCACCTCGAATGCCCCTCGTCTGCGCAGGCGCCGGTTCACCAGCAAGGCACTCTGGGAGGTGGAGTCCCACGTCAGAGTACGCACAGGCTCTCTGGGAAACGGAGTCCCACGTCGGGTCACCCAAAGCACTCTGGGAAACAGAGTCCCACGTCGGGTCGCCCAAAGCGCTCTGGGACATGGAGTCCCACGTCGGGTCGCCCAAAGCACTCTGGGACATGGAGTCCCGCTTCGTGCCCGGACGCCTGTGAGGCCCAGGAGCGGACGAGCGGCGTCGCGCGCCCTCTCGTGGCCACCGGCGCTCGGTGCAGGACGCGCGCCCTCTCGTGGCCACCGGCGCTCGGTGCAGGGCGCGCTTCTGTCAGAGACACTTTATTCCACGATGGAAAATCCTACGCACGCCCTCGGGGTCTGCATTGCTTTCATAAAAAAATATTCCTTAAAATATTTAGAAACATTTTTATAAAATAGAAAAAAATATATTTTATGAATAATAAAATGCATTTTATAAAATATTTTCTATTCACGAAATAGAAAATATTCTTAATATTTATTTTTCTGTTTATTTACAGAACTGTGTGAATGAAGAGAGGTGAGAGGTCTGTTACAGCTAGAGTCTTTTGCGTGTTCCCCTTATTTTGTGTTTTGCAAGGATTACATATACGTATATTAATATATAGTATTATTCTAAGCTAGTGGGAGGAATCTGGGACTCAGTGGGGCTAGGGCCGGACCCTAGGGGCGGCTGAGTGGTCAGGCAGGGAGCGGCAGGGAGCAGAGCAAGAGGCTGGCCGGTTGGGGGGTTCCAGAATGTGCAGGGCCTGCTTGGGTGCCTGGTCAGTCATGAGGTTATAGAAACTTCTTGCTTTGTGCGGGAAAACTGCAAAAAAAAAAAAAAAAGTTGGGCTTCCTGGGGTCCGATCGGCCCACCCCGCCTTGCCTCCCTGTTCCTAAAATGCACAAACTGCAAGAGGCATGGTAATCATGATGCTAAATCAACATTCTGATAACACTTATACACAGGCTATTCATTTTTAATATTTTTCTACTTATGTGAAAGTCAAAATGAAGTTACAGAGAGAGGTGTGTGTGTGTGTGTGTGGGGGGGGCACATGAAAGAGATGGAGAAATCTTACACCCACTGTTCACTCCCCAAATGGCTGCACCAAGCAGGAGCTTTTCCTGAATCTTCCACGTGAATCAAGGGGCAAAAAACCCTTGGAACGTAATTGCAGTAGACCAGCTGAAGCTCAAAGCTGTGACATAAGGGTTGCCGGAGCCACAGGCGGAGGATTTACCCACAACACCACAAGGCACCAGCCCGCGTAGGATGATCCTGACTGATGTGTACTCATTTTAATTTTTTTTCTCCTTGTTATTGTTTTAATCTTTGGTTATTATTTTGTGATACAGTTCCATAGGCTCTGGAACTTCCCTTCTACTTTCCCCCAAATCCCCTCCCCTGTAAATTCCCCCCATATTGTCACAGCAGTGTATGCTGTAGTGATTTTCTGTGGCCTCCCAGGCTTTCCATTAGCAGAACAGGGAGATCAGAAGCAGAGCTGGAAATCCAACCCAGACATCTCCACGTCTTAATAATGATGTTAAACGCCTACCCCTGAGAGATGTATTCTGAAAATCCAGATATACAAGCTACTGTTTTTTTTTTAAAGATTTTATTTATTTATTGGAAAGTCAGATATACAGAGAGGAGGAGAGACAGAGAGGAAGATCTTCCGTCCGATGTTTCACTCCCCAAGTGAGCACAACGGCCGATGCTATGCCGATCCAAAGCCAGGAGCCAGGAGCTTCTTCTGGGTCTCCCACACGGGTGCAGGGTCCCAAAGCTTTGGGCCGTCCTCCACTGCTTTCCCAGGCCACAAGCAGGGAGCTGGATGGGAAGTGGAGCTGCCGGGATTAGAACCGGCACGCATATGGGATCCTGGTGCGTTCAAGGCAAGGACTTTAGCCGCTAGGCCACGCCGCAGGGCCCAATCAGGCACCATTTTGTACAGTGTGACAAAGGCTATGTATATGTGCTGAGCCTGGAGCGAGCTCACTTCCAGCTCAGTGTGTTGCACTGGTCCCATGGGGAAAATAATAGCAAATTTGGCATCCTACGTGTCAAAATAGGTCTGGGCCAGCAGGTTCCAGCAAGATCAGTACCACCAATAACCTAGGTGTTTAGGACACCTGATATTTGGCTAATGCCAAGAACTGCTCTAACCAGAAGGGGGAGAAAGGTTGTATAGGTAATGGTGCACCAACAACCGCATGGGATCACAGGAGGTGGAGACTGGTGAGCCAGGAGCCGGGGCTTCAGAGACCACGGTGGAAATCTAACATAAGAACCCAAACCTGAAACTTGCTGGAGGGAGTGGCACAAGTGACTGCCAACAAAGAACTGGGTAGCAAGCGCAATAAGTAAAATCAAATTGTAGATTCGTGGGTGATACAGCTTATAAACTGGCACTCAGGTGGGTCATCTGCTAACCAGAAGCACAATGACCTAGGCAAAAGAACTAAGGAACAATGAATATTACTCTAGGATCCCCAGCAAAGGAGCAAAAGCCTTTGCCAACCCCGGAGTTAGCTGAGGAATACATCAAGAAAATGGGGGATGCAGAATTCAAAATCTGATTATAAAGCTTCTTATCAAAAAAACCGAGAAGCACATACAGGAGTTCAAGGAATTTCAGGAATATGTCACACACAGAGTTGCTATGCTGAAACAAAATCGAGCAGAATTATTGGAAATGAAGGATACAAGAGGACAAATTAAAAATTCCATGGGAAGTCTCAATAATAGAATGAAAGAGGCCGAAGGAAGAATTTCAGAATTTGGAAGATATTTCTTGTCACCATGGGGAAACAATCAGAAAGCTGGAAGCAGAGCTGGGTCAAGCTAAAAAAAAAAATGCAAGAATTGAGAGCCACTATTAAAAGGCCAAATATAAGAGTTACAGACATGAAGGAAACAATGTGGAAATAATAGTCTTAGCCACTTTCCTGTAGCCCTTGAACCTCTTTACTCTAATTAACTATGTAAAGTTTGTAAAAAATATAATAAAAAAAATGGAAAAAGTTAAAAGAAAAAAGAGTTATGGGAGTCCCAGAAGATATAGAAAGAGAAGCTGGGTTTAAAGCTGCATTCAATGAAATAATAAATAGAAATTTTCCTAATTTGGGGAAAGAATTGGGAAACAACACCCAGGAAAGACAAAGAACTTCCAATAGGGTTAACCAAAAGTGATCTTTACCACAACACAAGATAATCAAGCTCTCTTCAACTGAACATAAGAAAAAAGATCCTTAATGAAAAAAAATCGATTGACGGATAGAGGAATGGCAGTTAAATTCACAGCTGACCTCTCACAGGAAACTCCACAGCTCAGAGAGAACAGAGTGACATATTCCAGATTCTAAATGGAAAAAAAAAATTATTGGCCCTGAATAACGTGTCCCCAACAAAGCTTTCCTTTGTCTTTGAAAATGAAATAAAATTCTTCCACAGTAAGAAAAAGCTGAAAGAATACTCCTCTTCAGATCCACTGTAACAATATTTAAAGATATTTTCTTGACACAGAAAAGTAATAGCACCCACTAAAACCAAAGGCAAGTGTGAAGAACATCCCAGTAAAATGAAAACAGAAGACTAAACCAAGCAACAAACAACCACTGCTAAAATGACAGGATGAAATGACCACCTATTCATATTAACCCTGAATGTAAACGGCTTAAATTTATCAATCAAACATACAGGACACACATCTCAACAACAAGGATCAGCAGAAACTTTATCTCATCGATTTTGATGTTTTGTTTTGATTTTCATTTCATCAAAATAGTTTTTCTGTTATATTAAATATTTCTCTAACTCATTCTTCAAGAAGGTTCTTGATTTTCATGTCTTCAGCGACACATCAGTCATTCAGTAGCATGTTATTTAACTTCATGGTGTTGTTGATTTCTTTCTTTTTTTTCCTTCTTGTTGATTTTGCATTGTGGCTTTTTCATTGGAGGAGCTATACAGTAACAGTATAATAGAAATTATAGCACCAGAACCTCAGGATACAATGCAGTATGCTTCTATACTTTCAGACCAAGGATGGACTCCCAATGAAACTGTGAAATCTGTCTTGATAATAGGATGCTGAACTCTCTGCCATTGTCCATGCCCACAACGATGGACTTATGAGTGTTTATGAAGATGTACAGAATTGTAATAATATATGAGAAATCAGTATGTTGGGGGAGGGGATTTAGGGAAGTAGGGTCAGAAACATCCCAGAGCCTATGAACTGTATCATAAAATAATAATGATAATGATAAAAAAAACCCAAGAAATAAAATCTAAATAAATCCTAAAAAAAGAAGTTAGTCACACCTCCAAGATGCTTGGACAAGAGGAACGAACAATAGCAAAGTCTGTTGGTAAACAGGATTCAGAAAAGCAGTTATAAACACATATTTAAAACTCCACAATATTCTACAAAGACCAAAAGAAGCAATATTCAGAAACAAATATGGAGAGAACAGGAGCCTCACATTCCAGGTATTTAGGGAAGAGAGATTTGGAAAACCTAATGTTTAGGTCTGCTGATCTTTTGCACCAGGTCCAAACGCACAGGGACTAAAATGAGACTGTTTTCTTGAGCAGAGTGTGCATGGCTCTCTTGATGTCCCTGTTCCTCAGGCTGTAGATAAAGGGGTTCAGCATGGGGGTGACCATTGTGTACACCAAGGAGGCCAAGGCACAGTTCTTAATAGAAAGTGAGAAAGTTGAACTGAGATACACAGCAATGGCTGCTGCATAAAATAAGCAAACCACTGTGAGGTGAGAGCCACAGGTGGAGAAGGCTTTGTACCTGCCACCTGGAGATGGGACCCTCAGAATGGAGGAGACAATTTTATAATAAGAGAAGAGAATCCCTGATATAGGGACAAAGCCATATATGACGCTTACAATATAGGTGACTATATCGTTGCTGAGGGTGTCAGAGCAATTAAGGTTGAGAAGTTGAGAAGGGTCGCAGAAGAAATTACAAATCTCCACTCCCTTGAAGCAGATAACTTGTAAGACCATCAGACTGTGCACCAGGGAATTCAAAAGACTCCCCATGAAGGACACTGACACTAGCATGCCGCAGTGGCGGGGGTTCATGATGACCTGGTAATGCAGGGGGTGACAGATGGCGACAAAGCGGTCATAGGCCATCACCGTCAGGAGCAAATCATCCATTGCTCCAAATATGCCAAACGCAGACACCTGAGTCAGACATCCTCCGTAAGAAATAACCGTGCTGTGTGTGTGGACGTCCACAATCATCTTGGGGACGGTGGTGGAGGTGAGACCCACGTCAGCCAGGGACAGGCTGCAGAGGAAGAAGTACATGGGTGTGTGCAGGTGAGAGTCCAACTTAACAACCAAGATGAGGAGCAGGTTGCCAATCACAGAGACTAGATACATGGGCAGGAAAAGCCCAAAGAGAAAGTTCTGTAGTTTCTGGTCCTCTGAGAAGCCGAGGAGATGAAATTCTGAAATACATGTGAGATTTTGTATTTCAATATAACCTGAGAAACTTTAGGGGAAAGAAAATAGTCTCGTTATGCAGGGAAGGAGACACATGACACTTCCACATGTTTTCAATTTAGCATATCATGAATAAACACATGGCTAAATCTAAGATGGTTAGAGTAAATAGAGGTAAAAGAAAAGGTATTTGGGCACGATATTATTTTGAAATTTGTGGGGATTTTTTGTTGAGTTATGTCTCCCCCAAAGAGTTCAAGACTTTCAAGACTCCCACCTCTAATTCATGCTTGGTAACCATTTCACTTCTGCCCTCCTTTCAACAGTGACAAACTCAACCACTTGGCATTCTCACAATTGGTTTCTGCAATATCCACTTCCTTCTATGTACGTTCTATGTATCCCTTCATTAGAGACACTCAGCTGAAAAATACCGAAAAAGCAAGGATATGCAATCTGACATGGGATTGATCACAGTCAAACACACCCAGTAATATCAACAAGATATACAAGAATCAGGTCTGGGATCACCTCAGATGAAGTTTCTTTGGGGATCTCCCCAATCAAACTGCCGGACTCAGAACCCCAACCATGAAGAGAAGTGCAGGTTCCATGGTCTGACCATGGAGTGCAAGTGCCAGAGCCGAGCCTCCTCAGAGGCTCAGACGGAGTAGTGGACAGCATAGCCAGGTGCCCATGGAGGATAGGGCAGTCCATCGGAACCTGCAGAGGACACCTGGCACCACAACAGAGGACAGAGGACAGAACAAATCGATCAACTATCCCAGCCATGTGTTGGCATTGAAAAATCTGGGCAAATGCAAATTTTAAGGTGGACGATGCCAACCAGTGGATTCTGCAGCAACTTCATCGTGCTTGGAATGGCGAGGCTGGCAGCAATTCAGAACTGCTGAACTATCAAAACCCCTCGAGCAGGACCCTCGGAGCGTGCCCCACGTCGGGGACCTGGGATGGGTGGGAGGCTGGGTGGGGCTTCTCCCTTTATCTCCATCTTTACCCCAGATGAATAATAATAATAATAATAATAATACAATAGTATTACCCACTTCCCTATAGCCCTGATCAACTATGTGAAGATTATTAAAATAAAATAATTAAAAAATAAGAATAAAAAAGAAATCAAAGTGTCTTTACATTTACAAGGGAGGGAACAGTGATTGGTTCCATGGCACTAACAACTACGTGACTTAGACTATGTATAAATACGTATCTATCCATATAGAAGGTACTGGAGGCGGCCTAAATGATGCTAAAATCTAAGACGTGTCACATCTAGGTAGAACATCTGCCTCTTCTCTTTTTCTTTCTTTTTACGCATCTAAGTATCTCTGCCCTCATTTGTCAATATTCATCAAAAAGAGTTGTGCTGGAGATAACCATCAAAGGACCCTGTGTCCTTCTCAGAGACACAAGCCCGTGGCATTCTCATATCCCCAAGCATCCCTGTTCCCATAGGATGTTCCTAACAAGGATCAAGGTGCCTAGGAGTCAGCACCAACGTGTGTGGAAGCCACAGAGAGCATGGCCAGCTACTTTGAACCGATGAAGGCTCTGTCCAGTAGGTAACACAGAGTCTTTTGACGCCTCCTCTGTGTAAGAGACACACATACAGTTCAGAATCTCAGGAGTGAGAAATGCGATCCTTCCCACACACACGAGAATATACATTTGTCAGTATATGCTTTTACTCTAAAAAAAAAAAGTTCTGTAAGAACGGAAGTATAAGTGTATTTAATTAAAAAAAAAGAATTTTTGCTATATATATATTTTTGCTACATGGAAAATATAGATTATGAGAAAGTTGTACGTGGATACTTTTAAAAAAGTGTTGTATAAGTAGCTCAAAATGGCATGATGACTACATAAGTAGCTCAAAATGCTCATTCTATTTTCGGTAACATAGTGAAGTTCTCTTTTACAGTGGCAGGGACATCATCAGCCGGTACCGCAACAGGAAACACTGTGCTAGGCAGGTTATATTTGAATGGATTGGGATAAAGATTAACTTTAAAATGATAACAACAATAGCTAACCTTTATTTTATCCACCTTTGATTCTCTGTTATCCGCAGGAATCTTCCATGACAGGCTCATTAACTGCCCAAAGCAGCTGCGTCAAAGAGACATCAATTGTGACAGCTGACAGTGTCTTGTGTCACGGGTCTTAAGAACCTGATCCCAAACAACATTGTCTCTGTGTCAAAAAATTTCCAGACATGTTCCAGGGGGTCACACCATCAGCACCTCAGGGGTTCCTTGTAAATCTCGCTGCCTATTCTAAAGCAGAATAGGAATCTACCACCCCCCCCTCCAACTCAAGTTTATTCACATAAAGTGGAGTGATTATAAGAGGGGTCCGAGGGGTTAAAAGCTGAGGAGAAATTTCAGAGTCGGGGGGTCAACAGAGAGCGTGTCCATCGATGACCCTGCGCCTGCCTCTTCTGTGAACTTGGCATTCTGTCATGAGTGTCCGTGCTCCAACGGTGTCAGCACCCCAACTCCTGATTCAGAATTGGCTCCCCTTTCTTATACCTGACAACCTGCCACAAAGAAAGCTACCCAAAACTACTGAACTCCTCTGTCTTACAGCAAGTACGGCAACCGACTTAGGACACTTTATGCAGCAGGATGAAGCACTCTAATTTACACATTTCTCTCAACTGTCCATAGCGCTGTGATTACTGGGTTCCTTGTTGCCCTTTCCCTGGTCATTTTTGGGGTTTCAGGTAAAGGTTATACACACTCAGCTCCTACTAAGTGCACGCCCATGGGAAGATATTGTTATAAAGGGGAGAAAAAAAACAAAACAAAACTCAGAATGAGATCTTTAAGACATTGATGAGAACCAAGCAAATAAAAGTTTACAACTTGTTGGGCTAAAACATCCCTTCCCCTTTGCACCTCACACCTGCCATTTTTCTTCCTCGTAATGAGAAGACGATGTTCCTGGCATTCCCGGCCCCTCTGTGGTCACTCTGAATCTCTCTCTGCTGTCTCCCTCAGCACTTACCAAGATGTATCTCCTCTCAGCTGAGGCATACCCTAGGCAAAGGCTCTGCTGTTCCTCTTCTCGCTGTGCCTCACGTTCTTGACTCTGGATGGGCAAAGAGACAGATTTGCCACGCGTTCCCCTCATGCAGGTGCACACAATGGTATTTATGATAGAAAGAAGCTGTCGATTTTCTACCGGCAAAGTCAAGGTCCGAAGGAACTGGCTCATTATTTGCACTAAGGGAGGACTCTGGAGGCTCAGGACCCAGAGCTCCTCATTAAGCCAGTCGATCCAGAATGTCCCAGTCTCTTTGGACTGGCTGAAAGTGCTGCAGGAGAGAATGAGGGCAAGCACTACCTCTGTGCCTTTGCTGCTGACTTCTAACTTGCTTCATCACTACATAAAATTCACACTTCCTGTTGACTATTTCTTGGTCTCTGTAACTGTTAGTGTAGTGGATTAATCATAATGTCGAGGGAGAATGAGATTGTCTATGCCAAGGAACCAATACCATTTCCATTTTCTCACTCTCATTAATTTTGTATTTTTTTTTTTTGGACAAAAATTGCCCTAGACTCTAGTCTTAAAGAGAGCTGTGCCATTTCTTTCCAAAGCAGTTGCTTCAGTTGGCACTTGATGTCTGGGCAACTGACAGCCTTTTACTAGTTTGAGTGATTCTTCAGTTCTAAATGAATCTCTTATCAAATTACATTAACACGGTATTATCATCGACTAGTATGTAGTTATTCTTTGGATTTATAGCTGACCTCAGTAGTTAGGGGGAATGACATATAAGAGAGTATATTGTTCAAATTTATAGGTAATGCAATTTCAAAAGAAAATTCATAATATCCAATTTCCATGACATTGGGAAGACCCTAAGTATGCAGAATGACTCTTCTTGTCCTGTGGTAAATATTTGTGTGAATGTGGTGACATGTTCTATAATGACTCAGGGTTAAGCAAAGCATGGTGTCCGCTGATTCACGAATTCTTCCCAAGAACCAACATTACAGCATTTGCAGGTTTTTCAATCTAGTTGTCCCAGCTACCCTGCTGTCCTGCATGTGCAGGTGGAATGACCCCAGCAGCCACGCCCTCCGTCTCTGTGTCCTACCAGTCTCACTGAGCCAAGCCCTGTGTGGTTCATTGCCTTCCCTTCACTGAGCAATGAGGGTAGACGCTCCTTTCTCCAGGACTGGGCCTCCCAACACAGAGGAGCCAGGGAACAGACACACTCTCAAGATATTTAGTGCACCAGCCAGGCAGACTTTTAAAATTCTTTCTTTATTTGAAAGCAGAAACACAAAGGTAGAGAAACAGCTCTCTCTCTTTCCTTCCAAAGCATCCCCAACAAGCACCTTTTGCCTGGATGTCCCAGCCAACGTCGATCTGAGATCCCAACTTGGGTTTCTCATAGATGGAACCCAAGAGGTTGACGACTCGCTCCTGCTTCCTAGCAAGTACAAGAACAGAAACAGGCAGTCAGAGGCAGCCCTGGAACTCGGTATTACGGCACCTCAGTAAAGATTTAGGCACGACAAGACGCATTTAGTGCGTCATGCCTGCCCCTAGGAGCGGCATTCTGAAAGCTTAAACACACACACGCCTTGTGTGGTCCTGTGCACTTTAATTACTTCGGTCTGTAAGCATAACCACAAGATTGGCCACATGTCTGTCTGCTTTTCAGGATGGAATAACTCCACCAAACTGATGCTCTCAGCCAAATTTTCCTGCAGAAAAACTGCCAGAGGGGGCAGCTCAATCTCTATATTTTTATTCATTAACTTTTTTTTTCATTAACATATTTTATTTCATTAGCCCTACTGTTTCGCAATGTCAGTCTCTGTAGCCCAACCGAGGCCAGATTCACAGATGATCCTGACGTCGTCAAATAAATTCTGATTTCATTCTGTTGCAGATTTTCTTTCCGTTTATACTGAGTGTTATAAACTCGCCAAGTAGTTCGTCAGCTACACTCGTGCCTCAGTGATACCAGTAGCATGGTAGGCTACAAATTCGCAGATCTTCATTTTTCACGCAGAGTCATGACTCGACACATAGAGATTGCAACACCTTTGTAACAACTCCATGATCCAGCTAAGAGACTGCATCACCTCAGGAACACGCAAAACCAAGGAAAAGCGTATCAGAGTAAGAACATTCATTGCATTGGAGCACCAAAGTCCTCCCAATGCCAGAAGCACCATTGTAGGATAGAGAAAAATCCTCAACTCTGAGCATCTCCTTTGGAAAGGTGTGGCATACTGCAGCACCTGCTGTAGCAATCACTTCACTGCTCACAGTCCTAGAATCCCATATGGACACCGTTTTGAGACCTGGCTGCCCCAGTTGTAACTTAGCTTCCTCAAATGCCCCTGGGAGAGTGACCCAAACTTTTGGGCCTATGAACCCACATAGGGATGCTCCTGGCTCCTGGCCCCACCCTCAGTCATCATAGCCATTTGATACATGAAGCAAGCTCCTGGAAAGCTATTGATGTTTTCAACACATCCTTGGAAATCTCACAAAAGGTTCTCCCATCAGTATTCAAAGAGTTGGAACCAATGAGAATCTCTTGTGACGAAATCCAACCAGAAACTTGTGAAAACTCCCATGGGGTGGTTTCCCCCAAAATGAACAACGTTATCGATCCATGTGAAAAGCAAGGACAAACTCACAAAGGTTCCAAATGTGTGTGGAACATACGTACGAATTAATGCGAGATACAAAGTCTAAACACAGAAGTTGCTCACCTGTCCAACGCGATGATTGGATCAGAAATAATAAACTACAGAGAATGTGACAGGTAAACAGGATTCAGAAGAGCAGTTATAAATACATATTTAAAATTCCACAATATTCTACATTACAAAGACCAAAAGAAGCAATATTCAGAAACAAATATGGAGAGAACAGGAGCCTCACATTCCAGGTATTTAGGGAAGAGAGATTTGGAAAACCTAATGTTTAGGTTTGCTGCTCTTTCGCACCAGGTCCAAACACACAGGGACTAAAATGAGACTGTTTTCTTGAGCAGAGTGTGCATGGCTCTCTTGATGTCCCTGTTCCTCAGGCTGTAGATAAAGGGGTTCAGCATGGGGGTGACCATAGTGTACACCAAGGAAGCCAAGGCACCTTCCCCAGCAGAACCAGAGAAAGTTGAACTGAAATACACTCCCAGGCCTGTTCCATAAAATAAGCAAACCACTGTGAGGTGAGAGCCACAGGTGGAGAAGGCTTTGTACCTGCCACCTGGAGATGGGACCCTCAGGATGGAGGAGACAATTTTATAGTAGGAGAAGAGGATCCCTGACATAGGGAGCAAGCCATATATGATGCCAACAAGATAGATGACTATGTCACTGCTGAGGGTGTCAGAGCAAGTAAGAATGAGAAGTAGAGATGGGTCACAGAAGAAACTAGAAATGTCCAAATCCTTGAAGCACATAATTTGTAAGACGACCAAACTGTGCACCAGAGCATCCAAAAGGCTGGCCATGAAGGACAATGACACTAAGATGTTGCAATGGCAGGGGTTCATGATGACCTGGTAATGCAGGGGGTGACAGATGGCGACAAAGCGGTCATAGGCCATCACTGTCAGGAGCAAATCATCCATGCATCCAAAGAGGAGAAAGAGAGACATCTGAGTCAGGCAGCCGGCATAGGACATGGCTGTGCTGTGGGTGAGGATGTCCACAACCATCTTGGAAACCGTGGTGGAGATGAACCCCATGTCAGCCAAGGACAGGCTGCAGAGGAAGAAGTACATGGGTGTGTGCAGGTGGGAGTCAGAGGTGACAGCCAGGATGATGAGCAGGTTCCCGAGCAGTGTGACCAGGTACATGGAGAGGAACAGTCCCAGGAGGAATGGCTGCAGCTCTGGATCCTCTGAGAAGCCCATGAGGTGGAATTCTGAGACACGTGTGAGATTTCTGATTTCTGTATCACCCCGGAACCTTGTGTAAAAGGAAACAGTGTTAGCTACAGGAAAAGCAGTCACATGGGAATTGTACATATTATGACTTCAGTGTATCAAGGATAAAACACAGGAGTAATTCTTAGGTTGGTAGAATCAATAGCATTTTTTAAAAAAAGATTTATTTTTATTATTTTTTATTGGAAAGGCAGATATACAGAGAGGAGAGACAGAGAGGAAGATCTTCCGTCCGATGATTCACTCCCCAAGTGAGCGCAACGGCCGATGCTATGCCTATCCGAAGCCAGGAGCCTCTTCCGAGTCTCCCACGCGGGTGCAGGGTCCCAAAGCTTTGGGCCGTCCTCGACTGCTTTCCCAGGCCACAGGCAGGGAGCTGGAAAGGAAGCGGGGCTGCCGGGATTAGAACCGGCGCCCATATGGGATCCCGGGTGTGCTAGGCGAGGACCTTAACCACTTGCGCCACCGCGCCGGGCCCTATTTATAACTACTCTTACAAAAAGCTAGGATTGCTTTATGTAAGCATGAAGTTTGATTGTTCTTGATGGGAAAATATTTTTTTGGTCAGGATTTTCTCATTCCTAGGTTTTCTGTATTCCCTTCATGATCTTTTTTTTTTTTCCTTTCTTTTAAGGATTTATTTTTTAAATTTTTATTGCAAAGTCAGATATTCAGAGAGGAGGAGAGACAGAGAGGAAGATCTTCCATCCATTGATTCACTCTCCAAGTGGCCACAATGGCATGAGCTGAGCTGAGCTGAGCTGAAGTCAAGAGCCTGGAGCCTTTTCTGGGTCTCCCATGCGGGTGCAGGGTCCCAAGGCTTTGGGCCGTCCTCCCCTGCTTTCCCAACCCACAAGCAGGGAGCTGGATGGGAAGCAGGATCGTGGGATTAGAACCAGCGCCCATATGGGATGTCAGTGCATTCAAGGCAAGGATTTTAGCCACTGGGCTACCGCGCTGGACTCTATAACCTCTTTTTCTTTGAGAGTCAGTCACCAGGGGACTCTCCAATATGCCTACAGTATCCATGTCAGGACCAACAGAGAGGCTGCTAGCTGGAACTTAATTCAGCAATCACTCTTTTCCCCATCATTTTATGACAGATCATTAAAAAAATATCTCCCTGTGCAGTATCTGGCAGCAATCTTTTCATGATAACTTACTAGAAAAACTAATCTGCTGAGGTTGTGTGTGTGTGTTGATTTTTACTTGCCTCGAGTGGAGGAGCCACTGTGATGAGAAAGATACAAGGAAATCAGCATTCTACTCCTGGCTCATTCACTTAGGGTATAAATCTATGGTATATATCCAAGAAATGGGTATAAATCTCGCCATTTCTCTGTAATTTTACTGCTGAACTCATGGAAAGTAGTTGGCAAATTCAAGAGGGATCTTCAAGAAGCTTGTGAAGTGTGTACTAGGAAAAAAAAAATCCAAGCTTTTATGCAACTATAAACATTTTAGTTACATTTGCTGCAAAAAATGGAAGAATAACTTCTCTATCTGTGGCAGATTTTGAATCCAGGGGAAGTTAGAACTTAAATATCTTGTTGTTCCCATATTTTAAAATAGAGATTTGTCACAGAAAGAAGTTTGTTGATGAATGACGTTGGCAAAGGGAACTAACTAGTGGCGACAATGTTGCCCAAGTCTAAGAACATCTGATCTCCAGTAGAACATCTGTCTTTCTCTTTTTTTTTATTATTACACACCTGAATATCTCTGCCTTCATTTTTTTCAATACTCATCAAAAACAGTTCCGTCATCGACTCCATTGCTTGTAAAATTACAGGACCCTATGTCCTTCTTAGAGACACAAGCCCATGCTATTCTGATATTCCCAAGCAGCTCTGATTTCATGGGACATTGTTGAAAGGGATCAAGGTGCCAACAGGACAACACCACGTGATCGCCACAGTGACCATGACCAGTGGTTTTGTTCCAAGAACTGCTCAGTTCAGGGTGTGAGACACAGCCTTTTGATGCCTCCCCTGTTCAAACAACACAAGCAGTTCAGGATCTCAGGCATGAGAGAGAAAGATAGCTGTGCTTCCCCCAAATGTACAAAATACACATTTATGGGAACATGATTATTTTCTAAAATTCTGGATTTTGGAAGAATGGAAGTGTAACTTTATTTACCACAAAAATAATTTGGGGGAATAACTATTTTCATGTTTAGAAAATGTATACTGTGGAAAATATCCACATGAATTTTTAAAAATGTTTGTAGCAAAATTAGCTCAAAATGCTCATTCGATTTTTGCATGACCATTTCAGAAGTTCTCTCCTACACTGGCAGGTGTAACAAGTGCCAGTACAGCAATAAGAAAGCAGTGTTAAGCAGATTGAATTTCAATTAAGTGTGCTAAAACTAACATTAACATGCTAATGACAGTGTCTAAAACTTATTTCATCTGCTTTGGATTTATCTGTTACAAGTAGGAAATTCGATAATGGGCACATTGATTATCCAGAACAGCTGTGCCACGGATGCATCAATTCCAATAGCTGGCAGTGCCCACAGTCACAGGTCCCGAGAACCCACTCAGTGGAAGAAAAGTGGTCCGTGGAGGAGACCTGATTCCCAAAGACATTATCCCTAGGTCTGCTGCATTAGAGACCTCTGCTCTCCCCAAATCATCCAAAAATTTTCAGCAGCAGCCCAGAGCTCACGGCATCAGTAACCGTGAGATTCTTTATTCATCTCTGTCCCTTTTCTGCAGTAATTTGGACTCTAACACCTCAGATTTCTTACTCACACGAGCTGGAGTGATCACCAAAGGTATGTAAGTACTGACAAGCACACACAAGAATCAGGTCTGGAATCACATCAGATGAAGTTTCTTTGGGGACCCCTCCAACTGAACTGCAGACTCAGAACCCCAACCATGAAGAGAAGCGCAGGTTTCATGGTCTGAACATGGAGTGCAAGTGCCAGAGCCGAGCCTCCTCAGAGGCTCAGATGGAGCAGTGAACAGCATAGCCAGGTGCCCACGGAGGATAGGGCAGTCCATCGGAACCTGCAGAGGGCACCTGGCACCACGACAGAGGACAGAGGACTGAACAAATCAATCAACTATCCCAGCCATGTGTTGGCAGTGAAAAACTGGGCAAACGGAGACTCTAAGGTGGACTATGTCAACCAGTGGATTCTGCAGCAACTTCATTGTGCTTGGGACGGCGAGGCTGGCAGCAATTCAGAACTGCTGAACTATCAAAACCCCTCGAGCAGAACCCTCGAAGCATGCCCTACGTCGGGGACCTGGGATGGATGGGAGTTCATTAAACTTCACAATGTCCTGAGCTGAACTGTTCCCTGCACTCCATCACAACCATCATTTCTGTCCTGATGCTGAGAAAAGCATGCACCTGACATTCCCAGATGCCTCTACCATCTCCCTTGGCACATACCAGGCTGTGCTCAGTCTCTGCCGAGGCAGGACCCAGGGCGAGGGCTCCACTGCTCCCCTTCTTTCTGCCATCAAGTGATGTCTCACATCTTTGATTCTGGACTGGAAAACAGGCGGACTCAGGGCTTGTCTTCCTCACGCAGGTGCTCACAATGCTACAGGTCACAGCAAAGCACTGCCAGATTTCCACTGGCAAAGTCAAGGTCTGCAATTTCTGACTCATTATTTACATTGAATGACCCTGGAGGCTCAGTGCCCAGAGCTCCTCATTAGCCAGAAGGTCCAGAATGTCCCAGTCTCTGAGGACTGGTGGATAATTATGGAAGAGGGAATGGGGAGAGTCAGTGTCCCTGGGACCAAGGCACAAGGCGGTCCACCTGTGCTCCTTTTGCTGCTAGCTTCCAAGTGCAGAATCTTGGCTTAAAACTCAGACTTTACATTTATAATTTCAACTCAATGTGTGACTTTATATCTGTCAATGCATTGAATCCAATCATAAAAATAATACCGATTCAGATTTTCTATTCCAAGAATCCAATACCATCTTCAGTTTCTCTCATTGGTCTTAAAAGACAGCTTCCAGTTTCATTTTCGAAGCATTTACTTGTATTAGTATTTGATGTCTTTGCAACTTACAGTTTTCGCTAATTTGAGCGAATCTTCACTTAAAGTTGCATCTCCTCATGAAGTGCTGTAATATATTAAAATTGCCTTCTGTGTTTTTATTTGATACTTGAACATCCATACATTAGATGCAGCAAAATACACTAGTTTTGAAAGTGTGTAGAAAATGTAATAAAGTGGGCCCGGCGCGGTGGCGCAAGTGGTTAAGTCCTCGCCTAGCACGCCCACAATCCCATATGGGCGCCGGTTCTAATCCCGGCAGCCCCGCTTCCCTTCCAGCTCCCTGCCTGTGGCCTGGGAAAGCAGTCGAGGACGGCCCAAAGCTTTGGGACCCTGCACCCGTGTGGGAGACCCGGAAGAGGCTCCTGGCTTCGGATCGGCATAGTATCGACCCGTTGCGGCTCACTTGGGGAGTGAATCATCGGACGGAAGATCTTCCTCTCTGTCTCTCCTCTCTGTATATCCGCCTTTCCAATAAAAAATAATAAAAATAAATCTTTAAAAATAAAAAAAAAAAGAAAATGTAATAAAGAAACTTCATAAAGTACATTTTCTATGAAATTTGAAAGAGTCCATGTGCGTGAAATTAGTCCCTTGGTCCTACCATAAAGTGTGATGTAAACGTCCTGGCTTAATCTGCAATGAATCAGTGTGAAAGGAATAAATCTTTTCCATCACCTCTTGATTTCCCCCATGAACCAAACCATCTCATCTACTCTGCTCACCAGCATATGGGGAAGCAAAAGTTCCACAACCCTCCCTCAGCCTCTACGTCCAACAGAACTCACTGGGCTGGGCTCCCTTAGTGAAGAACATCACTGGGAAATGAGTGTCCAGCCCTGTGCAAATCCTGTGAGCAGGGAATGCTGAGGCTCTCACGTCGGGACTGGACCTTCGGAATCCCATGATTCTGGGAATGGACACACACTTAGGGATTTGTCCAGGATTTGGTAGAGGAATTGGTATGGCAGATTGCTTCCTCGTTTCTTCTTACAAGATGTTTATATAAAGAAAATAAATTTCACAGAACAGATTTGGGAGCATAGTGTAATTTTCCAACCACCCTCCCTCCTGCCCATATTCCCCATCCAGTATCGCTGCTTCTTTTTTTTTTTTTAATTATTACAATGCACATTTTTTGGCTTCACCTCACAACCACAGGCTTAGCACTCTGTCGAGGAAAGGCTTTAATACATAGCCAGCCTGCTTAGATCATTTTGTTTCACAAATCCCATCTGCTGGTCCACACCCCAAACTCTCCCAAGAGGACAGAGCTAATTCCTGGAAAATAAAATCTGGGTCTCCCACACAGAGAGGAAAGACCCCAATACTGTAACCATCCTCTCCTGCCTCAGGGGGAGAAGATTAGCAGAAAGTGGGGGGGTTAGAAGCAGAGCTGGAACTCCAACCAGAATCCTGTATTTGGGACTCATATGTACCAAAAGGTTTTTTGATCATGGTGCTAAGTGCCTGCCACTGAGAGAGGCATTCTGAATACCCATATACACAGGCTAATATTTTTTTTTAAAAAAGATTTACCTATTATTTGGAAATTGTAATGAAATTACAGACAAAAGTAGGGAGACAAGGGAGACCTGGATGAGGCCCCAGGCTCCTGGTTTCGGATCGGCACAGCTCTGGCCATTGCGGTCACTTGGGGAGTGAATCATTGTACGTATCATGCATAGACAATCTACTTACAATCAGAAAAAATGTGCACAAAGGATGATACTTGAAGTAACAATAGCACAAACTCAAAAAAAAAATCAAATTCTGGCGCTGAAACAAAAAATAACATACTCAGACTGCAATAAAGTGTTCAGTGTAAAATTCTACCCATTACAAGAGGCGAGTTTTTGAATTTCCAAAGCATTTGTTTATGAAGACTTCTATTTGCTTTTCGACGTTTTATTTCAGAATCATTTAAAATTCATAAAAATTATGGGATTCTAAAGGTTCTCAGGTCCTCTCACCAAATTTATTCTTTTACTTTAAAGTTATAGGTCATAAATAGCCAAGCATACACAACTTTTATTTCATCCTTCCCAAGTTCCTGTAACCAATATTCTGTGCTCAGAAGTTTATTTCTTTTCTTTCTTTTTAATTTATTTTATTTCTCTTTATTGTTATTATATCATTATATGATACATTTATATAGGCCCTTGGATTTCTCTTACTTCCTCTCCAAGTCGCCCAACACCCTCACTGAGTTACCCAATATTATTATTAAGGTATAGGTCTTCATAAACAGTCACATATCCATCATTGTGGGCATGGACCATGGCAGCATCCTAGTGTCAAGATCTAGTGAACAGTTTTCATTGGGAGTCCATCTTTGATTTGACTCCCTCCCACTCTTTCACAGTGCCTTTAAAATAAATAAAACAAATATATTTTAAAAAATTCTCACCTAGGACTTAGTATCAATTCAAGAAGTCAGACTCTCTGGCACCGAGCACCTGGTCTGTGGGTGGGTAATTGTCTCAGGGGGAGCAATAGAAAGGAGTGGTGCTCTGGGTTCACACTGAAAATCAGCACAAACAAGTTACATTCATAATGCATATGGGAAGTACATATGATTTATGCAAGATGGAAACTCCAAGAAGACCCAAACTGTGAGTGGACATCTGTGCAGGATACCTGGATCATCACTAACAAACTAGAAAGATCCATAGATGTAATAGTATGTCATATATGATACTTTCCATGTATCAAAAACCTGTTATTCTTCCCTATTAAAAAGATCAGAGCAGTAATATTCAGACACGGGATTGGAGGACACAAGAGCATCAAACATCCTGTCAACAGGCAGGTGCAAATTGGAGGTCTGCAATATTGGCTTTCACTCTTTCCCCTCCTCCACTCCAAAGCCATGGCACAGGGACCACAGCAGCACTGCTCAGGAGCCTCCTCATGGCCCTCTTCATGTCCCTGTTCCTCAGGCTGTAGATAAAGGGGTTCAGCATGGGGGTGACCACAGTGTACACCAAGGAGGCCACAGTAAGCTTCAAAGCAGTCTTTGCAGCCTGATCCTAATCTTCCATTAAACTCTCATCTCACATAAGGCAGCCTTCATGCACAGACAAGATCAACAGCCCTTTCACGGCCGTGTGTGCTGCATCTCAGGGTGTTGGAGACTTTTGTTTTCATTTTCATTCACTTAATAGAAAGCTTCTGTTTTCTTGTGAATTTCCTCAGTGACTCATAGGTCCCACAGCAGCATCATGCACTTCAAGGAATTGTAGCCTGTTATTTACTTCATGGTGTGGTAAATCTTCTATCTTTTCCTTCTTATTGTTGGCTTTGTTTTATGACTTTTCATTTAAGAGGATGTTTAATAACTGAGTAATAGAGACTATCGTATCCAGATGTGAAGATACAATGCAATATGTATTTCTACTTTCAAATCAAGGAAGGACTCTCTGAAACTAATATATATTAGGAATAGGACACCTGACTCTCTACCTCCATCCATACCTACAATGTCAGGATACACGTAAATAGCAGAATGATGGATATATGACTGTTTGTGGTGGACTATACTGTGGTAATGAAACAGGGGAAATCAGCTGGAGGGCAGTGACTTGGAGAGGAGAGAGGAAAAGTCCAGAACAACAAATGTCCTTGTTAATCTGAACACATCAAACACAACTTACTCTGAGCTCATTTCCAAAAGCGGTGTGATTGTTCTTGCCTCAGGGTTATAATAATGTTTCTTTTTTTTCAATCTGCTCCCCTCCCCCTGAGTAGGGTTATAAATTCTAACAGTAGAATCTAGTCATTCAATTCTTTTTTTCCCAAGGAATTTACCCCAGATCATCCACTGTTTTCTGGATAGAGTTTGCTGAAGAAAGTCTTTTTCATGGCATTTTTCAGCTCCTTGTTCCTCAGACTGAAGATGATGGGGCTGAGGAAGGGAGTGAGAACTGTATAGGTAATGCCCATCAAGGTGTCTCCTTCCAGAGACCGAGGACCCTTGGGCTTGAGGTAGATGACAGAGGCAAAGCCGTAATGCACAACCACCACGGTCAGGTGTGACGCACAGGTGGAGAAGGCTTTGTGCCGACTCTCAACTGAAGGGATGTTCAGGATGGTGGCTACAATGAAGATATAGGAGAGCAAGATGAGGAGAAAACAGCCAAGCAGCGTCATGATACACACTAGACCCACGCTCTTGGCCACCACTGGGACGCTACTTCCACAGGCCAACTTCAAGAGGGGTGGCATGTGGCAAGCAAAATGGTGGATCTTGTTAGGTCCACAGAAGGTGAGGTGGAAAACAGCTGTGGTTACCACTGTCCCCATGACTGAGCCACCAACCCAGGACCAGGCCACCAGGCAGGCACAACCACGGGGACTCATGAGCATGCTGTAACGCAAGGGGTGGCAGATGGCCACGTAGCGGTCATAACCCATGATTGTGAGCAGAAACGAGTGGGTGAAACCAAAGGTAAAGGAGAAGAACATCTGGTTTGCACAGGCCAGGAAGGTGATGGAGTGGTGGGCGGACAGCAGGTCGGCCAGCATGCGCGGGATGATGGCCAGCGTGTAGAGGATCTCCGAGATGGAGAGAGCGCACAGGAAGAGGTACATGGGCGTGTGCAGGCTGCGCTCGCTCCACACGGTGGCCATGATGAGCAGGTTCCCCAGCAGCGTGAACAGGTACATCAGCAGGAAGAGCAGGAAGAACATGAGCTGCAGGTGAGGGAAGGTGGAGAAGCCGATCAGGATGAATTCAATCACGTCTGAGTGGTTGGCTCCCTGCATGGAGGCTGTTCCTGGCGTGAGGAAGTGGAGAGGTCAGTTACTCTGGGCAGAAAAGTGACCAGCTGCCATCATACTTACCAGGAGAACGTGCCCAAGGGGCTTCTCCTGGTTTGTGGTGACATCTTGCAAGCATTCAGTTGCCACTTCTGTCTAGTGTGATACGAACATCAATCTGGTAAGCAAGATACTAACTGTCAAGTTTGAATTTCTGAAAAAATTCACTGAGAGGCTGTTGCTTGCTCTCTTTCTGCCACCGTCTTTGTTCTGCATCCCCCTCACAACATACCGTGTGAAGCCGTGGAAATGGTCCCTACCTACTGAGCAGTGGTTGCCACAGCCCAAGCTTGGACAGAATCGGACAGCGATGAGTCCATGTCGGAGTTTGGGGGAACAGGATTCATACAGACCACCAAGCAACAGGTCCTGCTGGCTGTGCCAGCTGTAATCATATGAAGAACCCATCCATAAGGTTAAAGAGAATTTGAGGAGAAGGCATGGGAGGCTGTGTCCCTGCTGTCTTCAGCAGGTTGCAGGGGTTGCTAGAGTCCCTTCCTGGAAGTTTAAGAGTATTCTCTTTGTCATGACAGAACAAGATGTCTACAAGAACCCAGCTTCAGACTCCTGCATCATTTTGGGGGAAGCCAAGATTGAGGATTTATCTCAGCAAGCACAGTTGAGCAGCGGCTGAGAAATTCAAAGTTCGAGGTGAAGCTGTCTCCAACATTCAGGAAAACACACACAGACTCCAACTGTGCCGGAGCAAAGTGGAGAGCAAGCGGGTGCTGAAACCGGTATGGAAGGTAAGGATATAGAGTTGGTCATGTCCCAAGCAAATGTGCCCAGAGCAAAGGCAATCCAACCCTTGAAAAAAACACAGCAATGATATTGCAAATACTGATACGGCACGAACAATGCAACCATCTGAAAAACAAGGACTTCTTTTGGTGTTTCAAAGAGTAATTGCAGTGTGGTTTGAAGTTTGTCCTGTTTCTATCATTAATAAACTCCTGGCTTCTTAATGGGGGAAAAACAGAAGCCAGGAGTGCCAAGCTCTTCCGGGTCTCCCATGTGGGTGCAGGGTCCCAAGGCTTTGGGCCGTCCTCGACTGCTTTCCCATCCCACAAGCAGGGACCTGGATGGGAAGTGGTGGAGATGGGACATGATCTGGTGCCCATATGCCATGCCAGTGCTGCAAAGCAGAGGACTGTCCATTGTGCCAGCCCCAGCCCTGTTTATTTCCCAGGCTCACCTCAGCTACATCTGCTCTGTTCCTCCCGAACAGCCCCATTTCCAAAATAGGCTTTCCTCCCACCCCCTGCGTGAGTACCCTAAAAAGTCGTTATGGAGTTAGACACTTTTTATTCATGACTGTCAATTTTTTTTAAATGGATCATCTTGAAACTATGAAGTATTCCCAGAACTGTGAATTAACTATTCACATGCAGAGACTGCTTTTTTTAAAACACAGATGAAGCTAATGAGAACAGCTACCCTTTATATAGCCTACAGACTAACTCCTGTGCAAGGATCTCTCACACGTTAGAAAGCACCTGTTTTGGGGTGCATTTTTGCACACCGGGAAGCTGTACCTCCAAGGGCACACATCCGTTGTCCAGGGGCTCCCAAGTCTGAAATAGAAAAGCCAGTATCAAAACTCAGGTCAGGGCGATCACAACATTTGTCTTCCTTTTAGTCATAGCCACCGCTCGTGGTGGCTGTCACTGCTGTTCATACGAAGCAGAGGCCCCTTCCAGGCCAAGGAGGTCTTCTCCCTCCATGGCTGACTTACACAGAGATTCTCACGTCTTCATCATCTCACAAGTTCAAAGGAAAGAAAGAAATCTATATTGACCAAAATCTGACAACATCTGGGGGGAACGTCACTACGTGGATAGCACGCTATGAAATTATGGTTGCGGGGGCTTCATGTATAACAAATATCTTTTATTCAGAAAGGGTTAAACTATGGAAACAGGAAAAAAAAAATCTTTGCTCCCACAGCATTGCAGTTAAAAAATCGAAAGAATGAGCACAGAACGTGTTAGACATGTCACATCATGAGTTTGTTACAACCCAGAGAATGATGCATTCTTGTGGATCATAACATCAATTGTGGATTTCACTGAGGGGGTCAACATGTCTTCATTAATGTAACATAAATATGTGCATATGTATATATGCATATCTGTATATGTGTACATATCTGTACGGATACATATTTTGACAACAGGGTTACCCAACTTTAACATTAGGAGCCCTTGGTACCTACAGACCGGTTGTCTGTAAATTCTTAATAATACTTTTGCCTGACACATGAGAATTGCACACATGTAGGTGCTGTGTGACTGTGTCCCCAAAGACAGCACGGTGAAATATAAATGAATGTACGTATCACCTCCGTTACTTCTCTTTGTAAGGTGAGAGATTTTGAAATACACATTTTAGTTCCGCTGATGTGTACAACGTCTTATTCAGTCTCTTCGGTTTCTGATGAGACAAGCCTAGCAAACACTTGTAACAGCAGGTGCTGCGTGATCTCACTTTACCTGTCACCTGAGAACTAGCGAGAAGGAAGGGGGCTGATCACTCTTTGGGGGCTGGTATCCCTTGTAGGATGCGGTTGGGCAGGATGCCTGGCTGGACATACTAGCTGTTGGTGATAGAATCCCCTTACCACAACGATCAGAAACATCTTCAGATAGTGCCAAACACCCTCCTGGGGAATAGAACCAATTCCAACTGCAAACCCAGAGCTTGGGGTCCTTTCTCTCAGACCCCAAGCTTCTTCTGGCTCCCTCTTCTTAGTCATCTAAGCCCCTATTTGCTGCCTTTGCAGTTCCCACCGATGTGTGTCTAATTCTTTACTCCTCCTGGCTAGTTATTCAGATCCTCTCAATCAGAACCCGCCTACTGCCTCTCCTTTGCTTCTTCTTGATACTTTTTTTTTTTTTTCATGGTTTTCTCCTCAGCACAGACCCAGCAGGAACGTGCAAAACACAGAAGCATTCTGGATAATGCTACAAAATATCTCCTCTTGTCACACCTAAGTTTTCTCACCTGCCCAAGGAACCTACCTCATCAGGTATCAGGAGTTGCACAACAGGTGAGGTTTTTGAGAGTGCATCACCCTGGTTTGAAGCCTGCTTCTCCACAGGCATGCATTGCCTGACAAATTGTACAAACTGCCTGCTTCTCTAAGTCACCCGTGGGTGCCGGGTCAGGGAAGTTAATTGCCTTAATCTACAGACCCAGGGACAAAGGAGGGCTGCCCCAACTGGGGACTGGCTGATCAAAGAGGGGCTTGGCTGAACCTGGTCATTAATATTTATACCATCCTTTCCCCATCTGCCGTCTTCTCTGACTGTGGTCCTTTGGCCCCTGTCTCTGCTGTGGAGATGTTGGGACCCTGGGGATGCTTCCAGGATGTAGGTAACCTCAGGGAGTCTGTGTCCTCACTACTACTCCTCCCTCCCTTCCTGCCAAGAGGAAGCCAATTACCTGAGCATCTCAGGGGTCTGGAGTGAAGTTTATGGTTCCACAAATGTGAGATTTGGGACACTGAGTGTTTGTTACGAAACAGCGCCACTTCCATTACCCACAGGACCCAGGAAGTTGCTTGAGATTTTTCCTTGACCCTCATCTTCCCCATCTGAATTCTCTTGTTCTGTAAATGGTGTTTTAAAGGATTGATAAAATCGAAGGACACACAAATTTCTTTCAACCTATTGAGGAGCTGAACCGCTACCCAGAAGGACACTGGAAAATCATCGTCATGAATTTCCTTGGCATTAGTTCAAATCTTGAACACATCTGATGCAACAACAAGTGAAAACCTTGAAAAACACTTGTTTTAATTGAAAAAAAAATTTTTTTTTAACTTGAGGCAAAATTATATGACATAATGAATCAATTTAAAGTGTCAACTCCCTGGGACTCACTTCTGATGTGCAGCCTCTGTCTCTATTTGTTTTCAAAACATTTTTTTTTTTATCTCCCCACATAGAAATCCTATCATCATGATCAATCATTTCTCCATTCACTCTTTCCTTGTCCTGATGGTTCCCTAAATCAAACTGGAGGAGTACAGAGACAGAACTCGTCCATCGACTGGTTCACTCCCCAGTTAGCTGCAACGGCCAGAGCTGGGATGGTGTCCGGAGCTGGGAGCCAACTTTGGGTTTCCCACGTGGGGTCAGCAGCCCAAGGCCTGGGCCCCACGTGGGACTTGAACCAGTGCCCAGATAGGATGCTGGTGCTGAGGTCAAAGGATTGCCTGCTCTGCCGCTGTGTTCGCCCCAGCTTCATCTCTCTTTTAAAATATGTAACTAATTGGCTATAATCAAAGTCCAGACTTGAAAACACCGTTGCAGAATCAAGTAGGCAGCTAGACCAAATAAAGATAAAATACAAGGCACTCCAATTGTGTTCTAACAGGCAAAGAGTAAAATTGAATTCCCATTTTATATCCGTGTAAGTAAACACGCATTGTTCTGTTCTTAGCTATCTTATAAAATAGCATTATTTATAAATGCTTTGTCTTATTTATTTCAATGACATGAACTTGCAAAAGCCTCAAAACTTGGAAAGCCTCAATAGGGTAATAGCTCTGAATTTTCTCACTAATGCTTCCTACTCCCGTACATTTCCCAATTTTTTTTTAACATACGCCAAAAAAAAAAAAATCTTTTCAGTAAATAGGGCATGTCAGTTTCTTTGCTTAAACCACCTCCCCATACAAGTTTTTTTTTTTTTTTAATTCAAGTAGCCTGTGAATTTTGAGGTTTCTTTTTTTGCTTCGCTGAAGTGCAACAAGAAAAGGCTGTGATCATTTTTATGCAAGCAATTTCCTTAAAGGGGGAAAAGTTATTCCCTATATTGTGTCTTAGAGTTGTTGCTTTCATTTTATGGTCATTAGAGGGAAAACAATAGGGGGTTTTCATACACTCTGGCCAAATATATATATACAATTGTGAATTGTAAATCTTATGCACCAAGTCTTTTTCTTCAAAATTGCATTTATACTACATAGCTTAGATTTTTTTAAAGATTTATTTTTATTATTTTTATATTGGAAAGGCGGATATACAGAGAGGAGAGACAGAGAGGAAGATCTTCCGTCCGATGATTCACTCCCCAAGTGAGCGCAACGGCCGATGCTATGCCGACCCGAAGCCAGGAACCTCTTCCGGGTCTCCCACGCGGGTGCAGGGTCCCAAAGCTTTGGGCTGTCCCCGACTGCTTTCCCAGGCCACAGGCAGGGAGCTGGAAGGGAAGTGGGGCTTCTGGGATAGAACCGGCACCCATATGGAATCCCGGGCGTGCAAGGCGAGGACCTTAACCACTGCGTCACCGCGCCGGGCCCCATAGCTTAGATTTTTAAAATATCCCCATAAGAGATGACCTACTTTTCCCTAACCCTTGAATCTTCCCTACCCTGATCAACTATGTAAACATCATCAAAAATTAAAATACAAAATTTAATAATTAAAAAAAAAGAGATGAACTGACATGATATGCAACTGCTGTGTGCCTGTGTGTGTATTTTATTTTTTCATTTTTACAAATACTATTTTGTTAACTGAAGGAGTCCAGGGTATACAGAAACATAAAACCAAACATGTTTCTCAGAATTTTATCACATGGGCTTCTCAGAGGATGTACAATTGTATGTAGATAAATGGAGGATTTGCAGGAACACACGGAGAGAAAACAAAGATAATATAAACTACGAAAAGAAATAAATATTGACAATAAAGAATAAAATGAAAATGGAATTTAAAAAAAGGTTTATTTGTATTGCAAAGTCAGATACATAGAGAGGAAGAGAGACAGAGAGGAAGATCTTCTGTCTGTTGATTCATTCCCCAAGTGACTGCAATGGCCAGAGCTGTGCCAGGAATTTCATTCTTTTGGTATTTGAGTAGTATTCCATGGAATACATGTGCTACAATTTCTTTATCGATTCCTCTTTGGAAATGCACCCAGGTTGTTTCCACATCTTTGCTATTTTAGTTTGTGCTGCTGTGAATATAGGATTACAGATCCTTTCTCATGTGCGGATTTCATTTTAATTGGATATATCACCAAAAGTGATAGCCAGGTCCATTTTCAGCCCTCTTCACACTCTGCATTCTTATTTCCACAGTAATTGTACCAGCCTACATGCCAAAAGCCGTGAAGGAGGGTACCTTTCTTCCCGTATCCACACCAGCAGGTGTTGTGAGTGGAATTCTGAATGTAGGCCAATCTCACTGGAGTTTGGTGAAAATCGGTGTGGTTTTCATTTGGATTTCCCTGACAGCTAAGCAGCCTGAGCATTTCTTCCTATGTCTATTCGACATTTGAATTTGTTCTTTCCAAAAATGCCTAATTCATTTCACAAGTTGCTTGTTGTGTGGTCATGGACTTCCTGAAGCTCTTTGTACACCCTGGATGTTAGTCTCCTATTGGTTGGGTAGTGTGCCAAAATTCTATTCTATTCTATTCTATTCTATTCTATTCTATTCTATTCTATTCTATTCTATTCTATTCTATTCTATTCTATTCTATTCTATTCTATTCTATTCTATTCCATTCCATTCCATTCCATTCCATTCTATTTCTATTCTATTCTATTTCTATTCTATTCTATTCTATTCTATTCTATTCTATTCTATTCTATTCTATTCTATTCCATTCCATTCCATTCTATTCTGTTCTATTTCTTCACTTGTTGAACATAGGCTTTGCTGCACAGAGGCGCTTTAGCTCATTGTAGTCCCATTTGTTTTTCTTGGCTTTGACTGCCCGTGCGTTTAGTGACTTTCTTAAACAGCCTTTCCTCATTGCTGTATCTTGGAGAGCGCTTCCTGTTTTGCTGTAGTTTCTGAGTGCAGATTGACGTCCTTCGTCCATTTAGAGTAGATTTTTGTATAAGGTGAGAAGTCAGGGGTCTTGCTTCTTATCTCTGCAGGCTGCTGTTCAATTGTCCCAACAGAAGAATTTATTGAGGAGACCAGACGTTCCCCCTGGATTATATTGTGTTCTCTTGTCAAAGATTAGTTGGCTATTCATGTGTGGGCTCCCTTCTAGGGTTGTCCTTCTGTCTCATTGATCAGCTCTGTTTCTGTACCAGTACCACACTGTTTGGATGACTGCTGTTCTATGTCTTGAGGTCTGGAATTGTGATTCCTTCTGCTTGGTTTTTATTCTTCAAGATAGCTTTAGCTCTTTGTGGATTCCTGTGTTTCCAGATGAAATTTCGTATCTTCTTTTCTAATCTGAGATGAGTGTTGGGGAGGAATCTTGATTGCGGTCATGTTAAAGCGGTGTATTAGTTTTGCTACTACGGACATTTTGATGATGTTGATTCTGTCAATCCAGGAACGTGGTAAATTTCAACATCTTTTAACGTCTGCTATTTCTGTTTAAACTGTCTCTTAGTTTCACCATAGAGGTCATCCATATCTTTGGTGAAATTCATTCCAACGTATTTATAATTTCCCCTTTGCTATTTTATAGGGGACTGCAGTTACAATTTTTTTTCTTTCTTTCTCAGTTATGGAGTTATTTGTGTTTACTAGCACCATCGACTTGTGTTCATTAATATTCTATCCTGTTACCTTGCCAAAGGTAGTTTTGAGTTCCAACAGTCCCTTATTTAGACTTTTGGGAAAACCAGTATTGTGAGTTTGATGTCAACAGCCTGCGCTTGGAAGCAGAGCAAAGGAACACAGGTGATCTTTCTTGTGTCAAGGTCCCAGGTACAAATTCTTTTCCCCATTCCCTCTTGCATCAGCATCAGCCAGTCCTCTGAGACTGGGACATCCTGGACCTGCTGGCTAATGAGGAGCTCTGGGCACTGAACCCCCAAGAGTCCTTCAAGGGTAAATAATGAGCCAGCACCTTCAGACCTGGGCTTTGCCCTGTGCTATGGGCCATAGCATTGTGAGCTCTGGTATGAGAAGGACGCAGCCTGAGTCTGTTTCTTCTCCAATCCTGAGTAGAGAAATGTGAGGCACCGCTGCATGGTGGGAAGAGGAGAAGCAGCAGAGCCCTCAGCCTGGGTCATGCCTCAGCTGAGACTCAGCACAGCCTGGTAAGTGCTGAGGGAGACAAAGGCATTGTGGAATATCAGGAGCATTATTTGTCCGTCATGAAGACAAAAATGTTGGTTGTGACAGAAGGGGAGAGAATATTAGGAAAGCTGTCAGTTGGCCAGATTGCAATGTGCAAGGAGCATGACCTTTACTGCCCTGTGATGACCCGGGTGTTTCTCATTTTTCTTCCTCCAGGAAGACGCCTTCTGCCCACTGTGCTCTTCCTTTGGGGTTTCTTTACAGATCGTGGTGGGCAGGAGCCTGTGAAGGATGGCAGGGTTCAGAGTCAAAGACCACAGAGAGAGCAGGCACAGGGTCATTTAGAGATGGTCTCCCTCTAGAGAAATGTCACTTCAACTTTCCGCTTCCTTCCCTCCTCTTGTAATCATCACGCTGTACCCAAAAATGAGACACTCAGTTGGGGTGTGAGTTCCCATCTCTACTGCAGAATCTGCACAGGTTAATAACAACGAACTTCAGACATATCTGATGCTTTGGCCTCTGGAACTCTAGTATACTTTCTGATGAATCAGGGACAGTGGCGTGGAGGGAGGCGTCAGGTCCAGAGATGTGGTCTCATTTTGAATCCTGACCTTGTTATTGGTGTGTTTTCAGGATCTCTAATACGGGGCATGTCGTCTCAACCGCTACATCTTTGAATGATGAATGAACTCGTAATGTAGACACCCTCTGTGTGACCTACAGGCATAGATGAATCAAAAGTGAACAAATACATTTTACATATTGTTTACTACTTTTTAAAGTCAACTATTTTATTCGCTAAGTTGCAACCTGCTGGACACTGTGCATTCCAACTCTTCACCAGGATGTGTTGCTGTTCTTATATGAAAACTCAGTACATTTGCGAAGCATGGGGTTATTGTAATACAAACTTTTAAAAAAAATCTATGCATATGTTTTCTACATAGTACATTTGCCACATACCGTCAAAAGTTTTTTCTCCCTAATCTATTTTCATATTAAAATAAACTCACTCTTTTATTCAGTACTTACAATAGTTTTTCGAGTGTCAACACGCACTCGCTCAGGTTAAGCTGGGTATTTTGAGGGTGATTGTCTTTTGCTTTTGATTTCCCATGTACCACTTGCTACTTGGCAGAGAGGAGGCATCGAAAGCAAAAATCTCTGTTCCTACTGAGCACAGCCGCCCATGACTCATGATCATCAGCCTCAGTCAGTGTGTCTGTAACCCCCTGGGTGTCTGCTGTCAGCACCTCCATCCTCTGCAGGAATGTCCAATAGGAACAGTGGTGGTTTCTTCCTGGGACAGCAGATCAGCTGCTGAAGAGCAAGACTGCATGCCATATTATTTTGAACTTTATCTTTTAGACTTTTCTCTAGGCAAGCAAGATGGATGTAGAGATTTAGAACATATTGTCATCTTAATAAAAGAGTTCAATGATATTCTTTTCTCTCTGCTCATGTTGGGACAGACAGAGGGTTTGAAGGAAATGTGTGCGCTTGATGGAGGGACAAAACCAAGTTTGAATATACGTGAGGCAGTACTTAGAGAGTGAAGGTGAGAGACAGAGAGATCTTTCATCATGGGCTCACTCCTCAAAGGGCCAAAAGGAAAGCAAACGGGTTGGTCCAAGGCCAGGAGCCAGCCATGGGTGTGTGTAGTGTCTCAAATGAGTGTAAGCTAAAGATACAATTCTTTAGTCTCTCATGAACCTGTTTGGACATGCATGGCATGCATTGGGCTGCGGTAGGAGGAGCCTGCCTCGCCCTTGAGTACCCAACTCTAATCTCTACTCTCCACTGTGATCCAGTTCCTGCTAATGAGCACAGTGAGAGGCAGCCTGTGTTGGTGCTGGTATTGAGTTCCTGTATCACGTGGGGGGATCAGGCTGGAGTTGCTGGCTTCCGGTTTCAGCTGGGACCAGGACCACCTGCGGTGAGCATTTGGGAGATGAATCAAAGGACAGAGGTGGGTCATTCTCTCTGTTTGTCAAATGAAATGAAAAATGAATAAAATTGAGTTAAAGTTCATTTAAAAAAAAAATCACCTTCCCAAGGCCTCTAAGCAAACAACGATACACAGGTACGTAAACTATTCAACTGCATTTATATTGTGTTCTGGAATTCTGGGTTTTGCATTTCTTCCTTGGTGCAATAGCAATTTATGAGCTGATAAAATGATGACTTAGATTTGTCTTTAGAAGTCAAAATTAAGGGCTGGCATGGTAAGCTACTGGCTAAAGTCCTCACCTTGCCAGGATCCCATATGGGCACTGATGCATGTCCCAGCAGCCTCACTTTCCACCCAGCTCTCTGCCTGTGGCCTGGGAAAGCACTGGAGGACGGCCCAAAGCCTTGGGACCCTGCACCCACTTAGGAGACCAGAAAGATGTGCCTCACTCCTGACTTTGGATCAGCTCAGCTTCCCCTGTTGCAGCCACATGGGGAGTGAATCATTGGATGGAAAATCTTCCTCTCTGTCTCTCCTTCTCTCTGTATATCAGACGTTCAGAATTAAAAAAAAAAAAAAAAGTAAAAAAAGTCAAAGTGTTATGGAAACTTTCTTAATCATCCGTAGGAAGGTTGGGAATCCACCCTGGCCTTGGGCCTTCCCTACAACCACATGTTAAAATTCTAAGACCTATAAAACTGTATTGCCAGGCAAGAGATCAAACAGAAAAAATATTTTAAACATATTTAAGAAAGAGACAGTTGATATATTTTAAAAAATTTTTTCTTGAAGCAGAATTACAGAGACAGGGAAAATATAGTGTTCTTCCATTATCTAGTTCACTTCTTAGATGGTTTTACTGGCCAGAGATGAGAGCTAATGGTCAGCCTTGGAGACAGGAGCTTGTTCTGGGATGCCCGTATCAGTGGCAAGGGTACCAGTCTATGTAGCATAACTTACTGCTCTCACAGGCTGATCTGCATGACACTGTATTGGAAGTGGAGAAGCTTGAAAAGCAAGAACTGGAACTAATAGAGTTTGCCAACAGTGCAGACTGCCCACTGATCATTGATGCCCCAAAGCTGGCTCCAAACTGTAGGCATTTTTAAAGGTTCAAATACTGTGAAGAATATAGCTACATAAAATTATGAATTTTAAATCTTATGTGCCAAAATATTTCCCCCTCACATTCCATTTTACTACACACCTTATAGTTTCTGCTGTAGCATCAGCATCGCAGGTTGAATTGCAAATATGTGCAACTGAGTTGAACTGGTTTTCTTTTTTCACCAACACTATTTTTTTTCCTGATGAAATATAGGTTATATGGAAGCACGAAACCACACACGTGTCTCAGAATTCCACCTCATGGGCTTCTCCGAGGATCCAGAGCTACAGCCCTTCCTCATAGGACTTTTCCAGTCCATGTACCTGGTCACGGTGCTCGGGAACCTGCTCATCATCCTGGCTGTCACCTCTGACTCCCACCTCCACACACCCATGTACTTCTTCCTCTGCAGCCTGTCCTTGGCTGACGTGGGGTTCATCTCCACCACAGTTCCCAAGATGATTGTGGACATCCTCACCCACAGCACAGCCATCTCCTATGGCGGCTGCCTGACTCAGATGTTCATGTATGTCCTCTTTGGATGCATGGATGATGTGCTCCTGTTGGTGATGGCTTATGACCGCTTTGTCGCCATCTGTCACCCCCTGCATTACCAGGTCATCATGAACCCTCGCCGCTGTGGCTTCCTACTTTTGCTGTCCTTGATGGCCAGCCTTTTGGATTCCCTGATGCAGACTTTGGTTCTCGTGGGGGTTACTTGCTTCAGCGGAGTGGACATTTCTAGTTTCTTCTGTGACCCTTCTCAACTCCTCAACCTTAATTGCCCTGACACCTTCAGTAGCGACATAGTTGAATATCTTGTTGCCATCGTATATGGTTTGGTCCCTGTGTCAGGGATCTTTTACTCTTACTACAAAATTGTGTCCTCCATTCTGAGGGTCCCATCAGCAGGTGGCAGGTACAAAGCCTTCTCCACCTGTGGCTCTCACCTCACAGTGGTATGCTTATTTTATGCAACAGGCATTGGTGTTTGTATCAGTTCAGCCTTCTCACTTTCTGCTTGGAAGCGTGCGGTGACCTCAATGGTGTACACTGTGTTCACCCCCATGCTGAACCCCTTTATCTACAGCTTGAGGAACAGGGATATGAAGAGGGCCATGAGGAGGCTCCTGAGCAGTGCTGTTGGGGTCCCTGTCCCTGCAAGAGGGAAAGGAGAGCAAATCTAACAGCACAAACCTCCAAGTCCCACCTCTCTGTGACATGATGTGTGAAGCTTTTGTCCTCTCCAAATCCTGTGTCTCAATATTGCTGCTTAATGGGGAATGTTGACAGAGCTTTTATGCATGGGAAGTCTCACATCTGAGTTCTGTCGCACATGTGGAGTTTATTATCGATGAGCCAGGTATTCTGCACAGATGCCCAACCAACCACAATTTAGGTATTTTGGGAGATTCTATCTCTCATGTATCATATCCACTTTCCATATGCAATTTGGATGTAACTTGTTTGTGCTGGTTTTCAGTGTGGACCCAGAACACTTCTCCTTTTTCTTGATCCACCTGTGACATTTACGCAATCACAGACCAGGTCCTGGGTGCCAGAGATTCTGATTCCTTGAACTGATGCAAAGACATGAATGAGAATGTTTTAAAAATATTTGTTTTACTATTTTTTTGGAAAGGCACTGTTAGAGAGTGAGATAGACTCAATGAAACTGTTAAATATATCATGACAATAGGATGCTGGAGTTCGTGCCATTGGACAGCTTGCCATTTGATTTGGTGTTAGTCCATCCATCAGAAATATTTTCAGTGTAGTTCACCGAGCTCCTTGAATGTGTATCTTAACTACCACTTTCCAATGGGGGAAGTTTAAAGTTTCATTCACTGTGGAAATGGTCCTCCAGCATGTTTCTCTCTTTCTTCTTGCTGTGGGACTTCTGTAAGAAATATATTGTTCCTCTTATATAGATCTGTATATCTCTTGTTTTCATCCTGCTTGCATCTTTGACTCGATAACTTCAAATAAAAAAATGCTGAGCACAGAATATCGATTACAGGAGTTTGGGAGGCAAGGAAGTTATAAAAGTTGGATATGCTTGATTATTTATGGCAATGGAGAAAATTGGGTGAGCGGATACAAGAATCTTTTTTTATCCACACATTTTCAGCGGGGAAATTTTTTTTTTGACTTTTTTTATTATTATTATTATTTTATTACATTGCATCATGAGACACAGTTTTACAGGCACTGGGATTCCCCCCTCCCCTCCCCATCAGCGGGGAAATTTTAAAATGTTTCTGAAATAAAACGTTAAAAACAAAATAGAACTGTTAGGAAATAAATGTTTTGAAAAGCCAATAAGTTAACTACTGTACTGGTTAGGATTTTCTGTTGAATAGCGGTTAGTCCAATGTTATTATCGTGTGTCTCAACTCCAATATTTGTTTTTCTGCTTTTTTCCGAGTGTTTTAGCTCAATTCTCATGATGTGTGTGCATTTTTTCCTGACTGCATATAGATTATCTATGACACCTATTGTCTTATGGACCATCTTTAAGATGATTAGTCTGCGTTCTTGTTGGAAAATCAAATGTCTCCACTTTTCAGATGATGAGTTAACGGTGCTGATATGGGAGCAGAGTAAACGGATCATCCACTTTCGGCAGCAGCGTCCTATGTGGGCAACAGTTCGTGTCCTGAGTTTTCCACTTCAGATCTGGCTCCCTGTTTGTATCCTGGGAAAGCTGTGGAGGAATGCTGAAATGCTTTGGCCACTACACTGATGTGGGAGACCCAGAAGAAGCTCCTGGCTCCTGATGTTGAATCAGCTCATCTCTTTGTTGCAATACTTTTGAAATTGGCATAGCAGGAGGAGGACCTCACTGTCTCCTTTCTCTGTAAAAAAAAAAAAAAATCTGCCTTTCAAATAAAATTTAGAAAAAATAGTGGTTTGCTCATTTATTTCTGAAGAAATAATGTGTTGCTTTGAGTTGGCCTATCTTTTCCAGTTTCTATGCATTTTTTTTTCTCTGCTCAGTTTTGAACACTGGGGGGAAAGTTTCCTATTTGTTTTCCTGGATTGGTTTTATAGAGGGAAAGCTCTTCAGCAGCAGACTTGTTGGAGATAATAGGATCCTCAACCCTTTTCTGGGGAGACATCTTCTGTGTGTGTGTGTGTGTGAGAGAGAGACTTTATAGTGAAGATGTTTGCCCTTGCTCAAGAGCTCATTATTAAAGTGCCTGATGTCTCTGCTTCTACAGTTCCTCTAGTGCTGTAACCAGGTGGAGCTCCTGGCTTTGGGTTGGTGCAGCTCTGGCTGTTGCGGCCGTGTGGGGAGAGAATCACCGGGCAAAGATCTTCCTCTGTGTCTCTCCTCCTCTCTGTATACCTGACATTGTAATAAAATTAAAAAAAAAAAGAAAGAAAAATTTTTTTTCCTTTCCTCATTGCCTGGTCCATTAGAATCAGCCCGACTCCAGGGACTGGGACATCCTCAACCTACTGTTTTAATTAGAAGCTCTGCGTATGAATCCCTAGGGTCCTACAAGTGTAAATAATGAGCCAGCGCCCTCAGACTTCGATTTGGCTGTGGAAATCTGGCAGCTCCGTGATGTGTCCCACAGTCTTTTAGCGCCTACATGAGGAGGACACGGTCTGAGTCTGTCTCCATCAGTCCCGAGTCAAGGTTGTGAGGTGTCACTGCATGGCAAGCAGAGGAGGAGCAGTGGACATTCACCTGGACCATGCCTCAGCTGAGACTCAACCCAGCCTGGTAAGTGCTGAGGGAGATAGCAGAGGGAGATGCTAGAGGGATCCGGGAATGTCAGAAACACTGTGTTGTCAACATCAGGATGAAAATGACTTTGATAGAGTGGAAGCCACCACCAACATCTCCGCTGGGGAGTTTATGTTTGTGGTTCTCAACGGGCCCTCAAGGATCTCATTCAGAGATTTCCTTTTCTTTCACACTGATTCCCTACTCGCTGGCGTTGCCTTCATGATAGAGGCAGTTGAGTTTGTATAAACTCTCCCTGAGCAGCCAAACATGATCACCAAGTTGAGGATGAGCGTGCCAGGAACCAAAGCATAATAGCATCAGCGACTTTCATTGATGGCTTCCTAAAGTGCCAGGGTCTGAGCGCTGTGTCTTAAATAGTCTGTCTCACCGCACTACATAACGCCTCCAGGTGCACTGCACATGTGCTTTTTCTTTGGTTTCACAGGACTGCCCAGCACTTCCGTGTAACTTGTATCAGGGATTGTCAGGTGGAAGATGAAGCCAGTTCTAACTCTGCATCAGGTGTTCTGGTTCCACACATAATGAGCGTGGCCAGTGTTCCCCTGTGATGACCCGGGCACTTCAGCTCCCAATCCCGGCGGGAAGAGACCTTCTGCTCACCGTGCTCTTTCTCTGGAGTTTCTTTACCCATCACGATGAGCAGGAGCCAGGGAAGGGTGGCTAAGTTCAAAGCGAAGATTTCAGAAAGAGCAGGCACAGGATCCTTCAGGGAGAAGGATGCTTGATCTTGATGCTACTCCAAGATTTCACTGCATCCTTCAAATTTCCTCTCCTGCACTTGTAATCACCCCACTCCGTCTCCAAATGAGACACACAGTTGAGGTGTGAGACCCCGGTCCTGTGCAGAAACTGCAGCAGCAATAGCAACACACCTGATGCTGTGACTTCTAGAACTCAACGGACCTCACGGGTACCTGATGACTTCTAGCACTCTTCTGAGAGCTTTTGTAATGACTGGAGGACAGCGAGGTGTTTGTGTGAATCAGATGCAGAAACGATGCTATGTAGCTTCCTGTCCATGCTGCAGATTGTTTTTGTGCTGTTGGAGTTGATCAGGGGTCCTCTGACCGTCTTGTCATCTGAACGTATTCCTCATTGAGGTAGGAGTGAACGCGACTTGACACTTCCTCGTGTGGTCTTCTGTGACAGGTGAATCAAAAGTGGACAGAACAAATCACAGACAGGGTTACTATTCTCTTAAGGTCGATTTTCGAAATGGAATGGAACATTTGACTTGACTTTGATCCAATTTAAAAATCTGTGCACCAGTGCTTAAATACACCTTTTCCAAATATCATGGAAACGGGTTTTATACCAAAAACATTTGGCACTTTAATTCCACTCTTCCAAAAACACTTCATAGTATAAATTAACCTTCATAAATTTATACGCTGCAGATATATTAAAAAACAAGAGTCTATTGTTTCTGATTCCTCAAATCCCATCTGAGCTGGAACAGAACAAGCTAAAAATTCTCTGTTGTCATTGAATAGAGTCTTCACTGATGCATAGTAATTGGCCGTAGTCAGGGTGCTCTCAACACATTTGGTGCTTTCTTGTCAGTACCTCATCCCTTTCAGGAATTCCACATGGAACTCCAGAGCATAAAATAACATGCGTACATCCAAGCTCCTTTTGTTTGGTTCCATTTGTTCCACAAATCTTAGCGTTCCCCATGCATTGCGTGTATAATCAGTTGAATTAAAAATAAATACATGAACTGTGTGTCTGCCTTCGTTTCTTCTGACAGCACTATTTTCTTTTTCCTAAAGGAATTCTAGTTATCCTGAAACACAAAACCACACATCTGTGTCAGAATTCCATCTCATGGGCTTCTCCGAGGATCCAGAGCTACAGCCCCCCCTCTTGGGACTGTTCCTCTCCATGTACCTGGTCACGGTGCTCGGGAACCTGCTCATCATCCTGGCTGTCACCTCTGACTCCCACCTCCACACACCCATGTACTTCTTCCTCTGCAACCTGTCCTTGGCTGACATGGGGTTCACCTCCACCACGGTTCCCAAGATGATTGTGGACATCCTCACCCACAGCACAGCCATCTCCTATGCTGGCTGCCTGACTCAGATGTCTCTCTTTCTCCTCTTTGGATGCATGGATGATTTGCTGCTGACAGTGATGGCCTATGACCGCTTTGTCGCCATCTGCCACCCCCTGCATTACCAGGTCATCATGAACCCCCGCCGCTGTGGCTTCTTAGTGTCATTGTCCTTTGTGACCAGCCTCTTGGATTCCTTCACGCAGACTTTGATGGTCTTAGGGATTACCTGTTTCAAAAGAGTGGAGATTTCTAATTTCTTCTGTGACCCGTCTCAACTTCTCAACCTTACTTGCGCTGACGCATTCACCCATGACATGGCCAATTATTTTATTGGCATCATATTTGGTGTTTTCCCTATGTCAGGGATCTTTTACTCTTACTATAAAGTTGTCTCCTCCATTCTGAAGGTCCCATCAGCAGGTGGCAGGTACAAAGCCTTCTCCACCTGTGGCTCTCACCTCACAGTGGTTTGCTTATTTTATGGAACAGCCCTTGGAGTGTATCTCAGTTCAGCTTTGTCACTTTCTCCCAGGAGTTGTTCAGCGGCCTCACTGGTGTACACTGTGGTCACCCCCATGCTGAACCCCTTTATCTACAGCCTGAAGAACAGGGACATCAAGAGAGCCCTGCAGAGACTTTCCATCAAGACAGTGTCGTCTTAGTTGCTGTGCCATGCATTTGGACTGCAGGTGGGAAAAGCAGCAGACTAAGCATCTAGACCTCCAGATCTTCCTCCGTTGTTAAATGATGAAAGAGCCTCTCTCTGTGTTGCCTTCACACGTTGCTTCTTTTGTTCCTTTGAACAGAACATATTCTAGGTTATCTGAGTATGTTGTCCGCTGCATGTCTGCTTCCTATTATACCCATGTTGCTTTCCACCCTCCAGGATTATCAGACAGGTGGACAGTTCTGCTTCTGTGTTCTTAAACGTTACTTCTTCTCCACAATTGGACCGTCCCACTTGTCTGTGCAGGTGTCAGCGTGGATGCCCAGTGAAGCTCTTTTTCAGCAAGTACCAGTGAGTTTTCATAGTTCTCATGCCATGATCTCACAGCAGAGATGGTGGCTGAGATGAGAATTCTTTTAATTAAATTTATTTATTTGAAAATGTATGATACAGTTCCATAGGATTTGGAATTTCTCGTCTGCCTCACCAAATCCCCACCCCCACACTGATTTCCCATCATTCTGTTATTTAACTGTATCCTGACACTGTGCCTGAAGACAATGACAGAGTCCAGCATCCTCTTGTTAAGATATTAGCTAACAGTTTCATTAGCAGTCCATCTTTGGTCTGGAAGTAGAGAGATGCATACTGCATTGTATCTTCACATCTGGATATGATAGTCTGTGTTACACAGTTACCATACATCCCTTAAACAAAAAGCCATAAAACAAAGCAACAACAGGAGGAAAAAAAAAAACAGATCTTTACAACAGGAGGTTAAATAGCATGCTACTGAATAGCCAATGTTTGAAGAAATGAAAAAGAAAATAAACAATGTTCTCGAATCACAATCACACAATGCTGCTGTGTGACCTATGAGTCACTGAGGAAATTCACAAGAAAACAGAAACTTTTTATTGCATGAATGAAAAGGAAAACAAAAATCTCCAACACCCTGAGATGCAGCACACACAGCAGTGGAAGGGCTGTAGATCTTGTCTGTGCATGAAGGCTGCCTTATGTGAGATGAGAGTTTTCATGGCAACCTTGGGTTAGGCTGCAAAGACTGCTAGTTTTGGGGAACTTAGTGGTGTGTGATGTGTAAATTTTCCCTTGTCACACTTAGGACTCTCCCTTTGTGCATCTTGACTTTATTATATTTGAAGTTTGTTGAGCTTCCTAATGGTTGTATGTGTATTTCCTTCCTCTAATTCAGCAATCCCCAAATTTCGTTCATTTCAAACTGGTTGTCGACCACACTTCCTCTCTCTTCTTCTTTCGAACTTACGTACCATGTATATTGTTCTTTTTTTATTTTTTAATTTTTAAATAAGAAATTTAATTTTGGATGATGCTTTCATAGAGGAATGATAATTGAGAGGGATGCCTGCCCAGGATGAGGAGGGTCAAGAAGTGGGGGAAGGAGACAACTACCTCCAGCTCTCTTTTTTCTTCTGGTGTCTGGGGAAAGTGCAGAGAGAAGGGGAGAAGGGTTACTCCCAGCATCCCAGGCACATCAGTACGCTGGAGTCAAGGGAAGGCCACCCCATGTCATCCCAAAGTGCTGATGTGGAGCCTAGGTAGTGTTGAAGTGTTTATGATATTCTGAGACGCTGTTGATTTCTTTGCTCCAAGTTGGAGCAAATCCTTCCAAGGTCTGGTAATTGACATAGTCCATTTTGGTTCTATGATCTCCCCAGATACTTGTCTAGCAGAACTGGGTAACATGGATATAAGGAAAGCTTTCAATAAACTTCTTCCGTGGACTCCTGATCCTGGGATGTTGTGTCTTTAATAGGTCAACTCTCTCAGGAGCTTCTCTCCGTTACCTACTTGGATTCAGGGGCCGAAATGCTTGTTGAATCAATTCTCTGCAGCTTTCCCAGGTACATTAGCAGGGAACTAAATTGCAAGTGGGGCAGTCTGGCCTTGAACCAGTATGCAAATGGGATGCCAGCACTGCATGCAGTGGCTTTTAAGGTACATGAGCACGCTACACTACATCACAGCACTGTACCTCACCATAGTTCTTCCAAAAGTGATGCTAGGAGTTGAGATTTTCTTTTAATTCTGCAATGGTGCTTCTGGAACCAGGAGGACCTTGGCACTCCAAGGCAATAAATGCTCTTATTCACTCTGATACCCTCCTTGGTTTTGTGCTCTTCTGAGGGATTACAAAGACAGTTAGATCCACTGATGCTAAGTCGTGGCTGCGTGGAAAACGAAGACATGGGAATTCCTAACCTACCGTGTTACTGACGTCACAGTGACAAACGTGTAGTTTATGAACGACCTGGTGGGCTGCTGACACTCATACATGGAAAGATTTGTTCTCAGTTTGGCTGCAGAATGCGACTTTGGGAATTCTGGAGGAAGTAAAGAACCAAGAGTCCATGCTTTGGATCTCAGGACCCAATTGGATTCTTAGGACTGGCTGTAGCCTGGGCAAGCCTCTTTGTTGGGGACAACACGGGAATAAAGAGCAGATGGGATATCTTACTCTGCCTTTGTCTCTCTCTCTGTCTTCAAATAAATCAAACAACTTAAAAAGACCGCTTGGCTAGTCCAGAAAATAACTTGAGTGTGTATATACCCTGGATCATTTGTGTTGGGAGGTCTGGGCCAGTCCATCTGTCCTCATGACTCAAGGGATGCAGGAAATCGGATCTTTAATTGTCAGAGATGCTGTAGCACACAGAGCTCAGCTCCGTGTTCAGAAGGACGCTGAGTTGAGCTTGTGGTTCTGGGATCGTTGCTCCTACCAAAGCAGCAAAGCGAGGCAGCTGGGATAATTCGACTGAAAAGCTTTCATATGCTATAGCTGTGATTCAGGGGAGGAACTCAGGAATCAGTGGACACTTTGCTTTCCTTTAGGCGGGATCATTATAGATTATATCACTACACACACACAAATATTTACCAGAAAACAGGAACAGCTAAACACTGTTCTGCATTCTTAAAGTGTCTTACATTTCAAGGTAATCGGATATTATCCATTATCCATTATCCATTATCTTATAATGGATATTCTTTAAACTGGAACAACCTATTCTCTATGCTTTGCTCCTCCTGAACTATTGTATGAAAGTATAAACTCAAGAATAAATATATAAAAGTGAATCATTCCACGGTGCCAGTGTACTTCGAGGAGACGCTGCTTAGAAGTGAGGAGTCGTTCTGTCAGTCTGTGAGTTGCCCAGACATCAAGTCTCATCTCAAGCAACTGCTACGAGGACTGACTTTAGAGAATAACGATGGTTGGAAAATGGAAACGGTATCAGACTATTGCTACAGTATCATTCTCCCTTAATGTCATGATTAATCAATGCATCAAACAGCACAAAGAATCACTTACTGAGTTGAAATTAAAAACCAGCACTGTTTTTGTGATGTCAACAGCCTGCACTTGGAAGCAACAGCAAAGGAGCACAGGTGATCTTTTTTGTGTAAAGGTCCCTTGTGTCAGGTACAAATTCTTTTCCCCATTCCCTCCTCCATCAGCGTCAGCCAGTCCTCAGAGACTGGGACATCCTGGAGCTACTGGTTAATGAGGAGCTCTGGGCACTGAGCCCCCAAGGGTCTTCCAAGTGTAAATAATGAGCCAGCACTTTCAGACCTGGGCTTTGCCCTGTGCTATGGGCCATAGCATTGTGAGTTCCGGTATGAGAAGGACGCAGCCTGAGTCTGTTTCTTCTCCAATCCTGAGTAGAGAAATGTGAGGCACCACTGCATGGTGGGAAGAGGAGAAGCAGCAGAGCCCTCCGCCTGGGTCATGCCTCAGCTGAGACTCAGGACAGCCTGGTAAGTGCTGAGGGAGACGGCAGCATTGTGGAATATCAGAATCACCATTTTTCCCATCATGGAGACAAAGGTGCTAGCTGTGACAGAGGGGAGAGAACCATTAGGTAGCATTTAGGCTCAGGATGTTGGGAAGTTTATGGTCATGGATCTTACAGGTGAGAACCAAAAACTCACCCTTCGTTTTCTTTCCTCTCACATGGATTTTTTTTCCTAATGGGATTTCTTTCATGATAGTAGGAACGGAATATACATAAACTTTCCCTGCACACCCAGGAAGATGAGGACCACAGCAACAGTAACCAAAGCATCACAGACCTTCACTGAGAGCTTCCTACCTTCCTAATCATTTTGCACTTATAATCTAAGTTAGGTTGCTTGATTCCACTATGCAATTCCCCAATTATGCTGCACATGTTTTTATTTTACTGAAGAGCTAGGAGCTCAGCGCTTTTGTGTGTAACTTGTTATCGGATAGTCAGGTAGAAGAAATGAAAGCTGTCTGTTGATCAGAATGCAATGCACTAAGAGTGTGGCCGTTACTGCCCTGTGATGACCCAGGCGTTTCTCATTTCTCTTCCTCCAGGAAGACGCCTTCTGCCCACTGTGCTCTCCCTTTGGGGTTTCTTTACAGATCGTGGTGGGTGGGATCAGTGAAGGGTGGCAGGGTTCAGACTCAGGGATCACAGAGAGAGCAGGCACAGGGTCCTTTGGGGATGGTCTCTCTCTGGAGAAATGTCACTTCCACCTTCTTCTCTCTCTGTTCTTGTAGTCATCCCGCTCAATATCCACATAAGACACTCTGTAGGGATGTAGATTTCATTTCTACTGCAGAAACGGCAGAGGAGCTAACAATGGACAAAAGCAAAGGTGAATGGGCACAGGGCAGAGTTTCAGAGAGTGAAGATGAGAGAGAGAAAGTACAAGATAAATATTCAATCATTTTGAGACAAACAGGAGTAGCACACAGCAGTGGTTAGGATGCAGGACTCCCAGTCGGGAGGTCATGAGTTGGCTTCCTGGCTCTGCTCATGACTCAGCTTCCTGGCAACACAGACTGTGGATGCAGTGGTGACAGCACCTGTGGTTGGTTGTCCTGCTGCCCATGAGGGAGACCTGGCTTGAGTGTCAGGAGCCGGTGGATTGAGTGTCAGCCTCTGTGTTTGTCCTGGCACAGGCACTGCAGGCATTTGGGGAGTGAAGCGGTGGATGGGGGCTCAGTCTGTCTCACTTGCAGCTTCCCTGTGTGTCTGCTTCTCAATGAAAAGGAGGTGTTGGAGGTAAATGAGCAAACTCAAGAAAAAAGTAAATCCTGATATGTAATGATATGTGCCTTTCATGAACATTCAAGTGCACTTTAGTGTTTAGGTAATGCGGTGCTAGTTTATGCAGTGTATTTGTAAATATTCCAAGTCAAGGGAATTTACTGTCACCATAGAATAATGTTAGCTGTATTTAAGCTGCTTCATTTTCTTGGATAAGAATTGCATTTTCTTTAAAGAGGAAGAAAGGAGTCATTTTTCTGTCTTCTGAGAGTTTTTTTGCTTTATTTTAGGGTCGCTATGTCTGAAACCATGAGAATTTTCAAAGAGTGTGAAGAATACACATCAATGTGAAATTATGAATTTTAAATCTTATGTACTTATTTTTTCCTGCAAATTCCAGTTATAATCTGTACCTCACACTTTCCCCTGTGATGTCCACAGAACAGGTTGAATTACAAACATATGTAACTGCTGTGTGTTGTTTTTCTTTTCACCAACACTATTTTCTTTTCCTGCAGGAGTGCAGATTATGCAGAAACACGAAACCACACACGTGTCTCAGAATTTCACCTCATGGGCTTCTCCGAGGATACTGAACTGCAGCCCTTCCTCATAGGACTTTTCCAGTCCATGTACCTGGTCACGGTGCTCGGGAACCTGCTCATCATCCTGGCTGTCACCTCTGACTCCCACCTGCACACACCCATGTACTTCTTCCTCGGCAGCCTGTCCTTGGCTGACGTGGGGTTCATCTCCACCACGGTTCCCAAGATGATTGTGGACATCCTCACCCACAGCACAGCCATCTCCTATGACGGCTGCTTCATGCAAATGTTCACGTTTGTTCTCTTTGGAAGCATGGATGATGTGCTCCTGTTGGTGATGGCTTATGACCGCTTTGTCGCCATCTGTCACCCCCTGCATTACCAGGTCATCATGAACCCCCGCCGCTGTGGCTTCCTACTTTTGCTGTCCTTGATGGCCAGCCTTTTGGATTCCCTGATGCAGACTTTGGTTCTCGTGGGGGTTACTTGCTTCAGCGGAGTGGACATTTCTAATTTCTTCTGTGACCCTTCTCAACTTCTCTATCTTAATTGCTCTGACACCTTCAGCAGTGACATAGTCATATATCTTGTTGGCATCATATATGGCTTTGTCCCTATGTCAGGGATCTTTTACTCTTACTACAAAATTGTGTCCTCCATTCTGAGGGTCCCATCAGCAGGTGGCAGGTACAAAGCCTTCTCCACCTGTGGCTCTCACCTCACAGTGGTATGCTTATTTTATGGAACTGCTTTCGGAGTGTTTCTCAGTTCAGCCTTCTCACTTTCTGCTTGGAAGCGTGCTATGGCCTCATTGGTGTACACGGTGGTCACCCCCATGCTGAACCCCTTTATCTACAGCCTGAGGAACAGGGACATCAAGAGGGCCATGAGGAGGCTCCTGAGCAGTGCAGTTGGGGTCCCTGTGCCATGCTGTTGGACTGCAAGAGGGAAAGACAGCAAATGGAGGCATGCTAACCTCCAAGTCTCACCTCTCTCATGACATGATATGTGAGGTCTTCCTCAATCCTGTGTCTGAATCTCGCTACTTTTGATCTCTTTAATGGGGTGTATTTACAGATTTCTTGATTCACGTTAAGAGTTGTATGCCTAAGTACTGGTTCACCTATGGCTCTTTCCAGTTTGTTAGTGATGAGCCAGGCATCCTGGTTAGATGAAAATCATACTTTGCGTATTTTTAGAGTTTCCAATAAAATCTTTAAAACAAAATAACTATGCTAAATAAATGTTTTAAGAAGTCAAAAATTTGCTGCACTGCGTACAATTCTCCATTCAATACTTTATTGATTAGTCCAATTTCATTGAGTACTTCAGCTCCAATGTTTGTTCTTTTTATTAATTTGTGCTTGTGTTACTTCAATTCTCATCGTAAGTGTGGATTTTTTCTGGGTGCATTTATTTATGATACTTATTATCTTATGAGCCATTTAAAAATGTTTGGTCTCAGTTCTTATTGGAAAGTCAGATATCTCCAACCTTCCAGTAAAGACTTAGTGGGACTGACATGGTATCATAGGAATAGTAAACATCTTGGAATTTATCCAAAGATCTGAAAGAATCCATGATGAAAATTACAAAACATTTTAAAAAAAAATAGAAGACATTAAGAGAAAGAGAAACTTACCAGGTTACTGGATCAACAGGACCAACATCATTAAAAAGTTCATATTACTGGGCCCGCCGTGATGGCCTGGCAGCTAACGTCCTCGCCTTGAATGTGTCCAGATCCCATATGGACGTAGGTTCTAATCCCAGCAGCTCCACTTCCCATCCAGTTCTCTGCTTGTGGCCTGGGAAAGCAGTGGAGGATGGCCCAAAGTCTTGGGACCCTGCACCTGCGTGGGAGACCCAGAAGAGGCTCCAGTATCCTGGCTTTGGATCAGTTCAGCTCCAGCTGTTGCGGTCAGTTGAGGAGTGAATCATCGGATGGAATATCTTCCTCTCTGTCTCTCCTTCTCTCTGTATATCTGACTTTCCAATGAAAATAAATAAATCTTTACAAAGAAAAAAAAAAGACATAAGATTTCTAAATGCAGTCTTGGATACTAGCTGCTCTTCCAGATTTAAAATGTGTTACCATGAAGAAATCGCAAAACCTTTTCCACCTCAGTTTCCTTGTAAGTTCATGATAATATGGTCTACAGAGTTAATCAAAGGGTTAAATGAGAAGTGGGTTAACGCCCTCAGCAGTGTTGGCTCTCCGTGTAGTCCCCGTTTATCTTGCTGCACCAGGTGAATCTAAGCATGATGTTAAACGATTTGGAAGGAACTACAAAGATCAATAAAACCAAATCTGTAATTCCCAAAATTGGATGTTAGACGAGAACCTTTGTAATCCCTCTAAAATCATATTCGTATTCATGTATGCCTGGATTCTGATAACCAATTGCCCAGAGACACCTTCCAGGGACATACATGCTGGAAGAAGGAAGGCAGAGCTTCTGGAGGAGCTAGAATGTGGGGTCAGTTAGCAGCGAGCGTCTCTCTTTATAGAAAGGAAGAGCGTCACCCACCCTCCCTTGAGCTTTTCCTCGGGGGGGATTGGAGGAGGGACTTAAACAAAAACAAACGCTCTCCGATGTCATTCTGTTCCCACCTGCCAGACTTCCAGACCCAGTGCAGAAGGGCCAGCAGGAGAATTTGATGGGACTGCCCTGGACCTGGACTGCATTTCCCAGAGTGCCTAACGTCCTTGGTGTGTGTGTGTGTGCGCGCGCGCGCGCGCGGCTCGGAGCCCGGGACCCTGGAGGTCCACCCACTGCCCAGAGGTGGCCCGAAGGCCGCACCGCTCCTTCTCCCGCCATCACCGAGTCTCTGGCTCCGTGCCGCTCCTTCCCCCCGGTGCTCACCGAGTCTCTGGCTCTGCGCCAGTGTCCCAGGCAGCTGGCGATCGCGCCCCGAGTGCGCCCTGCGCTGCCTCCACTGCAGTTGCTGCTGCAGGATCCGCCGGCGCCCCCCGCCTCGGGCCCCAGGGCGGGCATTTCCCCATTGTGACTGCTCGTCCTGGCTCCCTGCGTGTCCTGAGCCCCGAAGACTCCCAAGGCGAGTACGGAGACCTGGGAGGGGTGTGCATCAGAGGGCGCCGGGGGAATAAGGGGTGTGCGCAGAGGGACCTGGCTCGCTGGGTGCACCGCCGCCGAGTGACCCGGGAGTGTGCATGGCCGACCACGGCCAGCGCTGCTTCGCTCACACTTTGCTGCAAACGTTTTACGTACTGGATACCAAGTGGAAGGGCCCGAGGCGGGGACTGGACAATAGGACGGGTGGGAAGGCCCCAAAGGCGGGTGGCGGAAGACTCCCCTCGCCTGTGTTTTAATGCACCCGGTCCCCCACTTTGTGTCGGCTGTGAGATGTCCCCTGGCCTTTGCTCACGATGTGGCCCTGCGTAGCAAGCAGGATGGATCAGCCCCGTGGCCACCCTGTCCACGCCGCCTGCCCCTTGAGTACCCCGGGCCCCTGCCCCCTCCGCGCGCCTTAGGCTGACTCGCCCAGCTAGAGCTTCGTGGTGCGTGTGCGGGAGCTTCGTGGATGATGCTGTTCATCCGAGTTTAGTTCCCAGGGCCTAGTTTCTGCCCTCTGCAGTTTGAGACTTGTGCAAGTAGCTGCTGCTCCGTGGCTTCTGCCTGCAGCACTCTTGCTTCCCCTGCTGGCAGGGGCGTCCCTGCCCTTGGTTGCCTCCGATCCCCTTTGCGAAGGCAGAAGTGAACTGAGCTCCTGCAAGTGTCTGCTTGGGGCGGTGTATGGGCTGTGCTCACCTGGATCTGAGTCAAATACAGACTTCCACAAACACCCGGCCGGCAGAGGCCCACTTGCCCCTTTCCCTGTTCTTTACGCGCGCGCCCAAACGCTTGGCTCAGCTGATCCTCTCCCAGTCCATAATAACGCTTTAGTTCCCAGGGCGGGTTCCTTTGCTTATGGAGTCCGGGACAGCTTCAGCCCTGGGAGCTGTGGAGATGCCACGCAGTGGGGGAAGAGAACCATGCTGATCCTGTCCAGGAAGATGATGTTTTCAAAGGAGTAAACCAGTGTGAGCGCGTCCCCCTTCCCGTTAGCATGTTGGCGCTGTCATGAGCGGAATCATTGGGTTGGCACCCAAGCAGAGGAGTGTTCAGGCTGCAGCCTTCCACCTCAGCCCTGGTGTGGGGTTTCGTGGTGTGGGGCTTGGTGGTCCTGCAATGCTTCCTGCCCTGCTGTTGTTTTGGGTGGGCAGTGCTGTGCATTTTTGCTGTTGGGGGTGAGGGTCGCTGCCTCACGCCCGCGTGCTGAGTGCCCTTGCTGTGTGTGACCTGCCCAGCTGCTGGGCGCATTCGCGGACGGGATTGCCAGCCTGGTGAGGCTGATGGGGAGGGGGCCTGGCACGGCAGCTTGGTCCCGCACTGTGATGAGCAGACAGGCAAGCTGTGTCCCATTTAGGAGAGAAAATGTTTCCGTACGAGAGCCGCTGTCTGCTGATTTAGCAGTGACATTCAGCTAAGGAAAGGTGCCAGGTGAGGAAGCGGTTGATAGGGTCTGTTGTGTTCCTGTCAGGAACTAGTTGGTGACACCTGTTGCGGGGGAGGGAGGACTCCCATCACTAGCGAAGTACATACACCTGATTCTGGCCTGGTCCACCTCTGGCCTTTTAAGCCATTGGCATCACGGGAAATCCGCCGTCTGAGCTGCGTGACGCCAGGGAGGTGCAGCTACAGTCTGATGGAAGTGTGTCGGAGGCAATAACCTCTCCACTTCCTCGGACGGGGTCTTCAGAAGGGGGTAGAACTTTTTTTTTTTCAAATCTGACACTCATTGTCATGATTGTACCAGTGATTTTTTAAAAAGATTTATTTTTATTATTTTTTTATTGGAAAGGCGGATATACAGAGAGGAGAGACAGAGAGGAAGATCTTACGTCCGATGATTCACTCCCCAAGTGAGCGCAACGGCCGATGCTATGCCGATCCGAAGCCAGGAGCCTTTTCTGGGTCTCCCACGTGGGTGCAGGGTCCCAAAGCTTTGGGCCGTCCTCCACTGCTTTCCTGGGCCACAAGCAGGGAGCTGGAAGGGAAGTGGGGCTGCCGGGATTAGAACTGGCGCCCATATGGGATCCAGGCGCATGCAAGGCGAGGACCTTAACCACTTGCGCCACCGCGCCGGGCCCTGTACCAGTGATTTTGAGTTTCATTTCTATTTCCTGTATTTTTTTTTTTAAGTGGATGAGCGCTAGTATACATCTTATGGTTTTGGGGGAAATAACCTTTCTCTTCTCTCTCACCCGATCCACATCTTCCATGTTTGTTTATTTGAAAGGTAGAATGTTGCTTTAGGACCCAGCATCCCTCTCTTTCCCCCTACATCCCTCTCTTTTCTTCCCATCCCTTTCTTCTTCTTCCTTTTTTCCCCCTTTCTTTCTCCTTTTCTTTCATCCATTCCATCACTGTACTTCCAAGTCACGCTTACAGATGGAGAGGCAGTTCCCCACCACCGACTTGTTCCCTCCCCGTACGGTGCAGTGGCGAGAGCTGGGCTGAGCTGAATCTGGGATCCAGAAGCTTCTCTGGGTCTCCCAGGTGGGTATACAGCTCCATAGCCTTGACCCATCTTTGCTCCTTTCTCAGGCCCATCAGCAAAGAGCTGCATTGCAAGTTGGAGCAGCTGGGATGCGCCCCCAGCACCCCCTATGGAATTCCAGTCAGAGGGTTAGGATGCTGCACCATTGCACCAGCCCCTCTTACCTCCTTTTCAAGGCTATGAAGTCCCGGGCAGCATTTCAAGTTCCATTTACCCGTCACTCCTGCAGCAGGCACTGCAACCTTCTTGGTGCCCTGGTTGTTCCTGTAATTATTCTGGATAGGCCTGCTGGTCAACCCTGGGTTGGTTCTTTGAACGGCTGCTTTCCATGCAAAGCATGCTCATTAAAGGACAGAGGCGGCTCCACCGCCACTGTGGCAATGCTGGGTTTCTTGTGGCATTTGTGGTTCATGACCAGTTCAGATCTGAGGCTGCTGGTGACATTCGGGTGCCTTCAGAGTGTGACAGCCTTCTTTCAGAATAGAAAATGTCCCGGGAAGTCTGCATTGTAGTGCTCTTATGAGCCACGGTTTAGTCTCTATGAGATGCTGGTACCTTGCCTCCTGTTAGGTGTTGCTTAGCAACAGTGGAGAGCGCATGATGCGTGACTCAGTTCTCACCACCAGCGGAGTGTGGTGCACTCGCACGTTAGTTTTAGTTGAATAAAGCTCTTACAGTACTTTATCTGCCAACCAGGCCTGTTGGGCACATCCACTTGGCACTCATGTGTTTCTGAGGACAAGTGTCTAGCGTTAACAGGTGGTTAGGGTTAGGGTTAGGGTGAGAGGGTTACTGTTAGGGTTAGGGTAAGGGTTAAGATGAGTGTAAGGGGTGGTAGGGGGTTAGGGTTTATGTTTGGGGTAGGGTTGCTCAGCAGGGACTCCTTCAGAGTTTGCCCTGGTGATAACAAACGGATCCAACACCCACAGCCTTCCGACCAACCACATCAGCAGAAAGTCGCGTTGGACAGCCAGGATACACATAAGGCCTTTTGTCGTGGCGTGTAGTTTATCTTCTGTGTAATTTGAGTGCCCCCTCTGTTTGGTGGTTTTTCGCTAGTTCTTGTTGTCTCGTTTCCATCAAGCAAGTTCAAGGCTTCGTCACACGATCATTGTGTAATGAGGCAAATTACAGCAGGCAAATGCTTTCCAAAAAATCTGCTGGTATCATGTGTACGGATGGCCTGTGACCTAAAAGAAATGTCAAGGATGAAGGATTATTGTGTTAAAGGAGTTTCTGAAGCCTTGGCATCAAGGGAGGGTGGCATTTGGGGCAATTGCCAGACAGTTGTATCATGACGAGTGTATATCATTTCAATTTTTTTCTGTGCAATTGTCAAGGGAGAAATTCACCTTGTGAGGCACATGTGTTCTGTGGAACTGGATTTGTGGGGATTTAAAAGGAAAAGGTATTTTATTGGAAATACTTATGGGGTGCAACTCTATCAACAGGAGATAGTTGTGTGTGTGTGTGTGTGTGTGTGTGTGTGTGTGTGTGTGTGTGTGTGTAGATTTTAGTAGCAGCATGCTATTTCTTCCCATGACATTACTGAATGTCATTTGAACAGTCATCCTGAAAAAGGATAAATTCTTTTCAGTCATATTTCTTTTTTTTTTGTCTTACAAAATTAGGGAGGGAGTTGTGGCACAGCGGGTTAGGCTCCTGCTTTTAACGCCAGCACCCTGTATCAGTGCTGGTTTGGCTTCTGTATGTTGGGGGTCTTTTGGAATCAGTGGATGAAAGATCTCTCTCTCTCTCTTTGCCTAACACTCTGTAAATCCGCCATTCAAATAAACCTTTTCGGAAATGTACAAAGTCATCATTAACCTAGTATCTGGTACTGTTCCACAAGGAGACTGATATTTCTACCTGTTGCTATCGTGATGTTATCATGAGCTGGAAAAACACCCTGCCAGTTCTCACACCGCCTTCTCTGTTCCTTCTCTTCCAGGTACACGTCTCCGTGTTCCCAAGACCGAAGAACATGAATGCATCTCCAGTAAGTTGTTGATTGATTTATTCCTCCGAGGTGTCTAATTAAGTATTTATCACACAGCTGAGGGGGTTGTAGACCCATGCAGGATATTTGAACTGTGTGTGTGTGTGTGTGTTAGTGCTTGCTTTAAGAGAAGCACTGTCTAATACTACTTATGGGTTTTTATTGTTTTTAGTTTCCAATTGTTTCAGTTTAGTTTCTAATCATCCGGAGTTAAAGCACAGGGTAGCGCACACGTTTGGACCCCTGTGGGAGACCCAAGATGAAGCTCCCAGATTCATCAATGTCCCATTGCTGGAGACTGTGGCCATCAGGGGAGTGAACCAACAGATGGCACACGTTGGAGTTCTCTGTCTCTCCTTTTCTCTCTAACTCTTTCAAAAGAAATACATTGAAAAGGACATTTATAACATCAGGTGTTGTTCTTCCTATTGTTGATTTGTATTGTGGCTTTTCATTTAAGGGGATGTACGGTAACTGTGTAATGGAGACTGTCGTATCCAGATGTGAGGATGCAGTGCAGTACGTATCTCTACTTCCAATTCAAAGACGGACTCCCAATGAAACTCTTAAATGTATCTTGACAATTGGATGCTGGACTCTGTGTCATAGTCCATACGCACAATGTCAGGATACACTTAAATAGGAGAATGATGGTCTTAGAGCTGTTTATGAAGGTCTATACTATTATAATAATACAGAAGCCTTGTGATGTTAAGATCCACAGGCGTGAACGCCTTTCAGATTTGGAAGATGGGGGCAGACATAGGGAAAGCTGTTGTAGCACCTTTGGAATGTTCGTCCCGGGGAAAGATGTTTTCATTGTTGTGTTGTTTTCTGTTGCCCTTGTACGTTGCGAAGTTAGTTGCGTGTTATGCAAGACGCAAATCAAACGCGCTCGGAACACGCTCCTAGTTTTGGCGGCGTGACTCCGAGTGGATACATGAAGCAGGACTGTGCCGTTGCAGGTGTGGGTGTCGTTTGAAGACGTGGCTGTGGACTTCACTCCGGAGGAGTGGAAAGGCCTTGACCGTACCCAGAGAGCTCTGTACAAGGATGTCATGCTGGAGATCTACAACAGCCTCTTGTTTGTGGGTGAGTGGGGGGAAAAAAAAAGTCCCCTTTTATGCTACAGAAAATTCTTTCTTCCACTTGCATGGATAAGTGGAACACAGAAGAATTCAAATTTGAACTTTTTTTTTTTTTTAAAGATTTATTTTTATTATTTTTTTATTGGAAAGGCGGATATACAGAGAGGAGAGACAGAGAGGAAGATCTTCCGATGCATCCGATGATTCACTCCCCAAGTGAGCACAACGGGTCGATGCTATGCCGATCCGAAGCCAGGAGCCTCTTCCGGGTCTCCCACGCGGGTGCAGGTTCCCAAAGCTTTGGGCCGTCCTCGACTGCTTTCCCAGGCCACAGGCAGGGAGCTGGAAGGGAAGCGGGGCTGCCGGGATTAGAACTGGCGCCCATATGGGATCCCGGGCGTGCAAGGCGAGGACCTTTAACCACTTGCGCCACCGCGCCGGGCCCTCAAATTTGAACTTTTTAAAGATTTATTTTTATTTGAAAGATAGCATCATGTGTATACACACACACACACACAATCTCTCACTGGGCCATTCCACTGGTCCAGTCCTCAAATGACCTCAATGGCTGGAACTGAGCCAATCCCAAGCCAGTCTCCCATGTGGTTACAGGAGTCCAATGGCCTGAACCATCCTTCCCTGCTTTCCCAGGTGCTTTATTTATTTAAAAAAATTTTTTTTTTTTAAATTACAAGTCAGATATATAGAGAGAAGAGGAGAGACAGAGAACAAGATCTTCCATTCCATGATTCACTCCCCAAGTGAGTGCAATAGCCGGAGCTAAGCCAATCAGAAGCCAGGAGTTTCTTCTGGGTCTCCCACACGCAGGCGCAGGGTCCCAAGGCTTTGGGCTGTCCTCCACTGCTTTCCCAGGCCACAAGCAGGGAGCTGGATGGGAAGTGGAGCTGCCGGGATTAGAACCGGCACCCATATGGGATCCCGGGTGTGCAAGGCGAGGACTTTAGCCACTAGGCCACGCCGCTGGGCCCAACTTGGAGCTTTTCCTAAGTCACTTGCATTGGTGTAAATGTACAAAGACTTCAGCCATCTTCAGCTTTCCTAGGCACAGTTGCAGGAAGCCGGATTGCAGGTGGAACAGCCAGGACTCAAACCTCCAAGCGTTACCCTTACGGGATGCTGATGCCACAGACAGCAGCCATAGCTGTCACGCCACAACACCGACCCTTCACATTGGCACCGTTGTCGCTACTCTTGGGACCAAGTGGTTGTGCTTCCACACGTCTAAGTTAATGACTTGACAAAGTTGAGTGTTTTCTCCCCTGACAGGATACTGCATTAGCAAACCCGAGGTGATCGTCAAGTTGGAGCAAGGAACGGAGCCGTGGATGGTGGAGAAACCCCCAAGCCAGAGCCGTGCAGGTCAGTCTGCATGCGTACGTTGGACAGGAAGGCTTGGCTGCAAGGAGCTCAGCAAACGTTGTCTATGGAGAGCTTCACCCATGATGTTTTGCAAGTGCCAGCCTTGACGCTTGCAGTAGCTGCTGTCATTCTGTTTTTTTTTTTTTTTTAAAGATTTATTTATTTATTGGAAAGTCAGATATACAAAGAGGAGGAGAGACAGAGAGGAAGATCTTCCGTCCGATGATTCACTCCCCAAGTGACCGTAACGCCTGGAGCTGAACTGATCCAAAGCCAGGAGCCTCTTCAGGGTCTCCCACGCAGGTGCAAGGGTCCCAAGGCTTTGGGCCGTCCTCCACTGCTTTCCCAGGCCACAGGCAGGGAGCTGGATGGGAAGTGGAACAGCTGGGACATGAACCAGCGCCCATAAGGGATGTCGGCACGTGTAAGGGGAGGACGTTAGCCACTAGGCTCCCATGCTGGACCCTACCGGCTATTATAGTGGCTACTAGCTTGGTCCCTCCTAGGCACTTTGAGTACTAATTTCTTACTAGGTGCAGGTGTTGGGCTCCCACCCTTGGTTTTACAGTTGCAGAAATGTGAGGTGTAAAGCAAATTGGAGGAAGCTCACTGCTCATCTCTCTCTCACAAATAAACAGATAAATAAATAAGAAAATGATCATTTCGCATGCATTTGGGAGTTAAGCCCATGGATTAGTTCTGGTTTTTGGTCTCACTCTGTTACTCTCAAACGAATCAACAGAAACTGAAAAAAGGGTCCCAGCACAGTGGCCTAGTAGCTAAAGTCCTTGTGTTGAAAGTGCTGGGGTCCCATATGGGTGCCAGTTGTAGTCCCGGCAGCTCCACTTCCCATCCAGCTCCCTGCTGTGGCCTGGGAAAGCAGTGGAGGACGGCCCAAAGCCTTGGGACCCTGCACCTGCGTGGGAGACCCGGAGGAAGTTCCTGGCTCCTTGCTCCGGATCGGCACAGTTCTGGCCATTGTTATCATCAAACACTCCATTATCAGTGATGACAGGAGGAAACCATCCAACATAAAATCGAGAAATCAGAACTTGAAATTATCCAGTAGTTGTGTGCCAACCAGGAATTGAGACAATATCAAGTGTGTTGATTTTAAATGGAGGTTGAAAACAAATATTGTTTTTTGATGATGTTGACATAGTTGAGAAGGATCATGCCTGTATAGGACACTGATTAGGGTGGGAAGGGCCAAGAAATAGGAGAAAGTGGATGCAATGATTTGTTTCCAATTTTCTTTTTTCTTCTACCTGTATGTGGGGAAAGCGGGGGGAGAAGGGAAGAAGCCACATCCAGCATCGTAATCGTATCAGTACCCAGGAATGGGGGACGTCCACCCAAAGTCATCCCAGGGTCCCCCAGGTGGAGCATGCTCCAAGGGTTTTGCTCAGATCGTTTCGATGGTTCTGAAATGATGTTGTTTTCGTTGCTCCAAGGATAAGGAAATCCTTCGGAGGTCCATTGGCAGACGTAGTCCACCTCAGGGTCTCCTATTTACTCAGATCAACTTGCTGTGAAATCTTGCCTGGCAGACTTGTCCAATTGGTTCTGCCCTCCATCCTCTGCTAGAGTACCAGATGTTTTCTGCAGGCCCTGTGGACCGCCATAGGCTACCTGTGCATTTGGACGTGTTGTCGTCCGCTGTCACATCTTCCCAGGGAAGCCCAGCTCTGACACATGCACAGTTAGATCTCTGATCCTGCGATTCTCCCTGTGGTTGGGGTCCTTAATCCAGCGGTTCAGTTGAAAGAATCCCTAAAGAAGCCTCATCTGAGGTGACCCAAGACCTTACTTACTCCTGTGTGTGCTAGCCAGTACAGGATCCAGCTCAGTCCATCCCCCACATCAGGTTACACACACACACGGGTGGTTGCAGTTGCTGGGTCGGTTCTGTCTCCAACTTAGTATCTTACACTAACCAATGAATGATGTGGTCCAGCCCAACCCTGCATGTCACACACTTTGCTGTCACCCTTTGGCTTTTGTATATACCAGTGGGTGCTGCATCCTCGCCCAGCCCAACCAACCCCACTATCCAGCCCACACTTACGCTGCAGGTGCTACACCTGTCCTGCCAGGACCACCCCAGCCCTAGTTCTCATGCTCACCAGTGATGCCTGCAGCACATCCAAGGGGTGCCCACAGTTTTCCTACTAGGCTCACTCCCACTCCTGAATCTTGCACTCTCCAGATGATTCTGCAGTCTAGCCTGATAGGATTTGCCCCATCGCCAGCACTTGCCAGCTGATGTTGCAGCAAAAAACCAACCAGCTTGCTGTGGCTCATTAGTGCAACAGTAGATACAGTCACTTAATTCAGCCCGGCTCTCCCATAAACCTGCTCGCATGCAGGCCAAAGGGTGTTGTAGCCTACACAGCCTGATCTGCTCCCAGTCCCAATTTCTGCAACAGAGGAGTCCTCGCTGCCCCCATACCAAGGTCCACCACCCGCCTTGGGTCTCACTTGTGGTGGTGCTAGCTGTGGCCCAAGCAGATATGGCCTTCCTCACCTTGGCAATTTCCAACAGGTGCTATAACATGACCCAGCCTGTCCTGCCTGCCATTACAGCTCATGCAGTCTAGCCTAGCCCAGCTAGCCCCCAGTCCTGGCCCTAATGTAAACTGCCTGGTGATATGGCCATACCCAGTTCATCCTGTACCCCATCCTGGTTATTACATCTGCCAGTGGGAGTTATGAACTGACCCAACCTGTCTTACCCTCAGACCTGACCCATATGTATGCTAGCATCAGTGTCACCTGGCCTGGTCTGGGTTGCTCCCAGTTGATTCTTGTACTCACCTGCAGGGACTGCGTTCCTAACAGAGGATTTCTCCAAGCTCCTCTATCAGATCACTTCCCAGTGGCAGATCTTGCACACACTGTTGGGTGCTTGGCCAAACCTGATTTGGTCCGCCTCTTGTCCTGGCAGGAACAGCTGCTGTGCCCGACCAGCCCACACCCATTCTGTCTCTTACTGTTGGGTGCTACAGTTTAGCCATGCCTGGTCTCTTGCCCCTTTCTCCCCCTGATACAGCTCTCACATGGTTCAACAAGTGCTAAGACTTAGGGCAATCTGTCCTATACCCACCCTGGCTCCTGCAAGCATCAGCAGGTACTGGAGCCCAACCCAGTCTTGCACACCCCAGGCCCAGTCAACACCATGTAGGTCATTCATATGTGTGCGAGGGTCTCATGCGTTTGAATCATTGTCTTCTGCCTCTTAGGAAACATTAGCAGGAAAGTGTTGAAAGAAATATAACTGGGATCCAAATTTGGACTCTTGTAGGATGCAGGCATCTCAGACAACGGTTGGATGGATTGCAAAACATACCAGCCCCTGTTACAACATTTCTAGTAGTGAAATATATGGTTGAGCATTGGGAAGCCTGCTGCTTTATTCTATTGTATTAATGCAAGAAGGAGAAAATCCATAGTGGTCATGAATTATGATCTCTTTTTTTATAAGGATTTATTTTTATTATTTTTTCATTGGAAAGGCAGATATACAGCAAGGAGGAGAGACAGAGAGGAAGATCTTCCGTCCGATGATTCACTCCCCAAGTGAGCGCAACGGTCGATGCTATGCCGATCCGAAGCCAGGAGCCTCTTCAGGGTCTCCCACGCGGGTGCAGGGTCCCAAAGCTTTGGGCCGTCCTCCACTGCTTTCCCGGGCCACAAGCAGGGAGCTTGAAGGGTAGCGGGGCTGCAGGGATTAGAACCGGCGCCCATATGGGATCCCGGGCGTGCAAGGCGAGGACTTTAACCACTGTGCCACCGCGCTGGGCCCTTGAATTATGATCTCTTATTGATATGTTCAAATGGTATTTCTCTGCGTTGTGTACGATACTAAAAAAAAAAAAAAAAAGCACTCAGATGTGATTCGTGAATATCGTTACTTTTTCTCATTTCAGTTGCTCACAGAAAAGATGACCTGTTTAAAACCAATCAGAAAAATCAAGAAATCAATTTAAGGTAAGTTATAATGACACATAGCATTGAAATTCACAGGAGAGTTGAATTGAGAAAAAAAAGATTAAGCTCAATCTATATCTAGAAACTGATAATATAAAAGAAATTGTTCAGCAAGGAGATGTGTCATGCGATTCATTCCAGAATCTGCTTTTCCCTAGGGTGCTAGATGACATTCAAGCTGGGGAGAAATGTGATGGCCATTCTGTCCCTGGAAACTCCCTCCAGTGCCAGAAGCCTTTCCATACACATCACAAGATGCAGTCTCTACAGCCACTGGAAGAGCGAGAACACGGGAAAGACTTCAGCAACGAGAGAACATTCCTCACCTGCGAAAGTGTTCGAAGGGGAGACACCTGTAAGAAGTCAACTGTTGTTGTAGGAAATGCATCTGAGACTGGTAACGACGCTCCTCATGAGAATTCCTACCTCAGTAAACCTCAGCAGAGGTGCACGGAACAACTCCATACATCTTTTGAGAATGTGGAAACCTTCGTTTGTGATTCAGATCTTAAAAGAAACCCAAAAACACATGAAGGAAAAAAGCCCGGTGGATGTCTGCCCTGTGGCGAGTCTTCCAGCTCTAAATTCTTTCTCACTACCCCTCACAGCACGAACACGGAGAAAAAAAGTGAAAAAAGCATTTGCCAGAAGTCAGACCTCACTAAAACTCACTTAACTCACTCAGGGGAGGCATCTTTTAAATGCAGTAAGTGTGGGAAAGCCTTCTACCAGAAGTTGAAACTCATTGCACATCAGAATAATCACAAAAAGGAGAAAACTTACGAGTGTAAGACATGTGGAAAAGGCTTTTGTTGGAAGTCAAATCTCATTACGCATCAGAGGATTCACACAGGAGAGAGGCCTTATGGATGTAATACCTGCGGGAAAGCCTTTCGCCAGAAGTCACAGCTCATTAAACATCAGAGGATTCACACAGGAGAGAAATCTTACAGATGCAATACATGCGCAAAAGCTTTTGGCCAGAAGTCCCAACTCATGAAACATCAGCGAATTCACACAGGGGAGAAACTTTATGGGTGTAACGCATGTGGGAAAACCTTTGGCCAGAAGCTGCAACTCAAGGCACATCAAAGAATTCACACAGGGGAGAAAACTTACGAATGTAATATATGTAGAAAGGGCTTTTGCCAGAAGTCAAATCTGATCAGACATCAGAGCATTCATACCAGGATGAAACCTTACGAATGTGATGAGTGCGGAAAAGCCTTTTCCCGGGAGCCAGACCTTATTATACATCAGAGAATTCACGAAGGAAAGAAACTTTATGAATGTAATACGTGCGAGAAGCCTTTCTCTCAGAAATCACAGCTCATTACGCATCAGAGAATCCACACCGGGGAGAAGCCTTATGAATGTAAGACGTGTGGAAAAGCATTTAGACAGAAATCGCAACTCATTACGCATCAGAGACTCCACACTGGGGAGAAGCCTTATGAATGTAAGACCTGTGGGAAAGCCTTTCCCTGGAAGTCACAATTCACCACGCATCAGAAAATGCACGTGCAGGAGAAATCTGACGAATGTAACGAGTTGAGAAAAGGCTTCCACCAGGAGCCAGACGTCGCTACGTTTCCAAATGTTCACACGAGGGTGAAGCGTTACGAATGCAACACGTGCGGAAGGGCCTTTTGCTGGAAGTCGCAACTCATTAAACATCAGATCATTCACACGGGGAAGAAACCATACGAGTGTGATACCTGTGGGAAAGCCTTCCTCCAGAAATCCCAATTCATCGCGCATCAGCGAATCCACACGGGGGAGAACACGTATGAGTGTGACACATGTGGGAAGACCTTTCCCTGGAAGTCCCAGCTTGCTACCCATCAGCGAGTTCACATGGGGGAGAAGCCCTATGAATGCAAGGACTGTGGCAAAGCCTTCTGCTGGAAGTCAAATTTCATCAGACATCAGGGCATTCACACGAAGATGAAACCTTATGAATGCAAAACATGTGGCAAAGCTTTTTGCCAGAACTCTCAACTCCTTAAGCATCAGAGAATTCACCGTAAAGATTCTTACGAGTGTAGCGTATGTGGGAAAGCCTTTTATCTGTTGTCAGAATTTATTAGGCATCAGAGAAGTCATTTGAGGGAGAAAATGCATGAATGCGATGTGTGTGGAAAAGTCTTCTCCCAGAACTCCAAATTCATTTTGCATCAAAGAATTCACACTGGGGAAAAACCCCACGAATGTAATACATGTGGGAAAGCATTTTGCCAAAAATCGCAGCTCACAAAACATCAGAGGGTTCACACAGGCGAGAAGCCGTACAAATGCAATGAATGTGGCAAAACATTTTCTGAGAATTCCAATCTCAGTAGGCATTATAAAACACACAGATCGGAATTTCCCAAAAAAAGGAAAAAGGGGGAAACGAAACCGACGAAGGAAGGATCGTGAAGAACGCTTTTGCCAGAGCTCTTTAGAACACACCGGTGAATTCACAGTTAGGAAAACACGTGAATTTAACAACTTTCATAAGCTAGCTCTGATTGTCTGTCAGACAACTTAAACAGAAGAAAATCCCTATGAAACGCAAAGTAGAAAAAAAATTTAGTCCAAAAAAAAAACCCAAAAAACTTCATTAACAGTCACACCCCTCCAACTTGTGTCGCGTGAGAGAATAACACTATATAACACAGATTGGTTGTGTTGTTCAAACTCAAGTTTCTTCCCCGTGACATTGAATCTGCATTGACCTCTGCTTATTGTGAGTGGATCTCTTGTCAATGTTTTTTTTTTTTTTTCATATTCAGTCTCTTGCAGGCACCTGTTTGAAATACCATCAACATGATTTTCATCTATGATTTGATGGAGCTCTTTTGCTGTTTGCTTATGGGTCTTCCCTTGCATTATTCTAGTGACCACAGGAGTGTCACCTGACTCATTTGCCAATTGTAATGTTGTACCAGAAGCTTTGCGTAAATGGCATTTTACTAGGTCGGGACTGAACTCCTGTGAACTCTGCAGTCCTGAGAATCCCAAAATCATATGTAAGTGTTCCTAACTTGCTGATCTGGTGGCTTAAAGTTCAGTCTTCCTGAGTTTGAATTTGTACTTCCGTCTATTTTTATAAGGATGTCTTTCTTTGGAAGGTAAGGTGACAAGGAAGGGCAATGACATAGAGAAGATGGGAGGACAGGAGAGAAATGTTCCGTTCATTTACTTCATGCCCCAAATGGATACCGCAGATAGGTCTAGGCTGAGCCAGATCCCAGAGCCATGAATTCCATCTGGGTCTCTCACATTCGTGATACTGGCTCAAACACATTGACCGCCTTACAGGTGCCTTTGCACAGAGCTAACTCTGAAGCAGCATAGCCAGGAAGACCACCAAGTAAAGATGGAATGTTGACATTCACCCGGCAGCTTAACCTGTTTTGCCACATTGTGGGCCATGCGATTAAATTTTCTTTTTGACTTTTTTTCTCTATTGCTTTTACTGTTGTTTGTAGCTGAATCATGTCTAGACTAGACTCGTGTGATTTTGACCTCTGTTTTATTTCATTACACTTTTTGGAGATATGACAGGCTGCCTAGTGAGCACTAGAAATTGAAGACGGTAACGTCCAATGCTTGCACAGAAGTTTCTCATAGCACAAACCCCAGACCTTCCCTGCAGGTGTCAGGGTTCTGCCAGTTAAAACTTTCTAACAACAGGGCTACAGACTCAGCAGGGGGGTAAAAAAAAAAAAAACAATAGCCGTACTTCTTGAAACAGGCCAAAAACTTTGACATTACTTTGATGTCAATATGTGTGCCCAGCTACGGCTGCGCTAGTTCCCACGACAGTACTGGGATTTTTAGAAGCTGAACATCCACTCATGCATTGAATGATGATGTTTGTTTGTTTGTTTGTTTAACTTCTGCCTCTCCTTGGCTCCCTTTTATTTTTCTGAGATGTGCCTACATTCCACTGAGATTATTCACAAGAGACCATCAACACGTGTTGTACTATGCTTTCCCTCAGTGAGTATGTTGGTCAGAGGTGAGGCACTATATGCAGTTGCATCCAGTTCTGAACCCAAGGTGATGACCAAAGTAGCCACTGAGATGAGATGAGATGAGAGGCATGTGTCATGAAAAAAAAAAAGTGACTTAACCTTGGCGTAAGCCACAGCCTGTCTCCCCACTCCACCAGGACCAGGCCTTCTGCTCCCAAAGCCTGCAGGTGCCCTATCTTGTATTCCTGAAACTGTACCATCTGGTACCCAATCTGGAACTTAGAAAAGTTAAGCATGATGGAAAACAGCCAAACCCCTCACATCTTCAGATACACTAATACATCAGGGAAACACGCATCCCTCTTCCTAGCTCGGAAGATGCTTGAACTTCAAGTATTTTGGTGTCTTGGAGTCTTGTCTCTGAAAAACGGGCACTTCAAGACGTACTGGTGTCTGGCCAGTGCCACCCCCAGGCACTGTTGGGCATGCTAGCCCTGGATGTGCAGGCATCTTGGAATATCCTGGCATATGCTAAGCTCATCCATCAAATGTGGTCTGGTTTGCTTTCAGTACCACTGCCTCTGTGGCTCTGGAAGCCCCTGCCTTGCTTCCACCACAGCCATTGTCACATCTACATGGCAATAATACATTACATAAAAGATCTGTTTGTCTCTCTCTCAGCTGTTTTTTCATAACCATGTTTTCAATTTGCAGGCTTCTGTGTCTCTGAAAATGTCGCTTCTGTACTTGAATGCTTTTGTGTCCCAGCCTTTAAGATTTTGCTTAGAATTCTATGTGTTTCAATGGTGCTTTGTTAAAGTATAATTGTGTAAGCAGAGTTTTAAAATATTTACCTGTTACTACATAGTTCTCCAAAGATCCAAGACTATTGTACTTCTATACTCTTGAATTTTTCTCTTAATTTGGAGATGTTATAGGGTTGCTTAAAAATGGAAATGAAAGAAACTAGTGGTAGCGGAGAGAGAAAATTAAATCAGGAGGTAGGCATGAAAATATCTTGCAGGTTAAAGCCATAAGAGCGTAAGAGATTTTGTTCATAAAAGGAAATCAAATACTATTCCTTCTATATTGAGATGGCTCATGATCTGAAGCAAAAAGAACAATAAAGCAGAAGTAAGTGTAAGAATGTTGTAATTAAGATGAAAGGTGGATCTCGTTTGGAAGATGGAGCTTTGGCTAGCTTTGAAATTTTCCTGGTGGATAGCTAAAGACCTCAATAATGTCACTCTCAATTTGGGAGAGAATTTTGTTTATGTTGCATTTTCAGGTAATTCGGGGGGCCTGTCTCACACCTCTGCACCTTCATCAAATACCATTCTTGGAATTGAGTTCCAGGTCTGACCCTTTCTCATGGCCTTACTAGACATTGTTAGAATACGGAGCAAATTGGAAGGCTCTGCCATCTAGGGAGCATCCCTTCGGAGTCTTAGCCACACTTAAAACATGTTTTTCAGGAAGGACCACTTCGATCTGCAGCCATTATTATTTGGTTACATTAACCCAGGAGAAGTGCCAAGCCAGTTCCTCTCCAAGTGGGAGACCAAACATGCATGGCTATTCTATCCCTTTCTTCTTGGGAGGAAATGAACAGAAATGCCTGACCTGTTGCCCCCATTTGTTCTCATGGCTGAAAAGTACACAAAATGTATTCTAAATGTGGAAAATGGAGACATGGATGCAAGACAAACCCCAACCTGAAAGTCCTATTACCTCCTGCCTTCCGTGTACAAAGAGGCACTAGAGTGGCATCGCCTTGAATTGAAATGGAAGGGAAAATGTCTCATTCCCGAAGGTTCTCACTCTTAAGAGTTGAAAATACCGGGGAGCTCAGGCAGTTCCCAAAACTAGGATGAGCATCAAACATCTGGAGCTGGGCCAGATGGAGTGCGGCAGCAAGTTAATACTCTACCTATTGGCAGCAGCATTCCATATGGACACCTGTTCAAGTTCCAGCTGCTCTACTTCCAACCCAGTGCCCTGATCATGGACTTGGAAAGCAGCAGAGGAAGGCATAAGTACTGAGACCCAAACGTGAGTCCAAGAAGAAGCTCTTAGCTTTGGATCAGCTCAACTCTGGCTGTTGAGACCATTTGTGGAGTGAACTGGTGGGTGGAAGAAATTACTCCATTTCTCCTCTCTTTAAATTTGCCTCTTGAATCAAAACAAATGTTTTAACTAAATAAAATAAAAGTTTAACCACCTGGAGTACCAAATGATGCTGACTGTTTAAGAATATAGCTTTTCGGGCCCGGTGCTGTGGCGCAGTCCTCGCCTTGCACGCCCGGGATCCCATATGGGTGCCGGTTCTATCCTGGCAGTCCTGCTTCCCTTCCAGCTCCCTGCCTGTGGCCCGGGAAAGTAGTGGAGGACGGCCCAAAGCTTTGGGACCCTGCATTCGCGTGGGAGACCCAGAAGAGTCTCCTGGCTTCGGATCGGTATAGCATCGGCCGTTGCGCTCACTTGGGGAGTGAATCATCGGACGGAAGATCTTCCTCTCTGTTTCTCCTCTCTGTATATCTGCCTTTCCAATAAAAAAAAATAATAATAAAAATCAATCTTTAAAAAAAAAAAAGAATATAGCTTTTCTACTTTACAGATGCCTCAAAAGTGTTATAATGCAAAACTCTTGAACAATCTTTACAAGAGAGTGAGTTTTATTAAAAATGTGGTGGGGCCCAGCACAGTGACCTAGCGGCTAAAGTCCTTGCCATACGGGCACCAGTTCTAATGCCGGTAGCCCCGCTTCCCATCCAGTTCCCTGCTTGTGGCTTGGGAAAGCAGTCAAGGACAGCCCAAAGCCTTTGGGGCCCTGCACCCGCATGGGAAACCTGGAGGAAGTTCCTGGCTCCTGGCTTCGAATCGGCACAGCACCGGCCATTGCAGTCACTTGGGGAGTTAATCATCGGATGGAAGATCTTCGTCTCTGTCTCCCCCTCTCTCTGTATATCTGATTTTGCAAAATAAATAAATAAATAAATAAATAAATAATAAAATAAAAGAGGGGTTCTGACAAGCTAAGCTAGGCATGATTGTGGAATACTCTGTTGCTCAAGGGTGCTGGGATTGGGTACAGGCCAGGCTGGTCTGGGCTGCAACACCCACAGGAACACGGAAGAATAAGGTGTTGTGTGAGCCGAGCCAAGACATCCACTCATACGTAGGCTGGGTGAGGGGAAAATGTGTCGAGTGAGGGTCTAGCATCCATTGGCGTATATGAGATCTGGGTCTGGGAGTCGGCCTGGTGGGAGAAGTTGGGAAGCTCCCCCGTGAGCCTTACTTCCTCCTGCTGGAGAGTAAAATTCAGGCCTGGGTGTTGGTCAGGCTCAGCAAGGTAGCTCCACCCATCAGTAATTGTGCAGGTTGGTTCTGCAAAGGGATGGATCGGGCAGGGGTCAGACCAGGCCATGGCACACACTGGCAAGTGCAGGAGCCAGGCTGTAGTGTGGATGGACCATGCTAGGACAGGCTACTGTACCTATCAAGTTGCAGGAGCCAGGAATGGGAGCAGACTGTGCAATGCCAGACTGTAGCACCCACCAGTGAGAGCTGGGACTGGGGGCTGGCCAAATCAGGCCAGGCTACAGCATCTGATGGCAAAGGCGAAGATGGGAGAAGGACTATGTCAAGCTGGGTCGGAACAACCACAGGCATGCTCAGGACGGTGCCTGGGAACAGGTCTGGTTGGGGGGAGGGGGCTAAGAGAACACCATGGCCGCGTTGTGGTTTCTACTGGAGAGTGTGAGAGCCAGAATGGAGGCAGTGATCCGGGCTGGACTTACAGTCTCCCTCTGCATGGGTGTGGGCTAGGTCTGGGATGCACCAGACAGGCCCAGATTCCAGCACCCACTGGTGCTCATTTGAGCTACGGTGGATGTAGAATAGGCTGGGTTAGGTTTTAGCTCACACTGAACCACATGACAATTGTGCCTGGGCATGGAACAGGTGTGGCTGGGCTGTAGCACCCAGCAGTAAAAACCAAAATGAATGTGTGTCAGTTGGACAAGGATACTGTTCCTGCCAGGACAGTAGGTGGACTAAGTCTGAGCCAAGGATCCACAGATAAGCCTGAGATATGCCACGGGGAGGAGCCATGATAGAGGAACTTGGCGAACTCCTCTGTCATGGTGCAGTCCCTACAGCTGAGAGCAAAAACAGCAGCAAACAGCAGCAGACCAGGCCAGGTTATAGTACCCATTGGCATATTGTGGGTCAAGTCTGGGGGCAGGTTAGGCTGGGCCAGTTCATAACGCCCATTGGCAGATGTGAGAACCAGGACAGGGTGCAGGACAAGCTGGGTCAGGCCACAACAACAGTCAGTTCACATTAGGGCTGAGACTAGGGGCTGGCTAGGACAGGTTAGGCTGCTGTGCGGTCCAGGCTGAGCCAGGCCACAGCACCCGTTAGCATATGCTAAGATATGCCATGCCAGACTGGGCTGCAGCATACATCACTACATGTGAGACCCGAGAGGAGGGGTACAACCTGGTAAGGGGGCTGGCTGTGCAGGCTCCCCCGCTGGGCCACTGGTGAGTGTGATAAACGTTGTTTTGACTGATGTGACATTGTCACAAGGAAGAACCTCACTATCAAAATCCCAATCATTTGTTCATGGCTCATTGTTACTAAGAAACTGTATGAGCTTGCAAACTAAAAGGCCTATATAACCTTTAATGGCCTATGTGACCTTTAACACCGATGGGCCCCAATTCTTATGAATCAAGGCCCACTTAAATCTGTTTATCTCACAGGTGGCTGCAAGTAATTAAGCTATTGTGGACTGCCCCTCTAAAAACCCTCTGAATGTCTGTCAAGTTGAACTGCAGAACCACCTGGAGAGTGCATAATCTGGGAGTGGGAGTGACCTAGAAGGGACATAGTGGGCTCCTCCCTCTTAGGTTACCACTCCCACTGGAAGGCACGAAAACCAGGACTGGGGCGGGGTGGCTAGACAGAAGGACGCCCAACAGCATGTATGCCTGAAGTGCCTGCCCAATTTCATCTCCGGGCCATTGCCAAGGGGGTCGTGTTTGAATGGTCAGTTTGTCATCAGCAAGGAACTGAGGAAGTTAACCAATATTTTCTGAGCTTTTTGTCTCAGAACCAGGTATCAGGGAAACCAAGATATTTCCTTTGTTTATAGAGAAATTCCTTTGAAGTGAAGACACCATCTCCACCCTTCACTTGGGTTTTCCTTCCTTCTGGAGGCTCCTCCTGCTACTAAGGACTTTAGCGGCTAGACTACTTCACCGGGCCTGCAAACAGATTTTAAAAGTCCGAATGCAGCCAAGGAAATCAGAGACATCAAGGAAAGATGAAGAGCAATAAATAAAAACCTTTCAATGATTTCAGAGAAAAAGATGCCAGACATCTGAAGAAAAGATAAGACCCAAACCCTGCAAATATTTAGAAAATGGCAAGTCAGCTGCCCGACTCCTGAGAGTTAAGGGTAACATGACGTCAGGTGCGAGGGCTACCCGGAAGTCACAGCGCCTCTGCTTACTGGGAAGCCAGGATTCCAGGAATCTGACGCAACTTCCGCCCGAACCAGTGCGGACCGCCCCCCTCAGGAGAGACGCGATTCTGATTGGTTGCGTCTCCTCTGACATAGCGTGTGCTCACTGGCTGCGTTCACTGGGCCTTCAGGCACGCTGTAGTCGCGCCGTTGAATAAGGCGGGACTTCCTTCTGAGCGCAGCCATTTTGGCCCTGATGGGGAAGGTGTTGTGCTGGGACTGAACGGATTCATCCTGGGACACTTTGGAGCTGGAAATGGTGCGTGGTTGGGCCCGGGCCCTCGGGATGTGCAGCCCGCGCGTTCTGTGTCGTTCTGCTCGCCTCCTCGGGGCCAATCGTGGAGGAGTAGTGTTCTAGTAGGGCGCTGGATCGGAAGTGGAGCAGCCGGGACTCGAACAGGCGGCCGCCCGGATGGGATGCCGGCACTGCAGAAGGAGGCTTCATGGGATATTCGGTGGTACCGGGCCCCGTTTTTGTTTTGTTTTGCTTTTACTCGGTTCTTTATCAAGACTAGCGTACACTGGGTCGCAGTGGGGGAAATGAGTTTGTTTCTTGATTTGCTGATTTCACTTCATCAATCTTTTTCTGTTTTCTTACCGAGGGAAAATACATTCATATCCTCGCCCCCTGTCTTAATTATATTATAGGGGATTTTTTTTTTTTTCCCAGTTCCCTTCCATATCCTGGGTCGTAATCGTTAGCTGGATAGTTTTCAGGTCTTTATATTTTTGGCATTCTGCTTGTTGGTTTCAAACGCTTTGGGGTTGTTTTTCTGGTGAAAAAGCTCTTGCTTGACTTAGTGAAACTTGTCTGTTTTTGTGGCGGGCGCTTTTGAGATACTATCCAAAAACTCTTGCCTGCTATCAATGTCTTACGGCGTGTTCCTTACGTTTTCATAGTTTTCGATCCTGTGGTTGGATTTCTGCATCGCATTGGACTGTTTCGTAGTGTGATAGGTGTGAGGGTAAGCGTTTTCAGTTTTGTAAATATTTAGTTGCCTCTGGACCGATAGCTGGAAAGATCTTTTTTTTTTTTCCTAGTGTATTTTGGCTGCATTTGAAAAGATTTCTTACCTGTAGAAAATGTGAGTTTATTTCTGGGATCTCTAATCTGTTTTCAGCGATCTGTGTGCCCGTTTTGATGCCAGTGGTTATATTGGCTCGCCAACCTTTCTCATGTTTACTGTGTAAATGGCCACAGTGTTTGAAACTATGTCAGGTCAAAAGCAGGTGCCTGCCCTTGCTTGTGAAAATCTATTCACATTGAGTGCAGGGACCCAAGAACAGGGACCGTCATCTGCCGCTTTCCGATGTGTGTTTGCAGATGGCAGGGTAAGAGGAACGTTTGATCTGAGATGAGATGTCGGCTTTGCGGTCCCCGACCCCTCACACTGCCCCCTCTGAAGTCTGTCCTGGGTCTTGTGATGCGTGTGACGTGTAACTGGCTTTGGATGTCTTTAATTGGTTTGTCAGTGTTTTCTGATGATGATTATTATAGAGGTCTTTCACCTCCTGGATGAAATTTATTCCGAGGTATTTTCTTGTCACTGTTGTGAAGACATTGTTAGAATTTGTCAGTGAGTTCGCGCTTGGTATGCAAATATGCTGGTGATTAGGAATGAAAACCTGAAATGTGTTTCTATGGAATTTTTTTAATAAAAGATTTGTCTATTTATTGGAAAGTCAGATATACAGAGAGGAGGAGAGACAGAGAGGAAGATCTTCCATCTGATGATTCACTCCCCAAGTGACCACAATGGCTAGAACTGTGCTGATCCGAAGCCAGGAGCCAGGAACTTCTTCTGGGTCTCCCACACGCAGGTGCAGGGTCCCAAGGCTTTGGGCCGTCCTCCACTGCTTTCCCAGGCCACAGGCAGGGAGCTGGATGGGAAGTGGAGCTGCTGGGATTAGAACCGGCGCCCCTATGGCATCACAGCACATTCAAGGCTAGGACTTTAGCCGTTGGGCCACGCTACTGGGCCCCTGAGTCCTTTTTCTTAATCTGTTGAGATGAGAATCCTAATTTTATGCTTCATTTTACTGATGTGATTGGCTTCTTTATTGGCTTATTTGCTTTTGTTGTTGTTGTTGTTGAAAGTTTGGCTTTATTTGAAAGGCAGAATGGCAGAGAGAGGTCAAATAAAAGATGTCACAAGTGCTGGTTTAATCCTCCAGTGACTGCCATAGCTGAAGCTGAGTCACGCCGAAACCATGAGCCGAGAGCTCCGTTTCGATCTCCCCTGTGGGGTCCCAGGGTCCCAAGTGCTTGGACTGTCCCACCGGCCTTGCAGGCGCAGTAGCAGGGAGACGCACGGGAAGCAAAGAGGCTGAAACTGGAGACAATGCTCTTGAGAGGTTGCCATTACAGTCGGTATCTTAACTCACCGTGCCACAGCCTGGCCCGTGATCCTTACAGGCAGGCGCGCCAATGTGTCCCTGCCATAATTCCCATCTCATCAAGATGCCTGGCCTAGAAGAGGTGCACTTGGATTCAGCGCGTTGGTGTGCCAGTGAGAGTTTTTGTGCTTGTTCATCAGGAGTATGGGTCTGTGTTTGATCTGGAAGTCAATGGAGACAGGTTGAGAAGGGAAGGGATTCCGCGTACACCGATTCTCCCCACACGCAGACTCCAGAAAACCCTGGCCTCCAGGGTGTTTGCAGAACGTTCCGTCTTTTTCAGATTGTGCAATGGCTTGAGAAATCTTTAGTGGGGTTTCAGGTTTTGAAAGGTGAAAGCGGTTGGTGGTAAAGTCAGGGTATTGGAGGCTTTTGATTTAGCCTTAGTGGTATCCAGTTCTTCGCATTGCCTGTGGCTTCGCGGGTCAAGTTCTGTGAGCTGCGTGTGCCAATATGTTCCCATTTCTCCCTTAAGGTTCTCCAGTGTGTCACTTTATACTTTGCTGGTTTATAGTCCCTCCTGATGTGTTCTGTCGGAATGCTCTTTAATCTTGGACTTCTATTTATTTATTTATTTTAAAGATTTATTGAGTTTTATGGCAAAGTCAGATCTACAGAGAGGAGGAGAGACAGAGAGGAAGATCTTCCATCCGATGATTCACTCCCCAAGTGGCAAACAATGGCCTGAGCTGAGCTGATCCAAAGTCAGGAGCCCAGAGTCTCTTCTGGGTCTCCCAAGCAGGTGCAGGGTCCCAAGGCTTTGGGCCGTCCTCCACTGCTTTCCCAGGCCACAAGCAGGGAGCTGGATGGGAAGTGGAGCAGCCTGGATACAAACCCGTGCTTACACAGGAGCCCATGCGTGCAAGGCGAGGACTTTAGCCACTAGGCTACTGCGCCTGGCCTGTAAGTCAAGCTTCTAAGATTTAAATCTTGTCAAGTATTTTACAGCTTTTTTGGCCCTTTTCCCCAGTTAGTTCCACCCTGTGTTTTGGATAGTGGTCGGTTAATATCCCTCATATGAACCTTAGTAATGGATCCGGTTGTTGGACGTAGCACGCGTGCGGATGGGCGTGTTTTGCTTTGTGAAAATAGAATGCCCTATTTTTACATTGAGGCATGCATTTGCACTCCAGTCTTGTCTGAAACATTTGGGAACAGAGTTCCAGGCACAAAGGAGAGCCTGGTGATCTTAGAAATTAATGTTCGTGGGCCCGGTGCGGTGGCCTAGCAGCTAAGTTCCATGCCTTGAACGCACCAGGATCCCATATGGGTACCGGTTCTAATCCTGGCAGCCCCGCTTTCCATCCAGCTCCCTGCTTATAATAAGGCCTGGGAAAGCAGACAAGGATGGCCCAAAGCCTTGGGACCCTGCACCTGCGTGGGAGACCTGAAAGAGTTCCTGGCTCCTGGCTTTGGATCGACACAATAAAAATAAATAAATCTTAAGAAAAAAAACAAAAAACAAAGAAATTTGCAGTCAAAGCATTTGCCTCGTGATTATGGTTTCCGTTGCCGTGCCATACACAGCCTAAACTGCCTCTTATCTGTGGGACGCGTGTGAGGCACGCACGGAAGGCGTTCGCTGTCTTCCTGTGGAGTGATCCAGTGCTGAAATGTTGATGAGCCATGCACCCTTGCAGGAGGTGGTGTCCTTTGAAGACCTGGCTGTGCACTTCACCCGGGCCGAGTGGCAGGGCCTGGACAGTGCTCAGAGGAAGCTCTACCAGGATGTGATTCTGGAGACCTACGGCTGCCTCGAGTCCTTGGGTGAGCGGTACTCCATCAGTCACGGCCAAGCGCAGCACCTGTTCCCCTTTGCTGAACCAGTGCTTTGGTGGTAGTGGGGGATTTGGGGTGGGACACTGCTAACTTAATCCTGGTGTTAGATCCAGTCACCCAGTGAGGATCCGTGCTTGCTAGCAGAGGGTCCACATGGTCCCCCTTCTCACAGCGATCTTAAAGTCCAGCTGTTGTCTTTGAAGAGCTCTTCGCGATCTGACACAGCGCTGCGCTGGTTTGTATTGACAGGATTGTGCGTCTCCAAGCCCTTGATGATCTCCAGGTTGGAGCAAGGAGCTGAGCCATGGCTGGAAGAAGGAGCCCTCGGTGAGAGCCTGCCTGACTATAACTTGTCCTTTCATAATGTTTTCTTCCTTCATAAATTGATGATTTTTATTTTGACAGTGCTCATTAACTGGCACTCCATATGCACTGGTCTTTTTCTAGTTGTCCACAGTGAGTTTGTTTTCTCTCTCTGTTTAAGGATCTGTCTGCTTTTATTTGATAGGCAGATTTTATACAGACATCTACTGGCTTACTCCCCAAATGGCTTCAAAGCCCAGAGCTGAGCTGATCTGAGGCCATGAACCAGGAGCTGCTTCTGGATCTCCCACATGGGTGCAGGGAACCCAGGGATTTGCTCGGGCCGTCACATCCTCTACTGCTTTCCCATGCCACAAGCAGCGAGCCGGGTCAGAAGCGGAGCAAGAACCGCCACCCGTATAGGAAGCCAACCCTTGGAAGGATTAGCCGGCATTGCTACCACGCCCACCCGAATTGCGTGTTCATTTTTCGTTTGCCAGGCTGAGGCCTTTCTGTGGCATGCAATAGGAGTGAAACACTAGATGGGAGCTATATCTCTTTTACAAAACCAGAATAAATAAATGTTCTTTTTAAAAAATTTTATTTATTTTTATTATAAAATCAGATGTACAGAGAGGGGGAGAGACAGAGAGGAAGATCTTCCATCCGATGATTCACTCCCTAAGTGAGGATGTTTCTAGACTCGGTAAGGGAACCAGGAAGTTCTTGGTCTCAAGGCCATGGGAACTTACAGATGCAGGTGGAAAGGCTTAAATTTGTTTAAATAGTACTGGTTACCAATTGGGAATAAAACTGTTATCTATTGAGGAAAAGTGGGGTTTTTTGAAGTTAGGGTTCTTTTTTTTTTTAAGATTTATTTATTTTTAATTGCAAAATTAGATTACAGAGAGGAAGATCTTGCGTCTGATGATTCACTCCCAAAGGACTGCTTTCCCAGGCCACAAGCAGGCAGCTGGATGGGAAGCGGGGCTGCCGGGATTAGAACTGGCACCCATATGGGATCCCGGGTGTTCAAGGCGAGGACTTTAGCTGCTAGGGCACGGCACCAGGCCTGGGTTGTTCCTTGTTGAAGGTTACTATAAAACCAGCAGGAGATAACAAACACAGGGGAGACATCTTCGTGTGTGTTGAGACCAGGAGACAACTAACGTGTCCACGTGGAAACCACAGGCTGTCAGAATTGTGACTGGTAAAGCTGGAGTGAGTGTTCCAGGAGGATACCAGGGCCACTGAGCTCAGATAAAATACTCTCAAAGCAGACAGACTGCACCTGAGGGGGCAGAACCAAATTCTTTATTTCCTGTCGTGCGGGTGGGAGACCTGGAGAGAACCCTCGACTCCTGGCTTCCATGTGGCCAGGCCCCAGCTGGTGCGGCCTTTTGGGGGTTGTTGAACCTAACAGATGGAAGATGTGTTTTCCTGTCTCTCTCTCTCTCTCTGACACTCTGCCTTTCAAATGAATATTTTGTTCATGAAAGAACTGATAAGGTGGTAAAAAGAATTAAGACGGAACATTGGGAAATCTGTTGAAGTTGTTTATTAAGAAAAAAAGGTCAGTCGCTAAATAAGCATCAAAGGTAATTGTGCTTCATGAAAATTGTTGTTGTTTTCTCATTTCAGTTGCCAACAGCTTGGATAACCCAAGTGGGGCCAGCCGGATAAGTCAAGACACGAATCCGAGGCAAGTTGTTTAGGAAGTGGGATCTGAATTTCAGAATATTTCAGGATCTGTGCTTTCCTGGTGAGCCTGGTGCAAGCTAGAGCGACGGTTGCTCCCAGAAGACACGGACGAGCCCTCCACTGCTGGCAGCATTGCAGCACCACAGTATTCTGACTGCTGCAGACTTTTGAATGCAGGGGATGGGGGCGTGGAAAAATCCAGAATCAGGACAGTGTCCCTGCAAATATCATATTCATATGAACACGCCTCTGTCTTAGTAACAACTCAGCATAGACCCAAAAACGCCTGCTGCAGAGCTCGGCCAGGAGAGTTGTCTAAACTGTTCTGCTTTTCGTCCTCTGACGTAACTGCACCGTGGCACTGTAGGTAGTTCTCGTAAAAGGTGAACATACGGGCCGGTGCTGTGGCATAGAGGGTAAGCACATCACCTATGCTACAAGTATCTCCTTTGAGTAGGTTGGAATCCCAGTCGCTACACTTCCAACCCTACTGTCTGTTCATATCCCTGGAAAAGTAAGATCACCCAAGAACATGGGCCCCGGCGCCCAAGTGAGAGACCTAGATGAAGCTCCTGACCACTGGCTTTGGTCTGGCCCACCTGTGGTTGTTGTGGCCATTTGGCGGGTGAAACAGCAACTGGAAGATCTTTCCATGTCTCATCTCTGTTAATTGCCTCTCCAATAAATAAATCTTCAAATATATATATGTTAGCTGGGTGTGATGTAGTAACCTAGGGACTAAAGTCCTTGCCTCGAATGCGCCAGGATCCCATATGGGCACTGGTTCTAATCCCGGCTGCCCTGCTTACCATCCAGCTCCCTGCCTGTGGCCTGGGAAAACAGTCGAGGACGGCCCAAAGCCTTGGGACCCTGCACCCACATGGGGAGATTCAGAAGAGGTTCCTGGGCTCCTGGCTTCAGATTGGCGCAGCACCGGTCGTTGCAGCTGCTTGGGGAGTGAGCCATGAGATGAAAGATATTCCTTTCTGTACATCTTTGCAATAAAAATAAATCTTAAAAATATATATAAGCTGAGCAGCACAGAAGCCACATGGAAGCAGAAATGTGAAGCATAAATCTTAGAATCTCTGGATAACTTATTTTTGAGTCCCACGAAATCTTTTGATTGGTAATATCCAGCTTGTTGCATAGATCATGTTAATGGAACTTGTACATGAGGTTATGAAATCGCTTTGGTCATATTTAACTCTTCATTTGTGTTTTCTTTAAGGTATAATTCTGGGGACTTGTACATGTCTCCAAGAGCAATGAAAGTGAATTTATCTCCTGTAAGTTGCTTATTTAATGATTCCTCATTTTTTTTCCCCGAGCTTTTATTTTTAGAGCTATAACGGTTTACTCTATAATGGTCAACTAAAATGGAAAAATAAACATGAATAGAGTTTGCCCACACACAGTGCACATGAACAGGATGAAGTTGGCTGTTTCTAAAACGTTAGAGTGATGTCAGATAAGGCAACTCGATGTCTGGTCTTTCTGTTGGCACATCCCTTAACATGTTTTCAGTTGAAGCTTGGAAGAGATTGTGAAGCTTTTGTGAGGTATATGATCCGTGAAGCCAAGTCTTTACTGTCGCATGTGTGATGCAATGGGCAGTGTTTTGGTGCTGCCCTGTAAATCAGCCCCCAGCACTCTGTGGTGCTAGGAGTTACCTAGGGTTAAAGCATAAAGCAGTTAGATTTTCCTAGAATTCCTAGAAAAGGTTGGGCCTTAATTATAGATGTGAGGAGCCTAGCTTGGACTCATGGATAGACCCAGAAATGTAAGGAATAGGATTTGTTTTAAGTTCCTAACTGTACGGCATATATTTCTCTGAATTAGTCTACAAAGGCAGGTTGTATTGCAGATTTTCCAGAGCTATAGTTTTGGGCAGATAATTTGCATTGCTTGTTTTCGCATTATCTATTCAGTGTAGTGTTATTTTAGTTTCCAAATGCTTTATCGGCAGCACAATCCTAGATCAGTCATTTTTTTTTTTTTTGTCTTACTTGGATCTGTTGCCTTATTTTAAACTATGTATGAAATAATAGAGATGTTGACAGAGGTAGAGCTGTCATGTACCGATTCACTACCAAGCTGAGATGGGGCAAGGCTGAAGCCACAAGTGAGAAATGGAGTCCAGCCTTGATGGCACATTGTGGCATCGTCATTCAAGTCTTCATTGTCTGGGGGCTGGAAACAGCAGCTGACATGGGCAATCTTATCTGGCTTCCTAAATACTGGGCCACATGCCTGTTTTCTCCTTGGGAAAAAAAAAAATGTTTCTTTTCTCACACCCATGGGTTCATATCCATCATAGCCTCAGTGATGGCTTTTGTGTCTTTCCCCCTGAATGCCTCTCCTTTTTTTTTTTCTCTGTCTGTCTCTCTCCTTCACATGGCTCATTCCAAAGTCCCATCTGGTCTTTCATTATGTCTGCTCTGCAATTTCCCTTGACAGATGTGGCCCTCCGTGGTCTGATATTCCCATTTCCTTGCGTGTTGAACCTTTTCCACAGCCTTTCCAGACCTTCTCATGAACACTTCTTTGTAGCTGAAATAGTGCCTTAGAAATCTGAAACCAAATGACATTCTTTATTCTCTCTTCATGCTCTTCTATATTAGTGTTTTACAGACTCTAATCATTCGTTTTATGTCAAGGCTATTGTTTCGAGCAGAAATGTGCTGTTGCAGGTCCTGGTATCATTTGAAGACGTGGCTGTGGACTTCAGCTGGGAAGAGTGGCAGCACCTGAGCAGTGCTCAGAGAATTCTCTACAGGGATGTGATGCTGGAAATCTACAACAACCTGCTGTTCTTGGGTGAGCGATCCTTGGCACATGCTCGGTTGGAACATTTTTACTATTTGACAAAAATTTTATCACGTTCAGTGCTGGTTAGGGAAAGAATGTGAGTAGAACTTGAGCCCATGAAGAACATGAGCGCCTACCCTGTGGGAGAGAAGTCAAATTGGAACTTCAGTTGTTGTCCCTTAGGTAGTAATCTACAGTATTTCCCTGGCAAGGTCTTAACGTTATTTCCCACTGACAGGATGCTGTAACACTAAGCCTGACTTGATCTTCAAGCTGGAGCAAGGACCAGAGTCATGGATGGTGCAAGAGTCTCCAAACCTGAGCCTTGCAGGTCAGTCAGCCCTTACCGGGCAGGGAGACCCTGACAGAAAGGTTGCAACAGATATTGATTGCAAATTTTGTCACTAATTTTTCGCAAGTCCTAGGCCAGAAGACAACTGATTTTCTGCACCAAGCACAATCTCTCTTTCTGTTCACAAGTAAACATCTCTTAATTCTGTGAAATTCCATAAGATGCATCTTATGTCTGTGAAATTCCATAAGATGCATCTTATGTCATGGACACAACAAGTATCTTTGCCTTCACATGAGTAATCTGTAGAAAAACGACTGGGTGTGATACAGAGACATGCTTTTTTTTTTTTTTTTTTTATCGTTTCAGTTGCCATGGAAGATGACCCGATTGGAATCAACCAGGAAAGACAAGACACGAATTTGTTTCAGGATGTTATGACAAATAACAACACGTTGACTCATGAGAGGGTTGAATTAAGAAAAACGCCTAATTCAACTTCAAGCTGTATTCCAAAACTGATCATTAAGAAAGGAAATTGTTCAAGAATGAAACCTGACGAATGCAGTGGGGACTCCAGTCCGTATCCCCACAGTGGACATATTGACCAGCAAGCTGGAGAGAAACTTGATATCCCTGGGGTACCTGGGAACTCTCCCCAGGGTAGTGAAACTCTTGGTAAGCGTCACAAGATTCAGACCATGCAACAGAGTGAGCAAGGGAAAGCCATGAAAAGGAAGACGTTCTTGCCATCAGAGAGAGTTCACACGCAAGACACCTACAAGATGACCAGTGTCAATGTTGGAAAGACAACTCCGACAAGAAAGAAGACTTTTGGTAAAAGTGCTGACTTCCATAAGAATCCGCAAATCCACACGGGAGAGAAATTCCCCCAACACACTGAGCATGAGGAGCCTCTTGTTGACAAGTCAAAACTTCAAATAAATCAAAGGTTACATACAGGAGGAAAAAAAGACGGGAAAAATTTGAGTGGCAAAACCCTCTCGAACAAGCAGCACCGGAATCGCAGAGGGGAAAAGACGGCTAGGTCCAATAAATCTGGGAAGATCATGCATCAGGAGTCAGACCTCACTAGAAATCAGAAAATGAATAAAGTTGCGAAACCTCACAAATGCGATACATGTGGAAATACTTTTTACCGGAAGTCACGCCTCCTAGCACATCGGAGGGTTCACACAGGGGAGAAGCCTTTTGAATGTAAAGAGTGTGGAAAAACATTTGGCCAGAAGTCATATCTCATTAGACACCAGAGAATTCACACAGGGGAGAGGCCTTACAAATGTACCACGTGTGGGAAAAGCTTCCCTCAGCGGTCAAATCTTGCAATACACCTGAAAATTCACACGGGGGAGAAGCCGTACAAATGTAACGAGTGTGGAAAAGCCTTTTGCCGCAAGTCACATCTCCTAACGCATGAGAAAATTCATACAGGCGAGAGACCTTACGAATGTGTCAAGTGTGGAAAAACCTTTGGCCGGAAGTCCTCCTTCATGATGCATCAGAGAATTCACACAGGGGAGAAACCTCATGAATGCCCCGAGTGCGGGAAGGCTTTCCTGTGCACGTCTGACCTCATCAAACACAAAAGGGTTCACACGGGGGAGAGACCGTACCAGTGCGATGAGTGTGGGAAGGCATTTAGTCAGAAATCGATCCTCATAACGCACCAGAAGACTCACACTGGGGAGAAGCCCTATGAATGTCACGAGTGCGGAAGAGGCTTTCGACGGAATTCGGATTTCCTGATCCATCAGAGAATTCACACGGGGGAGGGCAAGCCCTACGAATGTAACCAATGTGGGAAAGCTTTTACCTGCAAGTCCTACTGCCGCGCACACAAGAGAATTCACACAGGGGAGAAGCCTTACGAGTGCCACGAGTGTGGGAAGTTTTTCAGACAGAGATCGGTTCTCGCTACACATCTGAAAATCCATGCAGGAGATAAGCCTTACGAATGCAGCGAATGTGGAAAAACCTTTGTTGACAAGAACCATCTCCTAAGACATCACCGAACGCACGAACGGCAGAAGCATGAATGTAAGCAATGTGGAAAATCCTTTTCTTACAAGGGACCCTTTATCATGCATCAGAGAATTCATGCAGGGAGAAAACCTTACGAATGTCAAAAGTGTGGAAAATGTTTTTACTACAAGTCAAACCTGATGACACACCAGAGAGTTCACAGAAAAGGGAATTGATGGATGTGGAAAGTGCAAAAGACTGGGCCTGGTGCGGTAGCGTAGTGTTTAAAGGCCTCACCTTGAATGTACCAGGATCCCATATGGGTACCACTTTGAATCCTGGCTGTTCTGCTTCCTTCTAGTTAATTAGGACACAAAGGTTCAAGGGCTAACGGGAAAGTGGGTAAGACTGTTGTAACAGTTCTGAATTGCTGCCAATCTCGCCATTCCAAGCACGAAGAAATCTCACTGGTTGACATAGTCCACCTTAGAGTCTCCATTTGCCTAGATTTTCACTGCCAACACATGGCTGGGGTAGTTGATTGATTTGTTCTGTTGTGGTGCCAGGTATCCTCTGTAAACCTGCCTTTCTAAAAAAAAAAATAAAATAAAAAAATTTTTTGAGACTTAACTAGAACTGACACCTTCTTTTGCAATAGGGAATTCCAACAGTGGAGAAACATTAAGAATGAATTAACGGTGGAGGGGGGGGGGCGATACTCTATGTAGAAACCTATATGATCAATGTGGTAAGGCCATTTGTTTGAAGTTAAGGCCCATATTTCAAAGATTTACACAGGGTAGAAGCTCCTAAATGTTTTGAGTGTGGCAGTCCCTTTGCCGGAAGTCCTCTGCAGGTTCCAATGGGCTGCCCTATCCTCCATGGGCACCTGGGTATGCTGTCCACTGCTCCGTCTGAGCCTCTGAGGAGGCTTGGCTCTGGCACTTGCACTCCATGGTAAGACCATGAAACCTGCGCTTCTCTTCATGGTTGGGGTTCTGAATCCGGCAGTTTGATTGGGGAGATCCCCGAAGAAACTTCATCTGAGGTGATCCCAGACCAGGTTCTTGAGTGTGCTTGCCAAGTACAGGGTCTGGCACAGTCCATCACCAATCAGCTGGTGGTTGCAGTTGCTGGGTCGCTTCTGTTTCCAGCCCTGTCTTCCACACGAACCAATGAATGTTACAGTCCAGCCTGATTCTGCCCAGCACACACTCAGCCCTCACACAAACCAGTGGGAGCTGCAGCCTAGCTGGGGTGACTTCCAATAACCCCCACCAAGCCGACCCGCTACCTTGGTTCCCATGCTTGCCAGTGGGAACAGACTAGTCCACAAATTAGTCCTGTTTGTCCCACATCCCATTTAGCTGTTGTATATGTCAATGGGCATTGAAACCTAGTTCAACTCAACCTGCCCCACTATCCAGCCCACACACATGCTGGTGGGTGCTATTCTGCCTAGCCACCCCTGCCCCAGTCCTGGTTTTCACGCTCTCCAGTGAGTGGTAACCCAAGAGGGGGGAGCCCACTATTTCCCTCCTAGGCCCTCTCTCCTGGATTATGCACTGTCCAGGTGGTTTTGCAGTTTAACTGGATAGATTAAGCTTCCAGTGCCAGCCTCTGCCAGCTGATGCTGTGGCAAAGCCCCACCAACCCTCACCCACTGATTCATGCTTGCAGCAGTAGGAATAGTCAACCTATCCTGATCCAGCTCACATGAGGCGCACAGGTGTTGTAGCCCTGCCCGGTCTGATCTGCCCCCATCCTAACTCATGATCTCCAGTGGGAGTGGTGGTACAGCAGGGGAGCTCTCCACATTGCCCCTACCAACATTTCCCTATTCCTCTTGGTTCTCAACGTGTGCTGGTTGGGTGCTGCGGCCCAGTCTGGCATGGCCCACCTTGCCTCAGCATTTGCCAGTGAGTGCTGTTGCCTGCACCGGCCTAGCCCACCTCCAATTTCAGCTCAGGCTGGTGGGGATTACAGCCTAACCCAGCCCAGCTGGTACCCAGTCCAGGACATTCTGTCAAGTACTAGGATCCAGCCCTGTTAGACAGGGCCCCAGCTCTAGCTTTCACATGAACTGGCATATAGTGGTCAGCATTGTTTGGTGGTAATAAGTCCTATACAGGACTCACATGTAGGCTGCTGTATCAGTCTGACCCATACAGATCATCTGGCTTCCCCCCTCCAAACCACCTAGTCCCATTGGCCCTGTCATTGGGAGTCCCTCAGGATTGACTCCTCACCAACATGCACAGTGGCCTCATTCATGGTTTTACCTAGGCAGAAATTCCACACCCCCAAGACCCCAAAGCTCTCCAAGTGACCGCAACAGCTGGGACTGAGCCAATCCGAAGCCAGGAGCCAGAAACCTCTTCTGGGTCTCCCACACGGGTGCAGGGTCCCGAGGCTTTGGGCCGTCCTCCACTGCTTTCCCAGGCCACAAGCAGGGAGCTGGATGCAAAGCGGTGCTGCCAGGACTAGAACTGGCACCCATATAGGATCCCGGTGCGTTCAAGGTGAGGACTTTAGCAGTTAGGCCACCACGCAGATCCTCTCTGCTAACTTCTGCTACCCATTCTCTCAACTCCTCCAATCCCCACGGTAGTCAAGTGACTCTGATTGCCCAAATATAAGAACGGCCAAGAGTTAGAGACCAGATGCCAAGCACAAGAACTCTTAACTAGCGCAAGATGAGAATTCACAATGGTGCAGCCAAGAGGGAAGCCAATTCGGCAACTTCTTAATAAAACTGAACTTATGCTTAGCCTGCAAATTCGCTCCCCCACTCCCCACCACGAGGTTCATTGGTTCCATGGTTTGACTCTGCTTCTGAAGAGGAAGGGGTACAGTCCTATATCCTACACCCACACCCCAGGATGGGCACCTGTGACAGGGAAGGATGACGAACCTGGAAGTGAAATGAGGAAAGAATGGGTCCACCCCAAGTCTCCGTCAAGGGTCCTTGGCACAAATTGGTGGCTCATCTGGTATCTGTTGAACAAGTGGTATTAAGGCCTGGGGTCACGAAGAACGCATCATGAACTAGGACACCTGTGCTCAGCCAGAGAGGCGCTCAATATATCCAACCCAAGAGTCACGAACTACACCTCCACCCCTCCACCTCCATCTTTGCTCTCCACTAACCCACATGGCCCCACTGCCAAGGTCCACCCCCGCTGGTTCTTGGCAAGGCTCAGACAGAGGACACAGCACAGTTTATTCCAGAATGTGCAAAGGGGAGGTGGGTCGGTGGGCTCAAAGGGGCTCCAAAGCGTGGCCCCACAGGGGTCACTGTCCCTCGACCAGCGGCTCCACCCGCAGCCACAGCCCGCCATCCGCACGCAGGATGAGCTCCGGCTTGCGACTCGGCTCAGCACTGTCGGGCAGGATGCGGAAGCGCAGCAGCGTGAGCGCCAACACCACCTTCATCTCGGCCATGGCGAACGCCTGCCCGATGCAGTTCCTGCGGACGGGGAGAGATGCGTACTGCGCCCTGAGGACCTCGGACTGGGATCCTCGTCCCACCCTGACCAGTCGGAGGGACAGACATGGGGGTGCCCCTTCTGGGGATAACCAGGTAAGTTCCGTTTCCCCACAGACTCCATTCCCTGGTAGACTGGTAGACGGGAAGGGCATTCTGAAGGTTCCAGGACCACCATCCGGGCCATGTGGGTCCTGTGCCTGAACCAGGGCACTGCTGGGAACTCCTGGGGGCTACACAGCTCCCCGACCTGGCCCTGACTCAGGCCCCAGCACACACCAGCTAGGGGCTCTGCGTGCACATCAGACCCGTCTTGGACCAGCTCCTGGAGCCCCAGGCTTCACGCTGGCATCCAGGCAGGGGAGGAAGGAATGCCTGCAGCGCCCATCCTTGCTTCCTGCCCCACCATCATGCCCTCATCCCTGCCCCGGTCTCACTCTGCCCGGCCTCACATGGCACTGCCCTCACCTGGGCCCTGCTGAGAAGGGGATAAAAGCCAGGGGCGACCTGTCCTTGACTTTCTCTGGCTCGAAGCGGGAGGGATCATAGACCTGGAGGTGAGAGGGGAAATAGGGTTGCCAAGTGGGGTTCCCCCAGTAGAGCTGGCCTCGGAGACAGCAGCTGTGACATCGCTGACTCAACCCCTGCCCCTCCTCCCTCCAGGACCCCTGGCATGATCAAGGGGTCAACCATTGCATTGTTCAAGGGTGGAGGTGGGGACAGGAGGCAGCACCTCGGGGTCCGGCCACACAGTTGGATTGTGGTGGGTCCCAAAAATGCTGATGAGGCAGATGATTCCTGTGGGAGGAGATGGGGCATTCAGGTCAAGGTCCCTTGCCTAGTGGGCCCTTTCCTGACCAAGAGGAGCCTCCCCCCTGATATGCGGGCACCTTTGGGGATGACGCGGCCGTCCGGGAGTGGCACATCCTGGGTGCAGCGGCGGGAGATGACCGTGACGGGAGGATGTAAACGCAGGCTCTCCTTAATGCACATGGTCATGTAAGGCAGCTGGGCCAGGTCATCCCTAAGGAAGCGCCCGGACCATTACCCAGGGAGCAACGTGGAGTCCGCCAGGCTCCCATTGTGAGACCTTTTCTCTCTTTCTCAAAATTAACTTTAGGTGGACCAAATATCTGAGCTTGGAAACGCAGAAAAAAAAATATAAAGAGAAAGACAGACGTTGAGAGAGACACCACGCTGGAAAAAATTATTATATATGAGAGAAATATAGCCTGGGAGAGCAGCAGAATATGGCCCAAATTCTCAAGCCCTCGTACCCACATGGACAAGCTGAGGCAGCTCTCGGCTCCTAGCTTCAGAACAGCCCAGCTCTGGCTGTTGCAACAACAACAAAAAAATCTCTCCTTTTCTCTCTGTTTGTTTTTTTTTTTAAGATTTATTTTCTTTTTATTGGAAAGTCAGATATACAAAGAGGAGGAGAGAGAGAGAGGAAGATCTTCCATCTGATGATTCACTCCCCAAGGGACCACAAAAACCGGTGCTGCACCGATCTGAAGCCAGGAGCCAGAAAGCTCTTCTGGGTCTCCCACACGGGTACAGGGTCCCAAGGCTTTGGGCCGTCTTCCACTGCTTTCCCAGGCCACAGGCAGGGAGCTGGATGGGAAGTGGAGCTGCCAGGATTAGAACCAGTGCCCATATGGGATCCTGGCACATTCAAGGTGAGGACTTTAGCTGCTGGGGGGCACCGGGCTGAGCTCAGCACTGTTACACCTGCTCCCCACTCTCTCTCCCTCGCCCAGGCTGATCTATAATATTGTGCCCACCACCACACTCAAGTGTCTAGGGCTCTCCTTATGAGATACATCATTTTTCGGTAGTCTTGTTTCTTAACTTTTTTTTTGCCACTCCTACCTGTGACAACTGGGAGTGTCCTAACCTGCTATTGTTTTCCCCCACCAGACTAGGACCTCCTGGAAGAGAGGTCCCTGGTCTGGGAACAGAGTTGGGGCTGGGAAGTGTGTGTGCGTACTTGATGGATGAATGTTGCATGGGTCTCCCCACCAGTTCCCTGTGAATCCTTGCCTAGGAGAGTACGGTAGAGATTCAACTTCGGAATATCATTGAGGAGGTGAAGATGTTTGCGAGAAAGGTGACTTGAGGGAGGGCAGGAAGGGATTATCAAGAAGATTTCATCTACAAAACTTGTGTTGCGTCTGCTCATCTTCTCACATGTGCTCACTCATTCTCACAGCACTCCAGATCTTTCTGTCCCCAAAGCCCACAGTTCTTCCCCCACCAGCCAGAAAGGGCAACCAGTAATAATGGCAGAATCAACGTGCCCTTGCCTCCTTTGCCCAACTTGAGTCACTGATCCAGTGCGAAGGGCTCATGGGCAGGCTTGGAGGGCCTCCACTCACCACTCAATCTCTTCCGGTTTCCGGTCCTTGACGAGCTCTCTCACTTCCTTCCGGCAGCGCTCCTGGTATTCTGGATGCTTCGCGAGATTGTACAGGATCCAGGAGAGACCACTAGCTGTGGTGTCATGGCCTGAGGGACAGCCAGTATGCTTGGACCTCTGGCCGCTTCAACCCCAGGGGACAGGCAGTGCCCGTGCATACGAGCCTCAAGGAGAAGCAAAAGAGGGGGGTACGGAATAATCCAGGACCCACCCACCCCATCCCTAGGAACTTAGTATCTGTTTCCACTCCAGTTCACCTGGGACCCTCACCCTCAAACATGAAAGTGTCTGCCTCTGCCCTTACGTCTTCATCTGATAACGCCTTCCCATCTTCATCCTGAAAACATAAAGCCCCCATAATCACAACAGTTCTGAGAGCTCCCGAGTCTTACAGATGCTGTGTACACCCAGCAATTCCAGCCCACTGGGCACCCCGAAGTCTCTCTTGATAAACAGCACAGGAGACCCAGCCCTCAGGCCTCCTAGGACCCTCTGACTACTGTCTGTCCTTGGCGAGCGGGTTCCACGATCTGTCAGTATTGCACCATTTCTCCATGGTCTCACGTACAATGGTACATGAAGATTGGATGTCAATTTGCCTTGGAAGCTAGGGGTCCAATGTTGCTCCCAAGATGTGAACTCACATTCCAAGCTGGAGATCCAGCAAGTCTTATCTATCTTTTTACAGGGATTTTGCTTGGTAGTCTACAGACTACCAAGAATCTGTTTATATTCCAGAACAAAGCTAAGCTCCCCCTCAACCCTCGGAGGGACAAGTAAGGGGCAGAGGTACCAATTGAGACTCATACTGTGGGGGCCCTTCTATTCTGGGCAGGTTTTGCTGGACTGACAGGCCAAAGTTTTGCATTGTCTTGGATGGAAGGTATTTGGGAATGGGGAGTGGGTGCAATGAGCCTAACAGTCGTGATTGCTATGAGCAAGAGGCAGGTTGCTCTAGCCCAGTGCTTTTATGCTTCTGTCAGCAGAGGGATGGGTACACATTGTCTGGAGACAGGCACATATTTGGATACAGATGTAAACTTGGAGAGACTACGTGATGAACTTGTCCATAGAGTAAAAACGCAAAGTCTTCTACATGTCAGACTTCGCAGCCGCCGATGCCTGTGTCCCAGGATCAGCTCTGAGATGTGCCTCTGGTTGCCCTCTCCTTTGGCTAACACCATCCAGGTCCTTCTATCTGACCTCAGGCTACCTCCTGAACGGAGACCCTTGGGGAGCCCACCCTGGTCAGCAGGAGCACGTCAATGAAATCCAAAGTCTTCGTCTTGGCCTTGGCCTTGAGGAAGTTCTCAATGTCTAGACGAGGGAGGGTGTGGCGTCGCTCCTGGATGACGGCGTCTGTGAAGTCGTGCACCAGGCGGCAGGCCCTGTGGAAGCGCTGTCCGTCAGAGGTGAGAGAGTACAGGCGGTCCGGGTGTATGAGGATCTGCTGTTGCCTTCTGGCCACCAGGGCACTGAGTTCCAAGATGGCGGCAATGTATTCACTGGGCTTCCTGGAGGATGAGGTCGCGAGGAGAAGCAACAAGTGAATACACCCGACCTCTGGTGTGCAATAACTCCCCCAGATTCCAACTGCCACCTCCTGCCAGAGATGGAGTGCCCAGAATTAGCCCCATGTACACCACAGGGACAAGTGTGAGATGTGCTTCTGCAAACTCCCCCTGCATCCCACCTCGGCATCCTGCCTCTGTTTCAGGTGCCCAGAGCCCGGTGAGAACATTCTTCCCTCTTCTTTCTCTTCTGCCCAGTATCTAGTCCTGCCTCCTCTCCTCTTGAAATCACCCACACAGTAGAGATGTTGTCTTCTGACTAGCCCCAGCCATGCCTCATGGCCTGCCATGTCAAGATCCATTGAGCATCTACGAGACAGTCAGTTTTGACCAAGCCCATAATTAGCTCAGACCCTTCTAGCACTCCCTGGAAACCTCAGCATAAACTTTATACCATTTGACTGTTAAAAGTCTTAACAATCTAGGCACTGACCCCCTGTCATCCACAGGTCCAATGAGTTTCTTTACTTCATGCTGCTCATTCCAGTTCCTTTGCCTTCCTTCAAGCATTTCTACCCATCTGGAAGGACCATTATTCCTCTCTCCCCTTTTCTGTATTTCAATGCCTATATAGGATCCATTTCTTCCAGGAAGCCTTCCCTGATTGTTGGTTTGTCCTCTCCCCACCACCTTCTCTCTTGGGCCCTTGACCCAAGTTCCCCATGTCCCGAGCAAGCACTCACTCCTGACAGTTGCTGTCGTAGCTGAAGACGCATTTCTGCAGACTGTCCAGGGTCATGAGGCTGATGTGCTCAAACATGTCCACACGGGTGCTCCCCTCAGAGGCCAGGCGCTGCCACTTCGCCTAGCCAGAGAAGAAGACAGAACTGGGCTGAACTCTGCTCCCACAAAGCGCCTTCTCAATCCCAATCTGCTAGAATCAGCTCTGTTCCTGTGACCCAGGTATCCAACCCCAGGGAAGATCAACCTAGAGTGAAAGTGAAAACCATCATTATGACAGCGAAATACCCAAAGCTCAGAATGAAGAGACCTCGCCTGAGCACCAGCTCTGTCTCTGATGCCTTGGACATGCTTGGTGAGGTCATTGCCCTCCGCTGAATGCCATCTGTCAAGTCTTCAGCAGCAGCTACGTTGACCTGGAGTGTGGAATCCATCAAACTGATGTCAGGCTCGCTTATTTTGCTGCGTGAACTTGGAGCTCACTAACCTATCTGATCAGAGGTTCTATCATCCGTATAATGGGCAGATCCCAGAGCACAGGCACTTGTCATCATCATTTCTGTCACACAGCGAGTGCTCAGTCACTACTAGGTCTCCTCATCTACAGTGCAATTTTGGAATTTCCAAAATATCCACCTGTGGGGAAAGTTTGTTCTCCGTGACACCTGAGCATCCTGGTGAATGTGTGTCAGGCATCCTACCCCCTGCCATACTTAGCAAACAAAACTGAGGACTCCCTTTTACTTGCTATAAAAATAGACTCCCTCACCCGAATTTTTCTCCCATAAAATACACCATGCCACGTGAGCAAGCATCCCTTAAATGACAGTGTGACATGGGTGTATAGGTGGCTGTGAACCAAAAGTCAACACATACTACTAACTGTATCGTAAGCAATAAACAGGACCATCTATGACCCAGGAGCCTCATGTTATGAATATTTATAAGCTAAATTGTATGCTACCAAAAATATCCTAGGCACTTTGCAAAAGTTTTTCTCACAAGTCTTTCACGTCTCCATATAAACGCACACTCTTCCCAGTACGATCTCATTGCAACCTCAGCTTAAGAAATTGTCTCCCCTTGATTCTGTGCTGGACTTTTAACTTTTTCTTTGGCCAATAAAACATGGTGAAAATGGTAGAACAATAAACTCCAACAAACCCAAGCCACCCCATGCTCCTTTACATCTTGTCTCTGCCACGCAATTAAGTCCTAGAGAATCTCACATGGAGCAAAGTCCAACTGTCCCGGATCAACCGAAAGCCAATATAGCTACAAACAGGCGAGATAAGCGAGCCAGCCTCAGGACAGTTGCTCCTGAACCACAGCTTACCACGCACCACGAAGGATGCCAGCCACAGCAGAAAACCCAGCCAAATGACCTATAGACTTATGGTTTAATCATATATCTGCTTGGATTGAAAACTACGAGCTGTGAACAGTTTGCAACTCAGTCATAGCTACTATGAGAACCTCAACATGAATGACTTGGGTCTAGGAGATAGACTGACCTAGTCTGTGTATCTGTGTTCCAGGGATGTGATTTTTAAAAAATGTAATTGATTTATTTGAGTATCAGATAAAAATAACGGATAGGGATGGACAGACAGAACTCCTGGCACCTGCTGGTGGCTGGGCTTGGGCTGAGACTGAACCTTGAAGCTGTAGACTCAGTGTAGGTCTCCCTTGTAGGAGTTCCAGGGAGTCAAGCAAAGGGTCCAAGCACAAGGAAACCTGAAGGCAGGAACCAAATTGGTTCCTGGTGCAAACCCAGAAATTCTTTATTTGAGGTCAGAGTCATTATCCTCATTACAGAGATGAGAAAAGTGCAGAGAGAAAGAGAGAGAGAGAGAGAGAGAGAGAGAGAGAGAGAGAGACAGAGAGAGAGAGAGAATGGTGCTAGAGCCAACCGGACTCGGTATGTGTACCTATGAGCTCCCAAGAATCCCTCTGGGTCCTTTGCCTTAAAGCACTTACATGCATAACATTTGCACTCTTGTTGAAAATCTTCATGTAGGGCTTCAGGATATTGAAATGGAAGGCGGGCGTCAGCATGTGGCGGTGGCGGCTCCACTTGCCCCCGGTGCTCAGCAGAAGCCCGTCCCCTGGCAGGCAAGAAGACAAGAGCAGAAGACAAGGCCATCATCATCATCCACTCCACCTGAACTCCCAAGGTTGGCTTCAGCCGCCCACCTCCAGTTACTCACCCAGCCATGGCTTCAGGAAGCTGTAGAAGATGACATCCTTGGGTGCAAAGGCCGCTGACGTGGAAGATGAGCGCCAGGGCCGTGAGAGAGGAGGAGAGGGGTTCTGGGTAAGGGTGGAGGCTCTCCACATGCATGTCCCCCATCCAAACTCAGCCTCGTAGGAAGGGGCCAGGTGCAGAGGATGCAGGGACGCATGAGGGAATTGAGCCGGCTTCAGCAGCACAGTAGAACAAAGAGATACCATATACACAACTTGCTCCATCATGATGCTCCCTCACGCCACAGCACGTCCCTCGTGCTCCGACGCGTCCTGGACAGCACTGCCTTCAACCAACACTCCTGAGTGGATCTAGATTGTGTTTTCTGCCCCCCCCCCCCAGCGCTCTCTGATATCTCTCAACATACAAGTGGGACATGCGACATGGCCCCAACACTTCCTGACATGTCCTGATAATGTTCACTGTATGTATGTCTTGCTCAGGCATGACATGTGCTCTGACATGGCCTCAACACGCCCCCATGGACGGGATTTAAATATAATCCCCGGAACGTCTTAGGTGTGATCCAAGTATGTCCCAGTGGGGCCCCATATACATTAGGATCTTAGAAAAGAAGCCGAACAAATCTCAGATGTTTCACAAAAGCAATCTGAGCTTCAGACCTCATACAAGTCCTGTAGCAATTATGAACCATGTCTCAGGTAGGAACTTGTCGTGACCCCCATGCGCCTGGCCAGAGCTGAACCCCACACATGACCATCTGCTCATTCTCCAGCGTAAGCACACCACCAGCTATAAATGTAAAAATGGTGCAATGCAACACACTGTGACACACGGCAGCCACAAGCAGACCCCCGGACATAACCATGCACGATCGGAAGTCAAACAGGTGGATGTACAGGTGAGGCAGAGAGAGAGGTAACTGAGCAGGTGATCTGCCCAACCACAGGCAACACAGAGACCACAGCAGCAGGAAGCCAGTGACCAATGCACCATCTACCTGGGACAAAGAGAACAGGCTGCATACAGGTGGGGTAAAAGGTGCAGGTAACTGCATTCCAGGGCCCCCCACACCAGCCCCTCTCATCTCCTAAGGTGTACACCAGGCCCTGGGTGTGCAGGAGCCCTTTCTCTGAGCTCTACATCTGCACAACAAACAAGACCAAATGCAGGCTCTTCTAAGCTGCCAGAGAAGGACCGGCGTCCAAGGACCCAGACACTTGGTCCACCCACACGAAACAACCATGCAGATCCTGACTCAAGGCGCTAAGAACTCCACATCCAGAGACAAGCTGCTTGGTGCTTCCTGAACAACAGCCCTGGGGACCCTTGTTCCTCCAGGGGCTGGGCAGTCAGGGTCCCAGTGATGGGCTGGGTAATCAGGTGAAGATAATTTACCCAGATGACAGGTCATTAAGAGGAAAGAAGAGGCCCCAGTCAGAACTGAGCTAGACTCATCATGGGCACCATCATGAAGAGGCCGCTCCGAAGGGCAACATGGGTTGGACAAAGACAAAAGCAAGAGAGGCAGGCAGGTGCCTGACAACAGTATTAAAGTCCAGGAACCGGGTATTTTGAAGACTGTCTTTCCTGGCCTTCATGGTCAATGGCTCCTTCTATTCATCCAGCACACACGGCATGGAGTTCCCACGGCTTACAGTTTAAACACGTCATCAGTCAGAGGGAATGGGGGTCCGCCACACATTTTAGTGACAAAGTCACACTTTCTGCGGGAGAGAAAAAGGGGCCAGGATGAGGTGGCACCTCTTAGGGGAGACCTGCAGCAAGAAGCCAAAAACACATACAGTGGCCGTGTCAAAGGATCCGACCACCAGAGTTGGCTGTCACCAGATGAGCAGTCCAGAACCTCCACCAGCCACAAGTCCTTCTAATTTCTCTTAGCCTGAGCCCAGACAAAAAAATGACCATCATATGCGACTCAGGTCCACCACACCAGTCCAGATCCAGCTGCTGCTGCAACTGCTGCAACTGCTCTTCAAGGACATCTTCCAACAGTACTCAAAGAAACATTGGTCCTTGTCAAATTCCAACCGCATCACTCATTGCACGCGAACACACACACCGATCTCACCAACACTGGGGAGGGGGAGAGGGATTCTTCCTGCATTAGGCACTGGATTGAGGCCTTCAGGGATTTCCAGAAGTGCTCAATACTGCAAGACAGCGATCAGAAGTCCATGGAAGGAGGAGATAGTGATGGCAGAAAAGAAAGATAAGCTAAGAGAAGAGAAAGGGAGCCAGCTCCTTGCGGGTAGATGGACTTGGTAGATGTTGGATACGCCACAGTGCCCACCGCCACAAGCTCCACCCGGGTACCTGAGGCATTCAAGACAGGTCGGACAATGTCAGGGTGGCACAAAGTAATGAGTGGGATGACGGGGCCCAGCCAGCTCAGAAAGCCCTGGGGGTAGGTGGTGACCAGCCGTGTCACTTCTCTCAGGCCTTGTTCCGTGGGGGGGACCTGCAAGCAAGGTAAGGGTTGTCACCTCCTGGGGTGGCTCCACACTTTCCCTCCATTTCCATTTGACAGGGCTGAAAGGTTCCCAGGGGGCTAGTAGGACATGGTTTCTGAGGCTGTGCCACTAGGATGCTCCCAGGAGAGATTAGCATGTGTGTGCATGAGCACCCTAAGGTCCCCAGGCACCAGTGCGGGTGAGCACCTGCCCCCCAAGGACCCAGCGAGAACAGGCAGAGGAGAGACAGGCTCGCTGTCTTCAGGAGGTGGACACCACGTTCTGTCCTGGGCCACCAGCACTGTGGATTCTGGGGCCTTTGGGGTCAGCAGATACACCCTCAGTTGAAACTCTGGGTTCTTCACAGGGTAGGGGCTGGGTTCAATTACACTATTGGTTTCCCTAGTCGCCAGCAGTGACAGTGATGGGAATTCCTGGCTTCCTTCCTGGTGTGAATCAATTCCGATAACATAATCCGTATTTGATAGACAAAAGATAGATGGATAGATAGATAGATAGATAAAGAATCCTTCCCCATTTATGTCACAGATTCTTTTTTAAGATTCATTTATTTTTTATTGCAAAGTCAGATATATAGAGAGGAGGAGAGACAGAGAGGAAGATCTTCCGTCCAATGATTCACTCCCCAAGTAACTGCAACAGCGCCGATCTGAAGCCAGGAGCCAGAAATTTTCTCCAGCTTTCCCACATGGGTGCAGAGTCCCAAGGCTTTGGGCCGTCCTCCACTGCTTTCCCAGACCACAAGCAGGGAGCTGGATGGGAAGTGGGGCCGCCAGGATTAGAACCGGCGCCCATATGGGATCCTGGTGCATTCAAGGTGAGAACTTTTGCCACTAGGCCATCATGTTGGGCCCTTGTGTCACAGACTTAACCAACAGTGAATCAAAAAATGTTTGAAAAAAAAAAGCAAGCATTTTAGTTCAAGGATGGACTCACAGCAAAATGACTGATAATCTCGTACATTGTTGGGGATTTTACCTCAGTGGCAGCATTGTGCACTTGCACAAATTCACTGTAAGGCTGGAGGGGAGGCAATTTAGAGAAGAGGAAGGGAGACCCCAGTGCCTATTAAACTGTCATAAAATAATAACCAAAAATAATGGGGCCTCAAAAAAAAAAAAAAACCCTCTGCATTTTACTTGACATGTAAAGCTTTGTTTTCTCATGGTTCTCTGAAAAATACATCATGACAACTATTTACACGCGTCCTACCTTCAATTTGATGAGTCATGGGGAGACGGTTTCAAATCTGTGGGAGGAATCTGGTCTCTAGGCAAACACCACCCTGCTTAATCAAGGGACTTAATCAAGTGTCCATGAATCTGGGTGTGGGTAAGGCGGTCTGCAACGACCCCTAGTGGACACACAGCAGACATGCAGGTCCATCTACACTGTGGCCATTCTCTCTCTGCAGAAGCCCAAGGCCCCTCCGAAGGGGACACAGCAGGGGCTTCTGCAGGAGCCAGAGGTGGCACAGCATCTGCCCTGGGCAGCACGGCTGGACCCCAACCATAGAGGGAATCGCTGCTTCTCCTGCCCCTCCTCTCTCAGAGCCATCTCTAAGTCAGCAGGGCGAGTCCCAGGCAGAGGGGTGTGAACTTGCTGTCTGCCCAGAGGGGTCCACCTCGGCTCAGAAGGATGGGTTTGCTCAACCAAAGGAGGGTCCCAGCTCGGGGGCAGGCACAAGGGGATGTGCTCTGGGGAACAACATTTCTGGGCTTGAGTCTATTTTTGCATGCTCTTGTGTCCTGCCTGGTCTTTGGGGTCTGCAGTCCCTCCTAGGGAAGGGTCTGTACACTGCGGACCCCAGGGAGCAGAAGTGAACCCTGCTGTCCTTGAGAACCGTGGCTTGCATCTGCGGGCACCCTCTGCTCACCAGGGTCTGTGCTGAAGTATGTCCTGGGCACCCTCACCCTGACCTCTGCCCACACCCCTGGGAATACCACGTACAGGTGAGGCCACAGCGACCCAAAGGGGAAAGCCCCGGAAGAGAGAATCCACTATCCACCCTCACTCTGTTGTACAACAGGGCTCTGGGGTGGGTCTTAAGGAGGAAAGAGCGAGAGAGAGGAAGTGCCTGGAGAGCAGAGACACTGAGAGATGCCCACACCTCTGCCCTGGTCCAGCTGTGCCCCCACTGTGTGTGCAGATGGAGGAGTCACAGCTCATCCCTGTGGAACCACGGCTGCCAGACATGAGCAATCACAAACTAATGGACGGAACACAGAGCAGGCCCTGGACACGCCCCTGAAGCAGTGCACAATGCAGCAGCGGAGAAGGTGCCCACCCATGGACACCCCCCAGCTACCACACTGTCTGCTACCACACTCACCTGTCCCATATGGCCCAAGAACCAATTCCGTTTGGGAGGCTGTGGGAAACATTGCAGGCGGCGAGAATTTTGTTGGAAAGCATAGGCCCAGTTGAGGCTGCGTGCCAGCAGCCAGGAGGTCGCGATGAGCAGCAGGAGCAGCCACGGGGAGGCGGCCCCTGGGACCAGGTCCAGCCAGGACAGGCTCAGCTGGGACATCTGCCCTGGAGCAAGTGATGGAGCTGTCAAGACCTGGGAAATGAAAGCGGGAAAGAAAGAAGCTGGGATATGGAGTGCTGGGGACAGGGCAGGGAGGTCTCAGAGGAGGATGGAGACTTCGGGGTTAAACGGCGGGAGAAGTGGAGAAAGAGAGAGAAATGATGGAGGAAGAGAGAGAAAGGGAAGGAGAGAGAGAGAAAATGTGATGTGCAGAGAGAACTTCAACGGTCTGCAGTTACCCAAAGCCTCTCGTCTCCTGGGCGGGCTGCTCCCTGGAGCTGCCGAAGTCCAAACCAAGTCCGTGTCCCGCCCCTGCCCCATCCCCGCCCCCAGATCCAGGAACAGGCTGGCACCTTGTGTCAGAAGCAACTTGTCCCCAGCAATCTCCTCTTAGGACCAGCTGGAGGTTTAGCGGTTTAGCCCAGGTTCCCTCTCTTAGAGAAATGTTTAGGACCAATCTGAGCTGGGCAGGCTGGGCACGGCTGTGCACCTCTGGGCACGGCTGGGCATGGCTGGGCTGCAGCCACCAAACCCTGCAAACCTGGCTGTCTCCTCCCAGCCCTGGGTTCCAGTCAACATGTGACAGTGGAGACAGTTGGGTCCAAAGGAACCAACTCAGGCCACAGAGCCCTTGGCAATGTCTCCCTCGGAGACCGGCTGCAAACAGGTGCAAAGGTGACTGCCCGTTCCCTTTGCAGGCCAGGGTACAGAGAAGCAGCTGATGCCGATGTGGGCACCATCAGATGATACATACATTGTCGCCCGAGCTCCTCAGCAGGTGCAGGCTGCGGGGACATCGGACACCTTCTGTCAGGGCACAGTTAGGGGAGACAGAGTCCTCCGTCCTCATGACCCCCATCTCCCTTCCCGAGGGAAGGTCAAGTGCAGGCTCCAGGCAGCCTCGGGCTGGAGACACCTCGCAGGATGCGGGATGATGGAGGAGGGACTTAGGAAACAGGGCAGATGGGGGCCGTGCTCAGATGATGGCGTCCAGGTGGAAGAAGGCAGAGCCAGAGGACCAATGGACTTGTTATTATTATTTTTTTTTTAAATTTTATTTTTTATAATGATTACATGGTAGATCAGGGTGGGAAGGATTGAGGTTTAGGGAAAATTGGGTGCATGCATTGCTTTCAAATTTGCTATTTTTTTAATATTAAGTATTTCATTTGCTGCTGACAGTGTGTATAAAAGAATTACCATTGTGAAATAAAAATTTATGAAACCACAGAGAGGCAGGTGTTAAGAAATGACAAATGTCGAAGTGTGTCTTTAAGGCACATGTGCTAAAGGGAAGCTTTCTGTAGTTCTCTTCAATGAATATTCACCGATTAATGAGAAGCAGTTCAGGTGCCGTCTGCTCATTTGACTACAGAAAGAAACAGCCTTTCTGGGGTCTGAAGGGATTTGCACTTGAAGATGCTCCAGTCGGTAAGGGATCACCCAGCAGACAGAACCGGTTCGAGTCTACAGACACCTGCGCGCGGCTGAGGTCGGCCTTCAGCCAGGACGGTTGAACCACTTTCCTCATAGCAGCAACGCTGGAGGAATCAGACGTGGCACAGGCACAGAAGAGCCCGACTTTGCGGAGTCTTCTCATTGTTCCTGGAGGAAGGGAAGAGACCATGGGGGAAGCCGCTCACGACTTTCCACACATCCCAGTATCCAGGGATGAGGAACCGCCACTGCACATCAACGCAGAGTCTCCATGCGTACGTATCCCGAGGGTTCTGTCCAAGTGGTTTGGATAGTTCTGGAACGCTGTCCGTTTCACCAATCTAAGGATGTCACCCTCCCCATGTCCGTTGGCTCCATCCGTTGAGATTTTTTGCTGTCATTGTTTATTTGGGGTAGCTATCCAGCTAGTTATGTTTCAAATGAGCTGCCATATTCTCCTTTTTCAACAGGGTCTGTGTCCACTGCTCCACCTTTCTCGTTAAGTAAGACATGTTTTTGCATGCGAGTCCAAGGACCCAGGCCAGGCAACCCAAGTCCCACCGGTTCCCCCATTCCTGGGGCTCAGGAACCCATCCCCAACCACACATGTGGGCCCCAGGACCTGAGCCAAGCTACCCAAGCCCTGTCAGATCCCCCTGTACCCGGGACTCACGAATCCAGCCCTCACTAGGTCCAGGCTGGCATGACTCACCTCACTTCAGCATCCGCAATCTTATTGCACAGCCTGGCCTAGTTCGATCTGCCCCCTCTTCCAGCTCCTACTGGTGGGTGCTGCAGCCTATGCCAGCCCAGCCTGATTGCTGTCCCGGTCCTCATGTGAACTGGCTGGTGTTGCGGCCTGATCTGGCTCCTCCTGCCCCCCGCTCTGGTTCTCATATCTGTCAGTGGGTGTTATGTGCTGGCCCAGACAGGTCTGCCCCTAGATCTAACCCACATGTACGCCAGCGGGTCCTGTAGCCAGGTGTGATCTAGGCTGCTCCTTGCCTTGCGTCCCAATGAAGCTTCCCAAGTTCCTCCATCGAGGCTCCACCCAGTGGCAGTTCTCACGCACACCAGTGTTGACTTTGTCCATCTCCTGCCCTGGCAACAACAGTGCCCTTGCTCGGCCAGCCACACCCATTCTGGCTCTTGTTGGTTGTTGCAGCCCAGCGCTACCTGGTTCTCACCCAGACACAGCTTTCACGGAGTTCAGTAGGAGTCGAGACTCAGCCTGACCTGTTGTACACCCAATCTGGCTCTCACGAGACCCAGTGGGGACTGGAGTCTAGCTCAATCTGATGTTCCACGTTCCCAGTTCACACCCACACCAGGGCAGGCTGTAGCCATGTCCAGTCAAGCCTGCCACCTCAATCCTGCTCTTGTCCTCACCAAAGGGTATCCCAACCAAGTTGGGTCACCCCCTTAGCTTCCCTGCCTAGCCTGACCCTATCCACAGTTCTTGGGCGAGTCAGCAGAGACTGGATGAGCCAGTCTCCTTGGGGTGAGCCCACATTGCCCACACAGATTCTGCTATCAGGCCCACTTTTCTCACTCTCACTCCCCTCCAAACCAATTTGCTGTCAATCCCTTACTTATATGTACATGCCATGGACTTGTCTATGGAAATCCTGTAATTCCTAAGCTGGGCATAACAACCACAGGTCATCTCTTACTACCACCTGTGGGATCCCATCATCCCGCCCTGTAAATCAAGACCCTTCAAACCGCGAGGGTGGGCAGGGCTTCGCCCAGTGCCTTTGGCGCCTGGGCCACCTGGGCCCTTCACGGTGGAGCCACGCAGCCTGGCTATAGGTACCCAAGAGGGTCGAAAACAATAATTACTTTCAGGATGGGGTGTTCAAGAATTAGACTTCAACAAAGGGGGTTATTTTTGGCCCAAAGGCATTTTGAAATTCTTGCACAGCACTCCACAATTATGGAGTCCTTGGAATAGAACAAAACATATTATAGGCACCATGGCTACCATCGCACCTGCAGGCTCATGCTGCACGGTGGGGCTGTGCATTGCTTGGGCAAGAGGGTCTGCGGACAAGTCAGAAGAGGGCCTGTTTGACATTTATTGGGTGATTCTGGAGGCTTCTCTAGGCCAGCAGGTCATTGGAGGGTGGGGTGAGGTGGAATGGGGGTACATCTGATGGTGCAACTTGGGGATCTCCCTGAGTCAGACGAAGGCACATGCCAATACGTAGAAGCCATGCTGGTGGCAGAACAGACTGGGCAAGGCTGCACCATCTGCCACCATGCGTAAAAACTGGGGCTAGTGGCGGGCCATGCCAGTCCAATCTGGAGCACCCACCAGCACATGCAAGAGCCAGGGTAGGGATTATTTGGCGCGTCCCTTATTAAGTCGCAGCACCCACCAGGGCACAAGAGAGCTGGGGCAGGGGTGGGCAGGGGTGGGCTAGGCTGCAGCACCCAATGACATACACTAAAGTTGAGGTCAGAGATGAGCCAGACTGGAGTAAACCACTGCATCTGGTGAATGTAGTTGGGACTGGGAACATACTAGTCTAGGCTAGGCTGCAGCACCCACCAGGGCACACAAGAATTGGACACAGTATTGGGTAGGGTGCCAGGCTAGGCCATAGCAACCAGCAGCGCACACAAAAGCTGGGGCTGGGGATGGCAGGGGCAGGCTAGGTGATAGCAGTTGACGGTACACACGAAAGCTAAGGCTGGGAACAGGCCAGGCTGACTAAGCCACAGCACCCACTGGCTTATATAGCCCACAGCTCAGGAAGAGAGGCAGTCTGTCTTCCTTGCTCCCCCTGCTCAGAGCTTTCTCCTCCACTGAGTCTTCATAGGTCCGCCTCTAAGGCCATCATCCCAAACTCCACTTTTCTGATGGGGAGACTACGACCAGGTGGCACAGGACATGGGCAGAGCAAGGGCAGGATAGAATGAAGAGTCCACTCAGCGTCTCCTGCATCTGCCCTCCTTGTATTTCAGCCTCGTCCTCTCCTCACTGGGCCTCCTTCCCAACTTCTGACCAGCCTCCAGCTGAACTCTTCCCACCCAAAGCTTTACCTCTAGGAGCTGTTCCCAGGGAACCCGCTAGGGCTGGATGCCGTGTTCCTGTTCCAGCCACAACTTGAGCTGGGCTGCCTGGAATCTGCACTTGAACTCCTGCCAGGCTGCAGGATGGCCAAAGGGTCCATCTCTGAGCCCCTGGATTGCGCCCCCACGTCCTGAAGCACTCAGGACATTCTGAGATTAGCTGGGCCTGGCCATGCTCCCCACCCCTGCTTCCTCCACTCTCAGTTTCCAGCTTTTTTCCTGCTGTACTTTGGCCTGGGAAGGGGCGGGGTGGTTAATGAAATTGCAGCCCAGAATCAACCTTTGCCCCTGCTTTGAGCAGGAGATCTCTGGAGTGGTTCCTGTTGTCCACTAGCCCTGCCTCCCCCACCCCGCCCCTGCTCACTCACTCCCACCTCTTGACTGGCTGGCTGGGCTGATAGGAGGAGACAGCCACACCTACAGGGATTGGAAGGTCCAGGTTAGCACTGCCCACTCCGGAAGATTTCTCTAGAGTGGGAGCATGGACTGAAAATAAAAACATCCTGGCAAGACGGGAGAGGAAGTTGTTGGGGACAAGCTGACACAAGGTGATAGGCTGGGAGCAGTGACAGTAGGGGCTCCTGGGCCTGGATCTCTCTCTCTCTCTCTCACTCTCTCTCTCTCTCTCTCTTTCTCTCTCTCCTTGTACATATTCATTCTCGCTGTGTGTCTGGATGCTTCTGGATTTCTGTACCCAGTCCCAGAGCCTTCCCTGCCCCAGCCCTGTCCCCCCTTCACTGCCCTGACCTCCCTTTCTATATCTCAGAACTCAATTTCCATCTCCACTACCCTACAGGATGTCACAGCTTAGCCTGTCCCAGCTGGAGCTGGGGCTGGGGCTGGGCGCAGTCTCCCCGTGGCTGCTCCTGGTACTGATTGGCACCTCTTGGGTCTTGGCTCACGTGCTCACGAGGACTTACGCTTACTATAAAATGTCTCGCCGGCTCCGATGTTTTCTGGAGCCTCCCAGACAGAACTGGTTCTTGCGTCATCTGCACTTGGTGAGTATGGCAGCGGATAGGGGCTGGAATACCCTGGAGGACAGAGATGGAGTTTGGAGGGTCAGAGGAGTACTGGGGTCAAGGATAATAGAGCAGCAAATGAGGCCTCTTGGTCACTCCTCATTTTTGTCCTGACACCCACATCTGCTTTGGACCCCGTTCCCCTACATAGTGCACCCCCTGGGGAGCCCCCAGAATGAGCAGCATAGAGAAGAGATGCCTGGCTTTTCTACCTTCTCCACTGTAGCACTGGGCACTGCTTCAGGGGTGTGTCCAGGGCCCGCTCTGTGTTCCGTCCGTTAGTTTGTGATTGCTCATGTCTGGCAGCCGTGGTTCCACAGGGATGAGCTGTGGTCCCTCCATCTGCACACACAGTGGGGGCACAGCTGGACCAGGGCAGAGGTGCGGGCATCTCTCAGTGCCTCTGCTCTCCAGGTACTTCCTCTCTCTCGCTCTTTCCTCCTTAAGACCCACCCCAGAGCCCTGTTGTACAACAGAGTGAGGGTGGATAGTGGAATTCCACCTTCCGGGGCTTTCCTCTTTGGGTCGCTGTGGCCTCATTTGTACGCGGTATTCCCAGGGGTGTGGGCAGAGGTCAGTGTGAGGGCGCCCAGGATACACTTCAGCACAGACCCTGGTGAGCAGAAGGTGCCCGCAGATGCAAGTCATGGCTCTCAAGGACAGCAGGGTTCACTTCTGCTCCCTGGGGTCCCCAGTATACAGACCCTTCCCCAGGAGGGACTGCAGACCCCAAAGACCAGGCAGGACACAAGAGCATGCAAAAATAGACTCAAGCCCAGAAATGTTGTTCCCCAGAGCACATCCCCTTGTGCCTGCCCCCGAGCTGGGACCCTCCCCTGCTTGAGCAAACCCATCCTTCTGAGCCGAGGTGGACCCCTCTGGGCAGACAGCAAGTCCACACCCTGTGCCTGGGACTCTCCCTGCTGACTTAGAGATGGCTCTGAGAGGGGAGGGGCAGGAGAAGCAGCGATTCCCTCTATGGTTGGGGTCCAGCCGTGCTGCCCAGGGCAGATGCTGTGCCACCTCTGGCTCCTGCAGAAGCCCCTGCTGTGTCCCCTTCGGAGGGGCCTTGGGCTTCTGCAGAGAGAGACTGGCCACAGTGTAGATGCACCTGCATGTCTGCGGTGTGTACTAGGGGTCGTTGCAGACCGCCTTGCCCCACACCCAGATCCATGGACACTCAAGTCCCTTGATTAAGCAGGGTAGTGTTTGCCTAGAGCCCATAGGTTCCTCCCACAAACTTGAAACCGTCTCCCCATGACTCATCAAATCGAAGGCCGTGCGTGAGGTGTGTAAATAGAGTTGTCGTGCTGTATTGCTCAGACCACAATGAGAAAACAAAGCTGTGCAAACACTGCACACGTTCAGCAGTGTTTGAGCCACAATTTGATTGAGTGCTTGATGCACAATACTATGACCTAGCTCTACCTAACTGAATTGATCTCATCTACCCTTTCCTTCCGTTCACCCCTATCGATCGGTCTAGCTAGTTTATAGTTGCATCATCCAGCTAGCAGCTATCATTCCTCGTCTATCTGTCGACCATTCTGTGTTTCGGAGGAACAGTCCCCATCTGCCTATCCCTAATCCTACCCACACATACCCATCTCCCCTCCTGTGTCTTCTTGCTCTCTCTCCATCATCCTCTTCATCCGTGTAACCATTGCTGTGTATATAGCCCCCTCTATGAATCTGTCATGTCTTCTTGACATAGCCATTATTCTGTTTATATGCGTGTCATTCTATTCATAGGTATCTGTGCACCATCTCTCCCCTCTCTGCATCCACTTCTTATGTCGCATCCTACATTTTATGTACCTAGAGTCCACCTCCTGAAGACAGCGAGCCTGTCTCTCCTCTGCCTGTTCTCGCTGGGTCCTTTGGGGGGCAGGTGCTCACCCGCACTGGTGCCTGGGGACCTTAGGGTGCTCATGCACACACATGCTAATCTCTCCTGGGAGCATCCTAGTGGCACAGCCTCAGAAACCATGTCCTACCAGCCCCCTGGGAACCTTTCAGCCCTGTCAAATAGAAATGGAGAGAAAGTGAGCCACCCCAGGAGGTGACAACCCTTACCTTGTTTGCAGATGAACTCCACGGACCAGGGCCTAAACGAAATGGCTCGCCTGGTCACCACCTACCCCCAGGGCTTTCTGTTCTGGGTGGGCCCCACCATCCCGTTCGTCTCTTTGTGCCACCCTGATGTCCTCCGACCTGTCCTGAATGCTTCAGGTACCCAGGCAAAGCTTGTGGTGGTGGTCAATGTGGTGCGTCAACAATCAGCTTGCATATCCTCTCCCACCAAGGGGCTAATGCCAACGCCATGTCTCCTGGCTCCCCTTCTTCTTCTCCACCAGGTGTTTCCTCTCTGCTTCATGCATTCACCAGCCTCCAGCCACTTTCTCCCCCCACTCCTGCATCCTGACTCCTGTCCTAGGACCCCTGTGTTTTTAACAGGCTTCAGTCCAAATGTCAGCCCTGAAAAAAAAAAAAGCTTAATTTTGAAGGAATGGATCATACCAGATTTATGTGGCCAGGAGAGGAATGAGTCAGGTGGAGATGGGCTGCAACAGCTCAATGGAGAAGTGGCATCTCTGGTGGAACAGGCTGGAAGCCTGCCTGGAGGAGTCGTCCCAAGCTGGGTCAGGAATGACGAGTGAGTGTTGGAGTGCTTGCTGCAGGCTGGTGTTTTGCATGCGCCCAGTTCCACAGAAATGAGGAGAACCTGTGGCTGGCAAAGGCTCTGGGACAGAACTTGTGGCTGGAGAGGGGTCCGGAACAGAACCTACAGCTGAGAGGGGAAAGCCTGTGGCTGCTAGGGGTTCTGGAGAGAGACAGTGGTTGGCAGAGGCTCAAGGGCAGAGCCTGTGGCTGGCTGGGTCTGTGGGAAATAGCCTGTGGTTGGCAGAGGCTCTGGGCTGCTACTTCTGAGACAGCCATCACCTTGGACCTCAGACTCCTTGGATCTTATCCGGTGGTCTGTCCACAGCAGGACAGTTGCCTGTCTGCTCCAGCCCCAGGAATCTGCACCACATCCTGCCACATGCCCATTGCCCACTGCCCACTGTCTTCTCCACCCCTGTGTAGATGGGTGAGTTTTATAAATGGGCAACACCCACCAAAATGGAATGGGGTCCTGGTCAGGCCCCCACACTCTCTCTGGCCTTCTGAGGTCTCTTTCAGCTGTGAGTGGTAAAAAACTCAAAGGTTGTGTTTGTCCTTAAAACTCAGGGAGAGTGGTCTTCAGGCACAGTAGGATTCGGAATTCCCTCCCTCCTCCTATGAGTTGAACCGATTTCCCTTTGACAGCTGCCCTTTAGTCACGGTGCCCATGATGGGTCGGGTTCTATCCTCAGGGACAACTCACCTTTCCTCTTAGTGACCTGTGATCTGGTTAGATTATCTTCACCTGATTACCTAGACGGATGACTTCAGCCCATCACTGGGACCCTGACTGCCCAGCCCCTGGGAGGGACAAGGGTCCCCAGGGCTGTTGTTCAGGAAGCACCAAGCAGCTAAGCGGTCAAGTGCTCAGGCTCTGCATTCACATTTGAGCCACGTCACACACACCACCTGACCTCCTGTGGTCAAAGCACCTCATCGCTCGTGGCCTCGGTCTCTGCCTCTGGAAAACTGGGTGGAAGAGAAGCCTGGGGATGTGGTTTTGGGGGGTCCACATGGAGAGTGACTTTTTCTGTGCCTCTAACAGGGGGACCCTGACTGTAAGTGTCCGGGGGATGTGGGTGAGAGTCCAGGAGGCAGCTCAGCACAGAGAAGGTGATGGGGTGCCAGGTCTGTCTGGGTCCTTGGACGTCGGTCCTTCTCTGGCAGTTTAGAAGAGCCTGCATTTGGTCTTGTTTGTTGTGCAGATGTAGAGCTCAGAGAAAGGGCTCCTGCACACCCAGGGCCTGGTGTGCACCTTAGGAAATGAGAGGGGCTAGCATGGAGGGCCCTGGTACGCAGTCACCTGCACCTTCCACCCTGTATCCAGCCTGTTCTCTTTGTCCCACATAGATGGTACATTGGTCACTGGCTTGTCCTCTGTGGAGGTTTCTGTGCTGCTAGGCAGGTGACTCAAGTGCAGACAAGAGAGCCACCTGTGTCTCACTCGGACTTCCATCTCTCTGCCCTCTGCTCACCTCTGAAGTCTGCTTGCGTCTGTTGTGTGGCCACGTCTAAGCTTATGGACCTGTACATCTGGATCCTAACTACACCTGAGATGTGTGCTGCCTGCTTACACCTGTCACGTGTATACCCTTGGAAGCCAGCCATCACGTACAAGTCATGTCAGCTTCCCGTCTGAGATGTGGCTTGGGGTTATCTTTTGGTCCTGCGTGCGATGCCTATGCATTGCCGGGAGCTAGTCTGAAATCTCGGGTGCTTTTCGGTTCGGGTCATGTCTGTTGCCTCATTCGGTCCTACCCGAATCACAGCTGAGACACTGATGGAAGTTTATATGAATCCTTTCAGTGGGGCGTCCTGAGGTCATGTCACGGAGTCTCTGGTCCATGTCAGAGCGTGTTGTGTCATGTCTAGGACAGGATATGGCGGTTGTGACACCACGTCAGGAGCACGTTAAGACATTTAGGGAACAAGTTCTATAACCCAGGTGCAAGTTGGAAGATTTCAGGACGTGATGGAGCAGTGTGTCCTAGGTTCGTAAAAGGATGCTTATTGAAAATGTTGTGATTGCATGTCACAGAACATGTTGAGCCATGTAGAAGCCATGTCATGGTGTGATGTGGCATGTTGGCATGTGTCTTTGCTTTTCTGTGCATTCCTGAAGCCTGGTCTGGTCCGTTCTTTCTCTCTATCCTTGGCACCTTTCCTGATTCGTTGGGTTTGGAGGGGGGAAGCACAACCCCCTAACTGACACAGTCCCTCCCCTGCCCTCTCATGGTTTCGTTGTTCCCATCAGCTGCCATCGCACCCAAGGACATGGTCTTCTACGGCTTCCTGATGCCATGGCTGGGTGAGTAACTGAAGGTGGAGGGGTAAGGTCAAGTTTGGAAGTTCAGGGAAGGGTGATGGTATTGCCCTCTGCCCATGGCTACTCTGCCTGCCAGGGGACGGGCTTCTGCTGAGCTCCGGGGACAAGTGGAACCGCCATCGCCGCATGCTGACGCCTGCCTTCCACTTCAACATCCTGAAGCCCTACATGAAGATTTTCAGCAAGAGCGCGGACATCATGCATGTGAGTGTCTTAACTCCAGGGACCCAGCGGAAGTCTTGAGAGCAAAGGGGCCACGGAATACCCATTCTGAAATAAATCTTCAAAAGACTTATTTTGCTTTGAAAGATAGATGTACAGAGAGAAGCAGAGAGAAATAGAGGTCTTTGCTTGTCCCTGGCACACTGTGTTGAAGGTGTCAGTCTCCCAGAAGCCCTATAGACATTAATGTTGAAGCTCTCATAGGAACTGTTATTATCATGAACCATCTGAACCCCATGGGTTTAAAGCAATAAAGGTTTATGACTGCTAATAAGTCAACGGGTCATCCGGCTGGGCCTTGCATGATTGGGTCTTTCATCCATGGTCCACAATGCATAGTGGGTCAGAAGTCAACCCTACTCTGTTATCTTGCCAATTTGTGGCTCAGCTGGCTTTAGGGCAATCTAAGCTGGGACACGCTATGCCAAGTGGGTCCCTCTCTGAGGGAGGTCATCTTCAGAGACAAGTGTTCAAAGGAATGTGAGGACACTTTCGTTGGACAGCGTTAACATTTCATCATTATGACCACATAATTTTTAAAAATTCAGCACAGAGTCAAAGGTAGGAACAATGGAGGCTTTCTCTCGTAATACAAGTTACTGAAAAGACATGTTGCAAAAGATGTGGAGGTAGGAAGAAGTGAAGAATTTGGATAAAGAGTTTTAGGAAGTACCTAGAACTTTTTTCTCATATAGTTCTGGTAACTTACCTTCTCACTATTTCAAGCATTCTACCAGAAGACACCCTGGGAAGCTTACTAGTCATCACACAACATGCGGGTACCCCAAGTGAGGTTCTATGAATGTCTGCTTCTACGGCATAGTCTGTTAGAGAGTGTGAGAACTGGGCTTTGGGAAATTCTGCTTTGATTTTTAGTAAAATGGAGAGAACTAATTTCATGTGCTTCGTGGATGCAGTTCTAAGGAAATAAGCATTCTCCGCCCTCTCTTTACCTCCTTTCATTCCTACCTCCATCCCTCATCTTCCTTTCTCTCTCCTTTGATTTTTACGATGACGTAATTTCACCTTGCTTGATTATCACAGGCTTAACACACCATGAAACCATAATGTTCAACAAGTAACAAACAGGAAGGCACAGTTCCACAGAAACATAGAGATGAGCAAAGACGAATAATCAAATCCTAAGATGTCAGGGACGCCTTTACACATTTTTTTAGAGGAAATAAATGCAGTGTTTTTTGCCAATCATCTTGGATCATTATTTTCACAACCTTGTTGTAAAATATAGCATCTCATTCTTTCACTGGTTGAGTAGTATCCCATTGGATAAGTATAAACCGTATTTTATTCAGTCGACCAGTCGATGGGACAACGTTGTTTATCCCATATCTCAGATACTGTGACTTGAGCTGCAATCTATTTTAGGGAGTAGAGTTCAATCTTTCAAATGCTGATTTCATTTCCTGGGTTAAATTCCTGGGCATGAGCTGGCAGGGTCCTGTTCCTTCAGAGCTCTGAGGAATCTACATGCTGTCCTCCGTAACAGTTGGACTGGTTTACGTTCACTAGTACACTGCTGGATGGGAATGTAAGCTAGGAAATCCGTCTTCATGGTGAGTGGGAAGCAAGCCTGACACTTTTATGGGGGCCATCACCATTAGATTCCTCCGTGTTGTTGTCTACAAAGGTTAAGACGCCGGTGAAGAACATGAGAGATCAGGATGCCTGGCAAGGATGTTTAGGTCCGTGGAGAACTGCTTCTCCCAGCACGGGGAATCCGCAGGAGGCATAGCAGGTCAAGCTCCTGCTGGCTATAATTGGCATCCCACATGCATACCAGTTCATGTACTCACGACTCCACTTCAAATCTAGCTTCCTGCTAATGACCTGAGGAGGAGGAAAAAGGTGATGGTGGGGGGAAGATGCCCCATCTGTTTTGTCTCCTAGCCTTCCACATGGTAGACCACTAGCTTCCATCTGGCCCAGCACTGACCATTGCAGTCAGCTGGGGCGTGAGCCGGTGGATGAGATATCTTTCCCTCTGTGTCTGTATCTCTCTCTCTCTTTCTCTCTCTCTCTCTCTGTGTGTCTTCCTGTCTTTGTAAAGTTGACTTTCACAGCATGGAGACGAGGATACCTGGCACTAACTGGACACACAACAACAGTGATGACAAGTGCCAATTGATCTAGATAGCCTCATTTCCACAACCCTTTGTGGTGCCTTATCGTGGGCATTGAAACTGAGAATCAGGGAAATTGTGGGGCTTGGCCAGGCTCACTCAGTTAGCAAGTGTACCTGGAACACTGTGTCACTGACATCACTTTGACCTGACATCCAAACGGATCAACTTAACTGCTACCATAGACTTGATGTAGTTCAGGGAAGGTTACTGAGCTCTCCAAGGTCACACGGAAACAGGAGGAAGAGCTGGGACTTGGAGCCAGGTCTCTGGAGGCCAAGTCTGGAAGATTCCTCCAGAAACGGTAACAGGTTTCACTCCCTCTCAAGCTGGTCCTCCCAATTGGGTGGTTGAGGCAGAGAAACAGAGGTCGATTTGAGTTAGGGGTCCCTCCTGGTGGTTAGACTTAAAGAAGGGTTCTTTCTGAGGACCCAAGGTCCAGCTAAGCTCTGCAATTTTCTTTGACCAGGCCAAATGGCAGCGCCTGGCCTCTGAGGGCAGCGCCCGTGTGGACACGTTTGAGCACATCAGCCTCATGACCCTGGACAGTCTGCAGAAATGTGTCTTCAGCTACGACAGCAACTGTCAGGAGTGAGTCCCTGTCCAGGGCATTGGGAACTTGGGACACGGGCCCAAGGGAGAAGGTGGTGGGATGAGAGGACAGACCAGCAATCAGGGAGAGATGAGTGAGGTGTTGGGTGCTAAATGACAGGGAAGGGGAGGGAGAAAGGATGGTCCTTCCGGTTGGGTAGAGATACTTGAATGAATGAAAAGACACTAGAATGAGCAGAGCGTGGTCACAGATGGTCAGGAGACAGACAGCCTGGACTGTCTAGATCTTAACTATGTTGAAAGGCTGGCCAAAGCAGCACGAAGGCTGTCCTAGATTATCCAGGGAAACCTGTATGTATTTGAATATGGTGGACATAGTCACAGCTGACTTTTGCGAGCATCCATATACTCAGAGGCAATGAGGAAATGGGCCCGTTATCACAGGGTGATGTCCACAGGTAGTTTCTGGGAGTAGGACAGGAGGGATAACTCCTGGGCAGGAGAGACAGAGAAAGAACATAACTGAATTCAGACATGGCCAAGGAGGGAGGCATAGGGAATGTGAGGAGGCAAGTCTCGTGCGTGCCCTTGTGTTGTCTGGATGCTCAGTCTCTCTCGAGCGAGATAGCTGTTGAGTTCTGGAGAAAGACATTGCACACAGGTCGGGTATGTTCACTTATTGCTTCTCCTCGCGACCTCATCCTGCAGGAAGCCCAGTGAATACATTGCTGCCATCTTGGAACTCAGTGCCCTGGTGGCCAGAAGGAACCGCCAAATCTTCGTGCATCCAGACCTCCTGTACAACCTCACCCCTGACGGGCAGCGCTTCCACAGGGCCTGCCGCCTTGTGCACGACTTCACAGACGCCGTCATCCAGGAGCGGCGCCGTGCTCTGGCCAGCCAGGGTTCCGATGAGTTCCTCAAGTCCAAGACCAAGACCAAGACTTTGGACTTCATTGACGTGCTCCTGCTGACCAAGGTGAGCACCCCGAGGATCTGTTCAGGAGGCAGGACAAGGTCGGGCGTCAGAACGACTTGATCTAGATGGCACTGGAAGGCATTAGAAGAAGTGAGGGAGCATGCAAAGACAGATGTAAGACATGACTGCGAAGTACAGACATCAAAGGAAGACACTGGTTTTACCTGACTGACAAATCCATCGTGAGTCTGCCACAATTTAGATCTATGTCCGAATCTGTATCTGAGGCACACAGCCCACGCACATCCCTGTGCTGACAGGTGCACAAGAACCCTGGGTCAGAGAAGCTCATATGTGGGTTCACACCGGCCACAGCAAGGATGTAGCTAGCCCTGACTTCTCCTTCCACCTAGAACAATGCAATGGTTTTACCTGAATTTGCAAAAGGATGGACCCTGCAGGAGGAGTCTTGGATGGCCCTTTTTGGTGTGTGTGTGTGTGTGTGTGTGACTGAGAGAGAGAGAGAGAGAGGAGAGAGGCTATGGTAGAATGATACCCATAGAGCTCCAAAGTGCCTCCAGGAGATGTAAGATTTCCAGTACTCGCCCAACTGCAGTGAGAGTCAACATCTTTGGGACAACTCTTCAACTCTGATTCTCAACGCAACTCAACAAGCAGTTCTCACGCAACCTGGGCTGACAGCAACTTTTTCTCAGAAAACCCACATCCTGCAAAAAAACAGGACAATGCTCCTGGACCCTTAATTCCTCCCACCAAGGACAATTGCAGGAGCCAAGGAGGCCCAGGATGCTGCCTGGGGTGGCAGTCATCCCATGACAATGACCAAAAGATAGATGCCTAGAGATGCAGTGTGCTTGGCTTCTGGGAGGATGATAATCCTTTGAGAGCATCCCAGGTTACATCCAAGAGCCTTCAGAGCTGGTGTGACATGGTCATCTTGTCTCCAGGATGAAGAGGGGAAGGAGTTGTCAGACGTGGACCTACGTGCAGAGGCAGACACCTTCATGTTTGAGGGTGAGGGGCCCAGGTGGATTGCCGTGTTTGTGAGTGTGTGTGTGTGTGTGTGTGTGTGTGTGTGTGTGTGTGTGTGTGTGGTGGGAGGAAGAGAGGGTTGCGGCATCTCTGCATCCCGTGGGCATGGCGGGTGAGACCTGGTGCATGACTCCTGGACCTCTCTGTGTGGGCATTTGCCCACTCTATGGTACTGGTTGCTGAAGTCCAAGCCTGACTTTCTGCCCCTTCAGGCCATGACACCACAGCCAGCGGCCTCTCCTGGATCCTATACAACCTTGCAAAGCACCCGGAATACCAGGAACGCTGCCGGCAAGAGGTGCAGGAGCTCCTGAGAGACCGGGAACTGAAAGAGATTGAGTGGTGAGTGGAGGGTGAGTGGAGTTCTTGGAACCCCTTTCTCTGGATTAGCACTTGGACAGTGGGGAGGGAAGATGGCCTTTGTTGGTTTTTTGGTGATAATGTTATTTCTTGGTACACTCTCTGGCTAGCAGGGGAAGGACTGCAGGCTTTGGGGAAAGAACAGTCTGGGCTGCCAAGAGAATTAGGGGCAATGCGTTAAGGAAAGATAACTCCACTTGGTACAGGTTGTCTAAATGAGCCTCCTTCCTACTGCCTTCTTCAACCTCCTAAAACCGCATGTCCCCCAAACTTCTTCACTCCCTGAATACGCGTGCTTCTCTGGCCCCTTAATTCCTACACCCAGCTCCTTTTCTTAGCAAACACAGCCCACACGGCTTTGCCAGCCTCGTGTCCTCCCTGGGAAGCACCCAGGGAGGTGTGTCCCAGTCTGATGGAGCCAGCACCTGGTACGGATCCACCTTTGCCACACGGATGGGGACAGGAATGAGAGAAAGCAAGGCGACAATGCAGTTCTCTTTTGTTGCATGGTGATCATACATATTTTCGGGGGAACCCTGGGACATTTCCATACACACAGAATGTATAATGACTAACCTGAGATAATTTGCATATCACACACCTCAGGCATTCACCACTTCTCTGGTCTTTGTGCCTGATTTTTCTTTTTAATTTCCTAGATATCTTGCGATAATTATCTGGCTGAATTTTCTCTGCTATGTCTACGATTGTCTGCTTTTGTCATTTATTTTCTTCTGCCTTTAAAAGCTCAGCTATCGGGTGCACCTGCAGTTTATTTAATACAGACAGAAATATTCATCAGGCTATGGGAGGATGGCCGGCTCCACGTTGCTCCCTGGGTAATGGTCCGGGCTCTTCCTTAGGGACGACCTGGCCCAGCTGCCTTACATGACCATGTGCATCAAGGAGAGCCTGCGTTTACATCCTCCCGTCACAGCCATTTCCCGCCGCTGCACCCAGGACCTGGTGCTTCCAGACGGCCGTGTCATCCCTAAAGGTGCCTGCATATCAGGGGGGAGGCTCCTCTTAGTCAGGAAAGGGGCCCACTAGGCAAGGGACCTTGACCTGAATGCCCCATCTCCTCCCACAGGAATTGTGTGTTTCATCAGCATTTTTGGGACCCACCACAATCCAACTGTGTGGCCGGACCCCGAGGTGCTGCCTCCTGTCCCCACCTCCACCCTTGAACAATGCAATGGTTGACCCCTTGATCATGCCAGGGGTCCTGGAGGGAGGAGGGGCAGGGGTTGAGTCAGCGATGTCACAGCTGCTGTCTCCGAGGCCAGCTCTACTGGGGGAACCCCACTCGGCAACCCTGTTTCCCCTCTCACCTCCAGATCTATGATCCCTCCCGCTTCGAGCCAGAGAAAGTCAAGGACAGGTCGCCCCTGGCTTTTATCCCCTTCTCAGCAGGGCCCAGGTGAGGGCAGTGCCATGTGAGGCCGGGCAGAGTGAGACCGGGGCAGGGATGAGGGCATGATGGTGGGGCAGGAAGCAAGGATGGGCACTGCAGGCATTCCTTCCTCCCCTGCCTGGATGCCAGCGTGAAGCCTGGGGCCCCGGGAGCTGGTCCAAGATGGGTCTGATGTGCACGCAGAGCCCCTAGCTGGTGTGTGCTGGGGCCTGAGTCAGGGCCAGGTCGGGGAGCTGTGTAGCCCCCAGGAGTTCCCAGCAGTGCCCTGGTTCAGGCACAGGACCCACATGGCCCGGATGGTGGTCCTGGAACCATCAGAATGCCCATCCCCGTCTACCAGTCTACCAGGGAATGGAGTCTGTGGGGAAACGGAAACTTACCTGGGGATCCCCAGAAGGGGCACCCCCATGTCTGTCCCTCCGACTGGTCAGGGTGGGACGAGGATCCCAGTCCGAGGTCCTCAGGGCGCAGTCCGCACCTCTCCCCGTCCGCAGGAACTGCATCGGGCAGGCGTTCGCCATGGCCGAGATGAAGGTGGTGTTGGCGCTCACGCTGCTGCGCTTCCGCATCCTGCCCGACAGTGCTGAGCCGAGTCGCAAGCCGGAGCTCATCCTGCGTGCGGATGGCGGGCTGTGGCTGCGGGTGGAGCCGCTGGTCGAGGGACAGTGACCCCTGTGGGGCCACGCTTTGGAGCCCCTTTGAGCCCACCTCCCCACCTCCCCTTTGCACATTTCTCGAATAAACTGTGCCGTGTCTTCTGTCTGAGCCTTGCCAAGAACCAGCGGGGGTGGGCGTGGGGGGTGGCCACAGGAGCTTTGGGGAACCCAATTGTCAGATTTGAAATGTTTGCTATCGTAACAGAAGACCTGAGCGCATGTTCTGCCCACGGATTCCCAACCCCCAATGGTGGATTTTTTTTCTGAAGCCAAGGGTAGGCTTCATAGCCTGGGCAATAGGGAGCCCTGGGCTGTTAGTCACACACAATACACCAAGAACAGAACCCTTTGTCTGGACCCAGATGCTCCCAGCCAAGGCACCTTACAGGTTCCCTCTGGTGAACCTGTTAAAACTGGGGTCTCCTTAGCCATCTCTCCTTACCTATGTCTGCCCCAACTGTGTGGGATTCTTCATTTATCTGTGCCACACCCTGCCAGTCCAGCCCCTGCCTTGCCCTCTTGTCAATACAATGCTAAATGTCTTGGTCCTCGCCTTGCATGCGCCAGGATACCCATAAGGGCACCAGTTCGTATTGCAGCTGCTCCACTTCCCATCCAGCTCCCTGCCTGTGGCCTGGGAAAGCAGTGGAGGACGGCCCAAAGCTTTGGGACCCTGCACCTGCGTGTGGGAGACCCAGAAAGAAGCTCCTGGCTCCTGGGTTTGGATTGGCTCAGCTCCAGCCGTTGCAGCCGCTTGGTGAGTGAATCATCGGATGGAAGATCTTCCTCTCTGTCTCTCCTCCTCTCCGTAAATCGGCCTTCGCAATGAAGATAATAATAAATAAATCAGTCAGGCCCTAGGGAGTCAGGCAACTGGTTCTACCCATGACAAGATGCCCGTGCTTGGATGAGAAATATAAACCTCATCCCACCTCTGTTTTATCACCTGCTCCAGGGGCCTTCTTCAGAGACTGCTAAGATAACATGAAGACAGTATTTAGATATAAAGGACTAACATGTTGTCAGCCCTAAGAGGATGGTTTGCAGGTGTGTGTCTGTACAGGAGCGGAGGGTGGGCTTGGAGAAGGAATGAGAAGATGATGAAAGGATGAGAACGAAGGGACTCGTTACTCCTTTCTCTGAGGAGAGCTGGACCATCCTACAGATCCCCCATGGACCACGGCCAAGCTCTCTGACCGGGGCCATCAGGTGGACCTGATGGACGGGAGTGATAAGAGACCGTCTTGGACCTAGTGTGGGCTGGGGGGGCAGTGGGGACAAGAAAATTCTTCTATGAACTCTGGGGATGAAGGTATAGTCAACTCAGGCTGAGCGTCCAGCTATGGTTATAAGGTTCTAGGCCGGCACTGCAGTCAACAGCTTAACCCACCGCACCACAATCCCAGCCCCCAGCTCTTAGGTGGGAATAATAGACAGCCATCTTAGTGGATGTGCAGTGACAGATCTCTTGTTTCCACAACTCCGCATTTCAGATTTTAAAAATGCAAATGCTACTGTTTCCTTTATCATTCTCTCAGAAAAAAAAATAAATGGATACTGTCTCTCATAAAATATTATCATAGTCATTTATAAGAGTCCTTCCCCCCCCCCATGGCTGTATTATTTCATCATTTAAATACCAAGCAATTCACCTGCTAATGAAAAGTCTATTTCACCCAAAAGGGCCTTTCTACATAGCTTTGCCGTAGGGACTGTGGTGCATACAAGCGTAGTTCCTTCAGACGGGCAGTAACTTGCTAGTGTCGCCCGAAGGCCAGTTCCTCATCTTCACCTTGTTGGCTTTGCCGAAATACCAGCTGAGTACAAACAGGACTTCATTATGTAAAGAGAAGACCACCTCTGGGCCTTTCTCTGTGGGCTGTGAGCAGGAAATACAAATTGGATAGTGAGAACCCAAGGTTTTACATCCCTTCTGACGTGGGTGCTGGCACCCTGATAGGGCAAGGAATGTTGGCCTTTGTCCACCATCGGCCCGTACGTGGCCCTGGCTGCCTTTGGGGCGCGCCAGATCTCTGGCTGAGGTCACTGTGGTGTCCACCCACTTCCTGTAACCATGGTAGCCATCCTACCTCACTGCATGCCGCTGGGTGCTGAGAGACAGCTCCTTGGTCCAAGGTATTTTTCTGAGGTTCCTGGTTCCTCTTAACCCTCTCTAGTCCCTTGTTAGTCCTTGTTGCTGTTCAACTACAGAAGCTTAAAGGAATCTACGTGAAGGTTGGGTGTTTTATAGATGTCTTCTAACATCAAGTGATGGTGCAGAATTGAGAAAAAGATGGTGACGTTTCCGCATCCTTTGGGTTTTAGGCAGCTAACACTTCCATGAGGCAGGGGCACTATCAGGGGTCCTCCCGTCCCGCGGAAGAAATCACCCGACACTTGAGAGAGTCTCCGAGGCGCTTTATTCCGATCTTCCGTTGAAAACCATTATGTCCCTTACACTCCAGCCCCTCCCCTGCCTAGCCCCGCCCCCTTATCTGTCAAACTTGTCCAATCAGCTTAAAGATAACCAAGGCAGACCAATCAGGGCAAAGGGCCAATCACAGGGCAGGAAATGATCAGTGCCCCCAACAGGGCACCACCAGCGTCTGAAACCGGCTACCTCGGACAGGGGAGATTTTCTTTATACATCTTGAAGATCCAATTTTAAAAGCAGAGACAGATCTCTGTATTCCACATTAGATGCTGCTTAGAGTCTGCTTCCATCTAGCTCTCAGATGACCACGTGGGAGGCACAAGGTGATGGCTCCAGTGCTTGAATTCTATGCTTCCACGTGGAAGGCCAGGATGTGGAACCTGGCTTCTGGCTTCAACCTTGCCCAGCTGCTGAGGGCATTTGTGCAATAAAACAGCAGATAAAATCTCTCTCTTGCATTCAAGTAAATCTTTAACCACACACACGGACTCATGAAGGGATTTTGACCTTTGATATGCCACTAATGTCTGTTTCACCCCGATCTACGCATCACTTTCATTGACCTAAGAAATCAGAATGGTAGAAGAAGGAATGAAACTTTTCCAAAAAGGTCACAGAGGGACTGGTGTTGTTCAGGGGGCTTGAACCAAAGACACTGCCTGCAGCATGGGACTCCCTGGTGAACAACGCTTCAAATCCCAGCTGCTCCACTTCTAATTCAGGTCCCTGCTCATGCACTTAGCAAAGCAGTGAATGACGGGCTCTGTCAACGGTGTAGGGGACCAGGCTGGAGATCCAGTCATCTAATAGCCTGAATCGGACCTGGGCTTTGTGGCCAGTTGCAGAGTGAACACATTCTCTCTCTCTCTCTCTCTCTCTCTCTCTCTCTCTCTCTCTCTCTCTCTCTTTCTCTCTCTTCAAATCTTCTTTGAAGGTCATAGAAAAAAAATCAAAGATAAGTTATGTCACTGCCCCAAATTTTCACTTCCGTGTATTCATGATGTTCTCAAAAATAACTATTGGGTCTGGTACGATGGCCCAACGGCTAAAGTCCTCACCTTGAACATGCCAGGATCCCATATGGGTGCCGGTTCTAATCCCGGCGGCTCCACTTCCCATTCAGCTCCCTGCTTGTGGCCTGGGAAAGCAGTGGAGGACGGCCCAAAGCCCTGGGACCTTGCACCTGCGTGGGAGACCCGGAATAAGCTCCAGGCTCCTGGGTCTGGATTGGCTCAGCTCCAGCCATTATAGTCACTTGGGGAGTGAATCAATGGACGGAAGATCTTCCTCTCTGTCTCTCCTCCTCTCTGTATATCTGCCTTTCAAAGAAGAAGAAAGAGGAGGAGGAGAAAGAAGAAGAAGAAGAAGAAAGAGGGGGAGGAGGAGAAAGAAGGAGAAGAAGAGCAAGGTCTCAAAGTAACATCCTGATATGGGATTCCAGTGTCACAGGTAGCAGCGCCACCTTTTGCAACTCAGTGCTGGTCCTTGATTTCAGAAAAAAAAAAAGATCTGCACCAAAGTAAGATTATGTCTCAATTCCTTTTTCCTTGAAATGTACATATGTGTATTTTTTCTGACTTTTTTTTCAGTTTTAATTGTACTTGTTTATGGGACATTGTGATGATTCAACATACACGTTCAATGTGTGAAGATAAAATGAGATTACTAAATATTTGTGTATTTTTTTAAAAGATTTATTTATTTTTATTGGAAAGGCAGATCAGATTCACAGAGAGACAGAGAGAAAGATCTTCCATCCACTGGTTCACTTCCCAAATGGCCACAATGGCAAGAACTAAGCCGATCCAAAACCAAGAGCTTCTTCCAGGTCTCCCACATGGGTGCAGGGTCCCAAGGCTTTGGGCCTGTCCTCGACTGCTTTCCCAGGCCACAGGCACGGAGCTGGGAAGGAAGCGGAGCAGCTGGGTTGTGAATCAATGCTCATATGGGATAACGGTGCTGGCAGGGTGAGGATTTAGCCATGTTGGGCCCCTTGTCTTTATATTTCTGAGTTTCACTCGCACTCAGTGATTGCATGGATTGGATGCAGCATGGTATTCAGTATACGCAAAAGGGCGCTGACCAAACCTGGATCAGAATGTCTTCTTCTCCTTGCATTAACGATTGCAGCCCTCAAGCTTCCCTCTTACAGTCACCTGTGGCTCAGAAAAGCAGTAGATCGCTTAGCAACAGTCACTGCATCACAACCTTGTTGACACACCCTTAGATGTGCCCGTGTGTATGTGCCTGATGCTCTGACCCTCACAAAATTAGATCATCATAGGTGTGGGTCACACACACACACACACACAAATTGATAGAACCCAGTGTAACTAAGGGTGGACCCCTCCTTCACACCACAGACACTATCAACTCAAACGGGATCAAAGACTGAAATGTGGAAGTCTTGCTGGATAGCACAGATGCTCACGCCCTCAGTCTAAGCCATGGTTTCCTTAGACGGGACTCCCAACATAGAATCAACAAACAAGACGATGGACAACATCCTTGACATGAAGAGTCAAGAATAAAACGAGCTTGGAGCCTTATACCGGTTGCTGGTGGGAATGCACACGTGATACAGACATGAAAGGAGAAACCGGCAGTTCCTAAAACATTCAGCACAGGACACTATTTGATCCAGGGATGGCACCCATATGTATATTTCTGAGAGAATCAGAACACTTACTCTAACAGCAACTTGTACTTGCACTTTCATAGCAGCATTACACAAAAACTTGAAACACTGGAATACGTAACGGTGAATAATAGAAGCGAGGTAGCATGCCTACGCCATCTAAGATCAACCGGCAATTAAACAGAGGTCCAAGTCACGCTACCGACGTGGTGTGCAGGAACCCAGCAGAAAGGACCCCCGTTCCATTCGTGACTCCGTTTCTAGGAAATATCCAGGTTAGGCCGATCTATGCAGGCAGGAAGTAGATGGCAAGGGCAAAGGAGATAGAGACAAATGGGAAGTGATTGCTGAGAGATGTGCCTTGGTTAGGAAAACGCTCTGTAGCTGATGGTGACATAATTCTGAGTATACGAACACCATAGAAATGTGCGCTCTCTCAGGCAAATTGTAGGGCGTGTGAATTGCTTCTCAGTGAAGCTCACTAAATACTTAAAGATAGGGACGAGTAAGGCATGCGAAATGAAAACGTTTTGAATATTTATTGAGCACCTGCTACATGACACGCACTCATCTCTCGCCTCAGTCTTAGCAGGTGCACAGCCGAGGGTATGGGATTCCTCACACAGGGTTTGTAACCCTGCTTCCACACCGGCTGCTCAGGCATTTGAGTGGAGTCTCTTGAGGAAAGTTTTCTTCAGGGCAATCTTGAGCTCCTTGTTCCTGAGGCTGAAGATGATGGGGCTAAGGAAGGGCGTGAGGACCGTGTAGGTGGTGGCCATCAGGGTGTCACCTTCCTGGAAGTGGGGACCCTTGGGCTTGAGGTAGATGACAGAGGCGAAGCCATAGTGGACCACGACCACGATCAGGTGCGAGGCGCAGGTGGAGAAGGCTTTGTGCCGCCCCTCGGCGGATGGGATCTTCAAGATGGCATTCACAATGAAGGCGTAGGAGAGGAGGATGAGCAAGAAGCAGCCCAGGAGAGCGGTGATACACACCAAGCCCACGCCCAAGGCCACCGCTGGGACGTTGCTGCCACAGGCCAGCTTCAGCAGAGGGGGCACGTGGCACAGAAAGTGCTGGATCCGGTGCGAGCCACAGAAGGAGAGTCGGAAGATGGCCGTGGTCACCACCAACCCTACCGCAGAACCACACGCCCAGGACCCGGCCACCAACCAGGCACAGCCACGGGGACTCATGAGCACGTTGTAGCGCAGCGGATGACAGATGGCCACGTAGCGGTCATAGCCCATGACGGTGAGCAGCAAGGAGTGGGTGAAACCAAAGGTAAAGGAGAAACACATCTGGCAGGCGCAGGCCAGGAAGGTGATGGAGTGGTGGGCGGACAGCAGGTCGGCCAGCATGCGCGGGATGATGGCCAGCGTGTAGAGGATCTCCGAGATGGAGAGAGCGCACAGGAAGAGGTACATGGGCGTGTGCAGGCTGCGCTCGCTCCACACGGTGGCCATGATGAGCAGGTTCCCCAGCAGCGTGAACAGGTACATCAGCAGGAAGAGCAGGAAGAAAAAAGGCAGTAGCTGCCGCGGGAAAGTGGAGAAACCGATGAAGATGAACTCGGACACCGAGCTGTGGTTTACCTCCGGCATGGCAGCTTCAGCTGCTGGGGAAGAGGGCCCTGCGGGGTGGGCAACACAGGGAACCCAACCTGGGAAGACTTCCTGGAGGAGGTATTCAGCCAAGCACGCCACAGCTAGACCACCTGCAAAAGGACATGAAGAGTCTTGGCATACGAGGATTCAGTCAGTGGATTCTAATGATCATCTGTTGACTCGTCATTATTACTATTTTTTTATTATGTGATACAGTTTTATAGGCACTGGGATTCCCCCCACCCTTCCCACAACCCTCCCCCCGTGGTGGATTCCTCCACCTTGCTGCATAACCACAGTTCAAGTTCAGTTGAGATTCCTTCGTTGCAAGCATATACCTAGCATAAAGTCATTATTTTTTTAAAGGTTCATTTATTTTGTGTTGGAAAAGCAGACTTAGAGAAAAAGGAGACACAGAGAGAAAGATCTGCCATTCGGTGTTTCACCCTCCCTCCATGACTGCAGCAGCCAGAGCTAAGTCAATCCAAAGGCAGGAACCAGGATTTTGTTCTGGGTCACTCAAGTGGGTGCAGGAACCCAAGCACTTAGACCATCCTCGGCTGCTTTCCCAGACCATAAGCATGGAGCTGGGTGAGAAATGAAAATTCAGGACACGAACTGGTACCTGCATGGGATGTAGTTGCTTGCAGGTGAAGCCAGTGGAACTTCATAGAGGCCCCAACCCACCATCGTTATTCACAAGTATTAAAGTAAAAACAGTAACAACAAAAAAAACCCAAACAGGTATTGCCACTACTAGTCCCAGGCAGCCCACCCTGCTTTGTTTTCCTGTCTTTGCCCATGTGTGACCTTTCTCTGATTCCCCAAGCCTGCCTCAGGGGGGCAGGCATCAGCAATCTTGGGGTTTCAAGGATGTGAGGCACCTTGAACATTCAGCTGTTGTCATTGTTGGGTCTGCCTTGCTTGAGCCTCTTACAAGGACGCAGCACCGACCAGTGTCACCAAGGGGCCGTGTCCTCTGGGCTTTCTATCTCTGGTTCCCTTCTAACACTATTCCGAGTTGCCTCCCCTCTCTTAGAACCCTCTGCCTCCTCCTGCTGGCTACAGGTGCCAAGATTCTCAGCCCCAGGTACTCTCCCTCCCTGAGTAAAAATCAAAGCCACACCTGTGCAGCTCTGGCATCTTCTCCAGTCTCTCTCTCTCTCTCTCTCTCTCTCCTCTCTCTCTCTCTCTCTCTTCTCCCCTCTCTCTCCTCTCCTTCCTCTCTCTCTCCCTCTCTCCTCTCTCTCTCTCTTCTCCCCTCTCTCTCCTCTCCTTCCTCTCTCTCTCCTCTCTCTCCCTCTCTCCTCTCCTTCCTCTCTCTCTCTGTATTCCCTATCTCCTCTCCTCTCTCTCTACTTTCTCTCCTCTCTCTTTCTCTCTCACACTTTGTCTTACTCTCTTGTCATCCTGCCTTTTAAGAACATAAGTCTTTAACACACACACACACACACACACTGTATTTAAAATGTAGAGTGGGACCATGGCAGTCCCTGTGGGATGTTCACGCAGCTGTGTCAGTGTGTCAGGGAATACAGTCCTGATCTACAATGTAACAGGGATGGATCTCCAACACATCAGATGCTGCCTGATACAAAGAGCCACAAGGGGGTGGGATTCCGTCTGTTTGAAGTGTCAGCAGCAGCCAGGTGTGCTGAGAAAGGACTCCGGCAGGTGCTTTTCAGGGACTGGGCGAGGGGTGCAACGAACAGCAATCCTAACCACATCGCTGCTGATGGACTTAAAGAGAGGCAGTGGTCGCACGTGCCCACGTAACCAGACTCCATCGGAGTGTGCCCTGTGACGGCTGCTGATCATTTTAGGGCAGTCTCTCTCTCTCTGTTAGACAGGGGTACACTCAGATCACCCACTCAACGGGAGCACCCACCAGTCCCGCGGAACAGTGGGCAGCTGCCGCTGGCATCCCCCCACCTCCCACATCACAGCTTTCCCTAGATAAGCTACTACAGCCATGACAGAAGCGCAGGGCATGGCTCCCACCAAACCTCGGTAGAACAAGGAGCCATCTGCTCCCTTCCAGCTGCGAGATCCACCCCTGTCTCCCAGCCAACACTCCTACAACGATCAGCCTTCCCCGTGATCTGCACTTGTGTCACCTCCCCAGGAAGACAGCATGCTCACCTCTGTGGCCGCCACGGAGGGAGTCTACCCCTTCTGGGGGGGCAGCAAAAGAGACCCTGCACCTGTCACCCACACAGCTCAGAAAGGGCAGACCAGGGCAGGAGTCTGCACCCCTTGTTTTAAACACTGTGTTCTGCAGCAACACGCTCCCAAGGAATCCCAGAGCGGGGCAGGTGCTGGAGGCAGCTAGGACCACTTTGGAGCCCCAGGAGACAGGCAGGGGACCTCCAGGGACCATCAGGGCTCATCAAGCTTTGTGGAGTCTGCTTACAGCTGAGCGAGCCTCCCTCCTCCCACTCCTCTGGGCCCAGCTCAGGGCCAGGGACTGGGAAAAGCATCAGGCTGAGAGGGGTGAGTGACCATGCACCTGCAAGGGCTGCTCTGAGGCTGGAAGAAGTTCAAGGCACAGACAAATTACAAAAGGGCGAAGGCTTTGGAGCAGTGGTGAAGGTACCACTCTGTCTGTCCCCTGTCAGTGCTTGGATGCAGCAAGCTCCGCCTCTGATTCCAGCTCCCTCCTAACGTTGCACCCTGGGAAACAGCAGGGGAAGGACTCAGGCCCGTGGATCCCAGCCACCCACCCATCCAATCCACATGGGAGACATAGATTGAGCTCTGGACTCCCAGCTTTGCTCTGGCCTAGCTTTGGCTGTTGCAAGCGTTTGGGGGAGTAACCTAGAAAATGCAAGTTGGCCCCTCTCTCTCCTTGGCAGATAGAAAGTAAATGTGTGGGGCCTGGCGCGACAGCGTAATGGTTAAGCTCTTCGCCTTGAACGCATCGGGATCCCATAGGGGCACCGGTTCTAATCCCGGCAGCCCCACTTCCCATCCAGCTCCCTGCCTGTGGCTTGGGAAAGCAGTCAAGGATGGTCCAAAGCCTTGGGACCCTGTATCTGCATGGGAGACCCAGAAGAAGGTCCTGGCTCCTGGCTTCAGATGGGCTCAGCTCCAGCTGTTGTGGCCACTTGGGGAGTGAACCAGCAGATGGAAGATCTTTCTGTCTCTGCTTCTGTCTATATATGTGCCTTTCCAATGACAGAATCAAAATAAATCTTAAATAAATAAATAAATAAAGTCTTCCCCGTACTTAGAAGTAGCTAGTGGAAAATAAGCAAACTCCATTGCAATCTCAGTGTTGGGGCTCCACTGGGCTTCCTCCAGGCAAGACTCCTGGGTTTGAAGGACTCCCCACTTGCTCTGACCCACAGGAAAACCAGATGATACAGTTATCACTCGCCAGCATGGTCAGCCCTTCCTGCTGCCCAGACACTGCGCTCAGGGCTACAGAGCGAGGGGCTGGTTCCGTCTTCATTGCACTCCCAAGAGAAATCTTCTTTACCCACTTCCACGCACACTCAAGATAGAGAGCGTGTGGCAGTTGCTGCGATGTCCCCCCCAGGACCCCAAGTACACCAAGTTGAGCCAACACCCTCTCTGTTTATGCTAATGTAATTGCTCGTGGTCTTCCAAGGGTGGATCTTGGTTCAGCGCGGGGGGGAAGGCTGTATCCCAGGCAACAGATTGGCACACCTTGATTGCCTCTGTCTGGTGGCATCTGACAGACTTGAGCACCTGTTTCCTCTTCCAGGAGTTCTCAAAGATAGAATCGAGATCTCCATCATCCCAAGCACGCAGGAGGCACGCTAAATCGTTCTAGGATGACAGTTCCACTAGCGGCTGCTAGGTTGAGTCCAGTTGAAGGGCTCTACCTGCTTGGCCCACTTTTCAGAAAAGTGAGTACCTGTCTGTCAGTGGACAGACGAGTGACTGCCTGTTGTATCTGTGACGACGCAGAGAAGTCGCAACACCTGCTCGTCAGGATAAAGACGGCCAGTGTCAGGATGTACATGACATCACCCTTGCCTCCAGCCCAGAGCAACCCACAACCTCTGAGCCAGGAACTGGGGAAGACCACCGTGGCCAGAACAAAGCTGACCCCTGCTGCTGTGCCCCCTTACAGCCCATGCTGGATCATTTAAGGGCACGAAGAGCAGAAGGAGGGGAGGTTCATGGCCATGAGAGGTGGACAGTTTAATTCTCAGAGGGGCTGATGGGGAAGGGCTCCAGGCAGGTGCTGGCATGTGAGCCAAGGCATTCTGCCGCAGGGGCAGAAGGAGCACCAGGCAGAGGGCAGAGCCCGTGTGAAGGACCTGAAGTGGAGTGAGGAGGGCCAACCTGAAGCACAGTGGCAGGAAGGAGCATGGAGTGGCACAAGGAGGCCTATTCTGGATTCACACAGACAAGGATCAGAAGTTACAGATCCTCCTCCCAGGATCCCAACAACCACGGAAACTCAACATTCCTCCACCAGGGGCTACTGTCTTTCCTTGACCCACAGGGCAGGTGGGCCCACATAAGTAGCCACACCTGAGCAGTGAATTCTGAACGCTCACATTTCCAAAATAGTTTTCAACTCCTAGACTCTCCATAGGGTGGCAGTGAGCGCCATGGGCTTAAAGTGTGCCAGGCAAGGGGGACCCAACGACAAGTAAGTTGAGGTTGACCCTACCCCCCCCCCCCTTGAGGCTAGCAGCTTGGGAGGAGACGTGGGTAGATGGGCAAGAAGTATCCAGATGGTGGAATGTGACAGAGAAAGCGTCACCCAAGCTCGAATCTTCAAAAGCCGTTACCTGCCACGGGTCCCACTGCGCAGGACGCTGCCAGGGGTCTCACTCAACAATAAGTACCTTGCAGGATTTGATCCTGCTGCCCAGGGAGCCATAGCAGAGGTGTTAGCATTTGCTGTTAGGATTGTGCGTGTGCACACGTGTGTATAATGTGTCAGAGGTAAGTTGGGTCACTCCTATTCCCACCTGCAACACTTCCACTTCGTGCCACCTGCAAGCTGGCACTAAGTGCACAAGCTGTGTGTGGACCACTCCGTCAGTGTCAGGGGCACCTGCACCGCTGTCCCCACCTTGGCCCAGAGCTGTAGATCAAGCCTTGACTAGCTGCGGCTGCATGACTAACCCCTGGGGACTCATTTCTGCACAAAGTGGAGGAGACGATTGTATCTCAACTTTTAATGACATTTCCGCCCGCCCCCCCCCCCCGCCCCAGGAGTCACGGCAAAGCTGTTGGCTTGTTTGCTTACAAAACTCAGAATTGACTTCCCAGGGGTTGATGATGTCAGCACAGCTCAGCAGGTGTACAAAACAGGTGTCCCCCTGGGCTCACCAATCCCAGTGCAGACATGTTCATCTCCTGTCCCGCAAGGTGGAGGCCATGGCGCTCTGGGCAATAGGCACTGGGAGCCTTGGAGTGAGGGCAGAGAAAGCAGGTTGGGATGAATGCCTCTAATTGCCCGTTCTCCCTACCCTCATGACAGCACTTCATTTGGAGTCTCTGGAGGCTGCTGCTGTCTTTCGCAAGCAGAGTTCGCTGTGAATTGTTTGTTTTCTCTCAGGTCCCCAGACCCAGATTAATAAGCGAGAGGAGAATTAAACAGCAGCCTAGACAGTAGTCTGTATCACATAGATTTGGGCTCAAATCTTGTTCCGTCACTTCCTGGATGGGTGACATGGGTGATGGTAAACGACCCTCTCCGAGCCATTGTCTGAAGTGAACATGCTAATATCAAAATCACCTACATTATGATGCAGCATGTGTCAGCATGCTGTCCCTTTCAAAGACCGATTTGAAAGTCAGAGTTACACAGAGAGAGGAACAGACACAGAGAAGAGAAACCTCCTCCTTCCCCCAAGCGGCCACATTGGACCCAGCCAACGCCAGGAGCCCAGAGCTTCCTCCACGTTTCCCACGTGGGTGCAGGGGCCCAAACACTTTTGGTACTTTCCTAAGAACATGAGCAGGGAACTGGATCAGAAGTAGGACAGCCATGTCTCAAACCAGCACCTATACGGGAATGCCACGATGCCACGATGCCAACCCCAGCTGATTGTCATTTAGCAAATGTTCAATAAGTATTGGGTTTGTCTATTTTTATGGGAAAGGCAAGATTTACAGTGAGAATAAAAGATGGAAAGATCTTCCACAAAGACAGCAGCTGAGCTGATCCAAAGTCAGGAGCCTCTTCCGGGTCTCCCACGTGGGTGCAGGGTCCCAAGGCTTTGGGCCATCCTCCACTGCTTTCCCAGGCCACAAGCAGGGAGCTGGATGGGAAGCGGAGCAGCTGGAACACGAACTAGTGCCCATACAGGATGCCAACAGGGAGAGGAGTAGCCAGTTACACCACCTCACTAGTCCCATAATTTAGTGTCTTAAAGGAAATAAAAAGCACGGTGCGGTTATTTCATTTTTCTACGAACGCATACAACATTTGTCTTTCTGGATCTGGCTTATGATCTCCCTTTTCATGCATTTTATTGCAAATATTAGGAATTTCTATGGCTGAGGGTATACCGTTGTGTATATGTGTGAGATGTGCCTTATCTGGTCATCAGGACATCCGAATTCATTCCATACCTTTGATATTGCGAGCTGATCGGCTATAAATGTGGGGTGCAGTTTTCTCCTTCGTACACCGAACTCACCACAGGCAGTGATTTTAAAATTAGAAGATGGGGCCGTTCAGCAGGTCCATTTTCAGCTCTCTGAGCACTCACCATTCTGACTTCCACAGTGGTTGCGCTAGCCTGCACTCCCACCAGCAGCGAAGGACGGTCCGTTTCTCCCCACATCCACGCCAGCAGGTGTTGTTAGTACAGTTCTAAATGTAGGTAGGTTAATCTCGCTGGAGTGAGGCGGAACCTCAATGTGGTTTTCATTCGTATTTCCGTGACATTTAAGGAGCCTGAGCTTTTTTTTTTTTTTTCGTGTATCTGTTATCATTTGAATTTATTCTTTTGGAAAATATCAATTTCCTTTGCCCATTTCTTCACAGGGCTGTTTATTTGGTTGCTGTCTCTGAGTTTCTGAAGCTCTTTGGAAATCCTAGATATTAGCCCCCTACCGGTTATGCAGTGCGCAAAGATTTTCTCCCAAGCTCTTGCCATGCCTTCTCATTCACCCACGTTGCTGCAGACTTGTTCTCCTCTGGACATAGCTGGTGGCCTCTCCTCCTAAATCCCTTATGATGACCCTGTTCTCGCGACTTGCCCTCTGTCAGAGGCACAGCTGCGCTTGTGAGAAATTAGCAATTAGTCTTACGATTTCTCCCCTAGACGAGCATGGCCAGACTCACTCCCGACACACTGAACTACAACTCCAAGTTGCACAGCAAGGAGACGTTGGGGGCTAAGGATCAAGCACAGCCCTTTAGGGACAACATGGGTTATCAAAGAAGCTTCCAGCAAGTACACCCCGTCTACGTCCTTTTATTTCAAGACTGCATGATGGCTGTTCTCTCGTCTCCAGTTTTCAGCCATTTGATGAGGCTACGTCTAAGTCTGTGTGTGTATAACTTTCTGGAACTTATCTGTCCAGGGATTGGCTGAGCCGTTTGAATCGGAAGCTGGTTGTTGTTCATGATTTCTAGAACATTCTGAGCTTCTGAGACCCATGAGTCACGTACTGGTTAGAATTCTCATCCTTGGTTTCCAGCACCCAGAAAGAACAGTCTTGGAAGGGCGTGTTTTCTTCTACAGTTGCCGGGCGTCCTGAGCGAGGACCTGGCAGCAGCCTCTTTAAAACCAAGCATTCCTTGTGCACCCAGCACCATGCTCAGTCCCTACACTGGGCGCTGGGCAGCATCAGGGCAGCCACAAAAGAGAAGCTACGGAGGACAGCTGGCAAGAGCAGGGTGCAAACGCTTAGCAGGCTCTCCTATGTTCTTATGCACTTCCTCCCCTGGGCAGTGGGCACACTGTTTATTCCAGCAATGCACAAAGGGTAGCTGGGTCGGTGGGCTCAAGGGTGATCCCACGGGGGTCACTGTCCCTCCACCAGCGGCTCCACCCGCAGCCACAGGCCACCCTCGGCGCGCAGGATGAGCTCTGGCTTGCGTCTTGGCTCTGCGCTGTCGGGCAGGATGCGGAAGCGCAGCAGCGTGAGCGCCAACACCACCTTCATCTCGGCCATGGCGAACGCCTGCCCGATGCAGTTCCTGCGGACGGGGAGACATGCGTACTGCACCCTGAGGACCCAGGCCAGAGACCCCCACCTCGCCTTTACGAGCCTGGGGATGGAGGAGGAGGGAGCTCCGCGCATGGGAGGTCCCTACCCCTATCATGGGTTACACCTCGCCTAGCCAGTTCCAACTCAGATCCTACCTACCCTGTGAGAGTTGCTCTATTGCCCTTGCCTAGCTCAGACTTCAGCCCCCCAACTCAGACCTAGATGGGGAAGGGGACTCTGCATTGGGATCAAAGCCAGCAATCCCACCTTGGTCCCTGCAGCTCCTCAGCCTCGCCTCTACACGCCACGACCTCTCCTGGGGTCCCCGCAGCCCCCAGGCACACTGAAAAAGGGGCTCTGAACCACCTAACTGTCCCCAAGACCCTGCTAAGCCCCTGAAACTCGCGACCCCAGGTTGGGCATCGCTAGGCTGCTTCTTATCCCAGCACCCCGCTCCTACCTGGGGCCCGCAGAGAAGGGAATGAAAGCCAGAGGTGACCTCTGCAGGGCCTTTTCCGGATCAAAGCGGGAAGGGTCGTAGACCTGTGGGGGCAGAGGCAGGGCAGAGCGGCTGGGTGGGGTCTCCCAAGACACCCTCCTGCTCCCTGACCCCCTTCTTTCCACCCTCCCCCCCACGGCTCTGGTGGGGGGCGGTGGGTCCGCACCTCAGGGTCCTGCCACACCGAGGGGTTGTGGTGAATCCCAAAGATGCTGATGGCGCAGACGATCCCTGGAGGACGGGGAGGGGGGAAGCAGTCAGGGCGGAGTACGTGCACCAGCAGGACCCCTCACCCTGCCCCTTCCGCAGCGGGCACCTTTGGGGATGACGCGGCCGTCCGGGAGTGGCACATCCTGGGTGCAGCGGCGGGAGATGACCGTGACGGGAGGATGTAAACGCAGGCTCTCCTTAATGCACATGGTCATGTAGGGCAGCTGTGCCAGGTCGTCCCTAAGGAAGCGCCCGGACCATTACCCAGGGAGCAACGTGGAGTCCGCCAGCCTCCCCTTGCCTAACAAAACCCTCCGACACCTGCCGCCAACACCGCAACGCAGCGCGTCACAGAGGAATCAAAATATTTAGGCAGAAGAAAATTTTAAGGACAGTCCTAGAAGAGGAATGGGGGAAGGCTGGTTTTGTTCAGAGCCTTTTCTGAGCAAATCACGGCAACTGGGAGGGGATCCTAGAGAGTGTCCATACACGCCTTAGATTCATGTAAGGAGCTAAAGCAAGGTGGTGGGGGGGTGGAATTCCGAGTTTCCCTGAAGCAATTCGCTCCATCCATACTTTATGCTCGGAGGACTTTGTAAAACACGTGTATTATTTCTAAAGGAGTCCACCTGCTTCATGCAATTCCATGAAAATCTAGCTGGGTACTTTAAGAGAGAGAGAGAGAGAGAGAGAGAGAGAGAGAGAGAGTATAGCAACTAATAGCATCATTACAGGAGCCAGTTTGTCATCTTAAAAATAAAAATGGAGAAACTAGCGGCTAAAGTCCTCACCTCGCATGCGCCGGAATCCCCTATGGGTGACGGTTCTAATCCTGGCAGCTCCACTTCTCATCCAGCTCCCTGGCTGTGGCCTGGGAAAGCATCAGAGGACAGGCCCAAAGCCTTGGGACCCTGCACCCACGTGGGAGACCTGGAAGAAGCTCCTGGCTCCTGGCTTCGGATCGGCTCAGCTCTGGCCATTGCAGCCACTTGGGGAGTGATCCATCAGATGGAAGATCTTCCTCTCTGTCTCTCCTCCTCTCTGTAATCTGACTTTCCAATAAAAATAAATAAATCTTTCAAAAAATACAAATGGAGAGGTGAGCACTGCGTCGAGCTGCCAGCTCTCTCCCCAGCATCCCATATTGGACTACCGGTTCAAGACCCAGCTGCTCCATTTCCAATCCAGTTCCCCGTTCAGGCACCCGGGAAAAGCAGCAGAAGACAGTGCAAGTTCTTGGGCTCCTGCAAAGGTGGGAGACCCAGACAGAGTTCAGGCTCTTGGCTTCTGCCCAGTCCAGCACACAACTGGCCACTTGTGGCTATTTGGGTTAATGGAGCAACAGATGAAAGGTATCTTTCTTGCTCTCTTCCACTCTGCCTTTCGAATAATCTTTCTAAAGTAAATAAGGGAATCTTTCTAAAGATGAAAATTGGAAGAAAAAAGGAATCCAATGTGCTGGATATTAGAAACAATGATAAAGTCATAGCAATAATAACAAGATACAAGGTAGGCTTTTGGTACAGTTAAACTGCCACTTGGGGGCGTTGGCATCCCGTACCAAGTACCCTGCTTGCAAATCCAGATTCCTCCCTGGGCACATCCTGGGAGGTGGGCGGTCACGACTCAAGTGCTTGAACCCTGCCACCCGCAGGGAAAGCCAGACAGAATTCCAACTTCCCCTGCCCCCTCGTTTCAGTCTCATCTGATCTGCTTGGCCATTTAGGTTTTCTCTCTCTCTCTTTCCTGTTTATTTATTTATTTATTTTTATTACAAAACCAGATATACAGAGAGGAGGAGAGACAGAAAAATCTTCCCTCCAATGGTTCACTCTCCAAGTGACCGAAACAACCAGAGCTGAGCTGATCTAAAGCCAGGAGCGTCTTCCGGGTCTCCCACGCGGGTGCAGGGTCCCAAGGCTTTGGGCTGTCCTCCACTGCTTACCCAGACCACAAGCAGGGAGCTGGATGAGAAGCAGGGCTGCCGGGATTAGAACCGGCACACATGTGGGATCCCGGTATGAATTTCCCCAATCACAGAAGAGAAACGTGATTCCAAAAAGAGAGTTGATTGGACGGATGTCATCCAGCGAGTCAGTGGCAACAGAAGTGTAAACTTCTGGAATCCTTCTGGCCCCCTAAAGCCTGCACTCACCATTCAATGTCCTTCGGGTCCCGGTCTCTCAGGAGCTCCTGCACCTCTCGCCGGCAGCGCTCCTGGTATTCCGGGTGCCTCGCAAGGTTGTACAGGAGCCAGGAGAGGCCGCTGGCTGTGGTGTCGTGGCCTGAGGAGCAGATCAGCAATGCTCACTTGGCCACATGGCTTTAGCGCTGGACGGCAAACAGCACCCAGGCATGGAGGACCCCCTGGGATGGATGGGAGGGGACTGAAGGATCCAGGCTCCACCCACCGGGGGATGGAAAGGCACCTGCCCCACTACATTCCCTCACCCCCAAACATGAAGGTATCCGCCTCTGCCCGTATGTCCTTGTCAGACAACTCCTTTCCATCTTCCCCCTAGGGACAAATACACCAGCTCTTTTGGCACCCGAGTCTACCCTAACACTCGTCATCCAGGAGGGACCTCTCCCACTTCTTTACAGCTTGCCGCCCCTCGCCGTAAAGGCCTTCTGCCTCCTGTTGGCCACTCCCAGGCGTCTTCCTACAGCCAACACTGAAAACCATCGCTGCCTCTTTCTCGCGCACCTGCCAGTCGAGCTCAACTCCTCCCACCTGACCTCTGACACCAACGTCCACACCAGCTCGTCGGTTGTGGCTCCCACCTTGCTCAGCAGGAGCACGTCGATAAAGTCCAACGTCTTGGCCTTGGCCTTGGCCTTGAGGAAGGCGTCTGAGCCCTGGCTGGCCAGAGCACCGCGTCGCTCTTGGATGACGGCGTCTGTGAAGCGGTGCACCAGGTCACAGGCCTTGAGGAAGCGCCGCCCGTCGGGAGTGAGGTGGTACAGGAAGTCCAGGAAGAGCAGAATCTGCTGGTTCCGTTTCACCGTGAGAGCGCTGAGATCCAAGATGGCGGCTATATACTCGCTGGGTTTCCTGGAGACGGAGGCCAGAGGTGGGAAGCCAGCCCTGGAGGCATCTCTGGGACCAGCTCCTGGGCATCAGACTCTCTCTCTCTCTCTCTCTCTCTCTCTCTCTCTCTCTCTCTCTCTCCCTCCCTTCCTCTCCTTCCCTGCCCCTCCCTCCTTGCTTTCTCTCAAATCCAACCAGGTTTCTCCGTGAAGCTCACAGCCCCGCCTACCCTTACATCCCGTATCTCCATGACCCCGGTCTTCTAGAAAGAGAGAAAAAGGACCAACGCTGTGACATAGCACAGGAAGCCACTGCCTCCAACACCAGCATCCCAAATAGACAGCAGTTCAAGTCCCGGTTGCTCTACTTCGGATTCAGTTTTCCAACTAATGCATCTGGGAAAGTAGCGGAAGAGGGTCCAAGAGTTTGGGCCCCTGCAGCCATGTGGTAAATCTGGATGAAGCTCCCGGCAGCTGGCTCTGACCTGGCCCCAGCCCCATTTGCTGCAGATGTTTGGGGAGCGAACCAGTGGACGGAAGATTCTCTTTCTCTCTTTCTCCCTCTCTATAACTCTGCCTTTCACATAAATAGCATAAATCTCTCTCTCTCTCTCTCTCTCTCTCTCTCTTCATTAAAGAGAGAGAGAAATCCAAGTTAATCCCTGATTAGCACTCACATTCAATTTCAAAGCCTTTCCGTGGCTTCCCCGAACCCCCAAGCATCAAATTCACTCCGCTCTGGCTGACTTCTCCTGCCCTTAAGATCAAGACAGTGCTCACCCCCCAACCTCATTTCTAAGATGTCTTCTGCCCCTCACATCCTGGCGTTCACTCAACATTTCCACACACCTGAAAAGACCTAAAAAGATCTCTTTCTCACTCCTCCTCCTTGTCTTTTCATACCCACACTTCACCCACCTCTCCAGGAAGTCTCTCCTGGTTGCTGGTCTGTCCTCTCATCCCACCACCTTCTCCCTTGGGCCCTTGACCCAAGTTCCCCATGTCCCGAGCAAGCACTCACTCCTGACAGTTGCTGTCGTAGCTGAAGATGCATTTCTGCAGACTGTCCAGGGTCATGAGGCTGATGTGCTCAAACATGTCCAGACGGGCGCTGCCCTCAGAGGCCAGGCGCTGCCATTTGGCCTGGCCATGGAAGAAAAGAGAGGTGGGCACTTCCCCCAATCCCTACCATCAGGCGGGAGTGACCCAGGACCACCCAACTCCTGCTATATCACACACCCAACTCCGAGGAAGGCCAGACTCGAGTGGAAGCAGAAATTGTTACTACCTAGATGCCTACCCAAAGCTTGGAGCCAGCTCTGCCTCCGGTACCCCTGAGTACTACTAGGGAAACTCAACATCCTCCCCTGACCTACACCAGGTTGGATAGGACACCTGCTCCAGCACTCCTGGCAGGGTAAACTTGGGAAAGCTGCGTCATCTCTCTCTGACCCTCCGTGTCACAATGTGCAGTGGGCTAAACAGAGTGTGCACCCACAGGGTCTCACACACACACACACACACACACACACACACACCACATGGCGCAGCCTGTGCCACAGCATCAGCAAACGCTGAGTCATCAGGACCATTGTCAATGTTAGGCTCCCTTGCTCAGCCCTAAAGCAAAGCTGAGCGGCGCCTGCTGTGAGGAGGCGCAGCCTGCTTTTCCGTGCCTAGAATCTGAGCTGCACACTCAGGCTGGATTCAGCCAGCGGAGCATAGCAAGGACGCAGCTGTGCAAGCTCGGGTGGTAAGCCTTGGAAACTCCCGAGGTTAGCTTCTCTAGAAATCAGCCCTTTGCTGTGGACCTCTCCCAGCTCAGCCCAGCTTGCTGGAGGCTCGGGGACAAAAGGGATGAATCCGCTCAGTCAGCCAAGACCAGCGAGTGTTTCAAAGGGTGCGTTGTCCAGCGACCACGCCGGGCTCGGCAGGACTTTGTAGAGTTTATAAGGCTTCACTCAGAGAGGGGCCATTGGTGCACCTGCTGTATGTGGCCAAGTCACTCCAAGAGCAGCATCTCGACTCGTCTCTTAAAGTGGGAAGTACTTGTCCCACACAGGGGTGGGGCAAGGCTGCAATAGTCCTAGAGCCACCACCATCCTTATCCTCCTCCGGTCCCTGCCCTGAGCCAGGGGTCCAGATCCCAGCTGTGGGACACTCACGTGCATGATGCTTGCACTCTTGCTGAAAATCCTCACGTAGGGCTTCAGGATGTTGAAGTGGAAGGCGGGCGTCAGCATGCGGCGATGGCGGTTCCACTTGTCCCCGGAGCTCAGCAGAAGCCCGTCCCCTGGCAGGCAGGGAGACAGCATTATCACCTTCTCGGGGTAACTCCCCAAGGTGGGGTCCCCCGCCCGCTCCTCCCGCTGTGGCAACTCACCCAGCCACGGCTTCAGGAAGTCGTAGAAGTCCATGTTCTTACAAATGGCCGCAGCTGACATGAGCAGTGAGCGTCAGCAACCATGAGAGGGGAGGGGAGGGATTCTGCAAGGGTCAGGGATGTGGGGCCTCCCAGAGAAAGGTGTGTGCATGGCAGGAATGGGGGGCGGGCAAGGGTAGAGGAAAGAGGAGATGGGGTACAGGGACCAGAGCAGGCAGCAGCAGCAGAGAAGGGCAAGGGCACAGCCAGAGCTGGCACAGCACTACCCAATATGTTCTGCAATTCTGGGGCCAGTGCAGCCTTCACAGGACATCTGGACCCAGACCTGGGATAGCTGTTTGTCCTTACATGGCCCCCCCTTGTATATGACCTTCTCAGACATGACACACACATTCTAATGCGTACACAAGACCGGTTATCATCATGGCAGCCTGCCGCACGCATGAGTTCCACACACTGTTTAAATGTGGCACTTGGAGGCTGGTGTGGTGGCCCAGCAGCTTAAGCTGCCATGTGCAGCACCACCATCCCCTATGGGGACCAGTTCAAGTCCTGGATGTTCCATTTCCAAACCAGCTCCCAGCTAGTGCACCTGGGAGTACAGCAGTGCTTCCCTGTATCCATGTGGGAAATCCAGAAGAAGCTTCTGGCTCCTGGCTTTTGGAGGCCATCTCAGAAGTAAACCAGCAAAATAAAGACCTCTCTCTCTGTCTCTCTCTCTTTCTCTGCTTTTCAAATACATAAAATCTTTTAAAAAATAAAGCTTAGGGCCAGTGCTGTAGCATATCAACTTAAGCTGCCATCTGCAATGCCAGCATTCCATACGGGTGCTGGTCCAAGTCCCAGCTGCTCCACTTCCAATCCAGTTTCTTGTTGATGAACCTTGGAAAGCAGCAACAGATGGTTCAAGCGTTTGGGCCCCTATATCCACCTCTAATGAGAAACCCAGAAGAAGCTCCAGGGTTCTGGCTTTGGCCTAGACCAGTCCCAGCCATTGCAGCAAATCAAATTTTCTCTCTCTCTCTCTGACTCTGTCTTTTAAATAAATTAGTATATCTTTTCAAAAGATAAAATTCTTCATTCTTTTTTTTTTAGTCACCTTCATAATAAAGATTAAAAACACATGGTGGTTGGAAGGTGGCATTTGCTCAGCAGTCCAGCCTGTGACCCATGTCAGGGCCTGGCTATGATTCCCACTTCTGGCTGCCAGCTCCAACCCCTCTACTGATAGTCAGTAATGATGGCTCTAGTGACCAGGTCCTGCTGCTGATGGGGGCACCTTGGGAGGGAGTCCTCGGGTCCTGAATTCAGCCCTGACCCAGCACTGAACGGTCTGGGTCTCTCTGTTCTTTGTTCCGTCTGCCCCTCAGATAACGTTTTTATCTGATTTATCCGAAAGGCAGAGCAACAGAAAGAGAGACAGACAGATCTTCTATACACTGGTTCATTCCCCTCAAATAACCACGATAGCCAGGAACTCCAGCCATCTTAATCTGCCACCTACCTCGGTTTCAGAGAACCAAGCACGTCACCTGTTGCCTTCCCAGCCACATCACCAGGAAACTGGATCGGAAGCAGAGCAGCCAGGACTCAAACAGGCACTCTAATATGGGACACTGGCACTGCAAGCAGAGGCTTAATGCACTCTGCCACAACACCCAAACCACACAAATTTAACAACCCAGGGGCAGCCCAAACATCTTCCTCCTTAGCCCCACACTTTGCATGGGGTCAGAGGTCCTGCTCTTTTTTTTTTTTTTTTTTGAAGATTTATTTATTTTTGTTGGAAAGTCAGATATACAGAGAGGAGGAGAGACAGAGAGGAAGATCTTCCATCCGGTGGTTCACTCCCCAAGTGGCCGCAATGGCTGGAGCTAAGCTGATTCGAAACCAGGAGCCTCTTCTGGGTCTCCCACACGGGTGCAGGGTCCCAAGGCTTTGGCCTGTCTTTGACTGCTTTCCCAGGCCACAAGCAGGGAGCTGGATGGGAAGCAGGACCTCCCACCCATATGGGATTCCAGAGCATGCAAAGCAAGGACTTTAGCCACTAGGCTACTGTGCCGGGCACTAGAAGAGGCTCTGCTCTCAAGGAGACTGGAGTGTGCCACCTCCTAGGTCCACAGGCTCCCCCACCTACCAATAGCAGCTGCCTGCTCCCTGACTCTAGTCACCAAAGAAGCACCCAGAACTGACCAGGCCTCGCAACCACTTCAGTCTACCCTCTCCATACACTGGACATACCCTCCCCCCCAGATCACCTTCCAACTGAGGGTCCCCGCCGCCTGCCATGAGAGGCAGCCAGGTCGACCCAGGGAACACAGCACACAGGGAGAGGGCTTGGAATGCTGTGTAGCCTTGAGAAGCACCTGCCTGAACCTCTGGCTGCTTTCCCAGGAGCCATGTGCCTGCCAAGGATGTCGGTGGATGGACACTTCCGCTGTCTGTCTGCCCAGTGTGCATCATGCCCTTCTCTTAGGCTCACCCCAACCCTGGCAGGCAGGGCACAGCGATCAGTGTGAGGAGGAAGTCCCAGGGCCCAGCCCAGGCAACTTCAAGGAAACCTAGGGAATTTTCCCACCTTGGAAAGTGGCCTTCTAGGCTCTGTCTCTATTGGCGTAAGACAGAAGCTGCCACAGAGGGAAGCAAGCTAAGAGATGAGGGCTCAAGGCACGAATGATTGGAAGAGCTGCCTCCAGCCGACACTCCCCGAAGACTCAACAGGTGCCCTTCGCCTGCTCAAATCACATGGGGCCAAGTCTCCGCAGCTCACCCCGGGGCAGAGATCAGCGGCCAGGGAGCCGGACCCACCCAGTCGCCCACCAGAGCCACGGTGGCTGTCTGCTGCTGCTGCCTGTCTGTCTGCTCAGCCTGACTGGTCCAGAGAGGGGTCAAAGGGCAGGAAAGAAACTGGGTGGGGTAGAGGTAGGGAATGCTTCTAGAAGAGATACCTGGAGCCTGCAGCAAGGGAGCCACGAAGTTAGGGTGCACGAGCCGCAGCACGGGGTAGAGGGGCCCTAACCACCACAGATGGATGTCACGAAAGTGGTATGCCAGCTCCGATACCAGTCGCATGCCCTCCTCGTTGCTCTGTGCCTGGGGAGGGGCAAGACTGAGGCCAGGCCTGGCAGGGGGCCTTGGTTGCTCCCACCACTCCTCTCTGCCCAACCGCCCCGCTCAATCCCTCTGCCCCGATAATTGGTCTACAGGTTCTGCCAAATCTTCTTGGTCCCTCACTTGGATGGAAGCAAGCTTGACAGATTATAGAGACAGATCATTAGAGAGCTAGATAACTAGATGATGAACTTATAGATAAGTAGATAAATGGAAAATATAAATAGTAGATAGATAATTAGATAAAGATAAGCAGATATGTGGATGCATGGCTCAATGGATGGGAAGATGAAAGATCAATCATAAATAAATTGATAGGACTTAGATAAATCATAAGTAGGTAGACAGATGATTAATAGTTATGTAGATAAAGAAGATTGATAGATGATTAGATGGTTATATAGGTAGGTGGTGGATGCCTGGATGGATGGATGGGGTGGGTGGATGGAGGAATGGATGGATGGATGGATGAGTGGATGGATGGGTGGGTGGATGGATGGATGGATGGGTGGGTGGATGGATGGATGGATGGATGGGTGGATGGATGGATGAATGGATGGGGTGGGTGGATGGAGGAATGAATGGATGGGTGGGTGGATGGATGGATGGGTGGATGGGTAGGTGGATGGATGGATGGATGGATGGATGGATGGATGGATGGATGGATGGATGGATGGACGGGTGGATGGATGGGTTGATGGATGGATGGACGGATGGGGTGGGTGGATGGAGGAATGGATGGATGGATGGATGGATGGGTGGATGGGTGGGTGGATGGATGATGGATGGATGGGTGGATGGATGGATGGGTGGATGGGTGGGTGGGTGGATGGATGGATGGGTGGATGAGTGAGTGTGTAGGTAGGTAGATAAGGCAGGTAGATGTGGATAAGGGAAAGGCATATAGCAGGGACAGAGGCTGATTGACAGAACTCATCACAATGGAAGAAAGACGGAGATGGGAGACTAGGACTGAGACGGATGCCCACACAAGGCTGCACAGGTAACCCGGATCCAAGCGTGCGCGTGTCTACCTGTACTGTCTGTTTCTTTGACTCCCTGTGTGTCTGTCTCCATCTTTTCCCTCACTTCTCCCTGGGGAGGAGGACTGGGATATAGAGGAATGTTAGACAGTAGGAGGCAAACAAGGACCCTTCTGCAGGGAGGAACAGAAGCACACTGGAACCGATGGCGTGGGAGGCAGCACCCTCACAGCAGCTGTCCAGGGCTTAGGTTGGGCCTCTGGGGAGAGGAGGGCGGTGAGGGAACCAGATTGCACCCCCACTGGGCTTCTGTCGATACATCTTGAAGACCAAGACCCAGGAGCCAGAGGAAGTGGCAGAACATGCCACCTTCCCTCCCAGCTGTAGGGAAGTGACAGCCGTTATCCGAGGCCAAGAGAAACGGCAAGGGTCAGGGAGGGAGGCCCTTGGAGGAGTCCACAAGAAGGCCTGGACTCCAAGCGGGGAAGAGGCTGGGGTGGCCAGGGATCCCTGCTGTGTGCATCTTCTTCACGATTCATCCTCCTGCCCTGAAAGGCAGAGTGATAGAGGGATGGGCAGGAAGAAACAGAGAGGAGAGAGATTTTCTATTCACTGTTCAACCGCCAATGAAACAGCTGTCAGAGTTGAGTTTATTCGCACCAGGCCAAAGCCAGGAGCTAGGAGTTTCATCTAGGTCTCTCACATGGGCGCCAGGAGCCCAAGCCCTTGGACCGGCCTCCTCTGCTTTCCCAGAGTTTTGGAGCAGGGAGTTAGTTGCTGCATCAGGGGGCGGGTTTTGCAGAGTCGGATCGGAAATGCGGCAGCCAGGACACGAAGCAGGGCTCCAGCAGAGGATAGGGTCATCAAAAGAGTGAGTTTCACTCACCGTGTGTCACAACACAAGATGCTCTCCACTCCCCCTCCCCCGCCAGGAATGTAAACGGAACAGGCGTGGGATGGGGACGAGGATAGAAGAGCAAGGTCACAGGGCTGGGGCGCCAGCAGAGAGGAGAGGAGGGACAGATCGCCATGGGCGGCCCTGGTGTCTCCCTGCTCTTCTTACTGTCCTGGACTCTGGCTTGTTTCCAGATTCCCCTCCTCCTCCTCGGGGTCTCCAGGCACCCAGGACACTCGAGGCAGGCCTCACTCACCACACCCAAGTGACCCAAGAACCAGTTCCGTCTCGGAGGCTGTGAGAAGCACCGGAGGCGACAGCAGTTGTTGTAGAAGACGTAGATCCGGGTCAGGATGCGGGCCAGGAGCCAGGAGGCGCTGATCAGCAGCAGCAGGAACAGCCACGGAGAGACCGACCTTGGCCCCAGGCCCAGCCAGGACAGGCTCAGCTGTGGCATCCTGCTGGGCAGGTGCACAGGTTTAGCTCCAGCAACCTGGGGAAAAGAGGAGGGAGCTCGAGGGGAGGGGAGAGGGGCAGGGAGAGCTCAGAAGAAGGAAGTGGGATTAGAAAGAAAAGGGAGAGAGAGAGAGAGAATGGATCACACCGCCCAGGAACGTAGCCAGGGCTCAGCTGCCTGGAAAACGTGAGTCTCAGAGGCCAGCTAGCTCCCAGGAGCCGCCCAGCTCAAAGCAAGGACCCGGCCCTCAGTCAGATCCCTCCAGTACCACCGAGGTCCACCGCCTGGTACCTTCTGTAAACAGCAGTTTGTCTCCCACGGGGAGATCTGTGCCCCAGGTCCCTGTGCAAGGCGGAGCCGGACGGCAGTCCACAGTCACCAATCCTGAAGGAGGACCCGGCTGCCTCCACCCACCTTTCCTCCCCGCCCATTTCCTCCCACCGCCCCGCTGCTGCCAGCTCCAGGGCAGGCAGCCAAGCCACCAGGGGGTGGGGCCAGCTTTGGCTCTGGGTCACAGACTCTGGGGCACAAGGCTCCTGGGGAGGCAAAGCCTGCTCCAGCCAAGGGCGGAAGGTACTCTGGGCCCCAAGTTGACAACTCCTCACTGTCCATCCAAGGCCGACGGTGGGAGGGGAGGGGCAGCGGGCTAAAGCATGAACTTGAGACGGACTCAGAAGAGGTTGCTCTGCAGAAGCACGGGCTGGGAGGACACAGGACAGTCGTCACCCAGTCTCAGAGCATGGGGGCTGAAGGAGAGCTGGGCCCAGGCCAGGGACCCTGCATGGGGGTCTTCTCTCATTTTGCCCATGGGCAGCCCCAGCCATTTCTGCAAACCACCTTTCCCCGTGGACCTCAAAGAGGGAGTCGTCCATCTTGTTTGTCCAGACTCTGTCCTGATGTGCCGAGGGGTGATCTTAGTTCATCCACACAGTCTCCCCAAGAAGGAGGTGAAGAGTGCTCGTGTTGAGTGACCGAGCTGGGAGAGGACAGGGCTGCCGCAGAAGGGCAGCATGCTGGGGAGAGGGCCAGACTCTGCTTCCGCCCATGTGCTGCCCAGTCCCTTGCGGTTCTGAAGGATCCTGGAGCCCTCAGCCACCCCAAAATTCTCATCCCTTCTTCTTGGAGGGACGCAGGAGCAGGGAACTCCAGAGACCAGTCAGGGGTCACGCCAGGGTTTTAGAAAGCAAGGCAGAAAGCAAGGGACCGCAGAGCCAGAGGAAGTAAGGAGGCAAGAGGAAACGAAGGATGGCAACTCGCTCCAGGCACACAGCAAAATCATCCAACACGGGCCCAGCGCAGTAGCCTGGTGGCTAAAAATCCTCACCTTGCAGGCACTGGGATCCCATATGGGTGCCAGTTTGTGTTCTGGCTGCTCTGCTTCCCATCCAGCTCCATGTCTGTGGCCTGGGAAAGCAGTCGAGGATAGCCCCAAACCTTGGAACTCTGCACTCCCCTACATGGGAGACCCAGAAGAAACTCCTGGCTCCTGGCTTCATACCAGTTCAGCTCTGGGTCTTGTGGCCACTTGAGTGACCCAGCAGACAGAGAAAAATATCTATATTCAACAGGACACAACACATGGGAAAGAGAATCTCAGGTCCCAGTAACTATGGTCAGGCTAGCAGGGACTTCTGCAGCCGAGGGCACTGAGAAATAGCCACTCATCCTGTGGTTCTGGAGCCCAGCACTGGCCTAGCTAGTACCTCTCAGAAACAAAATCGTGTGTTCTAGTACCAACCCTGCAAATTGTGCCCAACTAGGGAGTCAAGCAATGGATGCAAGATCTCTCTGTGTGTCGTTTTTCTCTGTAAACCTTTCAAATAAAAATAAATAGGGCATAGTGCCTAGGGCTGGCTCAATTAGCTAAACCTCCAAGATCACATATGGGTTGTGTTCTGGCTGCTCCACTTCCCATCCAGCTCCCTGCCTGTGGCCTGGGAAAGCAGTGGAGGACGGCCCAAAGCCTTGGGACCCTGCACCTGCTGGGGAGCCCCTGGCTCTTGGCTTCGGATCGGCTCAGCTCTGACCATTGCGGCCACTTAAGGAGAGAATCAGCAGAGGAAAGATCTTTCTCTCTGCACCCCTTCTGTGTATAAATCTTCCTTTCCAGTAAAAATTAATAAATGTTTTATTTTTTTTAAAAAAAGAAGTGTTTGCAAAGGGCACACGATGAAAAAAAAAAGGAGGGCATTTTCTTTAAATCTGTGCATCAAACTAAAATGTGTATATTAATTGTATTTTCAGTGAACTGTTGGAAAGCCCTCAGTATGATGCAGATGTTTAGACAACCACAGGTTTGCACACTTGTCTCCCGGAGGGGTGGGGTGGGTGCTGAAGTCTCATTTAGTCTCCAGGATGCTGTGCTGAAGTCCTTGGAGAGGCAGGACTTGATGGGGGACGTGTGGGGGTCGAGGATTTGGGGGAGTGGGTCTGAACAGGGATTGGTTCTGGTGTCAGAGTTAGTTCTCTGGTTCTTGAGCCTGGGAGAATCAGAAAGCAGCGGTAAGAGCTCAGGTACCTGGGTGATTCGGAATGAGCTCCTCATTTCAGCCTGGCGCAGGTGACAGCGCCTCCCACGCACGCACTCGCTTGCACACACATCCGTGCACACCGTCTCTCAGACGCAGAAGGTGGTGGTCCCCACCCCGGGCGCACACAGCAGCAGGTGCAGGTGCGCGGGAGACTGTCGTCTGCGGATCTGGCGGCAGAGGGAGCCTCCGCCACGCTCTGCAGTGGGACGCGCCGCCCTGGGCACGCGGCATTAAGACGGACAGCGCAGCTACAGCAGGGTCCCTGGGACCCAGGAGCTCTGCACCCACCACCCACTCCGTTCCTCCGTCTCGCATTCACCCACTCACGCGGCCCTTAGCGGAAACTTCAACGTGCATTCCTACATAGAGCTGCCTCTTGGTTATTTGTACTGTAGGCTGACTGTAGGTTTGCAGACGGTGTTGGGAGAACGGTGCGCTCTCCGTGACCTTCTGTGGGGGCGAGGAGAGTGGAAGAAACACCACCGGCAAAAGCCAGGACGAGGACGCAAGGACCTCAATCGCTTGGCCGTGAGATTCCCGCCGACGATTCCAGAACCAGCCGCTGGGGTGCACCCAAGGCTTTCGCCTCGGCCATCTGAGCGGAGGGAAGGACACAGGAATGGATGTGTGGAAAGAGGGATGGATGGGCGGAAGGATGGATGGAGGAAGGGAGGGAGGGATGGGGGATGGATGGACAGAGGGATGGATGGGTGGGTGGATGCATGGGTGCATAAGGCCAAGAGACCAAGAGACGAGCAGAGATCTTCCATTCTCACAGCAGGTGAAGCTGGATCAGGCTGAACCTAAAAGCCAGGAATTCAATCCAAGTCTCCCAGCGGGGCGGCAAGGACTCAGGCTGCCACCTGCTGCCTCTGGGAATGCCCACTAGCAGGGAGCTGGAATGAAGCCGAGGGCTCAAGCCCCATGCACTCTGATAGGGATGAGGGATCTGTCGTGGCCTGCCCCTTCCCTCCTACCTCAAACCTCGGTGGAGATGAACCCCTTGGCTAAAATCACCCCCCTTGACCCATACTCCTCATTCTGTCTTCACTCACACACACCTCCTTTTTTTTTTTTTTTTTAAATGAAATCAGCACCATAGCACATTAGGTAAAACCTCCACTGGCAGTACAGGTATCCCACAGGCACTGGTTCAAGTCCGGGTTGGTCCAGCTCCCTGCTAAAACATCTGGAAAAAAACAACCAATAATGTTCCAAGTGCTTGGGTCGTGCACCCACATGGGAGACCCAAAAGAAGTTCCTGGCTTCAGACCAGCCCATCTCTAGCCATTGTAGACATTGGGGAACGAACCAGTAGCTGAAAAATCAATTTATCTATCTATCCATCTATCTATCATCTATCTCTTTAACTATACCTTTCAAATAAAGTTAATTAAATAAAAAAGATTCGTTGTGGCCCGCACGGTGGCTCAACAGGTTGATCTTCCACTTGCAAGCGCTGGCTTCCCCTGTGGGCACCAGTTCATGTCCCAGGTGTGTTATTTCCCATCCAGCTCCCTGCCTGTGTCCTGGGAAATCAGCTGAGGACGGACCAAAGCCTTGGGACCCTGCACCCGCATGAGAGACCCGGAAGAGACTCCTGGCTCCTGGCTTCAAACTGACTCAACCCCAGCCTTTTGCGCCCATGTGGGGAGTGAACCAGCAGGCGGAAGGTCTTTCTGTCTCTCTGTAAATATGTCTTTCAAGTAAAAATAAACACATCTTGTTTTAAAAAAAAAGAGTTGCTTTATTTATTGCAAGGTAGAATTATAGAAAGAGCGGGAGAGAGATTGTCCATGTGCTGTTTCGTTTCCCCAGATGGCTTCAGCAAAGCCAGAAGGCAGCAGCTACTTCCCAGTTTCCCATGGGAGTGCCGGGGCCCAACCCTTGGGCCACGTCCTACTTTCCCAGGAGCAATAGTGGGGGCAATAGTGGGGGCGGAGAGGTCTGGATGGGAAGTGGAGCAGCTAGAACTTGAACCAGTGTCCATATGGTCCCCAAGCCTGGCCCCACCAGCCTGCCAATAAGTTTTCCGAGTTTGCCCCCGTTTTCCCCTTCCCTATCATCCACTCGGCTTCTGCTCCCACTCCAGTCCCCATTCCCTAGTCACATTTCACCCAGCACCTGAGGTCTCCTGTTCCCAGCACCTGTCACGGGCAGAGGCTTCTGTATGAAGTCATCGGCTCCTGCCACAAGCGAGGCTTGAGCCCCGTCTGCGCCCCAAGTGACGTGTTAAACCAAAGAAGGAACAGCAGCAAGTGAAAACCTGAAGTTTATGGCCTAGGACCAACCTTCCAGAGCCCACAGCTGTTGGCACAATGGCGTCCCACAGGCTCCAAGGCATCTGTACCCACCCTAGGGTTCTAGGTGCCTGGGTCTGGCTGAGCTGAGCTGGGCAGGGAGGAAGGGGAAAGGGGGTGCCTGTTTGACTTTGCTTTTATTCTTCAAAACTCAGAAGGCTCAGCGAAGGAAGAGCAGGGATGCATATTGCAACACAGTAACAAAAGGCAAAGTTTCAAGCCCGCAGCAGTCCCCAGTCTGGGAGGTAGGTCCTAGGTCCCCCCCCCCGGGACGGACCGACGGCTCAGTGTGTGGAGCCTGGGGAACCGCATGGCAAAGGAACCGGGGCCAGAGGGCGGTGCCCACGCCTGGTAGCCTCCGGTGCTAGGCAGGTGCAGAACTAAGGAAGCTAGACTGGACCTCAAGGTGTCAGACCAGCGACTCGGTGGGCAGAGCTTTTGCCCAGAGGAGCGTGGTTGTCACCCTCAGGCTGTGGTCTGGGATCTCAGCAGCTTGAGGGAGGATCTGGGGAACCGGGATCCGCTGGATCCCTGGGGAATGTGACCTAGTCTGATCCTTCAAGTGGAACAGCAGGTGGAGGAACTTAGGGTTCGGACCTCAAGGGGCGGGGTGCGCCTCAGGGGCGTTGCTAGCACCATCAGGCTGCTTCGTTAGTGGAGCCTGGTTCTCCCAGAGTAGATCCTGGACTGGGAAGGGCGTCTCTGGAGTTGAGCTTGGAGGCGGCTCCTGGACCTCGGGGGTGTCCGCAGGCAGGTGCGCGCGCCGCACGAGGGCAGCGGTCAGGCCCGAGGAGTGAGCGGCTCCACGTTGAGCCAGATGCCGTTCTCCGTGCGCAAAATGAGCTCGGGTTTCCGCCGCACCTTGCGCGTTCTATCCACGCTCAGACGGAAGCGCAGCAGCGTGAGCGCCACCACCACGCGCATCTCAGCCATGGCGAAGCTCTGTCCGATGCAATTCCTTGGGGGGGTAGGGAAGTAAGAGAAGGAGGGCTCAGGCCTGGGCGAGCCTCGTGGGCTGGATGGAGACAGGTCTCAGGTAAGTCACCGTGGGTTGGGGTCCCCGTGATGACATCCCTGGGTAGCGCGCCCTTGCGGACATGACCTGCCCCTCTGTCAGGAGCACGTGAGCCCAGAGCTGGGAGCCTGGGAGACAGCAGATGCTCAAACAGCAGGTGGCAAGTTGGAGGGGTCCTCCTGGTGCGTGAGGGAGAGACGGAGCGGGGCACATCCCACAGCTCCCATGGGTCCTGCCCCTCCCATACCTGGCTTGGGTGCGGCTAGGGACAGATCCGTTACCTGGGTCCCGCGGAGAAGGGCACGTAGGCCAGCGGAGAGCGCTGCTGGGGGGTGTCGGGGTCAAAGCGATAGGGGTTGTACACCTGGCCAGGAACACGCTGCTGGTGAGGCTGGGCCAGCCCGGCCTCTAGGAAGTCCTCTTGTGTCATACCCCACCCTATCCCCCAGTCCCACTCGCTACAGCCCTGCCTGGCCCTTCGGGGGCTCGTGGTGGGCGGCTTCCTCTGCCCGGATCAGACTGCTCCTCGCGCCACAGACACGCAGCTCCCCACGCCCTGACCCCATCCCGCAGTCCTGGCTAAGCACCTGCTTCTGGGCAAGACCACTCCGGACCCCCCTCTCCCCGCCCCACCTGCCCCGTTCTAACATCTTTTGCGCCTTAACCCATGGCCAAAATAAGCTTAGTTGCAATCTGCTTCTCACTGCGAGATCCACCAGGACCCAAACCATATCCGCCTCTCTCTGGGTGCCCATCGTAAGCCTGGCATACAGCGGATGTTCAGTAAAAATTTATTGGGGTGCAATAAATCAGGCCACTACTTACACCACCCAGCACTGTTGGAGGGCAGTTTTCTAATTCAGCTTTTACTGCCAGTGAGCCTGGGACCACAGCAGAACATGGCCCAAGTGTGTGGGCCCCTGGCACCCAGGTAGGAAACCTTGGATGGAGCTCCTGGCTCCTGCCTTCAACATGGCCCATCCCTGGCTTGTGTAGCCAATTAAGGAGTGGTCCAAAGGATGCGAGAACTCTCTCTCTCTCTTTCCTTTCTCTCTGTCACTCTGCCTTTCAAATAAATAAAAATCTATATTCATAAATAAATATGTGTTGACCTAATGAATTGACAACCCTACTGTATAATTCCCTGGGAGATGGAAGGCAAGGAAAGGAACAGCCCTCTGCCCCAAATTTCTCCCTCAGGGAAAGATGGAGTTTGAGCCCAGGGAGGTTTGGTCCAGGAGCTCACCTTGGAGTCGGGCCACACTGTGGGGTTGTGGTGAGTCCCGTAGATGCTGACCAAGCAGATGATTCCTGCGGGACAGGTGGACACAAGTGGGGATAGGACAGAACAAGTGGATAAGGTTGGCACAGGTGGGACGAGTGGAAACAGGTGGGCACAGGTTGGCACAGGTGGCACAGGTGGGCGCAGGTGAATCCAGGGGAGCAGAGTGGGTCAATGGGAATGAAGGGAGCCGGGTCCTTTTCTGGACACATCCCAAGGCCTAGGTTTCCCGAGACCCCCCTCTGTTACCACTTCCTGTCCACCCTCCTGTGACAAGCATTGCCACCCCACTCACTCCCCTGCCTCCCGTTAAGACATCCACGTCACATTCTTTCTGGCTGTCTCACTGGCCACACAGGGCTCTCTCTCCCAGACCTGTCATTCCTCTTCAGCTCCAACCCCTCCCGTGGCTCCTGGCTGCCCAGAGGACCAAGTTCAGGTACCTCCATCCAGCAGCATCGTCGGCTGTCTGAACCCTGTGGCTCTGCTCTAAAACAAACCTGCCCTTTCACCTCCAGCTTCCCAGGTTCACCTCCCGCCTTCCTCCTCCTCCTCCAGGCACTCCTCCTTGCCTTCTCCCTAGCTCAACGCTCTGCTGGTTAGCTTAATCTTGACGTTCAGTCGCTAGGGAATACCAGTGCCCAGGTTAGGGTGGTGTTGAAGACCTGCGGCCTTGGAGTGAGGCCTCGTTGGGTCCCCAGCATCAACCAGGACAAGGGGACATCTGGTGACTAAAGGACTCTCCCACACCACCCACACCCTTTTGCAGGGCCAAACCCCGCACACACACACACACACACACACACACACACACACACACACTGGCTCCTTCACCTCTGCCTCCTGCATACTCAATTGAGTTCCCCCCACCATCACCCCAGAAGCATCAGAGACACACAGCACTGCCTCATTTCCTTGGGAGCTTGAGGGGCAGGGAGACCACAGAATATCCACAGCAAACACGGAGGGGGGAGCCTCCCAGTGGGCACCTTTAGGGATGACGCGTCCATCCGGGAGTTTGACATCCTCTGTGCAGCGGCGCGAAACGAGTGTGACGGGCGGGAACTGGCGCAGGCTCTCCTTGATGCACATGGTGATGAAGGGTAACTGGGTCAGGTCGTCCCTGGGAAGAGAGAGCACGTGACTCCCCCAGGGATGCACTGGGGTGCAGAAGCAGGAAACCAGGCCAGGAGGCCGGCCTTGCCTAGCTAGCCTCAGCTGTCCTGAGTGCAGCTCGCTCGAGCTTAGGAAGACCCAGCCACCTGCTCACCACATCTGTACAGCCCTGGGGCAGGTCTCTGGATGGAGGACGGACAGCCCAGAGGCTCAAGTCCCAGGTGTTCCACTTCTGACCCGGTTCCCTGCTTACGGCCTGGGAAAGCAGTAGAGGATGACCCAACTCCTTAAGCCCCTGTAGCCACGTGGGAGACCTGGCTGGAACACCCGGCTCCTGGCTTCAGCCTGGTCCAGCTGTGACTGTTACAGCTATTTAGGGAATGAACCAACAAATGGAAGATTTGCTCTGTCTCTGTTTCCCGCCCCATCCCCCAATAGGTCTTCGGCTAAACCTCCAGTTGTGTCCCGACTTTATCCCACCTAGAACATGAATCATGCCTTTGTCCAGAGCATCTATGCTCCGTATGCCACCTGCCCATGAGTCATGTCCCAGTAGGCTTGGATATGCCAGTAGTTGCCCCCAGTATCACTGTTCCTATTCCCAGGCACGTAGATTCATTGTATGTTTGTTGGAAAGGCAGAGAAATCTTCCACCCACTGGGTCACATCCAAATGGCTACAATGGCCAGAGATGAACCAATCTGAAGCCAGGAGCTTCTTCCAGGTCTTCCAAATGGGTGCAGGGGCCCAAGGATCTAAACCATTCTCTGCTGCTTTCCCAGGCTGTGTGCAGAAAGCTGGATGGGAAGTGGAGCAGCCGGGGCTCAAACCAGCATCCAAACAGCATGCCAATGTTCCAGGCAGAGGCTTAGCCTGGTATGCCTGCTACACCGTGCCGGCCCTCGAAAGGTACTTTTAAAATTTTACAAACAGGTCAGTACTCTGGTTAACAAGTAAAACTGTCAGCTATGGCATTAGCATCTCATGTGGACAACAGTTTGGGGTCCACTTCCAATCCAGCTCCCTGCCAATGCACCTGGTACAGCTTGAGCCTCTGTACTCACCTGGGGGGACCCAATGGCATTCCTGGCTCCTGGTTTCAGCCCAGGGTGTTTGCAGCCATAGAAGGAGTAAATCAGCAAATGAGCAATCTGTGTGTGTGTGTGTGTCCCCTGTTCCTCCCTTTCTCTCTGTGGTTCTGCTTTTCAAATCAAGAAATCAACCACACACACTGGGGTGTGAGATGTCCCAACAACTTGTCCCAGGTCCCACACTGGACATGAGACAGCTGGCACGCATGCCCAGGCTCCCAGCTTCCACTCGCCCCGCCGACGACCACTGCAGCCCCCGCCCCTTTACTGACCACTGCAGCTCCTCCAGCTCCCGACCCTTCATAACCTCACGGATCTCTTCCCGGCACTTCTCCTGGTACTCCGGGTGCTTGGCCAGGTTGAAGAGCACCCACGAGAGCCCGCTGGAGGTTGTGTCGTGTCCTGCGGGCACAGGAGCCAAAGGGGGAGGGAGGCGGGCTGCCGTGTTCAGGCAGACAGCAGAAGGTCTCCCTTCCTCACCTCCGGCAGGTTCTGCTGGGGACCCCCTACACCCTTACCCTCAAACATGAACGTGTCCGCCTCGGCACGAATGTCCTCATCGGACAACTCCTTCCCATCTTCATCCTGAAATGGGTAGTGGATGGGTCTCAGCCTTCTCATCCCCTCTCTCCCTCCTTCCCTCCCTCCCTCCCTGCACCCCAACCACCCCACTCCCCTGAGCTAAGCTGTTGGGGATTCTGGTGGCTATGGTGCAGTGTGTTAAGCTATTGCCTGCAGCACCAGCAGGGATATCAAAACAGGGGTTCAAACCCTGGTTGTTCTGTCTGCAGTTCACTTCCTGCTAATGCATCAGGAAAAACAGCAGAGGATGGCCCAACGTCTTGAGCCCTGGTTAATCATGTGAGAGACCTAGAAGAAGCTCCTGGATGCTGGCTGCGACCAGAACCAGCCACAGACTTTGCAGCCATTTGCATGGTATACCCGCAGATGCAAGACCTTGACACCCACCCCCTCGCTCTCTTTCTCTCTCTCTTCCCCCCTCATCCTCTCTCAGTTTCTCAAATACGACAAAAATGGGTTCAATTTATAATTTTTTATGTCTATGGAACTGGCAGTGCTAGCACCTCCTTTGGGTGCAGGTTCCTGTCCCAGCTGCTCTACTTCCTTCCAGCTCCCTGCCTGTGGCCTGGGAAAGCAGTCGAGGACGGCCCAAAGCCTTGGGACCCTGCACCTGCATGGGAGACCCAGAAGAAGCTCCTGCCTCCTGGTTTAGGACCAGTCCAGTTCCGGCCATTTGCAGCTATTTGGAGAGTTAATCAATAGATGGAAAATCTCTCTGCTTGGCTCTGCCTCTCTGTGTTTTTCAGTAAATGAATCTTTAAAATATATATATATATATATTCATGGGCCTGGCATGATGGCTCAACTGGGAAACCCCCAGCCTACGAACACCAGCATCCTTTATGGGTGTTGGTTCATGCTCTGGCTGATTCAGTTTCCATCCATCCATCCACCTAGGAAAGCAGTTGAGGATGTCCCAAAACCTTGAGACCCTGCACCCATACAGGAAAACTGGAGGAAGCTCCAGTCGTTGCAGCCATTTGGGGAGTGAACCAGTGGATGGAAAATCTTTATCTCTTTCTCTCGGTGAGTCTGCTTTTTCCAATACAAATAAATAAATCTTTGCAAAAAGTCATAAGGACTCAAAGTCATGGTCAAGGCAGCCCAGGTAACTCGCTTCAATAGTTTCCTGCATTCGCGTCTGACTCTAGCCCAGGCCTGCATGGGTCAGGCTGTGTGTCATCCCCTGCAGCTGGTGAAAGCCCTGGGCATGCACAGTGCCACCCTGGAGCCCAGCCTCACCCTCGCCAGGAGCAGCACGTCAATGAAATCCAAGGCCTTGCCCTGTTTGGCCTTCAGCCAGGCCTGGGTGCCCTGCTGGCACAGGGCCCTCCGGCGCTCCTGGATGACCTCGGTGGTGAAGCGGTGCACAATATTGCAAGCTCGGCGGAAGTGTCGGCCGTCAGCAGTGAGGTGGTAATACACGAAGTCCAGGTAGTGATGCAGGCGGTACTGGCGCCGCACGACCAGTGCGCTCAGTTCGATGATGGCTGAGATATAGTCACTCATCTTCCTGGCAAGGAGAGAGCCAAGTCAGGGACAGAGGGCCCCAGCCAGTCCCAGGGTATGGCCCCAGACAAGTCTCCTCGCCCTCATCGCTTAGACAACAAATGGGCCCTATGTTGGTTCTATCATCTGATTGTTTATTCTTTTTAACGCTTGGGTCATCTTTCTCCCACTTCCCCTTAAACATCAGCTGGGAGCTGGGTTGGAAATAGCGCAGCCAGAAACCCCACCAGCATCCCGAAATGGAATACAGGCCAGCCAAAAGCAAATGGTCGTTGGAACTCTGTCGCCCAGCAGCTCCCACACTTCTCCTTACAGATGTTTGAAGGGACGTGTGCACTAGGGACCATCTATGAGACCCAGTGTGGTGGTACGGCCCGCGAGTACTCAGCCAGCAACAAGTGCCCCACTACGCCAACAACCACGGCAGGTTGCACATGGCAAGGATACAGGACCTGAATGGATTTCCTGGCTCTTGGCTTCCATCTGGCTATTGTGGGCATCTGGAGGGGTAAACCAGCAGGAAGATTCTCTCTCTCGCTCTGCCTTTCGAATCAGTGCATCTTTCTCTCTCTTTTTTTTTTTTTTAAAGATTTATCTATTTTTATTAGGAAGTCAGATATACAGAGAGGAGGAGAGAGAGTGGAAGATTTTCTGTCCAATGATTCACAGCCATCCTCCACTAGATGGGAAGTGGAGCTGCCGGGATTAGAACCGGCGCCCATATGGGATCCCAGCACGTTCAAGGCAAGGACTTTAGCCGCTAGGCCACTGCACCAGACCCCTAGTACATCATTTTTTTTTTTTAAAGAACAGTTTTAGGCTCTGTGGCTAAATCCTTGCCTTGCATGCACCAGGATCCCATATAGTCGTTGGTTCATGTCCCAGCTGCTCCACTTTCCATCCAACTCTCTGCTTGTGGCCTGGAAAACAGCAGAGGACGGCCCAAAGCCTTGGGACCCTGCAACCGTGTGGGAGACCCGGAAGAAGTTCCTGGCTCCGGCTCGGCTCAGCTCCAGCCATTGTGGTTGCTTAAGGAGCGAGCCAGCGGCTGGAAGATCTTTCTGTATCTCCTTCTCTCTCTCTGTAGATCTGCCTTTCAATTAAAAATGAACAATTTTTTTAAAAAAAATTGAGCACATTCATAAACAAATTTTCCCAACATGGCTACAGAAAAGGAATGAAAATGTCCATTTTCTGGATAAAGCAGATGAGCCCCACAGGTGGTGGCTCCCTCCGGAGCACCTGCCGCCTACCTCCTCCACGACCTCGTGCCCTGGGTACACTCACTCCTGGCAGTTGCTGTTGTAGCTGAAGACGCATTTCTGCAGGCTGTCCAGGGTCATGAGGCTGACGTGCTCAAACATGTCCAGAGACACCACCGAGGAGCCCTTGGCCAGGCGTCGCCACTTGGCCTGCAAGGTACATAGGCAGCTTGTGGACATGGAGGCCTCAAGCCACGAGCCAGGAGCCAGCGGCTCACCACCACCAGCCACCACTTGACTGACTCGCAGCAGCTGCCTCCCCCAGGAGCCGAGGCCATGAAGGCACTGGACTTACATGCATGGTATCTGTGCTCTGGTTAAAGATCTTCATGTAGGGCTTCAGAATGTCAAAGTGGAAGGCGGGTGTCAGCAGGCGGCGGTGTCGGCTCCACTTGGCCCCTTTGCTGAGAAGCAGCCCGTCCCCTGGAACCGGGAGGTTGAGGTGAGGTGAGGGGCCTTCTCCCCAAGGATCCCCAGGCCTTCCCCCGTCACCCACGGGCACTCACCCAGCCAAGGTTTCAGGAAGCCGTAGAAGAAGTCATCCTTAGGAGCCACCATAGCTGTAGGGAGGGAGAAGGCAAGGAAGGTCCTGACCCTTGATCTCTGCAGAAGCCTTCCGGGGGCTTCTCTCTGGGGCCTGACCCTCCTCCTGCTTCATCCCACCCTTGCCCCTCTATGGTGAAAGATCTGTATGTCACACTGATCTGAATATGAGACACTTCCTCTGTGCTCAGGCACCTGCTGTGGCTCCCTGTTGCCCTTGCAAAAAAGAAAAGTTCAAGTTCAGCCTAGTATGGAAGGTCTGTCCTCTTCCGGTCCATCACTCACCTCCAAACTCCTGGCCAGGCTACCTTGCCCAGTAGGTAGGAAGCTTTCCCTTAATTCACCCCACTCATTTCTCCCAGTTCAGGACGAGTGCACCACATCTCCCAGGTTCCACCCTCCAGCCTTGTCCTCCATCAGGCCTGGCCACAGGGACATCTGATCATAGCCACTCCTGGCTCCCACATGTGCCACCCTCAAGTACCCGCTCCACAGCCCATGTCCAAAAGCCTGAGTGGTCTGCCTTTGTCTCCGGCCTCCACGCCCCCTTGCAACGTCTCAGCACTTTTCTCAGCACCTCAGAAAGGCCATTGCATTCTCTGCCGTCTCTGCACCAGCTGCCATCTCCTCCCTAAGCATCCTCCTCTCCTCCCTCCAACCCCAGTCAGATGCAATGCCCATCCTCACCCATCACTCTGGGCTGGATTTAACAGTTACCAACCCTTCAAGAAGTGACAGGGGCTACACTGGGGCTAAAGAAATTTGATTGAATGAGGGAATCAAGCAATCAATCAAAGGATGGATAAGTGAAAAAATAAAGGGATGGATGGATGAATAGTTGGGTTTCTATGTGGAAGGATGGATGGGTGAATGAATGAGAGTGTGGATGAATGAATAAATGAGGGGGTGGGTGATTGGATGAACGGATAGGTGAGTGGATGGATGAGTGAATGGGTGGATGGATGGATGGATGGATGGATGGATGGGTGGTTGGATGGATGGATGGGTGGATGGGTGGATGTGTGGATGGATGGATGGATGGGTGGATGGGTGGATGGGTGGATGGATGGATGGATGGGTGGGTGGATGGGTGGATGAATGGATGGATGGGTGGATGGATGGATGGATGGATGGATGGATGGATGGATGGATGGATGGGTGGATGGGTGGATGGATGGATGGATGGATGGATGGATGGATGGATGGGTGGATGGATGGGTGGATGGATGGATGGATGGGTGGGTGGATGGGTGGATGGATGGATGGATGGATGGATGGGTGGGTGGATGGGTGGATGAATGGATGGATGGGTGGATGGATGGATGGATGGATGGATGGATGGATGGATGGATGGGTGGATGGATGGATGGATGGGTGGTTGGATGGATGGATGGATGGGTGGATGGATGGGTGGATGGATGAGTGATTAGAGAGTAGATGGGTGGATGAGAAACGAATGGAAGGATGTGCAGCTGGATGGGTGGATAAACGTGCTGGTGGTGGGTGGGTGGTTGAGAGTATTAGTGGGCAAATGAACCACCTTGCTTGCATTAAATAGATGTGAGGTGCCTGGGCAGGTCCCCAAAAAGGGTGTATCTAAAATTCAAGCGATGCCATTCTTTTCTGAAAGTGACTCAGCCACCTATACATACACACACCCCAGAAATTGACCAACGGCATGCACCGTCATCCCGTCCAAGCGTTCTCTCATTCAGCACCCTTCTTCTGTCACTCTCCTGTGCCCAACCCTTGCTGGATGACAGAGTATCCAGAGATGACTCATCTCCATGCTTTCCCTGGATGGATGCCCAGATGGAGCAAGACAAGGGGAGCAGGAGCACATGGTGCAATCACCATGGAGGCAGAAAGCAGGTCAGGTGCTCAGCAGGGCACAGCAAAGGGGTTACTGCAAGCCAGAGCCAACTGCCCAGAGGAGTCTGTCACACAGCCCTGGGCAGAGGCCTGCCAGGCAGTCCTACCAGCCTCCCAGGAAAGGTGCAGCTCAAACACAGTGCAACACAGCCTCTGCTTCTCTCCCAGTCTTGCCTCCTGCCCATACCAAGTCCCTGGCATCCACACCTGTGCAGTGGCAAGACCCTCCATCAGCAAAGACCCAGCTTCCCTTGGGCTTCCATAGGTTCCTTCATCCAGTCCCAGCCCTGAATCCTAAGTGCCAGCTGGGTCCAGGCTGCTTCTCCCTGGGGTGGAAAGGGGTGGGGGTAACTACCTAGGCAGAGATTGAATCAGACAAGCCCTTCTGCTCCTTCTCCACGGTGGCCACATAGAAAAGCTATGAACACCATATGATGAAAAACCTGGGTTCTGAGCTGGCCAGGGTCGGGTTTGGAACCAGCAGTAACTTGCAGTGACTAGCTGCTTAAACTTCGATGTGAACCCATGCTGCCTTCTAGATCTTTGTCTGCCAGAGAACAGACAAGCCTGCCCCCATGACATCCCAGTAAGACTCCCCAGCCAAGGTGGCACACAGGAAGTGCCCATCCAGGATGTGTGGACTTGGCCCAGCAAATGAAGTCACCGTTGACAATGCCTGCATCCTGCAATGAAGTGCCTGGTTCCAGTCCTGGCTGCTCCACCTGTTTCAGGTCCAGCTTCCTCCTAACTTCCCTGGAAGGCACTTCAAGTACTTTAGCCCCGGTCATCCCCATGGGAGACCAGGATGGCGCTCCTGGCTCCTGCCTTAGACCTCGCCCAGCCCAGTTGCTGTGGCTCCTGGAGAGGTGAACCAATGAGTGGAGATGTCTGCTCCCTCTCGACTCTCATTTTTCAAATAAACAATCATGAGCTGACAGTGCGATGTAACACGTTAAGCCTCTGCCTGCAGTGCCAGTATCCCATATGGTTATCAGTTCCAGTCCTGGGTGCTCTACTTCCAACCCAGCTGCCTGTTAATGCAGTGGAGAATGACCCAAGCACTTGGGTCCCTGCACCCTTGTGGAAGACCCTGAAGAAGCTCCTGGCTCCCAGCTTCAGACCTGGCAAGCACCAAAGGCCACGATGTGCACAATTTCCTGGATTGGAAAATTCTTGCAGCCAGGAAGTAAGGGTGCGGATGCCAGGGAATGGCAGCGAGGGTGGAGCAGGGAAGGGGACAATGACTTCATGGGGACAAGGCGTCTTACAGGGTGATGAGAAAGTTTTGTAACCATAAGTGCTGCTTGCATAACCTGGTGAATACACTCAGCCCCATGAATGGTCCACTACTGGTTAATTGTATGAAACCTGCCACTCACTTCAATTAAAAAAAAAAATAAAGCAATTACGCATCAAAGCAAGCTGTAATTATTTGCCACCCTCTCCTTTCTCGCCACAAAGCCTTCTCCCTACTTTCTCCCGGTGATCGTCTCGACGGTCGGGAGGCACCGACAGGAGCCACGATCGCCTCAGGGACCAGACACAGTGCAGGTTCAAGTCCAGAGCAGAGGTGTGGCCACCTCAGGAGAGAGATGGAGTCCGGGATGTGAAACCGGGCTTGTCCTAATGCAGGAGGGCGGAAAGAGATGGGAGGACCTGCGGGTGCTCCGTGCTGACTCACGACTCCACCCATGCTGTACGGGAGCTCCCCATCCGGCTCCTACTTGGGTGGGGAGGCAGTGGCTGCCCTGTCTGTCCTGGGGGAGTGAAGGGGAGAGGAGGGGAGGTGACAGGGAGAAGGCTGGAGCTCCAACCCAGGTCTTGCTGCTAGTGCACCTGGGAGAGCAGCGCAAGATGGCCCAAGTGCTTTGACACCTGCACCCACGTGGGAGACCCACATGGAGCTCTGGTCTCCTGGGTTTAGCCTGGCCAGCCCTGGTCATTTTGGGAATTTGCAGGGAGCAAGCCAGTAGTGGACAGGTCACTCCCCATATGCCATTCAAGTTCCTAAACAGATTTTTTAAACACACACACACAGCTAGGTGAGCAACAGCCCACCTGAACGCGCTTGGCTCCGCTTTCCCACTGGGGCTCCAGCGACTTTCAGACCCTGTCTGTCTTGCCTTTGTGCTATGTTGTCCGCCATGAGCCTGCCTCGGAAAACTCCTATGCATCCACAAAACCCCGACTGAGATGGCCCTTGCTTGAGACTGTCGCATCCTAGCCTGGAAACCCCAGCTGGAGGCGTGGGCAGGGTTCCGTCGCAGCATGCTTACCGGAGGCACCCACCACGGGCTTGATGTAGTCCGGGTGCACCAGGACGAGCAGCGGCAGGACAGGTCCAAGCCACACGAGAACCACATGGTGCAAGCTGTCCAGAACCTTCTTCTCATCCTGCAGGCCTGACTCGTTCGGGAGGAACTGCAGGGAGCAAGGGGGAAAGGCAGTGAGGAGACGCCCGGTCCTGGATGCCCGCAATCTCCGCCCCCCCAACAAGAGCCCAGCCGTGCTATGCGGCTGTGCCCAGTTCACTGCGCATGTCAGAGCCTCTGGAAACTTGGCAAGAGCCAGCTCTTCCTCTGACCCGGCAGGCTAACCCTACAGGCCACTCCAGAGTGCTGGGTTCAAGTCCTCGCTGCTTTGTTTTCCAATCCAGCATGCCTACAAAAGTGTACACACAGGCCCGTTGCCGTAGCTCAGTGGCTAAGGTCGTTGCCTTGCACATGCTGGGATCCCATACGAGCACTGGTTCGTGTCCTGGTGGCCCCACGTCCCATCCAGCTCCCTGCCTGTGGCCTGGGAAAGCAGTCAAGGATGGCCCAAAGCCTTGGGACCCTGTACCTGCCTGGGATATGGGAAACAAGCTCCTGGCTCCTGGTTCCAGATCAGCTCAGCTCTGGCTGTTACAGCCACTTGGGGAGTGAATCATCAGATGAAAGATCTCTCTGTCTCTCCTCCTCTCTGTAATCTGACTTTCCAATAAAAATAAATAAATCTTTTTTTTTTTTTTTAATGCACACCCACGAAGCCAGCAAATGGTGGCTCATTCCTTGGGTCCATACCACTCACATGGGAGACCCAGGTGGAATTCCGGGCCCCTGGCTTCCTTGTCAGACACATTTGAGTCGAAACCTACTTCGGCTTTCTCTGTGAATATGGGCAAGCCACCTAACCACACTGAGCTTGAATCCATAGCAGAGCAAAGCCAGTTCACCGGCTGGTGGAGAGCCAAGAGACAACTCAGTACCTGCTGTGTCCCAGGCAACCCCCAGGAATCTGAAAAAAAATAAATAAATAAAAATAAAAGGTCCCTTGAGGTGATTGTTACAGGGGCCCATGCTGTGGTGCAGTGGGATAGGCCAACGGCTGTAAGGCAGGCATCCCTATGAGCAGCTGTTCAAGCCCCAGCTGCTCTACTTCCCATCCAATTCCCTGCTAATGCATCTGAGAGAGCAGTGAAGGATGCTCCCGGCACCCATGTGGGAGACCCAGATCAAGCTCCTGGCTCCCGGCTTTGGATCAGCTCAACTTTGGCCATTGTGGCCCCTCTGGGGAGTGAACTAAGAGATGGGAGATCTTTCCGTCTGCCCTTGGAGCTCAGGTAAAAAAAATCAATCGATCGTAAAACCAAAAGACTGTCCCAGTTCCCACCTGCAGACAGAGAAAGCTAAGGACACAGCAGTCAGGTAGCTGACTCCACATCACATGGGTAGAGTGGGGCTAGTCCTCACGCCCAGGCTCCGAAGTCCACACTGCCTTGTCTTGACTCTGCCAAGTCCACCTTCAAGCTCAGTAGGAAGCCGGGTCCAGGGCCCGGGTCCTGGAAGGGGGCTGGGAGTCCAGCGGGCAGGTAGGGACTGGACTTCAGGACCCAGCTTTCCTCTCCTGCTCTCTTAAGGGATGCCAAGCCTGGGTCTCCCAGAAGTCAGAAGCTGCAGAAGCTAGACAAGTCCAGGGATACTGGAGCCGGACGTGGCTCCCTGACTTGCAAGCTGTGTGGCCTCGGTCCTGCATCTAAATCCCCTCTGTGGCACAGTGTCCTCAGGTGAAACGTGGTACCTACCAAGAATGAGCCAGCATTTGCCTGCTGGGACTATAGTGCAGCAGTTAAAATCGCCACTTGTGATGGAACGTGTCACATTGCAGCGCTGGTTCGAGCCGAGGCTGCTCTACTTCCAATCCAGCTTTGTGCCGGAGGATGGCCCAAGTGCTTGGGTCCCTGCGCGTACATGGGAGATCCAAAGACCCTCGCTTTGGTCTGACCTAGCTTCAGCTGTAAGAGCCATCTGGAGAGTGAACCGGTGGATAGAAGATCTCTCTCTCCTCTTTCTCCTCTCTCTCCGTTCTCTCTCTCTTTCTGGAATTCTGACTTTCAAATAGATAAACAAAGTTCCCTGGTGGTCTAGTGGTTAGGATTCGGCGCTCTCTCAAATAGATAAACAATCTTTTTTTAAAAAAAAAATTGCCTGCCATTGCATATGACAGATGTGTGTGAAATTTTAAAAATAAATGCAAGGATAGACTTGGGACCACAGCACCCAACAAGGAGACAGTGAAAACAAACTGTGGGTGAGATGCAGGAACCAGGATCAGGGCAGGTGCTGTAACGCTGCCTGCGACTCCTGCATCCCATCTTAGAGTTCTGGTTCAAGTACCAGCTGTTTCACTTCCGATCCAGCTCCCTGCTAACGTGCCCGGAAAGCAGTGGATGGTGGCCCAAACATTCAAGTTTCTGTCACCCGTGTGGGAGGCCAGGATAGAGTTCCAGGGTCCTAGTTTCAACCTGGCCCAACCTAGGTCATTGAAGTCATTTGAGCAGTGAACCAATGAAATGAAAGATTTTTTTTCTTTCTCTCTCCTTCCTTCTCGGTCACTCAACCATTCACATAAACAGGTGTCCAATATTCTACCAGAACCCCTGCTCACCCCACCTGTGTCAGGATCCCAAACACCACAGCCAGGACACCTGACACAACTCCAGATAACATGGAGAGCTTCCTTCTAGAGTCGACTCTGCCTCTCCATGCCCCCCTACCCTCCAGCTATGGGATCTGGAGTCCACAGCTTGCCCTCAGTCTCACTCCCCACCCTCAGCACCCCATCACATCCCTGGGAAGCCAGCAGGCTCGCCATCCTGAGACCCTGCCACACTCACCATGCCCAGGTGGCCCAGCAGCCAGTTCCGCCGCGGCGGCTGGGGGAAGCAGCGCAGCCGGCGGCAGGTGAGGTGGAAACGCCAGCAGAACCTCAGCAACTGCAGCAGCAGGCGGAAGAGGAAAAAGAGGAGGGAGAGGAGGAGGGCGGACACGGTGTAGACGCGAAACGATGTCTTCTCCAGCCTCAGCAGGTGCAGCAGGTGGTCTGTGATGGGCAGCATCCTGGGTGGGAGGAAAGGGGATGAAAGAGAGTGGGTGCTCCCGGGAATCCTGGGAGTAGGGGAGGGGACTACCCTCTCACTCCATACCCAAAGTCACTGACCACACAGGGACCCAACCGCGTTCTCTCAAACTTGGCCTCTCCTACACAAGGCTTCCGCTGGCCCTGCACAGCTGGGGTGTTCAGATCCCCCCATGGGAGCTGCCACCAGCCATTGGCGCTAAACACTTCCCACTCGCTCCAACCCAACCCAGGGGAGATGGCTCAATCCAATCTCACTCCCTGATTCCCCGCTAGCAGGGTCAACCTCCGGCTGCCCTCACTCTCTGCTGGTAGACTCCCACCCTCGTCTTGGGTTTTTTCCCCCCAATAAAGTCAAGACACATATAACACAGAACCAAGAGAGCCATCCAGGACCAAGGGCTTGGTGCAGCAGTTAAAGATGCCGCTTGAAGGGCCAGCGTGGTAGCACAGCAAATGAAATCACTAGTTGCAAAGACAATATCCCATACGGGTACAAATACAAATCCCAGACGCTCCACTTCTGAACCGGCTCCCTGCTAATGTGCCAGGGAAACCAGTGGCAGACACATGTGAGAAACCCGGATGAAGTTCCTGGCTCCTGGCTTGCGTCTGTCCTAGCCCTGGTTGTTCAAGCTATTTGGGGAATGAACCAAGACTACTCTGATTACTCAAGATTGCCTCTCTCTCTTTCAAATAAAATGAAAAATCGGGGGCCAGCATTGCTGCTGGCTGCAAATCTGCAATGCCAACTTCTCATAGGGGCACCAGTTTGAGTCCCGGCTGCTCCACTTCCCACCCAGCTCCCTGCTGTGGCCTGGGAAAGCAGTGGAGGACGGCCCAAAGCCTTGGGACCCTGCACCCATGTGGGAGACCTGGAAGAAGCTCCTGGCTTCGGATTGGCTCAGCACCGAGCGTTGTGGTCACTTGGGGAGTGAACCATCAGACAGAAGATCTTTCTCTCCATCTCTCTTCCTCTCTGTACATCTGACTTTCCAGTCAACACTAAAATAAATCTCCAAAATAAATTTTAAGAAAGAAAGAGATGAGCAAACCTTGAGGACAGCATGGCAGCTAAAAGAAGCCAGAGAACAGACACCACAGCTCCCATTCCTAAGGGATTCCTTGAGCATCAAATCCACAGACCCAGATGTGGGACAGGTGTTGCTGGAGGGTTGGGAGGTGAGGAGGAACAGGGGGCTAGCATATGATGACGGCAGAATTTAAGTTTTGTAACGAAATTCTGGAGCTGAGTGATGGTGACGCTTGCCTGACTCTGTGAATGCATTGAACTCTGCTGAACAAAACACAAAAACACCTGCAATGCCAGCTTCAAGTTCCAGCTGCTCCACTTTCGCATCCTACATCCCTGCTGATGCACCCGAGAAAGCAACAGGTGATGGTCCATCTACTGGGGTCCCTGCCACCCATGCGGGAGACCCTGATGGCTCCTGGCTTCAGCCTGGCCAAACCCGGGCCATGGAGACCATTCGCAGGGTGAACCAGAGCATCCGAAAGCTGCCCTTCTCTCTCATGCTTCTCTCTCTCTCTCTCTCTCTCTCTCTCTCTCTCTCTCTCTCTTTCTCTCTCTCTCTCTCTCAGCATGTGCAAGGTGAGGACCTTACCCACTAGGCTCCCACTCCAGGCCCTCTGCTTTTCTTAAGCTTTATTTTATGTATTTGAAAAGCAGAGTTTACAGAGAGCAAAAGGAGAGATCTTCCATCTTTCTGGTTCACTCACCAAATGGCTGCAAACAGCTGGAACTTGCACCAGGCTGCAACCAGGGAGCCAGAAGCTTCATCTGGGTCTGCCCCGTGCATCCTGGGACTCCAGCAGATGGGCCATCCTCTGTTGCTTTCCCAGGTGCATTTAGCAGGGAGCCGGATCCGAAGTGGCACAGCCGGGATTCAAACCGCTGCCCCTTTGGGCTGCTGGTGTTACCGCGACACCAACCCCCAAGGATGTCTTTCTTTATTGATTTAACAACCATGATGGTTATCTCCAGCAATGTCATGGAAGCCAGTTAATGAGTGTTACCACTCGGTGTAAATCTTTCTCAAGTGTCCGCCTGGGTCACACCTGACACGTTCTGCAGGAGTTCTCCAGCATCCTGCCGTGTGTGTCATTGCATTCTAGGCCTTGGAAACGCCACAGCGGACATGCAGGGTGTGGTCCAGGCTCTCCAGGAGGGACCACAGGCCGACAAGGCAGCACGTATTCTAGGTGATGACTTTGTGGCACAGCACATTAAGCCACAGTTTGGGACGCTAACGTGCCAATCTCAGCAGTGCTAAGGTTCTGACCCAGCTCCTTGCTGATGTGCCTGAGAAAGCAGCAGGTGATGGCCTAAGTGCGTAGGTCCCTGCCACCCATGTGGGAGACTGCAGAGAACTCCTGGCTCCTGGGTTCATCCTGGCCCAACTCCAGCTGTTGTAACCACGTAGAGAGTGAACTAGCAAGTGGAAGATCTTGCTCTCTCTTCTCTCTCTCTCAACTCCCAATTAAATGAACCAAATCTGCAAACGTGAAAAAAAAAAAGAGGGAGGGTGGGCATTTGGCACAGCAGTTATAACCTCATGGGGACACCTGCCATACATATCCAACTGCCTGGGTTCAAGCCTCAGCCCTGCTCCCAACTCCACATCCTCAGTGGCAGCTGCGACGCAGCTCAAGCACCTGGGTCGCTGCTACCCACCTGAGAGACCTGGCTGGAGGTTCCAGCTCCCGGCTTCAACCTGGCTCAGGCCCTGGCTCTCCTGGATTTAAGTATCTCTCTCCATCTGGGTCTCCCACATGGGTTCAGAGGCCCAAGCAGTTGGTCATCTTCTGCTGCCTTCCCAGATGCTTCAGCAGGGAACTGGATATGAATGAAGAACAGCCAAGACTCAAAGCCGCATGCCACTATGGGATGCCGGCATTTCAAGTGGCAACTTAATCAGCTATGCTCCAAGACCAGCTTGAAAGATCTCATCATCTTTTTGCCTTCCCCCTCCACCCAAGACAGATTTACAGAGAGAAAGATCTTCCATCTACTGGTTCACTCCCCAAGCGACCACAAAAGTCAGAACTAAACCAGTCTGAAGCCAAGAACCAGGAGGGTCTTCCACGTGGGTGCAGGGTCTCAAGTCTTTGGGCCAATCTTGACTGCTTTCCCAGGCCACAAGCATGAAGCTGGACGCAAAGTGGAGCCTCCAGGACACGAACTGATGCCCGTATGGGATCCTAGCGCATGCAAGGTGAGGATTTAGCCACTGAGCCATCGCACCGAGCCCATCTTTTTGCCTTTCAACAGGACTGGGTTCAAAACCCCAACTCGAGGCTCTCCCCAGAGAAGTCCCAGTTCCTGCCCTCAGCCTCAGTCTGCCCGTCAGCGAGATGGGTTCGTAACGACAGCTCCCAGCCACTGCCTGAGAGAGAGGCCTGGCCATACGGTGCACAATGTCAGCCACCATCACTCTCTTTGTCACCCTCAGGGATGACACGGGAGCGAGCTGCTCACTGCCTCCCTTCCCAGCCCACAGTCTCCTCTCTGGAGCAGCCAGCCCTGCCCGCCTGCCCACTTTATCTGGCACTGAAGGTGCCATCGGCCCACTGCGTGGCAGGCCCACGCCCAGGGAGCGCTGGTTTGTCAGGTTTGCCCTGCCAGCTGCCAGCTGGGGACTTGTTTTACAAGCTGTGTGGGCTCCAGGAAGGAATGCAGGACGTGCGCCTTGTACCTGCCTCTCTCTTTATGAATTACCAGCTCCCCAACACCACCACCACCACCACCACCATCACCATCATCATCATCACCATCACCCCACATCTCTCAGTCTTCCCGGACCCTTCCTGTCCCAGCCAGCCTGCCCGGAGTTCAACTTCCACCCCGCTGTGTCCAAAGTGCTGGACCCCAGCAGGTGCAAGCTGAGAAAGGATTCCCGGCGGGGGAGGGGGGGGACACCCTGAGGACCCTGACACAGAACACAGACTGTCAGGGTCAGTGGGGACTAAGAACAGCAAGAGCCACCTTGGCCAATGGATTGTGGGACACTTCCTGCCATGGCTTGGGCACTGAACGCTTCTTTCAGTACCTCAATAGGACAAAATAACAAAGTTTTAAAGTGTCTGGTCATCCAGAGCACTCCAATGAGATGCCATCTCCCCCTTCCTAGCACCTCCCACCACTACTCAGAGTGCCCTGTGCCCGGCCGTGTGCCCCAAGGAGGAGTCTGAAGTTTTGCCTCTTTGCTGTGCAGCCTCCAGGGAACGCCGGTGCCTCTCTGCGCTCCCAATTCTTTTTCTTTACAAGGCCCACCTATTTCTTTCACTTCCAGGGGCTGTGCTTGGGATGAGGGCGGGGGACGGGGGAGGCTCAGCTCACTGGCAGGCACCTACTAGGACTCACCATCCATCCCCCCCCCCCCCGTCTTCTTGTCTCCTAGCCAGCTGGGTTGCCAAGGAGGAGAGATGGCGGCGACCTGTGGGGGCAGGTACCAGCCCAGGGCTAATGTTACAGCCATGAAACTCTAACTGGCCTATAGAAAGGTGCCCGGGGCCCTCAGCAAGTGGCCCAGGATCCTGGGGGTCAGACAGGGCTTGTTTGTCGAAAATCCCAGCTGCCCCAGGGGTGGCAAGTAGCACGTGTATTCTGCTTTTCTCTGGGTTTGAAAGGTGTTTTGTTTTTGTTTTTGTTTTCCGTCAAATGATGTCAAATGAGGAAGGAATTGGGGGCTGGCCAGCAGCTGGAATGCAGGCGCTGGATTCCACCAGCCAGCGAGGGGGCCGAAATCAGCTCCAGGACCCACAAGTCCTGGAGGGAGGGAGAAAAGGGGAGTGGATACATGGAGCAGGACAGGACACCTGAGTCCCCACCTCTCCAGCCACAGGCAGACTCCTGGGCTGTCTGATTCTCTGCCCCCTACTGCTGCCACTCCTCTCAACTCCCCAGAAACTCCCTCTGCCCTCAGCTCCTGGGCTGTAGCCATCTGGCAAGGCTTCCCTCCCACACACACACACACACACACCTTGGGACAGGAGCCAAGCCCCGGACCTTGGCAATACCTGGGAGCGTGATCCCTCTGCCATCTGTGCAAGCAATCGTCATTGAGACCCCCCAACAGACAGAGGGTCCCTGAAGGCCGCTGAACAACCAGTTGCACACCCCACAGTTTGAACACACCCCTTCAGGATGCTGTGCACAGAGGGGAGCTCGGGCTCCCTCACCTCCGAGCATCCAGCATGGCCTGTCTAGAATGGGGATCTCTGCCATTACATTCAGAAACGGAGAATCCACCCGAGACTAGCAGGTGCATCAATGCAGCAGCCGTCGGTGGGGGCACGTCCCACCTACCATTACCCCGCATCCTTGTCCCAGTGACCAGCACCTGCGTCCCCGGGCAGAGGTCTCCAGGCCAGTTTGCCTGCCACCCTCCTATCCCACCCCTAGTCAGCCGCGTCGCCCACCCCACTTCTATTCCACCACGACGCACTCACCCGGCAGATCTCGTCGGAGCCTGCAGTCAGCCCTTGATCGGGATCCACCTGCCCCGTAACCTCAGCTCTCTCACGGTGCCGGCCCCAGGCGGGCTCAGTCCTTTAACCCCGCCCGGATGCGCCTCCGGGTCCAGCCCCGGCCACTCCCCTTCTCCCTCATCAACCCAGTCCGGCCGGCCTCCCTCCCTCCGTCTGGGTGGGAACCCCAAGCCGTGGAGAGCCGGGGGTGGGAGGATGAACTGCAAGAAGGAGCCTCGGGGAGATGCACATACACGGGGACTTAAGAAAAAAATGGTGGGGAAATGCAACGAAAAGCGACTTCGGTGCAAAACAACATCAAAGTTTGAAAACCATACAGTTTTTGCACAACACGCATTTCTCTCCCCCCCCCCACCCTCCCGCCCAGGAGTTGTTTTTCAAGACGCCCCTTCCATGCTCAAGTTTTTAAAATTGTTTCTTCAGAAGTTAGCATGTCTTTTCATTCCACTGCCTGCACAAGGGGGCCAACTCCCCTCCCTGGGATTACTCCAGGGCCCAGCCGCAAGACTGAGGCTGGCTCAGGGTTCCCAGAGCCTCACTCCCCGCTGCTGAACACAGCAGCTCCCAGAAGTCTCCTCTTGGGCCCTGAGGACCCCAGCACCCCCCTGGGTAATCTCTGGATCCAGAACAGCACCGTGGGGGGGTTTCTGCCATTTACTGCAGCTTTCCTCCAGGAAGGCCTCCCAGCTTTACCAAACAGGACCAGACTGGTTCTGCTTCCGCCACTACCAATCACTCCCCCCAACACACACACACACACACACACACACACACACACACATTGTCTTTGGCCAGCTCTGGCTGGTCCCAACACGCTTGGACGGGAGGCAGAGCTGTGGTGAGTGGGTAAGTGACTGACCCGGACATTGGGCAGACAGGTGGTCCCCACCTTGTCCCCTTCCAAGTGGGTGTAGCATGAAGAGCTTTCTCATCCCCTTTGCGATAACACCTACCCCCCACCCCCGGCCTTGGAAGGGTAAGCGGTGAGCCAAGACTCACAGCGGGCTCAAGAAGAGGAGGTGTGAGTAATTGAAGCCGGGCCACTTGCAGAACCCAGACGGGGAGGTCAGGGAAGATGAGGATGGAAAGGACGTGACATCTGAGCTAAGACAGGTTGAGTTTCAGCAGGTGCAGGTAAGGGGGCGGGGCGGGGCGGGGCACAGAGAGCTGGGGGAGTGGCTTAGCAAGTGGGTTCTTCCCCTAGCGTGGGGAAGGATGGGTTTGCAAGGGACCAAGAAGTGACCCGGGGGGGGGGGTGCTTAGGGGTTCATCTTTGGACAGTGGGGAGCCATGGATGGTGTGTGAACAGAGGAGGTGTCCTCTGTCCTGTTGTTTCATTGACGGATGGATGTGTGTAATAATATAACTCTGAAAGGCCGAGTTACAGAGACAGAAGAAAGACAGATCTTCTATCCACTGGTTCACTCTCCAAATGGCCACAATGGCCAGAGCTCAGCCAATCTGAAGCCAGGTGTCAGGGGCTTCTTCTGGGTCTCCCACACGACTGTAGGATCCCAAGGCTTTGGGCCGTCCTCCACTGCTTTCCCAGGCCACAAGTAAGGAGCCGGATAGGAAGCGGGGCCGCCGGGACACGAACCAGCACCCATATAGGATCCCAGTATGTGCAAGGTGAGGCCTTTAGCCACTAGGCTGCCACACCAGGTCCCCGTTCCTTGGTTTTTAAGCATATTATATTTAATCGAGGTGAGGGGGAATGGATGTGGGTTTGGACTTGGCAATGATGTTAACCATTGATTGGCAGAGCCTGCAGGGATGGGGGGAAAGGGGAGGCAGTCATTGAAGACATTCATGAAAAATGCAAATATCTGTGTGGCCAAAAGGGGGTGAAGGGTGAGAAAGATTGGGGTCAAAACCCACCCAGTTGGTTCCTGGCTAGATTGGGGCTCCAGAGCCAGGAAGATCTTCTCTGACTCCCAAGAAAGATGAACAATTTTTTGCTTCTATCCCTCAGCTAGCCAGCCAGCACCCACCCCGGCTGGGCCAGCCTGACTCCCACACAGAGCAGATCCCCACCCCCAGCCCCGCCACCTGCCAACTTGGCAATGCTTCAAAGACACAGCACGGCCCCGAGCCCTGTGACTGACCCAGCCTGAATGTCAACAGCTCCCAGGTTGGGAAACCCTGGGTTACCTTCAGGCTAGCAGGTCCATGTGGGATGTCCAAGAGAGACACCTGAAGCCAGCTGTTGGCATCAGGAGAAGTGCACGGGGGAGAGAGTGGGCGCCACAGGCATGGGTCAGCAAGGCCACAGGGGAGGGAAGAGGTCACACACACACACACACACACACACACACACACACAGCAGGGATCTGGAGGAGGAGACGGAACACATGAGGCTGCAAGAAGGGACCCAGGGCAGAGCTGGCCAGTGACTGGGTCAGCGGTGCCCTCGTTGGCGGCAGTCCAGGTCTCAGTGGGCCAGGGGCAGCGTCAGAGCTGGGCAGAGAGCAAGTGGAGGAGGCGGCAGCTGGGTGGGAAGGCGCCTGGGAGCGATGTGATGAGGCGCTCCGAGGCAGGCTTGGCAGATGCGCGGGAACAAGGATGAAAAAGCTGACAAGTGTCCCCCTCCGCCTGCCCACCACCGCCCACTCCCCCGCCGCGACCCCGGTGGGCCTCATGGGCATGTGACATGAGATGGTGAGAACAGCCAGCAACCTGGCACACAATGACTCGGTCTGGGGGGGGGGCGGTCTGGAAATCGCACACCTTGTGAGACCCCCGCCCCCAGACACCCGCTCCCCAGAGGTAAAAGACCCGTACAGGTGATATCATGTACTCAAACGCGCATGCTCGCGGGAGCCCAAAGGGAAAACCGGAGCTGAAGCCAGCCAGCGGAGTAAGGCAATGCAACCACCTGGGGCAGTACCGCACACACACACACGACGTGTCAGGCACGAGGGCCGATGCTGCGGTGCCCTTTGTGCCACCTGCACTCCAAATCAGGGCGCCAGCTCCATGCCCAGATGCTGAACCTCGGAGCCAGCTCCCTGCCAACGCAGGGAAATGGCAAAGGAGAATGGCCCGAGTGCCCGCTCCCCGGCACCCACGTGGGAGGCTCGGATGAATGCAAGACCTGTCTCTCATCCTTTCCGTAAATCTAATCTGCCTTTCCAATAAAAATAAAGTACATCTTTAAAAAGAAATGTTCTAGAAATCCATAGAGGTGATGGTGGCTTGATATTGTGATGTCCTCAATGGCATTAAAGAGAGTATCTTTGTAGGATGGAAATCTTCATCGTGGTTGAAACGGTCTTAATTTGTGATTGAAAGAGGAAGTTACAGGGAGAGGAAGACACACACACACACACACACACACACACTTTCCATTTCCTGGTTCACTCCTTAAATGCCACCACAGCCCGGCACAGCTGGTGGCTCCACTCTGAAGCCAGGATCCAGGAATTTCTTCTGCATCTCTCACATGGGTGCAGGGACTCGAGTACTTGAGCGGTGGGTCACCTGCTGCTTTCCAAGCTCATTGTCGGGAAGCCGAGATGGAAGTGGAGCAGAGCGTGGACTTGAAGCGGCTCTCTGGCGTGAGATGCAGAGATGTGGCCAGGAGCGGCTTAACCCACTATGCCACCACATTGGCCCCCCCTAAGAGGTTCTTTGATCTTTTGGCTGATATCCCCTGCCTGTGGAGACCACACTAAAGCAAGATGCCATGGGGTGTCCACGTCCCACCATTAACAAGGCTTGGGTGCAGCTCAGCTCCACTTCCAATTCCAGCTTCCTGCCTCATGCACACCCGGGAGCAGGGAGCCGGTAAGGGTTCAAGTCCCTGTCACTCAAATGGGAGAGCCACAAAGTTCCCAAATCCCGTGGCCTCAGCCCAGCCCCCACCTATTCCCAAAGCAAAATGAGCAGATGAGATACAAATACAGTGACCCCACTCCCTTCCCTGCCTCCAACAGGAAGTGGCTAAAGTCCTTGCCTTGTACGTGCCCACCAAGAACCAATACGGGTGCAGGTTCTAATCCCGGCACCCATCCAGCTCCCTGCCTGTGGCCTGGGAAAGCAGTCGAGGACGACCCAAAGCCTTGGGGACCCTGCACCCGCGTGGGAGACCCGGAAGAAGCTCCTAGCTCCTAGCATTGGATCGGCTGAGCACTGGCCTTTGGGGCCACTTGGGGAGTGAACTAGTGGGTGGAAGATCTTTCTGTCTCTTCATCTCTCTGTAAATCTCCCCATCCAGAGAGAGAGAGAGAGAGAAGCTGGCACACGCCGGCTGCAGTACCAAGGGCAGAGGATATAGGGCATAAGCAACAGCTGTGTTCGGCAGTGGAATTGAACTTTGGCTGACAGGCAGACTGGGGGGAGCCAGAACGATACCCAGGCGTTTGACCTGGGACCCAATTTAGGTGGGAGTTTTCAGTGGAGTGAAGAGGAGAGAGTAAATAGGAAAGAAACGAGTAAGAGAAATGCAGGCCAGGGGAAGGGAACAGATGCAGAAGAGGTGGTCACCAGTGATACACAGTCCCAAGGGGTGCGTGGCCACAGTGTGGGTTGGGGCAAGGGGTGGCGTGGGATGGGGCAAGGGGCACAGCTTGGGACAGGGGCAAGGAGCGGCGTGGGACAGGAGCAAGGGCGCAGCGTGGGACAGGGCCAAGGGGGCAGCATGGGACAAGGGCAAAGGGGCAGCATGGGACGGGGCAAGGGGACAGCATGGGACAAGGGCAAGGACGCGGTATGGGACAGGGGCAAGGACGCAGCAATGGAACAGGGGCCAGGAGGCCCCAGTTTTTGTTCTCAGAAACTACAGAAAGGGAACGTGGTTCCTTCAGGAGAAAAAGAGCTGTGGTCGGGGTGGCCGGGGTGGGGGGGAGAATGACACTCGTCCCTTCTCCCCAATAGACATCCTGCAGTGACCATGCGAGCGGGGCAGAGAGCGACCCCTGTCCTCCCCCCCCACCACCAGCAGCATACAGTCTGTGGTGGAGGAGCGGTAAAAGACGGACAACTGTCCCATGGGTCACCTGTGGGTCTGGTGACCCTGGCAGAGGTGTGGTGGGAAGCGGGGACACATTCTTTCTCACCAGCTCTGTCTGGGACGAAGCCTTCCCTGGCCTTTGCTTGGACTAACCCAGCCCCCTCTCTCTCTCTTTCTACACACACACACACACACACACACACCGCCTCCGTTTCCTCATAGTCAGCACAGATTAATCACCCTCTCTCTCTCTCTCACACAGGATTTGGGAAGGTGACACACCGCTAAATAAACTCTCAGCCAAGAAAAAAGTTCAGGAAAGTCCTTAGAGTTCGCCCTCCTTTCTTTCAATCATACGTCCTCTTCCGCCACCCAGTCTCCCATGCTGCTTGCTTCGGATTATTTCCACCTTCCGGTTCCTCAGCCACTCAGCTTCTTCCATGCCACCTCCGCCCCCTTGCCTCAGCCTATCAGAAACAAGTCTTTTTCCCTCAGCCAATAGGAATGCCCCTGGAGGAGAAGCCAACAAGGCGTCCAAGCCAGATACGTTCTCTGTCTTATTTCCAGGTTGAATCCTGGCTAACCCCGCTCCAGACTTTTCCAGCAGACCTGGTGCTGGCCACACTGGGATGGCAGTGGCCGGCTGCAATGTCCCCCAAGCTGAGACCCTCAAAGCCTAGAACTGGGAGGTCTCTTGGCACTCCCGGAGCCACACAGCAAGAAGCTGGGCACACACAGACGACAGATACTGACCACCTGAGGGGTTTTTGTCTTATAAATCAGAGGTCCCTGGGCTCGGTGTAATGGCCCAGCCGCTTACATTCTTAACTTGCACGCACTGGGATCCCACATGGCCGGCAGTTCGTGTCCCGGCTGCTCCATTTCCCATCCAGCTCCCTGCTTGTGGCCTGGGAAAGCAGTCAAGGATGGCCCAGGACTTAGGGACCCAGCACCCACGTGGGAGCCCCAGCAGAGGCTCTAGGTTCCTAGTCTTGGATCGGCTCAGCTCTGGCCATTGCAGTCACTTGACATATGAACCAGCAGATGGAGGGTCCTTCCGTCTGTCTCTCCTTCTCTCTGCTAAAAATGCCCTTGAAATAAAAAACAAATAAATCTTAATAAAAGGCAAGACAGGGCCCTGTTCTGGGGGATTTTCTGCGAAGCCGGGAAGGCCACAAGGGTAGATTAAGAAGAGGAAGTCGGGGGCCACGGAGTGGGATGGGGTCTCCGGGAAGGACCATGCAGGTGGTCAGGGAGTCTTCGGGGGAAACGGGGATAGCGGAATAACGGGAAAATGTGAACCCTTGAGCGTTCCCCGCTGTGTGAGCAAACAGCGAGAGACAGTGTGGCTTTGTCCCAGAAGCCAGCAGAGGGGGGAACTTTGTGGCTCAGGCAGAGGGACAATGGCTCAGAGCAGGGACCCATGGGAGCCAAAGACCGAAGGCTAGGGTGTGGCTGGCACCCTACCCGACCTGGGGCAGCGGAAACCACCCTGCCTGTGGCTGTGCTGAAGGAGCCTCAGGGGGAGGGAGTGGGCATGGTCACCTCCACCGGGAAACAGGCTGTTACTGCCACTTCAGCTGACCACAGGCTGACCCAGCCAGATAATGGACACCAAAGCATCACACAGCATACAGCAGAGCAGTACGGCAGTATAGCCCTTCCCCAGAGCACCTGCCTTGCGCATCTGTCCTCGGTGGCTTCCAGAAGGATGAAGATGCTTCTAGAAGCTGCTTTAAGAGAGAGGAGAGAGCCCGGCACATTAGCCTAGCAGCTAAAGTCTTCACCTTGCATGTTCTGGGATCCCATATGGATGCCGGTTTGTGTCCCAGCTGCTCCGCTTCCCATCCAGCTCCCTGCCTGTGGCCTGAGAAATCAGTTAAGGATGGCTCAAAGCCTTGGGACCTTGTACCTGCCTGGAAGACCCAGAAGAAGCTCCTGGCTCCTGGATTTGAATCAGCTCAGCTCTGGCCATTATGGCCATTTGGGGAGTAAACCAGTGGATGGAAAATTCTTTCTCTCTGTTTCTCCTTCTCTCTGTAAATGTAACTTTCCAATAAATAAATAAATAAATAAATCTTTAGAAGAGAGAGAGAGAGAGAGAGAGGAGAGAGAGAGAGCTTGCCCAATGGATTTAGGTCTTGCCGATGGCTGTGTGACTTTGGACAAACGACTTCACCTCTGAGCCCTCCATGGGTTCTGACACTCGTGCTAATTAAATGCTTCCTGTGTCCCCATCCTCGGATAATGTTAGCAAGTTCGCCCTGCACAAGGAAGCCGTGACTAGGGTCAATGGTCACATCCAGGTAGAGTCATGGAAGGCACCAGTGACAGTGAGACTGGAAAAAAAAAAAAAAAACCCTAGAAGCTGGCACTTGTCACAGCAGCAAAGCTGTAGCCTGGGGTACCCGCCTGCCTGCCACATCGGAGTCCTTGATGGAGAACCCGGGAACAGCTTTCTGCTGACATGCACAGGAGATGGTTCGGGGGGGGGGGGATCCCTGTCCTTACCCTCCCCCCCATGGGAGATCTGGCTTGCGTTCTGGAATTCTGGCTTAGACCTGGACGTAGGAACGAAGCAGTGGTGGCAAGATCTCTCTCCCAAGCTGTGATCATGTGGAGCATGCTCAGAACCGTGATGCCACGTGGTACAACCTATAGGGACAGGGAGCCCGAGGACCGGTGGTTATCAGAACCTGAACGGGCAGAGGGGGTCTCAACTGGGAAGTGATTGCTTCATGGGCTGCTGACAAGGCTGATGAACATGTTTGGGTGCTTAGAGACAGAGGCCGAGATTACGCAACCCTAGGAGACGCTAAACAAACGGTTTGCAAACTGAGTCACTTTATGTGACGGGGATTTTGCCCCTTTGGGAAAACAGCTTCGTGGTGGAAAAGTGGGTCATATCATTCACTTCTTTGCCACAGCCGAGAGAGAAAGAGAATCAGTCCCACTTTACAGATGGGAGTATCGAGGCACAGAGAAGGGACGCACCTGCCCCCTGGACCCTGGGGAACCCGGGATGGGTTCTGGAGTCTCTCTGACAACAGGGAGTTCCCACAGAGGGAACTCCCACGGCAGGCAGGTCACTTGGTGAGGGGGCGGCGGGCCAGTGTCACTGGCCAGCTGGACTTGTCTCATCCACCCCGGCCAGGGAAGCCCCAAGATCAGACACTGCCCTGTCCCAATTTTCATTTCACCCCATGCTGACTGGCTCCCAAGACTCAGCCCCAGGAGGGATCCACCCGGAACCCCCATCTGGAAGCATCATCATCCGAGCAGAGCTGACAGAGTGAAGTTTCGAATAGGAAAACTGAAAGAGGAGAGGGAACTCTTGAGATGGGTTTTCCAGAACGCATAAGAGGAATGTTAGACTAGCAGCTAAATCCTCACCTTGAATGAGCCAGGATTCCAGATGGGCATCAGGTCGTGTTCCAGCTGCTCCACTTTCCATCCAGCTCCCTGCTTGTGGACTGGCAGAGCAGTTGAGGATGACTCAAAGCCTTGGGCCCCTGCAGCTGTGCAGGAGACGTGGAAGAAGCTCCTGGTTCCTGGCTTTCAGATCGGCTCAACTCCAGTCCTTGCGGCCTCTTGAGGAGTGAACCAATGGATGAAGGCTCTTTCTGTCTTTCCTTCTCTCTGTAAGCGTACCTTTGCAATAAAAAAATAAACATGAAACAAACCTACGAGGGGCCGGCACCATGGCGTAGCATGTTAAGCCGCCATTTGCATCACCAGCATCCCATGGGAGCGCCAGCCGGAGGCCGAGTTGCTCCACTTTCGATCCAGCTGCCTGCTAATAATGCCTTTGGCAAAAGGCAATACTTGGAGTGCTTGCGCCCATGCACCCAAGCTGGTTCACTCTTCAAGTGACTGCAACGACCAAGTTCAACCTAAGCGATTGGAAACCAGGGGCCTGGCTGCAGTGCAGCTCGTTAATCCACGAATCGCAATGGCTTCCCACACCAGAGCGCCAAATTCAAATCCCAGCTGCTCCACATCTGATCCAGCTCACTGCTAATGTGTTTCAGATGGCTCAAATGTCTGGGCCTGTGCTACCCACATGGGAGGCCTGGAATGAATTTGTGCCTTCTTTCAGGTCGCCCACATGGGTACAGGGGCCCAAGCACTTGGGCAATCTTTTGCTGCTTTCCCAGGCACGTTAGCTGGGAGCCGGATCAAAAGTGAATCAGCCGGGACTCGAACCTGGGTCTTCTATGGGATGCTGACATCATAAGCGGTGGCTTCGGCTGCTACACCACAGTGCCGGGCCCAAGTCAAATTTTTTTCTTAAACACGGTTGAAATGTCCAGTGTTGTATTTTATCATGTTCAAAAGGTGAAGCGCTGACTGTCTCTAATGGCTCGGAAACTCCACGCTGTATCTCAGTGATGAGGCTTGATGGGTGGTGGGTGTGATAACAAGCTGAATTTGGCAGTGCTAACAGATTGAGAGTTAACAATTATGAGAGCAACACTAGCCAGCCATCCTGTTATTTAAGCTGTTTCCTAATTGCCTGGCGTTTCCAGTTGCACCAGAATATTCACAGGCTCAATGGGAGGTGTTGTTCTAACTGCTGTTGATGTTTTTAGAAACCTACTGAGGTAGGTTAAGTCATCTCTTGGGGCGGTGGGCGGGCACTGCAGCCTAGCAGGTTAGAAGTCACTGTTGGGGACACCCACATCCCCCATTAGAGTGGCTGCCCCGCTTACCATCGAGGTGCTTGCTGATGCGTCTTGGAAGCAGCAGCACCATGGCCTGCGCGCTTGGGGGTTCCCATGTAGGAAACCTGGATTGGAGAGCCTGCCTCTTGGGCTAGGTCAACTCACCTAACCCTGGCCATTGTAGACACCTGAGGAATAGACCAGCTCTGTCTCTGTGTGTGTCTCTGCCATCCTGCCTTTCAAGTCAAAAATAAACATAAGGGACCCAGCACGGTGGCCTAGCGGCTAAAGTCCTCACCTTGAACATGCCAGGATCTCATATGGATGCCAGTTCTAATCCCGGCAGCTCCACTTCCCATCCAGCTCCCTGCTTATGGCCTGGGGAAGCAGTCAAGGACGGCCCAAAGCCTTGGGACCTGCACCTGCGTGGGAGACCTGGAGGAGATTCCTGGCTCCCGGCTTCGGATGGGCGCAGCACCAGGCATTGTGGTCACTTGGGCAGTGAATCATCGGACGGAAGATCTTCCTCTCTGTCTCTCCTCCTTCCTGTATATCTGACTTTGTAATAAAAAATAAATAAATCTTTTTTTAAAAATGAATAGATGCATATTTGTCCTGCAGCCTTCTCTCGTGTAGGACTCCTGCAGGGCAGGGCGGTGGGGGGGGGTGCACACCCCCAAGGGAGTGCCCCAATGTCTGCCTCACTCACCCCGTACTCATTCTCAGTCCCTTGCGCACTTTCCCTGGGAACAAAGCACTGACCTCGCTTGCCACACTCATTCCCGGCCACTCCCAGGGGCAGGTGTACCCCGAGAACCGGCTATCCCCTCTGCACCGTTCCAGAAGGATGCTCCGTGAGATCTGCCACCGCAGGGATCCTACAGGCCGTGGGCTCAGCCAGTCCCAGCTGGCTTTCCCCTTCGGCAAAGTGGACTGGAGCAAGCCCTGGGATGAATCATTTGGCTGTCATTCCAGACTGGCTCAGGGCCCAGCCCTGGGGCTCAGGGCCCAGCCCTGGGGCTCAGCTGGCTTGCTGAGGTGGCGGGGCAAGCAGGGAGGTGTGGGAGGGGAAAGCTGGGGACTAGCTGACTAGCCCTGGGTTTGGACAGGTGCCGCAAATGCAGAAATCATTCGTGACTGTGAGCGTGTACTTGGCTAAGAGGTGGGAAGTTGGTTGTGGCAATAATTACGCGGATTAATTTCCTGGGCTGGGTTAGATACTGCTCCGGAGGCTGAGGCGCGGAAGTGGGACAGCAAGAATCCAGGTCGCTGTTGGCCCCGGCTTCTCTCTCTCCCTTCCGGGCCAAACACAACCTTGAACACGTCACCCACATCACCTCGTTGAAGTTCCGTGGTGTCAGGACCAGCTGCCCATTTGACAGATGGGCAAATCAAGGGTGGGAGAAGAAGCCACTTGTTTGAGTTAGAGATTAAAAGCAGAGTCAGGATCTGGGTGGGTTTTATTTGATCATTTGATTGATGCAAGGGGCAGGGACACAGGTTGGGATCTCCCACCTGCTAGTTCAGTTACCCCCAAATAGCCGCAGCAGCGAGGGAGGCCTGGCTGGAACAGACCCAAGTCAGGAGTTAGAGACTGAATTCACGTCTCTTCCGAGGGTGGCCAGGACCCAACTGAAAGTGAATGAAACCGAAGGGATGTTCTCACCTCCTTGAGAAGATTGTAAAAGCCTTCGAATGTTTCACCTTCTGTTGTTGTTTTAAGGGCTTGTTAGGTGGCCAGTGTTGTAGGTTCGCATCCCAGCTGTTCCGCTTCCAATACCAACTGCCTGCTAATGCGCCAGGGCAAAGCAGCAGATGATCCGGGTCCCTGGGCCCCTGTCACCCACACGAACAACCTCCACGAAGCTCCTGGTCCCCAACTTCCTCCTGACCCTGTCCTGGCTTTTGCAGCCCTCCAGGGAGTAAACAGTAATTCTCTCTCTCTCTCTCTCTCTCTCTCTCTCTCTCTCAGTCTACCACTCAAATAAAAATAAAATGAACACTTTTTTTTATGAAGTTTATTTATTTTCTTTGAAAACCCCGAGAGAGATCTTCCATTCACTTGTTCACTCCCCAGACAGCCACAACAGTCAGGGCTGAAGCCAGGAACCTCATCCGGGTAGGGACCAAGGCTGAGCCAGGCTGAAGCCAGGAACCTCATCCGGGTAGGGACCAAGGCTGAGCCAGGCTGAAGCCAGGAACCTCATCCGGGTAGGGACCAAGGCTGAGCCAGGCTGAAGCTAGGAACCTCATCCGGGTAGGGACCAAGGCTGAGCCAGGCTGAAGCCAGGAACCTCATCCAGGTAGGGACCAAGTGTTTAGACTATTTCCAACTGTTTGACCTAGGTGTGTTAGCAAGGAGTTGCATCAGAAATGGAACAGCCAGGTCAAGGGTATGTACCTCTATGGGACTGTCAGTATCTCAGGCAATGGCTTCACCCACGCTAAGTTACAATGACAACCCCAGTGGTTTCCATTCTTTCTTTCTTCTTTCTTTCTTTCTTTCTTTCTGGAAAGGCAGATCAGATACACAGAGAAAAGGAAACACAAAGATCTTCCATTTGCTGGTTCATTCCCCAAATGACGGAAACCACCAGAGCTGAGCCCATCTGAAACCAGGAGCCAGGGGCTTCTTCCGGGTCTCCCACACGCAGGTGCAGGGTCCCGAGGCTTTGGACCGTCCTCCACTGCTTTCCCAGGCCACAAGCAGGGAGCTGGATGGGAAGTGGAGCAGCCAGGATGCAAACTAGTGCCCATATAGGATCCCAGTGCGTGCAAGGTGAAGCTTTCGTCATTGAGCCATCACACACGGGGCCCAGCAGTTTTCTCTCTTATCAACAGGGCTCGTAACCACTACCACAATGTGAGCATTTTGTGAACTCTGACCTTGGACTCCCAAGTTCATCCTCCCCCCGCCGCCACCACCACCTCCACCACCACCCACTGCCTCCTCGTCTGAGCCATGCTGCCAAGGCCCTGGCCACTGGCCCCATGCTGACGTTAGCGGCCACTCTCAAGAGACCAACAGCAACTAGGAAGGGTGCTGGGGTGATGGGATTCCCAGCACCCTCTCTTCCTGGTACCCGGGGCCAGCTCAGGACAAGTGTGTTGGTATGTGGAGACCTGGGAGGCCCAGCGCAAACTGATCCCACATCCCCAGTCCGACTTCCCCAATTGCCCCGCCAGCAAACACCCAACCACTCCCCAGAAGGATCTGACCCCATCTGCGGCACTTCTCGTTCTCTGCCAAGGCCATGGGCATGTTGTTGTCAAAGAGTCACAATTGAGGACAGAGAAATTGACAGGCAAGGCCTGGGTCAGAAGGTGGAACCCCAGGTCAGGGGGCCGGGAAGGGAAGTAGAGTGGGAATAACAGGGGGGACTTCCTGGGAGGACGGACCTGCTGACACGCTGACATGCTGGTGCTTAAACCTGCTGAGTCCCACGTCTGGGTTGGTTACAACTCTGTCCCTGAGCCTTGTGGCAAATTCGGGGTGGCCCATGAATGCTGGGTGTGAAGTCACCCTGAGGTCAGTCTGCGTCCAGCCCCGCTTTGGGAAGAGCCTTAGGACGCTGACCTTGACCCAAACTTGGGTTAGGTGATTTGGAAGCCAAGTGTTGGCAAGCCTCTCCCTCTGTCCATTCTAACAGCGTAACCCTGAGCAAGTTACCTAACCTCTGACCTTGATCTACGCTCGGGTCCAGTGAAAGGGTACCCTTCCTTGCTGCCTCAGTTGGAGGTGGGGTGAGGCTGAGGGGGGAGGCAGAGAGGCAAATCTAGGGCTCGTAGGGCTGAGTCAAGGTAATTTCCAAGCCAGGTGAACAAAGGGTTAGGACTAGGGCTAAACAAACGAAGTCAAAAAGGCTGGAGGAACAGGGGCCAGTGTGGTAGCTTACAGGCCAAACTTCTACCTGCAGTGCCAGCAATCCCAGCTGCTCTACTTCCTCTCAACCTCCCTGTTATGGACTGGGAAAGCAGCAGACAATAGCCCAAGGCTTTGAACCCCTGTACCCATGTGGGTGACCTGGAAAAAAAAAAAAAGTTCCTGGCTTTGGATTGAGCCAGCTCTGGTCATCATGGTCATTTGGGAAGATCTGTCTCTCTCTCTCGCTCTCTTGGTCTCTCTGTAAATCTATCTCTCAAATTCAAAAAAAAAAAAAAAATCTTTCAAAACAAAAATGGGCAGGAACAGAAGTCCTGGTGTGACCTCAACCTCTGGTTCCAGTGTGTCTGGACCCAACACGATTGCTGAACCTGCCTTGAGTTTTAAAAAATCTATTCTTTGGTTATTGTCGGAGTTTTACCTGCACCTGTATCTTTTAAGACTTTGCATTGGGCGGGGGGCACAGAACTTGGGGTACAGCAGGTGAAGCCACCATGGGCACCCCACATCCTCCATCCGAGCGCTAGTTTCTGCTTCAGCTCCTTGCTAATGCTCCTGGGAACGCAGCAGATCATGGCTCAAGTGCCTGAATCCCTGCCACACACGTGCGAGACTGGCATGACGTTCCTGGCTCGTGGGTTCCGCCTAACCCAGCCCTGACCATTGCATGTAGTTGACAATGAGCCGGTGGATAGAAGCTCTCTTTCCAGCCTCTCTCCTTCTGAATGTCACTTTGTGTGTCACATAAGTCTTCTAAAAAGGGGGAGGGGGAAGACATGATATTCAAAATTATAAGCTACAAGCTGGATTGTAGCTTATACATCGGATTCTAATAAAGGCTATAACCAAACCATACAAGAACTCTTCAAACTCATTCAAACTCAATCCTAAGAGAACTAACTTCAAGATGACCCAAGAGGGGCTGGCCTTGTGACAAGGCAAGCTTCAGTTTGAGTCCCCAGTTGCTCTACTTCCCACCCGGCTTCCTGCTAACGCCCCCATGGAAAGGCAACAGTGCTTGGGCCCCTGCACCCATGCGGGAGACCCAGATGGATTGCCTATCCCCTGGCTTTAGCCTGGCCCAGCCCTGGCCATCGTAGCCATTGAAGGAATGAGCCATAGAAAATGTGAAAGTTCTGTCTCTCTTTGTAGCTCTTGCAATAGGTACATAAGTCTCTAAAGAGACCAAGAAGTATACAAATACACATGGTGATTCGGCACGCATTGGTGATCTATATCGCTTGTCATCAGGGAAAAATGTGGATTAAAACCAGGCGATACCATGCAGAACACTTGCCAGAAACTTCAGTACTCAAACACAGCCGCACCAGAGGCTGGCAGGTGCATGAAGCCACGGAGCCCAGCCCTCATTCACCACGATGCTACTGCTGTCCCTTTCTTCTGAAACAAATCATTTCTTTGAAACAGTTACAGAGACACACACACACACAGAGATCTTTTATTTGCTGGTTCACTCCCCCAGATAGCAGCAGCATCCAGGGCTGCATCAGGAGAAGGAGCCAGGAGCCAGGAGCTAGGAGCTCCATCCAGGTCTCCCACATGGATGTAGCAACCCAAGCACTTGGACCGTTCACTGCTTTCCACAAGCAGGGAGCTGGATGGGAGGTGGAGCAGTCAGATCTCAACCCTGCACCTGTATAGGATACAGATGTTGCAACCAGAGGACTGGCTACCAGCTAGGCTACAGCGTTGGGGCCCTCCATAAGCTTTTCGTGGACTGCCCCTCTTCCTCCTCACTGTCCCCAACACACATGCTGAGAAAACCCAGATTCGGGCCATGGACTCCGGGTGATAGTATTGTACCAATATGGATTCATCCATTCCCCCCAACGGGCTTCACTGAGGACATCCAGGTACAGGAACTCTATATTCTGTCTAATTTTTCCCTGAACCTAAAACTGCTCTTAAAAAAACACACACACACAACAGGGCCCGGCGCATTAGTCTAGCAGCTAAAGTCCTCGCCTTACACATGCTGGAATCCCACATGGACACCAGTTCTAATCCCGGCGGCCCCGTTTCCCATCCAGCTCCCTGCCTGTGGCCTGGGAAAGCAGTGGAGGACAGCCCAAAGCCTTGGGACCCTGCACCTGCACGTGGGAGACCCGGAAGAAGCTCCTGGCTCCTGGCTTCAGATTGGCTCGGCTCCAGCTGTTGCAGCCATTGGGAGAATAAACCAGCAGATGGAAAAAATCTCTCTCTTTCTCCCTCTTTCAGGAATTACAACTTTCAAATAGTTTTTTTTTTTTTAATAAATCCTGTTAAAAAAAAAAAAAAACAACTTAGTACTTTAAACAAAACTCACAATAGAATAACTCATGTTGAGGTTCAAGAATTCTCAGCTACGCTCTAGGACAACGACCACGGCAGGCACACAGCCCACTTGATCCACTCGGCTCTGCCAGGACAAGTGCCATCGCAACACCTCGGAAAGCTGGTCTGAGAGGCTGGCATGTCACCTCCGCGTCACCACCACCCCAGGGTGCAGCCCCCGTGCACAAGGTCCCTCAGCATCCTGAGGCCCTGCTAGGTGCCCAGCCGATGTCGGGTCCCCCCCAGCAAGTGGACATCTTCTCCCATCGCTCAGCGGTGATCCCCAGGGAATTCACAGATCTGGCTAAGTCCGGGCTTCCCCCAGGCCTATACAAGGAGAGGCCCGAGCAGTGTCTGGCCCAGTTGGTGGGTTCCCCTGGGAACTCCCTGGGTGGGGTTTCAGCTGGGAAGGCTCAATAGGGAAGCGTGATTTACATGTGCAACAAATCAAACGCCTTGTCCCACCCACTCCACCCAGCGCTTGACATAAAGGGGAGCCGGACCCAGTGTGTGGACCTCAGCCACTGCATCAATGGAAGGGTCGACAAGGAATTGCTGACCGGGACAACCAGGTGAGCTCAGCAGCCAGCCTCCCCAGTGCAAAGCCCGGGGTCCCCAGTACCTCCTGCCCTTGGCCACTACTGGAATCCTGAAGGCTCAGAAGGCAAGAACAGCTACAGCTCTCGCCTCCCTCCAACACAGGGTAGCAGGTGGAAAACTGGGGAGTCCCCCCCTCGGAGTGGCCAGCAGCAGCTGCCGAGCTGCCGCAGAGCAGTCCCAGCTTGCCACCTTGGCCTCAGACTACCTCTCAGGAGAACGGGCAGTGTAGTGGATTGTAAACCACCCGGGGCCCTTGGGCTTTGTGTCCTGAGATTGAGCCTGGCCCTTGGAGCCAGCCCCTGACTTCAGCTAGGAAAAGAATGAAATGGGTCCACATAACCTTGGCCCCTGCCTCCCCCCCACCCCCACTGCCGCCTCCCGCCCACGGGTACATGAGGAACAGCCATGCCAATAACCATTGGACTTTGACAGGGCCGAAACACCCAGCTCAGCCCTCCGTGTCTGACACCGAGGTTGTCGGTGGAGATCAACAGAGTGCATCGCGCTAGAAACCGGAGCCCCAGGACGATGGCCCCATGTGTCTTCTGGATCCTTCTTGGGCTGCTGCTGTGGCAGGAGCCAGGTTCAGGTGGGTCGCGGGGTACAGGTTTGGGGTAGGGTCTCAGAACTGTGCAGGCAGGCAGGGAGAAGAGTGAAAGGTCCCAGGGGGGCCATCTCCAGTCTGGGAACACGGGTATCCCAGCCCCATGGAGTCAGGTCAGGATTGGAACCTGGGGAGCAAGCAATTAGGAGGGCTTCCTGGAGGAGGAACTAAAACCTCCTGCCATTTTCCCAGCTGAGTAGTTGATCCCCCTGGACCTCGGGCGGCTTGTCTTACAGGAGGCCAGTGGGAACCCCGCTTGTGGGGTGGCCACGAAGGTTAAACAAATTAAGTTATATAAGCTCCCCAGAGAAGTACCTAGCACACAGCAAATGTTTAGCAAACGTCCGCGATGATTCCACAACTTACCGGCTCCTTGGCTAGCCCCAGGTCATTTTACGTCATAGAATCAGCCACGGACACGGCCTCCACAGGGCACAAGCCCACCCTGCTCTGTCCAACCCACCACCATGTCCTTCAAAGTGGTTCTTCCTCTAAAACCAACCATTTCCATTCTATCACCCAAACCTGGCTGTCCTTACTCGTGTCTGAAGATCCCTCTGCCATTATCATCAGTTATAGAAAAAGGAGGAGGAGGAGAGAGAGAGAGAGAGAGAGAGAGAGAGAGAGGCTCCTACTTCCTCTGGTTTAATCCCCAGACAGCCATTACAACCAGAGCCGGGCTCGCCCAAAACCAGGAGCTTCTTCCAGGTCTCTCGTGTGGGTACAGGGGCCCAAGCCCTTGAGCCATCCTCGACTGCTTTCCCAGTAAGGAGCTGCTTCAGAACTGGAGCAGCCGGGTTAAAACCTGTGTCCATTAGGGATGCTGGCACCTACCTGAGTAAATGCATTTTAAGAAGTAATAATAATTGAAACAATTAAAAAAAAAAAAAGGTTGGGTCACACATCATTCCCTGCAGCCTCCTTGTCCCTGCGAATGGAATCCGTAATCCAGGTCCTGAAGGACTTGGAGCAGGACGTGAGGAAGACCGAAGCTGGACATGCTGCCTCCGCGTGGCTGCGGGCAGCCCAGGACACAGTCCGCCACAATCCACTCAGTCATCACCTGCTGCTGACACCCGCGTTCCAGGCTACAGCACCAGGGGATCACTACCCACTAAGCCCCAAGTTTCTGAACTTCATCAAGCAGGTGACCAGACATGACGTAAAAGATGGACAGGAATACGGGGTAGTGTTGGCTCCTGACGGTTCAACCGTGGCCCTGGAGCCCTTGCTGATGGGGCTACAGGCAGGAGTGCAGGAGCCCAGGACCGTGAACTTGACCTTAGCTGTCTCAGCTGGAGCCGCTGCTTCCGGAGACAACGCTGAATCCCCCAGCACTGTGGACAGCCTGCTGGTGACCACCCTGGCTGGATACCTGGGCCTGGCCTTCCTCCAGAACCCCAGGACTCTGAGCCATCCAGGTCTGGGAACTGAAGGCTGCTGGGACCAGCTCTCCTCTCCACAGAACTTCACGCTCCTGGACCCGACGGCACCAGCCCTCACCATGGCCTTCCTCAATGGTGCCCTGGATGGAATCCTCCTTGGATACCACTTGAGGAGGATTCCTGAGCCCCGGCCAGCCCTCAGCCTCCTGCTGAGCCAGTACTACGGAGCCACCGGAGTGGCCGGAGATCCGGAGTTTCGCAGCAACTTCCGACGGCAGAACATGGCCGCCCTGGCTCTGGCCCCTTCTCTGGACCGGCAGGTTTTGGGGGCCCTTATCCTGCTGCAGAGACTGGAACCAGCGCACCCCCAACTGTGGAACATGAGCTGGGATCAACTGACCCAGGTGGCCGCCCGAGCAACTAAGGAATTCACTGACGCATACCTGGGTGAGATGGAACCCCCACGCGTGCGCACGCGCCCTGAGACACCCCCTCCTCCCAGCTCCTTGTGGTCAAGGGGACCCAGGACCCAGAGAAAGGGACACCCCAGCGGCTCTGTCTGGGAGGCTGGGACAGCTGTCTTGGTAAAGAAATGCCTTCAGTGGAAGGATGAATAGTTCATCCGACCTGTTTATTCTTCGAATGAATTTATTTGAAAGGTAGAGTTATGGCTCCCAGCTCAGTGGTTAAATTCTCACCTTGCAAGCACCAGGATCCCACAGGGGTGAAAGTTTGTGTCCCGGCAGCTCCACTTCCCATCCAGCTCCCTGCCTGTGGCCTGGGAAAGCAGTGGAGGACAGCCCAAAGCCTTGGGACCCTGCACCTGTGCGTGGGAGACCCTGAAGAGGCTCTTGACTCCTGGCTTCAGATCTGCTCAGCTCTGGCTATTGTAGCCATTTGGGGAGTGAACCAAGGAATGGAAGACCTTTATCTCTCCTTCTATCCATAAGTTTGCCTTTCCAATTAGAAAAAGAAAAAGTAGCATTTTGGAGAGGGAAGGAGGGACTAAGAATATGTGTGTGTGTGAGAGAGAGACAGATCTTCCATCTTCCACCTGCTAGTTCACACCCACATGGCTGCCACGGCAAAGGCTGGACCAGGCTGAATCCAGGAGCTTTGTCCAGGTCTCCCACAAGGGAACAGGGGTCCAAGCACTCTTCCAGGAGCATTAGCAGGGAGCTGGATCAGAACTGGTGCAGCCAGGACTCACACTGGCATTCCTGTGGGATGCTGGTCTATCGTCTTCGCTTGCTCCGTCACAGCAAGGGTCCTTGATTTTATTTTTTAATTATTATTGTGAGAAAGAGGATGCTCCAGGATGTGGGCTCATCCTCTGCGCAGACATAACGACACAGAGTTTCAAGTGCCAAGGTCAGCCAGTTATTGCTGTACCTGTTTAGGGGGAAATTGTTTCACTTCTCTGAACCTCACTGACTCACGGCTCTACCTGTTGGGTTTGCGGAATGGTTTAAGATGGGACCTCAAGTTCCTCCTTTTTAAACAAACAAACAAAAAATACTGGTTTTATTGGAAAGGCATATAGAAACAAAGAGTTTCCATCCATCTTGGTTCGCTCCCAGACGCTGGTAGCAGCCAAGGCTGTACCAGGCTGAAGCCAGGAGCGAGGGGCTTCCTCCGGGGCGCCCATGTGGGTGGTACCGGTACCGGCTCAGATACTTGGGGCATCTTCTGTTGTTTTGCCAGGTGCGGAAGTGGAGCAGCCACCATTCTGGGGGGTTGATGGGGCATTGGAGGTGGGGATCACAGACAGAGATTACCTCGGGGGACTGGACATTCTTCTTTCACCCCCCACCTTCCCCACCAGGACTTAGGGCTGGGTCTGCTGAAGAGACAGCCCCGGAGTCCTGAAATTAGAGCTGAAATTCTTGACGGACACAGTAGACAGAGCAACAAAGCCATGGTGTTACATTTAGTCCGTCTGTATCCCCGGAGGGGCGGGGGGGGGGGGGTGGTGCACAAGTGTGAGATGAGGTTAGACTTGTCCCAAACCTGGGAGGAGATTGGGGGACCGACCGGGGGGGATGATCCAGGGAGCAGAAGTAGCAGGCAGGAAACACTTCCTGACCCCAGCCCTGGACGCCCTGGACTCCCACAGGTTGCCCAGCCATCCACCCGCGCTGCCGCTGGGGCGCAGCGCCCTACAGAGGCCAGCCCAAGTCACTGCACCTGCCGCTTGGTTTCTTGTATGTCCATCACACTTACGAGCCGGCGCCACCTTGCACCAGCTTCACGCAATGCGCCCAAAACATGCGCTCCATGCAACGTTTCCACCAGGACACGCGTGGCTGGGATGACCTAGGCTACAGGTGAGCGAGGCCCGGCCTGGGAGAGGAGGGCTGAGGCGGGAAAGCAGGGGTTCCCGGGGAGACATCTAAGGGGAGGAGTCTCGTAAAGGGGATCTAGCTTGATAGCGGAGGAGTTGGAGATGTGGAGAATCCGCTGGGAAACGATCTAGCTTAGGATCGGAGCCTTATCCGGAATCAGAAATAATTGAATGATAGGAACCCTTTAAAAAAAAAAAAAAGCTTTTATTACTATAAAGGAAAGAGATGCCCTGTATGTTTTAAGTAGAATCCGTGCGGTGGGGCTCTGGGGGCGGGGATGGAGAGAAGTTAGGACAGGAGCCAGGATCTGGGAAAAGGACGGAGCCTTTAGGACTGGGGCGGGGGCAACGCTGGAACTGGGAGTGGGAAGTGTCCATGCTGGGGGGCGAGAGCCAGGATCCTTGGGGAGGTAGCCGTGCGCAAGCAGCCGGGAGTCTCACCGCCTCGGGACTTGGGGGTCTGCAGTTTCCTGGCCAGAGAGAAAGCGACACGACACCCAGCCTCCAGTTCCTTTTCCCTCCCTTTCGCAGCTTCGTGGTGGGCTCCGACGGCTACATGTACGAGGGCCGAGGCTGGCACTGGCAGGGTGCGCACACGTACCGTCACAACAGCCTCGGCTTCGGCGTGGCCTTCGTGGGCAACTATACGGCAGCACTGCCCACGGAGGCGGCAATGCGCAGCGTGCGCGATGAGTTCCCGGGGTGCGCGCTGCGCGCCGGCTTCCTAAGACCCCAGTACAAGGTGCTCGGCCATCGCCAGCTCGTCTCCACCGACTGCCCAGGAGATGCCCTCTTCGAAGAGCTGCGCACCTGGCCGCACTTCGTGAGTCCGCATTCTGCCCCTAAGCTGTCTGCTGCCTGCCTAACCTCCACCCGTCTCCTCACTCCCATTTTGTGCCCTCCCAAGCAGGGCAGGGCTCCAGGAACCTTACAACCTCAACTCAGCCCGCCCCCTTGCCCCTTCCCCTTTTGTTCCAAGGCCTATAATATTCCACCCTCTGCATGCCATCCCATCCCAACCCTAAATTTAGACGCTCGCTCTGTGGACACCTCAGCCAGTTGACTGTGACGCCAGTCTAAGCCCAGCTGGTACCACCTCCACCCGAGACATTCCAGCCCCCAGCCTCCATGACCTAAACACCAGGGACGCAATGGGATGGTTTTGTCCCACCTGTATGCTGCCAGGAAGTGATCCCATTAAGGAGTGGCGCTGCCTACTCCAACCTGCTCGGTGGCAAGTGCAGATTCTTGCCCTGGGTCCTTAGCCTACCACCTGGACATACACACACACACACACACACACTCACTCACTCACTCACTCCCTGGTCTTTTCTAGTCTGTGAAGAGGAAGACAGACCAAAAGGCCTCTGGAAGACGAAAGAGAACACTACCGCCAGCCACAATGAGGAGACGGCCACCAGCCGTAGAATAAGGCAAGCCCGCGGAGAGCATCCACTCCGGGCCCCTCTGTGCTTGCACCTGTTGGCTTAGCTTGAGGCTGCTCCGGGCAGGCTCTGAGAATTCCAGCACAGGGGCAGGCTGTGGCGTAGCAGACCTCCTGGATTCACATTCCTGCTCTGCTTCCGACTCCAGCCTCCTGCTGTGGCCGACTCTGAGAGGTGACCAGTGACGGCTCAAGGACTTGAATGGCCACCACCATATAGGTAATCTGGGCCGGATTCTGGGCTGGAAGCTTTGGCTCAGCCCAGCTCCGGCTGCTGTGAGCAATTAAAGGTGAACCACGCAGATGGGGGCATATTCTCTCTCTCTCTTTCTCTCCTATCTTTGAAATCAAATAGCAATGATTGCTTCTCGGCCTTTTGGCTAGGATCAAGCGTATAAAATAGCAATGAGCGTGTTCGCAAAGAATTCAGGATCATTCTGGACCAAGAAGCTTGGCGATGCATGCAAGTAAGAAGTCTTCCAAGGACCCAGCACGACGGCTCTATTGGCTAAAACATCATCATGAAAGCACCAGGATCCCATACAAGAGCCAGTTCATGCCCTAGCTGCTCCACTTCCCATCCAGCTCCCTGCTTGTGGCCTGGGAAAGCAGTCGAGGACGACCCAAAGCCTTGGGACCCTGCACCCGCAGGGCGAGACCCAGAAGAAACTCCTATTTTCAGATTAGCTGCGGCCATTTTGGCCACTTGAGGTGTGAATCATCGGATGGAAGATCTTCCTCTCTGTCTCTCCTCTTCTCTCTGTATATCTGACTTTGCAATAAAAATAAAATTTGGGGGAAAAAAAAGGTGCATTTGTTTATTTGAAAGACAGTTACAGAAAGAGAGAGCCTCCATGCATTGGGTCACCCCCCCTCCCAAAGAGACACTACAGCCCCAGACTTAGCCGAAAACTAAGCTCATTCGTGTCTCCCATGTGGGAGGAGGGGACTGATGCCCTTGTGCCATCTTCTGCTGCCTTCCATGGCACATCAGCAGGGAGCTAGAATGGAAGAAGCAGGGAGCACCCAGCGCTCGCATCAGCATCCACAGGGAATGCCAGTGTCTCGGGCGGCAAGCTTGAGATGCTGTGGCCCAAAGCTCACATCCCAGGTCCCGTTTGCTGGCTGGAAATGCCTCGTGCTTGCCTCTGGGTGTAAACGGTGAGCTCCCAGGAGAGCCAGATCCGTGGGGGTGTCCTTCTCCATGGTTTTTTCACCATGGCAGGCACTCAGGAAACACTGGTGGAGCGAACGAAGACTCAGAAAATGCGCTTTTCGCAACTGATATTATCATCTTGCCGAGCACATAAGGAAACCCAGGGGAGAGAGAGGAAGTGATCTGCCGAGGTCACACACGGCAAGATGGGGCCCAGCTGGCAGGCGCCACACTCCTATCTGGCCACAATGGTGATGACTCAGTTACTGCAGGACATCGCTTGCCAGCCTTCATCATGAGTAGCGTTATGACTAGTCCACGGCCATAGGCACCGAGCTGTGACGGTGGACACAGGACCGCCCACCAAGATGCACGCCTGATGAATTTTCTAAGAGACCACACCCGTGTCGGCAAGCAGCCGGCTCAAAAACCAGAAGATCTGAATCTCACTTCCCATAAAGAACAGGCAGGGCTGCCATGCCAGCCTTCAACGCTGACCTTCCGTGTCGGACAGCCCATTTCTTCTCAGGCAGGTGCCCCACTTGCCATCTAGCTCCCTGTTCATGGCCAAGGAAAAGAGCAGAGAATGGTTCTCAAGTCCCTGGGTTCCCTCCAACGCACTTGAGAGACCTCGAAGAAGCTCCAGGTTTCGGACTTTGTCCTGGACCAATCCAATAAGTTGGAAGCATTTTTTCAGCCTTTCTTGGGCCCTGGACAATGGCTCCATTAGCTAAATCCTCACCTTGCAAGCACTGGAATGTCACGCGGGCACCAGTTCATGTCCCAGCTGCTTCACTTGTGGCCTGGGAAAGCAGTGGAGGACAGCCCAAAGCCTTGGGACCCTGCACCCACATGGGAGAGCCGGAAGAGGCTCCTGGCTCCTGGCTTCAGATCAACTCAGCTCTGGCTGTTGCAGACAACCAGGAGATAGAGGATCTTTCTCTCTGTCTCTCTATCTCTCCATAAATCTGATATGCCTTTCCAACAAAAATAAATCTTAAAAATAAAACTCTCATTAATTAATTGATATTTTATAAGTGAAATTCACAGTCCTGGTACAGTAGTCTACTGGCTAAAGTCCTCACCTTGCATGCACCAGGATCCTCTATGGGCGCTGATTCGAGTCCTGGCTGCTCCACTTCCCATCCAGCTCCCTGCCTGTGGCCTGGGAAAGCAGTGGAGGACGGCCCAAAGCTTTGGGACCCTGCACCTGCGCGTGGGAGACCTGGAAGAGGCTCCTGGCTCCTGGTTTCAACCTGGCCCGACCACAGCTATTGTAAGCATTTTGGAAATGAATCAACCCAAGATCTCTCTCTCTCTCTCTCTCTCTCTTTCTCTCTGTGTGTGTGTGTGTGTGTGTGTGTGTGTTTTGCTGGAGGGGGATGTCATCCCTCTCAAATAAGTAAATAATAAAACATTTTTTTGGAGAAGTGGCATTCCAGAATAAATCTGCTATTTTTTTTTTTTTTTTTTGCACCACAATACAGAAATTCTTACGGGTTCGTGTCTCATCATCCACATTTTCCGTGAACTTTGTAAAGATCCTGAGTATGCATGAATTTCAAGTTTTTTTGCAGCAAACTTTAAAAAGCGTTTACATGTATTCTTCTTATGTGAGAAAGCAGAGAGATAAGGAGAAGTCTTAGCCCTTGGTTCAGTCTCCCACTGTCCACAGTAGCTGGGTCTGGGCCAGACAGAAGCCAGGAACCTTCCAGGTGACCCCAGCCTTCCAGGTGAATGGTGGGCACCCATTCACTGCTGTCTCCCAGGGCAGGAAGCTGGACTTGTAGAGTGGGCACTCATGCTCCTTTGCATAAAGATGTATTTCGTTGAAAGACAGAGGAAGAGAGAGAGGGAGAGAGACAGAGAGAGATGTACTGTACAGTGGCTCACTCCTTTGATGCTCACACAGCCGGGGATGGGCCAGGGCAAAGCCAGATGCCTCAAACTGCATCCTGGTCTCCCCCATGGGTGGGTGGCAGAGGTCCAAGGATTTGGACCATCTTCAGCTGGTTTTCCCGGTGCACTAGCAGGGAGCTGGATTGGAAGCAGCTCTGGGATTCAGAGTCGTTGTTTGATCTCTAGTGCCACCACGTAGCGCTTCCCCAGTCAGTGCCTTACCTGCAGCACCAAACACCCTCCCCACCCCGCCCCCCCCAAAAAAAAATATTACTTTCACGTGAGAGTCAGTGTTGCAGAGAAAAAGAGAGAGCGAGAAAAAGACAGAGATCTCCCACCCGCTGGTTCACTCCCCAAACCATCACAACGGCCGGAATCGAACTGACCTCAAGCCAGGAGCCAAGAGCCAGGAGCTTCTTCCAGGTCTCCCATGTGGGTGCAGGGGCCCAAGGACTTGGAGCATCCTCCGCTGCTCTCCCAGACCACAAAGCAGGGAGCTGGATGGGAAGTGGAACAGCCAGGACTGAAACTGGTTCCCACAAGGGATTCCGGAGCTGCAGATAGCGGACAAGCTTACTATGCCACCACGCCGGTGCCTAGTCCCTATCTTTTAATTGCATTCTGCACAAATCCACGGTGAGGTGCCTTCTCGTGTGAAGGTGATGACCCGTTCAGCTGTGGTCACATGCTTGGCAGTGTCTTCCATTAGGGCTTCAGGAAATCCAGATGGTACTGGATTGATGGTACTGATTGATGGACATGACGTGTCTGTTGGGGAAAAACAGAAGACCCAGGCAGGGAAAGAGCAGTACCAGGTGGCCATGGTAGACGGTGCCCAAGAGGGCTGAGAGTTCTAAGCCCATGTCCATTGCGCAGAGGGCAGATGAGGCTCAGAGAGAGAAAGAGAGAGAGAGAAGCAGGTGCAACTTCCTGGTCCCAGTGGGGGACTGCGCTTGGTGTCAGACGTCAGCTTTGCCACCCCCATCTTCCCTCCCCTCATCCTGCCCCCCTGCTCTATGCCCTCCCAGCCTGGCTGCGAGGTAGGGAGGGCCAGACAGGGTCACGTGGCCTCGGAGCACCCACAGCGGGAGGAAGCCAGGGTGCTGAGCTGACGGCTGCTGGCTGCGGGGGGATCTTCAGAGACACCAGGTAAATAAGGCAGCCCGTGCATGTGGCACCCCTTCCTGCACCCCTCCTGCCCCGGCGGGGCTGGGGTTGGGGGGAGGTTGGAGCATCTGGGAGTGGGAGGGGAGCTGGACGAGGGCAGCCTTGCGGGCAGGCACTGGGCAAAGCTGTCTGCCTCTTGTGCCTCCCAGGAGCACCCCGCCATGGACCCATCATCGCAGATCCAGGACGCCCAACCGCCACCGGCAGAACCGACACCACTGATGTCCTACCGCTGGCACACAGGGGACAGGGGTGCTGGGAGCTCTCGCTGGGCCCGCCTGGCAGGCTGGGGAAGGGCATTAAGCCACCAAGAGCCCATGGTTAGCAGCCAGCCAGCCCCTCGCTCCCTGTTCCGCCGGGTCCTGTCTGCGCCCCCCAAAGAGTCCAGGACCAGTCGACTCCGGCTCTCCAAGACCTTATGGGGAAAACAGAAGAACCCACCACAGCCACCGCCGCCGCTGGAGCCAGACACCCCAGGTAGGTGGCTCCCTCCAAGCCCTTGAACTTGGCCGGATGCTTGAGTGGTGTTTGCCTCTCCAAAGGAGCATCAGCCCCTAAAGAGACAGGAAGTTGTGGCGAGTGCGAAAGCCCGGCAGGAAGTAGCTGGGGCCCAACTCTTCCCTCTTCACCCCTCTTAAGAGGGGCTGACAGAGTAGGTAGCTGATCTGTGGGCAGGGGATCCAGCCGGAGCCACCGCAGTTCCCGCCAGAGGTCAAACGGCTCTTGGTGCCCTGCTGGGAGTCTCCTGGGTCGATCCTCTGCTTCAGCCTGCTTCTGAGCCTCTCCATCTGCTTCACCAACCTCCTGGAGCCTCAGTTTTCCCCATCAGGGAAATGGGAATTACCAGCTCCGCCTTGAAGGAGGTGCCACTGCATGCTCGTGCCAGGCCCTCCTTTAGACAGCTGGCACTCCGTGCCCTGTGGAGTTCACAGAATGAGCGAGGGAAAGGGGGGAACGAATGAATTAATGAGAAAGTGACAGCTAGACAGGGCCAGCACATAACAGGATTTCAGTGTTGGCATTCCACATGGGCGCCAGTTCAAGTTCCAGCCACTCCACTTCCAATCCAGCTCCTCCTGTTTATGGGCACGCAGCGAACAATGGCGTTGGTCCTTGGGGTCCTGCACCCATGCGAGAGACCCAAAAAGAAGCTCCTGGCTCCTGACTTTAGATCAGCCCAGTTCCAGCCATGGTGGCCATTTGGAGAGTAAACTTGTGAATGGAAGACCTTTCTGTGTCTCTGTTAAAAAAAAAAAAATGTAAAAAGAAAGGAAGAAAAGAAAAAAAAAGTGAGATGCAATACCAAAGTTTATGCAGGGAGCTCAGACCGAAGGGCCAAGGATGCGACAGGATTGAGAACCTGGGGCCCTGGGTAACATAAGGGACCCCTGTGTGCAGGGGAGTCACCTCTATTAATAATGCTAGGAGGCCAAGGGCTAATTCCAGAAGAAACACTGTCATTCTCCCATCCACAGCTCCTTCATGAAGAAGTCTGTATTGAGAGGCCAGTTCGCATAGAGCGGACACCTCCATCCTGGCAGGCTCCGGTTCAAGCCCCGGCTGCTGCTCCACTTCAGATCCAGCTCGCTGCTATTGTACCTGGGAAGGCGGGGGGGGAGGGTGATGATCCAAGGCCGTGGACCTCTGCACACATGGTGGAGCCCCAGGAGAAGCTCTTAACTTCTGACTTTGGCCTGGCCTAGCTATGGACATTCCAGCAGCAATTTATAGACATGGAAGATTCTCTCTCTTTCTTTCTCTCTCTCTGAGATTCAGAGCGACCAGAGAGCTTCCATCTGTTGGCTCATTCCTCAACAGCCAGCACTGGGCCAGGCTGATGCCAGCAACCGGGAACCCCAAACCCCAGCCAGGATTCCCACACGGCTGGCAGAGACCCCAGGGACTTGAGCCATACCCTTGACTCCCAGCGAGCGCCCCAGCAGAGAGAGAGAAAACCCAGGGATTTTAACCCACTGTGTTCAGGGATGCCAAACAGCGGCATGTCCCATGGCACCAAAGGCCCAGCCCCATGCTCCCACTTTGCAGCCCCGTGGATGCCCACAGCCGCCACCAGGGTGTTAGTGACTGCCAAAACCCCAAGGATGCAGAGGGCGCCCATTGCCAAGCACAGATCCACTCCTCAGCTGCCCAAACCCCTCCCATGGCTCTCTGATACCCCCAAGACAAAACACAGCTCTTGCAGCTGATACCCACGGCCTCTTTTCCCTTCCTGACTCATAGCCCCTTGCTTAAGGAAGCGACCATCCCCAACTCCCAAACTTCCTTCATTTCCTTCTCCAACTTTGAATCCATTCCATCGTAGATCATCTGTTTACAAAAAAAAAAAACAGGGGGGGGGCCGGTGGCGTAGCCTAGCGGCTAAAGTCCTCGCCTTGAACACCCCGGGATCCCATATGGGTACCGGCTCTAATCCCAGCAGCTCCACTTCCCATCCAGCTCCCTGCCTGTGGCCTGGGAAAGCAGTGGAGGACGGCCCAAAGCCTTGGGACCCTGCACCCACGTGGGAGACCTGGAAGAGGTTCTGGGCTCCTGGCTTCGGATCGGTGCAGCACCGGCTGTTGCGCTCACTTGGGGAGTGAATCATTGGATGGAAGATCTTTCTCTCTGTCTCTCCTCCTCTCTGTATATCTGACTTTGTAATAAAAATAAATAAATCTTTAAAAAAAAAGAAGAAGAAGAAAAAAACATAGCTCCTGTCCTTTAAAAAAAATAAACCTTTCTCTTAATTATTGGAAAGGCAGAATTATAGAAAGAGAGAAAGAGGAAAAGTCTTTCACCTCCTGCTTTACTCTCCAAATAGCTCCCAGTGGCCAGGGGTGGACCGGGCCAAAGGAAGGGGCCAGGAGCTTCACCTGAGACCCCCACAGGGGTGGCGTGTGCCCAAGCACGCCAGCCACCTTCCTTTATTTTCCCAAGCACAGTGGCGGGAAGCTGGATTAGAAGCGGAACAGCTACAACTTAAACCAGTGTCAGTACAGGATGCTGGCATTTACCCACCACGCCACAGGACAGGCTCCTCCTGTCCTTTGTACAATGTTTTAAAGATTCATTTCCTTTTATTGGAAAGGCAGATATGCAGAGAGAGAAAGAGAGACAGAAAGATCTTCCACCCATTGGTTCACTTCCCAAATGGCCACAATGGCTAGAGCTGAGCTGATCTGAAGCCAGGAGCCAGGAGCTTCTTCCTCCAGGTCTCCCACGCGCAGGTGCAGGGTCCCAAGGCTTTGAGCCGTCCTCCACTGCTTTCCCAGGTCACAGGCAGGGAGAGCTGGATGGGAAGCAGGGCCACCGGGACATGAACCAGCACCCGTACAGCATTCCAGCGCGTGCAAGGCGAGCACTTTAGCCTACTGTGCTGGGACCCTTTTTTTACATTTTATTTTTTTAACTGTTGGAATTGTCCACTGTTTTGGTTACAAGAGGGAGTGTTTGGAAACAGTCATGTGGCTTAGCGGACTAAGCCTCTGCTTGAGGTGTCAGCATCTCATGTTAGCAGCAGTTTGAGTTCTGGCTGCTACACTTCCAATCTAGCTCCCTCTTAATGGCTTGGGAAGCCAGCAGAAAATGAGCGGAGTGCTTGGACCCCTGTCACCTGTGTGGGAGCTCCAGCCCTTTGGATGACTTTCAAAGGATTGCATGAGGTGTTTGGTGCCCAGTATGGTGGGCACATTGTCGCTGAGTGCCAAGACCCAGGGTGAGGCATCAATTGGCCCAAGGTCAACACAGCCTGATCTGGCTCTGGGCGGGTGGCACCAAGGAGGGACTCAGAGGCTTCTTAATGTCTCCCCAACTTCTTCCCAGAGCCGGAGTCCACCACCCCCCAGATTCCTGAGGCACCCACACCTGATGTACCTGTCTGGGACATTGGCAACTTCACTCTGCTGGATGGAAGGCTGGTGCTGCTTGGAGGGGAAGAGGAGGTGAGGCCCGATTCCTGGGCAGGAGCAGGGGAGGAGGGCAGAGGTGAGGTGAGAGGGAGGATGAGGGGCAGGTCCCTGGGCAGGCAGAGGGGAGGAGAGGAGAGGGGATGAGGAGAACAGAGGTGAGGTGGGAGGGAGGATGAGGGGCAGGTCCCTGGGCAGGGAGTGGAGGGGAGAGGAGAGGGGAGGAGGAGGACAGAGGTGAGGTGGGAGGGAGGATGAGGGGCAGGTCCCTGGGCAGGCAGAGGGGAGGAGGAGAGGGGAGGAGAAGGGAGGAGGAGAAGGGAGGAGGAGAAGGGAGGAGGAGAGGGGAAGAGGAGGACAGAGGTGAGGTGAGAGGGAGGATGAGGGGCAGGTCCCTGGGCAAGCAGAGGGGAGGAGGAGAGGGGAGGAGGAGAGGGGAGGAGGAGGACAGAGGTGAGGTGGGAGGGAGGATGAGGGGGCCAATTTCCACTTCCCCCTTTGCCACAAACCTCCCCTTCTCTCACTGCCCACAGATTCCTCGCCGGTCCCGCGTGGGGAGCGCCAGCTCCGAAGGCAGTATACAAGCCGCCTTGGGCAACTTCAAGGATCTGGGTGAGGGTGAAGTTTGGGGGAAAAGGAGGGAGCCAGGGCCTGGCACATCCTCCCAGGAGGAGTCCACTTCCCAACCTTCCCTCCTGCACACAGATCGGAGCCTGGGAAAGACTGAGTCAGAGTCTGCCAATACCAACCAAGTCCACAACGTGCGGGTGAGAAGCAAGGAAGGGTGACAGCGAGGACAGGCAGGGACCCCTGGGTGATGTGGGGGCAGCAGAGCGCCCGCCCTGTGTGCCCTGTGCCACCGACGGCTTTCAGGAACGGGATCTGTTGGCTGTCCCGATTACCCCAGGAATGCAGCCTCCACCACGTGTGTCCCCGGGGCCAGCAGGACCCTCTAGGACATGTCTCCCAGGGGATCGAGGGATGGAGGGAGGGAAGGACACAGCTGACCTGCTTTCTCATGGCAGGGGCTGCTCAAGAGGCTGAAGGAGAAAAAAAAGGCCCGATCGGAGGCAGGACCCGGTTCCTCTCGGGATGGGTAAGAGGGAAGGGCTGGGAACAGGGTGAACCACAGCCCTGGCTTGCAAGGGGAGTGAAAAGGGACCCTTAAACTGAGCCCTGGAGAATAAAGAGAGGCAGACGGTCCCTGGGCCTAAGTGGGGAGCGCTGGGCTAGACAGAGAAGCATTCCAGCAAGTGCAAAGAGTCTACAAGTAGCAACAACAACAAAAAAAATGCCAGACTTGGACCTCCGGGGTTGGACAGATGGAGCTACATCAAGGGCTGGACTAGGGCCAAGTCGCCGGGTTAAATTTCCCCCTGGAACAGAAAAGAGTCGGCGTGGCTAATTCAGTGGACATTCCTCTCTCTCGTTGGGGTTGTGGGCTGCCTGGAAGAGCGCAGCAGTGACCCCTTGCTCCAACCCTTTCCTCCCGCAGGCCCTCCAGGTCCCCCAGTGCTCTGGGCTCTAGGGAATCCCTGGCCACACTCTCCGAGCTGGACCTGGGCGTCGAGAGGGACGTGCGAGTGTGGCCACTGCATCCCAGCCTCCTGGGGGAGCCGCACTGCTTCCAGGTGGGTACAGGTGTCCTATGCAGGGCTGAGGGAGGGCCCCTTTATGGCTCCATCCACCACACCTGGGAACCCATCTTCCCAAAGGTCACATGGGCAGGCGGCAGCCGCTGCTTCGCGTGTCGCTCCGCAGCACAGAGAGACCGCTGGATCCAGGACCTTCGTCGGCAGTTCCAGCCCAGCCAGGTAATTCCTTCATGCCTCCTTCCCACCTGCTTTGGAGAGGACTGGACGCGGGAGACCTCCCGCCCACAGCCAGGACCCCCGTCCCTGCCACTCACCGGGAACCTCTTAGACTCCCCCCCTGCCCACCTGATCTGGCTCTCGCCCTGCGTGCATGCCAGGCCGGCCGCTCCTTTTCTCAAGTGCTGGGCTCGGATTGGCACAGACGCCGAGTTCCCCACTCCGCGGCCACTCTTGCAAACCCCATAGATAAGCTGGGCTGGGCGCAGCCACCTGCAGGACCCCCGTGACCTCACCATCGGCCCAACTACGTCCGAAACGCGCCCCCTCTGGTCTCCCACCCCCTTCACCTCCTACCACAGGATAACGTGGAGCGAGAAGAGACGTGGCTGAGCGTGTGGGTGCACGAGGCGAAAGGGCTGCCCCGGACGCCAGCGGCGACAGCTCCTCCAGGAGTGCGCGCCGAGCTGTGGTTGGACGGCGCCCTGCTGGCACGCACGGCGCCGCGGGCAGGACCAGGTCCTCTCTTCTGGGCCGAGCGCTTCCACTTCGAGGCGCTTCCCCCGGCGCGTCGCCTGTCGCTGCGGCTGCGTGGCTCGGGCTCGGGTGCCGCGGCTCTGGGCAAAGTGGCACTGGCGTTGGAGGAGCTGGGCGGACCAGGCGCACCAGCCGCCGGTCTGGAACGCTGGTTCCCACTGCTCGGGGCACCGGCTGGAGCGGCGCTTCGGGCACGGATCCGCGCGCGACGCCTGCGGGTGCTGCCGTCGGAACGCTACAAGGAACTGGCGGAGTTTCTCACTTTTCATTACGAGCGGCTCTGCGGGGCGCTGGAAGCTACGCTGCCCGCTCAGGCCAAGGAGGAGTTGGCAGCCGCCATGGTGCGCGTGCTGCAAGCCACCGGCCGGGCTCAGGTGAGGCTCCCCAGATGGGCAGGAGGCGGAGAGGGGCGGGCGGGCGAGGGGCGAGTTGGCAGCAGGGGCGGGACTTGAGATGCACCTGTGACCGGCTAGAGGCGGAGGGGCAGGTCTAGGCATCACTGCTGGGGCGCGCAGTTTCACCTCTGAAAACTTTGAGATTGTTCCGCTGAGAAGTTTAACAACAGCTCAGACCTCGCAGGCAGAGCAGGCCCGTGGCCCGCGGTATGTAAGACACACTCAGGGCGCTGAAATTTCCTAGTTCATGTTCTGTGCCCGGCCCGACCCCCAGGCTTTGGTGACAGATCTGGGCACCGCGGAGCTGATTCGCTGCGGGGGCCGTGAGGCGCTGCTGTTCCGTGAAAATACACTGGCCACCAAGGCCATCGATGAATACATGAAACTAGTAGCCCAAGATTATCTCCAGGAGACCTTGGGTGAGCTGAGGGGGAGGCGATCCCAGGCATGCTGGAGGAGGAGACCTGGGGGGAGTCTGCAGCTAAATTGGATTCTGAAGGGATTGGGGGACTTTGGGAGGTAGGGACCATCCTGGGAGCTCCCGGGGCTGGCTAAGATGACTGGAGAGATGAAGTCGGGGCTGGAGCAGACCAGAGTGAATAGGGTGGCTTCTAACGGGCTTCTCTGACTGCTGGGCTACAGGGCAGGTCGTGCAACGCCTCTGTGCCTCGACGGAAGACTACGAGGTGGACCCCAGCAAGTGTCCTACCCCAGAGCTGCCCGAGCGCCAGGCCAGGCTTCGGAACAGCTGTGAGGAGGTCTTCCAAGCCATCGTACACTCCTACGAGTGAGGATCAGCTCCAGGTCGAACCTGGACTCCCTACACCCCCCCGCAAGCCCGGTTAGGGTGCTCAGATGAAATTCAGGATGGAAGTGATGCAATATTTCACATATACTAAGACAGTGATTTCCTGTTGATCAGAAGTTCAAGTTGACCAAGATGGCCTCAAGTTTCATATCTCTGACATGCTAATAGCCTCGTAACTCAGTCCGGTGGCTTGTCCCCCTAACCACAGGCAGACCCGTCCTAATTAACACAGGTTCCCAATCCCATGACCCTGACCTTCAGTGACCCTGCGTGTCACATCCCGTACAACTGATCATCCCTCGAGTCCTAGTCTCGTGAGGTTAATGTGCATATCCAACCGTACGTGGCTTGGACTTCTGATCCTTTGAGGCTTTGCAACCCTCACCCCATCCAATGCCAGCTCCACCGCTGGGGTTTCTTGCAGCATCGTGGTGCAGCCATGCAATGCCTCCTGGACTGGGTAGCCAGGGCTGCGGTGGTGGGCACAACATCCAATAGTTTAATCCAGACGCCTCACCTCTGTCCCCAGGTAGCCCTGCAACTTCAAAGTAATACTATCCCAGATTCCTTAAGATATCTATTTTTAAAAAAGATTTATTCATTTTTATTGGAAATCAGATTTACAGAGAGAAGGAAAGACAGAGAGAAAGATCTTCCATCCGATGGTTCACTCCCCAAGTGGCCAGGAGCCAGGAACTTGTCTCCGGGTCTCCCACGCAGGTGCAGGGTCCCAAGGCTTTGGGCCATCCTCCACTGCTTTCCCAGGTCACAGGCAGGGAGCTGGAAGGGAAACAGAGCAGCCTGGACACGAATCAGCACCCATATGGGATCCCAGTGCATGCAAGGCAAGGACTTTAGCCACTAGGCTATCACGCCAGGCCCAAGATATTTATTTTTAAAGATTTGTTGATCTTAAAGGCAAAGAGAGAGAAAGAGGAAGAGGAGACCCTTCACACACTGGTTCATTCACCCACATTGCCACAGCAACCGAGGCTGAGCCAGGCCAGAGCCAGGAGCTCCAGCTGGGTCTCCTACATTGGTGCAGGGACCTGAGGATTTGAGCCATGCACTATTGCTTTCCCAGATGCATTAAGAGGGAGCTGGATCTGAAATAGAGCAGCCAGGACTCCATCCAAATCGGCATCCATATGGGATGCTGGCATTGCAGCTGTTGGCTAACACCTGCCCCGGCCCCTGACCTTTAGGACCTTGGCCACCTATGACCTTCACGTCCCTAAGCTCCTGCCTCTGACCACTGCCCCTTCTGCCCTAGCTGGTTCCCAGCAGAGCTGGCCACCGTGTTCTCCAGCTGGCGAGAAGCGTGCAAAACCCGCGGCTCCGAGGGGCTGGGCCCCCGCCTGGTGTGTGCGTCACTGTTCTTAAGGCTCCTGTGCCCTGCCATCCTGGCACCCAGCCTCTTTGGCCTGGCACCGGAGCATCCTGCCCCCTGCCCGGCCCGCACCCTCACGCTGATTGCCAAAGTCATCCAGAACCTCGCCAACTGTGCCCCGTAGGTGATGGGGGAGCTGGGGAGGGAATGATGCTGCCAGGGGCATGGGGAGGCTGGCCAGTGGTCCAGATGACTCAGCCAGCCTGGGCCTCACACAGGTTTGGTGAGAAGGAGGCCTATATGGGCTTCATGAACACTTTCCTGGAGGACCACAGTCCAGCCATGCAACGCTTCCTGGACCAGGTGGCCATGGTGGATGCAGACGCAGCCCCCGGCGGTTATCAAAGCAGCGGCGACCTGGCGCTCCAGCTGGCTGTCCTGCATGCCCAGCTCTGCACCATCTTTGCTGAGCTGGACCAGGTCTGAGTTGAGAGTGTTGCCGAGGAGGGAGAGGATGGATGGAGGGAGGAGGCAGAGGAGGGAGGGATGGAGGCAGAGGAGGGAGGGATGGAGGCAGGCTGGCCGCACAGCCAATCACTCGCTTAGCATCCTCTCTGCCTGCCCACCTCTGCAGACCACCTGTGACAGCCTGGAACCCCTACCCACCATCCTGCGGGCCATCGAGGAGGGCCGGCCCGTTCCTGTGTCTGTACCGATGCGTCTCCCACCGCCCCCTGCCCAGATCCAGTCGAGGTAACCTCTAGTCTGATTGACAGGGCTGGAGTGGGAGGTGAGACAGGGATGGGGGCAGAGCTCAGACTGGACTCTGAGGAGGGGACAGGGCACAGGTTATGGATTCCAGGGACACCCGTGCGGACCAGGTCACATCTAATGGACAGGGTCATGTTTGGGTTCAAAGATCAAGGACCCGTTGTATTAGAAAAGAGGTGACAACAGCGTAGGTTGAAGGTCACAGATTGGTGAGGCGCTAGAGATCAAATCCAAGGTCAGATCCTTTGGTCAAGGTCCCATGACACCAGAGGTCAGGGTAGAGATACGTCAAAGGTTCAATTGAAGTCACATCAAGAAGTTAAGTACAAGGGTGATTAGGTCAAAATGCAAGCTCATCAGAAACAGAGTCGCATGGGTTTCAAAGACCAGAATTAGGGGGTTGAGGAGGGAGGGAAGTCACCCCAGGAGCTCTTCTGAGATCAGAACTTTTCCTCCCGACGCCCTCAGTCTGTCCTCAGGGGAGAAGCCCGGCTTCGTGGCACCCCGAGACCTTCCAAAACACACCCCGCTCATCTCCAAGAGCCAGTCCCTGCGCAGCTTCCAGGGCGCCGGGAGCTGGACCCGGCGGCGACCAGACGAGGACCGAGGAGGTGCACGGAAGCCGCGGACCGTGCAACGCACGCAGAGCGTCCCTGCCCGGCGCCCTGCACGCCGCCGCCTGTCTGCGGGGCCCCGGGTGCGCCCCAAGGACTCCCTGCGCTCCGGCGCTGCGCCCCGAGGACGCCCCTGGACCGGAGCCTCCGCCTCGCTGCCTCGCAAGCCGTCGGTGCCCTGGCAGCGCCAGCTGGACCAGCCGCGGGATCGAGACCAGACACAGAGCATGCAGCGACCGCTGGGCAAGGTGCAAGAGACGCAGAGGGGCGGAGGGGGCCGCTCCCGGGGTCTCAGGCCAGAAGCATGGAAGGGTGTCCCCTTGCCCACCCACCACCCAGGGCAGCTGGAGGGGGTCTCATGACAGCGGGTGTTGTCTTGCACAGCTGGCGGAGCTGCAGGGTGAGGTGGCAGCGCTGCGCGAAGAGCAGAAAGCCCTGTCCCGCCTCGTGGAGTCCCTGAGCACCCACATTCGGGCGCTCACCGAGCAGCAGCAACAGCTGCGGAGCCAACTGCAAGACCTGAACTTCAGGCTGCGCGCAGGGTGAGCTCAGGGTGGGCCTGCCTGTCAGTCATGCCTGGGCCGGCCACGCCCCGCACCCGTCAGCCCCGCCCCCTTCGCTGACCACGCCCACAGGGTGGGCTTGCCTGTCAGTCATGCCTGGAGGGGACACACCCCGCCCCGGGTTAGCTTAGCTCCGCCCCTCCACTGACAACGCCCCCTGGGAGGGTCTGCCTGTCAGTGATGCCTGTCAGCCCTGGCCACGCCCCCCGGTTAGCCCCGCCCCCTGGGAGTCCGCCTGTCGGCTCGGCCACGCCCCCTTGGTTAGTCCCGCCCCCGGGAGGCCCCGCCCCACACTGCGCCTGCCCAGCTTCCCCTGTGGAGAGGCCAGGCCCGGCCACGCCCCCGGTTAGCCTCGCCCCGGAGGCCCCTGCCCAGCCCGCCCTGTGGAGAGGCCAGGCCCGGCCACGCCCCCGGTCAGCCCCGCCCCCAGGGTGGGCCCGTCTGTCAGCCTGGCCACGCCCCCCTCTGTTAGCCCCGCCCCGGAGGGCCCTGCCCAGGTTTCCCTGTGGAGCGGCCAGGCCCGGGCAGTGCCAGCTGGACCAGCCGCGGCACTGCCCAGTGCAGGCTCCGACCTGGCCCTAAGCTCCCAGAGCTCTGGATCCCTTCACAGGCCCTCTAGGCCCCGCCCTCCGGTCCTCCGCGGCCCCGGGTCTCCCTTTAAACCTCCGATCCCCCACCCCTCTGGGCCTGAACCCTCCATTCCCCCAGCAGGAACTCAGACTTGGACCCAGAGCACGAGCTTCCGAGCAGAGAGGGCCACAGGCTGAAAAGTCTGGTGAGATGTCCAGCCTGGGACAGGTCGGGCTGGGGCGGGTTGTCCTGAAGATGGCTGGGGTGCCACCCTCCCCATGGCTGCTGCCTGCCTGCCCCTCACAGGAGCACCGCCTGGCTGAGATGGAAACCCTCCAGGCCCAGATGGGGGCCGCCATCCAGACCCTGCAGCACTCGAGGACGCCCGGCCAGCCCCTGCCCCTCAAAGTGCCCTGCCTCAATGGAGACACCACCTGAGACGGGCATGCATCAAAGAGGAGCGGGTGCGGCTATCCGTGCTGACCTCCCTGGCCCCCAATAAAAAAAAAAAAAGTATTGTCAATTAGAGAGTGCCTGCAAACTCCCTTCCTGAGCTTTCTCGAGCTTTTCCCTGTCCTTGGAGGTCTCAGGGATGGAACAGCAGTAGTAGATGCCCACCCAGGGGTGGGACCCGAGCCCTCCACCCCCCCTGGCACCCGGGATGAGGGTCTGGGAGGCAGCTAGAGGACCGCATGCGGATGGGGGTACGCCGAGGGGTAGCAGCAGGTGGCAGCGTTGGCTGCCTCCACATCAGCCTGGCAAAGGCTCAGCTCACGCCAGGAAATAAAGAGGTGAATGAATTGCCTAAGCAAGCGTGCCCAACCGACAGGACGATGTTTGGCATCTCACTCGCTCTGGGCAACAGGAACATAGCGGCCACGGTTGGGGGGAGGACACACACACACAGATCTGCAATGCGTGATGGATGGATGTTGGTGGTGGTGGTGGTGGAAGGATGGTGTGGGGATAGCTGGGGTGCTGTGGGCATCGGGCAGGGGATGGTGGGTTGCTTGGTTGGATGAAGCGGTGGGGAGAGCGGTAGAGGGATGGGTGATGGGTGGGCAGGAGGTGGTGGTTGGCGAACGGGTGTGGGTGGACGGATGGGACAAGGCCACAGGCTTTTGGTGGACATGGGGACCGGTTGGTCCTGGGGGGATGGGTGGGCAGTGTGAACGACAGGAAAGGAGGGAGCAGTCTGGTGGTGGGGGTGGGAGATGGGGGGGTCGTTGGAAGGCGACTGCCTGGGGAACAGGACAGTCCTTGATGGCTTAGCAATGACTTGCACTGGAACTTGTCTCCCACTCTTGTACCAATGAAGTGGGGGGGGGCATGATGAAAAGTCATTGGGGTCTTAAGGGCGAGGGTGTTGTCATGGCAACAGAGCCTCTCCCACCCAGCCCCCCCGTCACACACACACACACACACACACACACACACACACACACACACACACACACACACACACACACACACACACTCCAGCCGGGCGGGCCCTTTAAGAGTGACCCGGTCGGGGCCACTCCCAACATGGCGGCGCGCCCGCCGGGCCGCCCCCCGCCCCCCTGGGGTGGCGCCCCCAGACCTCCCCATCATGGCGGCGCGGCGGGGCTGTCGCGTTGAGGTCACGGCGGCGCGCCGGGGGGGCGGGGCGGCGCCGGGGGTGTAGGTGGTGGTGGTTGGGGGGGGGTGGGGGAGAGCGATTTAAAGGGACAATGTCCCCCGAGCGGTGGTGGAGGAGGCGGCGGCGGCGGCGGCTGCGGAGGCCGCGGCACCGGCACCGGGAGCGGCCACGGCGGTAGCTACGGCAAGCGACGGCCGCACCGAGGAGGGGAGCTCCTGAGCCCCGGCGCCCAGCCAGCCGGGGGCGGCGCCGCCTCCACACCCCCCCACCCCCGGTGAGGTCCCGGCCCCGGCCTGGGGGAGCCCACGGGCGGGGCGGAGCCGGAGCAGGGGATTGAGGCGGAGGGGAGAGGAGGAGGAAGAGGAGGAGGAGGAGGAGGAGGAAGAAGAAGAGGCCCGGGACCGGGGCCGGGACAGGCGGGGGACCCCCCGGGGTGGGGGGGCGGGGCGGCACCTCTAGGGGCGGGGCCTGGGCGGGGGCGGGGCCGTGCAGGTGGAGTGGGGGGTCTTGGGGCAGGTGTCCCCCCCCCATCCACCTACCCACCCACACACCCACCCACCCACACACCCACCCACCCTCGGCGCGTCACGCGGGGTCTCCCGCCCCGAGGTGCACGGGCCCCGGCCCACCCTAGGGGTGCGCCTGCACGGCAAGCAGCACCCACCTCTGCGACCCCCGAGTGTGTGTGTGTGTGGTGGGGGGACGTCTGAGCGGGAGCCCCCTCTTCCCACGCTGCCAAAGTGCTCCGAAGTTGCGGTCCCGACCGTTCCCCCCACCACCACCACCACCACCTCCCTCCGGGCAGTGCCCACCCGGTGGGCACCTGCAAGGTGCTTCCTGCAAGGCCTGGACAGGGACCACTCTCCACCACCTTCCCCCCTACACCGTCAGGACTGCTGGCCCAAGAATAGGGGGTCACCCTGGGAGGCTCCCCCCCCCCCCAGGCTCCCCAGGGCAGCGCCTGAAAGCAGGCCTGGAGTCCCGGCCCCGCCCCGGTTGCCTGGGCCCGGCCTCCCCACCGACTCCCTGGGGAGGGCGCCTCATTCCTGCCCTTCACTCTCTGCCGTTACCTTGAAGGTATTTATAGGGTGGCTAGGATAGCACCCCCCCCTCCTCCTCCAGGGTCCTCGGGTTTTCTAAAACCGGGAGCCCCACAGTTCCCCTTTGGCTTGAGTACTAGAGGTGGGGGGGAGGAGAGGGTGCCTGGGGTTTTGGGGATGGGGAGGAACCCAGCTTGGGCTATGCATGCAAAGAGAAGGTTGGGGATGAGCCCGAGGGTTAAATAAACGTGGGGTCACTTGAGGCTGTGTGTGGTGTGTGGGGGTGAAGGGGTTAACGCTGGAGAACCCTAAGAGTGTGGGAAAAGTGCAGGGTGATTGATTTGGGCGCTAGAGCAAGAAAAGTGAGCAGTGAGCGGGAGGTGAACGATGGGGGGGGGAGTAGCCTTGAAATTCTGTAGGATCAATGCACAGTGCAGGCACGGGGGGGAAAAGTTCAGCCAGGGGTGGGGTGCCAGGAGGCACACAGGAGTACCAGAAGGGGTCCCCCCCCCCGGCTGTGGGTAAAAATGGGGGAGCAACAGATGGGGGTGGCAGGTGTGTGATGTGTGTGCGGAAGGGGCGGGGGGCTCTCAGAACTGGACTGACTTTCCTGCACAGGCAGGGCAAGTGAGGCCAGGAGGAGTTGGGATTTTTGCAAACTGGGGAACCTGAGGCAGCGTCTCTTTCCTCTCTTCACAAAGCAATGCCCTCTCTCTCTCTCTCTCTGCTCCCCTCTCCCTGACCCCCCAGATCCACAAATGCCTTGCTGAATCAGCGCAGCCGCCCAGAGTGGAGGAGCCAAGCAGGCCGTCCTCATGGAGGGACCCCTGACAAGTGGCCTGGCCACCCCAGATCGCCCCCGAGGCCCAGAGAGACTGCCGGGCCCGGCGCCACGGGAGGACATCGAGGGTGGGGCCGAGGCTGCCGAGGGGGAAGGTGGCATCTTCCGGTCCGCCCGTTATCTGCCCATCACCAAGGAGGGGCCTCAAGACATGTTGGATAACAGAAGTGGCATTTCTGGTAAGAGTGGGGGACCCCTTCGATGCTGGCCCCTGAGATTGAGAGAGAGAGAGAGAGAGAGAGAGAGAGAGAGAGAGAGAGAGAGCAAGCGCCAGGCCACAGGTCGCCCAGCCCAGCAGGACCCGAGTCCGGATGCCTATGGCTCCTGGTGTGGTGTCTTCTCCGGGCTCTCTGCTTATTCCTCATCTGACAGCGAGGTGATGGAAGACACGGGCGGGGGCAGGTGCAGTTCAGAGGCCACCCAGGGAGTGGCAAGGGGCTGGGACCCAAACTCAGGTGGTCAGCTTGTCTCCGTCGTCGTTGTCCAAGGATCCTTACCAGCTCCGGATGCCACCTAGCACTCCCAACTCCCTGTCTCAAACCTCTCACCCAGCCTCCAGCTGTGTCAGCTCTTTATTGCCATTTTGCACCCAAACAGTTGGTGCCCCCTGGTGGCCGGGGAGAGATCGGTGGGCGTGTCGGGGCAGGTGGCTGCCAGCTTGTGCCTTCTCGCATCCCATCCCTGCTCAAGATCGGGCACTCCAAACAAGGGCTGTGTGTGTGTGTGTGTGTGTGTGTGTGTGTGTGTACACGTGTGTGTGCGTGCTCCATGCTCTGTTCCAAGCGCTGGGAAGGCAACCGCAGACAAACCAAATATAAGAGTTCCTGCTCTGGGGGGGCGATGGAGGGAGGGAGTGGCTGGTAGGAAGAATCTGGCATTGCGGAAAGGATGATCTATCACCGGGGGGCAGGTGGTGACAGGTGCTGGGATGGTTTAAGAAGGGAAGGTGCCCCCTCCCATCCCCCTGGGGAGAGCCTGGCATGTAACATGTGGGGGTGATTGCAATAGCAACTGCAGGGAGGAGCCCGCCGTGGCTGCAGAATGATGTAGCTTCAGTTTGTGCCAGGATTCTCCCAGCACCACCTCAGGGGGGTTTCCTACCATGCTTGAGCCACCCCATGCCATCCCCTATTCGGGGCTCTGTGGGGCAGCTTCCATGACTGAAACCATTTGGAGGTGGGGAAAAGCCTGAGCGCCAAGGCCACAGAGCCTTCCCCGGGCTGCCACGTCCTGGGGGGGGGGTACTCCACCTGCCTCCTGCATCTATTGTAATCATCAGATATCTCTACCTCTGCCTTGGAGTCGGGCACTGGGGCGCGCACGCCTGCACATACGCACACACACACACACACACACACACCCCATCCTCACTTTCATCCTGCCATCCAGGACGAGGTCGGGGAGAGCATGTGGGACACGGGTATGCCACCACGTATGCTGACACAATGGCAGGGGTCAGGATGAGACCAGCAGCCAGCACAGGCCCCCCCCCGCCCGCCTCCCACCCCACCCCCAAACACTCCAGCCCTTTCAAAAAAGTGACAGAAGAAGGATGGGGGACACGAAACCAGACAGAAGAGGCCCGGGGACCCTTACCTGTGCCAAGGCCAGAAAGAGGCTGGCAGAGTAAAAACCCAGAAGGCAAGGGAGTTGAGCTCCCCAGGAACAAAGCCCTTCTCATAAACCCTAAGTTGGGGGTGAGGACCCCATCCCGGGTCACACGGCTGGCCACAGCAGAGTAGGCTTCTTGGTCATGGAATCCTCTTTGGGTCTGGCTGTGAGGAATGGGACATTTCTTCTCTCTCTGGGGTCCGGAGGGAGCAGAAAGGCAGGTCGGCGCTCCCCCAGTCCCATCTTGGGGAACCAGCCAGGCGTTGGTGTCAGCATCTGTTGTGGACTGCCTGGGGAGGAGAGGACGTGGGACCCCTGCGCCATGGTGGCATGGGGTGGGAGGGTGTGACTTGGAGGCTTCCGTCGGAGGTTGAAGAAAGGCTGGGCCTTCGGACATCATATTCCTCGCTGTACCCTCAGGGTGTTCCACCTGCCTTTCCTGTGCACCTGCTAAAGGCTCAGCCCTCAGCGGTCCCCAGGGACACCCTGGGGCAGCTCCCTCCAGACTCCTCTACCTGGACAAGACGGTGTCCACTGCATCCTCTATCCTCCGTGGCATGCTTAGCTCCTTGCCTCATTCCACCTCTCCAGCTAGGCCTCCCAGGTTGTAGCTAAGTCGGGGGAGAGGGGGGGAGATGGATGACATCTTGTGTGTGCCTGGCATTGTCTGAGGGACCAGGGGGACTCGGGGACAAAAAAAAAAAAATGCATCATTTCCACCTTCCTGGGGCTGGGGGAGAAACCCAGATGGCGCATGGGGTGATATGGTCCGAGCTGCTGCCATGGGACACGGCCGACCCAGCTCCAGCAGGCAGCTCCTGGGCACCATCTCCCTTCCCTCACTGGCCTCTGCGTGGCCTTCTCTGCGTCCTCACTGGCCCGGTGATACCGGGTTGGTAATGGTTGTCACTGCAAGGGTGGAGGGGGGGGGCGTGGGAGGGGACGTGGGGGGGTGGGAGGGCTGGGGTGGAGGATAGGGGCGGTGGTGGGAACGGAGGGGGGGGGCAGGGGGTGGCTTGGGCGGGGGCGGGGCGGGGGGGGATTGGGGGGGCGGCGGGAGAGGTGGGGGGGGGGGGAGGGGGGGGGGGGGGGGGGGGGGATGATGGGGAGGTGGGGGGAAGGGCGGGGGGGGGGAACAGGGAGAGGGTGAGGGATGGAGGGTGGGAGGGGGGCTAGAAAGGGAAGGGGAGTGTTTATTAAGAGGGATGGTGGATTGTAGAGAAGGTAATAATTCTTATAAACTATGAATTTTAATTAATTTTAGAGGGTGGAGTTTTTATTATGATTGAGTGGAAGGGAAGAATAGTAGTTGGATAGATGTATTTGTTTTGTGAGGGTGAGTGTGTATAGGTTGTGTTGTTAATATTGGTTTTTTTTTTTTTTTGAAGGTTTTTTTTGTTTAAGTAGAGGAGAATGTAAAGATTTTTAGAATTAATAAAAGAAGAGATTGGAGTTATATAATGACTTTATTAGGGGGGTGATGAAATTTGAGATTGGTTTTAAAAGTTGAGAGATTTGTAATGTTTGAGTAAGATGAAAGTAATTGAGAAAATAGTATGGGGAAGAAAGTATGGATAATATATAAGTAGGGGTAGTTATGGAGGAGAATGAAGGGGAATAAAGAAGTAAAGAATAGATAAACCGGAAACACGCCCGCCTCAGGGGCACTCATGCAGGGGTGTGGCGGGGAGGGGTGGGATTGATGCTGCCTACCGCCAGCCAGGAGACACACTGGTAGTATACGGGAGGTGGATTCGGTTGTTGTAACTACGGGGCTGGGGAGATGGGTCATGCCCTGTGAGTTCCCTACAATACACCGTATCCTATAATCCCCAGGTAATGGCCAGGCCCCCGCACAGCAGCCATGTTTGAGTTCATTTAAAAAAAAAAAAATCTGCTTAACCTGTCTAGAGACCATATAACAATCATTAAGTTCTGGGCACACACACACACACACACACACTTTCACCCCAACCCCTGTACCCTCATCCTATCCTCATTTTTCAGCAGCTCTCACATTTCCTGAGCAATCTGCCTGATGGGAGACAGAAAACACACACAGACACACTTGGCCCCAGCCAGCAATCCTCTGTCTATCTCTCTCTCTCTCTCTCTGGATTATCCTCAAATTGAAGGTGATCCAGCACCAGCAATTGCATCTGTTGGGCTCTGGACAGAGCACAAGTTCCCCCCCCCCCAGTGTGTGTTACCCTTGGCCCAGACGCTTGGCCCGCGCCCCGATTGGCACACTCGCCAGGCATCAGGCGAGCGTGGCAGGGCACAGCAGACACGGGCCAGGATTCCTGCAGTCACTCCAGGCTCTGGCTCCACAGGCAGATAATGGAGAGTTGGCTCTGTCCAGGGAGGAGGTCCCAGAAGGAGCGGGGATGGATCCAGAAAGCAAGACATAGTTTGGGCCTGATGGGCAACTCGGCTCACACACCACCTGGCAGGTGTTCCCCGAGTCCTCCTGTGCCAGGTGCTAGATGTGGCGAGGACCAGGGCCAAGCCAGTAGCTGCCTGCTCTAGGGTTGAGCAGGCATTTTCCCAGAGCAGGAGCCAGGCAACTTTTCAAAAGGTACTAAGAGAGAGAGAAAAAAAAATAATAATCATCTCTGGGAGACTTCCCGTGGGTTATGGGCCAGGCAGAGCAAGCGGCAGGTGCCCTGGGGTTTTGAGGCAACGAGGAGGGCCTGCAGGCAGACAGCGTGGAGATCGGACGCGCGCATGCTGAGTCTGATTTCCGCAGGGGCCTGGCGGCTGGGAGTTAAAAAATCCCGCTCTAACTGTAGGTTACCACGAAAAGCCAGGTGAGTTTGTGCCAGGGTTTGGCTTTTAGAGAAACACAAACCACCCCAGCTGCCAACTTGAAGAAAGGAAGGAAGCTAGGAAACCCTTGTTGGGTTTTTTTTTGTTGTTGTTGTTGTTTTTTCCTAAGGGCTCAGGAGTGGAGAGGTCCACAGGGCTCTCCGGGAAATGAGATTGGTTGGCAGCCAACATGGCCCTTGCCAAGGTGCCCCGGCAGGGTTCCCAGAGTCGGGGCACGGAGGGCCCCAGCCAGGGGGACCCCAGCCCCTCAGGGTCTCCCCTCTCTGTTTACAGATGGGCAGCCCCATCCCGGCCTCAACGAAGCCCTCCCCTGTGCTACCTCCGCCACCCATCGGATCAGCAGCTGGTGAGTGCCACGCTGGCCCTGGCCTCAGGGAGGGCAGGGGGTGAAACAGCAGGTGCCCCAGGCCCCAAGAGAGAGAAAGAGAGAGAGAGAGAGAGAAAGCCCAGGGGGAAGCAAGAGGGGGGACAGGAGGGAGCCTGGAGGCCAGGCAGGAGGAGGTGGCGACCTGTGGGGTGGGCAAGGAGGCAGTCAACTCACATTATCTCTGCCAAGAACAGGGCTGAGGGGCACAGACCCTTAGGGTCCTTGTTCTCTCTGCTTCATGGGCCTCGGTTTTCTCACCTGTAAAATGGAGTCCTATGGCGTGGGGACCCATTGAGTCCAAAGCAGGAAGCAACAGCCATGCCAGACCAGCTACTCCCTGTTGCAAAGGGACCCGGTGGGCATGCCGGCGGTGGGCAATCAGAATTCACCAGAGAGCCCTCTGCAGTCACCACAGCCTCCCCGCTTGCTGGGCTGTCGGTACGACTCCCCTGTGCACCTCATGCCACCAAGGTCCCCTCCATGAGACCCGCCTCTTGGCATGTGGGCCAGGATCTGGGAAATATCACAGTGGGTCACCCGCCAAGCGTTTTGCTCGCCACCCCGCGGGGTGAATGGAAACCATCTCTGCTCATCTTGAAAGGCTATGGTTACAGGCGTTTGAAATAACCGCCCCCAAACCAGGCAGCCCACAGGCAAGGAATTTGCCTGCGTTACAACTATGAAAAAGCTCCTTAGATCCGACCCCGCTAACGACAAGGAGATTTCTGGTTCTTTGGGAATCAACCCCATTTTAAAGATCAGAAAACCGAGACCCAGAGAGACAAGGGTTGCCTTCCCTTCTCCCCTACTTGATCCTGTGACCCACAAGGTCACGGTCTCCGGTGCCAGAGGCCGAGCAGGGCATGGAGACCTTCCAGTCGCTTCTGGCTCTGTGGTACATGCTTGGAACTAGGGGAGAAAGAAAACAAAAAAAAGTAACCAAGTCAGCCCCAGGCATATCATCACACACACACACACACACACACACACACACACACACCCCGCTGTGATACATCAGAGCTGGACTCTAAGGTATATCCTAGAAGCTGACCCTGGCTTTGACCCGACAGCTTGGGAGAAGTTCAGATGGACACCCCCCCCCAACTCCCCCATGTCACCTATACAGACAGCCCTCTCTGTAGCCTCCCTCGGGATGGATCACCCGGGTCTGCCTGAGAGCATCTCTCCATCACCCTAGGGAGGGAAGCAGAGGGCCTGCAGCTAACCTGTCCTCATTGCCACTTCCTTGCAGCTGCTGGGATGCAGGCAGCCTGGACTTCCGGCCAGGCTCCCCGCCACCCCATCTTCTGGGCCACTTCCCCGAATCCCCCCACCACGGCCAGGGACCCTGGGAGCACCCCCTGGCTCAGGAAGCAGGGGAGTGCATGCCATCTGAGCAGAGGTTCCATGCTGAGCTGGAAAGTTCTCGAAGGTTCTCCCACCATCAGACTGAAAGGAAGCTCTCAGAGAAGGCTCCCAGGGGCCGCTCCGGGTTTGAATGGCTCCGAGAGGCGGACGAACCAGGGGGCCCCCGAGAAGCAGGGGGGCTGCACCTGGACCCGCGCCCCCAGCTCCCGCCAACGCCGCCCCTCCACTCCTTTCGGAGGGTGCTTGTACCCATGGATGACATCGTGCCGGTGGAAGACACGCCCAAGGCTATGGACATGGACATCGGAGAAGCCGGGGAGGACCTGGAGGAGGAACTGGACGGGATGGCGCAGCAGTCCGAGTGGAGCCTGCCCTCCTTGGCCTCGGAGGTGGCCACTCAGACCTGGACAGTGAATGCCGAGGCATCCGTGGAGCGGCTGAAGCCGCTGCTACCCCCGTCACAGCCGGGGCCTTACCTGTGCGAGCTACTGGAGGAGGCAGTAGAGGGGATGGGCGGTCCAGATGAGGGCAAGGGCGAGGACGAGGAGCCGGCCGTGTTCCCTTGCATTGAATGCAGTATCTACTTCAGACGGAAAGACCATCTTTTAGATCACATGAGTCACCACCCCCGGGCCCCCAGCCAGGAGCCCCCAGCGCACCTGGCCCCACTGGCCTGCGGTGAGTGTGGCTGGGCCTTCGCCGACCCGGCAGCCCTGGAGCAGCATCGGCAACTGCATCAGGCCTCGCGGGAGAAGATCATTGAGGAGATCCAGAAGCTGAAACAGGTGCCGGGCCGCCAGGGCTGCGAGGCACGGCTGCAGTGCCCCAAGTGTGCGTTCGCCACCAACTCCTCCAGGGCCTTCGCGCAGCATGCCAAGGTGCACGGGCGAGAGCTGCCAAGCCTGCCAGCCGAGGAGGAGGAGTTGGAGGAGGAGGAGCCGACCCTGCTCCCAGGCGGTGGTGGCAGCAGCAGCAGGGTTGCCAGCCCCAGCCTGGACACGGCTGATGCCCTAGTCTGTCAACCCTACGGGGCTACTGCCAACCAAGCCGCCTCTGGACTCGGTGCCTGCTGCATGGTGTGCGGCTTCCCGGCTCCCAGCGAGAGCTTGCTCAGGGAGCACGTGCGGCTGGCCCATGCACATTCCCACTGGGAGGAGGACGGGGAGGAGGAGCTGGAGGAGGAGGAGGAGGAGGAGCTGGAGGAGGAGGAGATGGAGGACCCAGCCAGCCAGCCGGGTACCAGCCAGGATGCCTACACCGCCCACTTCCCTGAAGCTGCTGTGGATTACTTTGGCAAAGCTGAGCCACTCTTAGCTCCAGTGTGGCATGAGAGCCCTGCTGGATATGACCCTAGCCTGGCCTTCAGCCCAGACTGCCCGCAGCAGCTGAGTGTGAGGGATTTTTCAATGTCAAAGTCGCTGGCCCCCGGCTCAGGCCAGAGGCCTTTTGGGAGACAGGCCTTCCCCTCGCCGCTGGCATCCACGCTGCACTGCTTGCAGCTCGGGAGAAGCAAAGGCAATAGCCACGCGCAGAGGCTGGGGGACCGCCGCAGGCGCCCCTGGAGCGAAGAAGAGGAAGAAGAGGAGGAGGAGGAGGAGGAGGAGGAAGAGGCAGTGCCGCTGACCTCCGAAATGGAGTTTCTACCTGAACACGAGCAGCTCTTCGCGCGGCCAGCCACCCCCAGCCTCCTCCCGCAGCCAGCCCTGGAGCTCAAGCGGACTTTCCGAGATGCCCTGGGCACGGCTCAGGCTTCCCGCGCACAGCAGCGACAGTTGCAAGGGATGGTACCCATTGTGCTGGTGGCCAGGCTGGGGCAGCAGGTGATGGAGGCTGCGGTGGCCAGAGCGCCGCCCCGGAGGAGGCTGCCGCACGAGGAAGAGGTGCTAGGGCTGGGGGGCGCTCACCCCCTGGATTTCCTGCTCCTGGACGCAGCACCGCTGGGCGGGCCCCTGGAGCTGGACACGCTCCTGGAGGGAGACCCATCCGCGACCCTGAAGCCCGAGGAGCGCAAATGCCCCTATTGCCCCGATCGTTTTCACAATGGCATAGGCCTGGCCAACCACGTGCGAGGCCACCTGAACCGCGTGGGCGTCAGCTACAACGTGCGCCATTTCATCTCCGCGGAGGAAGTCAAGGCCATTGAGCGCAGGTTCTCCTTCCAGAAAAAAAAGAAAAAAGGTAGGGGAGGAGGTTTAGCCCAAACACACACACACACACACACACACACACACACACACACACACACGGCGCTCCAAGGCAAGGGAGCCAGCCGCTGAGTTCTGGCTCATTTTTCTTTTTCTTTTCTTTTGTTCGCCTTAAGATTTCGTGTCTTTAGGGGTGAGCATGGTTGCGCATCAGGTTAAAGCCGCCCCCTGCCCTGCCAATATCCCCCATATGGGTTCCAGTTTGTTTGTGTCCCGGCTGCTCCGCTTCTGCTCCAGCTTCCTGCTCAGGCGCCCGAGGAAACAGAACAGGAGGTGCCAAGTGCTTGGGTCCCTGCGTGCTTACGAGAGTTCCGGAAGAAGCGTTTGAATCCTGGCTTCTGACCTCCTAAGGAAGTGACCAAGCTGAGAGCTTGCTTTCTCTCTTGCATTCTAGCTTTCCCATAAATAGAGGAATCACTTTTTTTTTTTAAGTGTAATTGTTTTGAAGATTTCTTTTTTTATACTACAAAGTCAGACAGAGAGGAGGAGAGACAGAGAGGAAGATCTTCCGTCCGATGATTCACTCCCCAAGTGAGCGCAATGGCTGATGCTATGCTGATCCGAAGCCAGGATCCAGGAACTTCTTCCGGGTCTCCCACACGGGTGCGGGGTCTCAAAGCTTTGGGCTGTCCTCGACTGCTTTCCCAGGCCACAGGCAGGGAGCTGGATGGGAAGTGGAGCTGCCAGGATTAGAACCGGCACCCGTATGGGATCCCGGGCGCGTTCAAGGCGAGGACGTTAGCCACTAGGCCGCCTGGCCCTAAAGTGTAACTGTTTTGAAAGGCAGAATCTTAAAGGGAGAAACGTGTGTGTGAAAGAGACGTTGTCCATCAGCTGCTTCCCTCCCCAAATGGCCTGGACAGCTGGGACAGGACCAGGCCTAAGCCGGCAGCTGGATCACGCGTGGGGCATCTTCTGCTTTCTGAGGCACATTACGGAGTCGGTGGTGGAAGCGGTTTGGAAGCAGAGCAGCCCCACTTCATAACTGCTGATCTCATGGGGTTGCTGATACCCCAAAAAAGTGGCTTACCCCACTGTGCCTTAAGACAGATGCTGGCAAGCCGAGTGCTAAACCCACCCGTTTGCACTCTTAGCATCACCTCCTTCACTACCAACCAGGGTGATGTCGGTGACCCAGGAAGTCAGAGGCCCAGGGCCCTGGCCACTCCGGCAGCGGCTGGCTGCAAGGAGAGCGGGAAGTCGTAGCTCCCCTGTCTCCTCCCCAACCCCGACCCAGGCGAGAAAATTCCATCACCGGACACATGATTGAGCCAGCGAGGTTTCCTCTGTTCCGGGCGCTGCAGACACGGCAGGTGCATGCAAGATCAGATCTTGCCGTCCTGGAAATCAGAAGCAGAGTGAGGGGAGTGCCTGCCCATCCCTCCCGCCCCCCACCACACACACACACACACACACCCCTCAGCTGGGTTCAGAACCCAGACGAAAGGGATGGACATTCCTAAGCAAGGAGCTTCAGAGCAGGTGGCTCTGACGCTGGCCGACCTGGCGCCAAGCTGGGGAGATGCTGGTATGCCGTGTGTGTGTGTGTGTGTGTGTGTGTGTGTGTGTGTGTGTGTGTGTGTTTTCACCCTAGGATAAAATCAGGAAGCCAGCAACGGTTAGGATGGAACAGGGGGAGACTAAGTGAATGCTTCCGACTCCACCTGCTGAGATGGGGTGTGGGGGGGAGGACTCAGAGGATGTTTCCAGATGTCCGTTAACTCCATCCAACAGTTGAACCAAAGCTCACAGGAAAAGGGTGTCCCCGGAACTCCCCGAGATGACCGCCAGTCTCCACCTGCCCAAGTGTTTGTGGGCAGGGTCGAGTCCACCTGATGTTGCCCAGATGTGTACAGAGGGGCCAGACCCCTGTACACCTGGACAGCTAGCTGAGTGTTGGGATGCAGGGAGGTTATCTGGCGGTCCAAGGACCTGGACGGCTGAGAGGGGGAAGGTGAGCCAGGGTACACTACTGACCCCTTGAACTTCAGAGGGCAGGGGGCCCTAGGGGTACAGCCTCCCTCTCCTTAGCTCCCACCAAGCAGCCCTGTATTCTCTTTTCTCCTTGCTCCCGGATCCCACCCCACCCCACCCCACCCCATCCCCACCCCACCCCTCTGCAGTGGCGAACTTTGACCCGGGCACCTTCAGCCTGATGCGCTGTGACTTCTGCGGGGCCGGCTTCGACACCCGTGCAGGCCTCTCGAGCCACGCCCGGGCGCACCTGCGCGACTTTGGCATCACCAACTGGGAGCTCACCGTGTCACCCATCAACATTCTACAGGAACTGCTGGCCACTTCCGCCGAGCTGCCCCCGAGCCCCCTGGGCCGGGAGCCCGGGGGACCCCCCGGCGGCTTCCTAACCTCCCGCCGGCCCCGCTTCCCTCTCACAGTACCCTTCCCGCCCACCTGGGCCGAGGACCCTGGACCAGCCTACGGAGATGGTAAGAGGAGGGGGGCCTGGGCTACATATAGCCAGAGCCCCGTTTGAACGTCCCCGGTTTGATGGTGGCGGAGGGGAGTTGTGGGGTGGCGGGGGGGGGGTGGGGAGAGTGGGAGGACAGGGGTGGCCACTCTGCTTCCCTGGAAGTGTTTTGTCGCCATGTCGCCCCGCCACTTTGTAAGGGGTTATTTCTGGGCCGAAGATGCTTTCTTCCTGCCCTGACCGAGCAAGCACCTTCTCACTGGGAGACGGGAGTTGTGCTGAGTGATCTGAGAAGCACAAACTGCTTCCTCCATGCGAGGCAGGTGTTTGTACCATTACCAGATGAGAGGTGCCCAGAAGGAATCCACCTGCCCAAGGGCACACAGCTGGATGAAGCAGCGGTCATGGGGGGAGGGGGGTTCTGAACCTGACCCGGCAGTCATGTAAGAACTCTCTGTGAGGTGGGAGTTGGTCCTTGGCTACCTGGTGGTCTATTCTGGGGGGGAGGTCAGCACGGGGATCCAAGCCCTTGAACTTTTGTGACTGGTAGGAGGCCAAGGACAGCCCAGATGGCAGAATGCATGCCGAGGCCTTCTGTTCCAACCTGCTGGCGTTTCATGCATACGCACCCCTCTTCCCCAAGCAAGGCTGACCCCCTCCCCACTACCCACTTTGCACACCAGGAAGCTGGGGGTCGTTAACTTCTCAGCTAGTGGCTGACTGGGGGCGCGGGGTGGGGAGGAACCTGTGAACATCTTGTTTGGTGGCGATTTCCGGCGCCGGGTGCTGCTTAGGTGTTGGTGAGGGTGTCGGGGTCGGTGCCAGCAGAGGGGCTGGGCAGAGTGAAAAGACACACACACACACACACACACACACACACACACACACACACAGAGCGCACAGGCTGGCCCAAACCCTGACTTGGCAGGAGTTTGGACGAGTCAGAGAATGTGACCGTGAGAGTAGCTGGATTCTGAGAAGTGGGGATGTTACGGTGGTGGGGAGGGTGCTGGGTGCTGGGTGCTTCCCTCTGATTCGGATCCGTGCCGTTTCCAAGGCCACAATAAGTAGATGGGTCAGAATCCCCTGCGGACCATTCAGGGATCCGCGTGCGAGAGGACAGTGTGGAATGACCAGTGGAGGGTCACGTACCCAGGGGGGACAGCCCACGGGGCGTATGCCCTACAGCTGCCTGCTCCTGCTGGGAGTGCCACTTAGCGACTGGGGGGTAGAGTTGCCTCTCAGGATGGCTACCGGGTGCGGTGTGTGTATGTTGCCCCAGCGTGCCCCCAAGGACGGAAGCCCAAGCAAAGCTTCCAAGTGTGGTTGAGCCGTTTGCAGCCGCCGCCGAGCCTCTGCCAGGATGCCAGGAGGGGCGGGCATGGCACCGTTGCTGGCCGTGTCTGTGGGTGAACCCCCTCAGCCAGAGGCGGGTGTGGAAGGAGTGAGTGCAAGCGGTGTGTGAAGTTTTGGTCTTGGAGCTTAAGCACCTCCCCAGGAGGGCCGGTGTCAGGTCGGAGGCGGGGCAGCAGGGTCTGGCCCCACTGTCAAGCAACAGCTGGGGACAACCAGTTTTGGGGTGTTGGAGAAGCGAGCAGTGTTTGAGATGATGGGTGCCTGCGGGGACAAGGGGACGAGAGGGGGGGTGTCTGTCTGTGCCAGCACGTCGGAGGGAGGATTGCCGGGGTCCCAGCATGCTCTTGGGGTCTCTACTGAGTTGGGATGCGGGGGTGGGGGGTCGGTTGTCTTGCTCCAAGACCCTGGAGAGGGGAAGACTTGCAAATCACAGAAAAGGGGAGCAGGGTCTGCGTTGGAAGGGGGCGGTGGCGGGGGTGGGGTGGGAGAGTGAGGGGACAGGTCCTGGCATCGCCCAGAGGGGGCTCTAAGGGGTTAGACGCCGTTAGGGTAGCTGTATGTGGCAGGAGGAGCTTAGGGCGGCTGTCGGGGCGGGGGGGGGGGCGGATAAAAAAGGGGGTGGTCGCTCGGGGACCCGCCCCCTCCCCCCGCTCCACGCACAGGCGTTCCGCTCGTGGCGCTCAGCGCTCGGCAGGCCACCCTGAGTGAGCGAGGCGTGGGGGCGGGAGGGGGGGCGAGGGAGGGAGGAGGGCGGAGGGCGGAGCGGTTCGGCGGCCGGCGGCGCTCGACGCTCGGCTGCTCCCGCCTGGGGCGACCGCCCCGCGTGCGCCGGAGCCAAGATGGCCGCCTCCACCGCCCAGTGCCGAGTGACAAAAGCGGAGAGCAAAGCGGCGGCGGCGGCGGCGGGGCCGCGCGCGGGGGGCGCCCGGGAGCGCGCCACCACGGCCCCGTCCACTCCCCCGAGTCCAGGCTCGGTGGCTCTCCCCGTATCGCCGCCGCCGCCTCCCCCACCCCCGCCGCCGCCACCGCCGCCGCCGCCGCCGCCGCCGCCGTCGGCTCGGGACGGGCCCAAGGCCGAGTCGGAGCCGGGCTCGGGGCCCGCGCCCCCGCCGGGTAAGAACCCGCTCCCCCGGGTGGGTGACGGGAGGGAAAGTTGGCGCGTCCCGCCTCGCCATGCTGCCGCCGTCGGGGCCTTGGGGTGCGTGCGTGCGTGTGTGTGTGGTGGCGTGGGACGCGCTGCCCTAGGCCCCTGCAGGGGTGCGGGGGGACCCCCAGGCTCCCCAAGGGTCGGTCGCCGCTCGCCAAGGGTCCCCCGACCCCCCCCAGCCGTGCCGCGCCGTGCCCCGCGGTGCCCTCCTCCTCTTTCTCCTCATCCTCCTCCTCCTCCTCCTCCTGGCTGACAGATGCCCCCGCCGCTCCGGAGCCCCGGGATGGGGTACCAGGCTCCCCCCCCCACCCTCCCCGAGCCCCCCCAGATCCTCCTCCCCCGCATCCCGTTGTGGGTACCCCGCATCTCCCGCGTCTGACAGTCGCGCCCACCCCGACGCCCCGCAGACTTTTGACAAAAGTCTCTACCGGGCCCCCGGTGACACACACACACACAAAGTGCCTTCCTGCTCTGAAAAACTTGGGTCGCCTTCCTTTCTTCCGAAAGATTCCAACACTCCCGGGAGGGAAGAGGGGGCGAAAAATAGCTCCCTGTCCTGGCCTCGTAACGATGTGAAGGGGAACTTGGCGGAAAAGTTCTTTCTGGTTCCCACTTGTGCAAGTCTCGGGGCTCCGGGGGGCAGCCGTGGAGGGGAGCTGCACATAGGACATGTCCAGCCTCAGGTGTCTCGTCTTGGGGGGGCCCAGCCAGAAGCCAGCTAAGCTGCCTCTACACTGCCCTCCCAGCCCCCCTTGGCCCCCCGGCCCCCTAATCGTGGCTCTCTTGTTGGGTTCCCTCCGGACACCACCCCTCCTGACCCCTTCCACCTGCTGGACTGACAGATGTCACCCCCTTTTCAAGTTTCATCCGAGTCTGTTGCTCCCGAGGAGGTCCCAGCTGTAGGAATCTCGGCCCCTGCTCCGGGTGTGGGTCCACGTTCCGCCGTGTTGGTGTTGTCTTACGTCGTGTCCGTGTCGGGGAGTTCACTCAGCAGGCAGTCATGGTTCCTGCGCGAGACCTTGGATTTCTTGGAGTGGGCGCCGGGGCTCCCAGGATGAAGGACGGAACGCTGGAGCCTCGCTTGGGCTGAGCCTGTGTCCCCCGCCCCGCAGGCCTGGGTTCTGAGAACGCCATGGTGGCCATGGACTTGGGGTCACCCCCGCTCCCTAAGAAGAGCCTGCCTGTCACTGGGGCCCTGGAGCAGGTGGCCAGTCGGCTGAGCAGCAAAGTGGCTGCAGAGGCTCCTCACGGCAGCAAGCAGGAGCTGCCAGACCTCAAGGGTGAGTGGCCCGGGTGGCAGGAGGCGCGGCGCTGGCCAGGCTGCTCACGCTCCCCCGGGGGCGGGGGGGGGCAGCGCTCGGGCCTGGCAGCTTCGTGCGGGACCCCTCCCCAGGTCGGCCCTGGCTCCTGCAGGCACCAAGACGACGGCGGTCATCTTTTTTCTTCTTGAGCTTCCCAGAGCATGCCTGGCCCCTAGCTGGGTGAGGGAGGGGGCATCCGGAGAGGGCAGTGGGCTCCCGCGAACCCGCGCAGCGTCTTGTCACTGGTTCCTCTTGTCATCGTTGTCGTGGAGTGGCGGCGAGCACTGGGCCGGACCCTCGGTCCCGCCTTTGCACCTGGCATTGGGGAGGGGACGAGGTGTAAGAGAAACAGAAAGACAGGGCTCAGAGTTCAACACAGAAGGGTGCTGGGGTGTCGGGGTGAGCTTGGCAAAACATGTGACCGGTGGGTCGGTGTCGGGCTCCGAAAGGTGTGCCCGCCGGGCTGAGCCCACACAAGGGCTTGGCCACCACCAGCTGTGTGTCCTTGGTTGTACTCCTCCCCTCTCCCTAACCCCCCCCCCCCAGCCTCAGTGTCCCGGCCTGCAAAGCGGCAGGCCCATTGCTGCCTCATTAGGATCGTTCTAAGACTGGGGGGGAACTTGGTGCAGGGCAACAGGAGCAAAACGCTTCCACGGAACCCGGGTGAGTGGGTCCCAGGGAGAGGAGAGGCGGGTGAGCTGGGCCCACAGGCCTCACAGCCTGCTCTCCCGGCCCCCCCATCTCGCCCTCCAGCTCAGAGCCTGACCACTTGCGAGGTCTGCGGCGCCTGCTTCGAGACCCGCAAGGGCCTGTCCAGCCACGCGCGCTCCCACCTGCGGCAGCTGGGGGTGGCGGAGTCCGAGAGCAGCGGCGCCCCCATCGACCTCCTCTACGAGCTGGTGAAGCAGAAGGGCCTGCCCGACGCCCCCCTCGGGCTGCCCCCAAGCCTGGCTAAGAAGTGCAGCTCACCCAAGGAGGTGGTCAGCGGGGGGCCCCGGGCCGGCCTGCTCCCCCTGGCCAAGCCTCTGGATGCCCCCGCTGTCAACAAAGCCATCAAGTCGCCTCCTGGCTTCTCAGCCAAGGGCCTGGCTCATCCACCCAGCTCGCCGCTCCTCAAGAAGGCGCCGCTAGCCCTGGCGGGCTCCCCTCCCCCCAAGAATCCTGAGGACAAGAGCCCCCAGCTGTCCCTGAGCCCCCGGCCGGCCTCCCCCAAGGCACAGTGGCCCCAGTCCGATGACGAAGGGCCCCTGAACCTCAGTGAGTGTGTGGGTCCTGGGAACCCCCCGGGAGGCCCCAGCGCCCCGAGGGCGGGAGCCTCAAGTCCGTAGGGCCCAAGCCTTGGGCCAGGTCAGGTCAAGGCACTGGCTGGTCACTGCGAAGGGGCCCGCCAGGGTCATCGTCGCCATTGAAGGGGACAGCTCTTAGTTTCTTCCAGGCCAGGCTCCCTCCCGGAGGAGCTCATAGCCTTGTGGGGTATCAGGCGGGCTCCCTGCCCGGGAGACTCCTCCCCATAGCTGGTCCAGTGTTCCCATTGTTCCTGCGGGGCTGCTCGCCCGCCCTGCCAACGCCCAGAGCCCACTCCTGGCCTGCCCCGGGGGGAGCTTCTTGGCCAAGAGAGAGGGCAGCAGCCCTTCCTCGGGGCTCCCCAGAGCATCCCCTGGGAGCAGAGGTTGTAGCTTGTGGGCCTCGTGGGGTCTGGGCCACCCCAGCCCAGAGGACCCCCCCCCCCAAGTCAGTTGTGTCCCCAGGAGCAGGGCCCTGACGAGAACAGCTTTCAGAAAGTTTGTGGAAAAGATGTATTAAGAGCAAGCCACATGGGCACTTGGCCATGTTTTTTACACCAACATAAACTTTTCCTTTTTCTCACGCGCTTTCTGAAGTGCCCTCATCCAGTGCTTGGCAGCAGGTGGGCCTCCTTGGTCTACACTCACCACCTGTCGTCCAGTGTCACCCCCCCCCCCCACCTCGAGGGGCTCAGGCCACAAGGGCCCAGGGGCCTCAGACCTTGCCACTGGAATGCGGTCGCCGCCTGCCCATCCTGCCTGCATCCTCTGGTTCTTCACATTGGCCTTGATGCTGGAGGGCCAAGCCGGGGACGGGACAGCCTGCTGCCCCAAACCACCTAGTAGTGACCGGGTAGCTTGAGTCTTGGGGACCACAGACTGCCCGAGCAGACCTGCTCTTGCAGGCGGGCCAGGGTGGTGGCCATGAACCCCACCCCACGCCCCTGTGTTTTGTCTCCGCAGCTTTAGATAGTGACGGGGGCAGAGAGCTGGACCCCCAGCTGCGAGGTGCCTGGTTTGAGACCCACAAGGGCCTGTCCAGCCACGCCTGCACCCACCTGCATCACCTGGGCGTCAGCGACCCGGACGCCAAGGGATCCCCCATAGACGCGCTCCACGGGCTCTTCCAGAGGGACGGCGTCCAGCTTCGCCTCCCACTTGGGCGCGGCGGCGGCCGGGCCCGGCCGGGGCGGCCTCACCCCATCTCTGCGGCCGGCTCCTTGCTTCCCTCCCCGCCGGCGGCCAAGAAGGGCAGGCCGAAGGCCTCGGGTATGGCCAGCCCCTGGGGGGAGCAGGAGCTCTCAGCCGCCGCCCCGGTATTTTCTGGGCCTCTGATGTGGAGCCGTCCCCTGTCAGCTTCTGTAGGTTCTCCCTGCCTGCAGGCCCTGGAGCCCCTCCCGGCGGGTGGGAAGGGGGGTCGAAGCCCCCTCCCTGCCAGCAGAGGAAGGCGACAGGGCACCTTCTGGCAGCAGGCCAGTTCTGTTGAGCAATATTATTGGCAGGGGTCCGCCAGGCCCTTTCCCGTAGTCTGACTTCTACTAGAGTCAGGGTCCAGGGGTGGGGACTCTGCCATGGGGCACGGAAGGCATCCCCAGCTGCCTGTAATCTGGAGACCCTGTGGCACCAGGGCTGCCCGCCTCCTGCCCCCCCTCCCCCGTCCTTGTTGGAAGCCAGGGAGTCTCGGAGCCCTGAGTCCCTCCTCGTCCCACCTGCATCTGGGGCGTGTCCCGGCTTCTGGCCCAGGTCCGGCCCCCTGCTCCCTCCGTTACACCTTACTCTCCACCACCACTCAGGACACTCCCGATGCCGCTGCCACTGACTGCCCTCTTTCTCCTCTTGCCACAGCCTCCGGCCCTGAGCCAACTCGAGACATCCGCTGTGAGTTCTGCGGCGAGTTCTTCGAGAACCGCAAGGGGCTGTCGAGCCACGCGCGCTCCCACCTGCGGCAGATGGGCGTGACCGAGTGGTACGTCAACGGCTCGCCCATCGACACGCTGCGGGAGATCCTGAAGCGACGGACCCAGTCTCGGCCTGGTGGGCCCCCTAACCCACCAGGGCCCAGCTCGAAAGCCTTGGCTAAGGTGGTGGGCAGCGGAGGTCCTGGCAGCTCGCTGGAAGCCCGCAGCCCCTCGGACCTTCACATCTCGCCCCTGGCCAAGAAGTTGCCGCTGCCACCAGGCAGCCCCCTGGGCCATTCACCAACTGCCTCGCCTCCTCCCACGGCCCGGAAGATGTTCCCAGGCCTGGCCGCACCCCCTCTGCCCAAGAAGCTGAAGCCCGGACATATGCATGTGGAGATCAAGCGGGAGACGCTGCCGGGGACCCTTCCTGGGGAGCCGCATCACTCCGAGGGTCCCTGGGGGGCACCGCGGGAAGACCTGGCACCCCTCAACCTGTGTAAGTGCAGGGAGAGCAGCTGGAGGGGCCTCCTCCCTACCTCCCACTGTGGGTACCCAGAGCTCCAAGGGTGGAAACGGAAGGGAGGCTGCACCCAGGCGCCAGTGGCACCTTCCTGAAACCCAGAGCGGAGCTGTCCCTCAGGGATGGGGACAAGCAGTCTGACACTCGCGCGCCATCATCCGTTGATGGCTAGTGGCTCTCCCGGCTTCCAAGACATCAGGGATCAGTTTGTGATGTCTGCCACGTAGGGCAGGCACGTAGGATCAGAGCATGGCTGCCTGAGCCGTGTCTGTCGGTCCCGGTAATCGCTCAACATGTAGTGTCCGGTGGAGGCCATGATCCGTGTTCCTCTACGGTCTGGCAGTGTGAGACCCCAGAGCAGGTGTGCCCATATGGAAAGTGGGGATGAGCACAGACCCCGCGTGTCTCTCTCTCGTCTTCTGAGAAGTCAGGGGGCCTGGGCCCTCAGCACAGTGCCTGGCCATAGAAACGCCTGTGAACAGCAGCGGTCACCTCCCTGTCACCTGCGTCTTAGGCACACCATTGTCTTGCTCGCTCCACCCTAGGTGTGCCGAGTAGATGGGGTGGCCCAGTCCTGCCCCAGAGGTCCTGTGTGTGTGCTCCCAGGATGCCCACAGTTGCCCTTGCCAGTAACCCGGGACATGGCCGCTCTTAGGACCATGTAACAGAGAAGCAAAATGAGGCTTAGAGAGAGGAAGTGGCTGACCCACCCTGATTCAGGGAGAGGCTGGAGGGGGGCGGGCAGGCAGCCAGCAAGAAGCGCGGAAGGGCTTCTGGAAGCCCTCATGAGGCCACAGGTCACTGGGGTGGTGGGGTCGGCGGGGGTGGGGTGGGGTGGGGTGTGGACAAGGCAGGCAGCTGCCACCGACAGGAGCCCTGCCCTTGGAGGCTTCCTGCCCACAGCTGCCGCCGCCTCCTCTGTTCCCCACCCCCGGACCCTCTGCAGCGTCCCGGGCAGAGCCAGCTCGAGACATCCGCTGTGAGTTCTGCGGCGAGTTCTTCGAGAACCGCAAGGGGCTGTCGAGCCACGCGCGCTCCCACCTGCGGCAGATGGGCGTGACCGAGTGGTCCGTCAACGGCTCGCCCATCGACACGCTGCGGGAGATCCTGAAGAAGAAATCCAAGCCGTGCCTCATCAAGAAGGAGCCACCAGCCGGAGACCTCGCCCCGACCCTGGCCGAGGACGGGCCCCCCACGGCAGCCCCTGGCAGCCTCCAGTCTCCGCTGCTGCTCTCGCCCCTGGCTGGCCGGCCAGGCAAACCGGGAGCCGGGCCCGCCCAGATTCCCAGGGAGCTCAGCCTGACACCCATCACTGGGGCCAAGGCCTCAGCCACCAGCTACCTGGGCTCGGTCGCCGTCAAACGGCCCCTGCAGGAGGACCGGCTCCTCCCAGCAGAAGTCAAGGCCAAGACCTACATCCAGACTGAACTGCCCTTCAAGGCAAAGACCCTCCACGAGAAGACCCCCCATTCCTGTAAGCAGCGGGTGGCAGGGTCTCGGGAGGGCATCCACCGGGGCCTGCGGGGCTCAAATGTGCACGGGTCCCTGTGGCAAGGGCCCGGTGGGAGGAGGGGTTGGCTCGGCCTGGGCAGAGCTGTCTGAGTACGCCTGCCCTGCCCTGCCTTGCCCTGCCTTGCCCTGCCCTGCCCTGCCCTGCCCTGCCCTGCCCGGGACCGGGGCTCAGCAGCACCCCTCCTCCGCCTGCAGCCACCGAGGCCTGCTGCGAGCTGTGTGGCCTTTACTTTGAAAACCGCAAAGCCCTGGCCAGCCACGCACGGGCGCACCTGCGGCAGTTTGGGGTGACGGAATGGTGTGTGAACGGCTCACCCATCGAGACACTGAGCGAGTGGATCAAGCACCGGCCGCAGAAGGTGGGCGCCTACCGCAGCTACATCCAGGGAGGCCGGCCCTTCGCCAAGAAGTTCCGCAGCGCCGGCCACGGCCGTGACAGTGACCAACGGCCGCCCCTGGGGCTGGCCCCCGGGGGCCTGGCCGTGGTCAGCCGCAGTGCTGGTGGGGAACCAGGGCCCGAGGCTGGCCGGGCAGCCGACAGCGGTGAGCGACCTCTGGCAGCCGGCCTCCCGGGCACTGTGAAAGCCGAGGAGCGCCAGCGACAGAACATTAGCAGTGAGTACTGGTGTGGGGGTCCCCTCCCTGCACGCCCCCCCCACTCCCAGCCCCTGGCTATCCTCATCCCATCCCTTAGCCCCCACGGCTCCCTGGTCCTCTTGTCCATCCCCATCTCTGTCCTGTCCTTTAGAATTTGAGCGCCGACAAGCCCGGCCTTCAGACGCCTTGGCCAATAGAGGGGGAGAGGAGGCCAGTGACCGGCCTCAGAAGTTAGAGGAAGTGCGGCAGCCCCCGCCCCGGGTGCGCCCCGTACCTTCCCTGGTGCCCCGGCCTCCCCAGACATCGCTTGTCAAGTTTGTTGGCAACATCTACACCCTCAAGTGCAGGTACGCTATCCCCCAGTGACTGGGGGGGAACTCCCAGCTCCCCCAGCTGGGCCGTGGCCTTGGCCTCCTGGATGGGGGGGACCCCAGCCCAAAGGCTGCTCACAGCACACCAGTGCCTCAGCCCCTGAGGCTGACTCCCTGGACTTCCAGCCAGCAAGATCTGGGTTCCAAGCCCAGCTGGCTGCCCCGTGCCTCAGTTTCCCCACACACGAGACAGTCATAAAGCAGGGGCATCCATGCCGTAGCGTACAGTAAGCCTCCCTCAGCAAGTCTGATGAAGCAAAATACAGGTCTTTCACAATACAGTTCTTACCAAGATGCCCTGTGTGCCCCAGGGACAAGAAATGTGGGACTCTTGACCCGTGAGATCGACTCCTCAGGCCCACCCGGGAGCCATGGGCAGGATCTGCCAGCTCACAGCCCTCCATTGGGGTGGAAGTGTCGTGGCAAGTGACATGGCCCTCAGGCAGCACCCACCACCTCCCACTGTACCTGCTGGGGGTGTGTGTAGACACACACATGTGGCTTCCTTCAAGTGTAGGGGTGCTCAGGCTCAGTAAGGGGTGTCCAGGGCTGCAGGCAAAGCTATGCCTCTGCCTCTTCTCACAGCGTTGGCTGCTCCTCTCTGTTGCCCCTCGCAGGTTCTGTGAAGTGGAATTCCAGGGCCCTCTCTCCATCCAGGAAGAGTGGGTACGGCACTTACAGCGGCACATCCTGGAGATGAATTTCTCCAAAGCGGACCCCCCGTCTGAGGAGCCCCAGGCTCCCCAGGCACAGACAGCAGCGGCACAGGCACCCTGACAGAAGCATTCCAGATCCTTCGTGCCACCCGTCTCCTCCCCTCTCCTCGCCTCCTCCAGATCCTCTTCCCTCTCTTCCCTCTTTTCCGTTTCCAAAGGAGCAAGCCAAAACCTCAGACCGGTGCCCCTCGGGGGCCGGGGACACTACAGCCGGGGGGGCACCGGGAGCCAGCTAGCCGCCCTTCCCGCAGCCCAAGGACTGGGGCCACCAGGTGTCTTCAGCCCATGCCCACCTGGTCCCACAGGAACAGCAGGCAGGGAGGGCTGTGTCTGCCACTCGTGGCCCTTTGCAGAGACCCCAAAGACCCCTGTTCTGGTTCCCTCTCGCTCACCCACCCACCCACCCACCCACGCACACACAAACCTTCATGCACACGCACCTCATGAGACCTGGGAACCTGCCCCAGCCCCCCCCAGTTCCCAAGTTGAATGACCACATCATGCCATGGTGCTTGCTCAGGGGAAGCCGGGCTCCCTTTGATGACCTGCCGGGGCCTGGGGGGAGCCCTCACTGAGCCCATGAAGCCACGGAAAAAAAAAAATCCTTGTTGCCCCCCCCCGCCCCGCCCCCCGGGGGGGCCTTCCCAACTGGGAAGGGCTCTGAGCTGACAGCTGCCTCCTGTCATGTCCAGGTACCCCCCCCCCCAACAAGAGCCTGGAGAGTGGGCTCCGGGGGGCCGGGAGGGGCTGGGGTGGGGCCCTACTCCCCTACTTCTGCCCCCCCTGCCCCCCGCCTTTTCACTGTTGCTTTCTATGTATAGTTCTCTAGACTGCTCACTTTTTTAAAAACGCGTTTTGTGTAGAGAATAAGGAACGTGGGTCTTTTTATTTTGCAATCCTGGGCCAGCTAGAAACCGGGAGCTGATCGACCTTTCAACTTTTTTTCCAGTGGCCACCTTTTGGTTACCAATTGTACTTAGAAGTATGTACATTAGATTAAATTTCTCTTCTGGAAATGCCCTCCCCCGGGGGGGGCAGGTGGCCGGCGTGTGTTTTTGCGTCCGCGTGGACAACTGGCACCAGTTGGCAGTCAGGGTTTGCGATGGAGGCCTTCTCTGAAAACCCCAAAGCCTCGGGATTTCCCCCAAGCCAAGCCAAGCCAAGCCAAGCAGGCGCAGCTGGTGAGAACCCCACGTTGCCAGCCGTGCCAGCTACAGCTGGTGCGTGGCTCTGGCCAGCTGGCTAAAGCAGATCCCGAGCACGTTGGAACTGGGGCTCGGGGGAGCGAGTGAGGCCAGAGGGGCTCTGAGGCCAGCCGCAGCAGGAGTGGTAAGGGGGCGTATGAGGGCCGTGGAGACACACCCAGAGGAAGGAGAGATGAGTCCGTTGCACTCTGCACACGCTTGGGGCCCCTCAGCCCTGGGCTGGACCGCTCTGCTGTGGGCGGGTACAGGACGCTAGGACACTCGCCTTGGCAGGAGCACGCGGTCTCCAGCCATGGGGGTGGACCTGGGCCAAAGGCATCCTTCCAACTCCCAGACATCAGATTGTTACTGTTGTTAAGAATGCTTTAAAATCTAAACGTGGCAGAGAGAGCTTCCATCAGCTGGTTCACTTCCCAAATGGCTGAACTGGCCAGGACTGACTGGACCAGACAGGAGCCAGGAGCTGCTGCTTGAGTCTCCCACAAGCATGCAGGGAGGGGCCCAAGGATGGGGAACATCTTTCATTGCTCTCCCAGACATATTGGCAGGGAGCTGGAGCGGCACGGTGGAGGCTTGGTTTGATAGGCCACAACGATGGCCAAGTAAGCCTCCATCAGCTCTCAGCCAATGTCCGCCACCCCTGAGCGAGGTGTTGCACCTCCTGGCTTCCCATCACGCCCACGGATGTCCAGGACGGTCCTCACAGAGGGGCAGGCATGGGAGCACAGCGGTCAGGCCACAGCTTGGGATGCCTGCTTCCACGCAGCAAGGGCTGGGATCCAGTCCTCCGTTCCTGCTGATGGCGCCCTGGAGGCGGCACATGATGACACAAATGCTTGGGTCCCTGCCATCCAGTTGGAATTCCTGGCTCCAGCGTGGCCCAGCACTGGCTTTTGTTGGCATTTAGGGAGCAAGTCAGCAGATGGAAGATCGCACCCTCCTACGACACTTGGCTCTTTAAAGTATTTTTAAAATCACTGCGGGTCAGCAACAGGGAACTTGGAAACACGGCAGCTTATCAAGTTATAATTGTATAGTGTAATGAGTGGGTTTTTAAAATAGTTATTGGAAAGGCAGATATACAGAGAAAAGGAGAGATGGAGAAGATCTTCCGGCCATTGAATCACTCCCCAAGCAGCCCGCTATGGCTGGAGCTGAGCCAATCCGAAGCCAGGAGCCAGGAGCTTCTTTCTGGGTCTCCCACGCGGGTGCAGGGTCCCCAAGGCTTTGGGCCGTCCTTCACTGCTTTCCCAGGCCACAGGCAGGGAGCTGGATGGGAAGTGGGGCTGCCGGGACACAAATATGCTCATGAAAGGCCAGGATATTAGCCACCAGGCTACTGAGTGGGGCGCACAGCCTAATGACTTCAAACACGATCCCTTGCAGTGTCTACACTGCACCAAGAGGGCAAGCCAAGAGGGTTTACAACGCAACCCCCCCCCCCCCCCCCAGCACTTACAGTGAAGGATCTGTGACCCGGAGCGAGTCACAAACTCCAAGACTCAAATTTACCTGGGGACCCACTGGGGGTCCCGGGGCAGCCCCCCAAAGGAGGCACTATCTGAGACGACAGACGTCACAAACGGCTGCATCAGCCATGCAACAGACATAAATACATTATCCTTATTTAAGGACGGATAACAATACATTGCTTAGTGCACCTGCCACCCGAGCCGAGTTTTGTTTTTTTTTCCCCCCCTTAGCTGTGTCATCTCATTTAAACACTATTTAAACAGCGTCGGCCCTTGCGTTGCTCCCTCCTTCCGGGTTCCGGGGCCGCAGGTCCGCGTCGCGAGTGGACCTCGGGCCTTCCCGTAGGAGGACACCCACCGCAGCTCCACAAACTCCACAAAAAACTCCACAAACTCCACAAAAAACTCCACAAAACAACTCCCCTCTCTCCCCCTCCTCCCCCCTCGGCCGCGCTCGGCCAATGGACGCGAGCCGGCCGTAACGGAAAGGCGGGAGCCGGGCGGGGCATCCGGTGAGATGAGCAGCCCCTAGCACCAATCAGGAATCGCAAACGCCGAGAGGCGACAGCGAGGTCATCCAATAGGGGCGCATTGTGAGGCCAGCGCCGGCCAATGCGGTCGGGAGGCGGGGCCCGGCGACGCGCACCAGGAGAAGGAGAAGGAGGAGGAGGAGGAGAAGGAGGAGGAGGTTTGGGGAGGCCCTCCCTCCCTCCCGGGGATTGTCGCCGTCGCCACCGGAGCGTCAGACGCGCACACGGAGGAGCTTGCTCGAGTGTCCGGGCTCTCGTGTCCGCCGCACCCATGAGCTACACAGGTGGGCTTGCTGGGGCCCCCCCAGGGAAGGGGCTGCTGGATCGGGACGCGGCAGAGAGGCAAGCCTGGCTTGCTCACGCCCCCCTCCTGCACCGGGGGACCGGTCACTGCCCTCTCTCTCTCTCTCTCTCTCTCTCTCTCTCTGGTCACAAAATGGCGCCTTGGGCGACCCGGTCGCTTGCAGGGGTCGCGCTTGCCCAGGAGGCCTCGACGCCTCAGCAACCGACTCCCACAGCCTCGGGTCTCCGCTCTCGGGCCTGCCACCTCCGTCCCTGGCCTTGGAGAGGGAGCCGAAGTCCCTGGCCTCGGAGAGAGCTCGCTCCTTAGATCTCGACTCCTCAGGTCGCCCTTTTTCTCGGTCAAGGCCTTTATTTATTATTATTATTATTTATTTTTTTTTTTTTTGGACTCCTTTGGATCGCTCCGCCAGTGAGCGAGCGAACGAGCGAGCGCGCGCCGTCGCCATTGCTGCTTGCGCGCTTCGCTCTCCACCACCTCCTTGCAAAACGCCGCCGCCGCCGCAGCAGCAGCAGCAGCAGCAGCTCCTGCCTCCCCGCCGCCCACCTTGCCCTGCAAGGCTGCAGAGCTGGGAGAGGCGCCAGGCCCCCCGAGGGGGATCAGCCCCCCGTGTTGAAGAAGGATGGAAGGGGAGGGGCAGGCAGCCGTGGTGCGTGCGTGCGCTCTTGGGAAGGACAACCAGGGGCTGAGCTGGACCAGCCTCCTGGGGAGGTGGGGGGTTAGAGGCGAGGAAGGGGGCAGATCTTCCTGCAGCAGCAGCAGCAGCAGCAGCAGTAGCAGCACGGGATCTGTCCTGGGGGTCGACCGGGCAAGCCTGCAGGAGGAGGCGGCAGTTGGAGTGGAGACTTCTCATGTAGGCTGTGGAACTGTGGATACCCCTTGATCTGTACTGCCCCCCTGCTACACCCCCAATTGGAGCGCTTCCCCGTTAGAGAGGCGGGTGGGTACGCCTGGGAGCGCTTGTTAAGCTCTCCCCTCTCGTTGCATGGCCCAGGCTGGCCATGTTAGGGTACTGCTCTGACAGTGGATGGTGCAAGCCTGCCAGCCAGGAGCTGTGGACCCGGCCTGGCCCCTGGTGGCGGAGTGGCCACAGGTTTGGGCACGCATGCTTTCCTGGGTCACCTGCTCCACCTTGAGCCCCCCAGGGTCCCTTCTGTGGCTCCCTCTGGATGGGTTTTTATCGTAGCAGTGGCTCCATAACTTGGAGACACCATGCTTGGGGGGGGGGGCTCTGTCTGTCACTGCTGCTGACACCTAGTGGATGGGACCCAGGAAGTCTCCCAGGGTGTCCCCCAGCCCCCCTGGCCAATGTGCTGGACGCTTCTGTGATGTTGAGGGGCAGGATGATGTACGAAACCGAAAAAGAAAAAAGTGGTTTGGGGGCTCTTGGGATAAATTTCATAATAGAGCATTTATCGTGTTGAAGGAAGAAATGGAATTAGAGCCATCGTAAATGGCCAAGCCACCCGCTCTTGTAGGCTGGCTGGGCAGCAAGGCTCATGAGGCAACGGACAGCTTGATCCGTGGCCGCTGCTCGGCTGGCCAGGCCACCGGATTCACCGGGCAGCCTGGCTCGCAGCTCCCGACTGGCTGCTGGCTTTGAGGCCAAGCACCGGGGGGGAGGCTCTGGAGGCAAAAGCACCTTAGTTCCTAAAGCATCAAAGGCATTATTAGTGTTACCTGTGCCCGGGAGAGGGAGGCTTCCAATACTCAGAAGAGCAGCTAAGAAACAGGAGAGAAAGATCCAGAACCAAGCCTTCACATGACAGGCGGGATGGTCTTGTTCTGTTGAAGTAGCAAAAAAGAAAAAAAAAAAAATTATTTCACCGCCTCTCTGCGGTAGCGAGGCTCAGGCGGGTGGAGTGGGGTGATTGTGGTTCAGGGGGGAGGTCCCCCCATGAGGTTCCACTGAGGTGGCCTCTTGGGACCATCCTGCCCACCCCACCCTGCAGGTGACTTGAACGCCAAGGCTGGTGCCAGGTGCCAGGTGCCAGGCGTTGGCTCCTTGCCGCACGGCGCTCTCCCGAGGGTCCGTGTGAAGGGACAGCAGCTTTCCCCGGGGGAAGCCGAGACATACAGGCAGTCGTACCCCCCAAATCATATTGTTTCCAGCTGGGGCTACTTCTGCATAGGAACAGGAGCGGGAAAAAAAAAAAATTCCTGGCGAAGCCTCCTTGGTGTCTTTGTCTCACTGTTCCGGGTCACGGTCAGAGGTCGGGAACGACGTTGCTGAATTCCAGCTGTCCTCTAAATTTTTTTTTTTTTTTTTGTCATGATGCATCATTGCTTCAAGAGAGAGAAAAAAAAAAAATAAGATGAAAGATGCTTTCATTTTGTGCAGCCTGAGATAACGGAGGCCCGTAGCTTTCTTGGGCCAAATGGTTCTTATTTTTTGCGCCCGCTGCTTTACCAGGCTGGTGAAGCAAACCCGCAGGGGAATGCGTTATGAACGAGTGAAGAGTTTATTTGTACTGTAGTTCTGTGGTACAGAGGGCCTGCCCTGGAAATTACTCACGGAACACAGGGGACAAGGAGGGACAGCAGCTGTTTTTACAGAGCTCCGAAGGGTTTGACAGTCTTTTTTTGGGGGGGTGGGGGAGATTTCTTTCTTTTTATTGGAAAGGCAGATTTACGGAGAGGAGAGGAGACAGAGAGGAAGAACTTCTGTCTGCTGGTTCACTCGCCAAGCGGCCGCAACAGGCAGAGCTGAGCTGATCCGAAGCCAGGAGCCAGGAGCTTCTTCCGGGTCTCCCATGCAGGTGCAGGAGCTTCTTCCGGGTCTCCCATGCGGGTGCAGGGTCCCAAGGCTTTGGGTCGTCCTCGACTGCTTTCCCAGGCCACAGGCAGGGAGCTGGATGGGAAGTGGGGCTGCCGGGATTAGAACTGGCACCCACAGGGATCCCGATGGGTGCAAGGAGAACACGTTAGCCACTAGGCTACCTCACCAGGCCCAGGGTTGACAGTCCCATGGATGGTATTCATTTTTTTTTTCCCCTTCTCAGGGAAAACCCAGGACCCCTCTGCCCTGAACGAACAACCTCTTCTCACAACTGGCTGACTGCATGCATTCCTGTTCGCACTTAGTAGGTCTGCAGTTGCAGTTGGCGCTAGAATGGCAGCTCTTTCATCAGCTGTGGTCCTCCCCCCAGAAATACTGTACATGGAAGATTCTGGAAGTAAAAAAATGGAAGTGTTACTTTGAGAGGCCATGCCGTCCCGAGGAGCGGGAAGCCTCGCTCCATCCCGCCCGGGGCCATGAATCATCATTTGGTCCAGCGTGTGTATGCCCTGTGTTTGTTAGCTGCGCGCTGGACACTTGGTAGCCAGCTGCGCCCTGGTGCAGTCACAGCTCTAGTATTCAGGGAGGCTGGTTTAGTGATGGTCCCCAGTGAGGAAGACGAGTGGTGGGGGGCCGTTGGGATATGCTGAAAAGAAGTTGTAAAGGGAGCCTGGCACAATAGCGTAGCAGTTCAAGTCCTCGCCTTGAATGCACCGGGATCCTACATAGGCGCCGGTTCTAATCCCGGCAGCCCCACTTCCCATCCAGCTCCCTGCCTGTGGCCTGGGAAAGCAGTGGAGGACGGCCCAAAGCCTTGGAACCCTGCACCCGTGTGGGAGACCCGGAAGAGGCTCCTGGCTCCTGGCTTCGGATGGGCTCAGCTCCGGCTCTTGTGGCCACTTGGGCAGCAAACCAGCAGACAGATCTTTCTGTCTCTCCTGCTCTCTGTAAATCTGCCTTTCGAATAAAAACAAAACAAATCTTTTTTTTTTTTTTTAAGGGATTTATTTTATTTTAATTACAAAGGTCAGATATACAGAGAGGAGGAGAGACAGAGAGGAAGTGGAGCTGCCGGGATTAGAACCGGCGACTAGATGGGATCCCGGTGCATTCAAGGCGAGGAGGGCCTTGGCCACTAGGCCATGCCGCCAGGCCCAAAAAAATAAATCTTTAAAAAAGAATGCACACTGCTTGATTCCAGAGGGCAAACAGGGTCGAGTGTGTCCCCGCTCCGTTGTCTTCCCTACCCTGGGTCCAGGCCGCTGCTGTGGGGATTAAAGATGAAACTGAGGCCACACGTGGGGGGCGTGGGACCCTCGGCGCTCGGCGGGTTCTGGAATTTACCCTCGCCCGTGGTCTGGGGCGTCGTGTTGTAATAGAACATCAGGTCTGTCTCGGAAGACGGGCCTTCGATGTCACACAGGTGAGCGAGGAGGAGGAGCCTTGCTGTAAGTTTTGGCGTCACATTTTTGGAGAGCAGTTTTGGATTTGTTTGTTGCTGTTGGTGTTGTGTGTGTGTGTGTGTGTGTGTGTGTTCTGGTAAGATTGATTCATTTGGCTTGCAAGAGTGACAGCAAGAGGCAGAAGGCTCTCCCATCGCCACGGATGGATTCGACGCTTATTCCCCTCCCCCCCGAATGGCCACAACGGCCAGAGCTGAGCCGGTTCAAATCCCGGGGCTTCTTCGGGGTTCTCCCACGAGGGCGTGGGGTGGGGTGGGGTGGGGTGGGGTGGGGGTGGGGTGCCCAGGGCTCTGAGCCATCCTCCGCTGCTTTTCCAGACCGTTAGCACGGAGCTGGATCAGAAGTGGAGCAGCCGGGATTCCAGCTGGTGCCCGTCTGGGATGCCGGTGCCATTGGCAGAGGATTAAGGACTCGGCCACCCCAGTGCTTGGTTGGGGGAACCCTTTGGGCTTTGGGGGATGACTGGGAAGGGATCCTGCCTGGTCGCCCGGGCAGACTCGTTCGGTGTCCAGGCTGCTGCTGGGGTCTGTCCAGCTGTGGGAGACCCTGGCTGCAGCGCAGTATTGTAAACAAAGCTGTGGCTTCCATTTGCAGGTCAGCTCCGCTAGAAAAAGACAGATTACTACCCTTCCTGCTAGCTCTCAGAATTTTCATGTTGTGAGAAAATTCATTTAAAAATACATTTTGGGCCTGGTGCTGTGGCCTAGCAGCTAAAGTCCTCGCCTTGAACACACCACGATCTCATATGGGTGCTGATTCTAATCCAGGCTGCTCCACTTCCCACCCAGCTCCCTGCCTGTGGCCTGGGAAAGCAGTGGAGGACGGCCCAAAGCCGTGGGACCCTGCACCCGCGTGGGAGACCCAGAGGATCTCCTGGCTTTGGGTTGGCGCAGCACCAGCCTTTGCGGCCACTTGGGGAGTGAATCATCGGATGGAAGATCTTCCTCTCTGTCTCTCCTCCTCTCTGCATATCTGCTTTCCCAATAAAAATAAATAAATCTTAAAGAAAAATACATTTAAGATGTAATTTTAGCCCAAATGTTAGAATTAGTCATGATATATTGTGGTCAACTCCCCCCCCCCTTTTTTTTAAAGATTTAATTTTTATTTTAAAGTCATATTTACAGAGAGCAGGAGAGACAGAAAGATCTGTCTTGGTTCATTCCCCAGGCGGCTGCAGTAGCCGGAACTGAACTGATCCGAAGCCAGGAGCCAGGTTGCAGGGTCCCAAGGCTTTGGGCCGTCCTCCACTGCTTTCCCAGGCCACAAGCAGGGAGCTGGATGGAAAGTGGAGCAGCCGGGATTAGAACCGGCGTCCCTATGGGATCCCGGCGTGTTCAAGGCGAGGACTTTAGCCATTAGGCTATCACACCAGGTCCATAGTCAGCCTTTTGTTGGCAGTGGTTTCCAGTAGAAGTGCATTGAGGTTGAAAGTTGAAAAACTAGAAAAAGATACTATTACAGATGGGGTATCCCGTATTGGAATCATCCAGGGCCAGAAGCATTTTGAAGGTTTCAGATGATATTTTAAATTTTGGAAAACTTGCATATACAAAGGGCAGATTCTTGGTGACGCGGACCCAAGTCTAAACATGAAATCTGTTTCTATTTCATATATATACCTTGGACGCATAGCCCGAAGGTCATTTTCTGAAACATCTTTGCTGTGCCTGCTTTTGGTATAGCAGCTTGGCACATAGGGTCACGTGCGGAATGGTGTTCTGTTTGCACTCCAAAAAGTGGCGGCTTTGGAAATTTTTTGCATGTTTACCTTAGGGCCGCTCCATCTGTATGCGGGGGAAGCACTTAGGGTTTGCGTCCAAACATGCCACCTCCTGATAAGGGCAGTATACTTGTTATTTGAGACACACAGAAGTGTCACACCCTGACAAGGGTTGCAGTAACCACGCCCTGGGTTACAGGCTGAAACCCAGGAGCCGGGCGCTCAGTGTCCCCGGTGGGTACTTGGTCGTCACTGCCGCCCCCCACCGCTCCCTCCCCTGGGGAAGTGGGAACAGAGCTGGTGGCGTGCTGACCCTCCCCTGTGAGCGTCTGTCCCCAGCAGCACAGCGTCTCTGCTGCTTCTCCAGCGTGGGAAAACTGGGACGCACACAGCGGTGTTTGCGCTATCCCATACAGGGGAGCAGGCGCGGACTAAGCGCTGTCCGCACTTAACCGAGTGATATTCATGTATCCGCCTCAGTTGCCGCGTGGCGCCTCTTTCTTTCCATTTCTTTCCGCTGATGCTAGGTTCCGAGGGTCTTCCTCAAGCGTGGAGTGCGGTGGCTTGGGTGACCTTGCACAGAAGGGAAGGCCTGCCGGCTCACGTGTCCTCAAGGGTGGTTTTGCAGTCGCGTTTCTGAAACTTGGGTCTGGGGGAATTAACCACGTTGTGCGTATGTTTAGGTTTTGTCCAGGGATCTGAGACCACTTTGCAGTCCACATACTCGGACACCAGTGCGCAGCCCACGTGCGATTATGGTAAGTTCTGCAGAGCGGCCCCACGCCCTCTTCATGGCCCTTAGCCGCGCCGTCACCCTGTCTCGCTTTGCCTGTACCAAAACTGTGTGAGCCGATAGGATGGGGAGGTTTGAGCAGCTAGCGCTGCCTTAGGAGGTGGGTCATGAGCAGGCGAGGCCGTGAGGGATGGGTCCTTTCAGTCCCTCGGCATGTTGTCCCTGCTTTTTGTGGAAACACAGAGAAGGCAAGACAGAGAGAGAGAGAGAGAGAGAGAGAGAGAGAGCGCTCCCATCCCCTAGTTCCCTCCGCAAATGGCCAGCCAGAGACCAGGAATGGATCTGCAGTGAACTCAGACTTGAGCCATCCCCACAGGGAGCTTACTTTGCATCTTGACTGCCAAAGCCAGCATGCCCCCTACCCCACCTCCAGCCCAACCCCAGGCAGAGATCAAACTATGAACTTTTTAGCCCAGCTGCTGTTGTGATGTAGCGGTTTAAGCCACCGCCTGCTGTGCCGATACCCACCCCTCCCATGGGGGCCACAGATGCTCCTGGGAAGGCAGCACAGGATGGCCCAAGTGCTTGGTTGCCAACACACACGTAAGAGCTGGTTGGCATCCCAGGTTCCTGTCCTGCCTGGCCTGGCACGGGCAGGCAGCTGCAACCACTGGAGAATAAACCAGCAGTATGAAGATTCCCATTCATATTCTCTCTCTCTCTTTCTCTCTGGGGTTAGTATGTAAACCAGCAGAGTTTTGAAAGCAGAGTTAGTATGTAAACCAGCAGAGTTTTGAAAGCAGAGGCCATCAGCCATCTAACCCAGAGGCGACGCGCCCTTGCAGCCTTCACGCCCACCACTGTGTTGGCCCGTGGGGGCACCTGGGTGCCTTGCCACCCTATCGAGAAAAGGCCGTCCGTGGGCTGAGTGAAGGTGGATGGATGGTGTCCGGGTTATCGAGCCGGGGCCTTTGTTTGGGCTTGCACAGCCAACGTTTGCCCAGGGAGAGGCTGAGCAAATGAACTTGAGTCAGGTCAGTGCCCTGGGGATGACCTGTTAGTTGCAGGGAAAGTGGACACTTAACAAAGCTTTGAAATTGAATAAGGAGCTGGGAGATGTTTACTTAGCTTTGGGTGGCTTTCCTATCCCGCCTTCCCTGCCATTCCATTTCGTTAATCAAATACTGTCCCAAAAATACCCATCTCTTAACACACACTTTCTTTCCAGGGTTTCAAGAAATGACCTGGGCCTGAGTTTTTCGCTGGAAGGGCCACCTGAAAAAAAAATTTTTTTTTTCCTTCCAGACTGTGACTGATATTTTAATTCTTGTCGTGCCTTTTCAGTCTTAATGCTTAATGTGGTCCTGTTGGCCCATCTTTCTTTCTGTGGGTTGGGATGTTAGCTTCGCCCAAGCCTGTGCGTTACCCAAGGTTGCAGTCAACTTCCGGTTAGCCTTAATCCACTCCCACTTAGATTCGGTAAAGGTGCCCAGTATAAGGAGGCCCGGGGCCACCTTAGTGGGGGCACAGGTGTCCCAGCGCCATGGTCCCCCTCCACCAAGCAGCCTTTGCGCCTTTGCGAAGGGGACCCTGTGAGGCGTTCCCATTTCTGGACTCTGCTACCTCTATATTCAATTGATTTCTCTATCTAAATTTTTCTCCAGGATCCCAGTGCCTTCATTGTTGTATAGTAAGTATGAAATGAGCCAGTGGACCTGTCGTAGGTTTGTTCTTTGTCCGAAATTGTCTTGGGTATTTTAGTTCCTTTGCTTTTGCACAGAAAAGTGTTAGAATCAGTTTGTATTTAAAACAAAAACAAAAACAACTCCTAATGAGGTCCCGACACAATAGCCTAGTGGCTAAAGTCCTCCCCTTGCATGCCCAGGATCCAAGTTGGGCATCGGTTCATGTCCAGGCTGCTCCACTTCCCATCCAGCTCCCTGCCTGTGGCCTGGGAAAGCAGTGGAGGACGGCCCAAAACCTTGGGACCCTGCACCCGCGTGGGAGACCCGGAAGAAGCTCCCAGATCCTGGCTTCAGATCGGCTCAGCTCTAGCCATTGTGGCCATTTGGGAAGTGAACCAATGGATGGGAGATCTTTCTGTCTCTCCTCCTCTCTGTAAATCTTTCCAATAAAAATAATGAAATCTTTAAAAACAAAAAAATTCCTGCTCGGGCTGCCGCTGTGGGTATAGCAAGTCAAGTTACCGCCAGCAGTGCTGGCATGCAATGTGGGCAATGGTTCGAGTCCCGGCTGCTCCACTTGTGATCCAGCTGCCAGCTGCTGCACCTGGGAAAGCAGCAGAGGACGGCCAGCGTGCTCGAGTCCCAGGGGCCACGCGGGAGGCCATGAGGAAGCTCCTGGCTCCTGGCTTCGGACCAGCTCCAGTCATCACAAGCTTTTGGAAAATGGAGCAGCAGATGGAAGGCCCCGCCCTCTGTATCCCTCCCCCCCCCACACCCCCCCTGCAACTCTGCCTTTGAAATAAATAACTAAATAATCGTAACTAGCAAAAAGAATCCCTGCTGAGATTTTAACGGAGATGGATTTATAGATTTTGTTGAAACTGTAGACTCTAGAGATTAATTTGGTATACTTGGCTTTTTTTTTTTTTTAAGATGATTTTTATTGGAAAGGCAGATTCACAGAGAGGAAAAGAGACAGGTAGATCTTCCATCCGCTGATGGACTCTCCAAGCGGCCCCAGTGGCCAGAGCTGAGCTGATCTGAAGCCAGGAGCCTCTTCCGGGTCTCCCACACAGGTGCAGGGTCCCAAGGCTTTGGGCCGTCCTCCACCGCTTTTCCCAGGCCACAGGCAGGGAGCTGGAAGGGAAAGGAGCAGCTGGGATATGAACTGGTGCCCCTGTGGGATCCCAGCTCTTACAGGTAGTATTAGCCATGGAGCCCTCAGGCCAGTCCCAAGGTTTGACATCTTAAGAGTACCAAGCTTTCTGGTCCATCAACATGGTATTTCTTTTATTCTTCTTCTTCTTTTTTTTTTTTTAAGATTAATTTGTTTTTATTGGAAAGGCAGATATACAGAGAGGAGGAGAGACAGAGAGAAAGATCTTCCGTCTGCTGGTTCGCTCCCCAGGTGATCTCAGTGGCCCCAGCTGTGCCCATCCGAAGCCAGGAGCCAGGAGCTTCTTGCAGGTCTCCTACATGGGTGCAGGATCCCTAGGCTTTGGACTATTTTCCCAGGCCACAAGCAGGGAGCTGGATGGGAAGTGGAGCAGCCGGAATATGAACTGGTGCCCATATGGGATCCCGGCGCGTACGGGGCGAGGAATTTAGCCACTGAGCCATCCTGTTGGGCCCAAGATGAATTTATTTGAAAGAGTTAGCAGAGAAACTGGTTTCAGTTGAAGCAAGACACGGGCTCTTCATCCAGGTTTCGCACATGGGGTACAGGGGTCTGAACACTTGACCCATCTTTCGCTGCTTTGCTGGGCCTTCCACCCGGGAGCTGGCTTGGAAGTGGGGTAGCACAAGTTGAAGCAGCGCCCCGTATGGGATGCCAGTCCCGCAGGCGGAGGCTTAACCCGCTACGCCACGGTGCCAAGCCCTGTGTCGTGCCATGGGTGGAATTCGTGACTCGGGCTGTTGCAGGCGTCTGGGGAATGAAGCAGCAGGTGCTGCAGGTCCCTGCAACAAATAACACCGATTAAAAAGAAAAGTTTGATTTTGTCCATTGAACATCTTACCTGTATACACACGTCTTGCCCCATCCCTGGGCAGAGCAGCCCCAGGCTTTTCCGTCCTGTTAACTTTTGGCTGAACTTCATGGTCCTGCCCGCACGCGACTCGACTGGGTGACTCGAGTGGCGTGAGCTCGGCGTGGCTAGAGCGCACCAGGCCGCCGCGTATGCAACCCCGTGCAAAATGGTACAAAGCAGGTCAGCTCGCTACCCGCAGGGGCTAGCTGCAGGGCCTACAGGCCTTTTCCTCATCCCAGCGGGAGCCACCTTGGTCCCCGGGGACCGTTCGGAGCAGGCCCGGTGCCAGGGCAGCACACTCCCGCTGCCAGCTGCTTCCCGCTTTGTGAGAGGGGTTCAGGCATCCATGCTCTTTCGTTTCTCTGCAGGCTATGGAACTTGGAACTCTGGGACAAATCGAGGCAAGTGTCATTTCCATGATACTGGAGTCTGTGGTCCCCGTGCCACTCAATGCCCAGTGTAGCCAGCGGTGGGATTCGGGGGGGGGGGGCCAGGGGAGGGCTTTGGAGGCTCATGGGAGGTTCCTACTGGAATAGCTGGGTTCCCTCTCCCCTCGCACCCCCACCCGCATCCCCATGCCATCTCTGGGATTCCTAGAAGACCCCCTCGTTTCCATGCCCTGCCTGTGTGTCCCGTCTCTGCCCCCGCCATCTGTGTCTCTGTCTCCCTCACTGCAGGCTATGAGAACTATGGCTATGGTTATGGCTACGGCCAGGATAACAGCAGCAACTATGGGTATGGTATGGCCACTTCCAACTCTTGGGAAATGCCTAGCTCTGATACCAATGCAAACCCTAGTGCCTCGGGTGGCGCCAGTGCCGATTCCGTTTTATCCAGAATGAACCAGCGCTTAGATATGGTGCCGCCCATGGAGACAGAGGTGATGCAAGGAGGCGTGTACGGCTCCAGCGGGGACAGGTGAGTCGGCCGCCCGCCTGGGGGTTGAGCCTGGGCATGGGCAGCTCCTGTCCACTGCCCACTGCCCGCTGCCCGCTGCCCGCTGCCATCATCCTGTCTGAATGCGCCTCTCTTGGCTTCCTCCCCCTCCTTGCCTGCTGCTGCTGCTGCTGCTGCCGCCGCCGCTGGGGCATCCAGAGACACTGTTGATGATGGGGCCCTTTGTACTTGCCTCCTCTGACCTGGGTCTCCTTTGCCCATCCCTGCCGTACCCCCAGTGCTAGGTGGTTGGTTGGCTTCTCCCCCAGCTTGCAGGAGGAGCGAGCCTGGACTGGGAGGCGCCTCTGTACCCTCAGCATGGCTCCCCCCCGAAGCAGAGTGTTCCGCGGCCCTCCCTCCAGGGACACATGGGCCTTGGTGAGAAGGGTGGCGGGGACTGCTTCCAACTGGGTCATCCCTTGTAAGGGACAGGGAAGAGATGGGTTCCTTCCTGGTCGCTCTGGCACCTTGCAAATGCTTACTCCTTGGAGGCACTCCTCCCCCAGCCCACCCCACAAGGAGCTGTGTTCTTAGCTTGCACATCGAAAGAACGGAAGGCCGGGTGGGACACATCCCTTGCCTAAAGGCACCCAGCGAGTGGGGTGGCCTGGGCCCCTTGTGCCCCACTCCAGATCCTCAGCCAGCGGCCCCTGTCATGGGCCCCGGTGAGAGAACAGGCTCTGATGACATGGGATCGGATAGAGCAGCTGGTTGGCTCCTGCCCCATGGGGATAGGGGAGAGAGAGAGCAGAGGTGCGTGGCCAGGTGGGGCCCGGAGCCACTGCAGGGCAGAAGAAGGGGCGGTGGTGGAGGAGAGCTTTGCTGGCCTTGCCTCAAGTCCCCACCCAGCTAGAAGCCCAGGGGGCAGGGCTAAGAGGAATGATAGTGTTGGCGCTTCCCGGTCCGCTGAGGTCTTGCTGAGACCCAGGCCAGGGAGGGAAAATTCGAGAAGGCCCCTCAGGGCCCGGGCTGCAGCCACAGTTCTGTCATCTGTATCTTAGCCCAGGAGATCTGCTCAGTCCTGGGCTTCGTGCGTGAAGGGACGGAGCACGCACTGGTCCCTGCTCTTTTCCTGGACGGCGCTGCCCGTCTGGTCTCACGTCTGCTGGGTTGGGAGGGCCTAGGGGACTCGGCCTGGCAGGGAGGAGAGTAGCCCAGCCCGTTTGTTTTCGTGGATGTTACCCCCCGCCCCCCACATGGGTGGAGTACTCCCTACACCTGCCTGACAACACGGGTTGACATTGACCTTGGGGCAGTGGGGGCCCATCTGACATGAGGCTCTCTTCCCATTGGCCCTCCCGCCCCAGCCCCTCTAAACGTGGAACCTGTCTGACAGTGGTGTGGGTGCTGGAGCTGGGCTGTCTGTGGCCAGGTGTGGGAGGTGGGCGGGGGGGACAGGAACAGCTGGTTTGACCAGGGCCAGCTTGCTTGTGGTCCTAGACTGATGGGGCCCCACCTGACGCTTGCCACTGTCTCTACAGATATGACCCCTATGAGACCTGTGACTCTAGAGCCGTCCTGAGCGAGCGTGACCTGTACCGGTCGGCCTATGATTATGGCGAGCTTGACCCCGAGATGGACATGGCCTATGAGGGCCAATACGATGCCTACCGTGACCAGTTCCGCATGCGTGGCGGCGACACCTTTGGTCCGAGGGCTCAGGGCTGGGCCCGGGATGCCCGGAGCGGACGGCCAGTGGCATCAGGCTATGGGCGCGTGTGGGAAGATCCCATGGGGGCCCGGGGCCAGTGCATGCCTGGTGCCCCCCGGCTGCCTTCCCTCTTCTCTCAGAACATCATCCCCGAGTACGGCATGTTCCAGGGCATGCGCGGCGGGGGCACCTTCCCTGCTGGCTCTCGCCTGGGCTTCGGGTTTGGCAATGGCATGAAGCAGATGAGGCGAACCTGGAAGACCTGGACCACGGCCGACTTCCGGGTGAGTAGACAGACCTTGCCTCGTCCCGGCCTCCCAGCTGCGGTGAAGGCACGCTCCGTGACCCAGCGCCCCTCCCCACCACCTCTCTCTCTCTCTCTCTCTCTCTCTCTCTCTCTCTCTCTCTCTCTTTTGGCCCAGACCAAGAAAAAGAAGAGAAAGCAAGGCGTCAACCCTGACGAGCCGGATGGCAAGACTCCCCGGACAGATGGCTCAGATAACAGTGACTCGGACAATGGTGAGTGGCAGCCCTGGGCCCGTGGCACCCACGCGCCCGTGGAGCGCCGAGGCTGAGCCCGTCTCCTCTGTCTCCTCGCAGATGATGGTACCGAGGGAGAGGCTACAGAAGGCGCTGAAGGCCCTGAGGTGGCAGAGAAGGGCTCCAGAGCCGTAAGTAGCCTCTGGGCCCGGGCTGCTGTCTTTGCGGGTTGGGGGGGGGACCCTGCAGACCCAGCTCGCGTGCTCTGCGCGCGTGGTGGCTGGCGCGGCCAGAGGCAGGCCCGCCCGGTGGCATGTGTCAGTTGCCTAACCTTCTGGGGAGCCCCGAGCAGCGGGAGGGCTGGGTCAGGGTGGTGAGCTAGGCCTTGTCACTAAAAGGCATTTTCTTTTTGTATTGATTTATTTTTTTTTTTAGATCGATTTGATTTTTATTGCAAAGTCAGATACACAGAGAAAAGGAGAGACAGAGAGGAAGACCTTCCATCAGCAGCCAGAGCTGAGCCAATCCGAAGCCAGGAGCCCGGAGCCTCTTCTGGGTCTCCCATGCAGGTGCAGGGCCCCAAGGCTTTGGACCGTCCTTGACTACTTTCGCAGGCCACAGGCAGGGAGCTGGATGGGAAGCGGGGCTGCCAGGATTAGAAGCAGCGCCCACATGGGATTCCAGCATGTGCAAGGCGAGGACTTTAGCTGTTAGGCTACTGCACCAGGCTCAAAAAAGACATTTTAAATGAGTATAGCAAGGGGCCGGCATGAGGGCGCGATGTGTTAAGCCTCATCCTTCAGTGCCAGCATCCCATCTGGGCACAGGTTCTAGGTCCAGCTGCCCCACTTCTAATCCAACTCCCTGCAAATGGGCCTGGGAAAGGCAGTGCAGGATGGCCCAAGTATCTGGGGTCGTGGCACCATGGAGGTACCCCAGATGAAGTTCGGAGCTCCTGGGCTCCTGGCCTCAGCTTGGATCTGGCCGTTTGGGGGGTGGGGGTGAACAGAAACCGGAAGATTTCTCTGCATGTGCCTGCCTGTCTCTTGGTGGTTCCATCAAAGAAACCCAAAACCAACGGTCACACCGTTTTAACATGAGCTCATGGATTTGTGTGTCAGGAAGGAGAGGACGAGGAGAGAAGAGAAGACGGACGAGAAGAAGGGAAGGAAGATATGGAGAAAGGTGAGTCTGGATTCCTGGTGGGCCAGCTGTTCCAGCTGCTGCTGATGGAGGCGGGGGAGGCACGCGCGGGTGGCCTGCCAGGCCCTCCCTGGCACCCGGGGCCTCCCCGACCTTGTCCTTGCCGCGTCGGTCTTCCCTTCTGATGGGGACAGCAAACAAAGTGCGGGGAGCCCCCCGCCCTCCCCCGCCCAGGCATTCCCACCCCCCCCCCCGCCACCCCCAGCCTTCTGTCCCCTGAGTCAAATGTGTCCTACCAAGTCCTCAGTGGGCTGGTGGTGTCTGAGCCGGGAGCCTCGGTGCGGTTTTTACGCCTCTGGTTTGCGTGTCCTCTCCCTTAGCGCCTCTCCAGCCCCTGTTGGGAGTCCGTGTCCCCCCACCTGAGCGATGAGCGCCAGCAGGTACCTTGCAGTACATCCAGCCTTAGCCCCACTGTTGCCGCGGTGCCCGGTGGGGGGGGTGGGCAGGGCCATGTGAGCGGCCTCCCTGCACTCTGCCTCTTTTCGCCACCCAGCCTCCCCCCCGTGGCCCGCTCTGCCGGAGAGCAGGGACATGGCTGGCGAGTGAAGGGGTCAGTGTGAGGCCGCCCCCCCACCCCCGCCATCTCCTCAGGCCGAGGCCACAGCCACTCCCTGCCCAGATCAGGGTATACCCCACCCCTGCTGCCCTGCCTGTGGCCCAAGGCCTTGCGTGGACAGCAGGTGCTCTCACAAGGATGCTCTGGCGTGGACACTGGGTGACTCAGCCAGCCGTAGCACCTGCCGCCGGCTCGGCAGAGCTGAGCTGGTGACCGTATATACCCTTCTGTTTCCCACAGGGGCCCTGAGCGCCCAGGATGAAAATGGTCAGGTCAAACGCAAGCTGCAGGCAGGCAAGAAGAATCAGGACAAGCAGAAGAAGCGCCAGCGAGACCGTATGGTGGAAAGGTAACCAAGCCTCGCTCCGTCCCTTCACTCGGCCTCTCATCCGGGGCTGCCGCCAGCGGAACAGGGCTGTTAGCTCTGCCAACTCGCCGCTCTCGGGCCTCCCTTGGGAGTTGCTACCTGCTCGGCCGTGCATGGACCCTGCTTCCCACCACAGGCCCAGCTCCCAAGGGCTGCCTTGCTTTCCCCTGTCCCCGTGTGGCCGCCTGGCGACCGCTGTCATCTCTGTGGGCCAGGGGAATCCGACCACTGCTCGGCACCACCGTTGCCCAGGAGCTCCGGCGCTAGGTTTACTGGGGGGCCCATGCCCCCGAGGGAGGGGGCCTGCTCATCCGGAGACTCAAGGTCCACGCGCTGTGTCCACCACCACCCCCCCCAGCTAGCTGCCAGGAGGCCGCCGCCGTGCCCAGGAGAGATGGCACAGCTACTGTGGGCTGTGGCAGCCTCAGGCCTGCCTCTGCCTTGCCCACCGGCCGGCCCCACCAGGCCGGGCCTGTCTGATGTGGAGCCCTTCACGCCCCCTTGGTCGGGTCTGTCTGCCCTCAGGGCTCCCGCACTGGCGCTTGCCTCCTCCTCCTCCTCCTCCGCCTCAGACTCTTGCTCTTGCTGGACCTTCCTCAGCCTCGCCGGCGCCCGGCCCCTGGGCTCTCCAGACAAAGCTGACCCCCGTGTGGCCCAGATAAGGACGTCCGGCAGAGGTAGGGACCCGCCCCGAGGTCTTTCGGCGGCGGCGGCGGCGGCTGGCCTCCTCCGCCCCTTGCCACCACGGCGGCCTGCTCCAGCCCAGGCCCCAGACCCTGGGCGACAGAGCACCTGGCCCAGGGGTGATCCAGGCTGCCCCTCTGGCACGCCGAGCGGGCACCTCCTTCCAGCTCAGACTGGTCTCTTCTCAGAAGAGGAAGATGAGGCAGCAGGTGCCCAGGCCTGCCGTGCCTCCCGTTAACCCTCCCCAACCCGACATCATCCCCCCCACCCCCGAGTGTTCTGAGCAGAGGATGGTCTGGGTCGTTGGCCGCCTCAGATGCAACAGCACCTTCTCGGGCACGGCCTCGGGACTGCGTCCTTCACTCTGCACGTCGGGGCCACCTGGCTCACGCCGGGTGACATCCTTCCCTCCCGGTCCCCAGCTGGACCTCGGTCGGTCGAGGCCGTCCAACAAATCGTCAAGAGACTCCTTGCCTGCTGCCTGTGGGAAGGGAAAAGCTCCTCCCTGTCCCCCCTGTGTTGCCGTAACTGCAGCCCGCAGGCTTCCTGGCCCTGTCTCCTCCCAGCCCCACCAGTCCCAGGCTGGCCCTCTGCTGGGATGGCACTTCAGAGGCCCGCGAGCAAAGGCCTGCTGGTCCAGGGTCCGCAGCTGGGTTGGGTGAGGCGGCAAGCACTGCTCCCCGGGGACCCGTACAACCTCAGCCCCCTCTCTTTCCCTCCCGTGGCAGGATCCAGTTTGCGTGTTCCCTCTGCAAATACCGCACCTTGTACGAAGATGAGATGGCCAGCCACCTGGATAGCAAGTTCCACAAGGAGCACTTTAAGTATGTAGGCACCAAGCTCCCGAAGCAGACAGGCGACTTCCTGCAGGTGAGCCTGGCGCGGCAGTGGCTGGCTCTAGTGTCTCGGGGGGTGAGGGGGGGACGGTCCCCCTGGGGTCTGCTCCCGGTCACCAACAGGAGTGCGTCTCTGGTAGGAATACGTCACCAACAAAACCAAGAAGACAGAGGAGCTCCGAAAAACCGTCGAGGATCTTGATGGTCTGATCCAGCAGATTTACAGAGACCAGGACCTGACCCAAGGTGAGGGCGCTTCCAGCCCCAGCCAGCCAGGCAGGGCGTCAGCCTGCCCTCCTCTGGGTCTCTGAGGGCCCGTCGGGTCTACCCGGAGGTGGCAGGGCAGAGCCAGGAGCTGCTCCGTGTCTCCCGTGGAACTGGAGCCATCCCCTTTCGCCTCCAAGGGTCTCCATTCCCAGCAAATTGGGAGCAGAACCAGCCACTCTTTTTTTTTTTAAGATTTATTTATTTTTTATTGGAAAGGCAGATATACAGAGAGGAAGATCTTCCGTCCGATGGTTCACTCCCCAAGCGGCCGCAACGGCTGGAGCTGAGCCAATCTGAAACCAGGGGCCAGGAGCTTCTTCTGGGTCTCCCATGCAGGTGCAGGGTCCCAAGGCTTTGGGCCGTCCTCCACTGCTTTCCCAGGCCACAGGCAGGGAGCTGGATGGGAAGCGGGGCTGCCAGGATTAGAAGCGGTGCCCATATGGGATCCCAGGAGTGCAAGGCGAGGATTTTGACCACTATGCTATTGCTCCAGGCCCAGGACCAGCCACTCTAATAGGAGATGTGGGAGTCCTGGGTGGCATCCCACTTGCTTGGCCAGATGCCCACACCTGTCCTTGTTTTTGAGTCTGCTTTGACATCTGGGACCAGCGGTGACAGCCTCTTTGTCCTCCACCTCCACCACCCCCCAACAGAAATCGCCATGGAGCATTTTGTGAAAAAGGTTGAGGCAGCCCACTGCGCGGCCTGCGACCTCCTCATTCCCATGCAGTTTGGCATTATCCAGAAGCACCTGAAAACCATGGAGCACAACCGGAACCGCAGGGTGAGTGGCCACAGGGCGGGCCTCCGGCGTGCGGGTAGGCAGACAGCCCCTGGGAAGGCCCTGCCCCGAGCATCCTCCCAGCCCATGCGTCACAGCAGGTAAAAAAAAAAAAAAACACGCATCGCTGTGTAGCAGCCTGAGTTCCCAGAGAGAGAGAGAAAGAGAGAAAGAGAGAGAGAGAGAGGTTGGACTCCTTTCCTGGCAGCTGCACTCTAGCTCACCATGTCGTGGAGCCTGGGGACCCTCTGTGTGTGGGGAGGGAGGGTGCGGTCAAGAAAAAGAAAAGGCTTCGGAAGGGAAATGAGCACGCTTTCTCTGGTTTTCCAATGCAGAACGCACCTGCAGGGCACAGCGCGGAAGCCAGGGTGGGTGATTTGTGCGTGAACAGGCTAGGGGTGGCTAAGAGACGAGGTCGGGCTCGGGCTGCTGTGCGGCCGTAAGGAGAGAGGCCCGGGGACCCAGGGGCAGGTCTGGCTGGCATCATGGCGGCAGAGGACAGCACCTCGGCTGACCGTTGCCTCTTCCGTGCTCAGGGTTTGTCATCTCCGGTCTGCCTGGGCAGTCATGTTGGGGGTCTAGGTTTAGCGTTCCATCTGGGGTGCAGGGACTGAGGCTTGCAGGAGTAAAGAGAGGCATCCATTGGCTTTGGCAGCAGAAAAAAAAAGCGGGGGGCTGTTGCCAAGCAGATTCCTGGGTTCCAAACCCCTAAATATGAGGAAAGAGAAAATTGGTGGAGATGGAACTCATTGGCATCAGTGGAAATTTTTTTTTTTTTTTGAAAAAACCAAGGGGACATGAGGGATTGTTAACATATAAAGATATATTCACGTATAAAGATTGGTAACATATAAAGATTGGTCCTGAAAGAAGTTGTTGAAACGGGCAGAGTAGCTCGTAACCCATGGAAAGATCTGGAAGGATGAGAAAAACGATTCGCCAGATGCCACAAGGAGATGGTTACAGAAATGGATGCATTTCCAGTGTGTATTTTTGGTTGGTTTGTTTCATCCCAGGCTATAGAAATCAGTAGAAAGCTTCTAATTATTTTTGGAAAAAAAGCTTTACTGAGAGACACAGTTTAACGCTGTTTACCCATTCAAGGCAACGGCTCATCAACCTCTGATGTATTCAGTCTCACTGGCATCACCACAGTCGATCAGGCCACATTTTGATTGCTTGGGAAAGAAGTTCCTTCTCTCTAGCCTCTCGCGGCCTTCCATCCTCCCTCGGCCTTGAGCACCTGCTAGTCTCCCGTAGGTGTGTGGTCGTCCGTAAACAGAATCTCCTTGCGGGGCTGGTCTTGTGGGGTTGGTTGCCCTCTTGGGCTAAAGCCTGACGTTTCCAAGGTTGCTGCGCTACTGTGGCATCTCCGCGTGAGCGCATGCGTTGCTGACACCTGTCAGCCCTTAGGAACCCTGCTCCTGGGAATGCCTCTGTGCAGGTCTTGATGTGGAACGGGCGCGTTTTGGGTTCTTCCTCGTTGTCTCTCTAGAAATGGCATGTCTGGATCAAACGGGGAGTTTTCCGTAGCCGCTGTTGGCGTTTACATTCGCCTCCGCGAGGCAGCAGCCTTCTGCTGTCTCTACACTCAGCGACCCTGGCTAGCTAGCGTCTGACCTGGGACCTGGCCACCCCGGCTGCAGCGACTGTGCCCTGTGACCGCCACCTCCCTGGCCGCTAGTGGCGGGGAGCCTCTTGTTACAGCCCCGTTGGCAGAAAATACCTGTTCAGGTTACTTGCTCATTTTAAACTCTGTGGCTTTTTTTTTCTTCTTCTTCATGATAAGAATTCTTTACATACTTAGATATAGGCTCCTTCTTTGGTATAATTTGTATTTTTTCTCGATCTGTGAGTTAATTTCGTCTTATTTGAAAGGTAGAGAGATGGAGACTTAGAGACAGCGAGATCTTCCGTCCGCTGCTGGACTCCCCTGATGCCATTACTAGCCACCAACTAAAGCCAGATCGGAGTCCAAGTCAGGAGCCGGGATGTCATCCAGGTCACCCACTTGGGTGGCAGGGACCCGAGTCCCCGAGCCATCACCTGTTAGCTCCAGGGACACACGTTAGCCGTTAGCAAGGAGCTGGCTTGAGAGATGAGCCGAGACTCGAACCAAGCACCGGCAGCCTGGGTGTGGGCATCCCAAGCAGTGACTCCAGCGATCTGCTCAATGCAAAGGCCCCATCCTGCCACCCATTTTTTAAAAGTTCCTTGTGTTTGTGTTTTTGGGTGTCATGCCTGAAAATCTGTTGGTTCATTCCAGATTTCTCGCCTATGTGTCCTGCTAAAATTGTATGTCTTTTTAGCTTTTACAGCTAGGCCTTCAGTGTCAGGCAATGCGAGGTAAGGACCCGGCTTCTCCTCTGTTCTCCCAGCAGCATTTGAAAGTGAGAAATGGGGGGCCCCCAGCACGGTAGCCTAGCAGCCAAATCCCTTGCCTTGAATACACCGCTGGGATCCCATATGGGCGCCGGTTCTGATCCCGGCAGCTCCACTTCCCATCCAGCTCCCTGCCTGTGGCCTGGGAAAGCAGTGGAGGACGGCCCAGAGCCTTGGGACCCTGCACCCGCATGGGAGACCCGGAAGAAGCTCCTGGCTCCTAGCTTCGGATGGGCTCGGCTCTGGCTATTGTGGCCACTTGGGGAGTGAATCATCGGACAGAGGATCTTCCTCTCTATCTCTTCTGTCCCTTTGCTGTTAGAACTTTTGATCTAAAAGGCTTTTGCCAAATGCTTTTTTTCCCTGCATGCGTAAGAATACTTACACGGTTTTAGTTTTATTGTCCCAGTAAGAGGCATCCGGTTGTATATGTTGGCATTGTCGGTGGTACATGGCTGACCAGGGCAAGGGTGCCATCACTCTCCTGTATCAGCTTGGTTCCATGGGTATTTGTCTGGGATGTGTTTGTTCAGGTTTGGTGTGAGGGTACCACTGGCCCCCTACAATGAGTTAGTTTGTCTTCTGCCTTCTCCTGGCTTGATGAGGGCTCTGGAGAGTCCCCTGCGAAGCCACCTGGGCGTGTGTTGGTAGACAGTTTTGTTTTGAATTCAACCAACGTCTGCTACGTGTGTTTCCAGTGTGAGTCAGTTTCAGTAGTTCGCGTCTTTCTAGAAGTTCTAATCTATTGGCACATACTTGCTTACAGTATTGCTTTACAATTTTCTTTGATTTTCCACAATGTTGGTATTCCCCCCTTTCTTATCCAGTTGTAGTTATTTGAGTCTTGGTGATTTCAAAAAAAGAAAAAATTGTTGATTTTTGAAGGACAGAGTTCTATAGAGAGAGAGAGAGAGCGAGAGGCAGATCTCCCATCCACTAGTTCACCACCCGCCCAGGGCTGGGCTTGGCTGAAGCCGGCTGCTTCTGCCCTGTCCTCCTAGGTGAGTCCAGGAGTCCCAGATACTTAGGCCATCGTAGGCAGCTTTTCCAGGCGCGTTAGCAGGGAGCTGGGTTGGAAGCGAAGCAGCCAGGATTGCAAGCAGTGGCTGAGCTCGTTAGGCCACATCGCCAACCCTTTGTGGGTAATTTGTGCTAAAGGTTTATTGATGCTTTGATTTTGAAAGAACAAACATCTTATTTCATTGACTTTTTTCTTTTAAGTCTTCCTTAATTCCTGTCCTAGTCCTTTCTCCTTCCGCTTACTTTCTCAGTTTGCCGTTCACTTGTTTTTCTAATTTCTCAGGAAACCAAAGATTACGTTGTTGTTTTGAAATGTTCTTTTTTTAAGGTAGACGCATGATTTTTTTTTTTCTTCCCTCTGAGTATCTGCTTTTCTGCGTGCCAGAAGTTTCTGTGTGTAGTTGACACGTGATTGATTAATTACCCCCACTTTCTTTTGTTACTGCTTTATCCACTTTTTAAAAATATACATTTAGTTATTTGGAAGGCAAATTTACGGAGAGAGGAAGAGATGGAGACGATGGAGAGAGAGAGAGAGATCTTCCATCTGGTGGTTCACTCGTCAGACGGCCTCAGCAGCCAGAGCTAGGGCGGGCCTGAGAAAGGAAGCAGAAACTTAAGGCAGGTCTCCCCCGTGGGTCACGGGGACCCAGGCATTCGGGCCACAAAGCATGAGCGGAGAGCGGGGTGGGAAGTGGAGCAAGCAACACTCCCGCTGGTGCTTGTATTCGCTGCAAGCAGCGTCTGAACCCACTAGCCCACAACTCCTGGCCCCCTGCTTGATAATTCTGTCCCATGCGGTTGAGAAACATGGATGTAGTCCGTTTTTGTTGAGGCTTGACATAGGACCTGGCATGTGGCCCCTGCTGGCACTGCTTCTGTGCAGTTGTAAAGCTGGTGTGTAGGGCCCGGCGGCGTGCCCTAGCGGCTAAAGTCCTCACCTTGAACAGGCCGGGATCCCATATGGGCACTGGTTCTAATCCCGGCAGCTCCACTTCCCATCCAGCTCCCTGTCTGTGGCCTGGGAAAGCAGTGGGGGACGGCCCAAAGCCTTGGGACCCTGCACCCGCGTGGGAGACCCAGAAAGAAGTTCCTGGTTCCTGGCTTCGGAAGGGCTCAGCTCCGGCCATTGCGGCTCACTTGGGGAATGAATCATCGGACGGAAGATCTTCCTCTCTGTATATCTGACTTTCCAATCAATAAATAAATCTTTAAAAAGAAAAAAAAAAAAAAGGCAGGTGTGCAGGGCGTTCTCGTAGGCCGAGGGACCTGTGCTTGTCTCCTCGGTGGGTGCCCTCCTGCCAAGCTTCTCCTTGGGAGCAGCTACTCTTGCTGAATTATGCCTGTTTCAGGCGGAACTTCCTCTTCGATGCCTGGTGCTCTTTGAGCTGCATCTGTGCTTAGGAACGTTCTATCCTCCTGTGCCGTGGACCCGCTCATCACTTTGAAAATCATGTCTTTCGTATTACCGTTCTTGTGTGCATCTTTTTTTAAAAAAGAAAAAATTGTTTGTATTGAAAAGGAAGATAACCCGAGAGGAAGATCTTCCGTCCGATGATTCACTCCCCATGTGGCCACAAGAGCCGGAGCTGAGCCAATCGGAAGCCAGGAGCCAGGAGCTTCTTTCTGAGTCTCCCAAGCAGGTGCAGGGTCCCAAGGCTTTGGGCCGTCCTCCACTGCTTTCCCAGGCCACAGGCAGGGAGCTGGAGGGGAGCAGGGGTGCCGGGATTAGAACTGATGCCCATATGGGATCCTGGGGCGTGCAAGAGCTGGACGCCCCAGTTGCTAGGCTACCACGCCGGGCCCTTCCCACTACATTTGTTGACATTACTTCCTTAATCGCTTGTCTAGGTCTTTTCTTTTAAATCTACACAAACTTCTCAAAAATCTGCTTCAAATATCATAACTTAAGTTCCAATAAGATTGAAGGTTTTTTTTTTTTTTTTTTTAAACTTGGCAAATCTATTAAAAGTCTTGAGTAACGTTCCTGTGCTTCAAATGTCACTGTGGCTGTGTGACTGTGCTGTCCCAGCAGGGCCACAGAGATGAAGAAAGTTACGGACAGGAAAAGGCATTGTCGCATTTCCTGGGCCCCCCTCTCCCGTCCGGGTCCAGCTTCAGCACAAGGTCGCTCGACGTGGGACAGCCCAGTTCTTGGTCCGCAGCTTCCCACGTGGCAGCGGGGCACTGCCAGGATGGCATTGCATATAACTTTTCTGTCTCGTGCAGTGCCTGTCAATTACCGCGTTGCACACCTTTGTCTTGGCAAGTCGCTAGGTAAGGCAGGAAAGCAGACATGTCAGCCTTTGTTCTCTCTCTCTGTCTGTCTGTCTCTCTCTCTCTCTCGCTCGCTCTCGCCGATCCGAGATGCCATCTGTGGTCATTTCCTGCCCAGGAGAGCTTTTGCATCCCCGCCGCCCTTTCCCCATCTCCTTGGCGTTATACAGTTAGCCACCTGCCTTAGCAGTCCTGTGTGGTTGCTCCTTCAGCCCCCCAGGATGCGAGCAGCAGCAGCGTGAGCTGATGATGGGCTGCCATGCACCTGCTTGGAGCACTCTCCTGGGTGGGTGGAGTCCTGTGTCGCTCAGGGCTCATCACTTGCAGCCTGAAGCACCCCTTGGATGTTCCCCCAGGGAGGTCTCCCAGCGACACACGCTGGGCCTCTGTGGACCTTTGAATGTCTGCTCTGCTGTTCCTAGGCCAGGCAGAGGCATCTAGGGTAAGAGCCCCCCTCCCTGGAGCTGTCTGACGTTTGCATCCACGGCCCCCCAACCCCAGCCCCGTCTGTGGGGAGCAGTCTTGGGACCCCGGCAGGGCTTCTCCTTTCTAAGTGCTCGACCGGACAGCTGATGCTGTGCAGCTTCTGCCCTTGGCACTTTCGCCATTTCTGTGTTTGTCTTTTGGGGGCGTTCCTCGTACCTGATGTACTTGCAGTTCTTTATCAAGCTTTTTTTTTTTTTTTTTTGTAATTGGAAAGTCAGATATACAGAGAGGAAGATCTTCCATCTGATGGTTCGCTCCCCAAGTGAAGCCGCAACGGCTGGAGCTGAGATGATCCGAAGCCAGGAGCCAGGAGCCTCTTCCTGGTCTCCCACGTGGGTGCAGGGTCCCAAGGCTTCGGGCCGTCCTCCACTGCTTTCTCAGGCCACAAGCAGGGAGCTGGATGGGAAGTGGAGCTGCCGGGATTAGAACCGGCGCCCATATGGGATCCCAGCGTGTTCAATGACCTTAACCATTAGGCTATCGCGCCGGGCCCAACTACCTGCTTTCTATGACACTTCTCTAAGTGTGACGCAGTGATGGCCTTGCTTCAGGGTAAGCCTGAGCCATGCCGGGCTCCAAAGCTGCACGGAGGAGGCTTCTGCAAGGCTGGGCTTCAGGTCTGAGTCTCCAGGCGTGGCTCTTGGCGACCGTCTCCCTGCAGACCACGCTGACCTGTGACCCTCCGTGCGCTGTTAGCTGATGGCTCTGGGGAGCGCCTTGCTTGCCAGTGACAACTGGCCTTCCGTGGCGGGATGGCTTGTGACAAGGTGGGAGATTTGGGATTCCCGAGAGGCCGTTCTAACCCAGGCTTTCACTGAGCGTCTCTGGTTCTCAGCTGTCCTCGCCTCATGGCACTTTCAGATCTGCCAGTCGCCTTAGCGTGTCTTGCCCCATGCCCGCCATCACTTCAGATCTGGAGTGTTGAATTCCAGCCAGCTTGCCCCTCACCTCCCCATTGCACAACCCGGAGGCAACTTTTTCTGTCCGAACAGGTTGAGCCCTCCCAGGGGCAGGCCAGCAATGCCTTGGGGGTGGAGGGGTACAGGCTCGGGAGATGGGGCCAGCGGTAGCGCCTCTCTCTGAGGGGTTGCTGTATCGAGATGCCTCTCCTGGCACGGGACCTCTTGTTGATGAGCGAGCCGGGGCCGCGTGGCCACACTGCCCTCTGCCTTCATGCCCAGCTTCAAGCCTTCATGGCACACGTGGGGGGCTGGTGGGAGAAAGAACCTGCCCTCCCTCCCACCGCAGCTCCATTGTTCAGAACTTAACCTCGCAAGGCAGCCCTGTGGGATGCGGGTGGGTCCGCTGGGAGCTGGGCACAGGGGGCGCCCGCCAGCCTGGCTGCGTTGTCATGCAGCTCAACTGCTGGTTCTCATGTCAGACATCCCAGCTCGCTCGCTCGCTCGCTCCTGAACTTAATGATGTCCCCCAGGTGGATGTCGGCACTGGGTGTTGGTCCTTAGCAGCCTTTCTGATACCGAACGGGTCGTTTCTGAGTAGCTCGCGTCGGTTGCACTGGGCAGTGGGTCCGGTCGAGCCTTGGCATGCTTCGGCACCGGAGTCCCATGCCCGGTTCCTCTGAACCGTCCTTCTAGAACCCGCCGGAGAACCATTGAGGCTGCAGCTCCGGGTCTGGTTTCGTGTCAGCTCAGCTCTGGCCGTTGTGGCCACGTGGGGAGTGAACCAGACAGATCGCTCTCTCCTTTTCTCTGTTAATCTACCTTTGCAATAAAAATAAATAAATCTTTAAAAAATAAATAAATAAAAGCTGAGTGCTTTCAGCAAAATCTTCTTAGAATTCATAGAATCTGCTTACATTCAACATAATATAGAGGGCCCAGCGTGGTAGCCTAGCTGCTAAACTTTTGACCTCACATGCTCTAGGATCCCATATGGGCGCCAGTTCTAATCCTGGCGGCTCCGCTTCCCATCCAGCTCCCTGCCTGTGGCCTGGGAAAGCAGTGGAGGACGGCCCAAAGCCTTGGGACCCTGCACCCGCATGTGGGAGACCTAGAGGAAGAAGCTCCTGGCTCCTGGCTTCAGGTCGGCTCGGCTCTGGCCGTTGCGCTCACTTGGGGAGTGAATCATCAGAGGGAAGATCTTCCTCTTTGCCTCTCCTCCTCTCTGTAGATCTGACTTTGCAATAGAGATAAATAAATATTAACAAAACAAAAAACCAGAAAAAACATAATGTTAGTGTTGTTGTAAAGCAAACTCGGAGGCGTCTGCATCCGTGACCCTTCCTGCGGTTTGCAGGCGTGGGGTCCATGAGGATGATATGGCAGTGTGCGTCTCGGCTCGTGCCCCAGTGAAGTTGTTTTTGTTTTTTTTTTTTTTAAAGATTTATTTATTTTTATTAGGCAGATATACAGAGAGGAGGAGAGACAAAGAAGAAGCTCTAAAAACATTTTTAGAAATGAAAAGATATAGATTAAAAAAAGAAGAAAAAATCAAAAGAACAAAAGAACATTGAGGAAGATCTTCCATCCACTGGTTTGCTCCACAAGTGGCCGCAATAGCCAGAGCTGAGCCGATCCGGAGCCAGGAGCCAGGAGCTTCTTCCGGGTCTCCCACGTGGGTGCAGGGTCCCAAGACTTTGGGCTGTCCTTGACTGCTTTCCCAGGCCACAGGCAGGGAGCTGGATGGGAAGTGGAGCCGCTGGGATTAGAACCGGCGACCATGTGGCGTCGTGGCACGTGCGAGGCGAGGACTTTAACCACTATGCTATCTTGCCGGGCTCCTGTTGTTTCTTGTGACATCTGGTTATCGTGGAAACAACACGGGTGGGCCACCGTGGTTTGCTTTGCAGCGTGTGTGTGGGTCTGGGCACCCAGAGGGAAGAGGTGTTTGCTGTATTGGCCATCGAAAGGGCACCCCTGAGTGTTACAATGTCTGGGTCCTGCCCCACGGCGCAGAAGGAACATACAAGTCAAAAAAAAAAAAAAAAAAAAGAGAGAGAGAGAGAGAGAGAGTGTGGGTGCTTAGATGGTTTTCTGTGGCCGGGGGACCCTCAGGTGGGTCCTCCCAGCTCCTCCACCTGCCCATTCTGCTCCGGCTTCGTGGTGATGAAAGTCAGACGCGCCTGGATTCCCGGCCATGAAGGAAACGACCCACGTTGGCATGCAGCCTTGCCCGGCGTCATACGCCTCCCTTCGGGCAGCTTACAGCGGGCACACGGCGTGCCTGAGGTTATCACTTCAACCAAAAACCACGCGCACGCTTCGCAGTGTTCCATTGCCTTAGAACTGGTGTGTGTGCGTGCGTTCTTAGATTGGTCCGTGTGAAAGGCAGGGTGACACGGGGGTGGAGAAGAGCCACCCTCGGGTGTTTTCAGCTGGCACGTGGCTGGGCCTCCATCCGGGTCCACACTAATTTGGCCATCGCGTGCCAAGCGGAGAGCCGGGCAGGAACAGGTGCGGCCAGGACTGGAAGCAAGGCTCCCATGGGAAGCCTGCCCGGGGGCGGTGGTCCACGCGTCCAACCCCAGTTTAGGATGGGTACAGGAAAAGGAATGAGCGAGGGAAGGTTTTCAGGTTTGGTTTTCTTGTAAGGTTTATCTGAAAGGCAGTGGGACATACAGAGAAAAACGGTGCGGCGTCCACTGGTGCCCTCCTGTGTCCCTGGCGTGCCTTGGGGGCCCTGGTGGACCAGGAGCCTCCCCGTGAGGGCGCAGGGTCTGGGCGGCCGCCCTGCTCGGGGTCTGTCGGGCTCCCCTCGGTGGGTCCCGCACAGCCTCTCCAGCCTGCCCGCCCTGCCCGCCCTGCCCGCAGCTCATGATGGAGCAGTCCAAGAAGTCCTCGCTCATGGTGGCCCGCAGCATCCTCAACAACAAGCTCATCAGCCAGAAGCTAGAGCGCTACCTGAAGGTGAGGGGGGTACCGAGGGTGGGGGGCGTCAGATGGGGGGTACCGAGGGTGGGGGCGTCAGATGGGGGGTACCGAGGGTGGGGGCGTCAGATGGGGGGTACCGAGGGGTCATGGGGGGTCAGGCGGGATCATGGGGGCCTGATGGGGTTATGGGGGTCTGATGGGGTCATGGGGGGCCTGATGGGGTCATGGAGGGCCTGATGGGGTTATGGGGGGCCTGATGGGGTCATGGAGGGTCTGATGGGGTCATGGGGGGTCAGGCGGGATCATGGGGGCCTGATGGGGTTATGGGGGATCTGATGGGGTCATGGAGGGCCTGATGCAGTCATGGGAGGATCTGATGGGGTTATGGAGGACCTGATGGGGTCATGGAGGATCTGATGGGGTTATGGGGGATCTGATGGGGTCATGGGAGGGTCTGATGGGGTTATGGGGGATCTGATGGGGTCATGGAGGATCTGATGGGGTTATGGAGGGTCTGATTGGGTTATGGGGGATCTGATGGGGTCATGGTGACCTGATGGGGTCACGGGTGCCGGCAGCATGCCGCCCGGCTCCCCTCAGCCTGCCCCGTCCCCGCAGGGCGAGAACCCCTTCACCGACGGCCCCGAGGAGGACAAGGAGCCGGACGAGGCCGAGCCGGAGGGCGCACCGCCGCAGCCGCCCGCGCCCCCGGAGCCCACGCCCGCAGCCGCGACCCCGCCGCCGCCGCCGCCCGAGGACGAGGAGGAGGGCGAGCCCCTGCTGGGCGGGGCGCTGCAGCGCCAGATCCGCGGCATCCCGGGGCTCGACGTGGAGGACGACGAGGAGGGCGGCGGGGGCGAGCCGTGAGCCGGCGGGGCGGCCAGTCGAGTCCAATAAACGCCATGATCGCAGGCTCGGTCCTCTGTGTGTGTGCCGGGGGCGGGGCGTGACGCCGGGGGCGGGGCGAGGGCAAAGGGGCGGCGTGATGACGTCGCGATGGAGGAGGCGGGGCGAGGACGCTGGTGCGGGAGGGAGAGGGGCGGGGCGAGGCTGCAGCAACAAGGGCGCCTGCGCAGCAGGGCGGCGGGAGCACGGGCGCGCCTGCGCAGCAGGGTGCGGTCGGGCCTAGCGCGCCGCGGGCCAACCACAGCTCCCGAGAGGCTGCGGTCGCCAATCCTGAACAACCCGGAAGGCTCACCGCCCCGCCGAGGGGCGTGTCTTCCGGAAGGTCAGCCATTGGCGGTGACGTGCACGCCCGTCTGCCAGCAGCGGAAGGCGGGAGGTGCGTTTGGGCGCATGCGTCGTGTGGCACCGTAGAAAAAGGAGCTGCTGGCGGGCCTTGTCGGAGACATGGAGCAGGGCTACGGAGGTGAGTGGCGGCCGCTGCCGGGCGCGGGCCGCAGAGGGCCGGGGGCCGCCGGGCGACGAGGCCCGAGCTCCGCAGAGAGGCCCGGCCTGCAGTCTGGGCTCCGCGCGGCCGCAGCTCTGCCGGCCCGAGGGGCAGCCGTGGGCGCGCGCTGCGCCCATTGGGCCTGCACGCCGTCTCTCCCGGGCCCGCTGCGCGCGGATTGGACGGCCGGCCGAGGGGGCGGGCGGGGCCGGGCTCCGGGGGGCTCCGCGCGGGGTCGGCCGGGCCGTTGCTGCTTCGCCAAGGGGCCGGAGCTCGGCCCGGAGCCCGCGGCTCCACCGACGCCACAAGATGGCGGCTCCGGAGGCGGGGCCAGGGCGTGGGGTGTGCTGGGGGCTCCGGGGCGGGGACCCCCGGGCAGCCGGGGCAGAGACCCCCGGGGCTTGGACAGGGACCCCCGGGCAGCCGGGACGGGGACCCCTGGGCAACCAGGCAGGGACCCCCGGGGCTTGGACAGGGACCCCCCGGCAGCCAGGCAGAGACCCCCGGGCAGCCGGGGCAGAGAACCCCGGGGCTTGGACAGGGACCCCCGGGCAGCCGGGGCAGAGACCCCCGGGGCTCGGACAGGGACCCCCGGGCAGCCGGGGCAGAGACCCCCGGGGCTTGGACAGGGACCCCCGGGCAGCCGGGACGGGGACCCCTGGGCAACCAGGCAGGGACCCCCGGGGCTTGGACAGGGACCCCCGAGCAACCAGGCAGAGACCCCCGGGGCTCGGACAGAGACCCCTGGGCAGCCGGGGCAGGGGCCCCCGGGGCTTGGACAGGGACCCCAAGGCAGCCGGGGCAGCGACCCCCGGGGCTTGGACAGAGACCCCTGGGACCCCTGGGCAGCCTGGACGGGACAGGTCCCCTTGGGCAGCTGCGGGCGCCGGGGCGGGGACCCCTGGGACAGCCAGGACAGGGATCTCTTGGGCTCAGCCGGGGACCCTGCCTGTGCAGCTCCGTCGCCTCGGGCAGCCTCCGACGGCACCCCAAAACCATGCAGAAGCACAAGGCCCCTCTGCCCTCCCATTGTCGGGCATCAGGGCCCTCTGGGAGGCCCTCACTGAGTTCCTGGCAGGCGGCCATGGTGGGATCTGTCCCCCAGGGCAGCTTCCGTAAATACTGCAGTTTCACTAGAGTGCTGTGCCTAGGGTGTTTGAAGGCTAATGCACAGCAAAGGGGGCGGGGGGGTGGAGGCTGCCTTCTAGTATTCGGGTCGGTGCACGCACGGGGGAAGGTTGCTTGGTGGGTGCCACAAGGCGAGGAAGGGCACAGCCAGATAGTGGTTCTGCTGGTTGCCGCCCCTGGCCTGCCGTCCACGCACCGTGGGCATATAGCAGGCATCCTGTTGTTGGTGGGAGCATCCCAGGGAGAGGAAGGTATAGGGGTGTCCGGTTCCACACGCCTCAGGGGCACATGGGGGGCGGGGTTAGGATCTGGGAGAACCCCGAGTTATCACAGCCTGCTTGGCGGGAGCTGAACAAGCCGCTTGTTCGACGGGCTGCTGTGCTGTGAGGCAGCCTCCTCGGTGGCCGGGACTCCTTCACAAGCGGGATCTTGTGTCCACAGGCTACGGGGCGTGGAACGCAGGGCCTGCCAACACCCAAGGTGAGTGGGGGCTGCGAGGGGGGACGGTCAGCCAGGAATGCAGTGGCATCTCCGTGAGCCCACATGTCCTTTGCCCCCAAATAACGGGCAGTGCAACTTGAGTGCTGTGAAACTCCTAGCAGAGGGTGTGGTCTGGTGCGAGCTGGTGGTCGTCTGCTGGCTGTCTCGCTTTGCCTCCCAGCACGGCTTTGAACTCGGGGCTGAGCAGGCAGGGCAAGTTCAGAGTTGCCTGGACGGTTCCAACCGGCAGCAGGCGCTGTGTGCTTGGCCAGGCGTCCCAGCACACATGGTTTTTGTTTTTAAGATTTATTTATTTCCCATTGGAAAGGCAGATATACAGAGAGGAGGAGAAACAAAAAAAGTCCTCCATCCATTGGTTCACTCTTCCAATGGTCGCACTGGCCAGAGCCAAGTCAACCTGAAGCCAGGAACTTCTTCCGGGTCTCCCACGTGGGTGCAGGGTCCCAAGGCTTTGGGCCGTTCTCTACTGCTTTCCCAGGCCACAGGCAGGGAGCTGGAAGCAGGGCTGCTGGGATTAGAACTGGCGCCCATATGGGATCCTGGCACATGCAAGGTGCAGACTTTAGCCACTAGGCTGCCACGCCAGGCCCAATATGGTTTTCTTTGCAGTATGTTGCCCAGCAGCTTAAACTATTGCCAAGCCTTGTCCCTAGCTCATGGATGGAGTTTGCCCTGGGGGCCTCTGGTTGACCACATGGTCAGCTCCTTGAGGACACCTGGAGTTGCTGCCCACTCCGGTTGTCGCCCACAGCTGCGGGCACCAGTGCCCCCGTGCCCGCAGTCCCTGCTGCTGGCGTGCAGCCACGGCCTTGTGGAGTTGAGCTGGGGACATGATTCTTTCCATCCTAGCCCTCCAAGGGCGGTTGGCAGTGCCTGAGAACTGGCTTCTGTGAGGCTCGGCTGGGCACCCTGGCCAGGACAGCGAGCTCCCTGGGGAGCACACAGCGTTCTCCCCCTTCCACTGCCAGGGGGAGGTGGGGCTTGCCTGGGAGGCCAGCCCAGGAGCTGCTCAGCCCAGGGCCTTGTGGGACACGGGCCCCCCCGACGGCAGCTGGGCTGCCGGTGTCCTTGGACCTGCGCGCGAGGCGCTCATCGTGTCTGTCTGTCCGCAGGTGCATACGGATCTGGTGTGAGCAGCTGGGGGTCTCCAGGTGGGTGAGGGGCTGCGACCGGGGGGCCGGTGGCATGGCTCTCCGTGCCTGATGTGAGCGTGGGGTGATGAGGAGGAGACTTGGGGGGCTCGTGGGTGGGGTCCGGAAGCAGCAGCAGCTGTAACTCCCAGCCCCCCGTGCCACGGGCTGGCATGGGAAGAGCCACGGCTGCCTCCTCCTGCAGGTGCGCAGCGTGGTGCCAGCTGTGCTTAACGCTGGTCCCCCTTTTCGTTTTGGATGGGCATCTGAGCTGAGGTCGCCCTCCCTCTGACAGGTTACGACAACTACAACTACTATGGATCGCAGAATACCAGTGTCCATTCGGGATCTTCGTACAACTACGGGCCAGCCTCCTGGGAGGCCGCCAAGGCCAGCGACAGCGGCCCCGCCATGCACATGGGCTCCTACGGGCCGGAGCCGTGCGACAACTCCGACTCGCTCATTGCCAAGATCAACCAGCGCCTGGACATGATGTCCAAGGAAGGGGGCAGGGGCGGGAGCGGTGGCGGTGCAGAAATCATGCAGGACCGGGACAGGTAATTAGAACCTGGGGCCCTGGCATGCTTGGTTCCATGCCCGTGGGTGCCGGGGGGAAGCTGAGCCCCCTGTAGACAAGACTTTGTGGCTGGGTTCCCAAGGGCCCGGCTGACCGCTGAGCCCACCCAGCCACTGCAGACTCCCTGACCCAGTAAGGCACAGTCAGTCGCCTGGGGAGGGGGGAGATTGCCATTCTGACCCGAAGGAGCAGCTTGGCTGGAGTGTCGAGGTCAGAGGTCAGCGCCCCCAGCTTCCCCTGACGTGGTTCTGGCTTCGTTTTCAGCAACTTCCGCTTCCAACAGTTCGAGCCCTACGACTCCAGGCCTTGCGTGCCGGAGCAGAACTCCTACCGCCCCAACTACAGCTACGACTACGATTACGACCCGGGGGCCAACCACAACGGCGGCTTCGGGGCCGGCCAGTACAGCGACTGCCGGGACCTGGCCCGCGAGCGTGGCCCGCTGGACAGCTTTGCACGGGGCCGGGGCCAGGGCCGCTTCCAGGAGCGGGGCAGCTCCGGCAGCTTTGGGCGCGGCGACCCCTTCGTGCCGGCCTCCTCCGAGTCCCTGTCCACCTCCTGGAATGACATGAGCTATGCAGCTGGCAGGGGCCCCGGCGGCCATTCCGGCAACAGGCCGCCTCCTTCCCTGTTCTCCCAGTCCATGGGCTCCGACTACTGCGGGATGGGCATGCAGGGCACCGGCAGCTATGACAACAGCATGCCCTTCGGCTGTGGCCGCGCGCAGACGCACCTGCGAGACTGGGTAAGCCCTCCCTCGTGGCCCCTGGCGACCCCTGTGCATTTTGCTCCACTCACAGTCAGCTCCACAGCACTGCGCATGGGTGCTGTGCGTGGGTTGGCACGACGCGGGTTAAATGGCAACCAAAAGGGCCCTGTGTGTCTGCAGCCCAGGAGGCGGGGTTTTGACCGCTTCGGACCGGACGGCATGGGCAGGAAGCGGAGGCCGTTCCCCATGTACGAGGAGCCAGACGCCAAGGTGGCCCGGGCTGACAGCGAAGGAGATGTTTCCGAAAATGGTGCGTGCCCGCCGCGTCCCCGCGAGGGCGCACGGCCCGTGCCCCGGTGACGCGGGAACCCGAGGGTGGCAGGGCGCACCCAGCCTTCGGCGGTGGTCAGGCACCACGTTGTAGCTCTGGGCGCCGAGTGCCAGGAGCAGAGGCAAGGCACGGGGGGAGCCCCTGGCGGCGGCTGACCCGTCCTGCTCCCTTTGTGTCTAGCAGACGACGGAGCTGGCGACTTCCGCTCGGGAGATGAAGAATGCAGGGGTGTAAGTCCACCTCAAGGCCGAGGCCCCCCACGTGGCCGGGATGTGGGGCTGCTTTGTCCTCCCTCCCGCGTGGATCTAATTCCCCTGACCTGGACCCAGTCCTGGCCCTGGGGCTCACATTTCCCTTCCTGCAGCTCACTCCCGCAGTCCTAACCCTTAGACACTGTCCCCCCTGGGCCGTGGGGTGCCAGAGGGAGCCCCGTGTTGCTGCTCTAACGGGAGGCCCACGCCTGAGCCTTAACCTGGCAGCAGGGGTGCTCAGGGCCACCAGGCCGCTTCCGGTCAGGAGCACTGGAGTTGGCCCCCAGTAGATCTAGGGGGAGATTGTCCGCCGCCATCGCGCAGCCAAGGGCTGACGGCTGGTGGAATGTTCTGGAACCGCACCCGCCCCCCCTCCTCACGGCCCAACTTTGCCTGTGCCTTTTTCCAGGAGGACGAGCTCTGTGATTCTGGGAGGCAGAAAGGTAGGTGTCGTCCAGGGTCCCCTGTGTCTTCCCGGAGGCCCCACAGGGCCGGGCTTCTGAGCAAGCTGGGGGCCTGGATGGAGAGGCAGCAGGCTGGTGGCACAGGAAGGGCCACAGCCACCCTGGGGGGCCCTGGCCAGGGCCATCGCAGACGCTTGGCCGGAAACAGGTCTGTTTGTTTGCCTCGCTGAGTCAGTGCAGTGCAGTGTGGGAGGAACGCTCCCGTCGGGCTGTCTGCAGTGCTTGTGATGCTGGGGGGGAGGGTGGGGTCTCGGGCTACAGTCCCCTGTCACCCCCGGACTTCACTGTCCACCTGCCTCGGTTGCTGGCCTCCAGGGTTGGGGGTCCTGGCAGCTGTGTGCACGTCAGCATGCACCCCCGAGGCTGGAAGGGAGAGCGCCCACCACCCGGAGCGAGCCTGGCGGCTCCCGAGGAACAGGGCTTGCTCAGGATGTGTTGGCAGCGCCAGCGCGGGGACCTGAGTCCGGAGTAGGAGACCAGGCAGGCGGAGCCTGAGCGCTCCCAACGGGGCTATGGAAAAGCAACCAACCCGAGATGCGGGGGCCATGGCTTCCCCAAAAGCCACCCGTGTGCCTTCTCCCCCACCCTCTTCCTGAGGGTCCGTCATGGCTGCCTCACCCAAGGGTCCCAGGCTGACCCCGTGTGTGCGGTTTAGGGTGCAGCTTCGCCTCTTCTTTGGTGCCCCTGTGACTCTGAGCGGTCCCGCCCGTAGCTGGGAACACGCCGAGGGTAGAGCAGCTCGGGCGGCAGGGTCAATGCTACAGCAAAGGTGACGTGTTTGTTGCGCACAGGTCCTTCTGCCTGCCCGGGATGACTTTGCTATTAAACAGCAGGCATAGTTTCAGGCAGTGACCTCTTGCCAAAAGTCTCACTCGCCCTTTTGAGAGGCTTCTGAGCAGCGCACGCCGGTCGCCATCTTCGTGGGACAGCCGGGCCTGGCCTCAGGGGTAGGGGTTACAGTTCAGATGCTTCTCCCATCCTTTTTTTTTTCCAGTGTCCTTCCGGCCTCTGGCTCTGAGCCCCAGAGCACCGGCCCGGCCTCAGGGCTGGGGTTGCTTGGCTGCGCCGGCTGTGACCCCAGCCGACAGATGGCGGGAGGACCCATGAGTCTCTTCCCCCATTGTTTATTTCTAGCATTGCTTCCCACACAGCCCTGGGAAAGCCCTAGGTTGACGGGCTCTTTTGTTTGTGAGTGGAAGATAGAGTTTGGGCCAGCAAGGACTCAGACCTGCTGAGGCCCTAGGTCAGCGGAGGCCGACGGGAGGGGCGTCACTGCCCCCTGCAGGTGGGATGGAGGGGCCTGCCTGCTGCCGCCTCTGTAGCTGCTACGGAGAGCTGCTTCTCCCCTCCTTAAGTGACCCCGGGGGAAGACCTGGTGACGGGGCCCAGCCGAGGACAACACAGGCAAGTGAGCTCTGTGTCGGCGGGTTGAGCAGGCCGTGCCCCCTGAGCCGTGCTGGCCTCTACTGGGCCGTGGCAGGAGCAGTGAGACGCCTCCGGGCACTCATCAGAGGCCCGTGCCTTTTGGGAACCTTTGCTGGCACCACGTGCCATGCGGCCCGGCACAGGGCCGCCACAGCCCTCCACGAGGCCCTGGCACTGGCTTCTGGAAGGTCCTTCTCTGTCACAGGAGAGGACGAGGATGACGACATAAAGAAGAGACGCGAGAAGCAGAGGAGGAGAGACCGGATGCGGGACCGAGCGGCCGACAGGTGGGCAGCGGGCAGAGTGGTTGGGGGAGTGGGGAGTTATGTGCTCTGGCCCCGGGGCAGCCACCAGGGACTGGCACCAGGGCATCCTGGAGGAAGGAGTAGGTGACAAGAGCTGCTGAGGGGCCTCGGTGCGCTGTCCAGACCACGCCCGGGGGTAACAGCAAGAAGGCACCCGGGGGTGCAGGAAACACCAGGCCCCTTGTGGCCAAATGGGACAGAGGCAAGAGTGCCACCACAGAGCCAGGAGGCCAAGCATTGTAAAGCACGGGCCCGTTTCTGTCCGTTCGTTTGAAAGGCGAAGAGGTAAACAGAAAGACATCTTGGCACCCTTCAGTTCACCCCCCCCCCCCCAAAATGCCCTCAGTCAGGCCCGGGCCAGGTCAGAACCAGGAGGCTGGCACTCTAACCCGTGTCGTCCATGTGGGTGACAGGAGGCCCCGGGCACATAGCAGAGCTCCACGGACACAAACAAGTGCTCAAGTGTGGGCCACTGCCAGCATGGCAGGTGGCAGCTTGCCCCGCTTCAGGGGCCTCTCCGCGCGAGACACGGAGAACCTGGAAGGGCCTTGTTCCGTCGGGTCTCCTGACTAGGGTAGAGAAGAAGCACCCAGCTACTCCGCCTGCAGTCGAGTCCCTGGCATGGGAGACGGGTCCTCCGGGCTCCTGGGGGAGTGGATGGAAGATCTGTCCGTTTTCTTTCCGCCTCATTCCCTCTGCTTGGAAGTGATAACAGTGACGGGGGCCTGGCTCCAGAGCGCCCTGCACCCTTCACAGGGCCGGGCAGGGAGGGTCCCCAGGGCAGGTGGGCACTGCAGGCCACTCACCCTCACCACACAGGCTTGATTGCGCTCGGAGAGCGTGCAGGGTCCCCCAGGAAAGGAGCCGATATTGGGTAACGTGACGTCTCCAGCTCGGCTCCTTCATATACAGTGACGACCAGGCTAGCTTGGGGAGTTTGGGGGGGTCGGTGGTTCTGGGAAGCCACCCCGGAGGCAGTGTGACTCGCTTTTCTCTGTGTCCCCTGTGCGGCTGTGTCCCCCCAGGCAGCCCCTTGGCCGTGCTGTGACGGCACCCCCCCCTTTCCTCCCCCCTGTCACTGTCCTGCAGAATTCAGTTTGCCTGCTCAGTGTGCAAGTTCCGGAGCTTTGAGGACGAAGAGTTCCAGAAACATCTACAAAGCAAGTTCCACAAGGAGACGCTGCGCTTCATTGGCACCAAGCTGCCCGACAAGACGGTGGAGTTCCTGCAAGTGAGCACACAGCCGCCCCCGGCCAGGGGACGGGAGGACGGGCCGCCTGGGCAGCCCCGGGGCAGCCACCGTTCACACGGTCCCTCCTCCAGGAGTACATCGTAAACCGGAACAAGAAAATTGAGAAGCGGCGGCGGGAGCTGACGGAGAAGGAGAGCCCCAAACCCAAGCCGGATCCTTTCAAGGGTGAGCAGGGGGTCCTGGGGTGCAGGGGACCAGACACAGCCCAGGGGCTGCTGGGAGGAGGAGGAGGGCGGGACCCCACGTGGCCCCAGGGCACAGCGGAGGATAGCAGCATCAAGCCCCGGGCTTCCTGCAGCGGGCACAGGCAGTTAGGGCTTGGGCGGCAGTGGGCAGGAGTGGGAGAGACTGGTGAACGGCCGCCCGGCCTCCGGCACAGGCATCGGCCAGGAGCACTTCTTCAAGAAGATCGAGGCTGCGCACTGCTTGGCCTGTGACATGCTGATCCCCGCGCAGCCGCAGCTCCTGCAGCGCCACCTGCACTCCGTGGACCACAACCACAACCGCAGGGTGAGTTGTCCTGGGTGAGGGGATGGGACTCTCCCGGTCCCCTGTGGGCACGCGGGGACAGCTGGTGGGCAGTGCCACGGCCATTGCAACACCCCCCCCCAGAGCGGCGGCCAGCAGATCGGAAGGCACCATGCGTGTGTGTGTGCCCAGCTAGCCAACTGCCAACACGTGAGGGCTCCTCTAGCCAGGAAAGCCTAGAGCGGCCTGCCCTGCCCCCGCGCGTCTCAGTGCCCCTGCTCCATCCGTCCTTTGGACCGCCGCGTCTCTGCTTTCCTATGTAACGTCACCAAACTGTGTCCCTCGTTCCAGTGTTCACTAAAAGTGTTCTCCCAAGTACTTGGGCTGTCATCCTCTGCCATCCCAGGCTCCTTGGCAGAAAGCAAGCCGCATAGGGCCTGGCACTGTGGCAGAGCAGCTTAGCCCCAGGCCTGCTCTTTCCACATGGGCGCCAGCTCAGCGAGTCCCAGGTGCTCCACCTCCCACCAACTCCCACATCTGGGAAAGCAGCAGAGGATGGCCCCCAAGTATCTGGGCTTCTGCACCAGCGTGGGTGGGATCTGGAAGAGGCCTGGGCACCTGGCTCCAGCCTGGCACTGCCCCGGCCATTGTGGCTACTCGAATTAACCAGCGGATGGGAGAGGCGCTCTTTCTGTACCTGCCTCTGCTTTTCAAGTCAATTCACAATAAATAAGAAAGCAAGCCGACCAGGCCAGAAGCCGAGCAGCTAGGACTCGAACCGGCATTCCCACGCGGGATGCCAGCCCCAGGGAAGCAGCTGTGTGGCTGCCGCCAGGGCAGCTTGGTCCTCAGGCCACCCTGACTGCCCGTGGGCGTCCACTCGTGTTTCCTTTGGCAGCTGGCCGCGGAGCAGTTTAAGAAGACGAGCCTGCACGTGGCCAAGAGCGTGCTGAACAACAGACACATCGTGAAGATGCTGGAGAAATACCTCAAGGTCAGGGGGGCACAGCGGGCACAGTGCACGTGTGGGTGGGGACGGGGTGCAGGTTGCAGCTACTCCCCTGTCCTGAGGCGGCCCCAAGGCGCAGAGCTCAGGTTCCAGGGCTCGGATCCCCTGTGGCCTTCAAGCCAGGTGTCCTCCGTACCTGCGTGCGCTGTGTGTCCATCTTAGGGTGCAAGGCAGAGCGCAGGAGGCTCCCTGGTTTGCAGCCCCAAGGGCCACAGTGCCACTGGAGCTGGCGCTGTGCGTGGAATAGTCTGGCTTCGATGGGCTGGGCCTGGGAACCAGAGAGAGAGAGAGAGAGTGTGTGTGTTTGTGTCCCAAGGCAGGCAGAGAGAGGCTTGGGGCTCGGCTCTGGGGGGCAACAGGTGCCCACAGTGACCTGAGGCCGACTCGCCTGCCCTGTGGCGTCCCAGTCATTGTCAAAGCAGCATTTCCTGCCAGCTGGCTTTATGAGAAGGCCTCAGCCATTCAACACGCCTCTGGAATAGAGCAGAGAGCAGTGGTCCGAGCTTGGCCCTGGCTCCTGAAGCTGAGCCCACAGGGCCCGGCGCCTGCCTGGGAGTGGCTGGCGCCCACACACACACCGGGGGACAGCCGCAGGCCGCTCTGACCTCACTCATTCTTTCTGATCAGGGCGAGGACCCCTTCACCAGCGAGGACCCGGAGATGGAAGCGGAGGACAAGGAGGAGAGCCCAGAGGAGGTGGCAGCCGAGGTCTTAGCCGACGTGGTCACGGCCACGGTGCGGGCCGTGGAGGGGGAGGAGAGCGAGGCAGTGCCAACCCCCGGGGGCAGCCAGGCTCCAGCCGCCGAGGAGGCCCCCGTGGAGTCAGCAGAGAGCGCCGGCAGTGCCCACAATGACACACAGCCGGACGAGCAGACAGACCCACAGGCGAGTGGGACAGCATCCGAGGTGGGGCTCACCGCGGCCCCTGCGGGCGAGACCGGAAGTCAGGATGCCCAGGCTGGGAGTGAAGAGGCGGTGCCAGCAGCCTCGGCAGATGAGGCCAGCGCGGAAGCTGCCGCTGCGGGCACAGCCACCCCAGACAGCCACGAAGCACAAACTGATGATGCTCCTGCAGTGTGACATTGACACAGGGCCAGAACACTGGAGACCCCGCTGCCTGCATCCCGAGGGCCTCGCTCCACCCCACCATCTGAGGCCCGGGGGGCCGCGCATCCCTGCAGCTCCTGGGTCAGCCCCTGCACCCTGCGGCCGCAATCCTAATAAAAGCTGCGTGGTAGCTCTGGATGTGGCTTGGTGTAGTGACTTCGGGTCCACAGTGTGGGAGTTTGGGGGTGGCTGGCTGGGAGCCCCTGTCCTGGATTGCAGCTGGCCAGGCAGTGGGGCAGGCATGCTCCTGCAACCCTGCACGCCTCGTGTCCATCCTTTTCTATGAATTGTGTATTCCCATGGACACTGATGACACGGGTGTCACTCCCGAGGAGGGAGCACATTAACAAAGCTCAGAGCAGCAGTGTCAGATGGCCCGAGTGAACAGGCCAGCAGCGAGTCAAGGCAGTGAGGGGCTGCTGCAAGGGCCATCCTGCCGGTCCCAGCTGCCTGCAGACCCTTCCCGTGTGTCCAGATCTGCCTCAGACCTCGGGCTGAACAAGCAGCCGGCAGGCGACAAAAGCCCTGACCAGCACCTGCCACATACCCGATGCCAGTCCCTGGGAGCTTGGGAGGGGGGGATGCAGGACAGGTGGTCATGGAGAACTCCTGAAAGGAACTGATACACAACATCTGGAACGTGGCCGCACCACTGCTCAGCGGCAGTGTGCCCTGTAAGCCTGTTAAGGCCAGCAGGGCCGTGGCATTGGCCGTGAGGAGCGTTGAACAACAGCCTGCTAAGTTGACACCATCCCAAGGGACCTGGCTGGTCTCTAACTCCCGCAGCCCCCCGGGAGGCCGTGGCAGGGATGGCTTCTTCCCGCCCACAGGGGACACGCAGGTCGGATGATCACCACTCCTCGGGTTAGCTGTTGCATTGAGAGGCCGAACCGGCAGTCAATAGTGCAAAAGACGAGGGCGCAGCCATTTGGGGTGTCTGCAGTTCAAGCTGGATTGTCAGGCCTGGCTCAGCTGCGCCACTTCCCATCGAACTCCCAGGAAAGGCACCCACGAGAGGGGCAGAGCATGGCCTAGCTCCTTAGGGTGTCACATCCATGCGAAAGACGGAATTGCTGCTTCCTGCATGAGCTGGCTAGCCCTGGCGGCTGGAAAACCACCTAAATACTATTCACTGTTGAGTTTAAGATTTATTTTTATGGAAAAACAGATTTACAGATCCAAGCACGGGTTCACTCACCAGGTGGCTACAACTGGAGCTGAGCCAATCCTAACCTGGGTGCCAGGAGCCTCTTCTGGGTCTCCCACGCGGGTGCAGGATCCCAAAGCTTTGGGCCGTCCTCCACTGCTTTCCCAGGCCACAAGCAGGGAGCTGGATGGGAAGTGGGATTAGAACCGGCGCCCATATGGGATCCTGACGTGCTCAAGGTCAGGACTTTAGCTGCTAGGCCATGCTGCTGGGCCCCAGAAGTTTATTTCCAGTGGTCCCTGACAGAAGCTACAAGTCATCTGGTGTCTGAAGTCTTGATGGGAGCTTGGAGATGTTCTGGGGCGCGAGCGAGATCACACCAGACACGTCTCGGGTTTATTAAGGAGTCTTTATTAACCAAGCTTGGTGATAGCAGAGCGTACTGGAAATGGCGAATCACAAGGCCATACGGCCATCCAACCGAACATAACCCCTAGAGGAACAAATGGTCATTACCCTGAAGTCCGTCCTTCCAAGCTGAAGACCTATGTCCCAGCTTCCCCAACAATGCAAGTTATCCTAAGACGTGCAACGGAGAACCTGGACACACTTCCAAAGCTGCAGACATTCACCTCTCCCTGGCTTCTCTGCTCACATCCCATCACTGCTAGGCCTTGCTTCTCCTGGAACTCCGGACAGCATACAAACTAGAAACATTACTATGTCCATTGTCCAATCTAAGCAGTACACAGGGACCACACTCAGACCATCCCCTCTCAGTTGATAGGTGAGTCACAGGTGGGCAGGAGCGAATACCAAGGTGGCGGTGGGGGTAGGGGGGTTGAGGATGGAATTACCATTCCATTGCTAGGCCCCAGCTTTAGGACAGAGGGTAGGGGACACAGCCACATTTTATTTGCCCACTGTCAATGGGTGCTGGCTATTAGTGGCTGCACCCCATCACAGAGGCGTTAAGACGCTAAGGCCATTTTGCATCTAGGCAGGAAACAGGTAAATGTCAGATCCTCTAAAGCAACTGCTTTTAGAGGGCGCTGGTTCTAATCCCGGCAGCTCCACTTCCCATCCAGCTTCCTGCCTGTGGCCTGGGAAAGCACTGGAGGACGGCCCAAAGTGTTGGGACCCTGCACCCGCGTGGGAGACCTGGAAACTCCTAGCTTCAGATTCAGATTAGCTCAGCACTGGCCGTTGTGGTCACAGGGAGAGTGAATCATCAGACAGAAGATCTTTCTCTCTGTCTCTCCTCTTCTCTATATATCTGACTTCTGGGTCTCCCACATGGGAGAGCCGACCAAAGCACTTGGGGCATCGCTTGAGTAGCCAAGAACCGAACCGGTGCCCATGCAGGACGCCTGCGTTACCCAGTAGGCAGGCTGCAAGGTCAGGCGGCTCTCCCTCTTTTTTCATGCATGACAGTGACAACGCGGAGAGAGAAGGTGCAGGGGACAGACAGACCGACCGATGGACATGTCGCAATGCTTTCGGCCCCGGAAATGTTTGCAGAGAGAGGAGAGATCCTAATGGGATCTTTTTTAGGAGGATTCCCACAGGGTGAACACCCAGATCTGCTGCTGCTGCTGCTGCTGCTGCTGGAGGCGAGAGGCCTCTCCGTGCACGGCTGCACCCCGGGAGCCAGTACATCCCAGACCCCAGGGGCGAGCTCACGGAGGTGGGCCGGGTTAGGGAGCCTGACTGGGGGGAGCCAGGACATCCCAGACCCCAGGGGCGAGCTCACTGGGGTGGGCCGGGTTAGGGAGCCTGACTGGGCGGAGCCAGGACATCCCAGACCCCAGGGGCGAGCTCACGGGGGTGGGCCGGGTTAGGGAGCCTGACTGGGGGGAGCCAGGACATCCCAGACCCCAGGGGCGAGCTCACGGGGGTGGGCCGGGTTAGGGAGCCTGACTGGGGGGAGCCAGGACATCCCAGACCCCAGGGGCGAGCTCACGGGGGTGGGCCGGGTTAGGGAGCCTGACTGGGGGGAGCCAGGACATCCCAGGCCCCAGGGGCGAGCTCGCGGGGGTGGGCCGGGTTAGGGAGCCTGACTGGGGGGTGCCAGGACATCCCAGACCCCAGGAGCGAGCTCACGGGGGTGGGCCGGGTTAGGGAGCCTGACTGGGGGCGCCTGCCCGAGCTCTCCCGTTTCCGTCTGTCTCCGTGTCCCGCCAGGCACGCGGGGCCTCGGTCCGAGCCGGCTCCACCTGCTCACCTGCAGCCCTTGCACGACGGCTTGTTGTCCCGGAGCTCGCTCTCGCGCCCAGGAGGGGAGTGGCGCGCACGGCGGCGGCGCGGGGCCGCGCGCGCAGCGTGCGCGGTGACGTCAGCGCGCTGGCGGCGGCGGCGGCGGCGGCGGCAGGGCTGTTTGTTCTTGCTCTCCGCAGCCGAGAAGCCCGAGCGGCTGGCGGCGGCGGTGGCGGCTGCGGCGCCACGGCGTCGGCTTGCCGGCGGTGCCCGCAGGCGTGCGGGGGGCCCTGGGAGCGCGCGCGGCGGAGCGGCGGCGGCCAGGCGGCTGCGGGGGGCCCCGGCGACGCCGCGGAAGGCAGCCCGGGAAGGAGGAGGAGGAGGAGGAGGAGGAGAGGGGGCGGCGGCCGGCGGCGGGGGCGGCGTGCGGCCTAGCGTCTCAGGTGAGGATCCAGTGTGTCCGCGGTGTGTGTGTGTGTGCGTGCGCGCGCGTCTCTCCGTGCCCTTCGCGGGGGTGGCACCGGGCAGCTGCATTGCGTAATGGTGGGGGGGCCCGTGGCGCCTTCCCACCTCCCTACCTACCTATCTACCTACCTACGCCATCGGCGTGTTGGTGGTGGAGGGGGAGGCGCGCCCCGGGCCTGCGGAGGGCCCCCCGCTCGCGCCGTGCGCTGTGCGCCCAGGGCGCACGGGGAGAGCCCGCCCGCCCGCTCGCTCGCTCGCTCAGGGCGCGGGGCCTGGGGCCCTTGGAGGCGCCGCCGCCACCACCACCACCATCACCAGCACCAGCAAACGCCCCCTCCCCACCCCAAGCAGCAGCAGTCTCCGTCGCCCTGCGCTCGGGGGGGCTGGCCCCGACGGGGTCGGGGTGCGGGGGGCGCGGGCCGGCAGGCGGGCAGGCGGGCAGGCGAGCGGGCGGGCGGCCGGGGGCGGGCAAGGGGGCGGGCCGAGGCGCCCGGCACTTCCTGCCGCCGCCATTTTGTCAAGTGAGGAGGAGGAGGAGGAGGAGGAAGAGGGAGAGGAGGGAGAAAACCAGCGCTAGAGGAGCAGCAGCGGCAGCAGCAGCAGCAGTAGCAGTAGCTGCGGCCCGCGCCCGGCCCCGGTAAGTCCGGGGTCGGCGTGATGGCCGGTGCAGGCACGGCACCCCTCCCCACAACTCCCCCGACGTCCTGGGGCAGGCCGTGCGTCCTGGCTGCCCTGTGCGCGCACGCTCCTTCCCTTCCTCTCTCTCTCTCTCTCTCTCTCTCTCTCTCTCTCTCTCTCTCTCTCTCTCTCTCTCTCTCTCTCTCCCTCTTGGCTGCTGGGTCCTGCTACCGGGGCACCCCCACCCCCATCACCCCGTCACCCGGGCAGTGCGCCCCTCGTCCCCCACCTCCCCACCCCGTGCATGTGCCTCACCTGCCCACCGTGCGCCCCGCGGCTCTGCAGAGGAGGAGGAGGAGAAGGAGGCCGCCTCGGCAGCCGACAGGCCCCGCCGGGGACAGGGGAGGCGCGAGCATGGCCTGCCCCGATCGCTCGCGCCGGGCAGCCCCCCTTTCCCGGGGAGCTTTTGTTTTTGCTCGGTGGGGGCGCCCTGGCCTTCTTGGCAACGGCCTTCCCAACCCACCCTCTTCCCCTGGCCTTTTTTGTTTTTTTTTTCTTTCTCTACCCTCTTCCCTGTCTCCCCGTGCGATGTCTTTGGCGTGTGGTGGTTTGGGGTGGGGATGTGGAGGAGTTGTGATTCAGCGAAATAAAATGACAGTCGTGCCCCCCCCCCACTCCTTCATCTCCTCCCAAACGGAAATAGTTCCAGCTTGAGCCGGGTGTGAGGCCTGGCCTCAGGTTGGAGATTGAAAACGGGAAACCCCGCTCGGGGGTAGGGGAAGGGCGCTGTGGCTCCGTGTGTGTCATGTGCTTCGGCTGGGTGGCCAGCGTGCCTTCCCCTGAGCGCCGGCCTCACCCCCCACCCCGTTGTTTTGTTGTTTTTTTTTTTTTAATTTTAATTTTTGTGTGTAAAGTGTTCTTGTGGCCTCGTGGGGCCTGTGGTCTTGAGCTGGGAGTTGGGTGACCTAGGAAGGCTTGACGAATGTGCCAGTGTTTTGGTTTTTTTGTTTGTTTGTTTGGTTTTTTTTTGTGCTGTGATCACGATTGGGGTATTATTGTTGTTGTTATTTCAAATGAATGGGACTGTCAGTTCCCTCGGAAGTTGTAAAGGAAAAAAAAAATACCCTGATGAATTTGTGAATGTGTTGTCAATTTCGGGGAAAGTTAGCTGTGCCCGCCTTAAACGACCTTGCCAGCCAGTAATTAACGAAAACATGAAAACATTCCTTTTTCTGTTCCGTTTGCAGCCCGGCTTATCTTTCCACCTCAGCAGAGTCTAGATAGCCAGCTTGGTGGCTCCCAAAGTTTCAATCAGGGAAAGATAAAACCTCTCTGATAGGCTGATCAGATGCAATGGAGGGATGGGTTCTTAATCCAGCATGTTGTTGACTTTGACTGGAAACATAGTATCGAGGGAGGGCCGGGCGGGAGGAGGAGGGAGCTAGTCCAGGGAAAGTGGTCGGAGGTGGATCCCACCCTGATGGCTCGCCAGGTTCAGCCCAGGTGAGCGCCCCAGGCCATTCACCGGGAGGGGCTGCTGCGTCTGAAGGATGTTTTGGGAGATCAGCAGCGGGAGTTCAGCAGCCTGCGGGGCGATAAGGAGGAAAAATGAGCCAGGGATTTCCAAGAGAGCCATTGCTACTTAGTCAAATTTCCACCAAATTATCGGGTTGTTTAGAGGAATTTAGACTTTGTTTCCAGAAGCTGCCTTCCAAGCCAGGGGCCTTGATCTTTGTACCCAATTGTGCTTTTGCTTTGGGAGGCGAGGTGGGGAGGGCTGCTTGCATTTTTCGTCTGGTGTGTTACACAATTCCGGCTGGGGAGAGTCGTGGAGAGTTCCAGAGAGAGGCAAACCAGAGTGGGGGGGGGGGGGGTGTCGGTGAGGCAGAAGGCATGGGCCATGGCCACTGGGTGTGGGGAGATCCCTGCTGTTAAGGCGATGCCCTCTGCCTTGCTCCACGTTGCTGCCCTCCTGTCGTAATAAACTTTGTTGGAGACTGGTACAGCTGTTTGGCGGGTCCGCGTGGAGGTTCAGTGTATAGAGGAGAGACTGGGCAAGGTGCGAACTGCGGGGACCTCCTGGCTGGAACCATCCTATGAGTTTGCTGCACTTTTTTTTTTCCTCCCCCAGAAGCAGAATGTAAGTTCCCTGAGGGCAGGGGCTGTTTCCTTGTCTAAAGGGGCCTGGGAGAGGCAGCCCACTAGTCTGGGAATGAACACACTGGAAGGACGGTTGAGCAAGAATTCGGCCTGCGTACAGTGGCAGACATTGAGCAGTGGACGGAATTGGTTCCGTAGTGACTGGGTGGGAGGGCAGGCAGTCCGTCTCATCGTGGTGTCGTGGCCCCCCCGGGCTGGCTTCTGTGCGCGACCGCCGTGCTGTGCTGTGCGGCCTCACCCCTGACCTGCAGGAAAGTGTTGTCACAGAAGTGGCAGTCAAGGCGTGTGGGCAGCTCCACTCACGTTTCGGTTTGTCTAGGAGAACAGAAGCACTTTCTGTTTTATTCTCGTGCACCTGCTGTTTCGGATGCCGCTTTCACCTGTGCGTGGCCAGCCGCTGTCTACACAGCCAGCGCCGGAGCTGCGCCAGGGAAGGCGGGCTCCTTGGTACAAGGAGTCTGTTTCGGTGTGTGTAGTCCAGTCGTGTTCACTGTTGAATGTCAGTTCAATGTGATTCGAACACAGCGGTATGCTAGATTTTTTTTTTTTTTTTAATCAGACATCTTCGTAACTTTGAGGTGTAATTCAACGTTCAGTTGCCAGGATGCGCAAACCATTCTTTGGGCACCATTTCCTCCACCACTCCCCCCTCCATCGAAAGAAACCATCATATCGGCTGGTAGTGCCTCCCTGGCCCGCAGCCACTCGTGGACTCTGGGCTTCTGCAGAGGTTTCAGAAAGCATACGACACGGAACCCCTCCGTGCCCCGTGTCAGCCATCGTGGCTTCAAAGGGTTCGCGCTGTGTGGCGTGCGAATCAGTCCTCTGTTCGGTTTCATTCCTGAATAACGCTTTATTTTTGGCTGTACCTCCTTTTAGTTATTCATGCTCAGGGGCAGACATTTGGGGGAATTCCTGCCCCCCTTTCCCCCCAGTTTTGTGAGTGTAGTACTGACGCCAGCATGGACAGGTGCGTTCTGATGCACAGGGGTAAGCGACCCCTCCTCCCGGGCCTGTGGTGTTGTGTGCCCGAGGCAGCGGGCAGGATCCGGAGCCCTGCCGTGGTCCGTGGGCCACAGGGTAGCTAGCTGTGTTGGGCCTGAGGACCGGCAGAGAGCCGTGCAGGAATGCGAAGTGGGGTAGCCAGTTAAATGACTCGGAGGACATACGCCGCGTGTTGGCAGACTCATGGCTTTAGTCACTTTTGCTTTGTAACCGTTGTATATACTTACAAAGCACGGGAAAGTTTGGAAGATGCACCCCAATTTTGTCCTGCTGCGCTGTTGCCTGAAGCGTGTTTTTTTTTTTAAATCAGTTCAGGTAGACTAATAGCCTTACTTAACCTTGTCCACCTGTCCCAGCAGGAGTCATGGGGTGAGTCCCATTCTGAAGAAATACTTGACTGATGAGTCTGGTGTCAGGATTAGGGGAGGTCAGCCATCTCTCCCTTGTTTTTCTACACCCTGAAAGGAGCTAGCATTGGTTGGTCCGCATGATTGAAAAATGAAATTGTGAAGTTTTTATTTTTTTTTTTTTCTTGAAGCTAGAGTATGTTGCATTGTAAGGACTTTGGAAGACAAAGCGTTACAACAATGTTGAATGTTTGATTTTTGCAGTGTGGAAGGCAGAGAGGGACAGGAAGAGGCCAGAAGAGTTTTTGCATCCACTGGTTCAGGCCGAGCTGGTTGCATGTGGCCGGGCCTGGGCCACGCTGAAGCCAGCAGCCTGGAGCTCCGTCAGTGTTTGCCACGTGGGTGGCATGGCCCCTAGGGGCATGAGCAGGGCGCTGGGGCACAGCTTGGCGCTCTGGTTGGGATGTGGGTACTGTAAGCGGCAGCTACCTTTGGTTCCTCGAGAGTAGTTTTGTTTTTCGTCATTGGTGGTTCAAAGGTTTATTTATTTGTTTGAAAGAGTTACTGAGGGTGCAGAGCAGAGGGGACCTTAAGACCACCGGTTCAGGCCCAGCGTGTAGCCTCGCAGCTAAATCCTGTCTTGCCTTCCACGTGCTGGCATCCCATGTGAGCGCCTGTTGGTGTCCCGGCAGCTCCACTTCCCATCCAGCTCCCTGCCTGTGGCCTGGGAAAGCAGTGGAGGACGGCCCAGAGCCTTGGGACCCTGCCCTTGTGGGAGAGACCTGGAGGAAGCTCCTGGCTCCTGGCTTCGGATCGGCTCTTTTCTGGCCATTTTGGCCACTTTGGCAGTGATCTCTCTCTCTCTCTCTCTCTCTCTCTCTCTCTCTCTCTCTCTCTCTCTCTCTCTGTAGATCTACCTTTCCTGTGAAAATAAAATAAATCATTAAAAAAAAGCAAAAGAAAAAGAGAAGACCATTGGTTCACTGTCTAACTGGACCGGGTCAGAGCTTTATCCCGTCCACGTGGGGGTGGCAAGGGCGCACGGGCTGGGGCCGTCTCCTGCTGCGCTTCCTAGGCCAGAAACAGGTACCACGCGACACCCACTCCTAATTATCCTGTTTGTATTTCCTTTCTGTCCCTTTTTCTTCTTCTTTTTTTTTTTTTTTTTGAGAGTTATTTATTTTTATTACAAGGTCAGAGACAGAGAGGAAGATCTTCCGTCCGATGATTCACTCCTCAAGTGACCTCAACGGCCGGTGCTGTGCCGATCCGAAGCCAGGAGCCTGGAGCCTCTTCTGGGTCTCCCATGCAGGTGCAGGTCCCAAGGCTTTGGGCCGTCCTCCACTGCTTTCCCGGGCCACAGGCAGGGAGCTGGAAGGGAAGTGGAGCAGCCGGGACCAGAACCAGCGCCCATATGGGATGCCAGTGCATTCAAGGCAAGGACGTTAGCCGCTAGGCGACGCCGTCGGGTCCCCTTTTTCTTTTCTTCCTTTCTTTTTTTTAATTTTAGATTTACTGTATTTGTATTGGAAAGTCAGATTTACAGAGGAGGACAGACAGAGAGGAAGATCTTCCATCCAATGATTCACTCCCCAAGTGGCCGCAAAGGCCAGAGCTGAGCTGATTCGAATCCAGGAGACAGGTGCAGGATCCCAGGGCTTCGGGCCATCCTCCACTGCTTTCCCAGGCCACAAGCAGGGAGCTGGATGGGAAGTGGAGAGCCGGGATTAGAACCGGTGCCCATATGGGATCCTGGCGCGTGCAGGCGAGGACTTTAGCCACTAGGCTACCATACCATCAGACCCCTCTATCTTTTTTCTACATTTGAGTAATGAAATTTGTGCTCTAAATGTCTGTAATTCTGTAATTATTGCTTTAAAATTTTTTTTTTAATTTTTAAAAGATTTATTTGCTTATTTAATTGGAAAGTCATTGATATAAGGCTTTTCCTTTGGCTGATTCACTCCCCAAGTGGCTGCAACAACAGCCTGCGTTGAGGCAGTCTGAAGCCAGAAGCCAGGAGCTTCTTCCGGGTCTCCCACGCGGGTGCAGGGTCCCAAGGCTCTAGGCCGTCCTCCGCTGCTTTCCCAGGCCACAGGCAGGGAGCTGGATGGGAAGTGGCGCAGCCGGGACACGAGTCGGAGCCCACAGGAACCCTGGCACCTGCAGGGGAGGACCGGTCAGTGGGGCCGCTGAGCTGGCCCGACACTGTAACCTTTTCCGACGTGAAAGCCTGAGGATGGTGTGATTATCTTGTAGCTGAGCTTGTGTGTGCTCTTCGTGGTTCCTCCTCGTCTTTTCCTGGGTGTGTGGTGTGTAAGCCTGTGACCTTCCCCAGCAAGCCCACATGGATTGTTGCTCTTGTTGTCCCAGCCTGTCCCTGTGTCTCCTCTTGATGACAGTTTAAGAACTCTTCCCCTGGAGCATCGTGTGGAAACAGGCTGGACCGCCTCCAGCATCCCAAGGTCTTGGAGGAGCTGCGTTGTCTGTGGGCTTGCCCTATGACCTCTCCAGCGGCCCCTGCACAGTGTTGCGCTTTGCTTGCTGACTGACGTCAAATCCCTTGACCCCGCGTGGAAGTTCTCACTGTTATCAGACTGCTGGGGGGGTGGGGAGCCTGGCAGGGCTCGAGCAGTCTCCTGTCCTGTGCTGTGTGTGCTCTCCCTGTCCCGTGTGTCCTGTCCCGGCCCCATGTGTCCTGTCCTGCCCCAGAGACTGCCTCAGTCATCCCGTGGGTCAGACTTCCCTGAGCTTCGCTTGCCCAGTTCGGATGAGGGTTCATTTGAGAAGGCACATCACACGAGCTTGGCTGCTTGCCCTCTTTGCCCGGGCTGAAGAGCAGAAGTGGCAGTGAGGAGGCAGGGGCGAGGGCAGAGGTGCTGAGAGCCTTTAGGGCCAGCGGAGCGGCCTTGGTCGGCCAGGAGCCCACGGGCACTGTGCCCCCTCTGCCACGGAGCGAGCTGTGCGTGGAGACACGGGAAGATTCATTAGGGGGAACTGCTTGCGCTGAGCCGGTAATGGGATTGAGAATGGTGGTAATGGGATGAGAGGGCTTGCCGTAGCTGCTTGGGTCTTCCCGGCATTACATGACCAGAACCCAGGCGTCGCATCCACACGTGCCTCCCTGGCTCCCTGGGCACGCTCGGGCTCACAGAGAGGAGATCTGGTCCTCCGGAAGGTGTGCCAGCACCCTGGAAGGCTGCCTGTGGCAGCACTTGGGTGAGGGTGGAGCGGCGGGGTGTGGCTGAGGTCCTGCAGTGGACTTTGAGGTCACTTAGTCACCGCGACTTGGGAGCCGGTTCAGCGCGGGGCGCCTTGGCGGTGAGATACCTGGGAGTTGGTGAGATGACCTCATATGAAAACACGTGGGTTTGCTGTGTGTTCCCCTGCGAGGGAGCTTGTGTAGTTGCTGCTCTCAGTAGGCTGTTCTCTGGCGTTTTTCCCTTGCTAAGTGGTAGCCTCTTCTCTCCAAGTGGGAAGTTGGAGGACCTGGAGCCGTGGAGCGCACTCCGTTAGAGTCTTGGCCCGGCGCCGCCTTGCTTTGCCCGGGACCCCGACTAGCTGCGCAGGCTCCTTTGCAGAGCGGGATCTCCCTGCCTGGACCTTGCGGACACTGATGACCAGGGTTTTGCGCCTGTGTGTTAGACGCTTCGGTGGCAGCCCGGGAGTGGCCGAAGCGTTGAGAAGGGCTGTCCCCGTCGCCATGTGGTCACCTTCCGTGTGTGGGTCAGCGCTCCAGGCTGAAGCTCCGTGTTTGCGCCACCGCTGCTGTTCTGGCGGGGGGGGGGGGCTCGGGGGCGGGGAGGATGCGTGTGTCTCTTTGTGCGTGACCAGCGAGCATCCCCGGTTGTCCCACCTTCCGGCAGTGAGTCATGCCTTAGCCTGCGCCGTCTGAACGGCTTTGTAAGTGAAAGGGGGAGCCAGCGAGGTGAACTTGGGGGACATGAGACTCGAAGCATTGCCCCTGCAGTTAGCGAGCGGAAGCGGATTCGGCGATGCAGAGGTTGCCACGAGGAGAGAGCAGTGTGGCAGCTGCCAGGGCAGCGGTGGTGCTGCCCCCGCTGGGCACCCCTCGCACAGGTCACCGAGGAGGCCCTGCACCCCCGGGCCTGCCCACCCTTCTCGTTTTCCGTTTCTCTTCTGGGAACTGGCTGGGGTTCTAGAGCACTGGCCCAAGTCTAGATTCCAAAAGAGAAAGCGACGCCTCGTGTCTGGGACCTTCAAACCGCGGGTCAGGGATTTCGTGGGCTGAGTGAGTGTTTCAGGGCGTGCGGGTGTCATGCACAGTGAGGGCATGTCAGAAAACCTTTACTGAGACACCCGGAAAAGTGGGTTTCTCACTGTGGGTCGTGCCAACAGGGTGAGGACAACGCTGCCCTGGACTCTGCTCAACGGCAATTATGGGTGCTGCGAGGGGCTGGCTTGGGTGCTGTACGGTCTGGCTTGCAGTCTGTTTCTTGGTGGTTCACCAGAGCATGACTCAGTACGGTCTAAGAAGTGTTTCATGGGGGCCCAGCATAGTAACCAAGTGGTTAAAGTCCTCACCTTGAACACGCACTGGGATTCCTTTTGGGTACTGGTTTGTGTCCCTGCTGCTCCACTTCCCATCCAGCTCCCTGCTTGTGGCCTGGGAAAGAAAGCAGGGGAGGACAGCCCAAAGCCTTGGGACCCTGCAGCTGCGCTTGGGAGACCCGAAAGACGCTCCTGACTCCTGGCTTCGGATCAACTCAGCTCTGTTATGGCCACTGTGGGGAGTGAATCATCGGGCCAGGAGATCATCTTTGTTTCTCTGTAAATCTGCCTTTCCGCTACAAATAAGTAAATCTTTAAAAGAAAAAAAAAAAAAGACACGTATCCTAGAGTGTTATTGTTGAGAGGCTTGTCTTCTCAGATGGTGTCATCTAAACTTCCCTTTTTTTTTTATTTGTGTACTTTTATTGGAAGGTCAGGTTTACATAGAGAAGGAGAGACAGGGAAATATCTTCCCATCGCTGGTTCACTCCCCAAGTGGCTGCAATGGCCAGAGCTGAGTCGAGCCTCTTCCAGGTCTCCCACGCGGGTGCAGGGTCCCAAGGCTTTGGGCCGTCCTCCGCTACTTTCCCAGGCCACAAGCACAGTACCGGAACAGTCCGGATAAAAAGTGGTGCCCATATGGGATCCTGGCATATGCAAGGCAAGGACTTTAGCTGTTAGGTTTCTGCACCGGGCTACCAACTTTTTTATTAAAAAAAAAAAAAAAAAAGAAGAAGAAAGAAAATGACTTAGTTTGTCTTTGGGCAAACTAACCAATCCCCCGAGGAAATCTGGGTAGATCTGGAGATGGGGTGGTTGGCTTCAGCCCTTGCTCGATGCCCGTTGCTGGCCTGCCTGAGGTCTAGACAGAGTCGTCCCTCCTGGCCTGCCCCGACAGCAGAAGGTTTCGATCCCTGCCCGAGTGGGAGTGCTGAGCTGGCCTGCCTGGCCCACGGCCCCTTGGACCAGTCTGTATCCCTCCCCCACCCCCCCCAAAGGAGACTGCTTCCCTGCGGCTTGCTCAGTTTTAGGGGGCATCGTGGGTGGGGCCCTTGGCCGACAGGGCTCCTGCACCTGCAGTGGAGCACACCCCCTCCTCGCCTCCTGCTGGAGACGGTGGGTGGCCGTACGCGGTCAGCGGCCAGAATTTGGTGGAGTCGGGCGTGAAGGGAAGGTGGCAGAAGGAGGTGCCGTGGAACTTGTGGGAGAGGGCACACCAGCTCTGGGGAGAGGCAGGGTGGCAGGAAAGTAGCCCTGAGGAGCTACGAGGCGAAGGGAGCCCCGGACCGTCTCGTGTTGGGGAAGCAGCCGGGTGGCACTGGGTTTGCTGGCTTGCTCACGTGCGTGACGCGGTGCTGGGATGCTGGGGTGCTTTGGCCCAAGCTGCCGTTCTCATCGGGCTGTTGACTGTACTCAAACTCAGGCCGGGTCTGCTGCTCGCCTCTTCAGATCCCCCATCCTCAGACACACAGTAGGTCTCCCTTTCAGTTGAATTAGAAATGGGCAGACCCGTAAGGGGCTTCGTATACTTGAGAGTCCCATGGCCCTCGGGAGGGGAGGCCAGCCCTGCCCTGCCCGTCGCTGCAGCATTCATCCTTGTAGCGAGGTTGCCACCCTTTGGGATCACCAGGAATGCTGTGGATCCTTTTCCCCAAAGCGCAGAGACACGCAGGCCCGAGGGCCAGGTCCGGAGCACACACTGAAAGGAGATTTCCTGGACGGGAGGCCAGGGATCACAGATGTATGAATTAACAGGCTCTTGTCGGATTTGAAGGGTTCATGGCTCGAGACTCTTGGGAGTACTTGAGATTGTTCCAGGGTGCTTCTATTGCCAGTGTGCTAACTGCTGGAGGGGAGCCCTGGTCCTCCTCCCTCAGCTCCTGCTTGTTCTGGGGGACAGAGCCATGGAAGGTGCAGATACAGCGCTCTTTTTGGGGGGCTCCCCGAAAGGGTGTGTGCGGCGTGTCTTGGGGGCCGGGGGCAGCCCGTCACTGCTTTGCTGGCGGTGGGTGTAGGTGGACGGTAGCTGCGGCTCGCTGCGTGGCTTTGCGCTTAAGGCTCGGCTGTGGGATGTGTGTGGGTCCTTCACACGCGCCCTTGAACTTGCAGGCCCAGGTGGGCGCGGCTTTGGTGGGGAGAGGGCTGCCCTTGGCCACCTGTGCGGCAGGCCGCTGCGGCCTCCCTCCCCACATCGCTGTCTGGCGGAAGGGCTAGGAAATATAATACTATAAGCTTGAATAATTCATGCTTCTGTAATTGGGGCAGAGTTGAGTCAGAGGGTGGAAAAGAACTATTATTACTTCTAAGAATAGAGACCCGCTGTAGACACCCGCCTTCCCCCCCGCCCGAAGTTGGAGGGTGAGGCTTGCGTGCCCCACTGGACGGCTTCCCTGGCTGGTCCATGGTCAGGCTTGGCTTTGATTGATTGATTCATCCCGCTTCTCGGCCGCGCCGCACAGGCTTACTGTACGTTCATGCCCTGTGTTACATAAACAGCTTCCTCTTTCTGTCCTGTAATTAACAGTAAGATTGGGGATGTGAGAGTTTTGTAAAGGGGGCGGGGGTGCCGTCCATGTGTAGGTTGTTTTCGTTTGTAATCTTAGGAAGAATCTGCTGGGCTCTCGGTTATAAAAAGCTGCCAAGTAGTAACAGTGTGTGTGTGTGTGCGCGCGTGCGTGTGCGCGCGCCTTGGTTTGTATTCCTTGGGGCACTTAGAAACCACCGAGCTGAATGACAGATGCGCTGCCTGGGGATAATCCCACCACTAGGACACACGGCCGTGTCGCAGTGGTCCCTGGAGCTGCACTGCGTGCCGCCTGCTGCCCCTCGGCCATGGTCCGTGGTAGCCAGCCCTTGGGGCCCTTACGCTTGGGCAGGCTGGTGCCCCTTCCTGGCACGTGGCTCTCCTCCCCACCCCCTTGTGGCGGCAGCGCTTATCTTGAAGTGTCGGCTCTGACTCCCTCCAACCCCCCCACTCCCAGGCTCACACTCCCCCCCCCCCCCCCCGACGTGCCAGCCCTTCAGGGCTCCCAGCACACAATGACCCGTGAACAGGCTGCCCTGGGAATTGTGGGCTTGCGCTTTGTGAACGGGCAGCCGTCTCCGGGACTTACTGCTAGCTGCGTTTCTTGCAGCGTGAATGAACCCCTTGCCGCCACGCCGCACAGCGCACCCCTAACCGCACCGTGTGCACAGCGGCTGCCTGGCGACTGTGCAGCAGGGGCCCGAGCTCAGAGCGAGCACCTTCTCTGTTGGACAGACAAGGGCCTTCAGACCAGAGCTTTCTCACTGGGGCAGGGTCGCCAGGACCTGCTGGAGTAGAACATTCTACGCCTGCCGCTTCCCCCGGCGGGCGCACCCCCTGGTTTGGAGGGTGCGGCGTGAGCACAGAGCAGACAGACCTCAGAGGTGCTCTCAGGGCGATACCATGAAGAAGAAAGATGATTGGCTCTGGAGCAATGGAGCGAACCCCGATGCAGCGAGCCCCTTTGCAGGGAAGCCCTGCACAGGTCTGGGAGGTGCTCCCTGAGGTTGGGGAAGGCCATGGGGGGGGGGTGATGCTGGACTCGGCTGGGCATAGCTCCTCTCCGTGTGGGCATCTGCTCTAGAAAAGCGGAGCCATGGCACGGGAGTTCAGCCTCCTCGAGGCGGCGTGGGCTGCCCTGTTTAACTTCTGGGTGTCCCCCCCCTCCTTTCTGCTCTGGCGAAAAGTCTGGGCTTCTGGGGCGGAGCTTGAAGAGGCGTGAGTGAGGCAGAGTCCCTAGGGTCTTCTCTCTGGCTGTGTCCCCCCCCCCCCCCCTTACTATGAGAGTGAGAGCTGGAGCATCTGTCCGGGGCGAAGGGCAGCTTACAATGGGGAGGGGCACAGCTTCCACTCGGGGCTTGTCCCAGGGGAACGGCCTGCCGGGCATATCATGCTGGGGGGGGCGGTGCGTTGTGTGTAGACATGGTTGGGGGCGGTGAGGAGCTCTGCCATTTCCGCGGAAGGCAGAGGCTGTCCCGGAAAGGTGGACTTTGAGCGGGTGTGCCCGGCGAGGACTTCTCAGCTTTACTTTGAAGACTTTCACTTGGTAAACTGGCGCCTGATCTCATTTGAGGGGTTTGGCTCCGAGTTGCCCTAAGGTGGGGGGGGAACCAGTCCAGAGAAAATGGCGGGAATCGATGGAAAAGCCCTGTGCGAGACGTGCAGTGAGTGCGGCCTGCCTTCTGCGAAGCGCCGGCCGTCACCCCACGGCTCCCTGGGCCTCTGGGTCCCCTGGGAGACTCGCCCTCCTCGTCTTCCTCCCAAGTGCCCCATCTTGCGTGTCACTTGGCCCTGCAGGGACCTGCAAGCCCGGGCTGCAGTCAGAGGCTGAGCCACGCGGGTGGGGTCCTTGTGGGTCCCTGCTGAGCTGGAATGCTGGGGAGGGTCTAGGCCGGCCCGCACAGACAAAGGAGGACGTGTTTGGGAGGACCCGGCATTCCGCAGGAGAGCCAGCCTCTGCCTTTTGGAGACAGGCCCAGCCCCCGTAGGAGAAGCAGTTCTAGAAGGCTCCCCGAGACGGGAGCTGGCTGTACCTGTGACGGTGAGAGGACAGGTGTCAAGGCTCCGCGGGGGGAGGGCTTTGCCATCCAGGGTGTCCCTCCCCCAGGGTGTCCTTCTGTTTGTTGTTGGCGTCTAGGAGAGTCCCTGGCTGTCTTTGGCATCTGCCTTCTCTGTTTCTCTTTCACTTCGTTTCACTCCGGAATGGAGAATGCTAAGGGAACGACAGACAGAGGCTTAAGGGACCGCTGAGTGTGACTCCGCCTAGAGCGAGTCCCCCAGGGCGCAGGGCTGGCGTGCTCGGACGGGATGGCCACTGGGCGCCGGTTGCTGCAAGTGCTGGGTCCCTCGGGGTGCAGGCCGTCTTGAGCTGGGCTGACCTGAAGCCAAGAGCTTCTTTTCTGGTCTCCTCGTGGGTACAGGGGTCCAAGCCGCCGGGCCAGCTTCTGCTTTCCCAGGCACTCATCTTAACATCAGCCCCTCCTGCATCCCGCTCTCCCTGCTCAGAAACAACATGTACCCATTTAGCTTCCAGCTCGCGCTCTGTCTTTTGAAGTTAGTTGAAGTGGGTATAGATGCGGGTGCTGGGTCATGTCCCGGCTGCTCTAGCTCCCCGTGAGGTTGTCTGGGATGTGACCCCAGAAGAAGCCCCCTGCCCCCGTCTTCCTCTGGGCTCTGTCTTCAGCTGTGTCTTTCGAATCAATACATTTTTTAAAAGGAAAAATTTAGCAGAGAGAGAGAGAGATCTTCCATCCTGCTGTGTTACTTCCAGCATAGCTGCCCCAGCTGCGAATGCACCAGCGTGAGCCAGGAGCCAGGATACACACCCCCCCTACCCCTCCCCACCCCCAGGTCTGCGGCTGAAACCAGGCAGCTGAGACCCTCACCCTCAGCCCAGCCCTGACTTGGTGCAGTGCATGCCCATTGTTGTGCAATGCATCCCTGCACTTTTTTTTTAAAAAAATCTTGCAAACAAAACTAATGTATTGAACAGTCTCTTCCCTCCCCCACTCCGCCCCTTGCCCACCAGCCCTTGCGGAGTTGCAGAGTGGCCCTGTGTGCAGACCCAAGCGTACTGAGGCAGTGAGGCAGCAGGCTTTGGATTTTTTTTTTTTTTTAGGGTGTGCTTTTTGTTTGTTTGTTTGTTTTAATTGGGAAGGCAGATCCGATTTACAGAGCGGCTGGAGCTGAGCCAGTCCAAAGCCAAGGAACCATGGGCTTTTTCCGGGTCCCCCAGGTGGCTGTAGGGTCCCAAGGCCTCACCTGCTCTCCCGGGCCACAAGCAGGGGGGAGCTGGATGGGGGGTGGACTAGCGAGACTTTTGGGATTGTGATGCTGGGCAGGGGAGAATCGGCCATCCTGCTGGGCCCACAGGACTTGCTTTTAAATTTAAAATTGAAAAGCCATTGTAAATAAAGGAGGTGGAGGGGACCGCAGGGATCACTTCCACCTGCTGGGTTACTTCCCCAAAGTGGCCTCAATGGCCAGGAACCCCAAGCTCCACCCGGACCTCCCATGTGGGTGGCAGGGACCCTTGGCTGTTTTTCAAGGCCATTAGCAGGGAGCCGGGTCAGAAGCCCAGCGTCCTGGATTCCCAAGTAGCTCAGCCTGAAACGGCTACTGGGAGGGGGTACTGGATGGACGCCAGACCTTAGGGGTCTTCCACCGGCACTGCCTCCTAACTTTGGAACCCACTGTATCTTTGAAATCACTTTAAAAAAAAAGATTTTAGTTTTATTGCAAAGTCAGATACCCAGAGAGAAGGAGAGACAGAGAGAGGAAGATCTTCCATCCGATGATTCACTCCCCAAGTGAGCGCAACGCCCGGAGCTGCACCAATCCGAAGCTGGGTGCCAGGAACTCAGAGCGCCTCTGGGTCTCCCACGTGGGTGCAGGAACCCAAGGCCTCTGGCTGTCCTCGACTGCCTTCCCAGGCCATAAAGCAGGGAACTAGATGGGAAGTGGGGCTGCTGGGATTCAAACCTGCGCCCAAATGGAATTCCAGTGCGTTTGAGGCAAGGACTTTAGCCGCTAGGCTACCGCGCTGGGCCCTGGAGCCACTTTTTTTTTTTTAATAAATACTGTTAAGCGGCTGCTGTTGGAACTGTGTTGTCTGGGGAAGGAAGTGAGACGCTCGTTGTGGCATCTCATCGTTGGTGTAGATTCTGTGTTCTGCATTGGCAGTGCCAGTTTGCTGCTGCTGAAGTGTGCCACCCAAGGAGGAGAGTAGAGGTGGAGATGGCTTGGTCATCTCCGTCCTCGTTTCCTTGCCCCTCCGAAGTTGGCGATTGCCAGCCCTTTCTGGTTTTGTTTCCGTGGCGTTGGAGCTTTCGATCGGTTGCGGGGAGCAGTGCGGCAGCTGAGCGTTCTGCGTGCTTGCACGCCCCTGGATGAGGCTGGGGGCTTCTCGGCGAATGCCCACCAGAGGCGTTATGACCTTTGGGGTGTTGGAACACACGGCTGAGCTGCAGCGCCTCTCCGGCCTGCACCCCAGGCTGTTGGACCTCGTCTTCACCGCCATGGTGGCTGGGTTGCCAGTCTCGGTGGATAAGGTGGGGAAGTCGGCGACCATGACCCTGGACACTCTGTCTCCTGTTGACTGACTGAGCTTGCTTGAGATGCCCGTCCCGTCTTTTGGTCGCCATCTTTCAGCCTGTTCCCCTTTTATAGACACGTAGATATTGTGGGGAAAAAAAAAATGTCCCTTGCCTGGTCCCTCTCCATCTCACTGCTTTTGTAGTGCCCTGATAACAGGGTGATGATGGTGACCTCAACGCCGCTGTCAAGGGGCAGGTGTCAGGGCACAGAGGGTTAAGCTGAGACTTGACGTGGCGGGCGTCCATCCCGCATTGCCTCTGCTGCGATCCAGTCCTGCCTCCACTTCCCATCTGGCTTCCTGCTATGGCAGCCGAGAGGCCGCCTTGCTCAGGAAACGGCTTGCGGCTCCTGGCTTGAGTCGGTTCATTCACCTCCCTCTGGGCCGCGTGACCTCAGCCCGCTGCCGTGCCAGGTTCTCACGAGGTCAGCACGCAGCCCGTGGACGCGTGGGGCCGCACGCCTCCAAAGGCAGGCGGTAATCGCTGTTGGTGAGAGTCCAGTTACGTTCCCTAGGCATGTGGACAGTCAGGGAAAGTTGGCACTCAGCCGCACAAGTTGCTGCTAGTCCCTGCCTGCCAACTACTCCCAGGCACTGTGGCCAGGCCGGGTTTGGCTGCTCCGCAAATCCCCTGGCAGCCGCCTGGGGAGCTTGCCTGGTGTGGGCAGGTGCTCAGCCAGACCCTGAGCTCATTTCATTGGGCGCTTTCTAGAAATCGTGCAGTGCAGACGTGTTTCAACTGCTGCTTCGGCCCTGGTGCGACCTCAAGGTTGAGCCGAGCACTTGTCACCATGATAGGAAGCTTCGGGACCTTGAGGCGAGCTCAGCCTGCTGAGTGATGGCCAGCGCCCGTGTGTGCAGACGCATGGTGTGTGTGCCCGTAGGGGTCTGGCAGCGGTCCCAGCTGCCACAGCGTGCCTTGCAGGGTGCCAATGTTCTTGGTGACCCTCTTGCAAAGCATTTGTTTACTTATTTATTTGAAAGGCACAGTGACATATGGGAGAGGCGGAGGGAGAGCTTCCATCTTTGATTTTGGTCCCAACGTGCCTGTAGGAGCTGGAACCTCCGTCTGGGTCGCCCACGTGCGTGCCTGGGTCGTCATCGCCAGCTGCCTTCCCCAGCTAGCAGGAAGCTGCTTGGGAAGAGCGGTCGGGGTGTTTGCCATCCCCCGCTTTTGGACTGGAAACTGCCTGTGGTAAAACAGGACTGGTTGGGTGAACTCTGACCTCACGCTGAGGTCGTGGCTGTGGCACCACAGTCAGAGGTGGCAGATAGGATCTGTGCGCACGTGTCCCCGCCGGAGCAGAGCTCGAGGGGCTGTTGGCGGACAGGCCAGGCGGTAGCAAGGCCCAGTGGCTGTTTGCTTATTTTTGCCCTTGTTTTGTTGGCGTTTCAACTGTGATGACAGTTACAGGTCTCAATCAGGAGATCTCGGTCAGCAGGTAGGAGGGTCCTGCTTACCGGCTGTCCCTTTAGCCTGGAGACATTCCCATTGGCAGCGAGGAGTTTAGAATCTCCGGTATTTGTTGCTAAGTAGCCCTCAGTCCTCTGCCCAGGCCTGCGGAGGCAAGTATCTTTCTTACTAGTTTTGAGATTGAATCGTCCCTTTAAAAATCAGGCCAGGGTCCAGCGGCTCTGGGAGCAGCCGGGCAGTCAGGCAGGCGTGCGGATGGGAGATGCAGAAACGACGCCCATAGTTAGGGTCACCCACGCCCAGCCCTTGGGATCGAACCGTACCCGGCCCTCACGCAGGCCAGGGACCCCATAGGCCTCTTGGTATGTGGGAGGGCCTGATGGGGAGTGTTGAGCTGCCCCATTCCCTGCTGGACAGAAGCTCTCTGCTGGGTACCACTGAGGCCTGCTGCCCCCTGGAGCTCTGGTCCCCTGCAGCCCCCGGGAGACCCCGGGTGAGAAGACAGACGTTTCTCCAAACCCCCCCCCCCCCGCCCCTCCAGGGCTGGCATGCCTTTGCCTCTATGCGTTCAGCTCCTGGCGCCTGGGGATTTGCTTCGGTGCCGTTCCTAAAATGTCCCGATCGGTGGCCTTTGGAGTCGGGCTGCGTGCCGCTGCCACTTGTCCCGCTGAGTCCTCCCAGGGACCGCACTGCGACCGTCCTGCCGTCCTCCCCTCTTCTTCTGGGTAGTTCTCAGAACTATAAAAACTACTCCGGTTACACCCTTAGAAGCACTCATCCTCCTGTGGGAACCCCTAAGGTGCCCTCAGAAGACCCTGTCCCTGGGTGCTGATGTAGTGTGACAGCAAGGAGTGAGGGTCCCCAGCGCAATAGCCTGGTGGCTGAAGTCCTCGCCTTGCTCCTGTATGGGTGCCAGTTCTAATCCCAGTGACCCCCCCACTTTCCCATCCAGCTCCCTGCCTGTGGCCTGGGAAAGCAGTGGAGGACGGCCCAAAGCCTTGGGACCCTGCACCCGCATGGGAGACCTGGAAAAGGCTCCTGGCTCCTGACTTCGGATCGGCACAGCTCCAGCGGTTGTGACCACTTGGGGAGTGAACCAGCAGAGGGAGGATCTTCCTCTCTGTCTCTCCTCCTCTCTGTATATCTGACTTTCCAATAAAAATAAATCTTAAAAAAAAAAAAAACATAAAGACTTGAGAAGGTGGGGTAACAGGTAGGGAAGCAGTTGCTGAAGGGTGCAGACGTGTGCCTGCTGGAACTTGGGGCGCTGCCACCCTGTGTCAGAGGGCTGCGTGCAGGACTGCCCAAGGAAACAGAGAAAGGACTTCCCTCTGGCCAGCGTGCCTCTGCACGTGTCTCGCAGCCAGGCAGTCACGGAACCAGCTGCCCGGCTGCGGGGACTGGTCGTCAGAGCCCGGCCGGCCCTGAGCTCCAGAATCACCAGGAAAGAACTGTGCGGCTCTGGCAGGGGTGGACCACCTACCTGTTCCTGCAGAGTGGAGAGCTTGCCCAGCGGGTTGGTAACTGGAGGCTTTGGGTAGCCAAGGCCACTTGTGCCAGCACTGGTGACGCCTCTGTGATGACCTGCTGCTGCAGGGCCCACGGCCACCCGGGTGCCAGAGTCCCGGGGGGTTGGCCTTGGCTGCAGGGGCAGTCTGAGCTAGGGGACCTGTTTTTCTCGGGAGGCAGCCGGTGGGTTGCGTTGCATGACAGGCCATTTCCCTCGCGGATTGGTTTTCTGGTTTCAGTAAATGGTTGCTGTAGTTCTGGCTAAGTTCACAAGTGTAGGGGGCAGCTGCTGCAAGGGAGGTGGGCCAGGAGGGGGTGTCTGCTTTCTTTCCTGGAAAGCCGTTCGTGTTAACTCGAGTAAAGCATGATTCAGGCAGAACCGCGCTGTCTAGCCCACTGGAGGGGTGTGTGTGTGTGTATGTGTGTGTGTGTTCCTTGAAGAGCCTGCCAGTCATCCATCGCTTAATAGTGAGGTCCCCACCATGTCCCCCGCACCCATGTGGGAAACCTGGAAGAGGTTCCTGGCTCCTGGTTTCGGATTGGCTCAGCACCGGCCGTTGCGGTCACTTGGGGAGTGAATCATCAGACGGAGGATCTTCCTCTCTGCCTCTCTGTATATATGTCTGACTTTGCAATAAAAATAAATAAATCTTTTAAAAACAAAACAGGTCCCCGTTGGTTGTGGGGATCGGGCCCGCCTAAGGGTGGCACAGAGGAGCCGCTCCTGTGGTGGTGGGCTCCTGCTGGTCCTGGCCAAGGAACCCTGCCTGTCACGGAGCTTGCTGTCTGCCTGCCTCGTGCTGCGGGACCGATGAGATGGCAGAAATGCCTGGGGTTGGGGGTGGAGGCACAGACAGGCCGCTGCTGCTGGTCCCCGGGGTGTTTGGGTTCGCTGGGCTGGGTCCTTGTGTGTCGCTGTTTGCTGCTGCTTGCATCATCCCCGGTGTGGCGGGCTGGCCTCACGCAGGGCGAGTTGGGACTCTTCTGATTCTGCCGGCCGGCCAGGCCTGGTGAGCAGGAGGGCACAGGTCTCCTGCCCGGATGGAGGCTGTGCCCGGCCTGGCTGGTGTGCTGTCTTGGCAGGATGAGGCAGGTGGAGCCCAGGACCACCTGTTCCTGTATCAGAGGGCAAGCAGCCATGAGCATCTGTCTGCTCCGTTGCTCGGTCCTTGGCGTTTGGGTGCTACTGGTCTTAGTGCTTAGTAGTCGAGGTGTTTGCAGTGGGTGGGGGGCTCGGTGCTGTCCCTGTTAGGAAGGAGCAGGAAGAAGGCACGCGGCCATGCTCACAGCGCCCTGGCCCAGGGCTTTGTGAGGTTGCTACAGTCTCAGAGTCTAGGGCCGCGCTGGCTTGTTAGCCTGGTCTCACCCCGTACTCCTGGTCCCAGCTGGGTTCTGGTGACCTGTTGGAGACCCTCTGTGCCGACAGCCTTGCCACCTGCCAACGCAGCCCGAGTCCTTGCTCCTCTGCGTCCTTGGTCCCTGGAAGGGCGAAGCCTGGCTTTGGCGCCGGCTACTCTTTCAGCATCATAATTAGGTCTTGTGATGCTGCTGAGACCAGACCTGGGGCTCCAGGCACCTTCCGAAAAGGACACCCGAAGGCCCGGGTTAGATAGGCACCAGGGTGGGGGCGTTCAGAGAGGGCTTCTTGAAGGAAGGGACCCCTCCCCCCCGGAACCGTGGGTGCCAACGGAGGATAGGGCGTCGCAGGCAGAGGTGGGGCCCAGTGCGTGCCACTAGGGGGGAAGTTTTACAGTTGGTGTGAGGGCCCAGTTCGTGCAGTGGCCGTGGCACGGACGCTTCCAGCTGCGCTGGCGTGGGCATGCTGTGTAATGCAGAAGGCTGCATTTCAGCCAGCTGCTGCTGCGTTCCCCGGGCTGCCGTCCCGTCAGACGGCCTGTGCTGCGTTGAGCGGGGGAGACATTTGGGAAAACAGCTGGGGCCACAGCATGGCTTTGTCTGCTGCTCCCCTTTTTTGGGAGCTGGACGGGCTAGTTCTTTGCTCCATGAATGGCCTCTCAGACTGTCGCTCTCTGACCGCCACGCCACTTCACACAGGCCCCAGACGCCCTGCCCTGGCTCCGGGTCCTCGGCATCTTGGACGGCAGCCAGCCGCTGGAGCCCCAGGCTCTGGGGGGGGATCAACGGGCCTGTTCATTTTGGATTACCTCTGGCGGGCAGCCATTGGGCCCAGCCTCCCTGCCTGGGAAGCCGGCGGAGCAGTCTGGGGCACTGGCTTGGAACCCGAGCCTTTCCCCTGGTCGCCGGCCTCACGTGAGCCCTGGGTTTCTGCCCTGCGTGTTTTCAGCTCCCCGCCCCCTCCCTCCTTCCCATCCCCCCCGGGCAGCCGGACGGCCAAGGTTGGGTCATGTTCAGTGCTGGAGGCACAACCTTCTCCCCCCCCCCCCCCCAACATGATTTGCTTTCACTTTTGCAAGCGAGTGGGCCCAGGAGGGGTGACTTCCTGGAGCGGGGGTGGGGTGGGGGGGTCCCTCCCGCACGGGAAGCTGCACCCAGCGGCTGGCCTTGGTCAGTCACAGCTGCAGAGACGCGAGGAGTGGAGCGCTCTGCTCTGCCTCGGCTCGGGTCTGTGTCTCCCGCCCCACAGACACGCTCGCTTCACGTGATGACACCACGGATGTGAGAGCTCAGGCTCCTGGCACATCCCGGCCCGCTCTGTGTGTAGAGGCTTCAGTGTTGGCATCACCTAGGAAGCTTCAGAAACCCCAGGGCATCAGACCCCCCTTCCCCCCCAAACCTGGGCCCCTTCCCCCTGGACTGTGTGTGAAGGGCTCAGGGCATCAGGGTTTTATTGTGGGGTTTTTTTTGGTTGTTGTTTTGTCTTTAAAGATTTATTTAGATTTCCAGAGAAGGCAAGGGAGCTTTTCCATCCACTGGTTCACTCCCCAAGTGGCCATAATGGCCAGAGCTGAGCTGATCTGAAGCCAGGAGCCAGGAGCCTCTTCCAGGTCTCCCACGCAGGTGCAGGGTCCCAAGGCTTTGGGCCATCCTCCGCTGCTTTCCCAGGCCACAGGCAGGGAGCTGGATGGGAAGCAGGGCCGCTGGGATTAGAAGCGGTGCCCCTATGGGATCCTGGCATGTGCTAAGTGAGGACTTTAGCCAACTAGGCTACAGCACTGGGCCCCTGCTGCAGCCCTTTACACAGCATTTCCAAGATGGCTGTGCCCATTCCTGGGTGCCTGCCTCGAGGGCCCTTCCTGGACACACGAGCGTTCAGCTGCTCTGCCGTGGAGGGTGAACTCGGCCTCGGCTTCCTTCGGTGCTGCACTGTGGCCGCCTCGGTACGCGCCCTCACCTTGCCTGCTGCCTGGCTTTAACTGCTTCGTCCCCTTCTGCCGAAGGCTGCTGTTGCTCTGTGTCCTGGGAGCCGAGATAAGCCTGCCTTTGCAGGCCTTGCCCGGTACCACCCTCCTGGGTCTCTCTCTCTCTCTCTCTCTCTCTCTCTCTCTCTCTCTCTTTTTTTTTTTTTTGGTGTGTAGTGTCGCTAATGAGAAACACGGCGTCAGAGTGGTTCTTCCCCCGAAGTTGGCGATTTTCGCATTGGCCTTGGCTCCGCTTCACCACGTCTGTTCTTCTGGAGTTCATTGCTTTTATTTATTTTATTTATTTATTTTTTTCCAGTCTGGATGGCAGTGTTCTGACAGGTGCTGCACTCGGCCTCCTTGGATCGTGGGCATTGGAGGTGCCAGCGTGCGTGTTCCTTCCCCCGTGCTCCAGGCAGTGGTGGTCTGGCCGGGTGCCCTCTCATGGGCACGCAGCTCCCCCACCGGTGACCCCCGACCCCCCGCCCCACGCCCCAAGCTGCTCTCCTTTCTTTGCTGAGATTCCCTTGGGCCCCAGATTATGACGCTGGGGGGACCTAGGATGCCCTGGCTCGGGATGCTTGGGCTGCTCCCAGAAACATCTCTAGGTGTCTTTTTTTTTTTTTTTTTTCCCTGTTTGCTCAGAGAGCCCCCGTTAAGGTTAACAGTGTCTTCGTGGTTTCTGGAGTGGACAGCGCCAAGCCCTGTGGGCCGCAGCGTTTACGCAGCAGCGAAGGCCCCTTTGGGGCGAGGGAGGCTGTGTGAGCGCACCCCTGTTGCAGCGCGTGGCCGGCTCGATTTCCTCCTGCCCGAAGGCGGAGCGCGTGGTGACATGGAAGGTCCCGCCTTGAGTCAGTGGAGTAGCTGTCACTGGGGACATCATTTAGCGGATTCTCGCAAGGATAACCCACCCACGCGCGCGGCAGGAAATGCCAGTCCCTCTGACTGTGCAGTGTCAGCGGGGCGTGGGGATCGTGTAGCACAGCAGCCTGCGTGACGGGTGGGAGGTCACGGAGGGCGTTCACACAACCTTCCCCAGGAAAAGCTCCAGTAAATCATCAACTCCCTTTGAAGGAGCCGTGGGCCTCCGGTGCCGCCCTACGGAGCAAGCTTTGCAGTAATTTTGCATGGCCAGGGAGCTGTCCCATAAAGCATTGGCGCTCTGGTGCAAAGGGTGGGAAACCCGAGGGGCCCTGTCCTGTCTGCCTCTCCCTTAAAAAAAAAAAAAAAAACAAAACAAGCAGATGAACAAAACCAGCGCTGTTGGAATTTTCTTTTTTTTCCCTTGAACCCACAAGGCCAGGTGTTTGGGATGGTTTACTGAAAGGATGACTCAGAAAGGCCCCGTTTTTTTGTGTGTCCAGCGGGAGCAGCCTCCGGTGCTGGAGTGTGCTGCGTCACGGCCGGATGCCTGCACGCTTCCTCCCTCCCGGGAGGCCTGCTTTAGATGCACGCGGGGCAGGGAGGGGCGAGCCACACCCCTCCGTAACCTGGGCATGGGGGGCTGTGCGTGGGAGCTGCCCTCCATCTCAGCCTTACTATCTGCCTCTACAGCACAGTGGGCTTCTGTATGTTTGGGGAAAAAAAAAAGGCACCTTTACGTCGTCTAAGTTTGTGCGAAATCTAATTGTCATGGCTTTATCACTGCCGTCAGCCCCCAGAGATCGCTAACCTAGCCCTTGGGAGAATCCGCGTCTTTTGGAGGAAGGCTCAGGCATTTTCATAAATAACGGGTCCGGAACCCAGCAAAAGCGCAGGCCCGGGTGTCGCTGCCATGGACTTGGTGCACAGAGCCGAGAATAACACGCGTGGACCCTGACCGATGGTCAAAGCCGGAAGTTGATTAGTGGCATCAGATTTCATACCCTGAGGGTCCTATGAGATAAGGGAGGAAGTGTTGAGCTCATCAACAAAACCCATCCACTGTTTCCAAGCTTTTGTTTGGAACTCCTTTTGTCTCGTATATTCCACGGGACTGTCCACTCAACTGTTCTTAGATAAATGATATCCAAATCAGGTATAAAAAAAAGGTTGCCATTCGGTTGTTCTCATGCAAATATCAGCCAATCAGCTGTAATCCTGCGCTCCCTGACCTTCTGGGGTCACCATGTCGTCCCACATCTGGAGCTGGGAAGATGTGCCCGCTGGGGGCCTGGGCCCTGCCGGAGGTAGCCTGGGCCAGAGGGGCCGGCGTGTTGGGGTGGAGAGGGCAGGGCGGGGCAGTGAGGCCTCTGTTTGTTCAAGTTCAAAGGGAGGGGCAGGCGCCCCCCTTCCCCGCGTCTTGTCTTGGCCGTGTTCTGAGTCTGCGTAGTGTTGGGAACCCGAAGGGTCTGAGCGGTTCTTCACCTGAAAGTAGAATCCGTTCCCATGCCGTTTCCATGGCGACCAGTGAACTCCAAGGCAACAGGTTCTATTTCCGTGTTCTCGGTAACAGGATTAGAGGGAAGCACATTGGAAATTCTGCCGTCATCAGGCAGTGCCCGGCTCTGCAGCTTCGGGGCTGACCGAGTACCCCCCCTCATCAGGAGTGTGAGGGGCAGGGGGCGTCCTGCCTTCATGGGAGGGGTTTATCGTTTTGTGTTTTTCTGGGCTTTTGTTTTTTTTTTTTAAATGCCAGTGGAGGAGCCCGCATGGCGGAGTAGCAGGCTCAGATGCTGCCTGTGGTGCCAGCTCGCTGCTAGTGGCCTGGAAGTAGCCCATGAAGATGGCCCAAGCGTCTGAGCACCCACCATCCACGTGGGAGACCCAGATGAAGCTCCCGGCCATTGTGCTAGAAGCTCAGTCTCTAAACCCGAGTTCGAATCAGTAAATAAAATCTTTATTTATTTTTTTAATTAGATCTGCCTGGATCGCAGTATGGTTATTAGGGGGTTTCAAAGGCATGCTCATCTGTCATCGGGGGTTCGTGGGTCCAGCTCCCTGTTCCTACAAAAACCTAGAGGTCAGGCTGTTTCTGCTCTGCCCTTTCCTGCCTGGGCTTCAGATTTCTGTGAATCCCTCCCTGTCTTTCAGGCGTGTCAAGGGGCCAGAGGCTCCCTTCATCTTCCTGTGCGCGCGTAGGGACCTGGCTCGTAGGTGGCACTCCGGGCAGGAGTCCGACAACTGAGGACCTCTGTGCCCTTGCCAGCCACACCCTCCCTGGATTGGCTCGTTGCACTGTCACCGGGTGCTCTTGGGATTTGAACCCCAAATCGGCAGAAGCAGGGAAAGGGCTGGGCAAGGAGCAGAGGGGAGGGTTCTGCAGCAGGCCGTGTCTGGGCGCAGGGCGTGCGGTTCCCTTTGTTGAGCTCCTCGCGTTTGGGGCAAGTAGGGTCAGTGGGTTTGTCTCGGCTCTGGGGGTGCTGACCTTGCCCTCCCCTCGGCAGATGGTGCTGTGGTGTGTTCCTCAGTACCCATGAAAGGGCTCATTCATGCCATTCACCGCCCGGGCCGCACGCTCAGAGCTCTGCCCTCCTCCATCTGCTGGGGAAGATGCCCCACCTTCCCGCCGGGAGGCCACCCTTGGGCGCTGGCTTCCTCCCGTAGGCAGTTGGGTCCAGGGGAGCACCAGCTGCTCGGCTGTTGGGGTGAGAGCCAGAGGGGGCACTGCAGCCCACAGCGCTGGGGAAAGCCGTCCGTGCCCTCCCTCCCTTTAATGTATTTGTTTGAAAGGCAGAGAAGCAGAAAAGAGGGCAAATCTTCATCTGGCTCACTCCTTAAATACGGACAGCCAGATCTGGGCAAGGCCAGGACCCGCCCACCTCAACCTCACGTGGGTGGTGGGGTCCCATGTGATTGGAGCATTTTTCTGCTGCAGCAGGATCAAGAGTCGAAAACTTGAATTGATACTCTTGGAAGCTTAACCGGCATGCCACACTGCTGGGCCTGACAGGCCATGCCACCCTGCTGGTCCTGATCGGCCATGCCGCACTGCTGGGCTTGACCTGCCATGCCGCACTGCTGGGCCTGACCTGCCATGCCACACTGCTGGGTCTGACCGGCCATGCCACACTGCTGGGCCTGACCGGCCATGCCACACTGCTTGGCCTGACCTGCCATGCTGCTTTGCTGACATAGAGAGCTACATTCTCGTGAGCCTTAGAGCATCTGTGTTTATGTATTTAAAATGCAGAGTTAGAAAAGAGAGATCTTCCGCCTGCTGGGTCACTCCTGCAGCGGCTGGGGCTGGGCTGTCTGCTGCCTTGCCAGGCTCACGAGCCAGGGAGCTGGGCAGGGACAATGCAGCCAGGGCTCAGCCTTAGGTGATGCTGGCACTTCAGGCAGCAGCTTGGCCTGTCATCCCACGGTGGGTGCTGGCCCTTCATCTCCCACATTTCTAGTAGAATCCTGTGTTGATCGTGATAAGGAAACACTGGGTAAAGTCGGGCTTTGAACCTCCTCCTGAAGTTCATGTCTGCTCTCTTCCCCTTCCCTTCTGCCGTGCCCCAGAACTGCTCAGTGTATGGTGTGTGAAGGCTGACTGTTCCCGCGCTGCGGATCAAGCCACCAGCAGCCCAAGGCGTCTGCCGCCTGTAGCCTTTCTTCCTCTATTGCCATGGATCGAAGATCGATTTTAATTTGCAGTGCAGACTTGCAGCTTCCATCCGCTGACGTACTGCTCCCGGTAACTGCGGCGACTAGAACGGGCCCCACCTGAAGCCAGGAGCTTCTTCTAGGTCCCCGCGACAGGTGCAGGGAGCTCTGGGGCACCCTCTGCCGCTCTTCAGGCCAGTAGGAGGGAACTGGGTCAGAAGTGGAGCCGCCGGGACTTGAACTGGCACCACGTGGGGTGCTGGCACCACAGGTAGAGCAGGTAGAGGCTGAGTGTGCCACTCCATGATGCACGTAGCATTTTATCACGTTTCCCTTACCGCGAAGTCTAGAGAAGTCTGCGGAGTAGTGGGCCGCAAACTGGCCCTTGGCACAGTCGCTTTCCTTGGCGCATTGCTACCCCGTCCATCCCGGGCTTGATCGTAGGCGATGGCAGAGTGGGAGTGATTCGGGCTGCGTGTCTTGCTCAGCTGACGGTATCCTGGCCCCTTGTCTGGCTCCGCAGGAAAAATGAGCGTCCCCGAATTCAGGACATTTAACGTTCTTGAACCCATCTGCCTCCCCGATTGACCATCAGCCTGTGAGTCACTTCTAACCACGGGAGCTTTTGTTGTGCCCTGGCCGCTCGTCCCTCCAGGTCTTAGTGTCCTCGTGTGGAAGAAGGCACAGTATTCCAAGTGCCCCTAAACCGTACACACACGCACACATACCCCCAATACCAGTTAGACAGTCTGCAGGAGAGGGGTCAGGCATCTTGAGCCAGCAGAACCGCTACGCTCAAACCTGCCCCTTGTGGCCCGTGGTCTTCAAAGCACCCGAGCTGGAGTTCTGGTGGTTGGGGGTTGTGGCCCGCCGTCTCCACCTGGCTCCTGGTCCTTGTCCTGGCTACAAGGTCCTTGTTGGCTCGCGTCCCCTCCAGCGAGGGACAAAGAGCTCGAGGGTGTCTGCTCTCCTGCCAGCAGGAAGCCTGGTTCCTGTACCCTGGTTTGTCTGTCTGTCTGCAGGCTAGCTGCAGTGCCTGTGCTCCTCTTGGGGGGGGGGGCCCTTGGCAGGTCTCAGGGGGCGGGGTGCGGACAAGCTCTGCAGAGGCGGGTGAGGCCTCTGAACTGCCCCGGCACACAGCCGCTGGCCCAGCTCCAGGCGTTGTGGTCCGGACCACGAGGGCGCTGTTCTCAGCAGCTGCCCGAGCCGGGCAGATGTCCTGTTTGTGCTCCGCCACTGACATGGATTGCACAATTAAACGGGCTGTGGTCATGAATGTGAAGTCGGGAGATAGACAGAACTGATACTGTACAGTCAGGAGTTTGGTACCTGCGTTCAAGGCCAGGGGAACACGCGCTTGCAGATCGACTAGAAATGGCCAGGTGGCGTGTGCGTGACCGGGTGGACTGTCACGTTTCCTCAAATGATGCTCCGAACAGGTCTTACCCTGCTTGGGAAGGTGACCTCCTGCGTGAGAGATGTGCCCAGCCGTGGGGTTTGTAACCTTACGCCAGATTGGGGTCATCTGGGAAGGACAACCGTTCCTCCTGCTCAGGGGGCATACGTGGCAGCTCGCACCCTGTGGCTTCAGCCGTACGGTGCCCCCACGTTGCCCCCTCCCAGCTCTATTTCCTCTCCGAGGATGGCCGCGTTTGGAAATAGCGCAGCTAAAAACCAGGCTCGAGACCCCGCTTGTGGGCCACGTGGCGGTCAGCTGCTTCTGCCCTGATGGCGGGCCTGCCACCGGACCACTGGGAGCAAGCCAGGGACCCGCTAGACCGAGCCGGGCCCAGGCCCGTCGCCATGGTCCTTCCCATGCTTTCTGGGCAGAGCGTTTGAAACACACAGCTGCTGCAAGAGACTTGCCTACCAGGCCACCCACCACCTGCTCTGCTGGCATGTTTCCGTGGGGATGGCGATGCCGCCACCACGGCTGCTGTGGACGGCTTTGTAGATTCAACAGGCCTCCTACACATCGTATGCTCGCGCCATCCACCTGCTGCTTATCCTGCCCAGGCCCTCATGCAGAGGGGACGTGGCAGGTCACGGGAGGCTCTGCTGAGCAGGGAGGGGTTCGTCGTGGGGTCTGGTTCTGGGTGACTGCGCGTGGTCTCGCTCTGCTCCCATCCCCGCTGCTCTCAGAACTCAGCCTGGGGCCCCCCCTGACGTCCTAGGCTCAGGACAGAGCGGATCCATACGCTAGGACAGCCCCGTCCGAGGATGGCAGGCAGCGGGCCGAGAGCAGTGGCTTGACCAGCAGTGCAGGGGGAGCGCCCACCGCCACCTGCTCCACAAAAAGGAGTCCCATCATTGGGACTTCGCTGAGCTTGTCTGAGATGGACTGCTCTGCATCATAGCTTCTTACCTCTTCGTGCTGTGTTGGCTTGGAGACTACGAAGGTTAAGAATGTCAAAGGAAATAGAATATGGGAAGTGGGGAGATAGTGCCGTTGGGTTTTCTGCTCACTGTTGTGCCCGGAGGGTGGCAGTGGCCCAGCAGGCCCGCTGCTCTGAGGTCTGTGAAGTCAGGGGCAGTTGACAGTCCTGATGTCCCCAGCAGCCTGAAAGTTCCCCCAGGCTAAAGAAATGCGCATCTCGTCAAGAGGTAGTTAGATAATAACAAGTTTTTATGTTCCAGCAACTGTGTTGCCATTCAAAAGATGTCAGTGGATACTTAGTGGCTTTTTTGTCTGTTTGGGTTGGGGGAGGATTTATGTCTTTGAAAGGCTCAGTCAGAGGTCTCCCATCCCCAATAGCTGTAGCGGCTGAGACTGGGCCGGCTGGAAGCCCAGAGCCTCTCTGAAATCTCTCGTATGCCCTGAGTACTTGGGCCGTCTGCTGCTGCTCTCCCAGGGGCATCAGCAGAGAGCTGGATCGGAAACAGAGCAGCCAGCGGCTCAGCGCACCAGACCACAGTGCTGGTCCCAAGATAAACGTGCTTGCTTTATCCTTACGCTACTGTGTCTGCCTCCTGGTGGGGCCTGTGTCGTCGAGGTCCGCGTTGGTTTTTCTGCAGTGTGTGCTCCGTGAGCTGTGGCGTTGTTGAGGGCAGCACAGCCCTGCCTGTCCCTAAAGCTGCCAGCTGCAGACAGTCGCACCCCTGGCGCCCTGGGACACCTTTCCCGTGGCACTGGCCTTGCCTCAACTTACCTTCTCCCTCTAGCCTGGATTACTGTTGGGAATAGGACCAAAAAGAGGGCGCCCATTTGGTGCTCGCTGCCCCTTTGGGGATCGGAACCAAAGAAGGGCAATTCTCTTGGTGCCCATTGGCCTTCTTGGCGAGTCTTGATCTAGGGAATGTTCAGCGAAGGTTGGGACGGGTGCGCGTGCAGGTCATACCATGGCTATGCGTCGGGTCCCTTCTCTCAAACCCCCTGCGTGTCCCTGGCCAGAGCAGTCCTCTCCTTCTGCCCCAGGTATGACTTTGTGGGAGTCCTAGAGTGGCAGCCCAGGTGGGGACGCCTGGGAGAGCCGGAGCACAGCCAGGGCAATCCTGGGGTTCCCAGGTGTGTGTGTGCGCACCCATGGCACTGGCTGTGGAAGCCTCTAGATGGCATCCAGGAGATGAGCTGGTGCCAGCCAGCAAAAAGCAAGTGTGGCAGGGCTGGAGGGGGGCAGCCTTGCAGTGCCTTCCAAGTCACATGGCTCTCACGTGGGACTTCCCGTCGCCATCCTGGCCTCATGTCCCCTGTCAGAATGGCTATGACTGGGTTCTTTCCTTGATTTCTTTAATTTTTTTTAAAAGATTTATTTTATTTTTTATTGGGAAGGCGGATATACAGAGAGGAAGATCTTCTGTCTGATGATTCACTCCCCAAGCGGCCACAATGGCTGGAGCTGAGCCATTCTGAAACCAGAAGCCAGGAGCTTCTTCCAGGTCTCCCGCGCGGGTGCAGGGTCCCAAGGCTTTGGGCCGTCCTCCACTGCTTTCCCAGGCCACAGGCAGGGAGCTGGATGGGAAGTGGAACTGCTGGGATTAGAACTGGCACCCATATGGGATCCCGGCCTGTGCAAGGCAAGGACTTTCTTTCCATCCTGTGTCTGGGGGAAGAGGGGAGATAAAGGGTGAAGCCTCATCCAGTCTCCCAGCCTCCCCAGTACCCGAGGATGGGGCACAGCCACTCAGTTACCAGCCCAGGGTCCCCAGTGTGGTGCGTGTTCAGAGGGTTCCGCACAAGTGGCTCATGGATATTCTGAACTGTTCTCCGTCTTGCTGATCCAAGGATGTGGAAACCCTTCCAACGTCCATCGGCTGACACAGTCGACCTTAGAGCCTCCGTACCGCAGGTACTTACTGCCATCGTTTGGCTGGGGTGACTGTCCAGTCTGGTCTGTCCTGCTTCCTCTGCCGTCGTATCAGGCGTCCTCCCTGTGCATCTGAGCCTGCCGTCCACTTCACGTGAGCTGCAGGAACAGGATCGTGCTGGGTCCCGGTCTGACTGTGGGCTGAGGGGGCATTGTAGAGCGCTCATCCCAGCATCCTGTGAGCCCTGTGACTCCATCGTCGTTATCAGCTGGAGATGGTTCCTCCCTGTCGCCTGTCGCTCCCGGGTTCCCCCCCCCCCCCCCCGCCTCCGGTGTGTGTGGGGGACCTTCTCCCATCTTGTGTGCAAAGTGCTTGCTCTTGCCTCGGTTTCCCGTCAAGGGAGCTGGAACCAGACGCAGTGTGGTCCGGGAACATCTGGCTGGGACTGCGCATTGGACTAGGAGGTGTGCCCTGTAGTGGCCCGTGGTCTGTGGTTTGTAGTGGCCTGTAGTCTGCGGTCTGTGGTCTGTAGTGGCCCATGGTTTATGGCCTGTAGTGGCCCGTGGTCTGTGGCCTGTGACGGCCCGTGGCCTGTGGTCTGTGGTGTATGGTCTGTAGTGGCCCGTGGTCTGTGGCCTGTGACAGCCCGTGGCCTGTGGTCTGTAGTGGCCCGTGGTCTGTGGTCTATGGCCTGTAGTGGCCCGTGGTCTGTGGTGTATGGCCTGTTGTGGCCCGTGGCCCGCGGTCTGTGGTGGCCCGTGGTCTGTAGCGGCTCGAAGCACAGCACAGGCAATGTTCTAGATGGCAATGTTAAAGGTGACAGAGACACCACATCATCATCCATCGCGTCACTCCCCAGATGGCTGCCAGAGTTGAGCTGGTCCTTCCGGGTCTCCCACGGGGATGCAGAGGCCCGAGAACTTGGGCCACTCCTTCCTCTGCTGCTTTCCCTGGATTGGGATCGGAGCGGTTGGGACTCGGCCAGCCATCCGGGCTGCCGTCACCGCAGGCAGAGGTTCAGTTAGTTGGCTGCGCCTCTGTACCAACCGGCAGAGCGGTTTTCAGCTGGAAAAGCTCCGTGGCTTGCTTGGCTCGGGGGCCTGCGTGCCTGGTGTGGAGAAGATGGGATGTTCCTGTTCACGGAGACACGGGCACACGACCCCGAAGCTCCGGACAGCTCACCTTAGCCCCAGCGCATCATCGGGGGAGTCTCAGGATTTTGATGTTTGAGAAGTTTGCACAGCTGCTGCTTGGCAGATGAACCCGGCTGGACGCCCAGCAGCCCAGTTGTCCCCTTCCTGGCTCACCTGGCAGGTGCTGGGTGCACAGCATGAGCTGTGTGCATCCCGAGCCGCCTTCTCACAACAGCCTGAGCATGCACACGTTGCTGGCGCAGGCTGCAAAGCCTCTGCTCGAAACCAGACTGTGGAGCATGTCATGTGCCTGGGCCTGGACCAGAGTCCCCGGGTGTGGTTGATGCCCGTTGTTCGAGAACTCTCCTGACTTCCTCGGGACGATTGACCTGGGTTTGATTTATTCTTGGTGATGATGGCATCTTAGATGTGGCAGACCCCAGCTTGCAGGTTCTTCGACTTTGGTTCTGGGCCTTTAGGTGAGAGTACTTTGTCCTTGCCAGTGGCAAGAAACACACGGGGAGCTTGCAGATGGCTGGTCTGCACTTGAGCAGCGCTGGGAGCTGCAGGTGCACGGGAGGGGATGCTGATGGCAGAGTTTGCCCCTGGCAGGGATCACTCGGGAAGGAGGGCACTGCTGATGAGGCCCATGGTATTGCCCTGGGAGGAGCCCTTTGCGGTTAAGATGGCGGGTTAGGAAGGGGCTTGCGTTTTGTGTCACCGCGAGTCGCCTCGTGGGATTTCTGTCACCCACAGGCATTCGTTTGAGTGACGTGTTCTCAGTTCGCGTGAGGCCTTGTCAGTACACTGCGTGGTCATCTGAGGTGGGCAGGCTCAGCCCCCTGCTCCACGGCGCGTTCGTGAGCCAGGGGCGGACAAGGACTTGATGCAAAGCCTCCTGTACTTGGAGGCTTGCCTGTTCCCTGTGAGGTGTCGCGGGTGGGAAGAGGGGCAGATGGCCTCGTGGAACGGGCCTTGTTGTGCCTTTGCTGTGCTCTGGGGAGCAGGTGTTTGAGGAGGGCAAGCATTTGGGGCCCTTCAGTCACTGGCTCAAGTCACCTTTCCCCCCCGCCAATCGGAGCTGAGCGGTTACCCCCAGAGCAGTCAGAGCTTGCGGGCTGCAGCCAGTGGGATACGAAACATCGGCGCGGAGTCTGATGGCCGCTTTCCTCTTGCCTCGTAGAGTGCCCAGCAAAGAATGTGATGGGATCTCTAGCATGTCTGCGGAGAGCGGCCCTGGGACGAGATTGAGAAATCTGCCAGTAATGGGGGATGGACTGGAGACCACCCAGATGTCAGCAACACAGGCCCAGGCCCAACCCCAGCCAGCCAGCACAGCCAGCGCCAATCCCCCACCCCCGGAGACCTCCAACCCCAACAAGCCCAAGAGGCAGACCAACCAGCTGCAGTACCTGCTCAGAGTGGTGCTCAAGACGCTATGGAAGCATCAGTTCGCGTGGCCTTTCCAGCAGCCTGTGGACGCCGTCAAGCTGAACCTCCCTGTGAGTAGCCCGGGCTGGGCCCCCCGCGGCCCCGTGGTGGTGTCCTAGAGCCTCCTGGAATGTTCCTCACACTTCCTCCAGGAAGGGTGGAGATGGGTTTGGGGGTGGGGGGGTCGCCAGCACCCAGCCGCCTCGGGGAAGGGGTTCAGTGATGTGTGTGATGACCAATGGCTTGGCTCTGGGGACCCTGAAATGAAGGGGGGAAAGGAACTTAGCTTTCAGTTCCTGGAGAGCTGGAGCAGCTGGAGGGAGCCCGGCTGGTGCCAGCAGCCACTGCTCGCGTGGTCCCCTCATCGTCCAGAGCAACAGGTGGGAAAGGATAGTGAGTCTGTTTATAATTTAAAAAAAAAAAAAAAAGGAATCTCATTTATTAGAGGCTGTTCAGCTCCCCTCTGCTTGTCTGCTCAGCTAATGGTGATGGCTGGGGCTGAAGCCGGGACAACACGGGTGAGGCTGGGAGCGCATGGGTGGTAGGGAGTCAGTCCTCATGCTGTCAGGGTCTTGGTCTGCTGGGAACCACACATGTTCCTGATCTGTCCCCTGTCTCCCCCCGCTCTCTCTAATGTGTCTGAACCACAGAGCAAATGTGAAATTGATCTTTGCGCGGGTTCACACCCCACATGGCGGTTGCAGTCGGGGGCTGGGCCAGGCTGAAGCCAGGAGCTCAGAATTCCACGCGGGTCTCGGTGGTGCGCGTGGTGGAGATCGAGGGGTTGGAGGCGTCACTGCGGCCTCCCGGGATGCAGCAAGCAGGAAGGGGAGGAACCAGGCCTCGCAGGCAGGTGCACGGAGGTGCCAGGCAACGGGTTAACCCGCTGTGCCACCGTGCCCATCGCCCAACCATTCGGCAGAATGCCTGCTCCAAGGGTAGCAGCTTGTCTGCTGGGGACGGGGCGAGTTGAGCCAGGGCTGTTAACCATCCCTTCTGCCGTCTGCTGTTCCTAGAGCATACTGGATCTCTCCCAAGCCTCAGGGAGCACACTGAATCGTGGCTTGCTCTTCTTCCAAGGGTTAATTCTGTTGTGCCAGGTGAATCAGGCCGTAGCCCCTGACCCAGACTCCGTTTGGGGAATCCTTGGAGCTGCTGTGTGCTGGAATGCGCAGCCCTTGCCCGGAGGGAGGCCGCACCTGCGCCTTCCGGCCAGGGCCCGGGGCCGTTCATCCTGTGACTTGGGCTCAGTGCTGGGCCTGCTGGGTGTGTGTCACAGGCAGTCTGGGGAGTTGGTGGGGGGGGAAGGGCTTTCCCTGTAGGTCTGAGGAATAAAGGAACTCAAGGAAAAAAGGGGGGCAGAGGCCAAAGAGGCGTCACAGGTGGCCGCTTTCCAAGGCAAGGAGTGGCAGGAGCTGGCCTGATACAGGGGGGCTTGCCGTGAAGGGCAACATCTTAGGGCCAATGCAGGGGTCCGTGGGGGGGCTGGGGGGTCGCGCACAGCAGTCCCCGGATGTCCGCATCGTGAGAGGTCAGCCCCGGCTGACCATCCCTCTGGGCCTTCAGGAGGGCCTCGGTGATCTTGGGAAGGCCTGACGTGGTGGAGCTAGAACCCAGATGGGCAGCAGTCTGCCGAGAAGGACGAGAGACTGTTATTTTCAAGAAACCTTCTGTGTGTGTGTGTGTGTGTGTGTGTCTCCCCCCTGTAACTTGACCTTGAAGGGGAACAGAAGGGGTTCACTGAAGGCCAGGGAGCAAGGAAACTATAGGACTACAGACCTGCAAGGCAGCTGTGTCCTAGGGGAGGCCGAGGAGTAAGTCTCCAGAGGAAGAGGAGGGGGCTGGACCCCGCTCCAGGCAGGGTGTCGCTGCACCTGTTCCCTGACTTGGAAGTCACCCGAAGCAGCGGAGTGAGGAATGCTGGGGAAGGTGGAACTCCTGCTCTGCTCAGTGTGCCCCCCCCTTTCGTCCCCAGAGGTGTTCCCAGGGTCACCCGAAAAGGTGTTGCTTCTCTTTCAGAGTTCTGAAGATCAGCCCAGATCTTGTCCCGTAGTTTGGTTTCTTACCACCCCCAAGGTACTGCCGCCCTCACCCCTCCAACACTCGCTTATCACCTCCCCCCCCCCCCACTCCTCCTCTTGTCTCCTGCTTCTGCGCCGTCTGCCCTCGAGTCAGTTCCCACATGCAGGCCGTTCGCTGCCCAAGCCCTGGAACAGATGTGTTGGTTGGCTGTCTCGGGCAAGGAGGCTAGAGCATCGTGGAATGTGGGCAGTCAGGGCTGGGTTCGTGCCCAGCATGCGCTCGTGGTGTTAGTGTTGTTCGGTGCCTCTGCCCAGCCCATGGTGCTTACCCCTGCCCCCCAGGACTATCCGCTGTTCCTGGGGCTCTCTGAGGGGAGCCTGCGCTTTTGTGCCTGCAGCTTGCCCTGCTCCCATTGGGAGCCCACTTCACATCCAGCTTCATCGTGGCTAGCCCGGCCTCAGAGAGGTTGTTTATATATATATATATATATATATATTTTAAGATTTATTTTATTTTCATTAGAAAGGCGGATATACAGAGAGGAGAGACAGAGAGGATGATCTTCCGTCCGATGATTCACTCCCCAAGTGAGCGCAACGGCCGATGCTATGCCGATCCGGAGCCAGGAGCCTCTTCTGGGTCTCCTGCACAGGTGCAGGGTCCCAAAGCTTTGGGCCATCCTGGACTGCTTTCCCGGGCCACAGGCAGGGAGCTGGAAGGGAAGTGGGGCTGCTGGGATTAGAACCGGCGCCCATACGGGATCCCGGGCGTGCAAGGCGAGGACCTTAACCACTGCGCCACTGCGCCACCGCGCCGGGCCCTTGGAGAGGTTTTTGAGGGGTCTGATGGGGCGGTCTGCGCCCTAGGGGCTCGCTGGCTGTGTGCGTCCCACGCCCGCCCCGTTGGGGAGTCCCACCGTTGGTCTGATACGATTCTGCCTGTGGGTTTTGAAAATTGTCTTCGACTTGGGACCAGGTCTGTGCTTTAGGTAACACTTGGAGACAGTCCCAGCTCCCGTGTAGCGCTCTGCGGGGCCTTGGAGTGTGTGGGAACCTGAGATCCGTGGTCGGGGGTCACAGGTTATCTTTGCTGCTGGCAAAGGCATGGTTAGCCCGGTCAGTTGTGTCCCGTACCCAGCGCTGGCAAGTCCTTAGTTGCAGGCTGGCTTTGTACGGTGGGCAGTGCGTGTGCTGGTTTCTGGCTCGCCTGCAACACCCGCACCACGGCAGTTTGCATCTTGCGGGCATTGAAGACTTAGAGTGGTGGGGCAGGCTAGCGCCGGCCATTGGTGCTTTTGTATATAAAAACTGCTTGTACAAGACTGTTTCCCCAAACAGTGTTAAGTTAAAAATGAAGGGCCCTGCTAACATACGTATATGAAAGAGACAAATTCCCCAAAAATGCGTGAAGGCGGCCTGTTCCAAGATAGAGTAGGCGGTGCATTTTTTGTCTTGGGGCTCCCTTGAGACCACAGCACGGTGGAAGGGTGCTGGCGTGAACTTGGCGAGTCTCCGCCGAGCAGGGCTGCGAGTGTCACCCCCCCCCCCCCGGGCCCACGTGGCTGGCCCCAGCCGGGTGCCAGGGGGCACACTGAGGCGACCTTGGCTGTTCTGTCTGCCCCCCCCCCCCCAGGATTACTATAAGATCATTAAAACGCCTATGGACATGGGAACAATAAAGAAGCGCTTGGAGAACAATTATTACTGGAATGCTCAGGAATGTATCCAGGACTTCAACACTATGTTTACAAATTGTTACATCTACAACAAGGTGAGACACTGGGGGCGCCGCCGTGGGTGGGTGCGTGGGTGCGTGGGTGGGTGTGGGTGCGGGTGCGGGTGCGGGGTTGCCAGCGGCCGTGAGCCGCCAGGCTGTCGTGCCGCGTGGTGTTCGAGGACCGTGGTGGCTCCTAGCAGAGCCCCCTCGGATGCTGCCACGTGTCAGCCAGGAGCCCACTCGGATGTGGTCGCGCTAAGGTGTGTGCACGGACTGGAACCTCCGCGCCACACAGGCCCGAGCAAGGCCGCAGAGCAGAGCTGTGCGTGCGTGGTCCTGGGCTGCTTGGGGCCACGCGTGGCCACTGACCACTCCTGCCGGAGAATCGAGGTGTTCCCTAGATGTACCTGTACATCTGGAGCTCATCCGCTTCCAGCTCCACAGCCTTGGCTGGGCCGCGAAGCAAGGTCATTTGTTTCCGGTTCAGACCACAGATGTGATTGGACAACCCCTTGCCATAGAAGAACCCCGGGGGGCGCGGGGGGCAGATACTGTGCAGAACTCGGCCCCTGCCCCTGCTGGTGGCGTGGATGGAACTGCCTGGAAGGGACGGGCGAGTCGACTGTGTCACGTAGGCCTCGGCTCCCACCACGTGGGCCGACGCGCAGCGCCTGCAGGTCAGGCCCTCAGTTGACTGCTGAGTGCAGGAACCCCGTGTTCCGGATGGAGTGACAGTGTGAGCCGGGCTACACTGGAGAGTGGTGTTGGAGCCCTCCTGACGTGTCCCTGGCAGAAAGCCCCCGTGGCATGGAGTCGGAGGTGATCACCCCAGCGCCGCAGGGAGGGCGCTCCCGTCCCTGGCCGAGTTTGGTTGGCTCTTGAGGCATCGGGTGGCTTGTGGAGCAGGTCAAGGGGCAGAGGCGTGCAGGTAGACCGGGCAGGCTCACAGCTCGGCAGCAGACCTGGACTCTTGTGTCCTTGGCATTGAGGTGGAGGAAGGAGCCTAAGTGTGGTGCATTGCCTTGGGGGGCGGGGGTGTCCCAGGGTGTGCCCCGTGTGCGGGGCTGGGGCGGGGGACGACGTTCTGACACCCCACCCCACGTCTCCCGCCAGCCTGGAGATGACATAGTCTTAATGGCGGAGGCCCTGGAGAAGCTCTTCTTGCAAAAAATCAATGAGCTGCCCACGGAAGAAACGGAGATCATGATCGTCCAGGCAAAAGGAAGGGGACGAGGGAGGAAGGACGCAGGTAGGCACGGAGCTGCCAGGGGCCTGGCTGCTTCTTCCCAGTCCCCCGTCCCCTCTGCGAGCTCATTGGCAGGGGGTTTGGGGGCGTGGGGGGGGTGTATCATGGTCGTGTTGCACCCGTCCACGGGACCCCCCCCCCCCCCTTCAACATGATTGGGCCCGGCCTGCTCTGGGGGTGCTTGGTAGAGAGTTGGTTCTGGTGCCATAGGTGGATGGTCTTTGCTCTTTAGAATCAGGAAGGTAACAAGCAGAAGCAGTTTTAACTAGCACGCCCGCAGCCTGGGGGTCTGTAAGTGGAGCAGCTTTAGTGCTCGCCCTGCGTGTGGCCGTGCCTTCTGTGGATGGGGCACAGTGCCCTCCTCTCGCCCCTATGCGGCCACCGGCACCGGCGCACGCGGAGGAACGAGGGGCAGGCTCGCACCTACCTTCCACCCCTCTGCACTGCCTGCACGGGTGCCGGCCGAGGCAGCTGAGGTTTTCGTGCGTGGCCACGCCAGACAGTCATAGCGATCAGGCCATATTCCTCGTCCTCCCGCGAGGATGTCGGTGAACGCCAGGTCCAGGGTTTGGTCTGCACACTGGCCGTCTCTGTTCCAGAAAAAGCCCAAGAGTAGTGCCCCGGGGAGAGGTGGGGGCTTGGCAGAGTGTTGCTTTGTTCCTCATGGGAACCTGGGCCCTCAGCCAGCCAGCCAGCCAGCCAGCCAGCCAGCCCAGGCAGGAGGGCGCAGCAGTGCGTGCCACTCATGCGTGCGTGCGGGCCTGCTGGCTGTGCAGGTCCTGAGACTGATCAGAACCGGCGCACACAGCTGCTAGGAGGCAGCATTCCAGCCATGCCCACAGCCCCCCTGCCATGGGGCCCAGCCCGTTTGCAGAAGCCTTGGCGAGAGCAGCCAGTTCATTGGCAGAAATGGGAACAAGGGCGGCTCTGACTGGGAGCTCCAAGGGTCACTTCCCACTCATGCAGGCCGGGCCTCCAGGCTCCTGAGCAGAGGTGAAGTGGTGGGCTCCCACCCGGTGGGCCCCGGGGCCGGTGGGCAGCTGTGGCGTGGGAAGGCAGGTGTGCAGACATCCGTCCCGTCCTGCGGGACAGCGTCCCCACGAGCTCAGCCAGCACAGCGTGTCGGCACCGCCCTCTTAACTCCCTGTCGTTTTCACGATTGGTAGCAACGGCCAAGCCCGGCGTCTCCGCGGTAGCCAACACAGCTCAAGCAACAACTCCTCCGCAGACCCAGACCCCTCAGCAGAACCCTCCGCCTGTGCCCGCTGCGCCTCACGCCTTTCCTGCTGTCACCCCAGACCTCATCGTCCAGACCCCTGTCATGACAGTGGTGCCTCCCCAGCCTCTGCAGACGCCCCCACCGGTGCCCCCCCAGCCGCCACCCCCGCCCGCTCCAGCCCCGCAGCCTGTGCAGAGCCACCCGCCCATGATTCCGGCCGCCCCACAACAGCCTGTGAAGGTGAGCCTGTCCTGGGTACTGCTGACTGTCACCAGACGGAGGGCTTGCCCGTCGTCCCTCGTGGGGTCTTGGGCTGCCAGGGGGACCTGGGGAGCAGCTGACCCACACATCCCGTAGCTACCTTGTGCTTTCCGATGCGTTCTCCCTTCCGGCCTGTAGCGGATCCCGTCCCAGACCACAGGGTGGGCTTGGCTCCAGATCCTAGAAGTATTGGGGTACCTCCGAGTGGGCCTTCTTCCGAGGGCACCCTCTAACTTGTGCCTGTGCCCTCGGCAGACAAAGAAGGGGGTGAAGAGGAAAGCGGACACCACCACCCCCACCACCATCGACCCCATTCATGAGCCAGCCTCGCTACCCCCGGAGCCCAAGACCACCAAGCTGGGGCCCCGACGAGAGAGCAGCCGGCCCGTGAAGCCCCCAAAGAAGGATGTACCGGACTCGCAGCAGCACCCAGCCCCCGAGAAGGGCAGCAAGGTCTCGGAGCAGCTCAAGTGCTGTAGCGGCATCCTCAAGGAGATGTTCGCCAAGAAGCACGCCGCCTACGCCTGGCCCTTCTACAAGCCCGTGGACGTGGAGGCCCTGGGCCTGCACGACTACTGCGACATCATCAAACACCCAATGGACATGAGCACCATCAAGGTGAGGCCCGCACGGCTGGGCCGTGGCCTGCGTTGCGCCCTCCCGGCAGGTGGGAGCCCTTGCCAGAGGCTTGGGGCTACAGGCAGCTGTCCACTCTCCTTTCCTAGGCAAGGGCGAGACCAGCTCTTCCCTGCCCTTCCTTAGGGGCCTGGACACTCTGGGGCCACCTGGGGACTGGTGGCCGGCCGCCTGCCTGTCTATAGAGGCCCGTGTGTAGGGGCGCACACCACCTGCAGAAGGGCCACCATTTTGAGGCCTTTCTGCTTTTTTTGAAGACTCCCCAGTCTCTCCTCCTTCTGGGCTTGGAATAAGCCTGTCTGAATTCAGGACAGAACCGACAGTGCGGTGCTGCTTCTGTGGCCACGACCCAAGCACCTGGTCCCTTCCTCCCCTGATGCTTGGAGCTGTGCCTCCTCCCGTGTGGACTCTGCGTCCACTTGCCATTAGCCAGTCCTTGGGCAGGGCCGCTGGTCCCGAGGCCTGCTGGTCAACGTCTGCTTGTCCCGTCCCGTCCCCCCCCCCCACCCTGAGGTTGTCGTCCCTGCCTCCTCTGCTCCCGGAAGTCCAAGCGCTGACCAGTCGGCCAACTCCGTGCCGCGCCGCCACCTCCGCTCACTCTCGCTAACAGGGCCCTGTGTTGTCTTTACAGTCCAAACTGGAGGCCCGTGAGTACCGGGACGCTCAGGAATTCGGGGCCGATGTCCGATTGATGTTTTCCAACTGCTACAAGTATAACCCTCCTGACCATGAGGTGGTGGCCATGGCCCGGAAGCTACAGGTGAGGCCTGCACGGTGCATGGTCGCTTCTGTCACCCTCCTTGGCCGTCCGTGTGTGTGTGGACTTGACTTGGGCTAATATTACTTTCAAGAAAAAGAAGTTTTCAGTGTTATTTACTGGAAAAGTAGAATGATGAAGAAAAGAAAGATTTGGCCTGGCTTGGTAGCCTAGTGGCTATAAAGTCCTTGCCTCGCATGCACTGGGACCCCATGTGGGATCCACTTCCCATCCGGCTTCCTTGCCTGTAGCCTGGGAAGGCAGTCGAGGAGGGCCCTGGGACCCTGCACCAACACTGGGAGACCCGGAAGAAGCTCCTGGCTCCGGATCAGCTCACCTCTGGCTATTGTGGCCACTTGAGGAGTGAACCAGCGGATGGAAGATTTTCCCCTCTCTCTCTCTCTCTCCTTCTCTCTGTAGCTCTAGCCAATAAAAATAATTAAATCTTATTTTTTTAAAAAATGAAGAGAAAGGTCTTCCATTTTCTGGCTTAGCCCCCCCAAAATGCCCACAGCAGCGGTGGCTGTGCCAGGCTGAAGCCAGGCACCCCAGGTCTCCAAGGCAGAACCCCCCCGACCCCTCGGCCATCATCTGCTGCCTGCCAGGCACAGGGGCAGGAAACTGGATCAGAAGGAGAGGTTAGGGCTTGGGTTCGGGTGCTCTGTGGGTGGGGTGGACTGCTGTGCCGCAGTGCCTACCCACTTTCCTTCAAGTTGGAGAGGCCCAGGTGCTGCCCTGGGAGTGGGGTCAGACCAAGCAGAGCTCAGATGTGTAAATTCAGTTTATGCTCTGCCTGTTTAGTGCCTGTGGAAGCTTGCCGGCCTGTCCTCCCAGGCTGGCGACTTCCGTCTGCTCCCAGCGTCTGCCCAGGCCACAGTCTGGGCCACCTGTTTCTCAGGAATCCCTGGAGCAAGGAGGGCATGCACAGCCCTTGGAGGGAGCCCCGATGCCACGCGTCTGCCCCCGAGTCCGCCCTGAGCGCTTCCTTGCGCCCCAGTAAGGGACCTGGTCTTATTCCAGCAGGGGTGCACCAGTTCCCCCTGGTTTGCTGCAGTTCCTGCGCGTGGCCACCCGGTGGCACTGGTGCACTCATGCACACGCAGGCAGCGGCCTCTCCCTGCCCAAGTGCCGGAGCTCGCTGGGCGCTGCAGGCTGCACGGTGCCAGCGCACGGGGCCAGCACACCGGCCGCTGCTCTTTGGAGTCGGTGTGTCAGGAAGGGAAACCAACGAAGCGAAAGCACTTTGCACATTCTCTCCATCTCTCTCTTTCCCGATCAGATCGATCCGGCAAAGGCGGCCATTGGGCTTATAGGTTTTGCCCCTTCTGGCAGCGGGCTGAGCCCTCCGCCTCCCCTCTCCCCCAGCCTGAGCAGCCACGTGTGCACCGAGGGCTCTTCCGCTCTGAGGTTCTCCATGGGTTCAGGAGCTGGCTTGCTTGCTTGCTTACTGATAGGAGAAGGAGCGGAGGGCAGGCTGGTGGTGGCTTAGCAAGCTGATCCACTGTCCATCGCTGGCATCCCATACGGGCACTGCTTTGTGCCCCAGTCATACCCTGCTTGCGGTAAGGCCTTCACCTCGACCTGCTGGTTCACTCCCCAGAGGGCCGCAACAGACAGAATAAACTGAGCTGTACAGAGAGAGGGCCTGGAGTGGGAATCGAGGCTTGGTGTGTGCTGGGGAGCCGGAGGGTGGAGTGGCCTGTCTGCTGCCTGCACAGTGGCGGGGTCCCGGGCTGCTTGGTTCTCTGTCGTGACACGCAAGTTTAGGTATCCGGGGTCTCCCGTCCCGCGGAAGACATCACCCGACATCAGAGAGTGTCTCAGAGGTGCTTTGTTCAGACCTTCCATTAAAACCGTTATGTCCGTTAATTCCGTTTCGCGGGAGCCCCTCCCCCGCCAAGCCCCCAGCTTATATGTCAATCCTGCCCAATCGGCTTAAAGATCACACCAAGGCACACCAATCAGGGCCAAGGGCCAGTCACAGGGCAGGAAACTGTCAGTGCCCCCAACATTCAGGAGGCCTGCTGACGGTGCCTGTGGCTGCCAGGGCCTGCCTGACCTCGTGCGGCGAAGGAAGCGGCACAGTTTCGAGGTGGTATGCAGTTGTTGTTGTTTTAAACAAGAAATGGTACACGGAGAGGCGCGTGCTGTAGCATAGCGCGTAAGGCTGCCGCCTGCAGAGCCGGCATCCCATATAACATAGCAAGCAGTCTGAGTCCCAGCCGCTGCACTCTGCAGCAGCCTGGGAGGGTGGCAGGAGGTCGCCCAAGTGTGCCCACGTGGGAGTCCCAGCAGCTCTGGGCTCCTGGCTTTGGTAGTCATGGCCGTCTGAGGAATGAGCCAGCAGTTTGTTTTAAAGATTTGTCTTATTTTTAATCGGGAGATCAGATCTACAGAGGAGAGGCAGAAAGATCTTCGTCTGCTGGTTCACCCCCCCCCACCCCCAAACTGGCCGCGATGGTCGGAGCTGAGCCAGTCCGAAGCCCGGAGCTGCTTCTGGGTCTCCCAACACGGGTGCAGGGAGCTGAATGGGAATCCGAGTAGCTGGGATGTGAACCGGCACCCTTATGGGATCCTGGCACCCGCAAGGCGGGAATTTAGCCACTAGGCTATCAGCCAGGCCCCGTAACTTGACTTTTTAAAAAGAAAATGACACTTTGGGAAGTGCAGGGCCTTTGCAGTAAATGCCAGAGGCAGGAAAACTTGTGGAGACAGACGTGTCACTCACCTTGGTGTCACAGGGGACTGCTCCCCCACGCACCCCACGCCCCTCGTCCTGGATGCCGGACCCCGCCCCCGCCCCCGCCCCCCGCCACTGCAGCATCAGCTCTGATCCGTGGCTTGCGGGCTGGTTTGTTCGGGGGTGTCTGGTCTCCAGAGCCACCGTCGGCCTGGTGAGCTGCTCTGAAACCGGTGGGGCATGCACAGTGTGCCCAGGCCACGTCCCCCGTCGGGGTTGTGGGTTCGCAGCCACCCCTGCCATCCTCACTGGCTCTGCAGCGGGGACACAAGTCCTTTCCGTGGATTGGCAGGGGCCACTCGCTTGCTCCTTGGGTGACCTGAAGTGCGGGGGAGAGACTCGGTCACCCTCTCTGACTTGCTTCTCACGGGGTGCTGGGTCGCAGCGTGGGCACCTCACGGGCATGGCTGGCATGGCTCTCCCTCCGCAGGATGTTTTCGAAATGCGTTTTGCCAAGATGCCAGACGAGCCCGAGGAGCCAGTGGTGCCCATGTCCTCCCCAGCGGCGCCCCCCACCACCAAGATGACGGCCCCCCCCTCGTCCAGCGACAGCAGCAGCGATAGCTCCTCGGACAGCGACAGCTCCACCGACGACTCGGAGGAGGAACGGGCCCAGCGGCTGGCCGAGCTCCAGGAGCAGGTGAGGCTCGTGGGCTCAGCGGGGCGTGCCCGTGCCCGTGCCCGTGTGCGGGGGGGGGCACAGCTGTGGATTCTCCCATCCTGTGCAAGCAGATAGCTGCTCGCCTCCTGCAGGCTGCCTGGTCTGTCCTCTCGCTGCAGGACGAGCCAGGAGACCCTTGGGTCCTGGTGCACCCGTACCTTCCCCTGCCCAGTCTCGTCCTGCTGTGCAATTAGGGTAGCGTGGGGCCTGTGCTGTCTCAGGTGGCACTTACGGCGACAATGCTGGCAGGCCTCGGAGTTGAGAGACTCAGCTCAAGAGAGCAAATGGCAGCCGCGCCAGCGCCCCTTGGCTGGGCCGCACACGCCCCCCCCCCCCCCCCCCCCCGTGATGCCCTGGGCTCAGGTGCCGGGAAGGGGGTCCTGACCGCCTCCGTGGTCCACAGCTCAAAGCCGTGCACGAGCAGCTGGCAGCCCTCTCGCAGCCGCAGCAGAACAAACCAAAGAAAAAGGAGAAGGACAAGAAGGAGAAGAAGAAAGAAAAGCACAAAAAGAAAGAGGAAGCGGAGGAGAACAAGAAGAGCAAGGCCAAGGAGCCGCCCCCGAAGAAGACCAAGAAGAACAGCAGTAACAGCAGCAGCAGCAGCAGCAGCGCCGCCAGGTCTGGGGTCCCCGGGGCACGGGGGGCAGGGGGCACGGGGGCACGGGGGGGGCGGGGGGGCGCCCGGCCTGCCCCCGGGGACCCCCTTCGTGACGCTGAGCGCCTCGTCTCCCTTCCTAGCAAGAAAGAGCCAGCGGCCACCAAGAGCAAGCCCCCCCCGGCCTACGAGTCCGAGGAGGAGGACAAGTGCAAGCCCATGTCGTACGAGGAGAAACGGCAGCTGAGCCTGGACATCAACAAGCTGCCGGGGGAGAAGCTGGGCCGCGTGGTGCACATCATCCAGTCGCGGGAGCCCTCGCTCAAGAACTCCAACCCCGACGAGATCGAGATCGACTTCGAGACCCTCAAGCCGTCCACGCTGCGCGAGCTGGAGCGCTACGTCACCTCCTGTCTGAGGAAGAAGAGAAAGCCGCAAGGTGGGTCGGTGGGGGGGCTCTGGGAGGTGGGGGGAGCCGGCCCTCCCCGTGGCGGCGGGCTCAGCGGGCATCCCGTCCTGCCTGCCTCGGGCATCGCAGCTTGTGGCCAGGGGAGAGAGGCTCCTAGGCACAGCCTCCGGCCGCGGGCACTGGGCATCTCCACGCGTGTGCCTCCTCCTGGGTGGGCTCTGAGCTGGGGCACCGCACGGCCTTCTGTCCCCAGCCCTTTGGGTCCTCCCCGGGGCCCCAGCCCAGCAGGGAACCCGTTCCCGGCCTTGGAAGGACCCTGCGGTTGCAGGCTGAGCCAGCTGTCTGCCGGGGTGCTGAAGCACACAGCCCGTCCAGCACCAAGAGCCCCGTGGGCTCCCAGGGCACAGGCCCTTCCTCCTGGCAGGCGGGTGGGTGGGCGCGTGGGGCTCCCCGTGGCCCACAGCATCCCTGGGCTCTGGCCCTCCCTTACGTGGTCGTGTCGCTTGGGTTGTAGCTGAGAAGGTTGAAGTGACTGCTGGCTCCTCCAAGGTGAAGGGCTTCTCGTCGTCCGAGTCGGAGAGCACCAGCGAATCCAGCTCCTCCGACAGCGAAGACTCCGAAACAGGTTAGGGCACTTGCGCGTGGGAGCAACCCCGTGAGACGGCTGGGCCGACTCCTCTTCCCACCTCCTGCCCGGCCGCCTTCAGCACCAGCTCCAGAGCCCGGGCACAGCTGTCCTGAGGCGGTTTGCCGGCCTCTCCATCTGTCCGTCCGTCCGTCCGTCCCCCCCATCCTCCTTGGCCTTGTGCAGCAGTGGGTCCATCCTCTGCACGCTGCCCGGGCTGAGGGGGCTGACAGCGGGGAGGGGCGCACAGGGGCTGGGCCGTGACTGTGCCCAGCCTCCCAGCCCGGGGGAGGTGGCAGGTGGCATCGCACACACGTATGACACGCGCTGCGCACCCAGGCAGGTGCTCCGGGCCTGGTGTGTGTGCCTGCTGCTGTGTTGGCTGCACCTGTCTGCCCCTCACGCTTCCTGGGGCAGGGGGGAACAGATGGATGGAGGAAAGGCCGGGGGGGAAGCCACGGTTTCCAGGTCCGACGCCCAATTGCTCTGTGAGGCCGGATTGGCAAGCCAGTCCGTAGGGCAAGCAGGGGTTGCTGTGCCGCGGGTCAACCTCCATCCGTTGCCCAAAGAAGGGTCCTCAGCCCTGCGTAACCAACGGGGGCTCCCGTGCAGTAGCCGGAAGAGAGATCGAAGGAGGAGGTCCTTGGGCCCCGGAGTGGGCTCGGGGCTTCTCGGGTCGTCCCGTGCCGTGGGCAAGCTCATTTCGGGTGGGTCAGAGGAGATCCGAGACCCACCATTCATGGAACTCTGTTCTGCGCTCGCTCCCGTGGGCAGTTTGCTGTCCTGGCCAGCAGGGAGCGCCCGTGGCCCTGTTGTGCAGGAAAGGAAGAGGCCCGCGGACTCTCGGTCTATTAGCATTCCTGGCGGCCACTGACTCTTCACTGTCGGTCCTGAGCAAGCCTCGCACTGGCCTGCCCCTGGGTTTTGACCCCTCTCTTGGCTCCTCCCAGACCACTGCTGCTTGCAACTTTTCTGGAGGCCGGAGCGGACATTGGCAGGGGGTCTGGTGCGGGGGTGTGGTGGTCAGATCCTTTGTCCCCGGCCCGGCAGTGCTCCATCGTGCGTGCAAGGGGCAGCACGCTCAGATGCCCGCCGGCCTCTGCCTGCAGTGGTGGGGTGTGGGCAGGCGTGGCTGCCAGGGCGTTTTCAGCAGCTCTCTGCTGCCACAGAGAAGTTGAGGTTTTTTTGTTGTTGGTGGTGGTGGTGGTGGTGGTGTTGGTGGGTTTTTAAAAATTTTATTTATTTATTTATTTATTTTTTAATTTCTTCTCCCACTTTAAGGAAAGTGGAAAGATTATGCAATGGGTAATATGAGAGTCCTGGGAACAGCCGCCCTGACGGGAAGGAGGGAGGGATTTCCAGTCCCGGGGCTGCCGGCTCCCAGGCCCCTCCCGGGCCATCAGCCCTGGCTGCTCCTTCTGGCTCTCCTCCACTGCACCCTCCCCACCCCCTCCTCTGCCAGCTGCCTTCCACACCTCGTGTTTTGCTTGATGCATCTCTTTTGTCTCCAAGGCCCCGGGGCAGCCCTGTCTGTGCTGAGCTGGGAGGCTTCTTGTTGCTGAGGGTCTGTGCGTGGGTCCCCCTACCCCCACCCCAGGGGGGCTCCCTGGCTTAGTGGCGGCGGCGGCGAACGTGGCTCCCACGGACCCCTCCTCTGCAGGAGTCAAGCTCCTGCAGAGTCCGTGGCCACTTGCAGGCAGCTCCGCTTTGGGCCCGGAGAAGGGAGCGTTGGAGGTATTTCCCCCCCGCCCCCCCACTTGTTGTTATGTTGCCATTTGGCTGGGAGCCGAAATTCCTGAAAGGGCCTATTTTTGTCACTTGAACTGAAGGTCGGTTTTGCTGACATGGCCCAGAGGCGGAACTCAACAAAAGAAACTGCACAGAGGCGCGAGGTTGGAGTTGGGGGGAACCGGGGCTTGGTCCAAGGAGCCCTCCTGGCAACCGTCCATTGATTGACTGACTGACTGACTGACAGGGCCACAGCCACGGGGCTGGTTCTCTGGGGAGGCCAGGCACAGAGCAGAAAGATGGGGGGGCTGGTCCCCAACCCACGCCTACCAGCATGGAGTACCATGCCCAAGTCACACGGCTGCCACCAAACCCAGCTCGGGTTGTGGTCGGATGTGCTGGACCCTTGCCTCCTGCTCGCTCCTTGCAGTCTCACATCTGGCTCTTCCCAGCATGCCTCGCCAAGGTCTTGGTGGGCAGGGGCGGCTGCGGGGCTCGGGGGCGTCTCGGGGGGCCCCGTGCGGTTGGGCCACGGTGGGGTCCAGTGAGGTCCCTCCGACTGTGGTCTTGGCGTTGCAGCAGGAGCACCGTCCAGCTATTTTGGTTCCCCTGATTTCCTTTTCCCAGGATTGGAACTCGTGGGCGTTTCTTAATAGCTCAGAGGGGAAAAGGAATGCTTGCTGTTTGGAAAAGCTTGAGCTGGGAGGGGCAGACAGAGGCCAGGGGCGGGGGGTCTTCCGACGCACAGCCAGCCTCGGCGTCCCTGGCACCAATCACGTCCCGGGCTTTCCTGCTCTGCCAAGGTGTCGCACCCGTGCACGGGGAGCCGGGGGTAGGGCTGGCCTCTCGGTATGGCCAGGTGTCGCCCCACCCCCCACGCATCTGCAGGCGTTGCAGCTGGAGGGATTCTGGGACTGACTGCGCGGTGGCTGAGGGTGAGCCTCGTGGAATGCAGCCTGCAGTGCGAGGCCAAGATGGGCGGGTTTTTCCCACGCGCGCCCAGTGCCAGAAAGCAGGGAACAGGCAGTGTGTCAGTGTGTCCAGAACCGTAGCAGAGGCGTCCGCTCCACTGCGTGGGTGGGAAGCAGCCCGGAGCCCTGGGAAAAGAGGAGAGGGGGCCCCATCCCAGACTTTCTCCCCGCTTCCCTCCATTAGTCTACAGCTCCCCTCTGGTACAATTTGTGGTTGGCCTCTTGGGGTCTGCAGGGGGGGCGGCGGGGGTGTCCCCTCTCCCAGGCCGTGAGGGGCGGCGGGAGACAGAGCAGGGTCCCCCCCGGCAAGTGCCAGGCGCACAGCGTGCGCCCGGGCAGGCACAGGCGGCTCTCGTAGCGGCAGCGCTGGTCCGGTCGAGCAGGGACGGGCAGGCCAGTGTGTTGGAGGCGTGCACAGGTGCTGGGCCGGCGGCCCTTGGGAGGGGAGGTGGTCCTGTCTCCCCCACCCCCCTCCCCAAGGCCGGCCCGGCGCAGGGGGCGTGCCCCCCGGGCGTGCGAGGCCTGCCGAGTGTGCAGCTCACTTCTTGTGACTTGGACGGTACGTTACACACCATTTCTCTCACACTGGTTTCTCTCTCCCTCTATGTAGGTCCCGCCTAATCAGTGGACACGGACTCTTAATAAAAACGACCTTCAGTTCCAGATTGTTCCTCCCCAGCAAGCTCTAGCTTAAGTTCATTTTCTTCCGTGAAAGGGACAGGACTCCATCAAGTTATGGAACTCCTCAGAGCCCGGGCCTGTCCCCTGGGGTGGCTTAGTTCATGTCCAGCAGCACATGCCCTAGTGCCAGGCTCGGGGCGAGGGGGGGAAAGCTGCCTGGCTGCCTGGCATCCTCGGGGTGTGGGCATCTCCTGGCCAGTCGTGACAGTTCCCGCCCCCCTTCCCCACACATGCACACACACACACACACACACCTCTCCCGGTGGTGCTGCTCCGTGTGCAAGGCCTGCTCACGAAGTGTGCGTTCTCTCTTCGTCCCCTTCCTTTCTGCCCCCCACTCTCGGACCTCGCAGTGCCATTAGCCCAGGAAAGCTCTCACTCCATGGGAGGAAGGAACTGAGCTCGCAGGTGCTCCCCAAAAGAGCAGTGGGGGTGCTTGAGCGGAGAGGCCGGCTCGCCGGGACTCCCCACCCCACCCCATCCCTGCCGCCTCGCACCCCTCGAGGCTCCGCTGGCTGGGGACGGTCACCAGCCACGCTCGCTGGGCCTGCATCTCCCCGGGGGGGGCCATTGGCCCTGGTTCTCTGGCCCCCCCTGTGCCCAGGGCGTGCAGGGAGAGACCATCGGGGCCGCTGCCCTGCCCTCCCTCCCAGGAGCCTGGAAGCCGCTGCTCCTGAAGTCCACCTGCACTGTGGCAGGGTTGCCTGGCAGGTGCCCTCGGGCTGGCCGGTGCGTGTCTCTGAGGGCCGGTCACCGGCACAAGTGCCCTGCTGGGGCAGGCGAGGGTGGCCGCCTCCTCCCAGCCCTCCCAGAGGCATCAGAGAGGCGGTGTTTTTCTGTTTCTCTTTTTTCTTCTTTTTTTTTTTTTTTTTTTTTTGTTTTCTTTCTCTCTCTAAAAGTAAATGCTGGCCCTTTTTTGGTCATGAACCCAGCATCTCAGCAGAAAACTGCCTGACGCACAGCATCCCCTCAGGAACGTCCTCATTCTTGGGGCTTCTCTCTCTCCTCCCCCACCCCCCCCCCTTTGCTTTCTAGAACTGTCGTTTGGGCTTCTCTGAGGCGTGTCCGGCTCCTGGCATCCCTGGGAGCTGGCAGCAGGCTCGGGGACAAGCTCCTGGTGGCCCTGAGCAGCCTCTGGGCCCCGCACCTGCTGCAATGCTCCCAACTTCCAGTCGCCTCCATTTTGCCAAACAGACTTATTTTCATCCGCACAGTGGCCTACGCCTGATGTGTTGCCAGTAGAACTTTGGCCTGCCTGGGGCTGTCGGGGGCCGGGGGGGGGTGGGGGCGGGCTTCGCACACCCAGAGGCTCCCACAGGACAGCTGGGAAAGCCGCTGGCATTGTCTTTCTGGAAAGATCGTGCTTTCTTGGACCCAGTGGCAGCCCGCGTTCCCACAGTGTCTTGGCACCCGTGCTGCCTGCCCACGTGCGCACGGGCAGCCGGAGCCCCAGGCCCGCTCTCCCTGGGGCTGGGTCCATGCCCCGTGGTGTTGAGGGGGTGGTTCCCCCCCCCCACGATTGCTTCTTGCCCGTGGCAGGGGCTTGGCATCTGGCAGGGAGCACTCAGGGCTCGTGGAACTGGAGAGGTCTTAGCTGTGAACTGTCCCAGGAACAGCCAGAGGGGGGAACAGTGCCCACCCCCTCGTGGGTGGCAGCTTCCTCCGCGCAGGCAGCGGGAGGTGCCGTCTGGAGGCCTCCTCGCGCCAGCCAGCCAGCTGTGGGTCCTGGAGGGGTTAGGGGTGGGGGGGAGATGGACTGGGGTGGGGGGGGGAAACAAAATCAGTGTTTTGATCAGATTTTACAAAAAAAAAAAAAAAACAAACATTTTATTTCTTTGTACAATTTCCCATCCTATGTAAAGCTGCGTTTGTGTTGAGTTGAAGATTGTCATGGAATAAAGATCGCATCACCCTTGAGGCCGTCTTCATGGAACCCTTTCCAGAGAGTTTTGTGTGGGGGTGTCTGGGGGCTGGTGTGTTGTGAAGCTGTGCCCTTCCTGTCTTGTCTCCCGACCGGTAACCCTGACCTGCGGCTCGGGCCACGTGAGTCAACAGTGGGCTGTCTACCCCCACCCCCCCATCCCACCCCCACCCCGACCGCCTCGCTGGTCTGGTCTGGTCTGGTCTGGTCCTGAGGGTCTGCCATGCCGTGCGTCTCCCTCCTTCCCTGTCCCAAGTGGTCCTTGGAGACTTGTCCCCCGGAACCCTGCCCGTCACTGGGCCTTGTCCCGTGGGCCTCTGCTCAGAGCCTGCTGATAACACTACGCAGGCCTGGTACAAGCTGCCTGCTTTGATGCTTCCTCTTTTAGCTTCCCGTTGCTATCATTCCCCCCCCCCCCACCACCAAAGTAAGTCCCTTCAAAGGTGTCCTCGCTATGCAGGCACCTGCCACCTTGGCGCCATCGTGCTGGGCAATGCCTCCAAGGCACTCGCTGCCCCCGTCCCACACACATAACTGCACCTTGCGGGAGCATCCCCCCAGTTGCAGACTTGGCCTGGCGTCCAGGGGTGGAGCTGGGCCTCCGGGCCTGCGGTCTGGGCCTCCTTGGTTGCTGCCCCTGGCCGTTTGTGTGAGGATGTGGGTCTCTAGCTGCTGAGGTCTGTGTCCACGTCTTGTCTGCATGGAGCGTTGCGCTCTCGGAGCACAAGGTCCCCTCGCCTCGCCTCCCGTGGCGCACGACACCGCACGGAAGTCTAGCGTAGCCCTCTGCAGGGCAGCTCCGGGCAGAGGTAGCGTTGACTGAGGCAAAGCATGCGTCTTCCAGCGCCAGCCGTGAGAGCAGGCAGCCTGGCAGGAAACTTCGGGTCACCAGGCAAAGCCGTGTGGTGCCCCTTGGGGTCAGGATCCCGAAAGGCATCCTGCCATGGGGCTCTTCTCCTGTCTGCTGACAGCCGGGTGCAGGCCAGGGCCACCCTTTTCCCTCTGTGTGGTCAAGTGCATCTAGCTGGCAAGGTTCCTTGGTGTTGATCCTCTGCAATGGGAGCTAGGCGGGGCACACGCTGACCTTCCAGGCACACCTTGCCAGAGGACCCTGGAGCCCAGGGTCGCACAGCAGGGTCTGCTGAGGTCCATCCCCACCGGGTCAACCCCTCCTGCCTCCAGCCAGCTAGGGCAGCGAGCATCTGTCCCTGTGAGCTCTGTCCATTCAGGGGGAGGCAGAACTATTTCACTTCCAAGCAGGGTGGCAGCGGGGGGTGGGGGGGGCCGGATCCTCACTGCGTGCCCACCTGCCAGTTCTTTCCACTCCCATGGATGTGTCCTGGCTGTGCCTCCGTCCCAGCCCCCAGCATGAGCGTGTCTGCTTGTTCTTGGAGGTCAGGAAGGAGGGGGGGGGCTCAGAAGCCCCCCCCAGCATTACTGTGTTTGAAGATACTTGACTCTCACATCTCGGATCCAACTCTTCCTCAGCTGTCACTTGAATCATTTCCACATCACAGGTGGTTCCTAGGCAGAGGTAGTCGGGGTCCCGGGCGTACTGGCCACCGAGTCGCCAGAGCTGGTCCAAGGCAGCCCAGCACAGGGATATGGTTTCAGCAAGCAGCCGTCATCCTTCCGTGACACGGGTGGTCAGGATCCGGATGGGGAAGGCCTGTTGGGGCAGGGGGCTGCCCCAAGCAACAGGCAGAGGGAGGGGAGATGGGACCCGGATCTCCTTTTCCAACCGCCTTCCCCCGTGACGGCCACCTTGTCCCCGGCAGAAGCTGGTTGCACGTCAGTCACCAGCCCTTAGCCTGAAACGCGCCCTTCCGTCTTAACACCGCTCCCGTGTCCGCAGCCAGCTCCTGGGTCTCCCTTGCCAGAGCCTCACCGTCTTCTTTTTCCTCCACAGAAATGGCTCCCAAGTCCAAAAAGAAGGGGCATCCCGGGAGGGACCAGAAGAAGGTACGTAGACTGCCTGGTGTGTTCTTTCTGGGTGCCCCTGCCCCCCCTCCCCCGGGGGACCCTGGGGTCAGGCCTCCAGCCCGTGACGTCCGCCCTGTCTTTGTCCGCCTGCAGCATCACCACCACCACCATCAGCAGATGCAGCCGGCCCCAGCCCCCATGCCTCAGCAGCCGCCTCAGCCTCCTCAGCAGCCTCCGCCCCCTCCGCCTCCACCACAGCCTCAGCCTCCCCCTCCGACGCCGCAGCAGCAGCAGCAGCAGCAGCAGCAGCAGCAGCCACAGCCGCCTCCGCCCCCGCCCCCTCCTCCCTCCATGCCGCAGCAGGCAGCCCCGGCCATGAAATCCTCGCCCCCGGCCTTCATCCCTGCCCAGGTGCCCGTCCTGGAGCCCCAGCTCCCGGGCAGCGTCTTCGACCCCATCCCCCACTTCACCCAGCCCATCCTGCACCTGCCACAGCCCGAGCTGCCACCCCACCTGCCCCAGCCACCCGAACACAGCACCCCTCCCCAGCTCAACCAGCACGCCGTGGTGTCGCCCCCAGGTGAGTGTGGTGGCTCCGCTCCCCTTCCCCCAGCGGCCTGGGGGCTGGCAGCACCTGCTGGCCCTGTGAAATGAAGGAGGGGGCCCTCCCTGGGCCTTGCTGGGCTGGGTGTGTGTGGTGTCAGGTGGACAGCGGGAGGGCCTGGCGTCCCCATCCGGGACCAACCCCTCTTGACATGGCAGTCCAGGCAGCATATCCCGGGGAGGTCTAGGCCAAGGACCGGCCCCTGCCTGGCAGTGCTGGGTAGGTCTGTCTGAGTGACCTTGCACTCTAAGGGCTCCACCTTCGCCTGGAGACCTCCCCCAGACCCGTGTGGAATTTGTGGAGGCTGGGGGGGGTTGGTTGATGGGAGGGAGGCCCGGGGGAGGCCAGGATGGAGTGACGCGGCCGGGCTTGGGCACTGGTGCTCAGGCCGGGCCCTGCAATGTGTCATTCCAGCTTTGCACAACACAATGCCCCAACAGCCATCGCGGCCCAGCAACCGAGCTGCCGCCTTGCCCCCCAAGCCTGCCCGGCCAGCTGTGTCCCCTGCCCTGGCCCAGCCCCCCCTGCTCCCACAGCCCCCCATGGCTCAACCTCCCCAAGTGCTTTTGGAAGATGAGGAGCCGCCCGCCCCACCCCTTACCCCCATGCAAATGCAGCTGTACCTGCAGCAGCTGCAAAAGGTGCAGCCCCCCACACCGCTACTCCCTTCCGTGAAGGTGCAGTCCCAGCCCCCGCCACCCCTGCCGCCCCCGGCCCACCCCGCGGTGCAGCAGCAGCCGCCCCCACCCCCTCCGCCCCAGCCCCAGCCTCCACCCCAACAGCAACATCAGCCTCCCCCGCGGCCCGTGCACTTACAGCCCATGCAATTCTCTGGCCATATCCAGCAGCCCCCGCCCCCCCCAGGCCAGCAGCCCCCACACCCACCGCCCAGCCAGCAGCCACCCCCACCGCAGCCCGCCAAGCCTCAGCAAGTCATCCAACACCACCCTTCGCCGCGGCATCACAAGTCAGACCCCTACTCAGCCGGTGAGTGCCCCCTTGGGCTCTAGCAGGGCCAGCCCGGTGCTGCCGTGCAGGCCTGCCCACCCGCCCGCCCCAGCGCACGCACGCGGGCTGTGCTGGGTTCCACCCACCCCGAGCCTGCCAGGCACGGGCTGCGGTGCTGTGAGGCTTGGTGCCTCCTGCAGCTCCTGGCCATGGGGTTTTCAGAACACCCGAGACGCCCCGGAGGGAGCCCCACCTCGGTCCCTCCAAGAGCAACTGCGGGGCAGCAGAGTGGGGGGACCGCTGTGGGCGCTGAGCCCATCCAAGAGCCAGCTTTGCTCTCTTGAGGCCAGACCCTCCTGTCCTCATCAAGGAGCCCGTGCCCTCCTACTCTGCCTGTGTTCTTGGGGTTTTTTGTTTTGTTTTGTTTTAATGTTGATAACCAAAATGTACCGGCTGGCTACAGGCGGTCTGGCCTGGGCAGTGGAGGTTTATCTGTCTTGGGTACAGTGGGTGCTGCCCATCAGTGGGGCAGCAAGTCAGATTCACGATGGCTTCGGAACCCAGCGGGAGCTGTCAGGCGCCAAGTGACTGGCTGCCTGTGTGCCCCATGCCAGGGACAGCTGTGCATGTGTCCTGGGAAACTGCTGTGGGCCTGGCTGGCCCCGGCACGGCTGCACCTGCTAAAAGGCCGGAGCCAAGGCTCTCTTTCCCTTGGGAGAGGGCGCTGGGAACGTGGGTAGGTAAACAAGGCCTTCAGAAGAGCCAGTACTGGCGGTCCACCTAGGACCTGCAGCTCTGCCTCGGGGTCCCTCCCACACTAGTCCCTTGGGTCCCGCAGCCGAGAACCCGGCAGTTCTGTCGTGTGGTCCGAAAGCCCACGCTGTCAAGGGTCCCCACCTCAGGCACCCAGCCAGCCAGCCTTGTGCTGCTTTCTGTGGCTCAGTGAGCTGGTCGGATATCTGCATCATCATTTGGTGGCCACAAAAAACCATCAGCCAGGACTGCAGTCAGTGAGTCGCTTTCAAAGCTCACCTGCAAGCCATGACTGCAGTCCAGCCACACCGCCCCCCCTGCCCCCGGGTCCTGCCATTGTCCAGGCCCACTTGGCAGGTGCTTCCGGTGGCGCCGTCCTGTCCGAGGGGCTGGGGGCAGGGGATCTGGTGCCTTTGGTCAGGGAGGTGTCTGTGTGGAATCCAGGGGTACCCATGCCTTGAGAGAGGCCGGGAAGTAGACCCCAGGCAGCACCCGGAGCCAAGCATGGCAGAGAGTGTGTCATCTCTGTGGACGCTGGGGCTGCTCCCAGGCTGGGGCAGGCCGAGGTGCGTTGGCCTGGATCCTGCAGGGGTTCAAGCGGAGGGCCCCGATCCTGAGGCTGAAGCGCATGAGAGAGAGCTGCTGAAAAGCTGGCGAGTCTGGCTGAGGCGGCTCCTTCCCCAAAGGGCCAGGAGCAGGGCTCAGAGCTTCCCTGACCCTCACCAGGCTCCTCAGTCCCTGCCAGGTGGCCAGGTGGCCAGCAGCTTCCGGAAATGGCACGCCCAGGCCTGTCGTGCCTGTTCTGCTATGGGACGGAGCCCGGTATCGAACCTGGGGAGGGTCTTGTTGAAGCTCGCCCACTGCTACCATGTGCCCTGCACGTGTAGCCCAGGCCACGTTCACAACCGTCAGGCTTGCTGAGCTGAGCCGCGCTGAGCCTGCCAGTGGCGGGGGGTGGGGGTGGGCACGTCCTCTCGGGGCCCAGTGGCTGCCATCCGTGCTGCTGCCAGCCAGGTCGGGCCGTGTGCTGTCTTGTCCTTGCGATGCCTCTCGGCCCTCGGGGGGCCCCCAGGGCTGGCAGCCTCTGACACCCGTGCTTGTCCCCCTTCCAGGTCACCTCCGCGAGCCCCCCTCCCCGCTTATGATACATTCCCCCCAGATGCCAGCGTTCCAGACCCTCAGCCACCAGTCTCCACCCCAGCAGAATGTACAGCCCAAGAAGCAGGTAATGGGCAGGGCTGATCTGCGGCGCCCCCAGGGTTCGGCCGGGGCCGGGGTCGGGGCCGGGGCCGGGGCCGGCTGCCCACCTCACCAGGCCATCCTGCCTCTGTGGTCGCAGGAGCTCCGTGCGGCCTCCGTGGTGCAGCCCCAACCCCTGGTGGTGGTGAAGGAGGAGAAGATCCACTCGCCCATCGTCCGCAGCGAGCCCTTCAGCCCCTCGCTGCGGCCGGAGCCCCCAAAGCACCCGGACAGCATCAAGGCCCCTGTCCACCTGCCCCCGCGTGAGTGTTCCCCCCGCCCACCCACAGCCAGGACTGTGCGCCAGCTCGCTGGGCGCGGCAGCAGCCCCGGACCCACGGCTGTTTGTGTTCCAGGCCCCGAGATGAAACCTGTGGACGTGGGCAGGGCTGTGATCCGGCCCCCTGAGCAGACAGCGCCCCCGCCGGGTGCCCCCGACAAGGACAAGCAGAAGCAAGAACCGAAGACACCAGTTGCACCCAAAAAGGTGGGGACGAGAGAGAGAGGCCTGCCCGTGCCCTCGGCCTAAGGGGTGCCCTGGCCAGCCACGTGGGCCTCATCTGGCCTCTCTTGCCCTGCTGCAGGACCTGAAAATCAAGAACATGGGCTCCTGGGCCAGCCTGGTGCAGAAGCACCACACCACCCCGTCCTCCACCGCCAAGTCGTCGAGTGACAGCTTCGAGCAGTTCCGCCGCGCTGCCCGCGAGAAGGAGGAGCGGGAGAAGGCCCTGAAGGCGCAGGCCGAGCAGGCTGAGAAGGAGAAAGAGAGGCTGCGGCAGGAACGCATGAGGTAGGCAGGGTCCTGGGGCAGGCCCGGGGGTCCCGACCTTGGGCCTGCCCCAGGACCCTGCTGACCAAGGCCCCCCCCCCCCCCGTCGCTTGCTGTGCCTGCCCAGGAGCCGGGAGGACGAGGATGCGTTGGAGCAGGCTCGGCGTGCCCACGAGGAAGCGCGCCGGCGCCAGGAGCAGCAGCAACAGCAGCAGCGCCAGGAGCAGCAACAGCAGCAGCAGCAGCAGCAGCAAGCGGCTGCCGTGGCCGCGGCTGCCGCCCCCCAGGCCCAGAGTTCCCAGCCCCAGTCCATGCTGGACCAGCAGCGGGAGCTGGCCCGGAAGCGGGAGCAGGAGCGGCGGCGCCGGGAGGCGGTGAGCTCCTCCCCGGGGGTCCTGGGATGCGAGCGGTGGGCAGGGCGGGCAGGGGACACACACCCACCCTCAGGCTCACAGCTCACTGTGCCTCCCTCCTTGCCCTGCAGATGGCAGCTACGATCGACATGAATTTTCAGAGTGATCTATTGTCAATATTTGAAGAAAATCTTTTCTGAGAACACCTAGGCGACTTGTGACTTGTGACTTTCTGGGCGATACGTTGACTCTCCAATAGTGTTAGGGGCGGCAGTGGAGGCAGGAGCAGTGGCGGCCAGCGGTGTCCTGGCCTGGCCCTCCTGCATGCTATGCCCGGGGCAGGCCTGACGGGCAGCTGAGGATCGCAGAGCCTGTCTGCCTTACAGCCAGCCGGACAGACGTGCCACCACCCGCCACCCGCCACCCCACCCCGTCGCAGGACATCGGCTCAGAGCTCGCCTCGGGACAAGCGCGCCGCGGCCCGTGCACGGGGTGTAGGGGGGGGACGGGCAGAAGGCCGCCTCCTCCCCCCTGCCCGCCGGTGCCCGCCGGTGTCCACAGGACATTGTCACTACCGCCACCATGACTTTGGTTTTCTGTTTCCGGGAACGTGACGTGTGTGAGGGTCCCCCGCCTGCCCGGGAGTCCTCCCCCTTTAAAACCCCTTGCCATTGCCACCCACTCCCAGGCGGCCAGGGCAAGGCGCCCGCGGGCTGGAAGCAAGCCAGGGCACCTGCCCCGCGCACCCTTGCTGGCACTGACTTTGCCTTGAATAGAGCCCCCCTCTCCTCCCCGACCCCCACAAGCCTTTAAAACGGAGAGCCACTCTCTTTAAGTGTTTGCTTGTGCAAAAGGGAATAGCGCCGTGGAGGTGTGTGTGTGTGTGTCCACGGCCACGCGGAGCGCGGCGCCTGCCCCACGCACGGGCGCCAGTGGGCGGGCCTTGCCAGGGGAGTGAAGCCACCAACCAAAGTCAGTTCCTCTCCCACCTGTGTTTCTGGGTGGTGTTTTTTTTTTTTTTTTTTTTTTCTTTCTTTCTTTTTTGTTCGTTTGTGTTTTTTTGTTTTTCTTCTTTTTTTTTTTTTTCCTATATATATATATTTTTTTTGTTGAAGTCTATTTTATTTTTAACTCTCTCTCCTCCGACACAATGGCACTGCTTATCTCAAATGGTGTGACCGTCTCCTCGCGGCAGCTGCCACCGCGCTGTGGGTAGTGTGTGACCGTGGCTGTACTGTTAAATAGTGAGCTTACTTGGCATATCTTTGAAGTCTGTTGGTGACTCCACCAAACTGGTGTAAAAACAGAGCAACAAATGCAAGGAGAAAAAAAAAAAACAAAAAACAAACCCTCAAAAGAGTATAAAAAAAAAAATCCACAAAAAAAGAAAACCCCAAGACGCAAAAAGACCCTGCCTATATTTTACTCAGTTGCAAATTTTTTTTATTAGTCTATTTTTAATTATAAAACCAGAAACCAATGATTTCTTTCTCTCCCCCACCTTGCCAATGGTCTCTTGGCTTTTTTTTTTTTTAATGTTAAATCTGTTGATTTTTTTTTCTTTTTACCAAGGAAGGCAGGGCCTGAGGATGAAGGGGGGCCCTGGGCACCGTGGCATTTGGGAGGTGGGGTATAAAGACTGAGACAGAGCCCACCCCCCAAACACAGCCCAGCCCCGGGTCCTGCCCCTGCCCCTGCCCCTGCCCTGCCGACTACTCCTTCCTTCCTTTCTTCCTTCCTTCCTTCCTTCCTTCGCTGTTTTTGTTTTTTTAATTTTATAATTGGAGCCCCTAGTGAGGTTACGCGTGCCATGAGAAACCCACCCCTCCAGCACGACGCTGGCGCCTCAGCGTTGGCCAAACTCCGGAGTCACTGAGTGATTTGACTTTGATACGGTAAATATGCATTTGGTCTGTACCGATCATGGAATAAACGCATCTCTCTTTTTTTTAATGCTGGCGTCTCCCTGACATTTCTTGGGTGAAACCGCTGTCGGGCCTAGGTGAGGTCAGCCCAGGACCACCCCCCACCCCACCCCACCCCCCGTGCCCGCCTCGCCAGACTTTGGCAGTGTGGTTCCCTCCGTCCACACCTCCTCCGCGTCTTTCCATACTCCTTTTCGTTGAAGCTCAGGGTTAACCAGATCTCCTTAGACACACACAGACCTGCCCGCAAAACGGGGTCCTCGGCCCCGATGCCACACACGCGTCCCCGCCTGCAAAGGCCCCCCTCGCTGCCCCGCCTCCCCAAGACAGGCAGCCCCTAGGACGGATGGCAGATGCATGTGTGTGTTGATTTCCGTGTAATGCGAATTGTTCCTGGCACTGCCACCTGCCAACCTGCAGCCCCCTACCCTCCCTGAACCCCAAAGCCTCCCCTCTCCCCACAGCGTTCATCTGTACTCGGCACTGGGGCGCTCCAAGCCTTCGGCCCCCATTGGGATCCATACACACACACACACAAAATCCTTATCTTAGCTCCCGGTTCAGATTTGTCCGTCCATATCCCAACCCCTGGCTCGGTCGTGCGTGATTGTGGTCACTCTCTTGCTGAGACAGCGAGCTGTGTGATGGTCTCGGCCCAGCTGGGATCTGTGGGTTCGGCCTCTCCCTGCAGCAGCCATCCATCCACCCCTTCCCCACAAATACTAGCAAATCTTAGTCTTTCTGAGAGTGAGAGGCGTGTGTACAAGCCCCCCCGCTGTACTGTATGCACGATCCGCTTGGCCAATAATTATGTCAGTGAATCTGAGACTTGTTAAAAACACTTGAGACGTTTGTAGAAGGGAGTGCGTAGACTTCTCACTTATATACTAAAGGTTTTTTTTTTTTTTGTGCAGTTCTCATTGCAAAAAAATAAACATTTGTACTGAATATAAAAAAAGTTCAAGACTCCTGTGATGGCTCAAGACTGGGCGGGGGGTGGGGTGGGGGGGTTGGCCTTGTGGCAAAGGAGGGTGAGACTCGGATTCCAAAAGCCGCATGCCACGGGGCAGGCCCAGGAGCACCCAGTGCAGGGAAGTGATTGTCCTGAGACACCACGGCGGGCCTGGGGTCCGTAACTCGGGGTGCTGTCATTTGACCACTCTTTGCCTGGAGGTGGACCTCGCTGGACAGGGGAGCGTTGGGCAGCCTGCCCAGCCTCGCGGACGGTCCTGGTGGATGGCAGGCAGCCCTGTAGGAATTGCCTGTCTGGTTCTGGCTGCTCTGCTTGCAGTCCAGCTGCAGAGAGAGAGAGAGGGAGCACCGAGTCCCTGGGGCCCTTGTCCCCCCCCCCCCAGCGATGGACACCAGGGCGGAGCTGCAGGCTCCTGGCTCCCTCCTTCACCCCCTGTGTCGGGGGAGGAGTGGATTGCAGGTCTTGGCTTCTCCCCGCTAACCCTGCTTTTAAAAGATGGATACGATCTTTCTTTTTAAAACGTGTGACTGGAGCACACTTTATCACCACGGACAGCCCCAAGAGAGCCCAAGTTCCCAGGGACGGGAGGAGTGGGGCCGCCGACCCGCTGACTTCATCCTGCCATTTAGGGAAGGTGATAAGACGGCCCACGCCCAAAATAACAGGGAAGCAGGCAAGGTTCAATGATGGGTGTCCTCGGGACGGACAGAAAGCCAAAGCGCCCCAACTTCCCACACGAACTGGAGACGCCTGCCCCGACACTGCGCACAGGCTTCTTGCCAACGGGCCAATCAGGGCCGCGCAGGGGCGGGCCCCGGAGCCCGCCGGCCAATAGGACGACGGCGCGGGGCCGTGACCTCGGGGAGCCGCCGTCGTCGGAAGCAGAGCCGAGCCGGTGGTGCTGCGAGCGGCGTAAAGGGGAGCCGTCACGGGGGCGGCCGTCGCGCGCTCCGGGTCGGGGTGTCCTCAGCCTGGACTCCCCGAGATGTCCTCGGGGCCGCGGGGCGACGCCTGCGCCTCCCGCCTCAGCCACAACCGGCGGCCGCCGCCTCCGCGCCTTCCGCTTCCGGGCCCGCCCCACCCGCCATAATCGGTTCCGGCCCCGCCTCCTACTCCCTCTCATTGGTACGGCTCCAGGTCGGCCAGCTCGCAACTCATTGGCTTAGCCTCCGCGCCCAAAGGCAGGCTCCGCCCACAGCTCTCCCGAGCCACGCCCTTCGCCGGAAAAAGTCGGCTGGGCCACGCTTATCTGCATAGACACCGCCCCTTCACTCCCGGGCCCAACCCCTTCGCCCCAGTCCCTCCCCTTTCGCCGCAGACCCCTCCCATTTCACCCAGGCTCCGCCCCTCAGGCAGGCCTGCTCTTCCCTCAGTCAGGCCCCGCCCCCTCAGGCAGGCCTGCTCTCCCCTCGGTCCGCTCTGGCTCCAGGATCGCCCCCCTCAGGTGGTCCGTGTCCCCCACGCACTGCGGACGCCCCCCCAGTCCCGCCCCAGGCCGTGTCCCTCTCTCACACACACCGATCGGTCCTTACTCATCTAGGCTCCCCCCACTTCCCTCAGGGCCCCGGCGCAGGCTCCGCCCCCGGCACCCCTCACCACGAGACCCTCACACCCCGACACCCCACAGACACCCCGCACCCCAACAGGACACCCCGACACCCCATACCCTCACAGACACCCTGACACCCCACAGGACACCCTGCACCCCACAGACACCCCGACACCCCCACAGGACACCCCGCACCCCAACAGGACACCCCGACACCCCACAGACACCCCGACACCCCACAGACACCCCGACACCCCCACAGGACACCCCGACACCCCACAGACACCCCGACACCCCACAGGACACCCCGACACCCCATACCCTCACAGACACCCCGACACCCCACAGACACCCCGACACCCCACAGGACACCCTGCACCCCACAGACACCCCGACACCCCCACAGGACACCCCACAGACACCCCGACACCCCCACAGGACACCCCAACACCCCATACCCTCACAGACACCCCATACCCCACACCCCGACACCACGGCACCCCACATCCCACATCCCCACACCCTGACACCCTGACACCCCACAGACACCCCGCCACCCCACAGGACACCCCGACACCCCACAGACACCCCGACACCCCACAGACACCCCGACACCCCCACAGGACACCCCGACACCCCACAGACACCCCGACACCCCACAGGACACCCCGACACCCCATACCCTCACAGACACCCCGACACCCCACAGACACCCCGACACCCCACAGGACACCCTGCACCCCACAGACACCCCGACACCCCCACAGGACACCCCACAGACACCCCGACACCCCCACAGGACACCCCAACACCCCATACCCTCACAGACACCCCATACCCCACACCCCGACACCACGGCACCCCACATCCCACATCCCCACACCCTGACACCCTGACACCCCACAGACACCCCGCCACCCCACAGGACACCCTCACATCCCATAGGACACCCCCACACCCTGACACCCCACACCCTGACACCCCACACCCTGACACCCCACAGACACCCTGACATCCCATAGGACACCCCCACACCCCACAGGACACCCTGACAGCCCACACTCCACAGGACACCCGGACACCCCACACCCCGACACCTGACACCCCACACCCGGGCACCCCGCCCCCCCACACCTGCAACCTGCTTCCCTGTCGTCGCCCAGGGGCCCTGGGGCGAGTGTGCGTGCGCGGCCTGCGAGGCTGCTGCGCTGGGCGCGCCCTCCTCTCCTCTCCTCCTCTGCTCACCACCGGCAGCACCAGCAGGGCAGCGAGGAGGGGGCGCAGCTCCTCGGGCCACAGCCCACCTCCTCCTCTCCTCTCCTTTCCTCTCCTCTCCTCTCCTCTCTCCTCTCCTCTCCTCTCCTCTCTCCTCTCCTCTCCTCTCCTCTCTCCTCTCTCCTCTCCTCTCCTCTCCTCTCCTCTCCTCTCCTCTCCTCTCCTCTCCTCTCCTCCTCACCGGCAGCACGGAGCAGCCCGAGGCCCAGCAGCAGCAGGGCGGCGAGGAGGGGGCGCAGCTCCCCGTGCCGCAGCCCACCACCTCCTCCTCCTCCTCCTCCTCCTCCAGGCCGCCCCCCGGGGCCCCCCACGACATGCCCGAGCTGGCGGTGAGCGCGCTGCTGGCGCCGTCCCGCCTGTCGCTGCGCCTGCTGCGCGCCCTGCTCTGGAGCGTCGTGTTCTCGGCGGCGCTGGCGGCCGCCGCCGTCTACGGCTGCGTGGCCCTGGCGCACGTGCTCTGCCGGCCCCGGAGAGGATGCTGCGGCCGACCCCGACGCGCAGCCCCGGCCTGCCTGCACGACCCGGAGCTGGGCCAGCACTGCTTCCTGACGCTGAGGGTGAGAGCGAGCGTGGGGGCGCGGAGCGGGGTGCCGGAGCCAGGAGCGCGCGCGCGCGGGGATGGAGACCCGACCCCGGACCCCGAGGACCTCGGCATCCCCGAGGACCTCAGCATCCCCGAGGACCTCAGCCCCGGGGTGGGGACCACCTCTCTCCCCTAGAGCTCCGGGCTGCGCCTGCACTACGTGTCAGCAGGCCGCGGGAACGGGCCGCTCCTGCTCTTCCTGCACGGCTTCCCTGAGAACTGGTAGGCCATAGGAGGGTGTGTGGGGGAGCGGGAAGGACGTAAAGGGTAGCTAGGGTACCCCTCGGTATCCCACTGTTGGGCTTCTCCAGGACAGACAGGGTGGCAGGCTGGCAGGCTGGCAGGCAGGCGGGCAGGCGGGCGGGCGGGCGGGGTGCAGTGCTTCCTTGCCAGATGGGTGGGGGAAGGTCCTGACTCAACTCCCCTCGCCCCACACACACCACACACACACACCATCACCACCAGCCGTGTACTCCACCCGCCTGGCAGGTTCTCCTGGCGCTACCAGCTCCGGGAGTTCCAGAGCCGCTTCCACGTGGTGGCCGTGGACCTGCGCGGCTATGGTCCCTCGGACGCGCCCAGGGAAGTGGATTGCTACACCATGGACCTGCTGATGACTGACATCCGGGACATCATTCAGGGTTTAGGTGTGGACGCCCCCCGCCCCCCCCCCGCATCACGCCCCCAGCCGCGCCCCCCACCCCCATGCTCGCACACACGCGCAGCCACCCCACCCTCCCACCCCCTGCTCCAAACCGGCATCTCAAACCCGTTCCCTCCACACTCCCCATCCCACCCCCCAGGTTATTCCAAATGCATCCTGGTGGGTCACGACTGGGGTTCCCTCCTGGCTTGGAATTTTTCCATCTACTTCCCGTCCCTGGTCGAGAGGATGGTGGTGGTCAGCGCGGCGCCCATGTCAGTGTACCAAGGTGGGCTCCTGAGCCTGGGACACAGCCTGTGTGTCTACCTGTCTCTTTTTCCCTTACGTCCCACCGCAAGGTGCTTAGGGGTCTGGGAGTGCCAGGGATGGAGGGGTGGGCAGGGAGATCTTCCATCTGTGGCTTCACCCCTGAGAAAGGCTACACAAGACCCTCCGGGGTGGAGAGAGGAGACCCCAAGTAAGGGATCTTCACCGGCAGGTGGCATGACGGAGCAGAGCTGGGTCTGGATTAGGGACTAGAACCCCTGGATAGGAAGTGGAGGATCTCCCTGCCCCAGTGTCTGAAACAGCCTAGTCTCCCAGAGCTAGATGCTGGTCCCAGGGCCCAGGAGTCTGAACGTCTTCCCATTGGGCTTGCTTACCCAACGGGGTTGCAATACAGAAGCTGAAACACACAAGAGGCTCCCCGGATTCTACAGAGCAAAATTATCCGGGCGGGTACGGCAGTACTGCAGGCCACGCCACTGATGGCCTGTAGAACTGGTGTCACCTACTGGAATCCCAGCTGGGAGTGTCCTGGCGTACCTGAGCTTCTGCCCAACGTCAAACAGGCATCTAGGCAGGGAGCTTGGGATCCAGGACTGGGATCCTGTACCTGGGCAGGGGAGCGCACGTGTGACCCGGCTGGCATCCGACAGGTGTCCGCCCCGCGGATACCATGATTAGGCCATTCTCCCAGGACGGGGGGAACTGCCAGTTGCCCTAGGTGGGTGTATGTGAGAGCAATACGCATGCCAGGGTGCAGGGCTCAACCCAGCCTGACCTCACCACCCCCTCCGCCCCGCCCTGCCCCTCAGACTACGCCATCCGTCACATCAGCCAGCTCTTCCGATCCAATTATGTCTTCCTGTTCCAGCTGCCCTGGCTGCCCGAGAAGCTGCTGTCCATGTCTGATTTCCAGGTGCGGGATGGGGGTGGAGCGCAGGGACAGAGTCCCGGGGTGGAGCATTAGGGAGGTAAGGGGTGGGGACACAGGGCTGAACATGTCCCCACCGTCTGTGTACCTGTGTGTGCGCCCAGATTTTAAAGACCACCCTCGCGCACCGCAAGACGGGCATCCCCCACTTGACCCCGCACGAGCTCGAGGCCTTCCTTTATCACTTCTCACAGCCTGGCGGGCTCACGGGGCCCATCAACTACTACCGCAACCTCTTCCGGTAAGACCGCACCACCCCCGCTTCCCAACAAGGAAAAGGGAGAGGCGGGCAGTGCGGCAATCTGATCCCATCCTTTCCAATCCGATCCCATGCTTTTGTCCTTTTGTCTTGACCCCCAGAAACTTCCCCCTGGAGCCCCAGGAGCTGGCCATGCGCACCCTCCTTCTGTGGGGGGAGAAGGACCCCTATTTTGACCTGGGACTCGTGGGAGCCATCAGCAGCCGCTTTGTGCCAGGTCGACTGGAGACCTGCATCCTGCCCGGAGCGGGGCACTGGATCCCCCAAAGTCACCCGCAGGAGATGAACCAACGCATGTGGGCCTTCTTACAGGATCTGCTGGACTAGGGGGTGCCTAGGAGCGTGAGTGGTCACGTGCCTCGGTGGGGGCAGAGCGGACGCAGCGGCCCAGGCACGCCAGCCTCTCTCTGTGCTTCTGCCGGGGCCTGGGAACAGGCATTCAGATCTGGCCAAGCACGGATGCCAGGGCCCAGTCTCCCACCGCCCTCCCTGTCCCCCCAACTCCTGTCGAGGTCCACTCCACTGCCTGCCAGAGTGGAACCCCCCCTCCTGGTGCTCAGGCCCCAAGCCTTTCCCTTCCCTCCACGCTTGTGAAATAGTTCTGGTTTATATCCGGGTAACTCGGACTGACATGCGGATGAATTAAAATGAAAACCAATTCTGAAGACACCACCATGCGCTTCCGTCACCCTGGTCGGGTCACGCAGCTGTCAAGGGGCACGTTTGGGTGCCCCTTCTCTGACCACCGACGAGGTTATGCCCGGTTTAAGGGTGGCGGTGGGGTAGAGCTGGGGCAGCAGTTACAACACGGCTTGGGATGCCCTCGTCCCATCTCACAGTACCAGAATCCCTGGGTGCACCTGTTGAAGTGCTGGGAGGAAGCAGGTTCCTCCTGGGAGGGTAGTCGGGTTCCTCCCGACCCACCGCTGATGCCCACCCGCTCCACTTCCCGCTCAGCTCCCTGCTAAGGCTCTTGGGAACTAACAAAGGATATCCCAGGTGGGGGACCCGGAGGACACTCCTGGCTCCTGGCTGCAGGGTGACACAGCCCTAGGAGTTGAGGCCATCTGGGGAGTGAACCAGCAGATGGAAGATCTCTCTGTCTTTCTCTGTGATTCTTGCCTTTGGAGTAAATAAATTGTAGGGCCCAGCGCAGTAGCCTATGGCTAAAGCCCTCACCTTGTGTGCACTGGAATCCCATAGGAATGCCGGTTCGTGTCCCGACTGCTCCACTTCCCATCCAGCTCCCTGCTTGTGGCCTGGGAAAGCAGTCGAGGACAGCCCAAAGCCTTGGGACCCTGCACCCGCGTGGGAGACCCAGAAGAGGCTCCTGGCTTCGGATCAGCTCAGCTCCAGCCATGGCGGCCACTAGGGGGCGCGAACCAGCGGATGGAAGATCTTTCTGTCTCTCCTCTCTGTAAATCTGACCCTGCGATAAAAATCAACAAATCTGTAAAATTTTAAAATTTGGGTTGCTGCCATCCGACATGGCAGACCTGAATTGATCAAGGTTCCCAGCTTTGGCTTTTGGCAGGCCTTTGGGGGTGTGAACCAGTGATGGCAGCACCAGCATTCCGTATGGGTGCCAGTTCGAGTCCTGGCTGCTCCACTTCCCATCCAGCTCGCTGCTCATGCGCCTGGGAAAGCAGTGAAAATTGATCTCAATGCTTGGGCCGCTGCACACACGTGGGAGATCTGTCAGAGGCTCCTGGCTCCTGACTTCAGATTGGCTCAGCTCCAGCCGTTGCGGTCAGTTGGGGAGTGAATCAGCGGACGGAAGATCTTCCTCTCTGTATATCTGACTTTGCAACAAAAAATATATAATTAAATCTTTAAAAATAAATAACTGGGGCCCGGCGTGATGGCGCAGTGGTTAAGGTCCTCGCCTTGCACGCCCGGGATCCCATATGGGCGCCGGTTCTAATCCCAGCAGCTCCACTTCCCTTCCAGCTCCCTGCCTGTGGCCTGGGAAAGCAGTGGAGGACGGCCCAAAGCCTTAGGGACCCTGCACCCGCGTGGGAGACCTGGATGAAGTTCCTGGCTCCTGGCTTCGGATCGGTGCAGCACCAGCCGTTGCGCTCACTTGGGGAGTGAATCATCGGACGGAAGATCTTCCTCTCTGTCTCTCCTCCTCTCTGTATATCTGACTTTCCAATGAACAAATACATCTTTAAACATAAATAAATAAATAAATAACTGAATAAAGCGGCATGGCTTGGCTCCTGCCACTTGGCCAAGGGAGGACCCTCGCTGGCCATCAGGTGGGTGTGCCAACTTGTCCAGCCACTTCTGCCACCCCCCCAACCCCTCCAGCCCCACCGCTGTGGTCCTAGCAGTTCAAGTCCAAGGTGTCTTGCCCCAGTAAGACTGGCTGGTGTCAGAGGCCTGGGGTAAAATCGCCTCGACTCTGAACTTCCCTGGGGTATGTTAGACTGTGGGCCGGGGGGAGTAAGTCCCCCGGAAGCCTCTGTCCCCGCCACACACCATCCCCAGCATGCTTGGCAGCTCCTGGAACCTTCTCCAGTGTAGCTCCGGTTCCAGCTCCCAGGTCAAAGCGGGACCTGCCAAGCCCCAGACAGGGTCACAGCAGAGTCAGCTTCTGTCACGTACGTCCCTGGGTCCTGCCGCGCCAAGGGGGCCCTCAGGGGACGCTAAAAAAGGGTTCTTGGAAAATGTGTCCTCTGGCGGGGAGGAGAGGGCAGGGCAGCCTGGCTAATGTGTTCCAGACTGCACCAAAATAAATCTATCTTTTTCCATTTTCCCACAAAACATGTTGGTAGCATCCTCCTAGCTCTTGGAGGAGGTGGGTCAGTGGGGGAGCCAGAACTGACCCCACTGGTCACCCACCGGTGAGCACCCCGTCTCCCACAGGATGGTCTACATCTTGCACTCCCCCCATACACACACACACACACACACACCCCTCCCTACAGTACCAGCCCCCTGGGGTGGCACAGGAGAGCAAGCCAGCTAGGGTGGGCTGTCCGGGAAGGGCCTGGGGGGTGGGGGGATTGAGGGTTGGGGAGTAGGGTGGGTGACAAGCACACAGCAGAGAGGCGGGAAGGGCCTGGGGACCTCTCTCCCCACCCTGAGTGCTCCACCCCAGGCCCAGCGGCTGCAGAGAGGCCTCCAACGCTTCTCCCGCCCAGGCGTGGCGTGGCGGGGGAGCTGGGGAGGCCGGGGAGGCCTTTCTCTGCAAGGGAGGAACATGTCCTGCATGTTGAAAAGCTCGAGCCAGTGGCGCCCGGACGGGTCCCACGGATGGGGTTGTCCAGGGCCGCCTCCCTGCAAAGGGCGGGAGCCAGGCTGGTTTGTCCAGGCCCGGGACGAGAGAGAGAGCGAGAGCGAGAGAGAGAGAGAGAGCGAGAGAGAGAGAGAGAGAGAGAGAGAGAGAGAGAGAGAGAGAGCTGGAGGCGGTGCTGAGGAGAAGGGGGAGGATGCAGGCCGGCTGCGACTGGCGGCGGTTACCAGGGCGACGGGAGAGCGGCTGATGGTGGACCGGAACGGGGAGCGGTTGCCTAGGCGACCGGAGGTGGGTGGGTGGGTGGTTGGGTGGGTGGGGGTGGCCCCTGGGAGAGTGGCCGGATGGGAGGGGAGGGGGGGGTCCGCTGACGGTTGCCAGGGGAACGAGAAGGCGCCGGATTCCGCCTGTGCTGAGGCAGGGTCGGGCGGAAGTATTTCTACCCAATAGGAGCTCGCGGCTCGGCCCAGGCCCGCCTTTCCTCCCGGTCGGAGCCAATCAGAGCGCGGCCCTGGAGAGTGGGCTTTGGGCGGGAGTTAGGAATCCCGCAGTGAGGCCGCCAAGGAAGGGCATGGTCGCAGGCGCCGCCTCTCGCTCGCTGTCCTGGGGTCACTGCACCCCCAGACCACGTCCCCATCACGCAGCTCGGGTCATTCATTCATTCACTCTGCACACCACAAAGCTGAGTTTTATTTATTTTTTTATTGCAAAGTCAGAGAGGAGGAGAGACAGAGAGGAAGATCCTCCATCCGATCATTCACTCCCCAAGTGAGCGCAATGGCTGGAGCTGAGCCAATCTGAAGCCAGGAGCCTGGAGCTTCTTCCAGGTCTCCCACGCGGGTGCAGGGTCCCAAGGCTTTGGGCCGTCCTCCACTGCTTTCCCAGGCCACAAGCAGGGAGCTGGGTGGGAAGTGGAGCTGCCGGGATTAGAACCGGCGTCCCTATGGGATCCCGGTGCATTCAAGGCTAGGAGGACTTTAGCTGCTAGGCCACCATGCCGGGGCTGAAAAGCTGGGTTTTAACGTTTCCTTGGGAATGGGGGCACCTGGCGGGAAGAGGAAGATATTGAATGCTTGCAGGACAAGGTGTTAGGTCTGTGTGTCTGTCTGCGATGTGATTGCGCCTCGGGGCTAATCCGGGGACCAGCGAGCTTGGGGAGACCCTGGAAGGAGGCTGGGTGTGGTCCAGGCGTGCAGGTGCAGATGGAGGCTCAGGTCCAGGCACTGGCGGAGGCGGAAGGTGGGGGGGGGTTGGCGATGCCGCAGTTGTGTTTGGAAAGGCATGTTTGGGGCAAGTTGGAGGCAAGTCTGAGGCATGCCCTCATGGAAGGGTCCGGTGTCTCCTTGGTTAACCTACAGGGTGCCTTGTGTGGGGGGAGCGGAGGGTGGCATCAGGCGGGGACACACGGGAGCCAAGGCTTTCCGGATGCGGAGCCCCCGGAGGAGAGAGCGGCCTGCCCAGGGCGGGAGCAACAGGGTCGGGAAAGAAGGACATTCCAGGCAGAAGATGGTTTAAAGCCCCTTCCACCCATGTCAGAGACCCACCCTCGGCCCCTGGCTCCCCGTCTGGGGAGGCAGCAGGTGAAGGCTGCAGCGCCCGAGCCCCTCACACCCATGTGGGAGAGACCCAGCCTGGCTTCATTTAGGGCTCCTGGCTACAGCCCCACGCAGCCCTGCCTGGCTGTCATAGCCCATTGGAGGGGGAGCCAGCAGATGGACGATCTTTGATATAAGTCTCTCTACCGGGCCTGGCACGGCAGCCTAGCGGCTAAAGTCCTCCTCATCTTGAACGCACCGGGATCCCATAGGGGCGCCGGTTCTAATCCCAGCAGCTCCACTTCCCATCCAGCTCCCTGCCTGTGGCCTGGGAAAGCAGTGGAGGACGGCCCAAAGCCTTGGGACCCTGCACCCGTGTGTGTGAGACCTGGATGAGGTTCCTGGCTCCTGGCTTCAGATTGGCTCAGCTCCAGCCATTGCGGTCACTTGGGGGGGGGGGGGTGAATGGTCAGAACGGAAGATCTTCCTCTCTGTCTCTCCTCCTCTCTGACTTTGCAATAAAAAAAATAAACAAATCTTTAAAAAAGCGTAAGTTCCTCTGCCTTTTAAAGCAATGCCATAAGCACATATAGTCTTTAAAAAGCGTGTTCCTGCCCATGTGTGGTTTTCTCCATGCGGCTCCCGGCCTCCTTCCTTGGGGAAGTCTCCCCTCCCCCTGTCTTCCTTGGACCCAGTGGCTGTTGGGTTGGGTCATGCCAGTCTCTGCCCAGACAAGAGGCCCTGACGACTCCTGATTCATTCATTCAAGCGACAGGTTTTTTTTTTTTTTTTCACATCCTCGCAGGCAGCCAGAGGGATGTGTGTGTGTGTGTGTGTGTGTGTGTGTGTGTGTGCATATGCGCGCCTGTGGGGCAGAGGTGGGGGAGGGCAAGATCGCAGGAGGAGGAGGAGGAGGAGGAGGAGCAGGGGACCGTGGGAGCACAGAGGAGGCCGTGTGAACTCAAGAGCTTCTCTGGAGATCATTTACAAAGGGGAGCAGAGTCGCCTCCTCTAGTTAGAATCTTCCAGTACCTTCCGTCCACAGCAGCCGCCTGGAGCCCCGTGGGATCTAACCCCACTGGCGGCCCTAACCTCTCCTCCCCGCCCCCCTGCACAGGCTGCTCCCCGCACCCTGCCTCCTTCACCCTGCCTTTCATCCACCTGGCCTTCCTTCCTCCTTCTCCTCTCTTCCCTCCCTCTGCCCTCTCCACCCCTCCCCAACACCGCAAGGCTTCCCGTCCGTCCTCCCCTAGCAGGTGCAAGCAGAGACGCGGACCAAGGGTTCCCATGCGTCTCTGTTGAGGCTGGGTGAGAGGCTGAGCCACTCCGGGCAGTAGGGAGCCCGTGCAATGTTCAAAAGGATGCCCGGGGGAGTTAATGTCCGCGGGACCTGGCTGGCACTTCCCCCTCCCCGCCACCACTTTCAGCATGTCAAGTCGGCCTCCCCAACCCCACCTGTGCTTGCTCGCTGCTCTCACCCCTGCTGGCTCAGAGGGAGGGCAGCAGTGGGCCGAGGAGGGCACGTTCTCAGGTTCCCGGACAGCGTGCCGGCACAGCTGTGTCTTGGCCTGGCCCCAGGTCCTGCGTCCCCAGGGCCTGAGCTGAGCTCATAGCAGAGAAATGCAGCAGCGGGCAGGCACAGGGGAAGGTCGCGTGGAGAGGGGAACGGGGGGGGGGTCCTCAGGCCCAGCCCCTCCATGCTGGGAACCATGTGGCGTGGCCACGGGCCGTGGGAATGCTGGCCTTGGGACTCTCCAGTCCCCAGGGGACCTGGACACCTTGGGCGGTGGCTGTAGCAGAGGAACTTACATGAGAGTTGGTTTTTTTTTTTTTTTGCGGGGGTTGGCACATGGCGCCTCTTTCCTGCTAGGTGGGCCGAGCAGGGGGTACACTGCAGCTCTTTCCTATAGAGCCCACTCTCCCGTGTTGTCGTCTGTCCTGGCTCCCCTTGTCACGCCCTCGTCCCCTCCCCTGTAGATCAAACGCTGCTGCCCGGGGCAGAGTCACAGCTTCCTGCCTGGTAGACACTGTGCCTAAATCCCTTGGTTGCCCCCTTTGATGAGGAGCTCATTACCTTCTGGAACCCTGGGAAAAAATGAATGCTCTGCTTAGGGAAGGAGCCAGCCTTCCTCCCAGCACCCCAGCTCTGCACCCTGCCCCAGAGCCCTCCAGACCCTGCTCAGAACTCCCAGAACCTGAGAATGACTTTGGTCCCGCCCCTACCCACTTCTTTGGCCACTTGCTGGGTGACTCTGTGCCCGCTGGGGGAATGCTGGAGTCCTCTGCCTTCTCCATGCTTGCCCATCCTGGTGGTGGTGGGGGGGACAGGGCAGGAGGCAGACACCCCTTGTTGCCCATCCGCTTATCAACAAGAGGGCATTGGAGAGAGCTGAGAAGCAAAAGGGGCTCAACTCGGTAAGGAGAGAGAGCATTGCGGTGCCCGCTGCAATGCCAGCCTTTCGTCTTGGAATGCCAGCTTGAGTTCCGGCTGCTGTCCTTCCATCCAGCTCCCTGCTAATGTGCCACGGGCGGCAGCAAAGGATGGCCCAAGTCCTCGACCCCTGCACCCATGTGGGAGACCCGGGTGGAACTCCTGGTCTGGCCCAGCCTGATTAGCATGGCCACTCAATGGCAAATCAAAGTGTTCTGTCTATTGCTCTTTCAAATACCTAAATAAACATTTTCTTTATAGGGTGTATGTGTGTGTGTGTGTATTTAGGGGGAACCCCACTCTCTACCTGGAATCCTTGGCGAAAGAACCAAGTCCAAGATCGGGGTGGGAGAGCAGGGAAGACCTTGCTGGCAGCGGTGGCGTGGGCAGAGGAGCGGCAAGCGTGGGAAGCCGAGCAGCCGCCACGGAGAAGTGCTCTGTGGCTTCCTGTTTCGGGAGGAAGCTGGGAGTGCTGGCTGTCCCCGGAAGAGACAAGAGCGTGGGCACGGTTGTGTTGGCACAGGCGGCCAGCAGGGCTGGAGGGGGCCAGGTGGGCCTCTGCCCATCACGCAGGGGCCTGCGAGCTGGCTGTGTCGGGGAGGGATGGGCTGGGTGGGGTTTGATGAGTGCAGGGTAGGACCTGAGCTGAGCCTACCTCTGGGGCCTGTTGACTCAGCATAACTCACGGTGACTCAGCACTTTGTAGCATCTTAGGCAACTTTCCGTGGTCATGCCCTCTCCCTTCCTTGCCCAGCTGGGCTGTGCATGGCTGGCCGGTCACCTCCCGGATTTGGGTTCAAATCTCGCTGCTTCCTGAGAAAGCCTTAGGCAAGTCGTCCCTGGTCCCTAGATTCTGTGGCCAGCCTGGGGTCAGTCTGGGACCCGGCTAGAATTTCAATTCTTAGCGCTGTTTGTTCTGTCTCAGTTATGAATCTTCCAATGGTCCCCCGGGAGGGTCAGGCGTTTGGCTGCACATCACGCGCTTGGAAGGGTGTGTGTTGGCGTGCTGTGGGAGGCAGTGGGAACAGCTCAAGTAACTGGGCTCCTGGCACCCCACATGGGCAGCCAGGATCCCATAGAGGCACCAGTGCATGTCCCAGCAGCTCCACTTCCCATCCAGCTCCCTGCCTGTGGCCTGGGAGAGCAGTGGAGGACGGCCCAAAGCCTTGGGACCCTGCACTGATGTGTGGGAGACCCGGATGAAGCTCCAGGCTCCTGGCTTCAGATTGGCTCAGCTCCAGCTGTTGCGGTTACTTGGGGAGTGAATGATCGGACAGAAGATCTTCCTCTCTGCCTTTCCTCCTCTCTGTATATCTGACTTTGCAATAAAATAAAAATAAATCTTAAAAAAAAAATAATAATAACAAGATAAAGAGGGGCCAGGCCAAAGCGAAATGGAACACTGGCCCAGCAGGTGCCTAAACGCCAGCATCCCAAATGACTCCTTTTCTAGTGAGGGAGTTCGGTCACCTTCATTCAGGTGAGCAGTCAGTGCTGGGCACCTCCTTGTGTGGTACCCAAGGGAAATAAAAGCGTGGCTTCTGTGCCTCCCCTCTCTCCCCCACTGCCTCAGTGGACAGCATGGCCTTGATGGCCGGGTATCAGCAGGTCCACAGCCGGTCCTGGGGACTTGAACCTTGAGCGTCCTGGAAGACTTGGGTTTCAGCCGCAGGGAGGAGACCGGCCCCGCAGGCTGTCGCTGCTGAGACAACCCCCGTGTGAGCAGGGCTGGAGGATGCTGTGTGTTAGGAAACACACAGGCAAAAGTATTTGGGGCAAAGGAACAGGACGCCCGCAATTCCCCTCCGAGCGGCTGGGCTAACAGACATGGGCCTGTGTGTGTGTGTGTGTGTGTGTGTAAGTCAGATGTGAAAGATGGGCGTGAACTGGGACAAAGGCTTGTGGCAAGTGTACTTACATTTTAGATAGATTTTTTTTTTAAGAAAGCTTTTGAAGACTTATTTATTTATTTATTTTTATCACAAAGGCAGATCTACAGAGAGGAAGAGGGACGTCTGATGATTCACTCCCCAAGTAACCGCAACAGCCGGTGCTGCGCCGATCCGAAGCCAGGAGCCAGGAACTTCATCCAGGTCTCCCATGCAGGTGCAGGGTCCCAAGGCTTTGGGCCGTCCTCCACTGCTTTCCCAGGCCACAGGCAGGGAGCTGGATGGGAAGTGGAGCTGCTGGGATTAGAACTGGCGCCCCTATGGGATCCCGGGCGTGCAAGGCAAGGAAGGACTTTAAGCAGTAGGCTGTTGTGCCAGTCGAAACCAGGAGCCAGGAGCTTCTTCCAGTTTCCTGTCGGTGCAGGGTCCCATGCTTAGACTTTGATAGCCTCCTCAGCTTCCCTCCCAGGCCATTAGCAGATAGCTGGAAGGGAAGTAGAGCAGCCAGGGTGTATTTGGGACTGCGAGTGTGACAGGCTAGACACAAGGCCTGGTCCCTGCAGCCCCAGCTTTCAGTTTTTTTCCTTTTTTAAAGATTTTTCCAAAGGCAGGGCCAGGCGTGGTTGCCTCACAGCTAAAAGTCCTCACCTTGAACAAACCAGGATCCCATAGGGACACCAGTTCTAAAATCGGCTGCTCCACTTCCCATCCAGCTCCCTGCTGGTGGCCTGGGAAAGCAGTGGAGGACGGCCCAAAGCCTTGGGACCCTGCACCTGCGTGGGAGACCTGGAAGAGGCTCCTGGCTCCTGGCTTCGGGATCTGCACAGCACCGGCCATTGCAGCCACTCGGGGATTGAATGATTGGACAGAAGATCTTCCTCTCTGTCTCTCCTCCTCTATATACATCTGACTTTGCAATACAATTAAACAAATCTTGATCTTTGGTCGGATGGTTTGCTCCCCACGGGGCTTCTGCTCTCCCAGGCCACGGGCTGGGACCTGGATGGGAAGCAGGGGAGTCTCCAAGGCCTCCCAGGGTGTAATCCTCTCCGTCCTCAACAACCCCTCCAGCGCTGGAACAGAGCTGCTGGCTGGCAGCTGGGAGGGCACACGTATGGTTCCGCTTGGAACCTTCACCCACTCCTGGGTGTGGCCCTGCCCAGGCTGGGCATTTGCCTGGTGCCCGGGGTGCTCAATGTAGGGTGTGTGTGTGTGTGTGTGTGTGTGTGTGTGTGTGTGTGTGTGCAGGGAGCGCCTGCGAGCAGTTTTTTTTTTTCCCAGGCTGGGCTTGCCCTAAGGTCCCCGGCTCCCGCCTCTGAGCCGCTAGGGGCTGCGGGTCTGATGTTGGAAAAGTGGCTTAATGCAATGCAGAGAGATGAGCTTAACCGACCAGGCGCGGCGGAGGCGGGGCGGGGGTGGGTTGGACCCCCGAAGTTGGTGCAGGGAAACGCAGCTGGGAGTCAGGGGTGTGTGTGTGTGCGCGCGCGCGCGTGTACGTGGGATGCGGGAGGAGTATGCATGAGAGCTGTCCCCCATCCCCACCCCACCCCACCCCAGGCTCGGGGAGGACCTGGTTGGCTGCACGTGGGTTTCAGAGTTGGGTTGGAGGTCGCAGGAGAGTCCCCGAGGAGCGCCTGGCTGGCTGCGCGCTCTGGAGCCGCTGGGATGGGGAAGGGGGGACCGGCCAGGGTCTGTGCGTGCCCCTCCCGCACCCTCACCACCTAGGGGGGAAAAAGGGAGAGCCCTGTCCGTGCGGGTGCACGTGGGGCAGGGACCCCCGCCCCCTCGGCGCCCTCTCCCCAGCAGGGGCGCGCAGGCTGGGCCGGCCCCGGAGGCGGAGCGAGCCGCCCAGGGCTGGGGGCGGGGAGGCTGGGCGGCAGGCTCACTCGGGCGAAGTTGGCGGCGAGGAGGCTGGCCCGGGACGCGCCCGCAGCCCGGGGAAGGAGGGAGGAGGGGAGGAGGGAGGGTCGCGGCAGGCAGCCATGGGGCCGGGGACCCAGGGCCGCCGCCGCCACCGCCACCCGGCGTCCCCACCGCCGCCCGTACGGGCGCTGCCGCTGCTGCTGCTGCTGCTGCTGCTGCTAGCGGGGCCGGGGGCTGCAGGTGAGGGGCAGGGGCGTACGGGATCGGGGAGGGATAAGAGAAAACGGGACTTCTCCTCCTCCCGGGTTAGGCAGAGGCGGTGGGTGGGGGGTGGTCGTGGGAGCCGCGGTTGGAGCAGGGGCGCGCGGGAGCTTAGGGGAGCCGGGAGGTGAGAGCGCGCTTGCCAATGCCAGGGTGTCGCAGGGACTGGAAATGAGGTTTCCAGTGTCCCGGAGGCCTTAGGATCAAGAATCCAGAAGCGATCGGGGCCCAAGACGGGCGGGATCCAGAGTCTGGGGTCACCCCCATCCTACGCGCGCCCCGCACCCCGACCCCAGGCTGGGGGGACCGTCTCGTAGAACCGCTCCCCATTTTCCGAACGCATACCCATTTTCTCTCCGCCCCCCCCCAACTCCCCTCCCACGCCGCAGACTGCCCCGGACGACCAGAGCCGGGTGGGTAAGGGTGGGAAGAAGGGGGCCGGGGAGGGGAGGGGGCGCCAAGTTCTCAGAGCTCGAAACTCGGGGAAAAAACTTCCCAGGCCGGAGCGCGGCAAGACCCGGAGCCGGATCCGGAGTCGGAGCCCCGGCCTTGCCCCGCGCCCCTTCCCCTCCCCACCGAGCGCAAGGAGCGGCCCAGCTCCCCTCCTCTCCTGGCCTAGGGAAGCGGGTCGCCCCCCGGGACCCCACTCCTTCACGGGGAAAGGAGGGAAGGGGCGCGGACCCGCGTGTTCCGCTCTGGCTCTCTGCGCCCCCTCCCCAGCCGGCAGAGCAGGGGGCTCCCCTCCTCCCCGCTGCTGCTCCTCCACCACCTCCTCCTCCTCCTCCTCCTCCTCCTCCTCCTCCTCGTCTCTCCCCTCCCCCCTGCTCGGGACAATGGCTTCTGCGTCTAGACACCCCCTCCCTCCCGGCCGGCCTCGCGCTGTCTTTGCCAGACAAAGCGGCTGTGGCACGGGGTGGTTGGGGGCGGCAGAGCCCAGGCTGTGGGGGCGCCACTCCCAACTCCGTCAGGGGAGGCCTGGGCAGCCAAGGAGGGTCGCAGGGTCCAGGACCTGCTTCTGGGACTTTGAGGGGGATTGCTGTTTGTGAGCTGGGCTGGGGGGGGTGGGAGAGGTGGGAGGGTAGGGGGCGGTGAGGGGGGGTGGAGGACTGGTCCGCGCTGGACCAGCCCCAGGGCCTGAGCAAGGGAGAGCCAGAGAAGGAGGACAGGATGGGGCAGGACTGAGCACACGCATGGCCTGTCACACACACACACACACACAGCTCCGGGTGCCATGCAGGGTGCACACGCTCCAGCTGCAGCACAGCGGGCGGGCGCACACTCAGACACACCTAGCACAGATTCCAACACAGCTGCCCCGTTCACGCACACACACACACAGATGGGTGCCCATGCCTCCACACAGTCCTGCATGCACACACACACACACACACACACACACACGTGCACACCCCTGCACGCATGAATGGGCTTTGACACACAAGTTGCTGGCTCCCATGGTGTCACACCAGGGCCTGACAAACACACACACACACAGATTGACCGAGGACATATCACTCACACACACACACACACACACACACACACACTGTCTTCTGACCCAGCCACAGTTCTCAGCTGTCTGGTGGGACTGTGACCCAGCCACACCCTAGAGGGATACAGCCCTTAGGGATGGGGACACAGGATGGGACACGGACACACACACACACACACACACACACACACTGCCCCTGCAGCAGGAAGTGTTGCCTGCTAGAGACCGCCTGAGCCCACGAGTGAACCCACCCACCCACACCGTGGCCCACCTCCCAGACCCATCCTAGCAACTGCCGGACGCCCCGCAGAGGGGTGGGCAAGAGCCCTGGGCCCCAGAAGGAGTCTGGCGGCTTCCTTGGGCCCCCCACATCTGGCACACATCAGCCCCTCCTCCTGCCTGCCCCCCCTTGCGTTTTCTCGTGGTTCCCAGGGTTTGCTCGAGCTGGCAGGGACAGCTGCGGCTGCCCCAACAGCTGGGGCTGGGGCGGGGGGCCGTGGGAACGGAGGCACCCCCAGCCCACCAGGCAGCTGTTGCATGGGTGGGGGTTAGAGGTGGGGTGGGAGGCAGGGCTTCCTGGACACCCCCTCGCGACCTTCCTCTCCCTCCCGCTCCTCCCACAGCTCCCCCTTGCCTGGACGGAAGCCCCTGTGCAAATGGAGGTCTTTGCACCCAACTGCCTTCCGGGGAGCCGGCTTGCCTGTGAGTGCCTGGCCCAGCGCCATCCGTGGGGTGGGAGATCCTGCTTGGGGGTGGGGGGCACCTGGTTTGTCTTTGGCCTCTGTGGGTCCAGCCACTTCCTTACCTGAGTTGCTGAGGCTCCAGGGTAGCCTCCCTAGTACCCCTACAGCCAGGAGGCCAGCAGGGGGGCTGTGGAGTCTTGCCCTCGCCTGGATTCCAATTCTGCATTTATGGAGGGGAGGGCAGGAATTAAAAACAGACAACAGAGCTTGGGTTAATGTAGTAAGACTTTGGGGGGGGGGGACAAATATACTGGGCCTCAGTCTTTGCATCCGGAAAGTGGGCGTGAGGACGAAAAGATGCAGGTCAAATACGATTGGCTGAACGGAGTGCACTCCGGGCATACAGTGGGTGCTCAATAAAGAGGCGTGATTATTGGGGACGGGGAGGGTTTGGCTACCTAGGTGCTATAATTAGCAGGAGTTCACCCAGTCACCAGTTACGGGTTGATCCAGATGTATTGATTCCAACTCTTTTGTACCCAGGCATGGGTTACGCCCAAGCTTGGGACCCAGCAGACCCCTCCCTGTCCCCGTGAAGTTAGACGCGCACGGCGCAGGCTGTGTGTGTGTGTGTGTGTGTGTGTGTGTGTGTGTGTGTGTGTGTGTGTGTGTGTGTGTCTGGGGTCCCAGCTGCGCTCACCTTCTGTGGAGGCACAGCCATCCTCCCCCTCCGAGGGCCGGCCGAAGCTCGGGGTGTGTGCGTGTGTGTGTTTTTGGAGGAGGGGAAGGTCTAGGGCAAGCGTAACCTCGCTTGCTTGGAACCGCTCTTGGGGACCTGGCTGGGACGCGGGGAGACCCGGGCGCCTGCGCGGTGCCAGCTCCTGGCCTGGAATACAGCCGACAGGTGAAAGCGCCCGCGGCTGCCCCGCCTCCTCGACAGGTGAATCACCGGTGCGCGCGGCCGCCCGGAGCCCGGATCCCCTGGAGTGGAGCGGGCTCAGCGCCCACCCCTCCACACTCACCTCCCCAAGGCCTGGGCTGTGGGAACCGCTCTCCTGCACCCCTTCCCGTCCCCATCTCCTCCAAGATCTCAGCTACTCCTGACCTCAAGGGTTGCTCCCCCGAGTCTCACCCTCTCCTCCTTTTAAACAGGCTGGTCCCCACTCCCCTTTGGGCTTTCCAACGTCCTCCTCACTCCCCATCAAACCCCATTCCCTCTTGTTGCATCTCCAATCCCACCCGTCTGCCCTCTCCCCTTCCCCCTCCGGCCCCACAGCTCTGGCCCTGGGGCGGGGCGCGCGCGCGCGCGCTCGGCATTGGGGTTGGAACCGGCCCGACCGGTCGGTGGCGGCGGGGGCGCGGGGGCGCGGAGCGTGGGAACCCGCCCGGGGCGCCGGGAGGGGCCGAGCGCCAGCCGCACCCCGACCTGGTGGGGGCTGCAGGACCCCGCGGGCCGCGGCGCCCCCTCCGCTATGGGGGTGGGCGTGGGAGGGTTTGTTGGGAGCTGTGCCCTGCCCTGCCAGAGCCACCTGGCCCGTGCCCCGACTTGCTTCGCTGGGGGCCTAGGGGGGTTAGGAGGAGAGGGGGTGAACCTTGTGAGTGACGCTAAAGGACTGAGTCAGCGACTTCCCTGGGTGCGCCTGGGGCTGGAGAGTCGGGCTGGGTGGGGAGTTGTTGGGGAGGGGGGCGGGAGCGGACCCTGCGTCCTGTGGAAGTTTCAGGTGAAACCCAACTTGTTGCCAGTTCCCCACCCTAAGCCAAAGCTGCCCCTCCTCCGATGGGCTTAGGGTGGTGATGGTGGGGGGCTCCGGGCTGAAACACAGGGGCCCCTCCAAACCCAGCTTCCTCCTCCGGCCTGCACCCAGAGGAAGGTGTGTGGCAGGGGGTCCTGGGTGAATGGGGCAGAGGGCTACAAGGATTAGCGGGGGGTCCCTGGGAGTGAGCTGGTAGGCCGCCTCTGGTTTGTCTTCTCTGGGCTGGGTGTGCCCGCCCCCCCGAGGTGATCGGCTGGACTCTGAGGTTTTCCGGCCGCTGCCCCATCACCCCGAGGGTCTTTGCCCACAGTGCCAGTGTGCGAAGGTGCCAGCCCCAGGCCCTTCACCTCGGTTGCCCTGCCCCACCTCCTCCTGCTGCCAGCCGTGCCTTGGACACCAACAAAAAGCCAGCATGACCTCATCTGCAAAATTATGTCTGCAAAACTTTAAAAAATTTTTTTTACTTTCTTGTACTCGAAAGAGTGACAGAGGCGTTTGGTTTGGTTTTTCTTTCTTTCTTTCTTTTTTTTAATGAGGGGACAGGCAAAGTGGCTTACACCTTGGTCGTCTGCCTGCAGTGCTGGCATCCCATAGGGGCACCAGTTCGAGTCCTGGCTGTTCCACTTCCCATCCAGCTCCCTGTTACTGTACTTGGGAAAGGAGCAGAGAACGGCCCAAGTGCTTGGTTGTCCGTAGGAGACCCGGAGGAGGCTTCTGACTCTTGGCTTCAGACTGGCTCAGCTCTAGCTCTGGCGGCCATCTGGGGAGTGGACCAGTGGACGGAAAATTCTGCAACCTTGCCTAGCGAATACGAAAAGCAAAATGAATCTTTAAAAAGAGAGAGAGGTTGGTGCCCGCAATGGGCCAAGCTAAAGTCAGGAGCCAGGAACTTCACGAGGGTCATACTTCCTTGCGTGGGTGAGTGGCCAGAGGGCTCAGAGCATTTGAGCTCTGTCCCACTTGCTGTCCCCACGGGTGGCATTCCAGCCGGGAGCTGGATTAGAGCCTGCACCCCAAAGGAGCTGTCAGTATTCCAAACGGCAGTTCCCCCAAGATCTCTTTTTCCAATAAGGGTCGCTCCTTGTCCCAGCTGCTGTTGGGCATCAAGGACACTCACCATGCCCCGTGTGGTTCTTGTCAACCCCCTGCTGGCATGTCATATATATTAACTCGTTATCTGTGTGTGTGTTCTCTTTGCCTGAGCTGGCTCTGAGGACCGGAAGGGTAAGGAGCATGGCGGTCCCTCCCTGTCTTTTGTGGCTCCGCGCGTGTAGTAACCGCTTAGTGTTGCTTTGTCTGCCTGTGTCTCCTTGCGTGTCTGGCGTCTGTGTCCGAGTGCCGTCCCCTCTCCCCAACCCTGTGCTGCCCTCCCCATCCACCCCCTCCCCTCGCCATTAAGCTATCTCTGCCCGCAGGTGCCCACCAGGCTGGGTGGGGGAACGGTGCCAGCTGGAAGATCCTTGCCACTCGGGCCCCTGTGCCGGCCGGGGAGTTTGCCAGAGCTCCGTGGTGGCGGGCACTGCCCGCTTCTCCTGCCGATGCCCCCGTGGCTTCCGAGGTGAGAAGAGGGGAAGCCCACCCCCCCAGGCAGGCTAAACATGTGCTTCCTCCAGCAGCGTGTGCACACACACGTATACTCTCTCTCTCCAGGCCCCGACTGCTCCCTGCCAGACCCCTGTCTCAGCAGCCCTTGCACCCATGGTGCGCGCTGCTCCGTGGGGTCCGATGGTCGCTTCGTCTGCTCCTGCCCGCCGGGCTACCAAGGCCGCAGCTGCCGGAACGACGTGGACGAATGCCGGCTGGGCGGGCCATGCCGCCATGGGGGCACCTGCCTCAACACGCCAGGATCCTTTCGCTGCCAGTGTCCCTCGGGCTACACGGGGCCACTGTGTGCCAGCCCGGCGGCCGCGCCCTGCGCCCCATCTCCATGCCGCAATGGGGGCACCTGTCGACAGAGTGGTGACGCCACTTACGACTGTGCCTGCCTCCCTGGTGTGCAATAGAGATGGGAAGGGAATGGTGGGGTGCCGTGGGAGGGTAGGGGGGAAACACACCGGGCCAGCTTGTCTGTGACTCGCCTCGTCCGTCTCTGCCCCTCTCCTCCTTGTTAGGGTTTGAGGGACAGAACTGTGAAATCAATGTGGACGACTGCCCGGGACACCGGTGTCTCAATGGGGGCACCTGCGTGGACGGCGTCAACACCTACAATTGCCAGTGTCCGCCTGAGTGGACAGGTGGGTGGCGTGTGCCCTGCCTGGGCGGGGGCGGGGTGGGGAAGGGAGGGAGACCTTGAGCCAGATGCCCGCACGCCTGGGTGTGTCGCGTGTGTCCCCGCAGGCCAGTTCTGCACGGAGGACGTGGACGAGTGCCAGCTGCAACCCAACGCCTGCCACAACGGGGGCACCTGCTTCAACACCCTGGGCGGCCACAGCTGTGTGTGTGTCAACGGCTGGACGGGCGAGAGTTGCAGCCAGAACATCGATGACTGCGCCACGGCCGTGTGTTTCCATGGGGCCACCTGCCACGACCGTGTGGCTTCTTTCTACTGCGCCTGCCCCATGGGCAAGACCGGTGAGCGGGGTGGCTGCTGGCCTGGGAGGCAGCACCCTGGGGCCGTGGCACGGTGCGCAGAGGGACGCTTGGCGAGAGTCCGGGAGGCTGAGGCGGAGTGTGTGGGTGGTGGCTGAGTTTTGGGGGGTTAAGGGTGAGTGTGGGAGGGAGGAGGTTGGTTCAGGGTCTGGGGTAGAAGCTTCTGGAAGGAAAGGCTACTGGCAGGTGTAGCTGAAGAAGACGGGACCCTCGAATGCATGACACATCGGACTCTGGAACAGATGCTGGGGGGATTGGTCTTACAGTGTGTTAAAAAAAATTAAATCCATATATATATATATATGTATATATTTAATTCTGAGGCAGAGGAGACACGGACAGAGAGAGCAGCCATCTGCTGCCTCGCTCCTAAATGATTACAGCAGCCAGGGCTGCGCCAGGCTGAAACCAGGAGCCAGGAGCCTCTTCTGGGTCTCCCACGGGGGTGCAGGGTCCCAAGGTTTTGGGCCGTCCCCCACTGCTTTCCCAGGCCACAGGCAGGGAGCTGGATGAGAAGTGGAGCAGCTGGGGCTTGAGCTGTTGCCCCTATGGGATGCCGGGACTTGCAGGCAGAGGATTAGCCAAATGAGCCTCCAAGTTTTAGATTTTTAAAACAATATATGAGGGCCCAGCGCCGTGGCCTAGTGGAGAAAGTCCTTGCCTTGAAAAGCGCTGGGATCCAGTAAGGGCGCTGGGGGGACGTGTCTGCTTTTGACCTGTGCCCACCCCTTGGCAGGCCTCCTCTGCCACCTGGATGACGCCTGCGTCAGCAATCCATGCCATGAAGATGCCATTTGTGACACCAACCCCGTGAACGGCCGGGCCATTTGCACCTGTCCCCCGGGCTTCACGGGTGGCGCGTGCGATCAGGACGTGGACGAGTGTTCCATCGGTGAGGGGGACGGGGACAGCAGTCCCGGGGGAACAGCGGGAGAGGCAGAGCCTCAGCTGGCCCTGCCCACCCATCCCCTCCCTCCTCTCCGCCCCAGGAGCCAACCCGTGCGAGCACCTGGGCCGCTGCGTCAACACCCAGGGCTCCTTCCTGTGCCAGTGCGGCCGCGGCTACACGGGCCCGCGCTGTGAGACCGATGTCAACGAGTGTCTCTCCGGCCCGTGTCGCAACCAGGCTACGTGCCTGGACCGAATCGGCCAGTTCACGTGCATCTGCATGGCAGGTGCGTAGCGGGGCGAGGCACGCTGAACCTCGGATGATGGACGCCTCCCTTTTGGTGGGAGTCAAGGTGGACCCTTGCAGAACTGGCCGGCAGGTCCTTTGGAAAGCGGGACAGGGGTTGGAAAGCGAGCTGCCCGCCAAAGTATCTCGGATGGGCGGTGTGCCACCTGCTGGAGGAGGGGCTTGGGAGTCAGGCAGGGGCGCATCTCTCACCACCCTTTCTCAGGTTTCACGGGGATCTACTGCGAGGTGGACATTGATGAGTGCCAAAGCAGCCCGTGCGTCAACGGCGGCATCTGCCGGGACCGCGTCAACGGTTTCAGCTGCATCTGTCCCTCGGGTGAGGACCTGAGCTGTAAGGGACGGCCCTTAGCAGGTAGCTCCTCCCAGAAGCCACACGTCCCGGAAAAGAACTTAGAGCCAGACAGGAATGGTTGCGATGCTGTCTGAATCGCACAGTGCCCCCTCTCCTTACCATCGCCACCCCACTTCACTTCCCACCCTCCCAATCGCCCCCCCGCTCCAGGCTTCAGCGGGGCCACCTGTCAGCTTGATGTGGACGAATGTGCCAGCACGCCATGCCGCAATGGCGCCAAGTGCGTCGATCAGCCAGATGGCTATGAGTGTCACTGTGCCGAGGGTGAGTGCCAGCATGGGGGGGGGTGGTGCCAACCGCAACCCTTGGAGCTGCCGGGAGCGGGACCACTGTTGGGAGGTGACATGGAGAGAGACTCGGAGAGCTCGCCACGGGCTGCGGGTGGACCCTCGAGGGTGGGTGGAGTCTGACCAGGCTCACGGGTCCACCCACCCACCCACCCACCCCGCTCCAGGCTTCGAGGGTACCCTGTGTGAACGCAACGTGGACGATTGCTCTCCGGACCCGTGCCACCATGGGCGCTGTGTGGATGGCATTGCCAGCTTCTCCTGCGCTTGCGCTCCGGGTTACACCGGCACACGCTGCGAGAGCCAGGTGGACGAATGCCGTAGTCAGCCGTGCCGCCACGGGGGCAAATGCCTCGATCTGGTGGACAAGTACCTCTGCCGCTGTCCTCCTGGTACCACTGGTGAGGCCGCGGGGCTGGGCCGGAGCTGTGCACCTGCTAGGGGCGTCGGGAACCACGGGACCTCAACTGAGATCTGGGGACCCTTGCTTCTTGCCCGCCCCCCAATTCTCCTTGTCCCCTTAGGTGTGAACTGCGAGGTCAACATAGATGACTGTGCCAGTAATCCTTGCTCCTTCGGGGTCTGTCGCGATGGCCTCAACCGCTATGACTGTGTCTGCCAACCTGGCTTCACAGGTGGGTGCTGGGAAGGGAGTCCTTGGAGGGCCAGGGGGCCAGGGATGGGTCTCTGTCCTGGTTCACGCTGTGTCCTTTCTCATCCACACGAGACTCTTCCTGCCCCCTGACTACTCTGCGTGCCAGGTGGTACCCAGATACAGGATGTCTCCGTTTCCCCCCACCCCCACCCCCGCCCCCTGTGATTCCCCAGGACCCCTTTGCAACGTGGAGATCAATGAATGCGCGTCCAGCCCTTGCGGCGAGGGAGGCTCCTGCGTGGACGCGGAAAATGGCTTCCGCTGCCTCTGCCCGCCTGGCTCCCTGCCGCCGCTCTGCCTCCCCCTGAGCCACCCCTGTGCCCACGAGCCTTGCGGGCATGGTGTGTGCCACGATGCGCCCAGCGGGTGAGGCCCCTCCTGGACCCCTGAACCATGGCACCTGCACCCTCAGCCTCTTATTCACCTGCTAACCACTTTCTCTTCCCCTGCCCACCTGCTGGCCACTCCCCCTTCTATGCCCACCTGCTGGCCACTCCCCCTTCTATGTCTACCTGCTGGCCACTCCCCCTTCTGTGCCCACCTGCTGGCCACTCCCCCTTCTGTGTCCACCTGCTGGCCACTCCTCCTTCTATGTCCACCTGCTGGCCACTCCCCCTTCTATGCCCACCTGCTGGCCACTCCCCCTTCTGTGCCCACCTGCTGGCCACTCCCCCTCTCCTACCCACCTGCTGGCCACTCCCCCTTCTGTGTCCACCTGCTGGCCACTCCCCCTTCTGTGCCCACCTGCTGGCCACTCCCCCTCTCCTACCCACTTGCTGACCCTTCCCGCAGGTTCCGCTGTGTGTGTGAGCCTGGCTGGAGCGGCCCCCGCTGCAGTCAGAGCCTGACCAGGGACATCTGTGAATCCCAGCCCTGCCGGGCCGGAGGCACCTGCACCAGCGACGGGACAGGCTTTCACTGCGCCTGTCCCCCAGGAGTCCAGGGTATGAGTCTCCTTCCTGTCCCTTCCAGGCACCCATGTCCCCCTCTTCCCATTCTCCTTTGTTCCTCTGGGGCCCTCTGGCTGGTGGTGGGCTGCATGGGGGCGATGGAACAGAGAACCCTTCGAGACCACCCGTCTCTTTCCACCTGTCTCCCCACACAGGACGTCAGTGTGAGCTGCCGTCCCCCTGCACCCCGAACCCCTGCGAACACGGGGGCCGCTGCGAATCAGCTGGACACATGCCGCTTTGCTCTTGTGCCCCCGGCTGGCAAGGTACATCCTGGCTTGTTTCTCCTCCTCGTCCTTGCACTGTAGCGTCCCAGCTCGCGAGGAAAGGGGGTTGGCAGCTGGAGAAGCAGAAGGGACCTGGGGCTAGAACTTTTGACCTGCCAACCTCGGGTGTTACCTTGCTGTCCGCTCTAGGTCCTCGGTGCCAGCAGGATGTGGATGAGTGTGCTGCTGGTCCCTCGCCTTGTGGCCCCCATGGCACCTGTACCAACCTGGCGGGGAGCTTCAGCTGCACTTGTCGCAGGGGGTACACCGGCCCTTCCTGTGACCAGGACATCAATGACTGTGACCCCAGTGAGTGTGGAAGGCGCACTTACACTGCTTCCTGGGCATAGAAAACCCACCCACCTTGGCACTGTTTTGGATTTTATTTGAAAGGCAGAGAGAAAATTTTTCACTTGCTGGTTCACTCCCCGAATAGCATGAACCAGGAATGTAACCGGCCTCCTGCGAGGGTGACAGGGGCCCGAGCATCTGGGCCATTTTCCATTGTTCTCCCGGGACACTGGTGGGGAACTGGATCAGAAGTGGAGCAGCCGGGGCTTGAACTGGCCCCTGTATGGTACACCGGCAGTAGCTTAACCCACTGTGCCACCCCACTGACTCTCTGCTCCTGGGCCTCATAAGGAGGCGTTCTGGGTCTCCCAGGAGTCTCCCCCTTCCACCTAATGGAGAATTTGCTTTCCTCCACACATCAGCCTGTGCCCCTCTCCCCGTCGGAACTGCAATTGCCACTGACATGGGTGGGGCAGGCTGGGCTTGTAGGGGGGGGTGGTCACCATGGCCAGAGACCTCCACCTCACCTGCCTGTCCTGGCCATCCCCCCCACACCCCCCCCTTCTCTCATGGCAGACCCCTGTCTGAATGGTGGCTCCTGCCTGGATGGTCCTGGCTCATTTTCTTGCTCCTGTTTGCCGGGCTTCTCTGGCCCCCGCTGTGCCCGTGACGTAGATGAGTGTCTGAGTAATCCTTGTGGGCCAGGTACCTGTACTGATTACGTAGCATCCTTTACCTGCACCTGCCCGCCGGGCTATGGAGGCCTGCACTGCGAGGAGGACCTGCCCAACTGTAGCCCCAGGTGGGCATGGGGGTGCCCCCTGGAGCTTCTCGGATCCTGGGAAGGCCGATGGTGGGCGGAGCCTGTGCCGGGGGCGGGGTGGGGCTTCACCTACCTGCCTTTGGCTCCTAGCTCTTGCTTCAACGGTGGCACCTGCGTGGATGGTGTTAACTCCTTCAGCTGCCTGTGCCAGCCAGGCTACACGGGTGCCCACTGCCAGCATGAAGCCGATCCCTGCCTCTCGAGGCCCTGCCTACACGGGGGCGTTTGCAGCGCCACCCACCCAGGCTTCCGTTGTACCTGCCAGGAGGGCTTCACCGGTACCCAGTGCCAGGTGGGTATGGCTGGGGTCCTGGGGAGTGGGTGGGTGGGTGGATCCTTCTGGAGGGTGTGGCCTGGCGGTTTCCAGGCTCCCCTCGCCGCCCCCCACCCGCCCCGCTCCTGTGCGCCCCCCTCCATCCTCTAGCACTGCCATTGAAGGTTTTGTTCCTTCCTCGCTTCTCAGACCCTGGTGGATTGGTGCAGCCGCGGGCTGTGCCAGAACGGGGGTCGCTGCGTCCAGACAGGGGCGTACTGCCTCTGCCCGCCTGGATGGAGTGGCCGCTTCTGTGACATCCGGAGTCTGCCCTGCAAAGAGGCTGCGGCTCAGATGGGTGAGGCCAGCGTGGGGTGGCAGAGGCAGGGAGTGGGGGCTGCCAGGGTCACTAGGAAGCATCAGCACCCCCTGGGGGGGTGGCGTGAGTGACCACCGGGACCAGCAGGGATGCCGGGTGCTGTGTGACCCCCCGCCACTCTCCTTTTCCCAGGGGTGCAGGTAGAGCATCTGTGCCAAGCAGGTGGGCAGTGCGTGAGTGAAGACAACTCGCATTTTTGCCTGTGTCCCGAGGGCCGCACAGGCAGTCACTGCGAACAGGAGGTGGACCCCTGCGTGGCCCAGCCCTGTCAGCACGGGGCCACGTGCCGTGGCTACATGGGGGGCTATGTGTGCGAGGTAAGGGCGGGGGGTGGGGTCAGGAGAAGCCAGGCTAACCCCGGGGGCAGGGGGCGGACTGTGGACCAGGAAGCGGGGTGGGTCTTGTGTATTCGTGGCTCTGGTCTGCGCGTGGGGGGTCTCTGGGAGGACGGATGGTGGGCACGGAGGGTATTTGCATGCATGTCTCTGTGTGTGAGTTTGCTGCACCTGCCGGCCGGGTGTGACTTTGGTTTTCTCTAGGAATTCCTGGAATGTCTGTCTCTCGGAGTTCAATGTCTCTCTGCTTTCTCTCTGTCTCTTGCCCCCCCCCCCCCACCGTAGTGTCCCGCTGGCTACACAGGCCACAGCTGCGAACAGAATGTGGACGAATGTGACTCCCAGCCCTGCCAGCACGGGGGTTCCTGCATTGATCTGGTGGGCGGCTACCTCTGCTCTTGTCCCCCGGGCACTCAGGGTAAGCTTCCCCAGGGTGCAGTGGGGCTGGGCTGGGCTGGGCTGGGCTGGGCTGGGGGGAGAGGTGGGTCCACCGACCGGAGATGGAGGACCCCCTTCCCTCAGCCTTCCCTCCTTCTTCCGTCCTCTAGGGGTGCTCTGTGAGATTGATGATGATGACTGTGGCCCGCCCTTGGCCTCTGCGCCACCTCGCTGCCTGCACAACGGCTCCTGTGTGGACCTGGTGGGCGGTTTCCGCTGCACCTGTCCCCCGGGGTACACGGGTGTGCGGTGCGAGGCTGATGTGAATGAATGCCGTCCCGGGGCCTGCCACACGGCGCACACACGCGACTGCCTGCAGGAGCCTGGTGGTCGTTTCCGCTGCCTCTGCCACCCTGGTTTCACAGGTAAGCGCATCATGGTGGGGAGGCAGCGGGATGTGGGGAGGCAGTGTGCTGGCCCGTCCCTAATGCCCTGTGTTTTCCCAGGTTCGCGCTGTCAGACGGCCCTGTCTCCCTGTGCGTCCCAGCCCTGCCAGCATGGGGGCCAGTGCAGGCCCAGCCCTGGGGGAGGGTTGCCCTTCACCTGCCACTGCCCTCAGGTAGGTGGGAGCGACCCCAAGATGTAGCTTGGGGAGGAGGGAGACTGGGGTTGCGGGGTGGGGAGGTGGCGCTGCTTACTTGTAAGGTGGCGCAGGTGGAGGCTGGGGGAGGAGGGGACAGCCTCAGGCGGGTCTAGTGACACTCCAAGACCACCCCCACTCCTCTCTTTCCTCCCAGCCCTTTTGGGGTCCCCATTGTGAGCGGATAGCGAGCTCCTGCCGGGAACTGCAGTGCCCAGCTGGGGTTCCCTGTCAGCAAACGGCCCGGGGTCCTCGCTGCGCCTGCCCCCCGGGTCTCTCAGCACCTTCCTGCCGCGGTACCCGGTGGTCACCTCCGGGCATCGCCAACGCCAGCTGCATGGCCGGCCCATGTCTGCACGGAGGCACCTGCCACCCTGCTGCCCTCGCGCCCTTTTTCCGCTGCACGTGCGCACCGGGCTGGGCTGGTCCGCGTTGCGAGACGCCCCAGAAAGCAGCGTCAGAGGAAGAGAAGGAGGAGGAGGAGGAGCAGGAGGAGCAGCTGGAGGAGCCGAGGTGTCCTCGTGCAGCCTGCCGGGCCAAGCGCGGTGACCACCGCTGTGACCGCGAATGCAACAGTCCGGGCTGCGGCTGGGACGGCGGGGACTGCTCGCTGAGCGTCGGCGACCCTTGGAGGCAATGCGAGGCTCTGCAATGCTGGCGCCTTTTCAACAACAGTCGCTGCGACCCGGCCTGCAGCTCCCCAGCCTGCCTTTATGACAACTTCGACTGCCACTCCGGTGGCCGGGAGCGCACCTGCAAGTGAGCCTGCCCTCCCATCCCGCACGCGTTCCCCTGGCCCTGTCCACCGCGTGACCTGTCCAGCTCAGCCTGTCCCTGCGGCCTGCCCTCTGTACCCCTGCTGCTGTCACCCAATGGGCTCCAGCCTCTCTCTGCCCGACCCTCGCACACCGCAGGGCTTCTGTACCAGGCCACAAGGAAGGAGGTGGGTGGGAAGTGGAGCAGCTGGGACTCGAACAAGCACCCCAAAGGGATGCTGGGAACAAGGCGAGGATTTTATGCAGTTGCCACAATACTGGCCGGATTTCAAAATTTGGGGGGGCATCCAAGGGAATGTATCATTATAAACTTTTCAATAACTTACTTGAAAGGCATTGAGACGCAGAGAGAAAGAGAGGTGCCAATCTCAGGGTTGCTGCTCAAATGCCCAGGCTGTGCCATGCCACAGCCAGAAGCTTCCAAGTCTCCCACGAGGGTGGCAGAGCCCCAGCACCTGCTGCCTTCCGGGGTGTTGGAGCGGAGAGGGGAGCCGGAGCGGATACCTGGACATGCCGGCTGGGGGTGTGGCCATCCCAAGGGGCACCTTACCCATGACGGCTGAGTCTTGAAGTCCACTGCCCACCAGCTTCCAGAGGCAAGGCCTCGTGGCTTGGCGCACCTCTACAGTAGTGTCAGTCCACAGCAAGTTGGCAGGCTGCCCAGAGTTACCCAATTATCAGCCTGATCTTTGCTCCTCAGAAACCCAAAACCTATATTCACAATAGCCCTCCTAGGGGAAGATTCCACACCCTTGGCGGTTTCAGGGGACTTGTAAGCTCCTCCCCGTCCATAGCAGCAGGTGCACAAACCCAGACCGCATACAATGACCTTCAGCCTAGACACATGTAGGCAGGTGCGTAGGAAATGCGTGGAGAACTCGCGTGGGCGGCATCTTGCTACCTTTCTAGTCCATTTGTAATTGCACCATCTTGGGTGGGTAAGGGGCGCTGGACCTGGAGCGAACCGGCGAATGATCTGCAGGTCCTAGCCAATCCAGGTAGCCTCGCGCATGCGAACTCGGTCCCCGGCGCCCTGACCGCGCCCTCTCTGTCCCTCCCCTTCCCAGCCCGGTGTATGAGAAGTACTGCGCCGACCACTTCGCCGATGGCCGCTGCGACCAGGGCTGCAACACGGAGGAGTGTGGCTGGGACGGGCTGGACTGCGCACGGGAGGTGCCTGCGCTGCTGGCCCGGGGCGTGCTGGTGCTCACCGTGCTGTTACCCCCCGAGGAGCTGCTGCGCTCGGGCGCAGACTTCTTGCAGCGGCTCAGCGCCATCCTGCGCACGTCGCTGCGCTTCCGCCTGGACGCCCATGGACAGGCCATGGTCTTCCCTTACCACCGACCCACGGGTGGCGCCGCTGCCGAATCCCGGGCGCGGCGTGAGCTGGCGCCCGAGGTGATCGGGTGAGTTCCTGCTGTGCATGGACCCTGGCTTTCTTGGGGCCTTGGCAACACGTCCCTGGCCACGCGTTTTAGAAGCCAGAGGTACCGCAGTGCCCCCATCCTTGTGAAGAGATCTCCAGATGAGACCCTGGTGGGTAGCTCTGCAGAATGGTAACCGGCTGCGGGCTGTTTTCTTTTAAAATTTTTATTGCAAAGATTTACAGAAAGATCTTCCATCCATTGATTCACTCCCCAAGTGGCTGCAATGGCCAGAGCCGAGCCAATACGAAGCCAGAAGCCAGGAGCTTTTCCAGGTCTCCCACGCAGGTGCAGGGTCCCAAGGCTTTGGGCTGTCCTCCACTGCTTTCCCAGGCCACAGGCAGGGAGCTGGATGGGAAGCGGAGTGGCTGGCACACGACCCGGTGCCCATATGGGATCCTGGTCCTTGCAAGGCGAGGACTTTAGCCACTAGGCTATCACACTGGGTCCTGTTTTATTTCTTTAAAAATGTATTTATGAATATGAAAGGCAGAGTTAAAGGACAGATCTTTTATCCACTGATTTACGCCCCCCCCCCCCCCCCAGTGACTGCCAGCAGCTAAAGCTGAATCAGGTGGAAGCCAGGAGCGGAAGCCAGGAGCTTCTGGGTCTCCCGTGTGGGGTACAGGAGCCCTGCTGCTTTCCCAGGCTGGTTAGCAAAGTGCTGGATTGGAAGCGGAGCCGCCAGGATTGGTACATTCATGTGTGTAGGAGCTGGCCCAGGAACAGAGCAACTGGGCCTCCCGTCGGGGCCATGGGTGTTCCAGATGCTGGCTTCATTCACTGCACCACACAGCAGGCCCTTCTGTGTGAGGGTTGACACGGAGGGCCACCTGCCCCGAGCACACACACCAAAGGGGTGTGGCTGATGGCGAAGGGACTGTCAGACTGAATCTGGGTGCACTGGGTCCTAAGCATGGGCTGGAGGACATGTGGCTGAGCAGCTGGAAGGGACCAGGGGGTGGCATCTCGGTGCACGGGACAAGTGAGGGTCTCAGATTGGGTTCCTGGAAGTGGAACTTGAATTCTGGGATCGGGTGATGCCCTGGAGGAGGGAGGGCCCGGCATGGGGAGGGAATGGGTCTCGGCTGGCGTCCCTGGCTGAGGGGGATCCCTTGCTGACCACACAGGCGCTCTTGTGCGGTAGCAGGCGGGCCTCGAGCCTTGGGGTCCGGGGGACGGAGGGCGCATGGCCAGGCCTCCCTCCAGCCCTCCTGTGCTCTCTCTCACTCAGCTCGGTCGTAATGTTGGAGATTGATAACCGGCTGTGCCTGCAGTCGCCCGAGAATGACCACTGCTTTCCCGATGCGCAAAGCGCAGCTGACTACCTGGGGGCCTTGTCCGCCGTGGAGCGCCTGGACTTCCCTTACCCGTTGCGGGATGTGCGGGGTGCGTCCCTGCGGGGCGGATGGGGGCGGTGAGGACGCAGCTGGGCCTTGGCAGTCTCCCCCCAAGCATCGCAGAGGGGCCGTGCGATGGAGACTCGGCTTCCCTAGACAGCACTGCTGGGCGCAAACCCTTGCACAGGGCTGCAAACCACACGGAGGCCCCGCCCCGTGACTGAAGCCCGGTCCCACCCTCCTCCTCCTCCTCCTCCTGCAGGGGAACCACTGGACCCTCCGGAGCCCAGCTGGCCGCTGCTGCCTCTGCTGGCTGCAGGCGCCGTCTTCCTGCTGCTTATCCTCGTCCTGGGCGTCATGGTGGCCCGGCGCAAACGGGAACACAGCACCCTCTGGTTCCCCGAGGGCTTCGCCCTGCACAAGGACGTGGCCAGCGGGCACAAGGGCCGGCGGGAGCCCGTGGGCCAGGACGCGTTGGGCATGAAGTGAGAACCCTGTCTTCCTTTGTTCCTGGCCCCCATCGTCACTGACCTTGGCCTCTAACCCTAAGCTCACACTGCGCCCCAGATCCCCGGTGACGCGCAATGCCAGCCTCCGACTGGGCCTGTCCCTCCAGAGCCCGACCATATGCCCAGTTAAAACCTGCCTCGGTGACCTGGCCACAGCCTGTACCCCTGAGCTCATTATGCAACTCTCACCCACTCCTGGAGACCCCGGCTGTGTCCCAGTGTCGCCCCGACTTCACCGTGCCCATGGCTGTCACAGAGCACACACACACACACACACACACACACACACACACACACACACACACACACGTGACCCTCATCCCCTTGTCTCAAGACCTACGACCTCAAGCCCAGAGCCCTGCCCTTGCTGCTCTGTCCTCCCAGGCTGGACACTGCCTGGGTCCCCTTTTTCACACCCCGATCTTCCACACAGGAACATGGCCAAGGGTGAGGGGCTGATGAGCCAGGTGACCACAGACTGGCTGGACTCGGAGTGCCCGGAGGCCAAGCGACTGAAGGTGCTGCCCCTTGCCCTCTGCCCTCAGGGTTCTGGGTGCGACCCTGGCAGGTGACAGGGTCTAAGGAGAGACCTCGATCCCCCCAACCTTTTGGTTGCAGGGGTTCAACTGAAGGGGTGTCTCTACCCACTTCCCTGACCCCAGTCACCTCTTTTTTTTGTTGGTGCAGGGAGAGATCTGCCCCCTGGGTCCATGCCTCCTCTCCTGCTGCGAGGCCAGCTGGGGAGGTCTGCTCAGAGGGGAAAAAAATCTGGCTGGCCCTGGCTCTATTTTCTTTCTATTGGTTTTCCCTGTGTGAAGGGAGGGAGGGAGAGAGAGAAAGATCTCCCATCCACTGGTTCACTCTCCAAGTGGCTGCAACGGCTGGGAGCTAAGCTGATCTGAAGCCAGGAACCAGGAGCTTCTTCCAGGTCTCCCATGCGGGTGCAGGGTCCCAAGGCTTTGGACCATCCTCCACTGCTTTCCCAGGCCACGAGCAGGGAGCTGGATGGGAAAGTGGAGCCGCTGTGTTTTTGAACTGGTACCCATACGGGATGCCAGCCCTTGCGAGTGGCATCTTAAGCGGTTTTACCACTCTGCCAAACCCTGGTCTACTCCTTGCCAATGGGCTAAAGCTGGGAGCTTGGAACTGCATGCGGGTGTCCCAGGAACAGTAACAACCTGTCACTGTCCTTCCTGGGACCCACCCACCCCTTTTCCAGATTAACAGTGACACCCCCACCCCACCAGGAGCCTACCTCCCTCTCCCTGTGGGTTTCCACAAGACACATCTTAGGTCATCAGGCTGTAGCGTTTCGAGCTTGTTGTGTTCGGCTCGACACAGTTGGTTCTTCCTGGTGCTGTGGTCACCTGAATGGATGCCCTCTTGGCATCACTGGGCAGTATCTTCCACGTGACGGACCAGCTTCCATGGCTGCGGCTGCTCCATCTCTCTAAGTCATCCACTTTGGGGGGGTCCGGGCTACGCCCGTCATCCGAGCAGTATCTCTCCCCAAGCACTGCATCACCCCCATAGCCCAACTCCTTATCCACAAAAGCTGCAGGAGATAAATGAGTTATGTGTGCATCTGTATGAATCAGCACCATGATGCAGCAGCTTAAACATCTGCCTGCGGTGCAGGCATTCCGTGTGAGCGCTGGTTTGAACCTGGCTGTTCCATTTCCCATCCAGCTCGCTGCTCAAGTGCCTGGGAGAACAGCAGGGGAGAACCCTCAGTATTGGAGCCCCTGCACCTGCAGGGGAGACCCCCTAATAAGTTTCTGAGTCCTGACTGTGGATGGGGGAAGCTCTGGCTGGGCTGAGAACCCTGGGTTCCTGTTCCCTGCCCCCGGACTGTGCAGGTGGAGGAACCAGGCATGGAGGCGGAAGAGGCTGTGGATTGCCGTCAGTGGACCCAGCACCACCTGGTTGCTGCTGACATCCGGGTGGCGCCGGCCATGGCACTGACACCCCCACAGGGCGACGCGGATGCTGATGGGATGGACGTGAATGTGCGTGGTCCAGGTGAGTCACGCTGCTCCTCTCGGAACCCGTGCAGGGTTCCCTGCGTTCTGATTGGACAGCGAGCGTGGCGAAGCCATCTTTGAGCCAATCAGGGTGGCCGGAGATTGGGCTGGATCAATCCTTTCAGATTTTTTTTTTTTTTCTCGCTCTGTTTTCTATTTTCTGCCTCAAAGAGTTATCTACTTAAGAGAGGAAGGTGAGGCTGGTTCACCCCCCCCCCCAAATGGCTACAGAAGCTAGGGCTGGGTCAGGGTGCAGCCGGGAACCTGGAATTGCATCCAGGTCTCCCATGTGGGCAGTGCGCCCCAGCAGTGTCACCAGCAGGGAGCTGGCTGGGGAGTGGAGCAGCTGGCACTCAAGCTGGTACCCCATAGGATGCGGGTGGATTCAGACATCGCTGTCAGTCCCTGAAGCTGTCTCGATGCTGACCCCTTGTATAGTGGGTTTTTTTGTTTCTAGTGTTTTCTGGAACGTTTCTCCCTGCTCCCCCCACCGAGTCCCTGTCCCCCACACTCTATCCCTGCAGACGGCTTCACTCCGCTCATGCTGGCCTCCTTCTGCGGGGGGACCCTGGAGCCAGCGCCCACCGAGGAGGACGAGGCTGAAGACACATCGGCCAACATCATCTCCGACCTGATCTGCCAGGGGGCCCAGCTCGGGGCACGGACCGACCGCACAGGCGAGACCGCCCTGCACCTGGCTGCCCGCTACGCCCGGGCCGACGCGGCCAAGCGGCTGCTGGATGCTGGAGCTGACACCAACGCCCAGGACCACTCAGGCCGCACGCCCCTGCACACGGCTGTCACTGCTGATGCCCAGGGCGTCTTCCAGGTGGGCTGGGCGTGCCAACTCCCCAGGGAATGCCAACAACTGAGGGCTGGGGTGGGCCTCAGGTGTTGCAGTCAGGAAAATGAGAGTGTGCAGGAGTTTGGAAAACACACACAGTCCCTAAGTGAGGGCTTTCCCACTGCATCCAGGACTCCATGACCAAGCCTGTGATATCTTGGGATGACTTTTTTTTTTTTTAAGTTTCACTTATTTTTATCGGAAAGTCAGATATGCAGAGAGAAGCAGAGACAGAGAGGAAGATCTTCCATTTGCTGGTTCACTTTCCAAGTGGCTGCAATGGCCAGAGCTGTGCCGATCTGAAGCCGGGAGCCAGGAGCTTCTTCCAGGTCTCCCATGCGGGTACAGGGGCCCAAGGCCTTGGGGTTACCCTCTACTGTCTTCCCAGAAACGGTAGCGGGGAGCTGGATGGGAACTGGACCAGCACCCACATGGGATGCCGGCGGCACAGCCTATGTCCGCCTCCGTCCCTGTGTGTTTCTTTTAGGATGTCTTTGATTTGCCAAGGGTGTGCTGGGCTGTGCCTCCATCCCCAAGCAAGCAGCAAACACCAAAACGCCCCTGCTTCCTGCATGACTGCCCCCCCCGCTCCCGGCCACTCTCCAATGGACACCCCCCACCCCCCATGTCTCCATTTCTCTTAGATTCTCATCCGGAACCGCTCCACAGACCTGGATGCCCGCATGGCGGATGGCTCCACGGCGCTGATCCTGGCCGCCCGCCTGGCGGTGGAGGGCATGGTGGAAGAACTCATCGCCAGCCACGCGGATGTCAACGCCGTGGATGAGCTCGGTGGGTGTGGAAGGGGTGCGTGGGGGCCCTGAGTGTGCCAGCTTTGACCCCAGTCCCGGAAGCCCCATGCATGCCTCACTGGCATCCTTCCCAGCTGCCCTGCGGTGCCAGCGGTCAGCACACAGCGTGACTTAGGGGACCAGAACTTCCCTGGTCACGCCCACGCACTTGGTTGGAGAGCTCGCTCTGCTGCCACCTGCTGGACGCCTGTCGTCCACGTGCAAGTTCCTGGAAGTAAAAGTTTGTTTCTGGTGCAGCTCAACCCCCCCGCAACCATGTGCATTAAAAAAAAAAAAAAGATTTATTTATTATTTTTATTGGAAATGCAGATCTGCACAGAAGGAGAGACAGAAAGATCTTCCGTCCGCTGATTCAGTTCCCCAAGTGGCCACAGTGGCCAGAGCTGGGCTGATCTGAAGCCAGGAGCTGGGAGACTCCTCCAGGTGTCTCCCATGGGTGCAGGGTCCCAAGGCTTTGGGCCGTCCTCCATTGCTTTCCCAGGCCACAGGCAGGGAGCTGGTTGCTAAGTGGGGCTGGTGGAATTGGAACCAGCGCCCCTATGGGATCCCGGCGTGTGCAAGGCGAGGATTTTTATTTTTAAAAATGTGAAATAGATAGGAGATGGAGAGAGAGGGTTTCAAACTGCCAGTTTCACTCTCCAAAGCCTGCAACAGCTGGGACTGGGCTGGGCTGTGAAGAAAGGGGCCCGGAGCTTCGTGCAGATTTCCCATGAGGGTCTCAGGTTTAAACACTTGGACCGTCATGTGTTGCTGCCTTCCCAGGAGCAGGCACAGGGGGCAGGATGGGAAGTGGGGCAGGCACAGGGGGCAGGATGGGAAGTAGGGCAGGCACAGGGGGCAGGATGGGAAGTAGGGCAGGCACAGGGGGCAGGATGGGAAGTGGGGCAGGCACAGGGGGCAGGATGGGAAGTGGAGCAGGCACAGGGGGCAGGATGGGAAGTGGGGCAGGCACAGGGGGCAGGATGGGAAGTGGGGCAGGCACAGGGGGCAGGATGGGAAGTAGGGCAGGCACAGGGGGCAGGATGGGAAGTGGGGCAGGCACAGGGGGCAGGATGGGAAGTGGGGCAGGCACAGGGGGCAGGATGGGAAGTAGGGCAGGCACAGGGGGCAGGATGGGAAGTGGGGCAGGCACAGGGGGCAGGATGGGAAGTGGGGCAGGCACAGGGGGCTGGATGGGAAGTAGGGCAGGCACAGGGGGCAGGATGGGAAGTGGGGCAGGCACAGGGGGCTGGATGGGAAGTGGGGCAGGCAGGACCCCAACTTGCATGACTATATAGGATGTGCACCTTGCAAACTGCAGCCTCACCCACTGGGCCTCAACACGGGCTCCCGAGAAGGCGATCTGTGTTGCGTGGGTGGGCATGCCCACTCTTTTATGTAATTTCATTTGGTTGCTAATTCTGAAGGGTCACGTGGGATTGTTGCTTGCTACTGTGTTGGATGGGAGCGCCAAAGGCTGGCGTTCGGCTGCGGGAGGGCCACACCAGTGTCCCCCCCCCCCCCCGTGGACGGACAGAGGCATCACACACATCTAGGCACCCTCCCCGGAGCCTCAGGGCAGTGGCGTCCCCTCCTGCCCAGCCGCTCACATTGGTCTCCCCTATTATGCCATGGTGGCTGCTGCTGTGAGAGGGGCTGTGTGTAAGCCTGGTGCTGAACCCCACCCCTTCCTACCGCACCCCCCCAGGGAAGTCAGCCTTACATTGGGCCGCTGCTGTGAACAACGTGGAGGCCACCCTGGCCCTGCTCAAGAACGGAGCCAACAAAGATATGCAAGACAGCAAGGTGAGCTCTGAGCCTGACCCTGAGCCTGACCCTGACCCTGAGCCTGGCCCTGACCCTGAGCCTGACCCTGACCCTGGCCTTAGAGTTGAGTCTTAGAGCTGGGGGGGGGGCAGCAGCTGCGTGGCTTCTCTGAAGCCCACATTCCTCACTCGTATGGTGCAGAAGCAGCAGCACCCGTCGGGCCGGGTCTGGCTGGCTAAGGTGTTTGAGCGCTTAGGGGAGTCCTCAGTTGGGAACGCTGTGGAGGTTGTGGCTTTAAAAGCCCATACAAGCTAGAGCCATGGTCATCCCAGGGTACAGGTGGAAAGGTGGGACCCACAGCAGACCTTTAATAATATTTATTATAATATATAATACATGATCCATAATATATAATTATAGAATATAGAATAATATATCTCATATATCATCCACTATATCATATCCTAAATAGTATAAATATGATATATTATACATGATATTATATATTGCATTTATATTATAGTATATAGGATATAATATATGGCATGTAATATACATCACACATAATATATTAGTATATGGTATGATATGTGATATATAATGTTATATGTTTTGTTATACAATAAATAAAACAGCAAATAAAATAAGTATATATACTATATATTATATTATATTATATTATATTATATTATATTATATTATATTATATTATATTATATTATATTATATTATATTATATATATACACTATATAGGTGGGTTGGAAGTGGGACAGCAGGGACTGGAACCAGCACCCATATGGGATGCCAGAACTTTGAGACAGTGCTAAACCCTTAAATTAATATATATTATATATTATATATTATATATGTATATTTGAAAGAGACAGGCAAAGAGATCTTCCATCCACTTTCAGTCCTGAAATGTCCCCTATAGCCAGGACAGAGTCAGTCCAAAACCAGGAGCCAGGAGTTCCGTCTGAGTGGCCCCCGTGGGTGCAGGGACCCAAGCAACTGAGCCATCCCCTGCTACCTTCCACGGGTGGGAGCTGGTTGGGAAGTGGAGCGGCCTGGACTAGAACCGGTCTCCGTGTGGGATGTTATAGCTTGGCGTGCTAAATCCAGGGGTCTACCCACGGGCCCCAAACTTTAACATCTCCCTGTCGCCTCTGCCACTGGCGCCCAGGAGGAGACCCCGCTGTTCCTGGCAGCCCGCGAGGGCAGCTACGAGGCGGCCAAACTGCTGTTGGACCATTTCGCAAACCGTGAGATCACCGACCACCTGGACAGGCTGCCGAGGGACGTGGCGCAGGAGCGCTTGCATCAGGACATCGTGCGCCTGCTGGACCAGCCCAGTGGACCCCGCAGCCCCCCGGGTCCCCACGGCCTGGGGCCCCTGCTGTGCGCACCGGGCGCCTTCCTCCCGGGCCTCAAGGGCACCCAGACAGGGACCAAGAAGAGCAGGAGACCCCCGGGCAAGGCAGGGTTAGGGGCGCAAGCCGGTGGTGGCCGCGGGAGGGGCAAGAAGTTGACCTTGGCCTGCCCCGGGGGCGCCCTGGCCGAGAGTTCGGTCACGCTGTCACCCGTGGACTCGCTGGACTCCCCGAGGCCTTTTGGGGGGCCCCCCGCGTCTCCCGGGGCCTTCCCCTTGGATGCGCCCTACGCGGCGGCCACCGTGTCCCTGGCGCAGCTGGGTGGCCCAGGCCCTGGTTGCCCCTTGGGGCGTCAGCCCCCCACGGGCTGCGTGCTAAGTTTGGGGTTGCTGAACCCTGTGGCCGTGCCCCTCGACTGGGCCCGGCTGCCCCCACCCGCCCCGCCGGGCCCCTCTTTCTTGCTCCCGTTGGCACCCACTCCACAGCTGCTCCACCCGGGGACCCCAGTGTCCCCCCAGGAGCGGCCCCCGCCCTACCTGGCGGCCCCAGGGCCCACGGGAGAGGAGTTCGCGGCCACTGGGGCCCGTGGCAGCCCCGCCAAGGCCCGCTTCCTGAGTGTCCCCAACGAACACCCCTACCTGACCCCATCCCCGGAGTCCCCCGAGCACTGGGCCAGCCCGTCACCTCCTGCCCTCTCGGACTGGTCAGAATCCATGCCCAGCCCAGCCACTGCCGCGGCCACCGCTGCCACTGCCGCCGCCGCTGCCACCACCACTGCGGTGGGCACCCCTGGGGTGCTGCCTGCCCAGCCGCACCCCTTGTCCGTCCCGGGCAACCTGGCGCAGACCCAGACCCAGCTAGGGCCCCAGGCTGAGGTCACCCCCAAGAGGCAGGTGCTCGCCTGAGCTATTGGTCCCTTCTGGGAATCTTGGCGGAAGGCAGGAGGAGGGAAGCTGGGGGGGGACACCCCTTCTGACTCTGCTCTCTCTCCCCTCATTCCATTTTAGTCTTTTCCTTGGTCTCTCTCTATATCCGTCCCTTCGCACTCCATCCCCGGAGTCCCAGGGCTAGGGCCTCAGTCTTCCTTTATTTATAATGGGTGAGGTTGAGCATACACCCTCAGCCCAGTCGCGAACCTGGGTCCTCCTCCCACCACCCCGTCACCCCTCCCTCCCTCCCTGCCTCACACTCTGGCACGAGTGAATTATTATTATTTTTCTTTCTTTCTTTCTTTCTTTTTTTTTTTTTTACATTTTGTATAGAAACAAATTCATTTAAACAAACTTATTATAATTATTATTTTTTACAAAATATATATATGGAGATATTGCTTCCACTCCCCCTGTCCCAATCACCCCTTCCTCCGCCTCCCCCCCTCTCGCCCCGTCCAGTGCCCCCATGGGGCTGAGTCTGTGGGCCCTTTGTGGTCAAGCTGGACTCTGTATGGAGTACGCAAAGCATGACTGGGGTCCTGTGTACTGAGTACACCGACCCTGGTACGTACCAAGTAGGCACCTATGGGCGCACTCTCTGGGGGGGGTCAGACGGGAACCCCCTCTCTCCCTCCCCCTCACTTCAGTGCATTCCAGAGGCCCAAGCCTCCATCCCCCCCACCCCCCTACCCCCCGCCGGAGTCTGGGCTCCCTGGGGAAGCCGGGAGGTCAGGGCAGAGCTGTGGACACCTGCGGCTTTTGGATCCCAGGCTGTCCGATGGATGGCACCACCTCCCCTTGGGAATTGGCCCAACTCACGGCTGAAGAGACGCATTTTTTTTTTTTGTAATCCAGCTTCTGGTTACACCTCGGTGTAGTTGAACTGCCGGCCTCTCACCACCTAATAAAGGCATAGTTAACACAGGGTGTCGCTGGTCCGTGTCTTGGTAAGCCGGAGCGTGCTGGTGGGGCAGCGCCAACCTGTGTCTTAGGCGTTTAACTCATTTCAGCTGCCTCTCAGGTTGTGTGTGTGTGTGTGTGTGTGTGTGTGTGAACTTTAGCCTATTATTATTATTTTAAGATGCATTTATTTTAATTGGAAAGGTCAGATTTACAGAGAGGAGGAGAGATCGAAAGATCTTTCATCCACTGGTTTACTCTCCAAGTGGTTGCAATGGCTGGAGCTGAGCTGATCTGAAGCCAGGAGCCAGGAGCTTCTTCTGCACCTCCCATGCAGGTACAGGGTCCCAAGGCTTTGGGCTGTCCTCCACTGCTCTCCCAGGCCACAGGCAGGGAGCTGGATGGGAAATGGAGCAGCCGGGATTAGAACCAGTGCCCATATGGGATTCCGGCACATGCAAGGCAAGGACTGCTTAGCCGCTACGCTACTGCGCCGGACCCCGGTGGTTTACTGTTTAGATGATTGCAGCATCCAGAGCTGAGCCAATCCGAAGCCAGGAACCAAAAGATTTATCCGGGTCTCCTGCACAGGTTCAGGGTCCAACACCCTTGAGTCCTTTTCTGCTGTCTTTCCAGGCGGCTGGATCAGCACTGGAGCAGCTGGGCGTAGAAGCAGTGCCCATATGGAATGCTGGCGCTGCAGGCGGAGGGTTAGTTGGCTATACCACAGCATGGCCCTGTTGGAAGAGCTTTTAAGGCCATAGGCAGGTTGAGGCAACGGACAGCCCATGAGCAGAGCATGGGCGCATCAGAGCTGAGGGCTAACGGTGGTTGCCAAAGGCGAGAGGTCAGTGCTGTGGATAATTCAGCCTTCATTCCGTTGATATCAACAAAAAGAAAAATATTTTTAGGGGAAAGGTATATTTATAGAGAGAGAAGGAGAGACAGAGAAAGATCTTCCGTCCTGTCATTCACTCCCCAAGTGGCCACAGAGCTGAGCCAATCCAAAGCCAGGAGCTGGGGGCTTCCTTTGGGTTTCCCACATGGGTGCAGGGTCCCAGGGCTTTGGTCCATCCTCGACTGCGTTCCAAGGCCACAGGCAGGAAAGTGGAGCAGCTGGGACACGAACTGGTGTCCATATGGGCTGCCGGCACTTGAGAGGGGAAGATCAGCCAATTGAGTCATTGCTCCAGAACCCAAAATAAATAAATGTTTAAAAAGAAAAGACGTCTTGGGCCCAGACGATGGTTACATCTTTGCGTGTACCAGCATTCCATATGGGCACCAATTCGAGTCCCGGCTGCTCTACTTCCCATCCAGCTCCCTGTTTGTGGCCTGGGAAAGCAGTGGAGGACAGCCCAAAGCCTTGGGACCCTGCCCCCATGTGGGAGACCTGGAAGAAGCTCCTGGCTCCTGGCTTCGGATCAGCACAGCTCCAGCTGTTGCGCTCACTTGGGGAGTGAAGCAGAGGACGGCAGATCTTCCTCTCTGTGTCTCCTTCTCTCTGCATATCTGACTTTCCAATAAAAATAAATCAATCTTTAGAAATCATTTATTTATTTATTTACTTACGGAGAGAGAGAGATGCTTCTTTGACCTATCTATGGGTTCTATTTTCAGTTGGAGCTACATCTGGTCCTGCCTGAGCCTTGGCAGGGAAGTGGCACCAGCATTGGGGGCAATAGAAAGCCAAGCCATCCCAGGGCAGGACATGCGTCTCCGGAAACACCACCCACAAATCCCGACGTGAGAGCAGTACCGCCCCCCTGTGGGCGGCAGGGGCGCAAGTGCCTGAGACTTCACTCTGCCCCCAGGATTGGGTGTGCATGAGCAGGGAGCTGGGGTCAGGAGCAGGGAGCTGGGGTCAGGAGAGGAGCTGGGGTCAGGAGAGGAGCTGGGTAAGGACCCTTGGCTCGGTGATGTGGGCATCTTCAACTCCAGGTTAAACTCCAACTCCTGGCAGGCCAACCTTCTGACTGCAGGGCCGGCATCCCATATGGACACCTGTTCCAGTCCCGGCAGCCACACTTCCCATCCAGCTCCCTGCCTGTGGCCTGGGAAAGCAGTGGAGGACGGCCCAAAGCCTCGGGACCCAGCATCCTTGTGGGAGACCTGGAAGAGGCTCCTGGCTCCCGGCTTCGGACCTGCCCAGCTTTGGCTGTTGTGGCCATTTGGGGAGTGAACCAACAGATGGGAGATCTCCCCTCCTCTCCCCTCCTCTCCTCTCCTCTCCTCTGCTCTCCTCTTCTTTCCTCTCCTTCTCTCTCTCTTTCTTTCAAATGAAAATAAATGAATCATTTCATAAAACAGAAAAACAGGGTCCAGAACAATAGCCTAATAGCTAAAATCCTCACCTTGCACATGCTGTGATCCCATATGGGCGCCGGTTCGAATCCTGGCTGCTCCACTTCCCATCCAGCTCCCTGCTTGTGGCCTGGGAAAGCAGCGGAGGAGGGCCCAAAGCCTTGAGACCCTGTACCTGCGTGTGGGAGACCAGGAAGAGGCTCCTGGCTTCAGATCAGCTCGGCTCCGGAGAGGAAGAGCCAGTAAGACGTGTGGCTTCAATCAGACGGCCTGCAGGTGCGCCCCAGAGTCCTGCGCAGCGCCACGCGCACCTCTTGGTTGCGCAGTGTGTACACCACGGGGTTGAGCAGAGGCGTGACCACCGTATAGAAGACGGCCACCAGGCGGTCGCGATCCGGGTGGCCGCCGGACTCGGGGCGCAGGTAGATGATGGAGGCACAGCCAAAATGCACCACGACCACGGTGAGGTGGGCTGCGCAGGTGGAGAAGGCTTTGCGGCGGCCAGCCGCCGAGGGCATGCGCACCACGGTGGCCACGATGAAGGCGTAAGACAGGAGGATGAGCAGAAAGGAGACCAGCACCACCAGGACGCTGAGGAAGAAGATGCCCAGGGCTGCGCGCCCGCTCTGGGCGCAGCTGAGCCGCAGCACGGGCGCGATGTCACAGAAGAAGTGTTCCACGCGGGGCCCGTGGCAGAAGGGCGAGGCGAAGATCACGCAGGTCTCGATCAGGGCCACGGAGAAACCCGAGCCGAAAACGAGGGCCCCCAGGCGGAGGCAGACCGCGGGTCTCATGATGACCGAATAGCGCAGCGGGTGGCAGATGGCCACATAGCGGTCATAGCCCATGAGGGTGAGGAGGAAGCAGTGGCTGCAGCCCAGGCCCAGGAAGAAGAACATCTGAGCCCGACAGCCCGCGATGGAGATGGCCTGGCTGCGCAGTAACAGGTGCGCCAGCATGTTGGGGATGGTGACGAGGGTATAGCAGGTCTCGGAGAGGGACAGCACGGCCAGGAAACGGTACATGGGTGTGTGCAGGCCTCGGTCCAGGTGGATGATGGTGATGATGGTGGCGTTGCCGCCCAGGGTCACCAAGTAGGTGAGCAGGAAGAGCGGGAAGAGCAGCGGCCTCAGATGCGGTAGGTTGGAGAATCCCACCAGCAGGAATTCGGTCACCAGCCGCGTCCTGTTCTCCCGCTGCTCCTCAGGAACCTGCAGAGAGAAGAGGGAAGAGAAGGGACGGGCTCTGTGTGTGTCCTGGGGGGCTTCGTCTCCAGGCACCAGACTGGGAGAGGGCCAGGAACGTCGTGTGGCTGGATGCAGCTCCCAGCTCTTGGCTACCACCTGCTACGTGGTCCAGTCGCCACTGAGCTGATCTGAAACCAGGAGCCAGGAGCTTCTTCTGGGTCTCCCTCATGGGTGCAGGGTCCCAAGGCTTTGGGCCGTCCTCCACTGCTTTCCCAGGCCACAGGGAGGGAGCTGGATGGGAAGTGGAGCAGCCAGGATATGAAGTGGTACCCATACGAGATCCTGGCGTGTGCAAGGCGAAGATTTAGCCACTGAGCCATCGTGCCAGTTCCATAGGTGGGATGTTTTGCAGAAGCGAAATGGGGGCCCGGTGCGACAGCGTAGCAGTCAAAGTCCTCACCTTGAATGCGCCAGAAGCCCGTATGGGGGGCCGGTTCTATTCCCGGCAGCTCCGTGAAATCGGCGTAGAGAGAAAAGAAACAAAACTCTACAATATTACGATCATAATGCACCACGCAAGACAGCTGTCCCCTTTCTTTCCATAGAAGCAGTCACAAACTCTGGCACAGACTTTTGCGCCACAGTGTTGCATCCACTCGGCTGCAGAGAGCGGGCCAAGCAGTCCGATTATGAAGTTTTCTTTAGGGGCAGCTTGGGGGGGGGGCACAATTTACAAGAGGTGAGAGAGGAACCATCACGCGTTCCTTGCTCATCTCGGCTTGCCAGCCCCCTGCCCGCTCTCCTCAGGTCTCGGCTCCCACCTTGGCGCCACCCGTGACAAGCAGACCCCCCGATCTTGAATTATCTATGGGTTCGTAAGGCTGGGACCTTGGTTTATGGGGATTGGGGCCATCGGCACTTGTTGGCCATTAATCCAGCAAGCTCACGCAGTTTGTTAGTGAAGCAAGAAAAGCGGGAGCTAGAGAGGTGAGAAAGAATTGCTGTCAGCAATGAGCCACGTTTACTCTATTTCGGCTTCAACTCTACCATGGACAAGTGCATGCGTCCAAAGAGAATTCTGCAAATTGTTTCACCTTAAGGCAGGGCGTTATCCATTCTGATGTTGCCTTGCCGGGAATGCTTCAGTAAACAACACATATTAATCTGTAATAAGGTCCTACTATGATTCTTTTTCTACTATAGCTTATCCGTTAGAGGAGAAAGCGTATCACAGCAGGGGAAAAAAAGATCAGAAACAGAAAAACTGCAAATCTAGATTCCTGCTACAACTACGGACTCAATAACCCTGAGTTAGTTTGAAAGCATCTATTACAATGTTAGTATGGACATTTTTGAGCTCTTCCAGGCAAAGAGCCATTAGAGCAACCGAGACAGCATACATTGTTAAAGGCTCGTAAAGACCGTCTCGCAGGGGGCAAACAATACCTCCATAGATTACAGAATTCTCAGCGGGGTGGTTGGGTATCCTTGCAAAGGGAGGTGGAACTGCGTTCGGGTGGTTGCAGAGACATCCGCCCGGCCCCCGCCATGCAGCGGGAAGCACCCCCGGGGACCTGCCAAACAGGGGAGCTGTTCTCTTCGCACCTTCGTGTCGTCCATACCTACTGCACGGACCCCAGCGGGGTGGGCAGTGCCTGGTGGGTCATCGGGAAGTCCCTGGCTCTGTCCCCCGAGGTGGCAGCAGAGGTGGGATCTGCTGTGACTCGTGGGTCAGCGGAGTGTGGCCAACACAAGTAGAAACCAGGAGACAAGGTTGGGACGCTGGAGGTGATGAGCAGGTGCAATGGGAAGGTGGGTTCTGGGCTGCCTGAGGAGCTGAGCTGGTGGTGGTGGTGGTGGGGTCTTAGGAGGGCAGGGTCAGCGAGCAGGCCACTTGAAGGAGGGCTCTGTCCGGCTCAGGGTGGTTAGGGCAGCTGGGATCTCCAGGATAGCTGGGTTTGCCAGGACAGCGCGCCCTGGCGGGGGGGGGGGCATCTTCCCCAAGGGCCTCGCTCCCATCCCAGAGAAAAGCAAGGAACAGGAGGGAACCCCTTAAAAGCTTTGACTGGGACATCCCACCACGGCCCTCCCCTCCGACACCATCTCCATTCCCAGGACAGCTGAGGACCTGAGATTTCCCTTGTACCCCAATGCACGCATCACCTGAGCTCCATACCCCCAAATGGTGGTCCCCAAAAGGAGCTGCTCCCGGGACCTCCCAGCCCGAATGTGCACACCCAAAGAGGTCCCTTGGTGGTGGGGAGAGGTGTGGGGCTCTGTGAGTGCCGGCTTCTGGGGTCGAAGCCCATGCCACCTTCATGGGGACAGCAAGAGGGATTCCAGTGTGGGCTCGGGAGCTGGGGACCAGGAATGTGTAGGATTTCGGGGCTGGAGTCATTGCTTTTCGTCTTTCTCTCCACCTGGAAGCCCTCCAAACGGGAGCCTCTTGCTTGCCTCGTTTGAGCCCTGACCCCGTGCGGTAGGTGAGTGTGCGAGTTGTGAGTGTGCAAGTGTGAGTGTGTGCAGGGATGTACAAGCGTGTGGGTGAGCAGGTGAATGAATGCGTGCGTGTGTGAAGGTGTGAGACTGTGTGTTCACCGAAGCTCCTTTGGCAACCCCACCCGCCCTGGACGCATCCCCGTCTCCCTCACCCCAGGTCCTGTTTAGCACAGGCGACTGCAGCCACGAGAATCCTTGTACCTCCATCCTGGTCCTTTCAGCCCGCCCCACCACGCCCTTTGCTAGTGATGGGGGGTTAGTTTGCTCAGATCCGGGGCCGCCCCCTCCCCAACTATCCGCGCGCTCCAGGCAGGCTCTGGCTGCCCACTCACCATGGCCGCGGTGGGCGCGCACCGTCCCTTCCCGCATCCTTCTCTCTCCCAGTTTGACGCGGGAACGGCTGAGACCTCGGGTCCTCATGCTGCAGGGAGGGTCCTGGAAGTCGTGGTCCCCGGGGGGCTGCACAGCCACTAACGAGCCCCGCAGGGCGCGCACAAGGTGAGACTTTATTTTTTCCCCCTCTCCCGGGACCGGCAGCCGCCCCTCGGGGTCCGTCTCTCCAGCGCCCCGGCATCCCGAGAGAGTGACAGGCGACTGGGGGACACCTCTCCGCCGCTTGAGTGGTTTTTTTTTTTTTTTTTTTTTTTTTTTTGCCCCTTCTGGCTCCCTCCTGCTGTGATCCGTGTATCCAGCGCGGAGCTGTCTTCCCAATGTCCCCCTTTTTCCTTGCAGAAGCGTTAAGGTGAGTGGCAACCCCGGTGCCTCTTTGCTGCCTCTCCATCTCTCTACCGTGAGGAGTGGCCAGAGCTCGCTCTTTGAAAAAGCAAAAATGCATCGATGCCTTCAAGACGGGGAGCGTCCAAAACTTGAGGCTTGGCTACCAAGCTCAAACCAGGAGCCTGGGATCCAATCCAGGATTCCGAGGTCCTTGAGCATCTTCTGCTGCTCCCAGAGTCTGTCCAAGCAGTGGGCAGGGATGAGAGTAGACAGGATTCAAACAGAGGCATTCCAATATGGGAGCGAGGTGTCCTAATTCATGTTTTTTTTTTTTAAAGATTTATTTACTTATTGGAAAGTCAGATATATAGAGAGGAAGATCTTCCATCCACTGGTTCACTCCCCAAGCGGCCAGAGCTGAGCTGATCAGAAGCCAGGGGCTTTTTCCAGGTCTCCCACACGCGGGTGCAGGGTCCCAAGGCTTTGGGCTGTCCTCCACTGCTTTCCCAGGCCACAGGCAGGGAGCTGGATGGGAAGCGGGGTCCACCAGCACACGAAGCGGCGCCCACATGGGATGCTGGCACGTACAAGGTGAGGATTTAGCCACGTGCTGGACCCTGCTGCCTTTCTTTGTGACTGGAATGGTCTCCGGATCCTGTGAGCGCACGCTTTGCACCGTCCTCCTATCCTTTATATCGGGACCAGTGTTTACAATGCAAATTTGCAGGACCAAAAACCTTGGACCTTAGACAGGTGCAAGGTCGTCCGCTTAGATGACCCCGAGTGCCACTGGGTGGCGCCCAAGGCGGGCTTCCCTGCGCCCTGCCCTCCACCACAGCATCTGGAGGAGCTGGCACCTAAGGCGCTGGATGCCAGCGGGGCAAACGCAGGTTCCCCCAGCCACGTGAGGACATCAGAACTCACCCTCCGTGGGTTCTGCCATTGCGTCAGACCGTAGCCACCCAGGCTGTGTGAGATTTCGTCATCTCTGCCCTATCTTAGCCCAGGTCCCGAGTAACCACGTTGCCTCTTTTTGCTTCCAGGGTTATCAGAATTGCAGTTGAGCGAGACCTTGTGACTTTAAAACGAAACAGACAACAACAACAACAACAACAACAACAAAAACCCCTCAGGGCTTAGCTTATTCAGTGTCCTTCATGTTCATCTGTATTTTCTCATTCAAGAATGGTATTTTCCTTTTGTCTGAGGTCTTATCATTATTTTTTTAAATTAAATAAGAAAGTTCTTTAAAGACAAATTTTGTTTTATTTTGCAGGGCAGAGAGAGAGGGAGAGAGACAGAGAAAGTGGAGCAGCTGGGAAAAGAACTGGGTGGGTGCCCATACGGCGTGCCACCCCTGCAGTCGGAGGGCTAACCTGCCAATTAGACCATCTATTTGCTGGTTCGCTCCTCAAATGGCCCATAATGTCCTGTTTGGACCAGACCGAAGCCAGGAGCCTGGGATTTCCTCCAGGTCTCTCTTGTGGGCGCAGGGGCCCAAGCACTTGGGTCGTGCGTCCTCCACTGCTTTCCCAGGCCACAGGCAGGGAGCTGGATGGGAAGTGGAGCAGCCGGGACAGGAATCCCATATAGGATGTTCGGGTCACAAGCGACAGCTCAAACTGCTGTGTCCCAGTGCCAAGGCCAAGGTGAGTTTTACCCTTTTGTCTGACAATGGTGACCCCGGGTCCTTCTTCTTCCGTGCCTGGCTGCCATGAACGCGGCTACAGCAAACACGGGACCGCAGAGATCCCCGCCCGGGACACAGGGGAGTTCGTTGTTCACTCCTGAGAAGCGGGGAGCCACTGTCTGTCTTAGAAGCACCCCTTGTAACAACAACAACAAAAAGTCGTATTCCAAGTGAGTGAATGTGTGTGAGTGAGTGTGTGTGAGAGAGGGAGAGGGAGGGAGGGAGAGAGAGAGGGGGAGAGAGAGAGAAGAGAGAGAGAGGGAGGGAGAGAGAGAGGAGAGAGAGAGAAGAGCGAGGAGAGAGAAGAGAGCGAGGAGAGAGAGGGAGGGAAGGAGAGAGAGAAGGAGAGAGAGAAAAGCGAGGAGAGAGCAGGAAGGGAGCGAGAGGGATGGAGAGAGAGAAGAGATCTAGGGGAGAGAGGGAGGGAGAAAGAGAGGGAGAGAGAGAGAGAGAGAGAGAGAAGAGAGCGAGGAGAGAGAGGGAGGGAAGGAGAGAGAGAAAAGAGAGAGAGAGAAAAGCGAGGAGAGAGAAGGAAGGGAGCGAGAGGGATGGAGAGAGAGCGAGAGAGAGAGGGAGAGACAGGGATGGAGAGAGAGGGAAGGAGAGAGAGGGAAGGAGAGGGAGGGAGGGAGCTAGAGAGGGAAAGCTACACATAAGCCCCAAACAAATAGGCATATATATGTATGTACGGATATATACATATATTTATGTATATACGTGTGTGTCTTGGAGGAGAATGGTGGTGGCAGCTGCACGAAAGCGTGAACACGTGAATTGCCACTGCCTGACTTACACACTTCACCAACGTGAAAACAGTGCAACTGGGGCTGGTGTGACTGCTCAACGGCTACATCCTCCCCTTGCACGCATCAGGATCCCATGTGGGCCGCCGGTTCGAATCCCGGCGGCCCCACTTCCCATCCAGCTCCCCGCCTGTGGCCTGGGAAAGCAGTGGAGGAGGGCCCAAAGCCTTGGGACCCTGCACCCGCGTGGGAGACCCGGAAGAAGTTCAGCTTAGCACCGGCCATTGCGGCTACTTGGGAAGTGAACCAGCAGATGGAAGATCTTCCTCTCTGTCTTTCCTTCTCTCGGGCGGGGGGGGGGGGGGACGACTCAAATCTTAAATAACTAAGTAAATCTTTAAAAAGGTAGACATTGGGGATCTAATTTTTAAAAAAATCAAACCATTTAGCTTTTGTCCATTTGAGAGGTAGAGTTATGAAGCAAAGGCCACACACAGAGAGATCTGCCATCTGCTGGCTCACTCCCCAAATGGCTGCAATAGCCAGAGTTGAGTCAGCAACCAGGAGCTTCTTCCAGGAGTCCCACGTGACTGTGCAGAAGGCCCTGGGCACTTGTGCCATCCTCCATTCGTTTTTTTTTAAGATTTATTTTTATTATTTTTTTATTGGAAAGGTGGATATACAGAGAGGAAGGTCTTCCGTCCAATGATTCACTCCCCAAGTGAGCGCAACGGCCGATACTATGCCGATCTGAAGCCAGAAGCCTCTTCCAGGTCTGCCGGGATTAGAACCAGCGCCCATATGGGATCCTGGGCGTGCAAGGCGAGGACCTTAACCACTGCGCCACCGCGCCGGGCCCCGCCATCCTCCATTCTTTTCCCAGGGCACAATCAGGGAGCTATATAGGAAGTGGAGCAGCCGGGACACGAACCAGCGTCGCTATGGGATGCCACTGCTCTAACAGAGGTTCAGCCTGCCGTGCCACGGTCTGGTCCCCTAGGGGGGTGCCTTTTGCCACGATTCGAGGTTTAAACAAGCAAGTAAGCCGCGTGCACAATGACAGGCAGCCAGTGCGCCCGAGAGGATGGGCGTTATCTGTCCCGTGTCCCCCGGCGGTTGTCAGCTGACCGAGGAGGGGGCGCGGGAGGGGGGGGGGAGCATCGCGGAACAGGTAAAGCCGGAGGGACAGGCAGCCCAGGACCCGGGAGCCTCCTGCGCTTCGCACCCAGAGCCCAGCTCTGCAAGGGACGCGCTGGGTGAGTCAGCCGCTCACGGAGTTCGTGTGAAATACGAGCCGTGCCCGTTGAGCCCTGGCACCACTCCTTACTTCACTCTGTTGACCTACAAATGTCAAAACCCTGCAGCAGCCCTGGGCACAGAAGGAAATCAGAGTGAAAAACAAAACAAACAAAAAGTGTGAGGACAGCACGGTGGCAAAGCAGTGAAGACCCGGCCGGTGGTGCTGGCATTTCATAGTGTCGCTCATTCTGGTCCCAGCTGCTCTGCTGCCCGTCCAGCTCCCTGCCACTGTGTGTGGGGGGGAGGGCAGCAGAATGGTGCCAGCCCTTGGGAACCCTGCAGCTACATGAAGGAAGCTCCAGGCTCGCTCGTGGCTTCCGACCGACTTAACCCAGCCGCTGGAGTCAGTTGTAGAAGTGACCCAGAGGGCTGGAACATTCTGTGTTACTCTGTTTAAATAAATAAATAAACCAGGAAGGAAGGAAGCAAGGAAGGAGAAAAGAAAGAGGGCCCAGCGTGGTGAGGTAGTGGCTAAAGTCCTCGCCTTGCACACGCCCGGGATCCCATATGGCCGCCGGTTCATATCCCAGCAGCTCCACTTCCCATCCAGCTCCCTGCTTGAGGCCTGGGAAAGCAGTGGAGGACGGCCCAAAGCCTTGAGACCCTGCACCCGCGTGTGGGAGACCCAGAAGAATTTCCTGGCTCCTGGCTCCGGATCGGCGCAGCACCGGCCGTTGCGCTCACTTGGGGGAGTGAATCATTGGACAGAAGCTCTTCCTCTCTGTCTCTCCTCCTCTCTGTATATCTGACTTTGCAATCAAGATAAAATAAACCTTAAAACGTTTGTAGCTGGGAGAGCGTTACACTGCTGGCAGGAAAGCAGCCAGGGTGTGCAGGGCATTCTGTGCCCGGGGAATGTCAAGTTTGTAGTAACTATACCAGTGTGCCAGCATAGTCGCTTTTCTTGTTTTTATTTTTCTTCTTTCTTGTTTTTTAATAAGTGAATAAGGTGTGTCCAGGCTGGGAAACACATCCCAGGAAGATTGTCTGGGACCACATGGCAATAGGACTGGCCGAGAGAGCTGAGACAGAGTGGTTTAGATGGGGAAACTGGAGGGCATGTCTGGGTCAGGCCAAGGCACCTCCCTGCGTGGCCTAATTCTTTAAAAAAAAAAAAAAGATTTATTTATTTTATATTGGAAAGGTGGATATACAGAGAGGAGGAACTTCCGTCCGATGATTCACTCCCCAAGTGAGCGCAATGGCTGGAGCTGAGCCGCGCGGGTGCAGGGTCCCAAGGCTTTGGGCCGTCCTCCACTGCTTTCCAGGGCCACAGGCAGGGAGCTGGATGGGAAGCGGGGCCACCGGGATTAGAACCCGTGTCCAAATGGGATCCCGGGCATGCAAGGCGAGGACTTTAACCACTATGCTATCGCGCCGGGCCCTATCGGATTTCTTCAAGTGACACCCTTGGAGCATTCTCCCACACACTGGGGTCTCTGGAGCATCGTCAAAAGATTATCCTCCAGCCCAGGTTGTGGGGAGCCGTGCAGGTGCATCGGATGGCATGGGTGCGTGATGAGCACCGCTCTGGGTTAGCAAGGCTACGAGGAGTTTCTGGCTGCGTGGCAGGGCCTGGCAGGACGTCTCTTGTCACCTCATTGCCGCCTCACCCCGTTGTACGGACAATCACCTCTCTGATGTCTCAGAGAATTCTCCTGAGGGTGTTGTTGTTGTTTTTCTGCTAATGGGAAGTGATACACCCTGCTATGCGCCCACCTTTGTCCTGAAGTCTGCCCTCATATAAGTAATGGTCCCCCTTAAGAAATGGCTTGGTAATATCTTGGGACAGATGGCAAGCACGGAGGTACAAGGAGTTTGTTTGGCATGCGCCTCGAGCTGTTCCAACACACGGCATGACGCGTTTTGGTTTCTCACCACGGAAAGCAGAAAGCATGAGGGGCGTCCTGTAAAGGGAGACAAATGCGAAACCCCCCTGACCCTCCCAAAATGGCTTAAAAGCTCAACCTTAGACTGGCACGCATATTTAGGGAAAGAAAAACAGTCGATAAAGGTAAAAGGAAGTTTCTCGTACAGGCCGTCTGTTTGTAGATTGGCTGAGTTGCCTGGATCCCTCTCACTGCCCTTTAACAAAAGAACAAAAACCAAATCCGCGTTAAGAACAAACACAATTGAATGGGCACTAGGTGAAGGTGACGGGGAATTAACGCATGCTTTGATGAGAAGATTTAGCACAGCATCTATGTCATATGCTTTTAGAAATTCCTTTCATTGGCGGTCTTTTAACTATGTACTCGCAATCTTTTAAGCAATGTTAGTTAGCTCGTGTTTAGGAAAAGTTGCTTTTGGATAGAAGGAAACCACTTGTCAGTCAGTCTGTAACCGCACGTGCTGCCGACCGTGGAGTTCCTGGCTTCGTCCAGGTCGCTGCACGCTTGAATGAGTAATAACTCGCTGAAAATGTTTTGTCTAAAGTAAAATAATAACAATGCTTTTTTTTTGGAGGATTGCTTTTTTTTTTAAGATTATTTTTATTCTTTTTTGATTGGAAAGGCGGATATACAGAGAGGAGAGACAGAGAGGAAGATCTTCCGTCCGATGATTCACTCCCCAAGTGAGCGCAATGGCCGATGCTATGCTGATCCGAAGCCAGGAGCCTCTCCCGGGTCTCCCACGTGGGTGCAGGGTCCCAAGGCTTTGGGCCGTCCTCCACTGCTTTCCCAGGCCACAGACAGGGAGCTGGATGGGAAGTGGAGCTGCTGGGATATGAACTGGTGCCCATATGGGATCCCGGTTCATGCAAGGTGAGGACTTTAGCCACTAGGCTACTGAGTTTGGCCAATGCAAACAACATGAAAAATAAAAATTAGAAAAGAAAACAACGGAAAAGCTCTTCTATCCAGTGGAAGCTTACAAACACACACTTGTTGGGCTCAGCGCTGTAGCCTCATGGCTGAGGTCCTCACATTACATACACTGAGATCCCATATGGGCGCCGGTTCGAATCCCGGCAGCCCTGCTTCCCATCCAGCTCCCTGCCCGTGGCCCGGGAAAGCAGTGGAGGACGGCCCAAAGCCTTGGGACCCTGCATGCGCGTGGGAGACCCAGTGAAAGAAGCTCCTGGTTTTGGATTGGCTCGGTTTTGGCCATTGTGGCCACGTGGGGAGTGAACCAGCGGACGGAAGATCTTCCTTTCTGTCTCTCTTCCTCTTTGCATCCCTGACCTTCCAATAAAAATAAATCATAAAAAAAAGGTCTTCAAGCAAAACAAACAAACAAACAAAAAAACTCTTGTTGCCGAACTTCAGCAACTTAAACAATTTTATTTGGTGGATTTGAGAGACGGAATTACAGAGAAAGAAGCAGCTCTCACCCCACCTACACACACACACACACACACACACACACACAAAACTTGCGCATACGGCTTCACTCCCCAGCAAGGCTCCAGCGGCCGAGGCTGGCCAAGTCTGAAACCAGAAGCCAGTCCCTCTATGTGGATCTCCCACGTGGGTGCAGGGGCCCACGGACTCGAGTCACTCTGCGGTACCCTCGCAGGGTGCGTGTTGGTAAGGAGCTGGAATTAGAACTGGAGCAGCCTGGACGGAAACCCTTGGCCGTCTCATATGCATGGGCAGGGTGTGTCCTAAGAGGCAGCGTATCCTAGTCCCCCCGGGACCCAGTTGCTGCCCGGGGAGGAGTGTTTTCCTGAGTGACTAAGCCACAGCCTGCATCAGACCTGCTCGGGTCTCGTGGGTCACGCAGAGCAGGGGGAGTCCCTTGCTTTGGTCTGCAGGCCACAGGTGTCCTCCTCCTCCGGTGACAGGTGTTAAACCTGAACACGCTCTTGCTTGATCGCCGGCCTCTGGTATCTAGGACCTGGAGCGTCTGTTTCAGTTGTTCTGGAAGCTTCTTGAAGCACAGGAGTGGGTGTTGGTGCAACGCTTCGAATGTGCCTCGAGGCTGCCGCTGTTGGAAACCAGGTGTGTGGCCCTGGTGTGGTCGCCTAGTGGCTGAAATCCTCGCCTAGCATGGACCAGGATTCCATATGGACGCCGGTTCGAATCCCAGCAGCTCCACTTCCCACCCAGCTCCCTGCTTGTGGCCTGGGAAAACAGTGGAGGACGGCCCAAAGCCTTGGGACCCTGCACCCGCGCGTGGGAGACCTGGAGGAGGTTCCTGGCTTCTGGCTTTGGATTGGCGCAGCACCGGCCGTTGCGGTCACTTGGGGAGTGAATCATCGGACGGAAGATCTTCCTCTCTGTCTCTCCTCCTCTCTGTATATCTGACTTTGCAATAATCAATCAATCAATCAAACATAGCCTATGTTGAAGTGCCGGGTTTTGTCCTGTCTGCTCTCTTTCCAAACCAGCTTCCTGCTAACGGGCCCCCTAGGAGATGTAACAGGTCCGTGTTCCCTGCCATCCACCTGGGAGATCCGGATGGCATGTGGGCTCCTGGCTTTGCCGGGGTAACCCACTGCACCACTGCACTCTTGTAGGATGAGCCTGACGGCGTGGGTTAAACCATTACTGGCATTCCACGTTGGAGAGCTAGTTCAAGACCCTATAATCCGCTCCCCTGCTGATGTACCTGGAAAAGCGGGAGAGGCCAGTGCGAGCGGGACGACACGGAAGATCTTCCTCTCTGTCAAAGATTTATTTATTTTGATTGGAAAGGCGGATCTACAGAGAGGAGGAGAGACAGAGAGGAAGATCTTTCGTCCGATGATTCACTCCCCAAGTGACTGCATCGGCTAGAGCTGAGCCAATCTGAAGCCAGGAGGCAGGAGCTTCTTCTGGGTCTCCCACGCAGGTAACAGGGTCTCAAGGCTTTGGGCCGTCCTCCACTGCTTTCCCAGGCCACAGGCAGGGAGCTGGATGGGAAGCAGGGCTGCCGGGATTCGAACCGGCGGCCATATGGGATCCCGGCGCATGCAAGGCGAGGACTTTAGCCACTAGGCTATTGTGTCGGGCCCATACGTAAATCTTAAAAAAAAAAAAAAAAATTCCAGTTGCGAGGATGCCTTGGTCTTCTTTGCTTTGCCTCAGAGGATGGATAAACCGGTCCCACGGGTCCCTGTGAGGCAGAATTTCCGGCAGATGTGGGAGCAGGTATGAGTCACACCTGGGAAGCGTGGTTGGCAGCCTGGCTTGCTGCGTTTGGCGAAGAGAGGCGGGTGTGTGCCCTGGGGAGTGGAGATGGGGTCCTGGTGCCTTGGGCCGTCCTCCAAGGCGGTGTGAGCTGTGGAGACGTACACCTGCCTGCTCCGAGCCAGACGTGGTGAGAGCCTGGCTCAGACCTGGGGGCCTTGGTCCTCCATGGGCCTCGCAGGACCGTCGCGCGTGGGAACCGGGTGTCCTCAGACCCCCTGTCTTTGCTGCAATACATCTCCCCTCACCTGAGACGGAAATGGACCAACATTGCCTTCCAATTTGGAGCAGGCTTTGCAGTCCAGCAGGTGCAGTGGCCGCTTGGGGTGCTGGTCAGTCTCCCCGGGTGTGGCACCCAACAAATCTTGGCCTCGCACAAATGGATCGTGTCAATCAACTGTCTTTCATACTTCTGGCTATTTTAAGGGAACACATCATCTTGGTGCGAACGTATCTTATTGTTTTTAAAGATTTATTTATTTTTATTACAAGGTCAGATTTACAGAGAGGAGGAGAGACAGAAAGATCTTCCATCTGCTGGTTCACTCCCCAGGTGAGCACAACAGCTGGAGCTGAGCAGACCCAAAGCCAGGAGCCAGGAGCTCCCTCCGGGTCTCCCACGCAGGTGCAGGGTCTCAAGGCTTTAGGCCGTCTTCCACTGCTTTCCCAGGTCACAAGCAGGGAGCTGGATGGGAAGTGGGGCCGCTGGGACATGAACCGGTGCCCATATGCGATCTCGGTGTGTGCAAGGTGAGGACTTTAGCCACTAGGCTACTGCGTTGGGTTCCCCTTTCTCCCTTTTGAATGCTTAAAATTAATTGGAAAGGCAGAGAGAGAGAGAGAAAGAGAGAGAGAGAGAAAGGCACTTTCATCCGCCGATTCACTCCCCGAATGTCCTCAACTGCTCGGGTTAGGCTGGGCTGATGTCCCGAGCTGGGAGGAACTGTATCCTGGTCTCCCACATGGGTGGCAGCGACCCAGGCCCCTGACCCGCCATTACTGCTTCCCATGATATCTTGGCAGAGGGCAGAGAAGCAATAGCAGAGCTGGTACTTAAATGTTGGTACTCCCCTAGGGAATGCAAGACCCCCCCCAGCCACGTACCTGTTTCCAGGTGCTTGAATTTCCTAATGTGGGACGATCCTCGGTCGGTTCCTTTCTGATAATTAGGGCAGCCCTGGCAAGCGAGCGCAGGCGCCGTGGGTTGTGGTTGCCCACCCTGACAGGTGCGTGGCGGTTAGCAGCAGCAAAGAGTGTCAGTGTTTTGCAAGCGGCTGGGAGTCGCTGCCAGGAGATCCAATCTTCGCAGGTTTCCACGTTGGCTTCAGGCGCTGAAACTGTTTGGACAGAAGGGCGTGGGCTGACAGTTTCCGCAAACCACATTTTATGGTTAGGAAGAGGCGTGCTTCTAGAAAGCGACATTGACAACAACCCTTTCCTTCAATGCTCCAAGAAAATTTATGATTTTATTTTCGTATGGGCCCGGCGCGATAGCCTAATGGTTAAGGTCCTCGCCTTGAACGCGCCGGGATCCCATATGGGCGCCGGTTCTAGTCCTGGCATCCCTGCTTCCCATCCAGCTCCCTGCCTGTGGCCCGGGAAAGCATTCGAGGATGGCCCAAAGCCTTGGGACCCTGCACCCGTGTGGGAGACCCGGAAGAGGCTCCTGGCTCCTGGCTTCAGATTGGCGCAGCACCGCTGTTGCGGCCTCTTGGGGAGTGAATCATTGGACAGAAGATCTTCCTCTCTGTCTCTCCTCCTCTCTGTATATCTGACTTTCCAATAAAATAAATAAATCTTTAAAAAAGTTTATGATTTGATTTTCTGAAAGGCAGAGAGAGAGGAAGAGAGACAGACAGAAAGCCCGCATCTGCTGGTTCACTCTCCAGTGCTTGCAGTGGTCAGGGCTGTGGCAGGCTGAAGCCAGGAACCAACAGCTCCACGTGGGTGTCGCGTGTCAGTGGCAGGCGTCCACGCACAAGGGCCATCCCTTGACACTTTTTTTTTTTTCTTTTTTGCAGCTGTAGTACGAAGCTGGACTGGAAGCAGAGCGGTCGGTCAGGCCTTGAACCACTGCTCCCGTGTGCGATGGCAGCGTCCCGAGCGGAGGTTTATTGTGCTGTGGCACAGCACCGGCTCACGTGTGCCTCTCGTTCGAAACAGCCAGCGATGCCTTTGTTTTACAAAGTGCATCTGTCGGGGCCCGGGTAGCGGAGCGAGCAGCTGCTGCCTGGACTGTATTGCTAAGGATGGAATTGCAGCTCCGGGGAGCCGAGAGAGACCAACGGCTTGTACGTGTACCTTGCCTGATCTGCATGGCTGTGTTAGCAGTGACAGAATGGCAGGGCTGGTGCTCACCACTTCTTACCATCTGTCTATCTATCTATTATTGGAGAGGCAGACCAGGTTTACAGAGAGAAGGAGAGAAAGAACGATTTTCTATCCGCTGATTCACTCCCCCAGTGGCCGCAACGGCCGGAGCTGAGCAGATCCGAAGCCAGGAACCAGGAGCTTCTTCCAGGTCTCCCACACGCGGGTGCAGGGTCCCAAGGCTTTGGGCCGTCCTCCACTGCTTTCCCAGGCCACAGGCAGGGAGCTGGATGGGAAGTGGAGCAGCCGGGATACGAACTTGTGCTCCTATGGGATCCTGGCGCTTGCAAGGTGAGGATTTAGCCATTGAGCCGTCGTGCTAGGCCCACCTGCTTGTCTTTGAGGATTTCTCTGGTCTTCCCATCCCATGACAGCCATGAGATGTGCTGGGGCATGGATGCTCCCTTCCCAGAGCCCCTGGGATGTCTCTACACTCAGCCCCAGATCTTCCTGGCATGAGCTGGATGAGGCTGAAGTCAGGAGCCAGGGGTTGCATTGGGGTCTCCCACGTGTGTGCAGGGAGCCCAAGCACCTGAGCCATCTTCCTCTTTTTTTTCTTTGTAGGGAGCTGGTGGGAAATAGAGCAGATGGGATTTGAACCGTAGCCCACTGGAGAGGCCGGTATCGCAGGCGGAGGTTTAACGTACTACGCCACGGCACTGGCCTCAGACTGAATTTTCAATGGAAAGATTGTGTATGGCGCGAGCCTTTCCTGGAGGGTGGCCAGAGGAGAGGAATAAAGCCAACAGGAGTCCTTATCCTCCTGGGAGAGCGCTGCCCGTGGCCATGGGCGTCTCCCCCGCAAGCTTCCTCTACGGCGCGGAGGACTTGCGGACTTTGCCACCTTGGCAGGAAACCCGGATCTTCGTGAACCAGGAAATGGCTTCCTTTCAGGTTTCCCTGCCCCCAACGGGAGCCTGGGCCCCTGGAACGAAGGCCAAGCTGACCCAGGCTCAGTGGCTAAATCCTCAGCTTGCAACTGCTGGCATCCCATACGGGGGCTTGTGCATGTCCTGGCTGCTCCACTTCCCATCCAGCTTCCTGATCCTGGGAAGGCAGTGGAGGACGGCCTAAAGCCTTGGGACCCTGCACCTGCATGGGAGACCCTGAAGAAGCTCCTGGCTCCTGGATCAGTTCAGCTCTGGCCATTGCAGCCACTTAAGGAGTGAGTCAGTGGATGGAAGAGGGATATACATAGAGGGATATCTTGCATCCGTTTGCCCATCCTGTAAACGGTCATAATTTCTAGGGCTGGGCCAATCAAAAGTCAAAGCCAGGGGTCAGGAGCCTCTTCTGGGTCTCCCATGCGGATGCAGGGTCCCAAGGCTCTAGGCCGTCCTCCAGCCGAGCTACGCATGCGCGCAGGGCCGCTCTTGGTGGGGGGTGCCTTACGGCCGCCGAGCTACGCATGCGCGCAGGGCCGCTCTCGGGGGCCCGTCGCCGCGGGCGCCGAGTTACGCATGCGCGCAGGGCCGCTCTCCGGTGGGACCCATGGGCCGCTGGCGCCGAGTTACGCATGCGCACAGGGCGGCTCTCCGGTGAGGGCGCGCGCGCGAGGGGAGTCGGCCGCGCGCAGGGTCACGTGAGCGGGCATCCAAGGCCGGACAAGTACCTTCCTGGTCCCGAGCCAGCGCCATGGCGGCGCAGCATCCTGAGGCGGCCTGACCCCGGCCCCGAGCGTAGCAGGGTCCGAGAGGCGGAGCCCGCCGCCACCTGGCTGGGCCGGCGTGACCGCGCCGTGGTCGTGACGTAGGGCGCGGGGCTGCCCCCTCCCCGCTCGGTCCTTGAGTAATTCTGTAGGTAAGTGAGGACAACGTGGCCGCCGTGGCGTCGACCCGCTGGCGGGGGAGGGAGGGGGATGCGGTCGGGCGGCGGTGACGTCAGACGCTGGCGTCACCAGGGGCGGGGCCTCGCCGGGGCTGGTGGCCGAGGGGGCGTGGCCTCATCGTGGCTGGGGTCGAGGGGGCGTGGCCGCGCCGTTATTGGATGCGGAGGGGGCGTGACCCCGCCGTTACCGGTGCTGAGGGGGCGTGATCGTGCCGAGCCGGGGGGGGGGCTGAAGGGCGTGGCTTCATCGTGATTGGCGGCCGAGGGCGGGGCCTCCTCGTGACTGGGGGGTCGATGGGGCGTGGCCTCGTGATTGGCGGTGGAGGGGCGTGGCCGCGCCGAGGGGGCGTGGCCTGGGGTGGCTCCGCGCGGGGCAGGTGCCAGCTTCCCCAGGAAGGATGCGGAACGCACAGCTCTTGGCACTGCCATCTCTGCTCTAGGTGCCGCCTCATGGAGACCCCCGCCGCCCCCGCCGCCCCCGCCGCCCCCGCGGCTGGGAACCTCTGGCCTCCGTTGCTGCTGCTGACCAGCACGACGCTGCTGGCCGCCCTGCTGGGCGCCGCGCACCGGCTGGGGCTCTTCCATCGGCTGCTGCACAAGGTGTGTGTGTGTGTGTGCGTGTGTGTGCGTGTGTGTGTGTGAGGGTGCAGACCCCGGGAGGGGGGAGTGCTGGGGGACAGCAGGACAAGGAGGGAGGGGCCCTTACAGCGCGACTTGCAGTTCCCCGAGTTTATCTGGCGAAGCCTGCCCAGGACTTTGCCCCCCCATGGCGTACCAAGCTGTGCAAGGCAGGGAACCACGCCCAGTTCCTTCTCCAGGAGCCCCCAGCGGTCTTTTTTTTGGGGGGGGGCGGACTGGGAAGACCTCATTTCTGTGAATGCATTTCTTAAACCAAGAATGTGTGTGTGAGGGGGGAGAGTGGGGGTTCCTGCCGGGTGACAGGTTTGCCACACAGGTCCCCTTGCCCAGTTTTGCATCCTTGAGGAATCCATTCTCCACTCCCCCCCCCCCCCCCCCCCAAGTCCCTGGAAAGCGGGGGCTGGAGGCCCGGAGAGGTGGGGGCAGCTTGGCAGCTCCCTCCAGTAGCCGTCTGCATTTGGGCCTCTCCTAGCCGACACCGCTCTTGCATTTTTGTTAGCTGGGTCTGCCCAGAGCCCTTCCCATCCTAGCAGGAGCCAAGGCCCGTGGTCTTGAGGTGGGTATGGCATCTTAAAAGGCACGGTCCTTCCCCAGGCGGGGGGTGCAGGCTGGGGGGGCTGGGCAGTGCCTCTGCTGGCACGTGTGGCCCAGGTTAGCTAAGCAGCCCAAGAGGCAGGCAGGCAGGCAGGCTGAGGTTAGCTGGCAGGCCCGCTGCCAGGCCCCGCAGGGCTGCCCAAGGACAAGCAACCTCCTGCCCCAGTCCCCTGGGTTATGTCATCCGCTTCTCACCTCACCCTGCCTGGTTGATTGCCCCATTGTTCTGGAAGGGGAGGAGGGCTGCTGAAGAAAGCCTGAGCTGTCAGTCTTTGGGTCTTGGCTTGGGCCGATTTGGGTTTCAGGGATGGGCATGTTGGAGGGGGCATGCCTTCCTCAACAGCAAAGTTCCCTGCCCTCCTCCACCCAACCCATATTTTACTCCCCGAGCCAACCTGGCCTTGCCTCCTGACCCCCAGCCTCTGACCCCTGACCTCCCCATCTCTGCTCCCTGAGATGCCCTGGCCCTGCCTGCCCCCTGACCCCCAGCCTCTGACTGCTCCCCGAGTCGCCCTGGCACTGCCCCCTGACCTCCAGCTTCTGACTGCTCCCCGAACCACCCTGGCACTGCCCCCTGACCCCCCAGCCTAAGACTGCTCCCCGAGCCACCCTGGCACTGCCCCCTGACCCCCAAGCCTAAGACTGCTCCCCGACCCACCCTGGCACTGCCCCCTGACCCCCCAGCTTCTGACTGTTCCCCGACCCACCCTGGCCCTGTCCCCTGACCCCCCAGTCTCTGCCCCCGACCCCAGCCTCTGCTCCCTGAGCTGCCCTGGCACTGCCCCCTCCCCCAGCCTCTGCTCCCTGAGCTACCCTGGCACTGCCCCCTCCCCCAGCCTCTGCTCCCTGAGCTACCCTGGCACTGCCCCCTGACCCCCCAGCCTCTGACCGCTCCTCGAGCCACCCTGGCCTTGCCCCCTGACCCCCAGCCTCTGACCCCTGACCCCCAGTCTCTGCTCCCCGAGCTGTCCTGGCCTTGCCCCACCCCTGCCTCCCCCTGACAGTGGTCACCCCTCCCCTGTGCCCCAGGTGGACAAGGCCAGCGTCCGGCATGGCGGGGAGAGCGTGGCCACGGTGCTGAAGGCACACGGCGTGCGCTTTGTCTTCACGCTCGTGGGCGGTCACATTTCCCCGCTACTCGTGGCCTGCGAGAAGCTGGGCATCCGCGTGGTGGACACCCGCCACGAGGTCACGGCCGTCTTTGCCGCTGACGCTGTGGCCCGCCTGACTGGTGAGGGGGCCGGTGGGGTTGGTGGGGTGGGGAGGGAGCAGGGCCGGGGCGGGGGGACAGTGGTCAGGAGGGCTGTGGTGGTCCCTGATGGGGCTGTCTTGTGTCCCATCAGGAACGGTGGGTGTGGCGGCCGTGACGGCGGGCCCCGGCCTCACTAACACCGTCACCGCGGTCAAGAACGCACAGATGGCGCAGTCGCCTGTCCTGCTTCTGGGTGGGGCCGCCGCCACCCTGCTGCAGGTGCCTGGGCCGTGGGAAGAGGGACGGGTGGGGTGGATCAGGGTCCCCAAAGAGGCTGGGGGAGAACTCAGTCGGTGCTGTCCTCCTCCCCGTGCTCCTCCCCCCGCACCCCACCCCCAGAAACGGGGTGCACTCCAGGCCATCGACCAGATGTCATTGTTCCGGCCGCTGTGCAAGTTCTGCGCGTCCGTGCGCAGGGTGCGAGACATCGTGCCCACCCTGAGGGCCGCCATGGCCGCCGCCCAGTCGGGCACCCCAGGTGAGTGAGGAGAGGGGGTGGGGCTGGGCGAGGGGGGGTGGCTCGCAGGCTGAGCGTCACGCCCCCCCTTCCCTGCCACAGGGCCCGTGTTCGTGGAGCTGCCCATCGACACCATGTACCCCTACTTCCTGGTGGAGAAGGAGGTGCTGCCATCCAAGCCGCCCCACGGCCTGGTGGCCCGGGGGATCTACTGGTACGTGGGGGGGGGCGTCCCCTTCTCTGACACGCAGCAGCGGGGGGCGGGGGAGGCTGTGTCGGGGGGCTCGGGGGCCACCAGCTTGCAAGGAACGGCAGGAGCCGTCGGCTTGCCCCGCTCCTCCTCCTCCTGTGTCTTCTTCAGCTGTAGTGCCAGGGCAGCCATGGGGTGATGCGGGGTGGGGGGGGCGGGGCAGGGCTGCAGGCGCGTGAGCGTGAGCGTGAGTGCCTTGAGCTTGGCCACGGCCTTCACTTCCTCCTCCCGTCTCCCCTCCCCTCTCTCTCTCTCTCCTGTCTTCCCTTGTAACTGCCTCGTGCCGACTTCCTCCCTCCACTTGATTTGCTGTCGGCGCCCTGCCAGCGTTCACGTGCCTGCCCTTGGCTAGACAGAGTGTCCCTCCGGGTCCGTGCCCCAGGCAGGGCGTGTCTACAGGACCCTGTGCAGCTGGAGCGGAAGGAAAGCAGAGGCTCTGGGAATGGGGGTGGATGTGTGTGTGTGTGTGTGTGTGTGTGTGTGTGTGAGCTCTGGGAACAGGACTGTGGCAAGCAGGCGGCAGAGTCCCCAGCCCACCCTGACTTCTCCCCTCTGCCCCCTGCAGGTACCTGGAGAATTACCTGGCCAACCTCTTTGCAGGGGCTTGGGAGCCGCAGCCCGAGGGGCCCCTGCCCCTGAACATCCCCCAGGCGCCCCCACAGCAGGTGAAGCCACCTCCCTGCCCCTCCTCTCGCAGGGGACCACTCTCTGCCCCTTAGTAGGCCCTCGCCTGGATCTCAGGAGCCCTGGGTGACGCTTGGGGCTCCCACCCCAGGTGCAGCGCTGCATGGAGGTCCTGAGCCGAGCCAAGAGGCCCCTGCTGGTGCTAGGGAGCCAGGCCCTGCTGCCCCCGACACCTGCCCACAAGCTCCGGTGAGACGCCCCGGCCAGGCTGTGCCTCGACCACCTTCCTGGGTCCGCCCCCACCCCCTGGGCTGACCTGTCAGGGAGGGGCTGGGGCCCTTGGCCATCTGACCTCCCGTCTACTCCATTGCCCCCCTCCCCACCCCCCAGGGCTGCCGTGGAGACCCTGGGCATCCCCTGCTTCCTTGGGGGGATGGCACGGGGCCTGCTGGGCCGCAACCACCCGCTCCACATCCGGCAGAACCGCGGGGCCGCCCTGAAGAAGGCTGATGTGGTCGTGTTGGCAGGTGGGCCCTCCCTGCCCGCCCCCAGCTCCTCTCCCCCCAGTCTCTTCCCCCGTGACCCTGCCCCTACTCATCAGGGTCTTGTTAGGGACCCCCACCCAGGGATCACCTGCCTAGGCAGGCAAGCCTGCAGCTGTGTGCGGTGGCCTGGGTCTCCTGCAGCAGTGACCTCCAGGACACACCCTCCCATACTCTGCTTTTTTTTTTTTTTAGATTTATTTATTTTTATTGGAAAGTCAGATATACAGAGAGGAGGACAAAGAGGAAGATATTCTGTCTGCTGATTCACTCCCCAAGTGGCTAGCTGTGCCGATCCGAAGCCAGGAACCAGGAGCCTCCCCGGGGTCTCCCACGCAGGTGCAGGGGCCCAAGGCTTTGGGCCGTCCTCCACTGCTTTCCCAGGCCACAAGCAGGGAGCTGGGAAGGGAAGTGGGGGCTACCTGGGTACAAACTGGCACTCAGGGGATCCTGGTGCGTGCAAGGTGAGGAACTTTAGCTGCCAGGCTACCGTGACAGACCCTGCATTGTGAAGATTTGTACATGTGTGGTTTTATTTGGAAGGCCGAGAGAGAGAAGGTTCTCGTGTCTGCTGGCTCATTCCCCAGATGCGGGCAACATCTGGACCAGGCCTAGGCCAGGAGCCTGGGACTCCAATCGGGGTCTCGCACGTGGATGGAGGCGGGACCGGAGCCCGTGAGCCATCGCCTGCCGCCTCCTTGGGTGTGCGTGAGCAGGAAGCTGGAGTCGGAGGCGGAGCCGCTGGGATTGGATCTCAGGCCACGCTCACGCGGGGCGCAGGTGTCCTGAATGGGACCTGACACACCGCCCGAAGCCTGCCTTTGCCTTGCCCAATGCGAGAGCCGGGGGTCCGGATGGCAGGTGCAGCAGCCAGGGCTGGACCTGACGCTTTGGTGTGGGACGCTGGCACATAAATGGGCAGCTCACGTTGAAGTGCCACGGTGCCAGCCCCGTACGGCTTCCAAAGATTCTGCTAGGAAAGAAATAAACTTGCGGGGCCAGCATATGGTATAGCAAGTTAAGCCTCCGCCCGCGACACCAAGCATCCCGTACGAGCACCAGTTCGAGCCCCAGCTGCTCCTCTTCCACTCCAGCTCGTAGCTTCAAAGCAGCAGAGGATAGCCCAAGCGCTTGGGGGACCCCCCCCCCCCCCCGCACTCACACGAGAGGCCAGGATGAAACTCCTGGCTCCTGGCTTCAACCTGGCTAGATGCCACCTGTTTTGGCCACTTGGGGAGTGAGCCAGCAGGTGGAAGATGTTTCCGTTTCATCCTCTCTCTGTCATCCTGTCTCTTGAATAATTATGTCTTTAAAACCAAAACAAAAAGGCGCCGTCTAGGCCAGCTTAGCTAAGGCAGTGGTGGGGAGCTACTGACACACAGCTACAAGGGACGGGGAGGGACGGGGAGGGACGTGGAGGGCCGGGCTGTTCCCCGGCGCCGTCACAGCAGATCAGGGAGGGCCCTGGTCCTGGACGATGCTGACCACCCCACCATCCCCCCCCCGCCCGGCTCCTGACCCCAGGGATCGTGTGTGACTTCCGCCTGTCCTACGGCCGCGTCTTCAGCCGGAGCTGCAAGATCATCATCGCCAACCGCAACCGAGATGAGATGCTACTCAACTCGGACATATTCTGGAAGCCGCACGAGGCCGTGCAGGGTGAGCCCCGGGATGCCCTTCCCCACCGCGCCCATCCTGCTGGTTCCTCTCCAGGCCCCCGTGCAGGTGCAGGCCAGCCTGGGCTTGGTACTGGCTCTGGAGGGAGGCATGGGTGCGTGCCTGCCAATACCCGGCTCCCTGCCCCGGGGACGGGCCCCCTGCTCCGACCCCACTGAGGTCCTTGCGCTGCCGTGTGCCCCTTGCTGCTTCCTGCTTTGTCTCTGAGGAAGTTGCCTGTAACTAAGCAGCGTGTCTGGGAAAGTTGACTGGAGCCGCTGGACCAGGCGACCGGAGCAGGTGGCCTAGAGTAGGGACGCATAAGGGTTGACTGTCTATGACGGGAACCCCTGCCAGTCACTGGCTCACCCTGCTGCCATGGACCCCACGGAGGGGCACGCGTGGGGAAATGAGGCTGGTTTAGCTGATGGCGGCGTTGACAGCACCTGGACAGCGAGGGGGGAAGATGTGGCACGGGGCAAGGCTTGCAGTGGTCATACTGTGTCCCCACCTCTGTGCTGGCCACCTGCCTTGCCCGAGAGCGCATGTGGGTACTGCTGTTGGCCACCTGCTGGGGTTCTGCAGGGGGAGTCGTGTACCGGGGAGGCGGGGGGCGGTTGTGTTGCAGCTCTGTCTGCTTTCTCTGCCCAGGAGACGTAGGCTCCTTTGTGCTGAAGCTGGTGGGAGGCCTCGAGGGCCAGAAGTGGCCGTCGGACTGGGTGGAGGAGCTGCGGGAAGCCGACCGCCAGAAGGAGAAGACTTTTCGGTGCAGTGCGGGGCAGTGCGGGGTGAGGGAGGTTCTGGCTGTGTGTGTGGGGGGGTCCCCTGCTCACCTTCAGCACCCTGTCGCAGGGAGAAGGCGGCGAAGCCCGTGGCCCAGCACCTGAACCCGGTGCGGGTGCTGCAGCTGGTGGAGGAGGTCCTGCCCGACAACTCGCTTCTGGTGGTCGACGGTGGCGACTTTGTGGGCACCGCCGCCCACCTGGTACAACCCCGCGGCCCCCTGCGCTGGCTTGATCCTGGTAAGACAGGTCCCCTGCCCCGGGTGGCGCTGCCTGGGGGCGCTCCTCACCCAGCTGGCTGTCGGTCCCTCCTCTAGGGGCCTTTGGGACTCTTGGAGTCGGGGCAGGATTCGCTCTTGGTGCCAAGCTGTGCCTGCCAGAGGCTGAGGTGAGGCCCGGGAGCCTGGGTGGGTGGGTGTGGCTGCTGCTGCCTGGGCTGGGGGAGCATAGCCCGCTGTCCCCTCTTCCTCTCTAGGTGTGGTGCCTGTTTGGGGATGGAGCCTTTGGCTATAGCCTCATTGAATTCGACACGTTCGTCAGACACAAGGTGAGCCCGGCTGCTGTCAGGGGGAGAGAGCCTGGGGCCCAGGGGTGCTGCTGGCTCCTGGAGGTCGCAGCCTGGCCCTGTCCTCGAACCCCGTAGGTCCCAGTGATCGCGCTGATAGGGAACGATGCCTGCTGGACCCAGATCGCTCGGGAGCAGGTGCCCATCTTGGGCAGCAGCGTAGCCTGTGGCCTGGCTTACACTGGTAAGTGGCCGAAGGAGGGGACAGCCAGAGCACGTGGTGGGCCCTGCCAGGCTGTCTCTCTTCCGAGCCATCTCAGATCCTGGGGTTAGCCGTGTGATGGGCCAGGTCCCTGTCGTCTGACCCTGTCCCCAGGCCAGTTCTCTGACCCTGTCCCTGGCCCTAGCCACGTGGTGGGCCGGGTCCCTGCTGCCTGACCTTGTCTCCAGGCTGCCTGCATTATGGGCCAGGTCCCTGGCATCTGACTCTGTCCCTGGACCCCAGCCGTGTGTGCCGTCTGACCTAGTTCCCCGGGCCAGCCACGTGATGGGCCGGGTCATGCCAACTGCCTCCAGTCTGACCCGGTCCCCAAGCCAGGTCAGCCGTGTGACAGGCTGGCGACCTGTTTGCATCTGATGTCCTCTTTCAGATTACCACAAGGCAGCCATGGGGCTGGGGGCCCAGGGCCTGCTGCTGTCCCAGGACAACGAGGACCAGGTGACAAGCGTGCTCCGGGAGGCCCAGAAGCAGTACCAAGACGGCCACAGCGTGGTGGTCAACATCCTCATTGGAAAGACAGACTTCCGGGAAGGTGCCCTGGCCGTCTGAGGCTGCTGGTCAGTGCGCCCGGCCCCTCTCCCTTCCCCAGGCCCATCCTCTCTCACACACTGGACCCACCAGGGGTCCAGTACTGGTTTATTGTGTGCAGTATCGGTTTATTGTCCAGAGAGACGGAAGTGAATGTGGGGGCCCCTACCTGGGCGCCACCAAGTCCCTCCTCGGTGGTCCCTCCAGCGCCAGCGTGGCGGCAAGGCAAGCCACACGACACGCACACACGGGTCAATAAATACATTCCGTACCAGTGATGTCCCCCAGCCTGATGCCTCGGGTGGGGCCCCTCCTGTGCAGGAGGGTTTAAGTGCTCCGTTGTTTTGTTCTTTTTGTGGGGGTGGTAAGAAGGCAGTGTGTGTGTGAGAGAGAGGAGGGCCACACCCTGGCATCTCAGATTGCCACAGGGAGGCCAGTGCTGAGGGAGGGGCTGACCCTCGCTCCCTGACACACACACACACACACACACACCCCATCCCCGTGTCCCCCAGCACCTTGTGAGCGTCCTTGCTAGGGGCACGTTCTGGGGAGGGGGGGGAAGACAAGGCAGTGCAGGGCTCAGAGGCTAATACTGATTGGGTTGGCAGCAGCCAGAAGATTTGGGAGGACGGTGGTGGTGGTGGTGGTGGTGGTGGTGGGCAGTGCTGGGCGTCCCGCCATCCTGATGCCACCCAGGGCTCGGGGGGGGAAGGCCTGAGGCCAGCCTGGCAGAGGTGGGCAAGAACTATCCCTGCACAAGAGCAAGCCCCCCCTGGGCGGAAGGACAGTGAGCCCAGGACAGCAGGAGGGCCGGGGGGCAGGGGGTCCCCCCCCAAAGTCCCTGGAGGGATGACTGGCAGCTGGCCTCGCCCCTAGCAACCCGGGCCTTGGCGACGGCCCGCCCCCTCAGAGGCACACGTGGATCTGCTTGGAGAGCTCGCGCTCCAGGTCCAGGATGAGGGCGTCGAAGTCTTTGAGGTTCAGGTGCGGGTTGAAAGGCGCGTCGAAGTCGTCGTCCTCGTCCTCGTCGCTGTCGCTGCCCGTCACGTGGTCGTAGTCGGGCCCCGACAGGAAGTCCCGGCCGCAGGGCAGGAAGTCCCGGCCGCAGACGCTCCAGTCGCCGGCGTAGCGGTTGCTCGGGGGGCTCTCGGGGCCTCCCCGGCCGCGGGGTCGAGGCACCACCTCGGGGTCCGTCTGCAGCAGGTGCGGCGGCGCCTGCGGCTGATGCTGCTGCTGCCGCTTGGGCCGCAGGTACGGGGCGACGGCGGGCGCCTCAGGAGGCCGGCGCGGGTCTGAGGGCGGAAGGGCAGGCTGGTTGCTCGGGCAACCGGGTGATGGGCAGCTCCGGGGGGGCGGGGCCTCGGGTCGCCTCCAAAGCGGATTGGCGGGCTCTGAGCTGGGCCAGGAAAGTGGGCGTGGCCGGCCCCTGGGCCGAGGCTCCGATTGGCCGCCGGGAGCGGCACGCCCCCTCGGAGGGGGGGCGGGACGACGAGGAGAGGGACTCACCTGGCCAGGACTGCAGCAGGTAGTGAAGCACCTCAATGTGGCGCTTGAAGTCCACGGCGCTGGCGACGCCGGGGCCCGAGCCGCGGATGCGGGGCCGGGCGGGCGCCTGGCGCGCCGGCAGCAGCACGGGGCCGAAGCACACGGCCAGGTTCTGCGGGGTCATGCGGTTGTGGGCGTGGAAGGAGGAGACGAGGCGCAGATGGTCCAGGAGAAGGGTCAGCGTGGCCTGGTGGGACCGGGGGTGGGTGAGTGGGAAAGCGGTGAGGGACACCCTAGGAGCGCCCAGTCGCTCCCGGAAGCACAGACAGAGGCCAAAGGCAAGGTCTGGGCCTGACCTTGAACCCCCCACCCCGCCTTGCCACTGTGTGTGTATATGTGTGAGAGGCCAGGAAGGTGTGTACAAGCAGGGGGCGGCCACTGCGGCAGGGTCAGGGTCGCATGGCCAGGGGCTGTGTGAGCTTGGGCCACTCACACCTCTGCCTGCCCGCCCCCAACCCACCCTGGGGTGCTGCTGCTGGGGGGGGGGGTGGTCCTCGGTCTCCAAAGCTGGACAGTGGGGTGCTGGCCCCACCCCACAGGACACACTGCTGCTGCTGGGGGGGTCCTTGGTCCTCAAAGCTGGACAGTGGGGTGCTGGCCCTGGCCCTGGAGGACACACTGCTGCTGCTGGGGGTGTTCCTTGGTCCTCAAAGCTGGACAGTGGGGTGCTGGCCCTGGCCCTGGAGGACACACTGCTGCTGGGGGGGGTCCTTGGTCCTCAAAGCTGGACAATGGGGTGCTGGCCCCGGCCCCGGAGGACACACTCTTGCTGGTGTCCACCAGGCACAGCTTACCCTTTCCACATCGGGCAGGCAGTTGAGCAGCTCCCGGGTGCCTCCGGGGCTAGGGGGAGGCGCCCTGCTCGGAGGTCCCCTGGCCATGGCTTCCAGCACCACCTGGTAGAGGGGCTGGGTGATGAGCGGGGTGGGCAGCTCGCGGAGGTAATCCTTGAGGATGCCTGTGGCAGAGATGAGGGGGTATGCACACCCCCCCAGCAGCTCCTGTCAGGGGCTTCCGTACCCAGGCAAGGGAACGGCCAGCGGGGCAGGGGTGAGGCGGGGTGGGGAGGAGGCAGGGCAGGGGTGAGGCGGGAGGAGGAACGGCCGAGCTGACCGGTGATGACGTTGATGTCGGGGTACAGGTCCTCTGAGAGGCAGACGGCAGCGCTGTCGCGCTCAAAAGCGTCCCTTAGCTCTTTCTTCACCGCGGCTGAACCGCACAGCCGGTACAGGCCCACTACCTGGGGTGGGAGGCGGTGGGGGGGGACAGATCCAGGAAGGGTTGTGGGTGGCGTGCACAGGGCTGGCCAAACCCATCCCCTATCCCCCCCATGCCCCGGGGAAGGGAATGCCCCCATGCCCGGGAAGGAAAGCCCCCCCCCCGTCCCAAAAAGGGAAGCCCCCCTGCACCGGGAAGGGAAGCCTCCCATGCCTCGGGCACAAAGCCCCTCATGCCCCAGGAAGGGAAGACCCCCATCCCTCGGGAAGCAAAGCCCCCCTGTCCCGGGAAGGGAAGCCCCCCATGCCCCGGGAAGGGAAACCCCCCCTGTCCCGGGAAGGGAAGCCCCCCATGCCCCGGGAAGGGAAGCCCCCCATGCCCCGGGAAGCGAAACCCCCCATGCCCCGGGAAGGGAAACCCCCCCTGTCCCGGGAAGGGAAGCCCCCCATGCCCCGGGAAGCGAAGCCGGGAAGGGAATCCGGGCCAGGTGTCGTGATGCGCTCACCCGCAGCCCCCGGCGCTCAATCTGCCCCACGCACTTCTGGATGATGAGCGGCACCTGGCCCGGAGGCCGCTCGCGCTCCACGAGCAGCGGCAGGGGCAGGCCGAAGACGCGGGGCTCAGCCGCAGCCTCGTGCTGCTCCTCCGACAGCGTCAGCTTGGCGTACAGGAGACCCTGGGGCTCTAGGCGCACGGCCAGCTGCTGGGCCTGGCAGCCTGAAGACGCACAGAGTGGAGGGTATGTGTGTGTGTTGGGGGGGCAGGTAGGCAGGTGCTGGTCTCCCACGTGGGGATGTCTGTCCCTCCCTGGGGTCCTCGAGTCGCTTTGGGGGGGGCGCCCTACCTCGGAACACGGCGGGCAGCAGCACGGTGCCCTGGGCACAGGGCCGGTGGCGCCTGACACCGGGATCCCAGGCCAGCACCAGGGCGCGCAGGAGACGGGCGGCCTCGAGCTCCAGGTGGAAAGTGTGATCCAGGCGCAGGAAATCCGGTCCCCCTGGCAGCGGCCCCGTGCGGGCCCTGGCCACCCCGTCCACTTGGAGCAGGCAGCACAGGTCCCTGGGGGTGGCCCCTGGCGCAGGCCGCAGCCCCCCAATCCCGTACAGGTGCAGGCTGAGGCGACCCCAGAGCGCAGCAGGGGGGGCCCGGGTCGCCGCCGGCCCCGCCTCGTAGGGTCGGAAGGCCTCGGGAGACGGTGGGCCACCCCCAGGGCGCTCGGGTGAGTCTCCATCGCTGAGGTATCCAGCCCTGGGGCTGCGAGCCGCCCCTGCCGGACGCCCCCCGGGACCCCCGACCACGCTGCTATCCAGGTGGTAGCGGCTGATGACCGAGCCCGCCGCAGGCGCGGTCCTGTCGCGCTCACGGCCTGTCCGGCTGCTCCGGAGGCTGAGGCGGCGTCGGAGCTCCGGTAGCTTCTTCATCTTCATGGAGAGGCGCCTGGCTGGTCCAGGAGACTTGGTGCGGGAGGCCTTGGCGGGTGGGCTGCTGGGGGTTGCACCTAGCAAGAGATCGGGGTGGGTTGGGGCACGGGGATAGGGTGGCCAGCCATGACAAGGGTGTCTGTGTGTGTGTGTCTCAGTTACCTTGCGGGGCGAGGCCATCCGGGTCGGCAGGGCCCGCCTGGGGCTCACTGCGCGCTGGGGGCGACCTGGGGTCTTCCTCCGGGATGGGGTTGTACCAGATCTCCCCGGCCGGCTCACCGCCACCGGGTGCTCCGGGCACTGCGCCGGCCGTCTCCTCGGGGGGCTTGGCGCCACCCAGCACCCATCGCCGGCTGCTGGGCTCGAGGCTCTGGAGGTAGGCGCCGCGCGCGGGGCTGCGCGAAGCCTCGGGGCTGGAGGGACCGTGGGCTGCAGCCGGAGCAGCAGCAGCAGCTGCCTGCGCTCCTGGAAGGGCTTGGGGCTCCGGCGGCTCTGGAGGGCTGGGCTCCTGACGCTGCTGCTGCTGCGGCTGCGCTGGGCGACCTGGGGAGGGCAGAGGAGACTGAGGCCCAGCCCAGGGCCATCCGTCTCCACCCACCCCAGCAGGCGCAGGCGGGCGCAGATCAGCCCCTGGGGGGCGGGGGTGGTGGTGCGTGTGGGGGACCTGCCATCACCATGGACGAGGACCGGACCTTGTTGGGTTTTCCCCGGGTGGCCCTTGGGGTCAGCCAGCTTCCTTTAGCTTCAGTGTGTCTTTCCCACGGCTCCAAGGTCCAGGCCCTGCAGCCCAGTTCCCCCCGGGGACCCTCCCTGTCTGCTGGTATCCCCTCTGCTCAGTGAAGGGGTTCAGCCAACACCGAGGTTGGGGTCGTTTCCATTCTCCACTGCCACCGTCCTTCTCCCGCACTCTTGACCTCACAGGCTGTGTCCCCCCGTGTGGACACACCTAGGGGCTTCCCCCTGCCCTGGGACACCTTGGGAATCTTTGAAAAAGATGGGGGAAGAGGCCCGCTTGCCTCCTTTAACTAATTCCCTAAGCTGAGTCCTGTCTGTCCACTGGCCACCCCCTTCTTCCTCCTCCTGGGACCCCCTGAGTCCTCCCTGCCCACTGGCCAACCTCCCCCTCCTCCTGGGACCCCCTCCTCCAAGTCCCCTTTTCCATGGTGGCAGGGGGGTCTCTTGTCCACCACAATGCCAAGAACCGCAGCAGTCATTTCACTGGCCCAAACTGGTTGCCTGCCTCAGTTTCCCCATCCGTATACCAAGAGGGCAGTTTCTCGGGACCCAGCTGTGGCCAGCTGGTTAGCGGAGGGAGCGAGAAAGGGGTGTTCCACGGCTGTCCCTTCTGCGGAACCCCCACCCTCCCCTTCCATTTTTGTATCCCTGGCTCTGCTTGTCCATTGCCCTGGCTGGCGGCGTCCTCCCCTCCCTCGTCTCCGAGCCTCCCAGCGGGTCCTTCCACCCCTCCCACCCTTCCCACCCCAGACTGCCCGGCTCCCCAGGCACCCCGTGGCGGCCCCACTTCCTGTCGAGGCGAGGTCCTCCTCCATGGGCCTCCCAGGAGTCCACGGGCGCTGGCATCCCCAGGACCAGGCGCGCATAACGGTCCGCGCTCACCCTCCCCCACCCCTCAGCCCCTCGCCTCGGGGGACCCCTAGCCCACCCGGGCTCCAGGCACCCAGGCCTGAGGCTGTCCACTTCTTGGGAGTGGGGTGGGGGCGCCGGGGACCCCTCGCCACCATCCCGGGGTCGCGCGCAGTGTGTGTGTGTGTGTGTGTGTGTGTGTGTGTGTATGGGGTGGGGAGGGACCTTGGCGCGCCCCTCTCCTCCTCCTCCTCTCCCGGTGGCCTCTGTCCTCCCCGCCTGCCCGTCCGTGCCCAACTTGGCCCCCCGAAGTCTCACCGCGCTCCTTCGCGTCCGATTTTTTCCGGGGAAGCCTCTCCCGACCCCGCAGGCGGGAGAAAGTTTTCCTGAGCTCGGCCATGCTGGGCCCGGCCGGGCCAGTGCGCGCCCCCGGGGCTGCCTCCCCGCGCGCCGGCAGGAAGCGCATTCCGGGAATGCTTGGCTCAAAACTTTTTTTTTTTTTTTTGGTTATTCCTCCCCTTCCCGCGGCCTGGAGCGAGCGGTGCTGGGAGATGTAGTCGCCCAGGACCCGATCAGGGGGGCTTGAGAGCTGCTTTTTTGCTCCGCCCGGTCCTGCCTGGTTCCCCCACGTCTCCCTGCGTCTCCGCCTTAAAGGTCTACCACCTGGGTGCGCTAGCCGCAACTTTTCTTTTTGGCTTTTTTTTTTTTTTCCCATCCACCCTCCCAGCACCCTTCTAAACCTCTTGATTCCTTCCAGAAACTCCCTCTGCCTCCTTCCTTAATTCTGTTACTCACCCCCCACCAAAAAAAAAAAAAAAAAAAAAAAAACCCGAAACCATCCCCCACCATAACAGAGGAAGTGGAAGGTGGCTGCTTTCCCGTGCCTTGAGATATGACAGAGCTGCCTTGGCCTAGGGTCCAGGAGCCGAGGCCAGCGGTGAATGGCCCATCCAGCCGGCCTGGGCGGGCGTCCTCCTAGCCCGGCAGCTGGGCAAGTGCTGGACTTCGGTCATCACCCACCCCTCCCTCACACTCAGGGACCCCGCCCCCCCCAAAAGTGGACATCTGGTGCAGGGTGTCACGCTGTGTCACAGCTGGGGCGCTAGACACCAGACGGGGTGCTGGCGGGGTGTGTGTGTGTGGCGGGGGGAGACTCCGGTGGACCAGTGGGCATGGGATGGTTGTAGCCATCTTGAGAAATATAAGCTGCCCTCCCCACTCCGCCCCCAGAACCCTGTAATTTGTCATGGAGTAACCAGAGCGGACTCCATTCCAAACACAGACACACCACACCATACACAAGGAAAATCCCCAACGCTCCGGACAAATCCTACTGAGCTGCCTTCCCCCACAGCCGTTCTTCCCCCTCGCAGGCCTGTGGCTTCCTCTTGGGTCCTCCGGCACACCGCCCCAGGCCTTCTGTACACACTGTCCCTTCTGCCTGGGAGGCGCCGGTTCTGCTCCCTGGCTCCCCCCACCCCACCCCTGCTGTCCAGGCCTTGGCACAAACAGGTCTGTTTCCCTTCCTCTCAGTGCTGGGCACATCTTTGTTTTAGCAGGTCCCAGGCTATTGTGGGTTAGCTGGCCGTCTCCAGCAGCAGGTGGCGCTCCACCAAGGCGCTGCTTGAGAATCCTGCAGGTGCTGAGGGCGTCAGGTAGTGTGGATGGAGGCTGGGTCTTGGTGGTGGGAGGGTCATCTCCCCTCCTGGGAAACCATCCCCCCGCCACACCCTCCCTGGAGTGTTGGTTCCAAGGACTCTTGGAAGCTAGCAAAACCCGAAATTGCTCAAGTTGATGTTATAAAAAGGCATTAGAAGCTGCCTTGCTCGTGGGACTAGAACCTGTGTTTGGGACCTGGAGGCTGTTCCAAGCATGGTGGGACAGAATGCATAGAACCTGCGCACGTCTCTCTCGTACAACTGAAACCATGCAGGCCTAGATGGGCTGGTCAGGTGTCCCGTAGCGAGAGGTGGGACACCACACGGGAGACGTGGGGATGCGTGTGTCCCACTGCGGTCCCTGCTGATCCTCAGCGGAGTGGAGCGCCAGGCGGAGTGGAGCGCCAGCCGCCATCAGTGGGAATGCACGCCTCCGTACACGCTTTGCCGGAGCCGCCGGAACTGGACACAGCAAGCTGGCTTTGTGCAGCGGCCTCTGTCGCTTCCTGGAGGTGGCATCTGTTACCTGACGCTTCCCTTGCATCCGGGTTCTGACCATCCAGCCCCAGGCGGGCTCAAGACCTGGAGGCCCATGGGAGACCTCGGGGGGTAGAGTTGAGGGGGCGGTGGGGCGTGGATGGTGCTGTCAGATTTGGGGTTGGACGACCTGCGATGGCGTTCCCCCCACCCCCCACGCCCCCATATTCTGCCTCCAGTTTCAGTAAAGGACCAGAGTGAACGTCTTTACCCCGTTTTGTGCCCAGACCACGGACAGACCACTCCAGGCTGCCAGCAGGACAACAGCAGCCCTAGGAGATGGTGTGTAAGCAAACGGGTGTGGCTGTGGTTGTGCCAAAATCTTACTGGTGAGCACCCCAGTTAGGACCTTATAGGATCTATGTATTTCTTTTGAAAGGTTTATTTCTTTTTATTGGAAAGACAGATATACAGAGAGGAGGAGAAACAGAGAGGAAGATCTTCTGTCTGATAGTTCACTCCCCGAGTGGCCGCAATGGCTGGTGCTGTGCCCATCCGAAACTAGGAGCCAGGAGCCTCTTCTGGGTCTCCCACGCGGGTGCAGGGTCCCAAGGCTTTGGGCCGTCCTCCACTGCTTTCCCAGGCCACAGGCAGGGAGCTGGATGGGAAGTGGAGCTGCTGGGATATGAATCGGTGCCCCTGTGGGATCCCGGTGTGCGCAAGGCGAGGACTTTATTGGTTGTCGGCACCGATCCCAGTCCTGCCTGCTCTGCTTCTCACCCTGCTTATGGCATGCCAAAGCCAGCAGAGGACAGTCGAGCGCTTGGGACCCTGCACCCCTGTGGGAGACCCAGAAGAAACTCCTGGCTCCCATCTTTGGATCAGCTCAGCTGTGGTCCCTGCGGCCATTGGGAGAGCGAACCAATGGATGCAATTTCTTTCTTTCTGTCTCTGGCAAAAAAACAACAACAACAAAAAATCTGCTTTTTCAATCAAAAGAACTGCATCTTTAAAGAAAGCAACTCTTCAGCAAGCTGGTGCAGCGAGGAAAATCCGGGTAAATCTTCAAGTTAGCTGTGTGTCCTACACGGGTGTTTTTTTTAAATCTTTCCTTTGTATTATCCATTTACCGTAATAAGGCGCCGTGTTCGGGTAGTAAGAATTCACCATTTCCAGGTGATGCATATCAACCGCAGGGTGTGTCCTGGTGGGTTTTTTTTTGTTGTTCAAGGCTTACCTCACGTCTGGGAGCTCACGTGTGTAGTTTTTTTTTTTTAATCAAAAGTGCTTGCTACGCAGGCAGAAAACAGGTCTGCCCGTAAGTCACGGGACATGCCGGCCTGCTCTGGGTCATGTCCATCGGCTGTCACAGCCGGCGCTAGAGATAAGAGCTGGTGCAGATCAAATGACAGGAGGCTGGTCCGAGCACGGTCTCAGGGCTAACCAGCACGCCTTCCCTGCGGCATCTTCTCACTCACCTGCCTTGCTCCTGCCTGCACGCGAGCCCGTGCACCCTCCCTGCCACCTGGGAACAACCCCAGGCTGGCACGCTCGGGAGAAATAAGGGGACTTATGCCTGAGTGGCCAGAGGCTCTCAGGTGGTCACTTTCTGTAGCATGCTTGATGTTGATTGGCTATACGGGAGCACTTCCAGAGGCTTAAAAACAGATGTGTGTCCAGCCTACGGTTTTCTTATTGTTATTGAAAAGGTAGATCAGATCTATAGAGAGGAGAGACAGAAAAATCTTCTGGCTCTTTCCACGAACAGCCGCAGCTGAGCCGATCTGAAGCCAGGAGCCAGCCAGGAGCCTCTTCCGGGTCTCCCCACACGCGGGTGCAGGGTCCCAAGGTTTTGGGCCATCCTCCACTGCTTTCCCAGGCCACCGGCAGGGAGCTGGACGGGAAGTGGAGTAGCCAGGACATGGACCATTGCCCAAATGGGATCCCAGAGCTTGAAGCGGGGAGGATTAGCCAATTGAGCCATTGCGCGGGGTTCCACAACTTACTACTTTTAGTCAGTGCATTATCCTGTGATGTGTGAAAACTCTTTAGGGCTGGGGAGTTATTTCTAGTTGTCTGTTGTTGCCACTCAGACAATTTTTGCGTGAACATATTCCTCCTGTAGGTGGAGCCCCTGCGCTGGGAGTTCAGACCCAGACGGTCACATCTCAAAATTCAACAGCCACATCCCCCGCCCCCCCCCCGGAAATAGGCATGACACCCCCACAATTTTTTTTTAAGGAAGAATTGCTTTACTTGGAAAGTAAAGAGAAAGTTACAGAGAAAGATGGAGAGAGAGAAAAAGATCATCCAATCACAACGCCTGGAGCTGAGCTGCTCCAAACCCAGGAGCCAGGAGCCTCTTCCCCGTCTCGCGGGCCAGGTGCAGGGTCACAAGGCTTGAGGCTGTCCTCCACTGCTTTCCCAGGCCACAAGCAGGGAGCTGGATGGGAAGCAGGGCTGGCGGGATTCGAACCTGCGCCCGCATGGGATCCCAATGGATGCAAGGCGAGGATTTAGCCCCTAGGCCACCACACCAGGCCCTGATGATCAGTTCTTATTGTCAGTTTTTTAATCTGTGCCAGCTAAAGGCGCCCACGGAGTGCTAGCATCGTGGCATAGTTGGGTAAAGCCTCTGCCTGCAATGCCCACATCCCCATAGGGTCGCTGGTTCGAGTCCTCGCCGTTCCACTTCCAATCCAGCTCCCAGCCAATAAACAGTAGCCTCCTAGGTGTGCATGCGTGCAGGTGACTGATTTTACGTGTATGTGTGTGTGCGTGCGCACACATGGTGTGGGCATGATTATATGTGTGTGTGGATGTGTGTAAGCGTTTGTAATAGGTCCACGTCTGGATATGCAGGAGTGGGCATCTGTGGGTGTGTATACACCTGTGTGTGTATCTCTGTGTGTAAAAACATATTCTAGGCAAAAAATCAATCACTCTATTCAGAGAACCACCCGCGTGGTCCGGTTTCTTCTCGCAGGCTTGACCCCCGGTACAGGCATCTATCCCCGGTTTGGTCAAAATGTATAATTTGCTCCCGGCCACTGTGTTTTTCTCCTCCAGGGAAAGTATCGCCTAATTACCACTTCACATTAAGAGGGTAAACAAACGATTCACCGTTCTGTTGCTTTTACAAGGCTGAAATTGGTATCCTCTCTTGCAGGTAGCGGGGAAGGACGGGGAAGGACCGCCAGCCCCCAGGAGAGAACATTGTTACAGCTGGGTGAGTTCCAAAGCGGATGGAGGCAGCATCCTTGATTGTTGCCTGATACATTTCAGAGCTTCCCCCCTGGGAGGGGCTGGAACAGGTGCCTGCAGGGTCTGTGCGCTTTCTGTATCTCTTTGCTGGCTGAGGAGGAAAGGATGGAGGGGCGGGACCTGCACCTCCCATCAGAACGCAGTTTGGAATCCTCTAACTCAGCTCCCTGCTTCTGTGCGTGGGAGACAGCAGGGGATGGGCCACGTGCTTGGGTCCCCTCCGCTGTGGGAGCGACCTGGACGGGAGTTCGCAGCTCTTAACCTTCGGTTCGGGAAGCACCTCTTCACACGAGCCAAGTCCAATGTTTAACCAAGTAACACTGCCCAGACCCCAGCAACCTGGCAGGTGCTCTGCTTCCCCCCCCCGCCCCCCACCCTCCGACCAAGCGAAACTTTCTAGGAAATTCTCGCCGTTTATCACCACCACTTTGGGGGTACCCAGTCTGCTTACAAACTGTGCTACAAAGCCTGGAACAGATAGAGGAGGGGAAGGGAGAGCCGGCAGGAAGGGCTCCGCACCCCCGCTCCCATGTGAGCACCGCCTGCGCGCCCAGCCCTCGGCTCCCTGTGGAGTCCAGTGCCCAGCTGTCCTGACTCGCCCTGTTGAACCACCCAGGCCTGCTTTACTGCTTGTCTCTGTCTCAGTTCTTGCTTTTTTTTTTGTTTTTACACAAACAGCCTATTCTACCCACCTCCGCTAATATCTTAATAGATAATATTTTTTTCTAAAGATTTATTTGTTTTTTTATTGGAAAGGCAGGTGTGCAGAGAGGAGGAGAGACAGAAAGATCCTTGAGCTGTTTGTCTACTCCCCCAGTGGCTGCCGCTGCCCGAACTGAGCTGATCCGAAGCCAGGAGCCAGGAGCTCCTTCTGGGTCTCTCACGCGGGTGCAGGGTCCCAAGGCTTTGGGCCGTCCTCCACTGCTTTCCCAGGCCACAGGCAGGGAGCTGAAGAGGAAGTGGAGCTGTTGGGATTAGAACCGGCGCCCATAAGGGATCCCGGTGCGTTCAAGGCGAGGACTTTAGCCACTAGGTCACAGCGCCGGGTCCGTTACTTTTCTTTACGTAGACTCACTTATGGGTTCCTTTAAATCGCCACATTTTTCTGTCGTGTGGAGGCCAGGCTGTTCTTACACAGAGGAAATCGCATGTGTTTGAAGCACAAAGCTGGCAAGCAGCTGGCCGAGGAGGGAGCTGTCTTTTGCATGTGCCAGCTTGCCTCAGTTCCGTGGTTTGGACACGCGGCTGGCTCGGGCAGGGCAGTGTCCCCACCAGTCGTGGGGTGGCACCCCGCCTCTTGTCGCTGTCACCGGGAAAGGCTGCTTAGGAGGCTCTCCGGGTCTGTCCCTCGTCTTTCCCCATCCTCTTCTGGCCATGGGATTGTGCAAAGTGGAATCCATCTTGCTGTGAAACGCTACGCCGTCCTGGGAGAACGCACGCTGTTGGACCTGCTAGAATTTAGATCCCAAACACCGGGCGTAATGTCAAAATCGATGATTTGACCATCGGAAGCCTCATTGTATTCTAATAACACTTGATTGCAACCGACAGATTCATTTACATGGATTAGAACTCTAATTACCCTGCTTTAATAATTGATGATGAATAAAAATCTGTTGCAATCAACATGGTTAGGGCAATCAGATCACCTCGGTTATTTTTGCTTTTTTTTTTTTTAAGATTTATTTTATTTTTATTGGAAAGGCAGATATACAGAGAACGGGAGGCAGAGAGGAAGATCTTCTGTCCGTTGATTCACTCCCCAAGTGGCTGCAATGGCTGGAGCTGTGCTGAACCGAAGCCAGGAACCAGAAACTTCCTCCAGGTCTCCCACGCGGGTGCAGGGTCCCTAGGCTTTGGGCCGTCCTCCACTGCTTTCCCAGGCAACAGGCAGGGAGCTGGAAGGGAAGTGGAGCTGTTGGGATTAGAACCTGCACCCATGTGGGATCTCGGCACGTTCAAGGCGAGAACTTTAGCCACTAGACCATGCCACCGGGCCCTGGTTCACTCTTCAAATGGCCACAACCATCAGAGCTGAGCTGATCCAAAGCCAGGAGCTTCTTCTGGGTCTCTCACGCGGGTCCCAAGGTCCCAAGAACCCAGACCATCCTCCATGACTTCCTCAGGCCATATAAGCGAGGGGGAGCTGGATCAGAAGTGGAGCCGCTGGGACTTGAGCCGGTGCCCGTGTGGATGCCAGGGCCACAGGGTGAAAGATTAGCCTGACATGCCACCATGTCAGCTCCTGGCATAGTTGTTGATAGCATGCACCGGTGTTAGACATAGCCCTAGTTTCAACATCAATTCTCTTTCTTAAGATTTATTTTTGTTTGAAAGTCTGAGTTACACACACACAGAGGGGGAGATCTTCCATCCGCTGGTTTGCTCCCCACCATGGCTGCAACGCACAGAGCCAAGCTCCAGGAGCTTCTTCTGGGTCTTCCCTGTAGGTACAGGAGCCCAAAGCCTTGGGCCGTCCTCCACTCATTTGCCAAGCCACAAGCAGGGCTGTGGATCAAACCAGCGCCCTTGTGGGATGCTGGCATCCTAAGCAGGAGGACCAGTCTGATACACTGGGCCCTGTGCCCCCTCACTTCTTTTCTACTTGACTTGTTGATTAGCCTTGATCTCTATCTTTCCGATTCTCCTCCCAGCCCTTGCTAGCGCCTCGCCCTAGTTCCATCTCTGTGGATTCAAATTGAAGTTAAAGAAAAAAAAAAAAACCAGCAGAAGGTTCCAGAAATCAGTGACCTAAGTGAGAGGGTGTGCATCATTCAGTTTCCCGGCTCATCGTACCTGACACAGGGTCCTAACGCAAGACGTTGAGGCAGATCTCAGAAGTCCCTCTGTCCTGCTCTGAAAAGGAACCCGGTGTAGACACATCTCATTTTTTTTTTTTTAGATTTATTTACTTATTTATTGGAAAGTCAGATATATACAGAGAGGAGGAGAGACAGAGAGGAAGATCTGCCATCCGATGATTCACTCCCCAAGTGAGCCGCAACGGCCGATGCTATGCCGATCTGAAGCCAGGAGCCAGGAACTTCTTCCGGGTCTCCCACACGCGGGTGCAGGGTCCTAAAGCTTTGGGCCGTCCTCCACTGCTTTCCCAGGCCACAAGCAGGGAACTGGATGGGAAGTGGAGCTGCCGGGATTACAACCGGCGCCCCTATGGGATCCTGGTGCGTTCAAGGCGAGGACTTTAGCCCCAAGGCCACGCTGCCGGACCCGACAGATCTCATTTCTTTACCTGTCCTCCATCAGTGGGCATGGAGGTAGGTTCCCTGTCTTGGCTGCCGTGAGTGGTGCTGTCACCCACATGCGGCTGGCTTCGTAGGCAACAGTGATGCTGCTTCCTCTTTTTTTATTAAAAAAAAATCATTTTTATTTAGGAGAATCAAGATGGTGGAGTAGGGTAAGGACACGTTTAAACAGGCAGAGAAACCTCAGCCAGGGTGAAGCAGAGAGGGCACATTCCAGGAAATAGGAGAGGAGAGAACAACAGCAGAGGGGTACCTGGAGACTGACAGACACGGGAAAGCAGCGGGCACAGCGGTGTGATGTTGCAGTGACTGATACCCCAGTGGCATTCAGCTAGTGGTGATCAGAATTGTACCGGCAGCTGGAACTCCACCAGCAAGCAGGTTCCACCCAGGATAGGTCCGGGTAGCCCTCAGACCTGACGGCCAGCAGATCAAGAACTCTAGCAGTGGCACATCGGGCACCATTCTGTACAGCATGGAAAGACTTTAAGACCGCAGGGACAACAGTGAGCCGCGCATGCGCTCAGCTGGGCGTGAACTCACGGGGCTCAGTGCATTGCGCTGGTCCCACAGGGAAAATAATACCGACTGTAGCAGCGTGGCCTTGGGGCTAAAGTTCCCTAATCCTGGGACTTGCTCCAACCGGAAGTGGGAGAAAGGTTGTACAGACAACGGTGCAGCCTCAGCACAGCATCACAGGAGGTGGAGAGTGGTGAGCCAAGAGCTGGGGCTACAGAGACCATGGCGGAAATCTAACATAAGAACCCAGACCTGGAACTCACTGGAAAGAGTGGTACAAGTGACTGCAAACAGAGAGCCAGGTGTCAACCACAATACCAGGTCAGATAGAAAGTATTTCCAGGGGCCCTTGTTGTGGTGCAGTGAGCTCAGGTGGCGCGTGCCATGCCAACACCCCCTGTCGGAGTGCTGGGTTGGGTCTCAGCTGCTCCATGTCTGATCCAGCTCCCTGCCAACGCGTCTGGGGAAGCAGCAGCAGACGGCCCAAGAAGCGGGGACGCCTCACACCCCGATGCGGGAGACCCGGATGGAGCTTGGCCTCCTGGCTACGGCTTGGATAAGCTGCAGTCAATGATGGGTTCAGCCTCCTGGGTGCTGAGAGGAGGAAGGGTGGGGGGCTTCAGTCCAGCTCGGAAAGGTGTGCAATGGATTAGTCATGTCTGCCACGGGCACCGGGATGGAGGGAGCGACATCCATGCCCGCATCTGTGATGCTGCAGTTGGGTGTTCTCCAAGATCCCTTATAGCCTCGACAGGGCGTGGTTGGTTGTATGGGAGGGACACCCTGGAGGATGTTCTAGGACTGGCCAAGCATGTCAAATGGAGCTGTTGGGGTGTGAAAGCATGCATGGCCCGGGGTTTTACAAATGTCCGACGCATCTGGCTTGATGGCCGAAGTTCGGAGTGAGACTTTCGATTCTGTGCTCGTGACAGACACAGCTGGCGGGGGGCGGGGGGGAGGGTGCAGCTGGCCATTGCGGGGAAGATAGGAAACCCCAACAGGCTCCTGGTTTCAACCCAGAGAGAAGATTCTAACACGTTCTTTCCAAGCTTGCGGACTCTTTATTCAACCCTCCATCCGCTGCTGCTCATGATCCAGTGACCCCAGGCTTGGATCCCAAATCCGGGGACGGGATCCATCACACGTCGTGACAGGTGTGGGAGCTGATGCGGAGAGGGCAGAGAGAGAGAGAGAGAGAGAGAGAGAGAGGAGACCCTGGCTTGGGGAGATGGGGAGATGAGAGAGGCGTTGAGTTTGTCAGGGAGTAAGAAGCCAGCATGGGGGGCTAGGTGTGCACAGCAGGGAGCCCCTGAGTCTCCCCGGGGTGTTCCAAGGAGATGACGGTCGGGCAGGACAGGTAAGGGCTGAGTTGGGCAGGTGGAAAGAGGCTGGGGAGAGAGGTTGGATGCAGAGATGTAGATCTGAGAGGATAAAGGTTCCACAAGGGGGACCACAGAAATGCATGTCACACTGGCTGGGCATGGTGGTCTGGGGTGTGCGTGTGAAGGGTGAAGGAAGAAATTGCAAAATGATACCCCCCAACCCATCCTCTCCTCTCCTGCGCCATCCCCAACAGGAATCCGAGGTTGAAAACTCCAGGGAGTGTTCGGGGGAGGGACTGAAAAGGAAGGAGTTGTCTTGGCCGTGTGGTTTCTATGGTGACAGGTGTGGCTTCAGGTGGCTTGAATGGTAAGAGGCCATCAACGTGGTCTCTCTGGTCCACCTCCCAGCCTGGTGCCGAAACTCCACAGTGGGGAGCTTGGCTGGAGTTCCCGCGAGAACGAATGCCTCCAGGGACTTTTCTTGAACAGCAAGAAGTTTTGTTTTTTGTTTTTTTTTTTTTTTTTTAGATGGACCACGTCTTAGCAGAGAGCAGGGAAGGAAGCTGGGGCTCTGGGAGGTCCAGCCTGGACCCCCTGTGTGATGTCTGAGACGAGACTTGACATTCTGAGCTTCCACTATCCCCAGGCAGACCCCAGGGGATGGCCTGTGGCACCAGCACACTTCGGATTGGTTGGGGGCTGGACATGTGAGCAGGTGCAAGGGGTGGGTTTTCTGGGAGAGAGGGCAGTGGCCAGGGTTTTGTATGTGTGTGTACGGGTGTTAGGAGAAAAAGAGCCAGGGCGAGAGGGGACAGGGGGTGGTTGGGTTCTCCAGCGAGGACATGAAGCTCTCTTCTGTAGGGGCAGGTGTCCAGGCATCTGATGTTTCCACAGAAGAGAGGCCTTGGGGAGGGAGGGAGGGGAAGAGGGAGAGAGAGAGAGAGAGAGAGAGAGAAAGAGAGATGGATGGAGGGGGAGGTGATAAAAGGGTTCTAGCATCACAGAATCCGCAGTGTCCAGGAGGGACTCACTTGGGCAAGGGAATGGTGTGGGCGCAGGAAGAGGTGCTAACTCCGGGTGAGACACAGCAGCCAGTAAGGTGAGACCGTGTCAGAAGGTGGTACGATGGCTTTGCTCAGTCGTGGAAAATCTGGAGTTTTACGTGGTTCCCTTCGTGTAGGTGATTCCCCAGGGCAGAGATGGGGGGTGGATTCGGGAGGGAAGGCGGGTGATAGACACAGGGACTGCGGGAGGTGGTGTCGGCATGGCTGTGACGCCCTGTGCCTACGTCAGGCTGACTCCCCTCTAAGAAGGAGAGTGACAGGTCGAGGGCACGTGGGAGTTGCAGGGTGATGGATGGACTGGGCACCGCTGAGCCCGGCGAAGGCGAGGCACTCGGGGAGTGATGGAGGTGGGGGGGGGCATCTGTGAAGCAAGGAGAACCTGTGGGACCATGGCTGCTCCCTGCCCTTCTCCTCCTCCGCCCCGCCCCCACTACTGCAGGTAGAGTCGCTTCCGGAGGGTGCTTTGGATCTCAGGGTTCACTTTTCTGGCCTTTCCTTCCTGGATCAGCTCTGCTTCAGCCATCCGCCGGGTCACCTGCAGCAACAGGTGGGAGAACAGGGGGTGGTGGGTGCCCAGGCGGGAGTGTCTATGGAATCATTGACAGAAGGGCGCATTCTCTCTCTCTCTCTCTCTCTCTCTCTCTCTCCCTTCCAGGTCATGGTACAAACACACAAATCTCAGAAAAGCAAAATCTGCCCCACTGTTGGTGACAGCAGCCAAGGCATTTATTTCTAGAAGTTTCCATTAAAAAACAAAAAAAAACCAACTCACTTCCTGTGGGCCTTGGGTCCCTGGGAGACGGACATGCTACTCCAAGTTGGATTGGGGGTACAAGCGGTGGAGAAAGGGAAGGGAAGGGGGTGTATCTTGGGATGCCACTCACTCCACGCTTGGCCTGCAACCGTTTCCCCCCCCTCCCCGGGGGGGGCCTTGTCTGGACTCACCTCGGTCAGAAGCTCCAGGATGGGGCCTTTCCTGTTGATGAACACGTCGGTTAGGGTCTGGATGAAGTAAGAGCCTTCCTGGTCGTGTCTGTAGGCGATGTAACCTGGGAAAAGGGGACGCAGAGATGGATTCGGAGTGGGTGGGTCGGGGAGCTGCAGGCTGTGGAGGGTTCAAGGGTTGGGACTGGGAAAAAACAGCTTGAGAGCCCGGGAACTGTGGGTGAGCGGCGGCAAGCAGCTGAGGACAGCTGGGAGCTCCCACCTTCCACTGTGGAATAGATGTGCAGAGCATCTGTGTAGGTGGGGATGGTTTGGGGGCTGTCTCTGGCGATGGCCATCAGCTGGTCTTCACCCACCGTCTCACCGAGGTCCCTGTGTTCTGAACAGAAAGAGCTAAGGTTAGCGAGGAAGACGTGGACCCGGGCTAAGGCACAGGGCAGTCTTGGGGGGTGGGGGTGGGGGTGGAGTGGCCAGGGCAGGAGGACGTGGGCTCTGTGCTGTGGTCTCTGCTCCCACCTCCTCGACAGGCCTGGATAATATACACCTTGGGTTTGGCCCTCAGAGCCTTGCAGTTCTTGTTGTTGAGGACCTCAAAGAGGCCCTCCAGCTTGACCATCTGCCCGTCTTCTCCCTTGAGGACGCCTTCCTCCCCGTGCGCCATCAGGACCACAAAGGCACAGCTGACGGGACCTTCCCAGGTGTCCAGGGTCTGTTGGAACTTCTCCAACTCTTCCTGGAATTGCTGGGACGAGAGGGAAGAGCAGATTCAGGGGAGAGCCCTGGGCCCAAACCCAAACCCTTGCCCTACAACTACTGTGCTGCGTACCTGGGCAGTGGGGTCCCTCTTCACCGTGCTCTTGAACCCCAGTTGCTGGAACATATTCTCTAAGGCGTCCAGGTCTACCTCAGAGCCCTCCCGGGCTTTGGTAACGCACAAAGTCAAGGCCAGTCGGGCACCTGACATGTCATATCTCTCCTAGACCAAGGAGAATTAGATCAGCCAAGGAAAGGTCATCGTAGGGAGCTGCAAACACCCTTCCAGAAGGCCCGAGGGTGAGGGCGCCAGGTGAGACGGAGGAGGCGCAGGTAAAAATTCTAATAAAAAACCTCAGAATTTCAATGAAAAAGTAGTCCCCAGTATTACACGGATTCACACTCGAAAGTTATTTATCGTTGATGTAAAGTTCAACTTAATTAGGCAGGGTCCTTTCTTTTGAACTTTCTAACCCCACCTTTCAACTGTTTCCGTCCAGTGTGGACTTGGTTGAGCCCCCAATCCTTTCTGAGTCCCTATTTCCAAATACAGGCGAAGAGCATAAATGAGATTTTTGGAAATCTCTGCCACAGGGCATGGTTGATGCCTCTCTCTCTCTCTCTCCCTCTCTTTCTCTCTCTCTCTCTCCATCCTTTCTGAGCATTCTTCCATGACTTCCTCCCTTGGAGAGATCTTCCCATTTCTGAAGCCAAGGCTGAGCCTCCATCGATGGCATCTGAGACAGACAGATGGTGGAGTCGTAAGATCTCTTGCTGGGAAGGGACCGGATACAACGGTGTTGGGGAACATGGCCCTTGTTGATGGCTCTCTCACTTTGGGTCTAGCTCTGCTTTTTTTTCTGGCCATCTGGTTGGACACAAAGCGCCTTCTGGCTCTGAGGACAAATCGTGATTGATCGCTGCCACATTCTACAAGAAACACACAGCATCTCATCTCTCTATTCCTGCCCCCATGCCCAACTCACCTCCTGCAGTGGCCGAGGGTTACTCATTTCTCCTTCAGTCCCAAGTGCAAGAGCTTGGCACTCTTTTCTGATCCTGGTGATGAGAAGACAGAATGGAGATTTCCGAGGCGACGTTGAGAGGTTTGGAGGACAGTTTCTAGATTGATAGCATTTCCCCATCTCCCTGCCTCCCCCCCTTTTTTTTTTTGCATTTTTTCCTCAACCTAGAATGCTTCTTAACCAGTTAACATCCTTCCGTGAGTATTTGTGTGATCTAGTCTGACACATTTTCCCGTCAGCCATTCATCTATTTTCTGCCCATCCATCAACCTAATCATCCATCCCTTCACACATTTATATATCAACTCACTTGCCGTACACATTTATCCATCCATTTATCCATCCATCCATCCATCCATCCACCCATCCGTCCACCCATCCGTCCACCCATCCATCTATCCATCCATCCATCCATCCACCCATCCATCCATCCACACACCCACCCATCCATCCATCCATCTATCCACACACCCATCCATCCATCCACCCACCCATCCATCCATCCATCCATCCATCCATCCATCCATCCATCCATCCATCCATCCATCCATCCACACACCCACCCATCCATCCATCCATCTATCCACACACCCATCCATCCATGCAACCATTCATCTGCCCAGCCAGCCAGCCAGCCAGCCAGCCAGCCAACCTCCCACACACCCAACCACCCAACTGATCCATGCACTTATCAATCTAACTATTCCTACACCCATCAACCTGTTTTACTCCCATCATTTCAACTTTCCATCTATCCAATAGTCCTTCTAACTAATCATCCATGCCTCTACCTGTCTGCTTACTCATCCACCCACATACTATTTTTACCTACCCAGCAAATACATTCTGGGTATCTCTTACGTGTCACATGCCTGGGTGCACACTCCCTGTGCACATGTAGCTCTAATCTATGACACATAAACATGATCTCTTCTATTCCTCTCTGTCACACACACACACACACACACACACACACACACACACACACACACACACAGAACCAGTGCTATGAGGAAAGGAGAGGAACCGACAAGAGCACAGTTCTGGAACCAGATCAACCGGAATCAAGTCCTACTTTTGTCCCACCCAAAAAGATGACCTTGGGCATCTCATCCCCTTGTCAGACCAAATGTTCTCGTCTTAAAAGGGCCCGAGAGGAGCACTGAATTCTGTGGACAGCACTGGCGAGGCAAGGTAGGTCTTGTAACCCTCACTCACCACCTGAGAGTCACTTCTTTCTTTGTCCTCCCCCGGCTCTGCCTGTATAAGCTTGCTTCACAGCCATGCCTCTTCTTCTCATGACAGACCCGATAGCTCAATTTCCAAGACCAAAAGCCCTACCCTCTTTTTTTTTTTTTTCTGCCGACACTTTGGGAGTAGACACAGGGATGGTATGGGGGAGCAAAATTTGTTGGAGAAACAAATGCAGGATATCTTGGGTGGGTGGATGGACATTTTTTTTAGTTCTGCATAAAGTGGCCAGAGTATCCATTTATGGAGGGTGGAAAAGAGAGAGAGAGTGAGCGATCGAGTGAGCGAGCTAATTGCTGCCAAATCCTTACCAGCGGTAGAAGTAGTTGTCGCTTAAGGCCAAGCGCAGTCTCCCCAGGATTGTCACTCACCTGGCTTACAGCTCAGGGCTGGGCACCAAAGAGCTCCTCCTTGCACGGATCTCAAGAAGAAGTGGTTGACAGCGTAGGACCTTGGCAGGTCTCTCCCAAGAGGCCCGTCTCCGGATTAGGCGGCTCAGCTGTCTGCCCCTTTATGGCCAGCGAGTTTTCTGTCGCTCAAGCTACTTCAGGAACAAGGACGACACACCCTTGGCACCCAGCCCTGGTGTGGAAATAGAGCCAGTACCTATGGAGTAAGTGGTGGCTCAGTGTTCACCTGTGGTCAGAGCGGCTGAGATAAAGCATCTAAATGGTGCCAGCCCCAACCACAAGGTCCCCCGCTTCCACCCTGGTTCTTGCTCACCTGGTTACCACCACCCGTCCTTCCCATTACCAAACCCACAGTGTCCATTTCCCTCCGTCGTGTAGAGAATACCGACCTCACTTGCCTATTATCTCATCGGATCATTGGCAGCCTGGGTGACAAACATCATCACCTCCAGCCTGCAGGTGGGGAAACTGAGGCTCGCCGAGTTGGAAACTATTGTCCAAGTTGAAGAACCAGTTATTGGCACAATTGTTGTTCCAATCCCAGGAGGATCTGATGCAGCTGAAGCTTCGTGTCCTGCCTCGGCCGCTCTCCTCTTCTCCATTCTTTTCCAGAATTTTGTTCCATGATTCTATTTCACGCTAATGACTTCAGCAAAGGATAATTCGCATTGCATGAGACGCACCGGTTTCCAGCGTCTCATTCAACGATGTTAGCGTATTCACGATGTTGCCACCCTACCGAAGTCCAGTCCCCCCGAAGAAACTCTATGCCCTTTTCATCTGTCACCTCCTGATCACTTCCCAGCTCTAGGCACCCACCAGTCAGCCTTCTGTCTCTACGGATTTCTCTGCTCTGAACATTTCACAGGAATGGAACCACAGGACATAGGCTCTCCCGAATGTGACCTGGGTCTTTTATGGTGTCTTCAAGGTTCGTGCCCGCGATAGCAGGTGCATGAACCACTCTTCCTCGTGGCCAAATCATACCCCGTGCTGTGGTCTTTATGGCCGACCTTGTGCTTGTCCTGTGGAAGAGCCCTCGGAGTGTTTGCACCTGTTCAAAAGCTGTTGCTGTTTGTGCGCAAGTCTCCATCGGGCCCGCAAGAGTAGAACGCTCCCACGTCATCGTCTGGCGCAACTGGATCATTCCTCTCTTGGAAGGCTCCTTCTGCACCCCGACCAACACAAGCCCGGGGAACCTGCCTTCAGTTCCTGGCTCAGAATGGACGCAGTTTGTTGGTGGCCTCCACCAGCCCATTATTCTGTGACGGGCTTGCCTCACTCGGCGGCACGCAGGGTCGTCTTTCCCCAGCAGGACAGACGAGAACAGAATCCTGGCTTGGCGATCTTCGAACAGCCTTTTTATTGTGAGTGCAGCTTCATGGATTTTCACAAACTCCACGCACCGCCGATGCAGGGCGTGAAAGTGAGCGGCTGGCTGACGTTCCCCTCGCGCTTACCCTCTGCCTACCGCTGCGTGCTCTCGCTTCTCCACGTGTGATGCCCACAGATGATTACCGTATTGATTTTCTCCTGCTTTCTGCCATCTCAGATGGAACCCTGGGATAGGCTCTGTGTGTGTGTGTGTGTGTGTGTGTGTGTGTGTGTGTGTGTGTGTGTGTGTGTGTGTGTTGCGGCTTCTTTAGGTCGATGTTTGTGAGAGTCAACGGCTTTTAGTTTGGCTTGAAGATCCCAAGTCTTACCTCTTTGAGGTTGTGTTTCATTTCACCAGAATGTAGTCCCCATCCCCTTTAAAACAAACAAAAAAAGATTTATTTGTTTGTATTGCAAAGTCAGATCTACAGAGAGGAGGAGAGACAGAGAGGAAGATCTTCTGTCTGATGGTTCACTCCCCGAGTGGCCGCAATGGCCGGAGCTGCTCCAATCTGAGGCCAGGAGCCAGGAGCCTCTTCTGGGTCTCCCACGCGGGTGCACGGTCCCGAGGCTTTGGGCCGTCCTCCACTGCTTTCCCAGGTCACAGGCAGGGAGCTGGATGGGAAGTGGAGCTGCTGGGATTAGAACCGGCACCCCTATGGGATCCTGGTATGTGCAAGGTGAGGACTTGAGCCACCAGGCTACTATGATAGACCCTTCATTGAAATTTCATGCCATAGATCACAGATACACTTAATTTTATCTATCTATCTATCTATCTATCTATCTATCTATCTATCAATCATCTGTCTTCTATGAATTATCTGCCTACCCATCCATTTTTCTGTCATCGTTTATCCATCTGCCCATCCATCTTCCTTTTTCAAAAGTTTTATGTATTTTTATTTGAAATGCAGATCTTACAGAGAGAGAAGGAAAGACAGAGAGAGCGAGCAAGCGAGAGATCTTCCATCTGTTGGTCCATTCTCCAAATGGCCACAATGACCAGAGCCGCGTTGATCTGAAGCCAGAAGCCAGGAGTTTCTTCCGGGTCTCCCACGTGAGTACAGGGTCCCAAGGCTTTGGACTGTCCTATGATGCTTTCTTAGGTCACAAGCAGGGAGCTGGATGGGAAGCGGAGCCGGGAAGTGTAAGGTGCGTGCCAGACGCACGCAAGGGGAAGACTTTAGCCACTAGGCTACTGTGCTGGGTTTGTCTCTCATTTTATCTGGATCAGCTCAGCGGCACCTCCGGGTTTGATCGGGCATCCAACATTTCCTAGAACAAATGTGCATTTTGTCACTCCCCTGCTGCCGTGTGTCTCTGTTTGCTCCCTGACCAATGACGTCAGCTTGGGCGGCTTTGCACGGGGACCCGAGGGGGCCGTTTCGGGAGGATAACGGCTCTAGAAGTAGAGATATTCCTTGCTAGGGCACAGACATTAGCAGGCTGCCAAGGGGTGGTCCTGGTCCCTGGCTTCTACTCTAGCCTAGTCCTGGACTGTTGCACAGATTTAAGAATATGAATTTCCAGGGGATAGAAGGTCTCCGTCTGTCGGTGTCTGACTTTCAAACAAATGAAGAACGCTTTCAAAGAAGAACACGCATCTTCATTGAAAAATAACACCAGAATGTAGAAAGATGTGAAGTAGGGCTTAAGCCAATTTCTCGCCTCCCCTACATAGCACCTGCTGAAGCTGTGTTGTGTCTGTTCTTTGGGCCCCCTTGAGATCGCAGGATCTGAGAAGGGGCAATGAGATCTAGGTGTTGGGAGGATGAGACGCAGGTCCAGCACCTGGCCTTCTCGAGAGAAACGCACCCAAAATCAATCCCTCTCCCCAAGTCTCAGCAGAGTAACAGAAAGCAAGCGACTTCACCTGTAGCCTTTGCCGTCACATCCGCAGACCACATCTTCGTTCGTGGATACTGACCTTGAGTTCTTCTAGTTATTGTGAATTGGGCTGCAATGCGTCTCTCTCTCTCCCTCTCTCTCTCTCTTTTCTTATTTATTTATTAACATGGATTTTTTTTCCCCCCAGATGTGGCCTTCACTTGAAAGATATTCCTAGAAGTTAGATATTTGGACCATATTGTAGCTCCATTTATCAAATTACTTATTTGGACGGCAGAGTAACAGCAGAGGAAAGAGAGAGACAGACAGAGAGAGACAGAGAGAGACACACACAGAGAAAGAGAGAGAGATAGAGAAAGGCAGAGAGAGAGAAAGACGGAGAGAGAGAGAGACAGAGACAGAGAGAGTGAGAGAGAGAGAGAGAGAGAGAGAGAGAGAGAGAGAGAGAGAGAGAGAAAGAGGGAGAATCTTGCATCTACTGATTCCTTCCCCAGATGCCTGAATCAACCCAAACTAGATCACGCCAAAGCCAGGCTCTGAGAACTCCGCTCTGGATGGTCCCCAACCCCAGACGATTGCCCCCCCCCCCCCGACGTCCCAGACGCATCGACAGGCAGCTGGGTCGGAAAGCAAATAACCAGGACTTGGAAACCAAATAGCCACTGTGATAATGGGATGTGAAGTCCCAGGAAGCGGTTTAACCCGTATGGCCACAATGCTTGTCCCATTTTTACTTGCTTTTTTTTTTTTTTCGGAGGTATCTCCATACTGTTTCCACAAGGGTTTTCCCAGTTTGCATCCACAGCAGCTGTGTGCGGTAGACACCCCATGTCGTGGCTGACTTCACGCTGCCCACACAGCATCACTAAGATGCAGACTGGGGAGGGAAGACGTTCCTGTGGGTCTCTAGGAAGGCTGGTGGGCTGGACTGGCTGTGAAAATATTCAACATTTGTTTGTTTATTTGAGAGAGAGTTGGGTCAGGCCAAAGAAAGCAGCCTGGGACTCGGTCCAGATCTTTTGTGTGATTGACAGGAATCCGACAACTGAGCCATTACCAGCGCCTCCCCCGGGGTGTTCCCTGGCAGGAAGCTGGGATCCGTGCGGAGCTGGGACTTGAACCCGAGTCCTCTGATGTGGGACACAGCTCCCGCAAAGCAGCAGTTTACCCACTGTGCCCAGTTGCCTGTCCCTGTCACTGAATGTTCCAGAAGGAGGAGGTGGGTGGACAAATGTGTTGAGATGTCCTGGTGTTCCTTTTGATTTGATTTTTGTAAATATTTATTTATTTCTATTACAAAGTCAGATATACAGAGAGGAGGAGGGATAGAGAGGAAGATCTTCCATCCGATAATTCATTCCCCAAGTGAGCGCAATGGCCGGTGCTGTACCAATCTGAAGCCAGGAGCCAGGAGCTTCCTCCAGGTCTCCCACGCGGGTGCAGGGTCCCAAGGCTTTGGGCCGTCCTCCACTGCTTTCCCAGCCCACAGGTAGGGAGCTGGATGGGAAGCGGAGCTGCCGGGATTAGAACTTGCACCCATATGAGATCTTGGGGCTCCTGAGTGACCCTGGTGGTCAGTGCAAGACAGTGTGGGGAGCCAAAATTGGAACTGAGTAAGGACCAGAGAAAGCTCCTTGCCTGAGTCCAGAAGGAAATTTACCAATCCTTCCATCTTTGAGGACCCCGCGGGGCTCCTGGCTGTTGCTTTGAAGTCATTCGACCCTATGAGGAGGGTTCTGGAAAATGCGCTGGTGTTTCTCCCAAGGGTTGCTCAAGTCCTCATCAGTTTATGGAAGATGAGAAGCCAAGGGGAGGTGGGGTCCTGGCTCCTCAGACGCGTGTTGGCACAAGTGTCAGCGTATGAGAGAAAGATGCGTCAGTAGATTAGAGGGATCATTAGCTAATTGGTCAATTAGTTAAACTGGTTGATGGTGTCCATCGGAGCTATTGGATAACGAGGAAGCGTTAAGACCGCGTGGAGGAATATAGGCCTGGGAGTTATAGGGTTTGCAGTGGCTTTTCCACAGCCTCGCAGTTTACCTGAACCTGAGAAATGAGTAGGTGATTCCCAGATGGGACAGGGAAGAGACAGGGATGGAAGAGGAACCCCACCTTGGGAAATAAATGGCAGAAATGGGAAGAGAGAGCTTGGGGTGAATAAGGCCAGCAAAATGATCTGGGTGTCCCCGCCATGACAACCACACGCAGGAGTTAAAATCCAGCGTATCTAAATAGCAGACTATTTTTTTAAAAAAAGGATTTATTTATTTTACTTGAAAGAGAGAGGGAGGGAGAGAGAGAGAGAATGAGAGAATGAGAGAGAGACCCCTTCCATCTGCTGGTTCACTTCCCAAATAGCCATAATTGAGCTGAGCTGAAGCCAAGAGCCAGGAGTTTCTTCTGGGTCTCCCATCTGGGCGCAGGTGCCCAAGCACCTAGGCCACCTTCTGCTGCGTCTCAGGGACATTAGCAGGAAGATGGATCAGGTGTGGAGCAGCTGGGACTAGAACCAGTGCATTGGCGGGATCCCAGCATCACGGGTGATGAGCTCGCTATGCCATCATGCCAACGTGTTGCTGGGCTAGCTATACCCCTGTGTTGATTGCCGATACACGGTAGCCCAAAGACGGTAATGGACGCGGAGGTGGGCGACCCGAAGAACGGAGAAAGCCACATGGCCTCTGACACTGCCTCACACGATGGCCCGTGCACATCTCATCTGTGGCCACGTGGGTGGGCCCACAAGCCATCGCGTGCGGCAGTGTCAGAAGACGGATACAGCGTTCCCTGCCTCGTGTGCGGACGGCGATGAGAGAATCCTCAAGAGAGAGAACCCAGTGGTGCCGTCGGGGAGGGTGGGAAGGGGCTGGAGGAAAGAGGGTTCGTGGCACCGGGGCACAGGGTGCAGCTGGAGGGGGGAATAACTCCTATGTTTGCAGGTACGTGTTCACACGTATGTATTGAAGGGAGAGACGAGAGTTAAGGGTGCAGAACAGAGAGAGAGAGAGAGATCCACTCACCAGTTCACTCTCCCCACTTCCTCAACAGCCAGGGCTGGGCCAGGCTGGTGCTGGTAGCTCAGAACTTAATCCACCTGTCACCGTACAGATAACAGGGACTCAGCATGGAAGCGAGCACCTGCTCTCCATCAGGAAGCACACGAACCACCCACTGGACCAACACCAACAATGGCGTTTTTAAGGCTTGCCTGAAGCTGACTTACCGGCACATGGATTTGGGGGAGGTGAGACGTGCGGTCTCTAAGAACCCCTTCCTAGGATTGTTTTGTTTTTTTTTTTTTGGCAAAAACAGTTCAGAGAAAGAGAGACTTTGAGATACACCTGTTCTCTGAATCCCCTGGTGGGGGATGTCCCGGGGAGAAGCTGTGGACGCGGGATGATTCGGGTCCCCTCCCTGGGGCACGGAGCGCTTTCCTTTGCCTGCTGCCTTGCCGACACCCGAATTCAGCCCACGCTGCAGCCTCGAGCCCCTGACCTCGGTGGGGCCCCCCCGCTCTCCGACAGTGATGCAACAGGGCGGTGTCACCCACAGACTGTTGGGTAATGCCTTGTTACCCTGGGGGCCACACGCGCCCCAACATGAACCATTGATCGGCATCTTGTCGGGTAGCATTTTGTCAGCCACAATCCGGGAAGACGCCCAGGGGCCCTCGGGCACGCCTCCCCTCCCTGAATGCATTACAATTGTGCAAGGTCCTGAAGCTGCAAGGTGCCAGGGTCGGGAGCCTGCCGCTGTGATGTGGCAAGCTTCCACTCGGGGAATTTTACTGTGCCTTTTCGTGTGTGCGCGTGTGCATGGTCCTTCTGGTGCTGCTTGTTATATGCTTTGCTTTTTTAAGTATAACTTTTGTGACTCTATTCCTTTAAAAAAAAAAACTGTCGAACGGCAGAAATACAGAGAGAGAAGGAGAGACAGAGAGATTCAAAAAGGAGGCATCGGCTGTGGCTGAGCTGCTCTGATGAAACCAGGAGCTACTTCCAGGTCTCCAACATGAGCGCAGGGGCCCAGGCAACTGGGCCACCTTCGACTTGTTGCCTTTCCAGGCGTGTCAGCAGGGGGTTGGACAGGAAGTGGAGCAACTGGGACTCGAACCGGCATTCTTATGGGATGCTGGCTCTCCAGGCAGAGGCTTAACCCACTGTGCCCCACTTGTTGCCCATTTTCATAAGATCCAGATCTGTTTAGGGAGGGGTATGAGTGGACTTTAGAAGGCCTGTGGGAAATGGGATGAAAATGTGAAATTTATTTTGGGTGTCCAAAAAAAAAAAAAAGTTTGAATTCCACGCATAACAGGGATCTTTAAAAAAGTTCGTGGAACGTAGGTATTATGAGAAAAGCTGTATGCAGATTTCACAAATGTGTTGCAGTACCAGATGCTGACTTTTAAAAATTGTATTCGAGGGGCCAGCACTGTGGTGCAGTACGTTAAACCTCTGCCTGTTGACCTGGCATTCCCTCCTGCAGCCGGTTCAAGTCCCAGCTATTCCACTTCCAATTCAGCTCCCCTGTCGGTGGCCTGGGAAAGCAGCTGAGACTGCTGCTTCAAGTCCTTGAGACCCTGCACCTGCATAGGAGACCCGCAAGAAGCTCCTGGCTCCTGGCTTCAGATCAGCGCTGGCCATTTGGGAAGTAAATCAGCAGATGGGATATCTCTCTCTCTGTCTCTCTCTCTGTCTCTCTCTCCCCTTCTCTGTCAAATCCATCTTTCAAATAAAATTCTCTGGTTCTTTCCCAAGATGCCCGTCATGGATCAGGCTGAGGCCAGGACACAGGCGACGAGTCCGAGTGTCCCACGTGGGTTGCAGGGACCCAATGACTGGGGCCGTCGGCGCAGTCTCCCACCCGGCTCTGTCGGGCAGCTGGAGTCAGGAATTGGCACTCCGCTGTGACCCCACAGGCGTCGTGACTGCTGGCTTACACAGCCACCCTCAATCCTGTTTTGTCACTACCCTTTGATTTCAGGATTAATTTATTTGAAAGGCAGAATAACTGATCAGAGGGAGGGAGGGAGAGAGAGAGAGAGAAAGAGAGAGAATGGAACCTTCCACCCTCTGGTTCGTTTCCCAAACGCATTAGGTCGGGAGGCAGCTCCTGCCGGGTCTCCCCCTTGGGCGGCAGAAGCCCAGGACACCTGGACCAGCTTCCGCTGCCTTCCCACATGCGTTAGCAGGGAGCTGGATGGGAAGCACGGAGTCTCTGGGACATGACTGCAGGCGTTGCTGTACAAGAGGCACCCCACGCCCGCCCACTGCACCCACCTAAGCTTCAGGTCCTACAGGCGTTCTTTTAACTGGCTGTCTCTTTCCCGAGTGATAGGATTAAGGGATGCCCCCCCCCTCTCTCTCTCACGGGGTGTTTTCATCATGGGAAATCTAATCCCGATGGCTTAGGTAGGCGAAGCTGGCTCCCCTGGTGCTGGGCACATTGGGAAGGCAGCTCTCCAAGGCCTCCCACCTCTTCCCTTTGTGGCCCTAGCAGCAGGACAGATAAGAAATACAAGAAGGAGGGGCCCCGGCACACTAGCCTAGTGGCTAAAATCCTTGCCTTGAACACTCTGGGATCCCTTATGGGGCCTGGTTCTAATCCTGGCAGCCCCACCTCCCACCTAGCTCCCTGCCTGTGGCCTGGGAAAGCAATAGAGGACGGCCCAAAGCCTTAGGACCCCACACCCACGTGGGAGACCCAGAAGAGGCTCCTGGCTGCTGATTTTGGATTTTTCTTTTTTTTTTGGAAAGTCAGATTTACAGAGAGGAGGAGAGACAGAGAGATCCTGCATCCACTGTTCACTTCCCAAGTGACTACAATGGCTGGAGCTGAACTGATCTGAAGCCAGGAGCCAGGAGCTTCTTCCAGGTCTCCCACACAGGTGCAGGGTCCCAAGGCTTTGGGCCGTCCTCCACTGCTTTCCCAGGCCACAGGCAGGGAGCTGGATGGGAAGCGGGGCCGCCGGGATTAGAACCGGCGCCCATAAGGGATCCCGGCACGTTCAAGGCCGAGGACCTTAACCATTACACGATCGCGCTGGGACCTAAATATATATATATATATATTTTAATGATATATTTATTTTTATTTGAAAGGCAGGTTTACAGAGGAGAGAGAGAATATCTTCCATCCATTCATTCATTCAGTAAACGGACTCAACAGCTGGAGCTGAACTGATCTGGAGCCAGGAGCCAGGAGCTTCTTCCTGGTCTCCCACGCGGGTGCAAGGGACCAAGGACTTGGACTTTTTTGCTGCTGCTTTCCCAGGCCATGAGGAGAGAGCTGAATTAGAAGCAGATCAGCTGGGACGTTAGCCAGAGTCCATATGGGGTGTGAGCACTTGCAGGTGGAGGATTAGCCTGTTGAGCCACCGCCCGGGCCCCTAAAATGAAAGAAGACTGCTTGCTCAACGTTCCTTGACTGTGTCCCTGTTTCCCCAAGGTCACTTCCTTTGCACTGTTGAGATGGATGAACACCGGTGGCCTTGACCAACAATTGCAGAGCCCCGCCCCTGTGGAGCCCCTCTTAGCTGCATAGGTGATTCCGGAAAACGCCGGTTCTGCATCCCCCAGCCCGTTGCTGCTTCCTTGTGCGCACCTGGCCAGCGGCTGGTGCTTCACGCGCAGAGGAGGAGGAGGAGGAAGGAAGAACTGCCTGGCCTTGAACTCCGAACCCAGGAGCTGAGCCTCGTTCAGCAAGATGGGCTCGTTCCACGGTGGGACGCGATGACCTCACGGCAATTAGGGCCGGCTGCAATCCTGGTGCAATTCATGAGATGCAAATAAGAGGACTAATTAGCCTGGGTGAGTGCCGCGGGCCGGTAGCACTGGCGGCTGCGGGTTCTCTTGCAAGCAAGAGTGGCAAACATGTTTTTGTGTTCAGTGATGGGCGAGGGGTGAGACTGGAGCAAAACAGGTGCCAGGTCACTCCTGGGGAGACGTTCAAGGGTCCCGGCTGGGGAAGGGGATCCCTAGGGGTACACACATGACGCCACGTCGGCTCCAGGATCCAGATCCACCTGCAAGTCCTCTTCAGGGTCAAGGGAATGTATTGATGGGATCTGCACGGGGGGGGGGTGGTCTCTGAAGACCCAAGGTGTCTAAGGGCAACCACATTTTCCGTGGGAGTCTTCCACAGGTGTTGGGAATGCTCCATGAAGTGGCACAGAAAAAGGCTGGTCCCCATACCGCGTTGGGAAGGGAAGTTTTAAAATGTCTAGAAACTTTATATTCTTTGGTTAATCTGAGAGGCAGAGAGAGAGAAGAGAGCCAGCCAAAAAACAAACAAACAAACAAACAAACAAAAAAAAAAACCCTCTTGCATCTGCTGGTTCACTCTCCAAATGGCCACCACAGGCAGGAACTAGAAATTCCATCTGGGACTCTTCATGTGGGGGGCTGTTGCCTGTCCAGGCACATGAGCAGGGAGCCACACTGGAAGTGGAGCAGCCGGGACTCGAACCGGGCCTCCCATGGGATGGTGGTGCCACAACGCAGTCCTTAGGTATGGTGGAGAGGACGGTGAAGGGTGGCGGCTTGAGTAACTTCATCTTCCACGGGGTATCTCTTTCATTGCTGCCCTTGACCTTCAGGCAAGGGCATCTGCATGGGGAGGGGATTTGTGCAGGGTGTGACCATGAGGAGGTGGGGTCTGGGGACAAAAATCTTTTTTTAAGATTTATTTATATTTATTGGAAAGGCAGATCTATAGAGAAGAGAAGAGATAGAGAGGAAGATATTCTGTCTGATGGTTCACTCCCCCCAAGTGACCTCAATGGCTGGAGCTGAGCCGATCCGAAGCCAGGAGCCAGGAGCCTCTTCCGGGTCTCCCACACGCGGGTGCAGGGTCCCAAGGCTTTGGGCCGTCCTCCACTGCTTTCCCAGGCCACAGGCAGGGAGCTGGAGGGGAAGTGGAGCTGCCGGGATTAGAACTGCCCATGTGGGATCCCAGCGGTTGCAAGGCGAGAATTTAGCTGCTAGGCTATCGCGCCAGGTCCCTTTATTCTCTTTTAAATAGAATTCCGCTTAGAAAATGCCAGGGAGGGAAGTGAAAGCTATGGCTGGGGGAGAGGGTGTTGTCCGGTTCAGCCTGGGGGTTTTGGGGTTAGGGCCAGGGGTGTGGGGAAGTGGGGGCGGTGGGAGGTGGCTTTGCTGGCATCACTTGGGGACCACGCAGGCAGCATCGTGGCCCGGCGGCGTGCGGGGGTCCCAGTCATTCACCAGGCGCTGCGCTTGCTCGTAGAAAATGTGCGAGTGCTTCTGGCGCAGGCGCAGGCGCACCACGTTGGCGTCCACGTCCTGCCCGACCTTCTTGTAGTTGAGGTTCTGGGCTAAGTGTTGGCGCGTGGCAAGAAGCTTGTCCAGGTTCTTTGCCACGTTGGAGATGTGACGCTGCAGCTTGTCTGTGCCCTGGGGGAGGGGGTGGTGGAGGTGGTGGCGGCGGCGGCGGCGGGTGGACACACGCATGGGGCAGGTGTGCATGTGGGACGTGCGACGTGGATGGGCAGTGGGGGAGGCACACACCTGGGCCAGGTGTGTGTGTGTGTGTGTGTGTGGAAGGAGGTGGCCGCTCAGGGTGGCCAGGTGTACTGGAGAAAGAACCCTTCTTCCTCCCCCAGGACACAGAGGAAGCCGAGGCCCGGTGAGAGAGAGAGTCCATTCCAGGACAGATGTGGAATGCATCTGGCCAGAGGTTGAGAAGACCCCCTGAATGGATGCAGGTGCAGGTATTGCAGAGTACCCCATCGTGGACAAGGCCAGAGCCGGCGAAGGAGGGAAGGAGTCCAGCTCTCTATCTGGACCAGGTAAAGAAGAAGCCCTTCCCAGGGCGCGGGCTAAGGAGACATAGAAGGGAGACAGGGAGACGGGGGAGGGATGTGCGAGGAGGGCGGACCTGGGCGAGGCGTGTGGCCTCGGGCAGTTGTGTGCCCACGTGTCTCTGGTACACCCGGACCAGGGGTCGATCCAGCTTCTCTCGCGTCTCCAGGTGAAGTTTGGACAGAGGACCCTGTGCGGGGTGCGGACAGCGCGGAGTTTATTTTCCCATCACCCCCTCACCCTTCTCCCAGTTGGGGGCCCTCGGTGGGGCGAGGGCGGGGCAGGGAGGGAGGGAGGGACCTGTTCCCAGCCCATACCTTGATGAGGCCTCCGGTGACATGCATCTCTTTGCTGAATTTTGTGCACCGGTGGATGGTCCCTCGCATGAGCCCTAATGTCATGTTCATCCTTTCCTGGGGTTGGAGATGGAGAGCACAAGGGCGATGGTGGTGGTGTTGGGGGGGGGGGGCGGGTCGCGCGCACACTTCTCACCCCCTGCCCTCCAGGCCTGGTTCTCCCCTCCCAGCATCTCCATCCCTCTCCCGGCAGCCCCTGCGCCCTAGCACCCACACCTTCAGCTCTGAGGTCTCACGCATCTTCTGCGCCAGCGAGGCGCACACGCGGTCGCTCATCTGGTGCTGGCGCTCACCCACTTCCGCGTCGTTCTTGGCCATTTCCACTAGGGTGTCCTTCGACTCGATTAACAGCCTCTTGGCTTCGTACAGAGCTGCGGCGCACTCTGCCAAGGCACCGGGCCGGTGCACGCGTGCGCACGTCGGGGAGCCCAGTGCCCCCCGCATACTTGCCTTTCCCCAGATCCTGACTTCCTGGGTTCCCCACACCCTCCCTTGCCTTGGTGGTGGCGGCGATGCTGTGCTGTGTGTGGGCGAATGAATGAATGAATGAATGAATGAATGAAGGCATGTGAGGCTGATTTTTGGATGGACACCAGGTACCCTGCCTTCCCCGGAAGTCCTACCTGGGGTATAGGTACCCACAGGGTCTGCAGGTGGCGTTTTCTGGCCCTGGGTGCGGGGGGTCGGGGGCCGCGACAGGTTCACCCAGGAGTGACGGCCAGCCTGTTCCAGGACCTTGTCCAGCGGCTGGTTCATGAGGTCCACGGCTTGTAGTCTCTCCTTGGAGCAGAAGCCCAGGGTGTCTCTACAGGAGGCCAGAGCCTGCAGGCGTTGGGATGACAAGGCTGTGAACCTGTGACTCTTTCCTTTGCTTTTTTTATTGGTTTCCACGCTGGTAAAAAGCTTTTATTTATTTTTCAAAAACAATTGTATTTATTTATATATGGAAGGTAGAGAGAGAGAGAGAGGGAGAGAAAAAGCTTCCATCTGCTGGCCCATTCTCTTATTGCCTACGAGGGCTGGAAGGTCCCAATCAGCATCCAGGTCTCCCATGTGGATGGGATGGGTGTGGCAGGGCCCAGGCACCTGCTCTATTCCCCCACGGTGCCTTAATAGGGAGCTGGAGTTGGGAGTGGAGCCGGGACTTGAACCTGGGCACTTCAGTGTGGGCTCCTGGGTGCCAAGCACCTGCTCTGCCTTTCCAGGGTTTGTTGTTAATTCTTGGAAAGAAGCGATTTCCAAGTCCAAGTGCCCACAGCCTCCTTGCCCTCTGTTCTGAAGGTTGTCAATGACTTCTTCACTGTCCTGCTGTGAGGGACAGGAGGGGCCAGCTTGGGGCTTCTGTGTCCAGCTGTTGTTGGGTTCCTGGGACGTGGATATGGGATGCTGGTGTCACGGGTACCTGTGCCCCCAGTGCTGTGCCTTGGTGGCTTTCTAGGAGAAAATGGACAGTCGGGTACGCTCCCTACCTCTTGCTCTGTGACACCCCAGGCCACCACCCCAGACTATTATCTGAGCCAACTGGATTGTGAGCCTCCAGAAATGTGAGTCAAAGAGAAACTAGGCCTGGTGAGGTAGCCTAGTGGCTAAAGTCCTCATCTTGAATGAGCCAGGATTGCATATGGGTGCCAGTTCTAATCCCACGGCGGCCCCACTTCTCATCCAGCTCCCTGCCTGTGGCCTGGGAAAACAGTCAAGGAAGGCCCAAAGCCTTGGGATCCTGCACCTGCATGGGAGACCAGGAGGAGATTCCTGGCTCCTGGTTTTGGCTCAGCATCAGCTCTGGCTATTGTGGCTACTTAGGGAGTGAATCCTCAGATGGAAGATCTTCCTCTCTGTCTCTCCTCCTCTCTGTATATCTGACTTTCCAATAAAAATAAATAAAAAAAATTTTTTAAAGATACCTCTTGGGGCCAACACTGAGGCACAGTGGGCAAAGCCACTGGCTAAGATGCCATCAGCATCCCATGTGGATGCTTCTGTTTCTTAGGAGACCATGAGGATTTGATGCAATGGCTGCAGAGTCTGGCCCGGGTCTGAGACCCAGACCCGGTGCCACGTCTGTCTTATCTCTTCTGCAAAGTGGAGGAGCAGCACCGACTGAAGGAGGTGCCACCATGCCAGTCCCCAGGGTCACAGGACACCCCCCCCACTCCATCTCCCCGGCACCCCTCACCCCCCAGCTCCCAGGATCCCTTACCTTGAGCAAGGCCTCCGACTGTTCCATGTCTTTCTCCAGCCTCCGCTTCATGCCCCACAGTTCCTCTCTCTCCCAGGTAAGTACACTGTCAGCTTTGTCGGGGACCTGGAAGGCAAGGGAGGCACTGTCTGACAGCCCCGGGAGCTGGCTCCTTCCAGGCGCTGAGAGCGCTTGGCGACCCTCACAAGGCGCTTGGAGAATAAAGAGGCAGCGGCATCCTCGGGGGGTGGCACAGTCTCAGAAGCGTTGATGGTTTTTCCTATTTAAAAAGATGTGTTTTATCTGAAAGGCCGAGTTACACACACAAGAGACAGATAGATAGATAGATAAATAGGTAGGGAGAGAGGTATTCCATCCACTCTTCAAAAACTGGGAGAGAGAGAGAAAGAGAGAGAGAAAGCTGGAGCCAGGATTTTCATCCAGGTCTCCCACATGGATCCAGGAGCCCATCCTCCACTGGTTTCTGATGTGTATTAGCAGGCAGTTGGATTGGAAGTGGAGCAGCCAGGACAGGAACCCGTGCCCCTAGCTGTGCACTGCAGACAGAAGTTTAACAAGCTGTGTCACAGCACTGGTCCCAAAGCATGGTTCTTTTAAGGGGCCCTTGCTGGGTCAGGGTGGTTGGGGGAGGATCTTACTTTCTGGAATTTGGGGCTGGGGGCTTCCATCTCTGGCACAGGGCTGGGATGGAGGTGACTTAACCTCGGAGGAGGTGGGGACCCGCTTCATGGATGGTCTCGCTGCTCTGGCCTTACACGTGGAGAGACCTCATTGCACAAGCATGTGGAGGTTTTTGCCTGTTGGGGCTTGCCCCATTAGCAGGTGCCTCACTGGGCTAATATGGTCTCCTTCCTCTTCAGGCAGCAGACTTTGGGGCGCCCTAGACAGAGAGCCATAGCTCCCGCCCCTCTTGGGTCACTCCCCAGTTGCTTTGCAACAGCTTAAGGCACTAGACTGCGCAGAAGACAGGAGCCAGCAATTCCATCCGGGTATCCCACTCTCCTGCTCCAACCGGGTTAGTGGGGACCCAAGTATTTGAATCGTCACCTGCCCTGCTCCCCGCGCATGAGCAGGAGCTGGAGTCGGGAGCCACAGGCAGGGTGTTTCCACGTGGGATATAGACTTTCGCAAGAGGCAACTTCATGTCCCTGCCACCCACCTGCTCCGGGAATGGGGGATGGGTTTGATTTTACTTTGGGTGGCTTGGGATCTTGCCATCACCTGCTATCCTCGGCTAGGGGCTGGGGGTGTTTGCTTGTGGGCTTCGAGGTGCGCCTCTCCCGGTCTCCTCTCTTTTTTGTGTGTCTCGGAACTTGGGGCGGAGGAGGAGTGCCACGAGGTATTGGGGGATAGGGTAGGGTTGCGGGACCCCCACCTTCTCCGACTTGGGCCGGTAGCCTCTCAGCTTGACGCTCTGTTGGTTGACGAGCAGGCCCTTGCGCACCTGGCTGAGCCTGCGGTCGGTGGCGTCGCGCTGGCGCTGCACCTGTCGCAGGCGCGCGTTGATCTGGTGCTGTGCGCGGCCCAGGCGGGCGGCGGTGAGGCGCGCCCCGCGCGCGTGTGCGTGCACCACCTCGGCCGTCTGCAGGGCGCGCGCGTCGCGGTGCAGGGGCAGCGGCAGGCGCGCGTGCCAAGCGGGCGGCTTCATCTTGCCCTTCCACAGGGTGACGCCGTCGCCAGGGGGCGGCTTCTCCACGGTGCTGCCGCCTTTGAGCATCTCCACTCGAAAGCGCCAGGGCAGGATGTAAGCGGCGCGGCACAAGTGGCGCGCCACGTGAGGGTCGCGCACGCTGTCCTTCGGTTGCCACATGGTCACCACCTCCTGCCCGCAGCGGTCGGTCAGGTTATGCGCTCGGCGCGTCGCGGCCTGTGCCGCCTCTCGCCATGCTGGGGCCCCCACGCGACTGTCCTGGCTGAGCTCGGCCGGGGGCGCCAACACGGGCATGGTCGCTTGCTGGGTGCCCCGGGGGTCTGACACCCGGGATCTCAGCGCACACGAGTAGCTATGTCCCCTCCTTTGCTAGCCACGCACTCCGCTTCCCAGGCTTGTGGAGGGGGAACGGGAGAGTGTTGGTCGCCATGGCAACTCAGCAACAACGCAGAGCGTTCCAGGCGTGGGGGAGGGGTCGCACGGAGCCCCTAGGGGCGCCTGGGACTTCCGCGAGCTTGGCGGAACCGTGCGCTTCGCCAAGGACCATGCCAGCTTAAACATCACTGTTTTGATGTAGTGCGCGCGCGCGCGTGCGCGCGCGCACACACACGCAGATTTTTTTGTCTGCTGGCTCCCTCCTCAAATGCTTGCAACGGCACAAGCTGGCACACAGCAGGTGTTCAAGATGCACAAGGCCAGAATGAGATTCTCAAAGTGCAATGAACAATGCTTCTATTTTTAAAAGAAAAATTGTTTTTATTAGATAGGCAGATCAGATTTAAAGAGAGAAGAAGAGAAAGATTTTCTGCTGGCGTATTTCCCAAAAGGCCACAATGGCCGGAGCTGATCCAATCCCAAGCCAGAAACCGGGAGTTTTTTTTTTTTTTTTTTTTTTCCCCAGATCTCTCCCATATGAGCGCAGAGGTCCAAGGATTTGGGTCATCCTCCACTGCTTTCCCAGGCCAGGATGGAAAGTGTGCAGCTGGAACACAGACCAACCAGTGCCTAGACGGGATCCAGGTGCTTGCCAGGTGAGGATTTAGCCACCGCCCCATTGCGCCGGGTCCTAATGAATGACATTGAAGTACATCGTTTGGAAACATTTAGTCCACCTGTAGGCGGTGTCAGCCAGCGCCTCTGTCTTTTTTTTTTTTTAAGATTTATTTTATTTTTATTGGAAAGGCGGATATACAGAGAGGAAGATCTTCCATCCGATGGGCCGTCCTCCACTGCTCTCCCGGGCCACAGGCAGGGAGCTGGATGGGAAGTGGAGCAGCCGGGATTAGAACCGGTGCCATATGGGATCCCGGGCATGCAAGGCGAGGACCTTAACCACTGTGCCACCGCACCGGGCCTAGCGCCTCTGTCTTAATTCTCAAGTAGGCCCATTGCTCCTCAGGACTGTTTTATCCTCATCTTAGCAGGAGCCCCTCTCATGACTCACCTCCCAGGCACCCGCGTGACTCTTCATGGTCCTTCCGTTGCTCTGGGCTTTTGCTTCCTTTGGACTTGCCATTCAATAGAGTCCTCCATGGTGTAGCATCTGTGTCCGTTTTTCATCCCACACTCTCTGTTTTCCAAGTCTGCCTGTATTGCAGCCGTGGACTCATGCCTTTGCATACGACAGATTTTATTGATGTGAAAAGCAGAGGAGAGAGAGAGAGAGAGAGGGAGAGAGAGAGATCTTCCAATCCATTGGTTTACTCTCCAAATGGCAAGAATGGCTGGGGGCTCCTGGTTCCTGGATTCAGCTAGGCAGAATCCAGGAGCTGGGAGCTGTCTTCATGGTCTCCAACAAACATGGGTGCTGGGGCCCGAGCATTTGGGCTGCCCTCTGCTGCTTTCTCAGGCACCTTAGCAGACGACTGGACTGGAGATGGAGCCGCTGGGGCTGGAGCCTATATGAGATACCAGCAGATAAAAGCTTTGTGTACAATGCCACGGTGCTGGCTTCTTATTGCCTCATGATATTCACACGGACCACACTCTTGCCAATGGAGTAAATGCTATTACTCGGGCATTGAAATTGCTTGACATGACCTCCTTTTCGCTTTCTGATCCCGATTATTTAAAAAAAAAAAGTATTTTATTGTCAAAAGAAAGATAGATGCTAGAATTTTTCCTCCTGTTGGTTTTCTCCCTAAATGGCCCCCAACAGCCAGGCTGGCACATATTGTACCCAGGAGCTCCGTTCTGGACTCCCGGATGGGTGTCAGGTGCCCACAGCACCTGCTGCTGTCCCTGGCATGTTGTCAGGCAGCTGGATGAAAAGGCAGAGTGTCCGGAGCTTGCATGGACACTCGGATGAAGGATGTGCCAGTGTGGCAGGTGCCAACCTAACCCGCCGTGCCGTGACGTGCCCTCCGCTCCCAAGTGTATTCGATGATGGAAATCGCCCTCTGGTTTTGTATTGATGCTTCGCGGAGACTCCGCTCTCGGCGAGCTTTGCTGGAGTCTCCTCTGTTGCAGAAGGGACGTGGCGAACTAGCATGGCTGAGGAAGGAGAGCTGTCACAAACTCCTAAACTTTTTTTCCTTTCCTGTCTCTCTTGTCCCACGGAGGGCTCCCCCCTCCCCCCCCACCTGCTGGAGTGTGTGTGTGTGTGTGTCACCTGGAGACGCCCTGTGGCGTATGGCATGTCGCACGGAGACGCCCTTCCCTTGGAGATCTTGGGCACGCCATTCTCCCAGACCCGTTTTCAGGGTCCCTTCTGGGGCTGCAGCTGCTGTTTTTGGAAGGTGTCCCCTTTTGCAGATAATCAAATCCATGGGCCTCTCGCTCCTGGGAGACGCGACCCAGAATCCAATTTGTCTTTGAGAAATGAGGTCAATTTCCTGGTGGAGGTGTCGGGGAGGTGGCAAGGAGCCCCAGGCCGGGAGAGGAGGTTCCTGCCAGTGGCCGAACTGGCTGTGCTGGCCGGCGAGTGGTCCCAACCGGACCACATTGGCTGAACCCCTGTTGAGTTCCCTGACATGACTCAGGCAAAAGTCCTCCGTTTGATGTGAAAATTGTGGACACCCCACCTACAAGTAGCTTTAAAAAAGTAATAGGCATTTTTTTGTGGCTGAATTTTTTTTTTTTGAGATCTCCTGCAGGTACAAGTGTAAACAGTGTTTGCAGCCAAATGAATTTATCATTTCATTTCATGTGGCATGAACATATTTAAAAGAATGTATGTGAAAGCATGATGAGACAGATCTTCCATCTGCTGATTCACTCTCCAAGCGGCTGCAATGGATAGAATTGAGCTGATTTGAAGCCAGGAGCCAGGAGTTTCTTCTGGGTCTCCCACGCAGGTACAGGGTCCCAAGGTTTTAGGCCATCTACGACTGCTTTCCCAGGCCACAGGCAGGGAGCTGGATGAGAAGTGGAGCAGCCGGGATACCAACCGGGGTCCATATGGGATTCTGGCGCGTGCAAGGGAAGAAATTTAGCCACTAGGCTACCTCACCAGGTCCAGCAAATAAAAATTTTTAAAGTCCCCATCCACTCATCCATTTAAACCAGTATTTTAGCTGGACTTTTCTGTTTCCCAGGCTTAGTAGCAGCCACACAGTCTAAACCTCTCCTTTCTGCTCTGCATATTTCTTCTGAAATTCTGTTTGCTCTCAGGCACCTGACTTCCACATCACAGTCATGTTGGTTCATGCGGGTGGCCGGGGCTGGGTGGGTGAGGAGGGGAGGGGAAGGTCCCAGCCCTCTCTTTGTGTCACCCCCACCCCTGCACCCCCTGGATTTCCACTCTCACCCAAGGGAACAGTGTCGGGGCGCTGCAAGATGCTAATGAAAGCCCCCTCTCTTAATGACACTGGGGGTTTCGGGGGATGCCGCAGGCCAGTGCTGTCCTAATTAATTAATTAATAGGGAAAGGTTCCCACAGAGGAGGTAGCCTCAATTCTTTTTCCTTCTCTCGCTTGGGCCAGCAGCCAAGGGGTGGGGGGTGAAGGTGGGGCCTGGGCCAGGTTGGCACGCTTGATGCGCTGTCATTCCCAGAGGATCAGGGGCCGTCAGAGCTTTGTGCCACACTGGCCAGTGGCTCAAATCCCAGCCATACCATTTCTGAAACGCTGCCAATCCCTGGGGTGGCGGGGGGGACTCCTCTCCCCATCACCTCAATGGTCTTGTCCATCTGGGAGAGGGTGGACCCTTACCTGACAGGGCCAGGGGGAAGTGCGAGGCGCCCAAAGCAGAGTGGAGCCCTGAGTTTTAAGAATATTCCTTTTACAAATTGATAGCATTTTAAGGCAGACATGTGGTATCTGACCTTTTGGGATTGACTCATTTCCCTTGGCATGATGGTTTCCAGTTGGATCCATTTGGCCACAAAAAAGTACATTTTTTTTTTTTATTAGAGCTGAGTAGTATTCCATGGAATAAATAAAAAAGGGTACCTGTGAAATGTAGTATTACATTGTTAATTAACCCCATCATGTTGGAAACTGTTGTTGATGTTCTGTTATGGCATTTAATTGGAACGATAATCTGCCAGCTGTGTCTCCAGACCAGAGTTGGTCTCCTCAAGAAACTGTTGAATTCAGCTGGGCAATAAGATACTGGACACTAGGCAAGGCACAGGCTTGCATTGAAAGAAACAAGACTAGATTTGAACTGTAATACTGCAATAAGGTGGAGCAATCCACCACGGGGGGAGGGCAAGGGGAGGGGAAGGGGGAACCTCAGAGCCTATGAAAAGTTGTTATAAAATGAAATGCAATAAAATAATATATGTAGGGTCCAGCGCGGTGGCGCAGTGGTTAAGGTCCTCGCCTTGCACGCCCGGGATCCCATATGGGCACCAGTTCTAATCCCGGCAGCCCCGCTTCCCATCCAGCTCCCTGCCTGTGGCCCGGGAAAGCAGTCGAGGACGGCCCAAAGCTTTGGGACCCTGCACCTGCGTGGGAGACCCGGAAGAGGCTCCTGGCTTCAGATCGGCATAGTATCGGCCCGTTGCGCTCACTTGGGGAGTGAATCATCGGACGGAAGATCTTCCTGTCTGTCTCTCCTCTCTGTATATCCGCCTTTCCAATGAAAAAATAATAAAAATAAATCTTTAAAAAAAATATGCAGCACAAGCAGCCAGCACAGGGTCAGACTGAAGCTGGGAGCCGGGAACTCCATCCGGGTCTCTCACAGAAGCCAGCATCACCCAGTGCTTTTCGGGGTGTGCATCAGCGGGCAGCAGGCTTTGGACCCAGAGCTGGGGCTTGCCAACCGGGTACTTGGAAGCTGGCATGTGGGAAGGCTTGTTGCTGGGGTATACGGTACTTGGGGTTGACCCGGGCTATGGGTTAAGTCATTGCCTCCTGTGTGGAGTTTTCACTCCGAAGCTAGCTATAACCTGCATCCTCTTCCTCTGGAGCCTGGGAGAGTCCCAGGACAGAACAGTGGTCCAGCATGACGTGTGGTCCTCAGTGCATCCTTATGAGCTGGTTCCAGCTTTTCCCACTTGACGGGAAAGTAAAACAAAGCTTGTGGGGGCTCAACGACCTGTCCCAAGCTGACAGAGCTCATATGTAGCCAAGAGTATAACATGTAACTTAATTCTAGATAGCTCCAGTCTAGGGCCTGAACTCTAAGATAGGTCTCCAGATCCAGTCAAAAGCCTGAATCCTAAAATGCATTCTATTGGGGCATCTGGGCCACTGGTGTTTGCAGGCTTTGGCACTGGGTGGGAGTGTCGGAAATTCTAGCCAATGAGCGTGGAGTCTCGGTGTGCAAGGTGGATTCATTTGGAAATCTGTTTGACACTGTACAGCTAAGCATTTTTTTTTTCTAATAACGGGGTGGCCATTTGGTGGCTGATTAAGATGGCCATATTTTGTATCAGAGTGCCCGGGTTGGAACTCTGGTATTGCCCACTAGTTTTCATGGCCCTGGGAGGCAGCCGGGGATGGCTCAGGGCCTCGGGGTTCCTGCTAACCCGTGTGGGAGACCCAGGTGGGGTTCCCAACTCCAGGCTTCAGTCTGGCCGAGCCCGAGTCATTGTGGGCATTTTAGGGACTGAACCGGCGTACGGAAGATCTTCCCTGACCCTCTGCTGCCAATAAATGGATTTTTAAAAAAATTCCAGGTAGGGGGATCGTCCATCTCGCGTTTAGCATTGTTGCCCACTTGCAGACAGCAACAGGGAAGCCGTGCCATGTGGACCTCACTCCTAGATGGAGACAAGTTGAGTTTGAATTGTGTGGTCCAGGGGAGAGTCGGGCTGCCCGCCCTTGCAGTCTTAGCACATGCTGTTTCCTGAGTCCAGCTGAATGGTCCTCCAGCAATCTCCTTTGCTGCATCTCTCACCATCACCCGGCATCTCTCACCATCACTCGGCATCTCTCACCATCATTCTCCCACGCCGGCTGTACCCCGACCACTGTGACTCCCTGTCCACTCTCATCGTTTTTCCCCTCCTGATTATTTTGAGGTCAAATTTATTTATAAGGGAAGAGAGGGAGAGCAGACTTTTATCCATTGGTCCATACCCCAAGTCTACAACAGCCAGGGACCAGGGGACGGGCACTGAGACCCGAAAAATCCCACACGGACGGCAGGACCCCAAGATCTTGAGCCAGCGCTGCCTCCTCCTAGTGTGCATTTGCTGGCAGCTGGAGTGGGGAGCCAGAACCGGGAGTTGAACCCAGGCCGTCCAGTGTGTGATGTGATGTCTTAACCGCTAGGCCAGACGCCTGCACTCCATCCTGTGCATTGTAGACTGGGAACAAGTGACAAGGCAGAGTTCAAAAAAAAAAAAAAAAAAAAAATCTCGGGGCATGTGTCCAAGGGGTCAGCAACGCCAAGATTATTATTATTATTTTTTAATTTAAAACATTTTTTTTAAATTTTAAAGATTTAATTTTATTGGAAAGGCAGATTTATTTATTTTTTTTCAAGATTTATTTATTTTTATTACAAAGTCAGATATATACAGAGGAGGAGAGACAGAGAGGAAGATCTGCCATCCAATGACTCACTCCTCAAGTGACCACAACGGCTGGTGCAGTGCCGATGCGAAGCCGGGAGCCAGGAACTTCTTCCAGGTCTCCCACGCAGGTGCAGGGTCCCAAGGCTTTGGGCCGTCCTCCACTGCCTTCCCAGGCCACAAGCAGGGAGCTGGATGGCAAGTGGAGCATCTGGGATTAGAACCGGTGCCCATAAGGGATCCCGTTGAGTTCAAGGTGAGGACTTTAACCGTTAGGCCACCACGCCGGGCAGGGGACCGACAGCTCCACAATTCATGTCAGGATGAAACTTAGGTAACATGCACAGCCTTCCAGGAAACACGTCGGAAGGGCAGGTGTTGGTGCTAAGCTGTCGGAGCCCCTGCCGCTGGCCGCAGAGTCCCTGGGTTTGGAGGGCTCGATCAACTCCCAGCTACTCTGTTTTTGGTCCGGCTGACCTGGTCCCTGGGAGGTAGCAGGTGATGCCTTTAAGTGTTTGAGCACCTGCCGCCTACGAGGGAGACCCGGATGGAGTTCCTGGCTTGGCTTTAACCTGGCCCAGCCCTGTCTGTTACAGGGGGCGACTTGACCATAGAAGATGTTTCTTTCTTTCTCTCTCTGTGACTCTTTTCAAGCAGAGGAGAATACACATTTAAAGAACATATCACTTAGTCTGTGCCAGATGCTGTTTTGATACTAGTTGGTAGGATGCAGCTGTATGGAATTTACCCGACTTTTTTTTTTTTCTTGATTAGATATGGATTGTGTTTTTTTTTTTCTTTCTTCCTTTCTTTTATTTTTTAAAAAATATTTATTTTTATTGGAAAGTCAGATATACAGAGAGGAAGATCGCCCGGCCAATGATTCACTCCCCAAGTGGCCACAACGGTCGTAGCTGAGCTGATCCGAAGCCAGGAGCCAGGAGCCTCTTCTGGGTCTCCCATGCGGGCGCAGGGTCCCAAGGCTTTGGGCCATCCTCGACTGCTTTCCCAGGGAAGCGAAACTAGCACCTATATGGGAGGGCTTTAGCCACTAGGTGTGTATTTGCTTTATAAATCATTGATTTATTTTAAGAGGCTGAGAGAGGAGAGAGAGAGATCTCCCATATGCTGGTTCCCTCCCCAGATGGCAGCAGAAGCGGGAACTGCGGGGTGTCTAAAACCAGGAACTTTCTCTGCAGACTCCTAGGTGTGTACAGGGGCCCCCAGCACTTGGGTCATCCTCCACTGCTTTCCCAAGCCATCAGTAGGGAGCTAGATGGGAAGCGGGGCCATAGGGCATAGCAATGGATGGGTATCTGAACTTGCTCCAATCCTCCAGGCTCTGGGACCCCAAGAAGCTGATGGGTTTCTGAAGCATTGGCCAGGAAGTGTTACCGGGGGGGAGGGGGGGCGGTGGGTGCTGTGTGAGCTTGGCCAAGTTCCTGGGCCTGTCTGAGTTGCACCTGCTCCTCTGTACCTGGAAGCTGTAGTGATGATCACAGCGTAAGGGGTGGGCGTGCGCACTAAGTTAAAGATGGGCTTGATCCAGGAGCTGGCAGCGGCCATCGGTTAGCGCAAATCACTCCCAGGCTGGAGGCCCTGGTCGCCACCCAAGAGGGCTCTGAGCAGCGAGAGAGAGAGAGAGAGAGAGAGAGAGAGAGAGAGAGAGAGAGAGAGAGAGAGAGAGGCCCAAGCTGTTGAATGGAAGCAACCGAGTCAGCTCCAGCCACAAGATGTAGGTCGCCGTTTCCAGGCGGACCCTGAAGACAGCGGAAAGGAGGATTAATTACCACTCGAGCAGCCCATTTGCTCCCGCACTGTAATTGGCACAGCTTTAATTCTCTCCGAGGTCGTCCGAAGTCACCTCCCAGGTTTGGATGAGCCCCAGGCTCACAGAAGGGAGACGGGGGCTGCTGGCCCAAAGGGGGCCACAGGTGCGCACCCCTAGTGGCAGGGATGGGGTGCGGTGGGGGAAGGGGGAAGAAGCAGGACAGAGGAGCCCGCGTTGGGGCCTGCGTCCACCTGGATGGACACCAGCCCCCTCCCCGGCCCCAGTGCCTTCCCCAGCTCTCCGCCCAGGACATGGGCGCGGAACCCCGCAGTGCCAGGGCCGGGTCCCACGCGCTCCCTACCCGCCCTGTCTCCGGGGATGCAGGAGCCTCGGAGGGCGGCTGCGGGGAGGCGGGGACTCGGAGCAGGGGGCGGGGGCTGGAGGCACCCCGGCCGCTCCCCCTCATCCCCACGGCGCGTCTGCCACCCCCTCCTTCCGCCAACACGCGGGTGTGCCCCTTCCCCCCGCGCGGCTGCCGTTCCTGATCTGGGTGCTGGGTGGGGGAGAGGCGGAGGGGTGGGGATCCCGGAGGGGATCCCGCCCCTTCCCACCACCCTTGGCCGCTCCAGGCCCCCAAACCCACGTGAGCGAAGGGCCGGCCCCCCACCCCCCACCCCCCACCCCTCCACCCCGGATCCCTTCGGCTGCACAGTGCGTCCCGGTTCTGCGCCCCGGCCTGGCTGGCTGCTGCACCGGCTCCTGGCGGATCTCGTGGGCCCCCAGCCGGCCGCTTCGCCGGGCTCCGGCTCCTGCTGCGCCCCGGGCCCTGGCACCGCCGCTGCGGAGGCGGGTGAGTCGGGGAGAGCGCGGCCAGGGCGCAGGGACTCTGGCACGGACCTCTCCAGGCTCCTCCAGCGCGCGTTGGGGTTAGGGAGGGTGGGTCTCCCCTGGAGGGTGGGTCTCCCCTGCCCCTGCGGCCGTCAGCTCGCTGCCCTTTGTCACAGCTCCAGCCTGACCCCTGGGGTCGTTGGCGCTCTCTTCTCCGGAGCTCCCCCGGCTCAGCTCTCTGTGCGTGGCTGTGCGCGTTCCCGGTGCTCAGCCCTGAGCCTCCCGACGGCCCGCGGTCCTTTCACACCCTCATCCCCACGCTCTTGTCCCCGCGTCCATCCTACGCATGCAGTGCGTGTGGCCAGGAGCCACCGGGGACTCTGGGTATGAGGGGTGCACGCACGTGGGTGGGGGTGTGTGCGGGTGGGTGGTGGTGTCTGTGCGCTAGAGGCTAGCTTTCTGTGTGGCGGCGTGGAAATGTGGAAATTGAAATGTCTCAAGTTTTGTGTGCCAGCAGGTGTGTGTGTGTGTGTGTGTGTGTAGGAATTGTGTGACTGATGTATGCCTGACATTGCATTTGTGAACAGGTGTGTGTGTGTGTGTGTGTGTAAGTGTGTGTGGTTGTGGCTTTCCTGGCGTGCACAAATGTGTGCTGGTGTGAAGGTTGAAATTGTGCGACTGAAACAGCGTGCACGGAGTTACACTCCCAAAGATGTCCGTGTGGCTGAGCACACCAGGATGTGCGCGCGTGTGTGTGTGTGTGTGTCTGTGTGTGACTAATGGGGCACACCCGGCTTTCACGTTTCTGCAGAGGGGTGTGTGTGTGTGTGTGATGGTGTGTGGTTGAACATCCCATGATATGCATGTCTATGTGTGATATGTGTACGCTGTGATGGTGTGTGTGTGTGTGTGTGTGTGTGTGTAGGAGGTGTTGCAGACCCAGCCTTGCACCTCCGAAGACTTCTGAGACGGTGTCCTCGTAGGGCTGTGCGTGCCGTGATGGCATCGTAGTGGCACGTGAAGTTGTGGGCTCCGGGGCGCGTGATGCTCACACCACTTGCATCCCGTGCTGCCGGCGGAAGATGAGAACTCCACTGTCTTGTCCGTGGTGGCCCTCCACATTTGAACAGATATACAGAGAAGAGGCGAGACAGAGAGGAAGATGTTCTATCCATCGATTCACTCCCCAAGTGGCCGCAATGGCCAGAGGTGAGCTGATCTGAGGCCAGGAGCCAGGAGCCTCTTCTGGGTCTCCCACGTGGGTGCAGGGTCCCAAACCACCCTCCCAGGCCACAAGCAGGGAGCTGGATGGGAAGCTGGGCTGCCGGGATTAGAACCGGTGCCCCTATGGGATCCCGAAGTGTACAAGGTGAAGATCTTAGCCACAAGGCTAGCATGCCAGGCCTGGCTGGTTTGCTTTTGATCCAGTTCCCTGGAAAGTTCTTGGGCCTCTTCCCCACATGGTGGACCCAGTAGGGGCTCCTGGCTCTTGCCTTCAGCCTGGTCCAACCTTGGCAGTCGTGGCCATTTGGGGAGTGGACCAGCAGAGTGAAGAATCTCTCCCTTGCTGACAAAGCTTCGGAAAAAAAGTAAATAGCCAAATCTAGCTGGAAGGGCACGGAGTGTGAGCTTCCGTCTGCTGGCTAGCTCTCCGCACGAGCTTCAACAGTGTGTGTGCGCGGGGGTGTGCTGGTGGGCCGGGCTGAAGGGAGGAGCTGGGTTTTCCATCTCCGTGGGTTTCCCATGTGGGTGGAGTGGGGTGGGGGAAGGGGCATGGACTCGAGTCCTCATTTGCTGCTTTTGGGGTGTGCAGAAGTAGGGCGCTGGACTCCATTTCTTTAAAAAAAATGATTGGAGATGCTTTTGACATAGTCAATCAGGGTGGGCAGGTTCTACGGTTAAAGAGAAGTGGGTGTGATCGTTGTTTCCAAGCTTCCTATTTCTTCTTCCCATCTCGCGGGTGAGGGGAGAGATAAGGGGGGGAAGCCGCAGCCAGTCTCCCCACCATCCCAGTACCAGGGGGTGGGGAAAGGCCACCCGCTATCAAGCCACGGTCCCACGCGGCGCGCATGCTCCAAGGGTTCTGCTCCGAGGGGGATGCGACGGTTCCAAAATGCTGTCAGTCTCGCTGATGTATGGGTGAGGAATCCCTTCCGATGTCCCACTGGCTGACACAGTTAACGTTGTAGTCTCCATTCGCTCCCGTATTTGCTATCGTCGTTTGGCTGGGGCAGTTGTCCGTATGTCCCTTGTCCAGTCTCTGCTGGACTTCAGTCTTGTTCACCAGAGCCCTGCATCCCCGGGCCTCACCAGTCCTCTGTGTTGCCAGGCACCTGTGCAACTCCTTCCAGGACTCCCCCCACCAGGTGGTATTTATTGTGGTGACCTGGCCCCCTAAGGTGCCTGGCTAAGGCTCTGTGGGGGAGCTCCCCATCTCCCGGCCCTCACTGAGGACTTGGAATATCAACCATGTCTTGTCTTGTGGTTTTCCTTGTCCAGCCATCCCACCAGCCTGACGCCCCCTTCCTCACCCCTGCTCCCAGGCCCGCCTCTGAACCGTCCACCAGCGGCCATCGTCCAGGCTCCACCCTGCGGAGGACAAGATGAGCAGCCATGGCAACAGCTTGTTCTTGCGGGAGAGCGGCCCCCGGCTGGGTCGGGCGGGCTGGCTTGGGCGGCTGCGGGAGCGCCTGCGGCAGAGAGCGCTGCGCACACGCCTGCAGCTGCAGACCCTGACGCGCGAGCACGTGCTGCGCTTCCTGCGCCGGAATGCCTTCATCCTGCTAACCATCAGCGCCGTGATCATTGGTAAGCGCCTGGCTGCACCCCTCCACGGGCGCCTGCACCCCTCCACGGGCGCCTGTACCTGCACCCCTCCACGGACGCCTGTACCTGCGGCTTCCCCAAAGGCACGCCCGTGCGCACGCGCAAAATCACTGTGTGAGATGAAGGGATAGATTTATTTGATACAAAGATGTTGAAGTTCATGCTTACTTTGTAAGGGTTTATTTATTTGAAAGGCAGATAGGAGAGAGAGAGAGAAGAGAGAGACACTGCATCCACTGGGTCAGTCCCCACGGCCTTCCAGATCCCATAGCTTAATTGGGGTCCTCAGTTACTTAAGATACCCCTTATTGCCATGCCCGGTCCACATTAGGAGGAAACCGGGAGCAAGGACTAGGTCTTGAACTAGGATCCTCTGATGTGGTGTATGGATGTCCTAATCATGGCATAACTGCTGACCCAACACCTGCCCATCAGCTTCACCGTTAACTCCGTATTTTACAGATTTTTGGCACGTAGGTTTAAAAATTTCTTTATTTGAAAAGCAACGTTTCAGAGAGAGGAGGAGAGGCAAAGATGCCTTGCAATAGCAAGAGCCAGGAGCCAGGAGCTTCTTCCAGATCTCTCACGTGGGTGGCAGGGCCCCAGCACTTGGGTCAACGTCCGTTGCTTTCCAAGGCACATTAGCAGAAAGCTGGAGCAGAAGTGGAACTTGTTGAACTGACACTTGTTTAAGATGCCAGTGTTGGGCCCGGCACAGTGGCTCCGTGACTAAATCCTCATCTTGCAAGTGCTGGGATCCCATATAGATACTGGTTTGTGTCCTGGCTGCTCCACTTCCCATCCAGCTCCCTGCCTGTGGCCTGGGAAAGCAGTGGAGGACGGCCCAAAGCCTTGGGACCTTGCACCCGTGTGGGAGACCCGGAAGAAGCTGCTGGCTCCTGGCTTTGGATTGGCACTGCACCAGCTGTTGTGGTCACTTAGGGAGTGAGTCAGTGGATGAAAGATCTTCCTCTCTGTCTCTCCTCTTCTCTTAAATCTGATCTACCTTGCCGTTAAAAAGAAATAATTCTTTAAAAAGATGCTTGTGTTGCAGGCTGTGTCTTCACCTGCTGTGCCACAGTAGCAGTCCCACTTCCCTCATACTTTTGGAAGTAACTTTGGGCATTCAGTACGCACACACCATACATGTGCACGCCCAGAAGTTACAGGTGCACGTCAGTCAAACGGAAAAATGCACAGGTGTCCCACCGACACACACATGCTGGAATACAGCTGTGTGTATGACTACCGCCCCAGATGGAGACACACTCAAGCAAGGATAACAGGTGGAACCACAGATGCCCGTGTGTACCAGCAAACACATGGTCACTCACACGTGTGCACACATTAACACACAGGTTAGCAGGTCAGCACACGTGTACCTCATTTCCCCCCCGCACATACATCCCAGTGCCTGCCTGCCCTCCACCTACAAACACCCTTTCTCGAGATGGATGGGCCCTGCCTCGGCGACCAAGTGACCCAGACTCCCTCTCGTTGGCTGCAGGGGTGGGCCTGGCATTTGCCTTGCGTCCGTACCAGCTCACCTACCGCCAGATCAAGTATTTCTCGTTCCCCGGAGAGCTGCTCATGAGGATGCTACAGATGCTGGTATTGCCGCTCATCATCTCCAGCCTGGTCACAGGTGAGGATGTACAACCACGGTGTTGCTGTGCACGGTCCAGGCACACCCGAAGCCATGGCTTTCCTGCCATGCCCAGCCCCTGCTCAGACCCGGTTGCGCTCATGAACCCCACTCGTATCGGGCTCAGCTTCCCCTGGAGGGGGAAGGAGGGACAGAGGCAGCTGGGGCACAGGGCAAGGGCAGGTGTGCAAGGTTGGATGGGTGGAGATGGCAGAATTATTGAGAAATGCACCAGCTTGGGCTCCAGAGGGCATCCAGAGATGGAGTTCTCAGGTGTGGTGGCCAAGTTGCTGTTGGAGCACAGAGTGTCTGTTGTTTTGGACTTGGCCCACGCCATCGCCTGGATCGGAGCCTGAGTAGGATGGTTTCTTGGGTTTCCTAGCAGCAGAGCCTGACCTGGGGGTGGTTTGCACGAGGGAGAACGGCTCCAGAAGGGAGGATGTGAAGGCAGCAGGACCAGGTGGAGGAAGAGGCTAACTCAGGCTGTGTGTCTGTGTGAGCATGTGTGAGTGTGTATGTGTTTATTATGTGTGTATGTCTGTGTGTGTGTGTGTGTCTCTGTAAGCATGTGTGTTTATGTGAACACGTAGCTCTGTGTGCGTCTGTGTGTGCGCGTGCGCTCGCACGCTCAGGAGTTGCACAGCCTAGACCTTTCTTTCCAGTTCTGCTCCTGACCTGAGTCACGGGTCCTGGCTTCTGCTGACTGTTAGCTTCCAGCAGCCAACACCTGCAGATGCTGCTGAGGGTGGGTGGGTACCCAGGTCTGTCGGGAGGGGGCGTGTTTGGGAGAAGCTCACACAGGGGAGTGTGCGTCGAGGTGGACTGGAGGGAGGTGCCATCTGGGGGTGAAGGGTGAACAAGTGAAAAAGATGTTCGGGGTCCACGGAGGGGTGAGAGTTGGAAGAGGGAAGCTGGTAGGGCTGGTGGAGTTGTGCTTGGGATTAGGGGTGCAACAGAGCATGCAGGCCACCCTGGGGAGCAAATGGGGGTGGGCTGGTGGGCCATGGAGGGTGGGAGAGACATACACTGGGAGGAGGGGATGCCATGGGGGAACTGTGCTATTGTCCCGTCCCGCAGGGATGGCCTCGCTGGACAACAAGGCCACGGGCAGGATGGGCATGCGGGCAGCTGTGTATTACATGGTCACCACCATCATCGCCGTCTTCATCGGCATCCTCATGGTAACCATCATCCACCCGGGGAAGGGCTCCAAGGAGGGGCTGCATCGCGAGGGCCGCATCGAGACCATCCCCACGGCCGATGCCTTCATGGACCTGGTCAGGTGAGGGTCTCTCCTTGGGGATGGGGGGTTGTGACAGCCATTGATGGGCCCCTGTCTTCTTCCCTGTCACACACATCCATTCGGGTGGGCGGAGGTGCAGCCCCATGGGGTGGTGGTGGTCCAAAGAGCAGGTATTTGCTGCTAGGCTCCAGTGGAGGGTGATGGCTGGTGTGAGAGCAGTGGCAAGTTTTTGTTGGTCTTAGCTGTTCTCGCCAACTCTGTGTGGGTGGACAGCAAGCCCCAAGTTGGAGCAGGATGCTGGAATTAGCACTGGAGCTGGGACTGGAACCCAGGCCCTGCAAACATGGGTCATTGCTTAACCGCTCTGCCGGATGACCGCCACTGCCGCTAGGTTTTGCATTGGGTAATGTCGATGAGACACTTTGCTGAGCATCGGTAAGGCGTTGCCATGGTTACGGTCAGTATGGCCACTACTGACAAGGGGCCCAAGTTCTCTTTTTAGGTCTAACCTCTTGCCTTCCTTTTGGTGATTTTTCTGCAGAAACATGTTCCCACCCAACCTGGTGGAAGCCTGCTTCAAACAGGTCAGGGGGCTGCTAAGAGGCTGTGGGTGTGGCTTGAATGCTGTGGGTGGAGCTTAGAGGCTGAGGGTGGGGCTTTGGGGCTGTGGGTGGGGCTTTCTGGCTGTGGTGGGTGGGGGCTTATTGACTGTGGGACTTGGGGGGCTGGGGCGTGGTTTTCTGCTGAGTGCATGGCCCAAGGTGGAGAGAGGGTGAGAAGTGGGCCTGGAGTGAGGTGGGGCTCCTGAAGGAGTCTGGGAGGACCAGTGTGTTTCTCCTTCGTCTGTGGTTACAGGGAAGGACACAGGCCAAAGGCGACCTGGACCTGAGTAGAGTCCAGGCCTTGTGATCGCTGCATGTGGTTGAGGGGAAGGCCCCATTTCCACCCAGTTCAAGTTGAGCGTCGCGCAGGGGACTTGTGGGTGTCCGAATCTGTATTCATCCTTTTGGGTATTGTGTTGTCACCCCCCCCCATTCACGTGTTTAATTCATTAATTAAATTTTAATGAAAAGCTTTTCTTTATTTGAATGAAAGATCTCCCATCCACTGGTTCACTTCCCCAATGCCTGCGACTAACAGGATTGGGCCAGGTCAAAACCAGGAACTGGGAGCTGTACCCGGGTCCCCCATGTGGGCGGCAGGAACCCAGCTCCTTGGGTGCTGCCACCCAGGGTGTGCAGAGAGCTGGGATTAGAGGTGCTGCAGCAGGAGCTGGGCATTCCAGTGTGGACGTGGTCTCCAGTCGAGCTCACCAATCCACACACCTCACAAGGACTCTGGTTTTCAGCATCATTAGTAACCACAGTTGGGATGCACTACAGATTGCACCCATCCCAACCTCACCCAACCAGGCACGACCTACCCCACCCCCTGGCAACCACCGTTTGCTCCTTCATCCTGTGGTTGGGTTCCCGCATCGGTGCGATCAGACAGTTGTTGTCCTTCTGGGCCTGGCTGATTGCACTAACGCAGCATCCCTTAGGATTACCCAGTTGTTGGAAATGATAGGATCTCCTTCTGGTTTCCGAGTAGCAGTCTGTGTAGCATTTTCCATGGACCACGTCTTGTTTATCCTTCCATCCGTTGATGAACTCCTTATCACATGGATTTAAAAAAATATTTATTTATATTTTTTATTGGAAAGTTATATTTACAGAGAGAAGGAGAGACAGAAAGGAAGATCTTCTATCCACTGGTTCACTTCCCAAGTGACTGTAATGGCCGGAGCTGAGCTGAGCCAAACTGGGGTCAGGAACTTCCTCCAGGTCTCCCACGCGGGTGCAGGGTCCCGAGACTTTGGGTCGTCCTGCACTGCTTTCCCAGGCTACAGGCAGGAAACTGGATGGGAAGTGGAGCTGCCGGGATATGAACCTGAACCCATATGGGATCCTAGCGTTTGCAAGGCGAGGACATTAGTCACTAGGCTACCGTGCCGGATGCCGTCGATGGATTTTTTGCGTTGTTTCTGTGTGTTGGCTACTGCAGTGTGCATGGGCATGCAAACCTCTGTTTAGAACACAGATTTCATTTCCTTTGGGCATGTACTCAATGGGACACTAGCTCATAGGTTGCTTTGCATTTAACTTAAATATATGTGTGTGTGTGTGTGTGTGTGTGTGTGTGTGTGTGTGTGTGTGTGTGTGCATTTATTGGAAAGGCAAAATTACAGAAAAAGAGAGGGAAATCTTCCATTTACTGATTCATTGTCCAAATGACTGCTGGGCCTGGCCAAAGCTGGGAGCCTGAAGTCTCCCACATGAATGACATGGGGCCCAAGAACTTATATCATCATCTGGTACCTTCCCAGGAGCATGATCAAGGAGCTGGATCAGATGTCCTTGAACCAGTGCTCATGTGACACTGGCACTGGAAGTAGCAGCTGACTATAGTCAAAGCGGCAACAGCGACCCTTTTCATTTTCATCTTATAGATTTCATCTTTTCATATGCCAAGGCACCTCCATCCCGTTAGCCCTAATGGTTACAACAATCCATTCACTCCTTCCCCCATGCGTTGTCCACATCATCCATTCACCCCTTCGGTTTGGTCCAGTAGACTTCCCAGAGAGAGAGGGAAGCAGCAATTGGTAACCTCAAATCCAGTTTCTTTACCTTGCAGTTCAAGACGCAGTACAGTACCAGGGTGGTCACCAGGACTGTGGTGAGGACGGACAACGGTTCTGAGCTGGGCACCTCCATGCCTTCGCCATCCTCGGGGGAGAATGGAACTGGCTTCCTGGAGAATATCACCAGGGCCTTGGGCTCACTGCAAGAGGTGTTGAGCTTTGAGGAGACAGTGCCCGTGCCTGGCTCCGCCAATGGCATCAACGCCCTGGGCCTCGTGGTCTTCTCGGTGGCCTTCGGATTGGTCATCGGGGGCATGAAACACAAGGGTCGCGTCCTGAGAGATTTCTTCGACAGCCTCAACGAGGCTGTTATGAGGCTGGTGGGCATCATCATTTGGTAAGTTCTGGGGGGGCGAGGGTAAGTTGTGTACCCGTGGGGAGGGTGGAGAAAGATTTGGCTGAATAGCTTCTTGGGAGATGTCCGGCCAAGGCCATCCTTGAGTGTGTTGGTTGGCTTAAAAGTCACCGGCTCATTCATGTCATCTGGCAGTGGTCAGTTCACTGGTTTATTCTTTGATATATTGACCCAGCTGTCCATGAACCCATCTGGGCAGTCTGTCCAAGAGTCAGTTAACTTGCTTTTTCATCCATCTGTCTGTACCTTGAGGCATTGATTAATTCGCCTACCAACCCACTTGCTTATTCATATCTTCACACGTCTCTGCCGTGCTGTATTCTCTCGGTGCCTCTGTCACCCACCTGTTCGTTCATTCATTCTTCCACTGCTTTTGCTGAAGATGTATTTATTTATTCAAAACTCAGACCTACAGAGAGGGGATGGGAGAGACACAGAGAAGTCTGCCATTCGCTGGTTGCCTGCCTTCTTCCCAGATGGCTGCAATGGCCAGAACGATGCCAGGATGAAGCTACACAGAAAGGAGCTCCATCTAGCCAGGTCTTCCAAGTGGGTAGCGGGGGCCCAGACACTTGAATCGTGTTTGCTGCCTTTCCCAGAGCCGTTGGCAGAGAGCTGGGTTGGATGTGGAGCCACCAGGGCACGAACTGATGCTCATATGGAATATTAGCATTGCAGGTGGTGGCTTTACCCGATGATACCCAACACTGGCCCAGCCACTTTAAAAAAAAAATTATCAATTAATATTGGAAAGTCAGATTTACAGACAGAAGGAGAGACAGAGAGAAAGATCTTCCCTCTGCCAGTCCACTCCCCAGGGGGCTGCAACAGCTGGAGTTGAGTCAATCCAAAACCAGGAGCCCAGAAGTCTCCTTGGGGTCTCCCATGCATGCAGGTGCAGGGTCCCAAAACTTTGGGCCATCCTCAACTGCTCTCCCAGGCCACAGGCAGGGAGCTGGAAGGAAAGTGGAGCAGCTGGGACACAATCTGGTGCCCACACAGAAGCCTGGTTGTTGCAAGGCGAGGACTTTAGCCACTATGCTCCAGTGCCAGCCCCCTCTATTTTTTTTAAACACTTATTTATTTGAAATAGTTACCAAGAAGGAAGTAGGGAAAAGTGGAAAGAGAGAGAGAGGAGAGACAGACATCTTCCACAAAAGAGATCTTTACCTGCTGGTGCTCTGCGCAGATGAGGCAACTGCTATGGTTTGGCCAGAACAAAGCCAGGAGCTTCTCTTGGGTCTTCCGTGTGGGGGCGTGAACCCAAGCACACTTTTAGCACAGTGCCAATAATCCCTACCCGTTGTTTTATATCTTTGTGTTTCACTCACTCTTCCATGAATTACTGGATTTTTCTTATTTCAACGTGTGTATTTCTGTTGAAAGACAAAGGTGTTGATATCATCACCATTTGATAAAGTCACATCCATGTTATAACCGTATCCGATAAGCATATCATGTGAGGTTTGCAAAATACTTCTGCATCGTAGAATGGCTAAGCTGGGCTAACGAACACCGGTGTGGCCAACATCTTCATTTTCTGCAGTGGCAATTCTTGGTACCTGCCTAGAGATCTTGAAATAGACTAAATGTTATCAGAACTATTACATCCGTTGGCCAGTATCTCTCTCCCAAGCCCTCCCAGTCCCTGGTAACCCCAATTGTGTTCTTTGCTTCTTTGGATGTCAACCTTTTTGTCAGACAGTTCATGTCTGAGTATAGTCATGGAACAGACAAGGCTTGGAGGGGCGAGTGGGATGATGAAGTTGGTATGCCTTGGAGCTGTTGGGGATGTGTCTGCCGTGAGAGTGAGCTGTGGTGAGCGGCGAGGAGGAAGCAGGACAGATGCGTGGGTGTATGCGTGGGTGCAGGCCTGCTTACGAGTGTACGGAGAGAGATTTGGGGCGGAGTGAGGTCCTGCCTGACGGGTCCTGCTTGACGCCAGGGTCTCCCTAACATGGATAACACTTTGGGGGAGAGATGTCAGCTCTTGACTTGCAGCCGGGAGGGGTGGGGGGAGATCTTGAAGGGAACCCTAACAGGTGCACGGCTCCTCCCAGGTACGCACCGGTGGGCATCCTCTTCCTGATTGCCGGGAAGATTCTGGAAATGGAAGACATGGCTGTGCTCGGGGGCCAGCTGGGCATGTACACGCTGACCGTCATCGTGGGCTTGCTCCTGCACGCTGGTGGCGTCTTGCCCCTCATCTACTTTCTTGTCACCCACCGGAACCCTTTTCCCTTCATCGGTGGTGTCCTGCAGGCCCTCATCACTGCCATGGGCACGTCGTCCAGGTATGGCCTCACCTCCCATCCTCCCTAGGTCCATGCTGCAGGTCCCGTGGGCTCTTCTGGAAGTCCCGCCCTCCCTGCCTCCACCTTCTGGCTCGACACCTGGCTGGACCCTGCTAGCTGCAGACAGGTGCCAATTCCAAGGTCAAGATGGTTCCAGGATGCCCCGTGCACTGGGACATCTTTTGGCTCACGAGGTCTCCTCCACCCTGGAAGCTGTCCCTGGACATGCACTTGGATTCTGTACCCCCCCCGCCCCCTTTTTTTTTAAGTGGGTGTGCTTTGTGTGGGGGGGGGAGATTAAAAAAAAACCCTCCTTTTCCCTATCTCAGCAGCTAAATACAAAATTAGTTGAGAAAACGTCCCAAGGGCTAAACGGTTGAACAAAAATATAACTTTACAAAAGATGTATTGACTGATGAAAGATGTATACCTTTATGTATTTGCAAGGCAGGGTGAGGTAGAGACGGGTGGCAGTAGATACTTCCATCTGTTGGTTCATTCTTCAGATGCCCGCAGCAGCCAGCATGGGCCAGGCTGCAGGGCTGAAGCCAGGAGCCAGGGACTCCATCTGGATCCCCAGTGCAGGTGGCAGAGACCCAATTATTTGGGTATCATCTGATGCTTTTTTTCAGGCACATTAGTAGGGTAGGGCTGTAGAGAGCATCAGGCCCTGCTTGGGAGTGGCTGATGGGAGCAAATGAGCAGCACACACCACCGTGTGTCGTTGGCCTGAAGCTGTTGGCTCTAAGTGAGCCAGGAGCCCTGCCACAGTGGGGACTCCAGTTGCTGTGTTCTATCTGCAGTACCAGGAGTACATGTGCGCCTTTCTCAGACTCCGGCTTACACCTCGGTGTGCTCAAGAGGAGCCCTCCTTTGGCTGCCCTGGTCCAGCTCTGCACCTGTCCTCTCTTTCTCTCTACCCAACAGCTCTGCGACCCTGCCCATTACCTTCCGCTGCCTGGAGGAGGGCCTGGGTGTGGACCGTCGCATCACCAGGTTCGTGCTGCCCGTGGGGGCCACCGTTAACATGGATGGTACTGCCCTCTACGAGGCCCTGGCCGCCATCTTCATTGCTCAGGTCAACAACTACGAGCTCAACCTGGGCCAGATTACCACCATCAGGTGAGGTGTCACCTGCCCGACAGGTGAGGTCATGGTGGAGGAGGGATGAGGGAGCCAAGCTACCCGGGATGTGAGAGGAGCCTGCTGTGGGGACCCGGGGCTGACTTTGTCACCTGATGCTGTTGACAGTGGTGAGACACGCTGGGCGGGGGGCGGGGGGATTCCTTCATTGAATTTTTCAAAGCATGGCTGGTGCATCGTGATAACTCCAGGTTCGACGGTGAATGCACATTCCTGGGCCCGTGTCTCCTAAGTGTTGTCCAAAAGTCCCAGTAGCTGCAGGTGCAGCTGCCCTAACTCCCATGTCTAAAGAGTCACCCCCGCCCCCCCCGCCGAATCGGACACCTGTTGAACCTCGACTCCACACCACCCATGGGGAATTCCACCCAAACTTGGTCTTATGCACACGGACATGGGGAAGCCTGTGTGAGACATAAGAGAGTTTCAGTCCCATCTCGCCTAAGGTGTATCTTTCTGTGCTTTGCAGATATTTGAATATCAAAAAACACACCCTACGCACAACCCTTCCACTCCTAAGTATTTCACATGAGGCAGGGGAAGGTGTGGGTTTCATTTGGTTTGGATCTGCCAAGGTAACCTCAGGTGGGACGTGAAATTCAGTGACTGTGTAGTAAGCTTTTTTTTTTATTATTATTATTTTAAAGAATTATTTGTTTTTATTGGAAGGGCAGATTTTACAGAGAGAAGGAGAGAGAATTCTTTCATTTGCTGGTTCACTACCCAGAATGGCCACAATGGCCAAAGTTGAGCTAAAGTTGGGGAAAACCAGGAGCCTTTTCTGGGTCTCCCATGTGAGTGCAGGGTCCCAAGGCTTTGGGCTGTCCTCCGCCGCTCTCCCAGACCACAAGCAGGGAGGTGGATGGGAAGTGGAGCAGCTGGGACTTGAACCGACACCCGTATGGGATACTGGTACTCCAAGTGCAGGATTAGTGTATTATGCCACCGTGCTGGTCCTAAAGATAACACCAGCTTTTATATATATATATAATAAACATCATTTTGCTTTTGATGATGTTTTCATAGTTGACAGGGATGCATGCCCATGTAGACCAACAATTGTGGGGTTCGGGTTTGAGGAGTGGAAGAAAGTGGATGAGACGACTGCCTCCAATATCCTCTTTTATTCTTGGGGAGAGCAGGGGAGAGGGTCACTTCCTGCAACCCAACCGCATTAGTACCTGGAGATGGGAGACGGCCACCCGCTGTCACCCCAGGGTCCCCACTGTCACCCCAGGGACTCTGCTGTCACCCCAGGGTCCCCGCTGTCACTCCAGGTTCCCCGCTGTCACTCCAGGGTCCCTGTTGTCACCCCAGAGTCCCCGCTGTCACCCTAGGGTCCCTGTTGTCACCCCAGGGACCCCACTGTCACCCCAGGGTCCCCGCTGTCACCCCAGGGTCCCCGCTGTCACCCCAAGGTCCCCGCTGTCATCCCAGGGTCCCCACTGTGGAGCATGTTCCAAGGATACTGCTCAAATGATGTAGATGGTTCTGAGATGCTGTGGATCTCATTGCTCCAAGCTTGAGAAAATCCTTCCAAGGTCCGTTGGCTGACGTAGTCCACCTTAGAGTCTCCACTCACCCAGATACTTGTCCAGGGGAGCTGGCCAATTTGTTGTGCCCCTCTATGGTACTAGACATCCTCAGCAGGTCTCAGTAAACTGTTTGTCAGGTCCTCCATGGGCATCTGGCCGTGAGTCCACTGCAGAGGCCTGAGCCACTGAGGAGGCCCAGTGCTGACATATGCACTCCACAGTCAGACCACAGATTCTATGATTTTCACTGTGGTTGGAGTGTGAGTCCAGTGGGAGGGGAGCCCCCAAAGTAATCTCACCAGAGGTGACCCCAAGCTAACTCCTGTGTGTGCCAGCCAGTGTGGGTCCAGCTCAGTCCACCTACCACATCGACTTACACACACATACACACACACACACACACACACACGTACTGGTAGTTGCAGTTACCTGGTCAGCCCCATCTCATGTGCAAATCAATGGATGCTGCAGCCCAGCCTAACCCTGACCACTATACGCTTTGTGGGAACAGCAGCCTAGTTGGAGCGACTCCCAACAACCCCCACCAGGCCTGCCTCCGGCTGATTGCTTGCTTCTCTTGCTGAAATTCTCACTAAGTTTTATTTGTGCAGGGATATTTTTCCCCCCTACATTGGAGAATTTCTATGGCAGATGGATTCTGACTCAGCATAGTTTAGCGTGGGATTTTCTGACTTGATGACGGGGCCCAAGCACTCAGTGTTGCGTGGAAACAACCACACACGTACAATGAGAGGCCTTTCCTGGCAGTGTAAGGCGTGATCCTGCGTGGTCAGACTAGGCAACAGTGACAGCGGCAGCTTCTAGTTAGGGTGGACGCTACTGGCGTCCAGCGTTGTTAAGTTCGAATGGATTCAATGCATTTCCCCGGTTACAATTCAATATGTTTTCAATGTACAATGGCCTGGCTTGGTGGAGCTGAAATCTAGACTCAGGAATTCCATCTGGGTCTCCCATGTGGATGCAGGGGCCCAAGGCTTCGGGCCGTCCTCCACTGCTTTCCTAAGCCACAAGCAGGAAGTTGAATGGGAAATGGAGCAGTCAGGACACGAACGGGCACCCATATGTTCTCCTGGCACGTGCCAGGGGGAGGGAGTTGAGCCACTGAGCCATCATGCTGGGCCAGGCTGAAGCTAGGAAACTGCATCTCCATCTGCCTATGTCTACCACATGGGTACCAGGGGGTCCAAGCCCTTGGGCCATCCTCAACTGCCTTCCCTGGCGCATTAATAGGGGACTCAATCAGAAACGACCCAGACGCGACTCCCCCTGTGTGTGGTGCTGGTATGGCAGTCATAGCTTTAAATGAGCCTTAGCAGAGAGCTGGGACTGAACCCCAAATGGTTTCCTGCTAGGTCAGGACCTGCATTCGGGTTTTTTTTTTTTTTTCATCCATTCAGCGCTGTGAACATTGATTCTTTTGACTCTGAACTTGGCCCACCTTCCGGAAGTCCTTCCCCAGCACCTGGACCTAGCTATATATTTAGGTTTGCTTGCCGCCCCCTCCTCTGGGGACTGGCATGTGCTCCTGTGACTGGGACCCCACGCTGGGTATTTAGGATCCCTTTTATGGTGTCCATTCAAGGTATGCATCACGAGGTTTTCACAAACACGCATGTAAGAGGAAATGATTGAGACAGGTCAAGCCACACACCACCCATTCGCCACCTTCCTCTCTCTCTTGTAACTATTTTTGACACCTGCCATCTCCTCCTTTGGAACGATTCTCACCTAGTATCCCTTGGATTTGGAATCCCTCCATAGATACAGTCTCTAAAACTTGGCAACTTTGTTACCCTGGGGCTTGTCTCTTCCTCAAGATCTAACCAGCCTTGAACTTGCAACTTTGTAACCCGCCAGCCTTGAACTTGCAACTTTGTAACCCGCCATCTCCTCTTTAGACTCTAACCTCGTCCTGGCAAGCATCACTTCTCTGAGTTGCTGACTTTTTTTGGATTCCTTCCCTGAGCAGGTGCAGAAGTTAAATTGGCAGTGCCCTGGGCAGACTGACGGTCCCTTCTTCTTCTGTGTCTCCTGGTCTCTGTCCCCCCTTGTCCGTGTGTGTGTGTGTGTGTGTGTGTGTGTGTGTGTGTGTGTGGTGCAGTATCACCGCCACCGCGGCCAGCGTTGGGGCTGCTGGCATTCCCCAGGCGGGTCTGGTCACCATGGTGATCGTCCTGACGTCTGTCGGCTTGCCCACGGAAGACATTACGCTGATCATTGCTGTGGACTGGTTCCTGTGAGTGCCCCCTCCTGTGCCCTTCCTCGCCTAGCCCTGTGGGCGCTCATTCCAGTGGAGAGTTCTAGAATTTCACGTCTGAAGCTTTTTGTTTTATTTAAAGAAGCTTTATCTGTTTGAAAGAGGTACTGAAAGAGAGGATGAGGGAGGTAGAGAGAGAGAGAGAGAGAGAGAGAGAGTTACAGAGAGGGAGAGAGAGAGATTGTCCATTTACTGCCCCTGCCACCCCCTCCCCCAATGGCTGCATGGAGCCAGGAGCTTCTCCCGGGTCTCCCACGCAGGTGCAGGGTCCCGAGGCTCTGGGCCGTCCTCCAGTGCTTTCCCGGGCCACAGGCAGGGAGCTGGATGGGAAGTGGAGCTGCCGGGACATGAACCCGTGCCCGTATGGAATCCCGGTGATTTCAAAGCAAGGGTTTAGCCCTGAGCCATTGCGCTGGATCCCCCCGCCCCCCGAATCCTTCTTTTAAAATGTTAAGTATCTATTTGCTTTCACTGTATTTGACACCCCCAAATGCCCATCACAAGCCAGGGCTGGACCAGCGACCCGATCCGGGTCACTCAGGGTGGGTCTCAGGTTCCTGAGTCTTGGCCCTTCACCTGCTCTGCCTTCCAGGTGCACATGAACAGGGAGCTGCGAGAGGACCCAGGCCCCTTCCTTCCCGGTTCCGTAAACCTTTCAGCTCCCGACCCCTGGCTTAGGGAGGAGCCCAGAGTTAAGATCAGAGAGTCAGGGAGAGCAGAGATGGAGGGAGGGTACCTGATGGTTCCCTCTGATGGCGGCTCTCCCTCTGTCGTCCGCCAGGGACCGGCTTCGTACCATGACCAACGTGCTGGGAGACTCGATCGGTGCTGCGGTCATAGAGCATCTGTCGCAACGGGAGCTCGACCTGCAGGAGGCGGAACTGACCCTCCCCAGCCTGGGAAAGCCCTACAAATCCCTCATGGCGCACGAGAAGGGGGCATCCAGGGGCCGGGGTGGTAATGAGAGCGCTATGTGAGCCTGGGGGTGCGGTGGGCCACTGGAGGAGGATGAGGAGGAGCGTGGGGAGCAGGGGAGGGGAACACACAGCCGTGGGCTGAACACGAACACACACACACACACACACACACACACACACACACACACACACATCCTACATCCTGCCTGTTCAACGCAGAGGAGCAAGGAGCGAAAGCTTGACTCTCGGAGCGCCTGCCCAGCACCTGCAGGAGGTGGGGTTGGGGCATCATGGTGGAAGCTTCCTTTGGCTCTTGCGGTCCAACCACAAATGGATGCAGAAAACCCGCCCTAAGCCCCGGCCGCTGGTGGGCATCGTCCATGAACACCTGTTGCGGGTGTTGGATGGCCTGGGGAAGGCCAGAGAGAGGCTCAGCGCTCCGACCAAAACCACAACAAAACAACATTGTGCTCGCGCTGCTAGTTTGTTCCGTGCGGGGGTCCAGATGGCAATCAGCAGAAGAAAAAACAAATCGTGGGTGCAGGGCTCATGGGGTGTGCACAGCCCTTGGGGACCCAGCTGGGTGGATGTGGTACCTGGTGTTCAGGACCTGAGGTTTGCCCTGGAGCCTCTGACCCTCCAGGGTCAGTATGCTGTGCTATGGTTTCAGGCCAGCACATGCATTCATGCAGGACTGTCTGTTTCAGGGCTCGGAGGCTATGTTCCTCTGGCTCCCCGTCTTTTCCCTGGCATGGGTGGGGTGTGAGTGCCTCAAGCCCTCGGAATTCACCTTCAAACGCACACATTCCACGGTTGGAAATGGAGCAAGCGAGCTGTTCCTTGGCTACCCCCCTTTTCTTGCTCCGTTTGGCACAAGGAGGGCACCGGAGGTGGACGTTGGGCCCTTAAGCCTGCGTTTTCTGTAGTCCAAGTGGACCAAGGCCATGGGGGTGACTGCGAGGCCTGGAGGTCACATATGTGCAATAAACGAGTGTCTTGATCTGTCTTCTGTCGCCATTGTGGGCCACCCTAGACGTTCATCGGGGCTCTTGGTCCTGGCAGCTGGCAGTCTCGACCTGAGCGACTGGGCCTGGTGGTGGTGAAGGTGGGGAGGGAGAGAGTGGGCACAGGAAACAAGAGAGAAGGGGGTCCTGCCCCTTTCCACGGCAGGTGTAGCTCACCCATCCCAAGATCCTTTCAATAAACCAAACACCTGCCACCAAACCTTGGCTTCTGGCACGGCTGTCCCCCAGAAGCTGGGAGCCCACACTCCAACCACACCACCAGAGAAAATGTGAACGTAGCTCATTAACATAAAAATCAATGATTCACAAGAGAGAACTTCCACCTGCTGGCTCAGTCCCCAGATACCTACAGCGGCCAGGGCTGGGCTGGGAAGTTGGACTTCCATCCAGTGGCCTCATCCACCCTTCCTGCCTTGGTTGTCAAGGACTCAGCTCCTGTGCCATGAACTTACTGAACCAGCAAACATGTGCTGACATGGAGGGCCCTGATGGGACAGCTGCTGTTTCTTCATGTTTAAAAAATATATATTCTCAATTGAAAGATAGGTTTTAGAGAGAAGGAAAAGTCTTCCATCCCTGGTTCACTCCCCTAAATGGCCACTATAGTCAGAACTGAGCCTATCCAAAGCCAGGGAGCCTCTTCTGGGTCTCCCACGCGGGTGCAGGGTCCCAAGGCTTTGGGCCATCCTCCACTGCTTTCCCAGGCCACAGGCAGGGAGCTGGATGGGACGTGGAGCTGCCGGGATATGAACTGATGCCTAGATGGGATCCTGGCGCATGCAAGGTGAGAATTTAGCCACTGAGCCACCGTGCTGGGCCCAAGGAACTGAAATTCTAAAAATTCTGAAAGCTAAAATTATTTTAGATTTATCATCCACATGCAGCCAGTGGCTAGCAAAACAAGCTTTTTTTTTTTTTTTTAAATGTGTACAAACAGCAAAGAGAGAGAGAGAGGGAGAGAGAGAGAGAGATAGAGAATCTTCCATATTCTGGTTCACTCCCTAAATGGCTAAAATGGCTGCATCGGGCCAAAGCCAGGACCCTGGAGCTTCGTCTAGGTCTCCCGCATGGGTGCATGGGCCCAAGCACTATGGCAGAAAGGAAGAGGGCATCGGAATGGCCACACTCCAAACCAGATGCAGGGCTCCAGTCTCTGATTTTGTCGCAGCTGCTGTTCTGTGTCTGACCCCTTGTGGAGCCAGGCGTGCTCCGCTCACAGCTGAGGCCCTGAGCTCACGATGCCCAAGTCTGGGCTGCTTGGCTGCTGAAGCCATAAATAGCAAACGGTTTTTGGTGCACCGGCACCCCAGTGGCCAACTTTCTTTGCACCTGCTGAGGTTTTGGGAGCTCAAAAGCCATGAACGCTCAATCTTGCTACTTACTCTTAGGGAAACAGAAGGAGGGCACCCCCCTGTTCACACACACACAAGCCAGTACATGCTGATGAAACCAGATGTTGCGGTTTGAATCCCAAGCCAATTTGCTACAAGCTCGTACCCTGGGTGCTCCGGCCAGCACGCGGACAGGCAGAGGGTCTGGGGATGAAGCACCGACAGGAGACCAGCGATGGTAGAAGTCTCGGCTAAGTCTCTTTATTTCTCCTTCACCTCTTCTTCTATACTCTCCCCACTAGATCCTCATTTAGCAGGAGATTGGATAAAGATGAGTCCAATTAGTCTAGGTGTTTTTAGCCACAAGCCCTGTGCCTGTTCCTGCCCAGGCTATGAGTGCTAATCAACTCCTTAGCCACAACACCTGGGGTAAAAAAAATCAGCTGGCCATTTCAGCCACTTTATTTATTTATTTATTCATTCATTCATTTATTATATAAAAATATATTTTAAAGATTTGTTTTTCTTTGGAAAGTCAGATATACAGAGAGGAGGAGAGACAGAGAGGAAGATCTTCCGCCCAATGATTCACTCCCCAAGTGGCCACACTGGCTGGAGCTGAGCCCATCTGAAGCCAGGAGCCAGGAGCTTCTTCCAGGTCTCCCACACAGGTGCAGGGTTCCAAAGCCTTGCGCCATCCTCAACTGCTTTCCCAGGCCGCAAGCAGGGAGCTGAACGGGAAGCAGGACCGCCAGGACACGAACTGGCACCCATAGGAGATCCTGGAGGATGCAAGTGAGGTGTTCAGCCACTAGGCTACCAAGCCAGACCCAAAAAATTTCTTTGGCCACAAGAAAGTCCCATGCAACAGAAAAGCTTGGAAATCTGTGTAATTTGTTTATAGCACTTGTTTTCCAAGAACATCTTTCAGTTACCTCATAGAGCCTATTAGTACAAGACGCTAAAAGAATACACTTATTTGGAAAATATCAAACTGTTGAATAAAGCTTGCTCAGTTATTTTCCTAGCACTGGAAGAGTGAGTCAGCATTTGGAAGCTGTTCGTCTTCTCTGTGGCGTATTGATCAATTTCTGTTCATCTGGCTATTGATTCACTTATTCATCTATTTATCTACCGCCAAGCCTTATCCATCCATGCATCTGTCATCAATCTATTCATCGGTTATCTACTTATCTGCCTGTCACCCATTTGCCCACCCACCTGTCCATCAACAACAGTCAACCATCCGTTTCTGCCTTTGAAAATAGGAAAATAATTTTGTGGAAAAAAAAAAAGAAGACTTTGTCTCTCTCGTTTGGGCATTTAGATGCTGTCCCAGTGTCCGCCGGGAGTCACATCTCACGGACGGCAGGGATGGGTCACCCTGAAGCACCAGGCCAAAGAAGACCGAACGACAGAGCCATCCTGGGAACACACAGGACAGCTTTCCAGGTCCCCCTGGCCCCACAGCTGACACCCCCACCGCCCCCTCTGCTCTGGGTGGACGTCTCCACCCAGGGGAGTAGCGGATAGGATGGGCAGAGCCCTGGAACTGAAACGGGCGCTCTGTTCTCAATGAGAACTGAACCCAGTGCCCAGCTTTGGAGCCTGCAGCTGCACCGGTGTACCCTAACAGGAATGGCAAGGAGGGGACAGACACGACGCTGAAGACCAAGGCCGGGGCCTCAAGTGCCTTCCATCAAATTCTGCAGAGGGCCTTACTGGCACACCTGAGCCGCCTGTTCATGGAGCTAGGGCTGGGCCAGGCTGCAACCAGGAGTTAGAAGCTTCAACCAGGTCTTCCAAGTGGAATCAGGGGCTCAAGGACTTTGGTTATCTTTCCCATTGCTTTCCCAGGTGGATGAGCAGGGAGCTGGGTGGGAAGTGAGCTGTGCTTTGGGTTGGAATTCCAACGCACGGCGCTGGAATTCAGACCAATGCCCATACGGGGTGCCCACCACGCAAGCAGAAATTTAACCTGGTGTGCCACAGTACGCCCCAGGAGTTTACCACTCGTTTTCCAGCGAGACTGTGGTCTTTGCTGACCCCTCATTCGGTACGAGACTGCAGTATACATGAAAAAGCACGCTATCTGAAAAGGTAAATGCTAAACTAAAACGCCAATATACATCCCGCAGGAGAACGGTGAATTTTGGAATATTTTTAATGCAAGGATAAGAATAAAGTCGGGGATGCACAACAGGGACCAGGGTATCAGAGAGTAAGAATGCTTTAGAAAGGGGATCAGGCATGCGAACTACGTTGGGGGTGGAAATACGTCATGGCAGGGAGGGAAATGGAATGAGAAAGGTTTGCTGTTACAGTCTGGTCAAAGAACCAGCTGTCCAACTCCATTAAAAAGCAAGCTGAAGAACATCTGTGTGATGCAGCCTGCATAGCTGATGGCTCTGCTGTGCGTCGGGATGTTCACCAGCATCTTGGGGACGGTGGTGGAGGAGGAGCAGACGTCCACCAAGGACAGGTTGGCGGGGAAGAAGTACATGGGCGTGTGGAGGTGTGGGTCAGAGAGGATGGCCAGGATGATGAGCAGGTTCCACTGACAGTGACCAGGAACATGGAGAGGAACAGGCCAAAGATGAGAGGCTGGAGGGCTGGGTCTTCTGAGAATCCCAGGAGAAGGAATTCCAACAGCTGTGTTTCACTGTGTGTTTCACTGCAAGGTAATATTCAGAGTGTGCGCGCTGCATGGACCTGCTCCTATACGGGGGGACTCCTCTCATCAGTCGGGGAGACGTACATGGAGCTGTTAGGTTGGCCTGGAGTAAACCTTGCTACTCTTTTCAAAGCCTTTTTACTGGCTGAATTGGCCCCTAGCCTTCAGGTGGAATTCGTTCTTGGCTAATTTGTTGGACTCGGTTCCTGGTCATCCTCTGTGGGGCGCAGCTTTTGCACAAGGGTCAGCTCGCTTTCCTCCACGGTGGTACCCTGGACCACACTCATCTGCTGTGGCTTCTGCTTATCTTCCAGGGGCATGTGGATGACTTGGGATGATGACTGATTGGAATTCTCAGACCACGCCACCCTCTTCAGGCCATGCAACTCTACCGAGGAGTTCTCTGAACCCAACACCTGTACGACGGTGTAGCTCTCCGGACTCAGGGCTGCTGCCTTGGTTTCCTCTTTACCTGCAAAGAAAGGTCAACTCTTGAGCACCAAACATGCCACGAGCGGCACAGGAAAGGTCCAGCTCCACCTGCGGTGACAGGCTGGGGACGCTGGGGACCCTGTGAGGTGTGGCTGGCCCCGGGAGGCTCTACCCTCTTTTCTGGCTGGGTCTTAGACGAGGCTGCCATTTTGCTTCATCCTGTCACCCCGAGTAAACTTAGAGATGGGTATGAGTGAGTTGGGGGTCTTCGGATAGTTCTGTGCCTTCCCACCAGCCCTCCCCATCTGTAAACACCAGCACGCAGCTCTTGGAGACGGACACAGGGCAGCAGTCCTTTGGAGTTCCCACGGGCACTCAGAGGCAAGGATGTGACTCGCACCCCAGCCTGGGGCTGCCCACTGGCGATTTTGATCGCAGGTTTGTGTTTTAGAAAAAAAAAAATGTTTAGCTCGCGACAAGATCCAACATGGGACGGACCCCCACTTGCCCCACACCGTTACCTGGCTTACCGGCAGCCAAGCTCTTGTTGGACCCAATTTTGGTGATGGTGAGTTTGCTTGTGTTTTGCTCCTGGTCTCTGGAGACCTTGAGAAGAAAAGGCATGGACTTTGTAAGGTGCGTGGCCTGCTGTCCTGCAGAAGGCACCCTGGGTCACCGTGAGAGCCTGCTAGCTTTGAGATATGCCTTATCTTTTCTATTTTTTCTTTTTTTAGATTCTATTTATTTATTTTTATTGGAAGGGCAGATACACAGAGAGGAAGATCTTCCATTCGATGGTTCACTCCCCAAGCGGCTGTAATGGCTGGAGCTAAGCCAATCCGAAGCCGGGAGCCAGGAGGCTCCTCCAGGTCTCCCACAGAAGGGTCCCAAAGCCTTTGGGCCGTCCTCCACTGCTTTCCCAGGCCACAAGCAGGGAACTGGATGGGAAGTGGAGCAGCCGGGATTAGAATTGGTGCCCATATGGGATCCCGACGTGTGCAAGGTGAGGATTTTAGCCTCCAGGCTACCGCGCCGGGTCCGGTAACTCCACTTCTGACCCTGCTCCCTGCTACAGCGTCTGTCAAGGCAACAGAAGGTGACCCCCCAAGTCCTTCGGCCTCTGTCACCCAAAAAGGAAGTCAAGATGAAGTTCCTGGCTTGAAACTTGGCCCTTGCCCAGGTCACTGTGGTCCTTTGGGGGAGTAAAACCATCCAATGGAAACTCCTCTCACTCTGCCTTCCAAACAAATATATCATATATCATATAACACAAAGAACGGGGGTGGCCGCCTGAAACCATTCTTTGCTGGCATGGGTACCACCAACCAGCGGAAGAGCAGTGCCCATCATCAGAAACCGCACCTGCCAGCACTGTGCCCATCAGGCTCAGAAAAGCACCATTTTTCAGCTGCCCGGAACTGTTTTTTTTTTTTTTTTTCTGCAGCAGCCTGATGAAGCTATAAAAAAAAAAAAAGCTCGCAGCCATCCAAGCAGCCCCTCAGAACCTTGTCGGCCTTGTCGGAGGGTCCACCTTGGAGAGAAGCTTGGTACCGAGTGCTGGCCGCCACCCCTTGCACGTGAGGGCACGGCAGGTGTGTGAGCTTACCTGGGGGCCGGTGTCGCTGCAGCTCCTGATGACAGAGGGCTCGGGCTTCCTGGGCGGGAGTCTGTTGGGGTCAGCAGGGAGAAGGGATCACGTGTTAGCGGAGACACCCCCTGCTTCCCCTGGCCCTAGCTGGGGAGCTCATGGATGCCCCCACCCGACCCCACTGAAGTGGTGCTTGTCTCTCCTTTTCTCGGTAGAACCCTGGGTGGGTGGCTAGATCCTGGGAGCTGTCTGCCCGACGTGGGTGTCCGGGAAGATGGTCAACCATGCTGGACAGGTGCCCAGTGGCGTAGTCATCCGAACCCAATGCAGCCCTGCCTTCTGGTGGAGAGCGTAAGATGCTGGCTTCCCCAGGAGGTGCAGCCCAGACAAGGCACGTTGCACAGAGGAACCCTTCTGGTCAACAGCGCCCGTCACCAGCTGTGTTTGTGATTTTTCTCTTAACCAATCAATGCCCCAAATGCAGCTTACCAGGTGGGTGCTTACCCTTGTGGCCCAGATGGATGGCTGGGGCTGCCTGGGCCACCCACACCCCCTAGTGGAGCATCTTGGGTTCGAGTCCTGACTCGGATGCCAGCTTTCTATGCATTGTCATCAGAGGCAGAAGGCAATGGTTCAAGAACTAGGGGCGTGGGGGGTGGGGGGGCTTCCTGGCCACTCATATGGGGCACTCAGATTGATCTGTGGTTCCTGGCTTGTTTCAGACTGCCACAATCCTGGGTGTTGTGTGCATCTGAGGAGCCGAGGAGTAGGTGCAAGTTGTCTAACAAATGAAACTACCAGGGCAACAGTCGGGCTGCAGCAGAGGAGGCTGGCTCTCTGCTGTACTGGCATCCCCCTGACATGGGTTTGTATTCTGGCCACTCCGCTTCTGATGCAGGCCCCGGCTAATGTGCCTCAGAAAGCAGTGGCGGACGGGCCAAGTGCTTGGGACCCTGCACCCGTGTGGGAGACCCAGAAGAAGCTCCTGGCTTCAGATCAGTCTAGCTCTGGCCGTTGTGGCCACTTGGGGAGTGAACCAGTGGATGGAAGATTCTCTCTCTCTCCATCATCTCTCTCTTCCTCTCTCTCTTCCCCCCTCCCCACCCCCACAGTCTGGACCTCTATCCAGCAAATAAGTCAACCTTTAAAAATACAACTCCTAAAGACGTATGCAGCATGATTAAAATCTTATAAAAATCATGCACAAAATTAACCGAGGGGAATAAGGGTGTGTGTGTGTGTGTGTGTGTGTGTGTGTTTGCTTTTCTTTGTTTTCTGTGACCCAAGTGTTTGGAAACAACCCCTCCTGGCCAAATGATCTCCCAGGGTTATGGCATTGCAGGAAGACTGCAGGGTCATGCCCGGATGGAAGCAGTTACAGCTGGGGGTCGAAACTCACCCAGGAAGTGAGGACCTCGGAGTGTTGCCTTCTTCCTGAGGGGAGCAGAAAGGAGAAGCAAAGTGGTTGGTACAGATCTGAGTAAGATAGGTGGGTGGGATTTAGAGCCCCTGGGGCGTGGCTCTCCGCTGCGAAACCTTGATGGATGACCTGCTGCCTTCCGTGGCCAGCATCACCACGGCCTAAAGGCTCGCGTCTCCCTTCTCTCTGTGTCGAATTCTTATGTGGAACTCTGGGGTCCCTGACACGAGGGTGTGTCAGAGGGTGGGAGGTCCTTGGGATGAGAGGCGATCTCTCAGCCCTCCCATCGCACAGGACACAGTAGGTGTGCAGCTGACAGCGGGGTGCGGGGAGGGTCCTCCCAGACAGCGCACCTGCTGGTGGGCTGGCTGGTCTGGGATATCACGGGTTCCCAACCTCCAAGGCATTGGACTTATGAGCCAGGATATGGGAATTCACACGTAGCTGGCCTCCCGCTTTGCACATGGGGCTAAAGGCTCAGGCAGATGTGTGGGTGGGCTCACCTTTGGGCATGAGTCTTTGCTCCTGGTCTCTGCGGCCATCTGGAAGAGGGACGACCGGGATTCCCAAAGTCTGTTGAGGCTGGGAGGGGAGGAGGATCAGCAGAGAAGCCAGTGAAAACTTCGGCCAGCGGACTCAACGCTACAGAATTCTTTTTGCAAGGTCACTCCCCGACAGCCAGAGAACAGGGCTCTGTCTTAACACAAGGGTGGCGATTCCAGCTCCCCAAACTCACCCTTGCTGAGAACCGCCCAGTGTCTGACGCGTGGGCTGCAGGAATCGAGAGAGAGAGAGAGAGAGAGAGAAAAACAATCCATGAGAAATTGAACCATAACTTCCCACTTCCCGCACCCTGTGTGACATTCAGGTCCCCTCCCTGCCCTCCCCGACCACCTCAAGGCTGGCTCCAGGTGGGTGGTGGCAGTACAGTTCACCTTACGCTCCAAGCGAGCAGCAGCCTCCTGATCCTGGTCGCAGGTGGCGGTTTTGGCCCCAAGTCGCTTCAGTTGGCTCTGCTTCACGAAGTCGTAGGTGCTGAGTTTTTTTGACACTGTGAGCAGAGAGGGGCAAGGAGGCAGCAGTAGGGGACAAGCAGGGACACCATCTCCCTGCTGCCATCTGCCCTCCCGGCAGTAGCCCCGAGGGTCACCTTGCCCACGTGTCACCTTGCAACAAGAGCCCTGTTCGTCCTGGTGGGAAGCTTAAGCGGGGAGGGGGATCCATATCTGGCCGTGTGCTCACTGCTCTGTGCATGTGCCCGCAGGGCTTGGGCTGTCCCCGACCTCAACACGCTCGGACTGGCCACAGCACGCTGCCCACGGTGCTGCCCGGTCTTTGGAAGCAGTAGCACCCCACCACCCCCTGCTGTGGGTGAAAGCCACCATCCTAAGCCAGGGCCCCAAGTCAAGGTTACACTAAAGGTGTCGGGGCTGGGGAACTCCCTGCAGGCTGGTCTGGAGAAGGATATTTCGGGTCCAGCTTGCAGGGGGCCAAAGGGGAATGCCCCCGTTCGGCTACCAGCTCGTTTTCTGCAAAGATGGACCAAGCCAACCACCTGCCTGGGTACTGGGTACTCGGTACTGGGTGGGGCGGGGGTTGGGGGGTACGTACTCAGGTATAAGTGGAAGACGAACAGGTACCCCACCAACACGAAAATGATGAGGCACAGCAGCAGCACGCAGCCCCCGAGGAATATGACCACTACAGGCCTCACGCGCATGGAGAGCACAGGAAGGAAAAAGCAGCCACGTGTTATCTCTCACCGCTGCCGGGATGACGGAGACGCAGCTGTGACGCAGTGCAGCCGGGGGTGTTGGTGGAGTGAGGAGCCCTCCCCAAGCCCCCCGACACCCGGGCCTGGGGGACACCACGTGTGTGTTCTCCTACAAGGCGAGGCCAAGCCTGCAGGTCACTGCCATCTTCCCCCTTCACCCCGTGTTCTCCAGCCCCCCACCAGCACCAGGGCATGTTCAACCGGGGCCAGGAGCAGCATGGCTCAGCAGGGCACCCGGAAGAGGCGGGGCCAGGAGCAGCATGGCTCAGCAGGGCACCCGGAAGGGGCGGGGCCAGGAGCATCATGGCTCAGCAGGGCACCCGGAAGGGGTGGGGCCAGGAGCATCATGGCTCAGCAGGGCACCCGGAAGAGGCGGGGCCAGGAGCAGCATGGCTCAGCAGGGCACCCGGAAGGGGCGGGGCCAGGAGCAGCATGGCTCAGCAGGGCACCCGGAAGGGGCGGGGCCAGGAGCAGCATGGCTCAGCCCCCAGACCCAGAGGGGACCCCTGCCAGGGGCTGACTCAGCACACTTTTATAATGGTGGTCATCACGAAGACTCTCGGGGTCCATGCTGTACTTTATGAAGATGTATATCACAATCACCATCATGAACAGCAGCGCTGCCAGTGTCGACACCAACGTGCAGATGAAACAGCTGAGAGACAGAGAAGTGGGAAGAGAAGCTGGGGCCTGTCCAGCCCTGAGGATGCGATGCCCGGGGTCGGGGGACAGGATGAAGAGGGACGGCAGCGCTGGGTGTGGGTGTCCCTGGGAAGGGACCTGAGTTGCAATGTCCCCAGGTCCTGCGAGGGACACCACCACCACCACCGAGAAGCACCCCTCGCAGCTCCTACAGGTTGCTTCATCCCCATCAGACACCTGGAATGAGGGGTGCCGCTTCCTCCCCACAAATGGGGAGACCTGGCCAGCGATGCCCCTTCAGCACTAGGCTCATTGACGCCCACACCCCGCCACTCCCAAGCCCAGTGGTGCACGCAACCTCCGATGAACAGGGATCCACCTGCTGTCCCCAGTTACCCAAAGCGGGCAGGAATGGGTCCTCCTGGGGTACTTGGCTGAGTCGGGCATTGGTGATGCCCTGGCTGGCCCTGCATAACATCCTTGCACGCGTGCGCGCACACACACACACACACACACACACACACACACACACACACAGCCTTAAGGCTCATCTTCCTAGCACCTCCCCAGGCCCCTCACCGGTAGTTTCTACTGCCAATGCAGTTGTTGAGCCACTGGCAGTGATGGTCGAAATTGGTGATGCACTTATTGCAGGTGCCACAGTGTTTGGCCTTTTCAGACCTAGAGGGAGTCATGGGGGGGGGAGCAGGGAGGAAGAACTCATCAACACCACCCCCGACACTCTGGGCAGTGTATAGGGCGAGGGATAAGGGGCTCAGAAACCCCAGCCTCTGGCTTCCCCAGCCCTCGTGTGGTGGAGAGTGAGTGTTCCAGAGCCCCCTGGAAGCCTCCAGAAGAGCTGACAGCTGCAGGGGTGCAGCCCTTGGAGTGGGAGAAGCCTCTGCCTGCATGGGCAAGGCATCCCCTGGCATAAGAGCCTCCAGAATTGTGGAAACTATTGTCTAGCACAGGCCTCCCTGGGGCTGAAGGTGCAGGGTGCGGGTTCGGGTCACCCCAGAAACTGACCAGACACTCCTGTTGAAGGCCTGGATGTGACAGGATGGCCACACCTTCCCACCACCCCATGCTTGAGAGCCCAACCCAGGGTGAGCACCGTTCCCTCCAGGTGCCACGCAGCAGGCTGGCACAGCCCCTCCCCGGGGGTGCCCCTGACTTACACTGGGACCTGGCACAGGTGGCAGTACCGGTTCTCGATCACATGTGAGTGTTGAGAGCGGTCGAACGCTGGCAGGGGCCTGGAATAGTCCCGGAAACCCTTACGTTTCTCTGCCGGGTCAATGGTCGTTGTGACCACATAGCAGCACAGGTTTAAAAGGAGGATCGCTCCACCCACCTGGAGTGGCTGTTAAGGAGCAACTCGGACGGGTCTGGGTGTCCGTCCCAGGTCCTGTTGCCTATGCCCACCCCTCAGAGCGGGACAGGCGTGCAGGGAACAGGAACGGCTGGCTGCGAGCCCTGCTGGCTCTTTGCTACGGTTCCATCGCAGGTGCACTGCCAGTGACAGCGCCCAGTCCACCCTGATGCCACTCTGATGTCACTCCCTTAATCTTGCGCAGAGCACTGGCACAGACCCTGCCTTTGGGGGGGGTCTGTCTCCCATCTTGCTTTGCCTGCACACAGATTGGGGTTTTGTGGTATTGTGGGAAGGGTCGAAGGTGATGGTCTGTCCTCAGCGCTGCCGGGGAACGTGCCGTGCGGACAGCGGCTTCCAGGAGGAAATCTCCCGCAGGCGAACTGCCTTGCACGATCTTTGGTCTTGGCGTGGAGACGAGGCTGAGAATGTTCTGGAGCCGGTGCTGTGGCCTAGTGTGTGCAGCCATCATCACCCGTGTCTCCCGTATCCTCTATGGGCTCAAGTTCAAGTCCCAGCGGTTCCTCTTCCGCTCCAGTTCCCTGCTAATGCAGCTGCGAGAGCAGCAGAGGAAGGCAGGAGTCCCCTGGGCCCCTGTCCCTTGTGTGGAAGACCTGGAAGAAGCTCCTGGCTCCACGTTGCCTCATCTCTGGCTGCTGTGGCCATCTGGGGAGCGAACCAGCGGCTGTGCCATTTATTCGATTATGATATGTAATAATACGATGTTATTATCTGCATAGGGACCTTATGATGTCTGAGACCATGAGGGTTTGAGAAATGAACCAAGACTAATTAACCCAAAGGTTAGTTAGTTAACTAACTGCTGAGCCTGAGTGATGGTGCGTCCTGAGTGATGGCACGTCCTGGGTGTTGGCGTGTCCTGAGTGATGGCGTGTCCTGAGTGATGGCGCGTCCTGAGTGATGGCATGTCCTGAGTGATGGCATGTCCTGAGTGATGGCGTGTCCTGGGTGTTGGTGCATCCTGAGTGATGGCGTGTCCTGAGTGATGGCGTGTCCTGAGTGATGGCGCGTCCTGAGTGATGGCATGTCCTGAGTGATGGCATGTCCTGAGTGATGGCATGTCCTGAGTGATGGCGCATCCTGGGTGTTGGTGCGTCCTGGGTGTTGGTGTGTCCTGGGTGATGGTGCTTTTCTTGCCTTCCTTCTACCTGGGAAGGGTCTGCAGGGTCCTGCGGGAACCATGTCATCCAAAGAAACCCTGTCCTGCTGGCCTGGGGTCCCCTGCGTGGCCACAGGTTCACCCTGCTTCTCTCTCTTCAGTGTAGACCTGTGAAGGAGCCATTGGCACCTGCGTGTGTGTGTGCATGCGCATGTGTGAGCACCCAGAGACACCCACACATTCCCCACGTGCCTGCCATGATGGAGGGCTGGGTATGCCACCACCCCTACAGGGCCTCCTCGCTGTCTCCCAGGGAGAAGGAACGCTCCACACCCTCCATCCTGAGCTGGCGCGCCACGCTCTGCCACAGTTGCCTGGACAGAGCGTGGGGGTGGACGCACCCGCGAGCTGTGTGCACAGGGAAGGGCTTTGGCGCTTGCTGGTCCGTCTCTCTCACTGCACCTGCCCTTCTTGGCTGTACAGCCCTGCACTCCCTCACAAAAGCGGATGCAGCCAAGGCCGACCGGTTTCTCGTGCTTTCCCTCTGGCTGGCTGGTGAGCGGGCTCCCTTTGGTGGGATGCAGGGTCTGCTGAGGCGAGGGCAGGCAGATGGCTTCGGGGGTGGTGACACCGGGGCCGGTGCCCCCGAAACTGGGTCGCTGAGACAATAAGCCTGCGGGAGCCCCCTCCCACCTTTTTTTTTTTTTTTTTTTAGAGATCTCCTCACCCTGTTATTTTAAAGGATACAAAGTAAGCAGGAAACCTCCAGTTCTGGGGCAAGGAAGGAATGAAAATGCCAAAACAGTTGGTGACCATGAACATAAAGATGACCCACGCCAGCACCTGGGTCCAGTGCAGGGGCAGCGACCAGCCATTGACTCGGCTCAGCCGGGGCTTCGAAGGTTTCTCTTTGTTCTCTGCAGTAGGTTCCTGGGCGACTCTTGGGGAACAACACCTACACACGGCCATCTGTAAGGAAGAGAAGCGGGGTGCGGAGGGGGTGTGAGGCCGCGGTATAACGGTCAGGGAGCTTGGGGGCAGGCAGGGAAGGGAGCGGGAACCATGGCTCCCCTCCCTGTCTGTCATTGACAGGGAGACCTTGAGTCCAGCCTGGGACTTGATGGATATGAGCCATGGCCACCTAGGATGTGGGAAGTCTGGGCAGCACTTGTCCTGCTAAGCCAAGAGGGTCTTCTCCCTCTCCCTGCGCTCCCCCCCTCACCCCCTTGCCCTGAACCACTGTGGTATAGCTGGTTAAGCCTCCACCTGCAGCGTTAAGCATCCCCCATGGGAGCTGGTTCATGCCCCGGTTGCTCCACTTCCCAATCCAGCTCCCTGCTCCTGGGTATGCAAGACAGGATGACTCAAGGACTTGGGTCCCTGCCCGGCTCCCAGGTGTGAGACCCCAAAGACGTTCCTGGCTTCCTGGATGGGATCGGCTCAGTTCTGCTGCTGTGGCCATCTGGGGAGTGAAGCAGCAGATGGAAGACCTCTCCTCTCTCTCTCTCTAACTTTGCCTTTCAAAGACATTTCTTGTTTTTAAAAAAGGGGAGTGTCTGAACACTTGCTGTGTCTCTCCATGCGCCCGTCGCATCTGGAAGGCGCCCCGATCCTTGAGCAGACACGGTGAGCCCGTTAAGACTTCAACGCAGACTAAGCTAACATGCCAACAGCTGCTAACAGCCCCACAGTCGGAGCAGCCACCCACATGGGTGTGATCACGGGCGTGCCAGGCCAGACGCAGGGCACGGGGACCCTTGCAGGTGGCAGGGAGGCGGGAGGGATGCAGAAGAGGTACCTGGCTTGACCTTGTGATCGTCCTCGCCTCTCGAGGATTCTTCCGTCAGGTCTGACGGGATCCCTGGAGTGGATCCTCCAAGGAAGGACCGGGGAGACCCTGAGGAAATAGACTTTTGCAGGTGGCAGCTCAACAAGGAAGGGCTTGACTGCCACCTGCCGGGCAGCGAGGGGGAGTGCACACAGTGCATCCACCTGTGGCGCTTCCCTGGGTTAATTCAGGGTGTGGTTTCCTCCCAGAGCGGTGGTACACGTGTGGGGTGCAGGTCAGACCCCAGCAGGTGCTTGGGAGGGCAGGCGGTTGGAAGGGAGCCCAGCCGCTCTGGCCCATCCCCAGCGGGTGGGGAGAAGGCAGGCAGCCTCGGTCCTTCTTACCTCGTGGGAGGTCCCCAGGCTTTGGAAAGCCAGGGCCCCGATTTGATGACGCAGTAAGGGGGGGCCCTGGTTTTTCTCTCTCTCTCAATGGAGATACTGTTTCCTGGTGGGGATAGAGGGTGCACCGTTAAAGGAGGACTGCCCCGGATGGGGTGTCAGGGGGCTGCTGGGTTCCAGCTACACCTGCCAGTGCCTGGCTCGCACCATCTCCTGGTGGGGACAAGCTGGCCGGCTGTTCTGGGTTATCTGCTCTGTATGGTGGTGACAGGACCTGGAGAGAATGTGGGGGGTGCATTGCAGGAGCTGTGTGTGCACCAACCTCACCTCCGTGTGTGCGCACACACACACACACACACACACACACACACACAGCTCACTCCCATGGTCACAGCATAGTTTTCTGCAACTGCCTGGCCTCCGTCCTTCATGGCTCCTTTCCATCCCACAGACCTCAGCGGGGCCTCACGTGTGTCCAGCCTGTCCGAGGTTGGACTCTGGGCACCCCCTCTCTGTGGCCGTGTTGGGCCATGTGACCCGGCGGCTGTGTCTCTCTGCAGGGTTGAGAGTCGTGGCACGGCGGTGTCTCCAGGTCACCTCTGTGCCTCGCTGTCATTCTCCCAGAAGCGTGCTCTGTCTGGTGGGATGGACCGGTGGCCAGGCCAGCACACTGCCGGCCACTCGCTGCTCCCACCAGCGGACATCCTGGCTTCCATCCACTCCAGGGAAGAAGGGCTCGGACACTGCTGTCCATCCCCAACTGCTGCATTGAGTTCCCTCCCTAGGAAGGATGCTGGGGCTGGTTGTTGTGCAGCCACGTCTGTGCACCTGCCACACTCCACCCCTTAAGCCCAAGAGCGGAGCGTCCCACTTCCCCCACCGTGGGACAGCTCTGTCACTCCAGCATCAGCTGCCGCAGGCTCCCCTCGCGTCTCAGAATTCCCAACTGCGGTGAGCTGGCTCCCCCCCCCCCCCAAGCATTCCAGGGCTCGTGGGTTCTAACTCAGAAGGGAAGATACGAAACTAGAACTCCCTGGCCCCTCACCACAATCGCGGTCCGCTCTGGACAGCAAGTATCAACCGACGCTTCTCGCTCAGCGGCAGGCTGACTGAGAAATGAACCGGATGGAACCCTAGCTACATCACAGTGCCCTGCGGTGGGGGGGTGTGGGAGGGTGGGGCACCACTGACCTGGCTCAGAGGGCAGGGTGGGGGAAGGGAACACACCCAGGGGGCTACGGGGCTGGGAGGCAGGGTCCTGCCTTAGATCTGCTTCACAGGCCTGGGGTGTGATGGGAAAAAACCACCAGTTTGTGTCCCCTCCTCCTCACCACTGACACTTGCAGGGGGACACTGCCCATCCCTGGTGGCCCTCAAAGGGCCGTGGCAGAGGTGTCTTGGGGGGGCTACTTCCCTCGCTCCTGTTCAGGGAACCCGCCAAGATGCCCAAATGTGGGATGCAAGGCTGAGGGGTTGAGCTACCCAGTTAAGAGGTTCCCGGCAGACACAGCTTTTCCCAGATCACGGCTCAGGCTCCAACTCCTTATGCTGGAGACCACACATGATGGCCAAGGTAGCCCGAGTCCCTTTTCATCCTCGCCGGGGAGACGTGGACTTCCCAGAGCCTCGCTTCAAGCTGGCCCTGCCCTGGGCAGTGTCCCCTCTCTCTTGTCCACTGTCTCATGGCAGCTGCTTGCAGCCAGCACCGCGGAGAGCAGGCTGTATAGCCTACTATCTTTAGTTCTATTGCCCGCAGCCTCTGTGTGTGTGTGTGTGTGTGTGTGTGTGTGTGGTGCGATTGGGTCTCTGCAACTTAGGGTCCTGCTCAGCAGGACCTCAACCTGCAAAAAGCATGGGGTAAGCGGGGAGGGTTAGAGAGCTGCCAGCCCCTGCGTGGTGCCATCAGCAGATGTCTCCTGACACACGTGGCCACCCCTGCCCATGCCTGGTGTGGTGGTGGGTCTTTTCCTCCTGAGTGCTTCACCAAGACCTGACACCAGAGGGCAGTGTTTTGTTTTATTTTAACATAAACAACCCTGCTTGTTGCACGCCCCCGCTCCCTCCCTGTACCTGCAGACTCACCATCCTTGTACACCCCACTGCTGTACACACACCGTACTGCCATGTGCTCAGTACACACGTGAGGGGCCTGGAAGACGCTCCTGAGTCCTGGCCTTGCCATGGCTCAGCCCCCTGGGGAAGAGTGAACAGTGGATAGAAGATTTCTCTTTGGAAAGCCTGGTGTGGTAGCCTAGTGGCTAAAGTCTTCACCTTGCACACTCCGGGATCCCATAGGGGCGCCGGTTCTAATCCTGGCAGCCCCGTTTCCCATCCAGCTCTCTGTTTGTGGCCTGGGAAAGCAGCAGAAAATGGTCCAAAGCCTTGAGACCCTGCACCTGCGTGGGAGACCCGGAAGAAGCTCCTGGCTCCTGGCTTCAGCTGGGCTCAGCTCCGGCCATTGCAGCCACTTGGGGAGTGAACCAGCGGGTGGAAGCTGTCTATGCCCTCTCATTGTAATTCTTGGGAAGAGAGAGAAGAGAAAGCAAGAACCTTTTCCTGAGGCCGGCCACTGACACCAAACTCATCCCAGCAGGCTCCAGACACTCGCAGACAGCCCCCAATGTGCACAAACCAGGCTGCTCAAGGGTCTAAGACCACCACCACCCACCCCCTCCCCTAAAAGACACAGTACAGCATGGCTGAGGCCATGGGTGCTAAAGGGAGACATGACAGAAGCTTCTAGAACACAAGCCCATTCTTATGAAGGTCTTCGCTTGGAGCACCCATTCCTGGCCACTGACTTCCCGGCTACCGTGTCGGGACACAGCTCCAGCCGCAGGCCAGCACGAGTCTCCCACGAGGAAGGGGGCTTCAGGTGCCACGTGTCCCCAAGCATATGCAGCCTCCCCCCACGGGAGCTGAGCAGGGCGTTGGGGACGCGGGGAGTGTGGGTGTGCAGAGGCAGGGGTGAGGTGGAGAGAGAAGAGAATGCCGCTGTCCGATCTAAGGGGCTCTGTGGAAGATGTCCATGGCTGCCTTCGAAGGTATTCACCCCTGCGTGGGCCTTAGCATTCACCCCTGCGTGGGCCTTAACATTCACCCCTGCCGTGGGCCTTAGCATTCACCCCTGCCGTGGGCCTTAGCATTCACCCCTGCCGTGGGCCTTAGCATTCACCCCTGCCGTGGGCCTTAGCATTCGCCCCTGCCGTGGGCCTTAGCATTCACCCCTGCCGTGGGCGTTAGCATTCACCCCTGCGTGGGCGTTAGCATTCACCCCTGCCGTGGGCCTTAGCATTCACCCCTGCCGTGGGCCTTAGCATTCACCCCTGCCGTGGGCGTTAGCATTCACCCCTGCGTGGGCGTTAGCATTCACCCCTGCGTGGGCCTTAGCATTCACCCCTGCGTGGGCCTTAGCATTCGCCCCTGCCATGGGCCTTAGCATGACCTTAAGCCAGGGCTGGATGAGCCCAGCACACGGACTCCCACACTGCCTGTGACAGGTGCAGGGGACACTGGGAGTGGGCCGTTTAGTGTAGGTGTCTGGTGGGAATGGGCCGTTCCCGGCCTGTCCTCCATGTCCCCTCCTGGAGGGAGGGCCGACAGTGGCAGGACCTGCCTCCGCGTGGCTCCTGGAGCCGGATGTTGGCTGCTGTTCCTCTCGAGGCCCAGGGCTTCCTGTCCAGGTCATCGAGGCAGGAGCTGGTTTGGATTATTATAACTGATTACCCACATTAATTGTGTCTATACAACATGGAGGATTTTTTTTTTCCGCCTAAAGATGTATTTATTTAAAAGACAGAGTTAGACCAAGAAAGAGACAGGGACATCTTCCACCTGCTGGTTCACTCTGCAGATGGCTACCTTGGTCACAGCTGGCCCAGGCCAAAGTTGGAAGGCAGGAGCTTCTTCCGGGTCTCCCACGAGGGTGCAGGGACTCCCACACTTGGGCGGTCCTCCCCTGCTTTCCTGGGTGCACGAGCAGGGAGCTGGAGGGGAAATGGAGCCGCCCGGACTTGAACCCGTGTCCCTGGGAAATGCTGCTGCTGCAGAGAGTAACAGGACAGATGTCCTATCATATAGTGGTGGCCTTAAGACGGTTTTCTTAAACAGGAAGTCAGGATGTAGGGAAATGATCCTATAGTTACCCCAGCCCTTTCTAACTTCCTGCACTGCCTCCTGCTGTAGTCAACTTCCCACAGTCTATAATGGCTTCCAAGCTCCAGCCATTCCATCTGTTTGTTACTTTATTATTCTAATGATATATATATATAATGATATATATATATAATGTTTATAAAGATATATTTATTTTTATTGGAAAGTCAAGTCTACAGAGAAGAAGAGAGACAGGAAGATCTTCCATCCGCTGTCTCACTCTCCAAGGGGCTGTAATGGCTGGAGCTGAGCCAATCCAAAGCCAGAAGCCAGAAGCTTCTTCCGGGTCTCCCACGCAGGTGCAGGGTCCCAAGGCTTTGGGCCGTCCTCCACTGCTTTCCCAGGCCACAGGCAGGGAGCTGAGAAGGAAGCGGAGCAGCTGGGACATGAATCAATGCCCCTATGGGATCGTGGTGCTGGCAGGGTGAGGACTTAGTCATTAAGACATGGCATTTGAGCTCCCGATTCAGAATGGTAATGAAGGGGGAAGACGCGATGCTGTGGCTGATGTATCTGCCGTGTTCCCACGTCCATGTCATAGCATCTGCGTTTGAGTCTTACCCAGCGCCCCGCTGCATGTGACGGGCCCAGCTGCTTCAATCTAAGGATTTGTAACGTCTGTCCCTGAGACCCGGGGCCCTGAAGCCATGGGCGCTTCGTACATGATGCTGCTTCATGACTTCCAGGAGAAGAGCGTTTTCAGAGCTCCCATCATGTCCTTATTTCTGAGACTGTAGATGAAGGGGTTCAGCATGGGGGTGACCACGCTGTACATCACCGAGGCCGTGGCACTGGAGCGTGAGTTGTGGGTGGCAGAGGAGCTGAAATACACACCCAGGCAGGTGCCATAAAACAGCGAGACGACCGAGAGGTGAGAGGCACAGGTGGAGAAGGCTTTATACTTGCCCTGCGCTGACGGGATGGCACGGATGGAGGAGGCAATCTTAGAGTAAGAGTACAGGATCCCAGCCAGGGGACCACAGAACAGCAGGACCGCTGCACAGAACATCACCAAGTCATTTGGGAATGTGTCCGAACAGGCAAGCAGTACCACCTGGTTCAGTTCACAGAAGAAGTGAGGGATGTCTAGGTGTGCACAGAAGGTCAGCCGCAGCACCATTAAGCTTTGCAACAGGGAATTCAAGGCACTGATGGCCCAGGACAGCAGCACCAGCCGCACACAGAGCCGGGGATTCATGATGACCGTGTAGTGCAGGGGGTGACAGATGGCCACAAACCGGTCATAGGCCATCACGGTCAGCAGGAAGTTGTCCAAAACTCCAAAGAGTATGAAGAAGTATATTTGTGTGATGCAGCCTGCATAGCTGATGGCTTGGCTCTGCGTCTGGATGTTCACCAGCATCTTGGGGACGGTGGTGGAGGTGAAGCAGACGTCCACCAAGGACAGGTTGGCGAGAAAGAAGTACATGGGCGTGTGGAGGTGTGGGTCAGAGAGGATGGCCAGGACGATGAGCAGGTTCCCACTGACAGTGACCAGGTACATGGAGAGGAACAGGCCAAAGATGAGAGGCTGGAGGGCCGGGTCCTCTGAGATTCCCAAGAGAAGGAATTCAGGTCTCCGAGTCCCATTCCCTGGCTCCATATGAACCACGTGGCTAACAGAAAAAGGAAAAAAAAAATATGTTGCACTAAGCTGCCAGAGATGCAATCATTTTATTTTTGCCAGTAAATAGCAAGAATCCCTTAGAGTTTGGGTAAAGATCTGTTCCCTGTTGCGGAATCCCCGGGCCATCTCTGATCCACATTTCTTGTCCCAGACTCAGCCTTTCTCCAACAGCACAATTTTCCAGCCATTATCAACTGCCCACACCTTGCCCCCACCAGATGCTCTCAACAGCTGGAGCTGGGCCAGCTCAGCCCCAGGACCCCGGAGCTCCATCTGGTTTTCCCATAGTGTGCTCATTCTGGTTGTTGGAGAAAGCTGCTGGGGAGAGTTGGAAGGGTGTCCTGAGGGGAAGACTGACCCACGAGAGAGGTCAAGGAGCTGAGAAGCACAAGGGAGCTCCTAGCTGCTCAAGCCTGGAGGTGCCAGGCACTGCTGTGCCCCGGTGTGCCACGTTGCACCTTGTAAAACTGCTTGCCCTAGTGCCTGGTGCGTGGCCAGCATCCCTTCCTGGTTTCTGTTAGCTCATGCCCTAGCTTCTTTCTGATGAGCCAAATCTTGGAATGTATTGAGCCTAGGTTTGCTTCCTGCACAACCTCACGCCACGTCTCAGTATGTACTTTGGAAAGTTGTCAGGAAACAGAATTGGAAGATACAGGTATTTCTGGGCAAAACGATTGAATCCTATGTGTGAGAGGTTTGGGAAAAGTCCAGGATGCAATGCAAGGGGGGTGAGCAGCACCAGGAAAGATGCTGTCCTGGGCATTACATGCTGTGTGCACACCCTGTGCCGTGGCCTTCCGGGGCCACACTACGAAAGAGGAACACTCGACAAATGTGCAGTCAACATCACGCGCCGACCCTCTGCCTTCCGGGAGGAGGCACAAAGGACCTCCAGAAAGTCTGGATTTTAATTATCCATCTACGTGCGACCCTGGGTCTAGGAGGTGACAAGCTGCCAGTGTCTAAATAATTGTAAATGTTCCCCAAATTAGTCAGAGGACTTGAAGAGCCCCAATGGGGAGAGCGTTAACAAGCCCCAGTGGTTGCTCAGAGACCCCCCAAGGAACAACAAAAGCTCCCTGGCCCTGGTGGTGTTCCAACTCCCTGGATCAGCCTTGAAGACCGGCTAAGAGGAAAGACATGATAATGAAGTCTCTAAGGCAAGAGGCAGGATGCCTCGCGGGAGCCGAGGCTCCTACACCTGTGTGGGAGAAACACAACAAGTCAACGAACAAGACCAGAGCATCGCAGCCTGAAGTGTGACAGCTGCTTTCCTTGTGTCTACTCAATACTGATTTGACCAGATTGCCTACGTTCTATTCTATTCTATTCTATTCTATTCTATTCTATTCTATTCTATTCTATTCTTAAAGTTAATTAGTGTTATTATTATTATTTTTTGCAATAAGCTCTCGTTTTTTCTATTTTTTTCATGGGCGGATTTTAATTTTGGACGACTCAGATTTGCACACTTAAAGCAAGTGCCCAAGCGTAGGAAAACGCAATTATTTGAACACAACACCAACGTAAGGTCATTTGAGGAGCAGCAGGGTCTAAAGGACTCCATTCGCTTGGCTGGTTTTCAACCGGGAGAAGAAAATCATCCCCTGGCTGAGCTGGGAGAAGGAGCAGTGGGGAAAGTTACAGTTGGGAAACAGGAGTCTGGGATGCTTCGGCTTATTGGGGTGTGACCCTGTGCCCATCCCTCGTTCACAGTGCCTGCAACACACACTGGCTGTGAGGGTCAGAGAAAATGTGTGTGCTTGGGCAGTCCCTTTCTCCCACCCAGGGGCTTCTCATCCCCCGCTCCCCCCACCTGTTGTGCAAGGTGTAACCCCTAAGATCTAAATCCTCTTGGTGACTGAGATGTTGTGTGGGACAAGGGGTTGGGACCCCAGATCCCTGGAGCCTGCGTGGCCCCAACCGCACACCACCCCCTTGCAGGAGGAAGTGACCGTGTACTCAATAAATGGAGAAGCCCACAAACGAACTAATCCGAAGATGCTTCCTCTTCTGTCCGCACATAGTCTTACATAGTCAACCGACCACTCCGGTTGAACTAGAACTCCGGTGCAAACAAGGCAGGAAGGGAGTCCTGGCTGTCAGTGGAAACCGGCACTCAACAAGCTCTTGTACATTCTTATCAAAAGTTTTGTGCCCCTTAGGTGAAAAAGATAGCAAGGAAAAAAAAAAAAAAAAAGAAGCCAGTCGTGGTTCCACAGTGACATAGGTAAGGGCTAAAAACCCGTAACCGAATCAAAGATATTCAGTTCGCTTACACACAGGGGCACCTGTTGCTGGCAGATGGCGTGATATTGTCATCTGCCAGCACCACACGCATCGGTTTTGTGAAGAGAGCATTGAGAAAAAGAGCGAGGCTGAAACTCAGGGGACGCTGTGATCATTGTTAACCCGCCCCATCCTACGGTCCTTGAAGATAAAACATCGGAGCCCACCGTATCGTATTGCAAATTTATGCTCAGAGATCAAAGACTTCGAGCTCCTTTCCGCCCTCGGTGGATTTGAGTTCTCGATCCTTCTCTTGCAAAACAGAACGAAAATAATAAATAAATAACACAGGAAGGAATGACATAGAAACAAAACCAGGCACAATCGCGTTGTTGGAAGGAAGACTGCTGTCCATGGAATGGAATGGAGTATCAAGCATTCACACAACATACATTACGCATAATTAAATGGCATCATTCCACGGATACATACTTTAGCTTGAAATTCTGTCATATCTGAAACCCCCAGGATGTTCTACCATGGAACAGATACTCGGTTGTTGCTTGCTAAGCCTCTAAGGATTCCATTCTCTCTGACCTTTCCTGCGGTGTCGTTGACTCACCTGGGCTCACCTGGGTGTGTTCTGTGGGAGGAAGGTCTCTGTGTGTGTGTGTGTGTGTGTGGAGGTCTGAATTGCTCCCTGGCTGGCTGAGGATGGAGATGGAAGCTCCGTATCTGATAAGACCGCAGGAGGGAGAGAGAAGCATCGGTCTCCTGAGCCAGCCTTGGGACTCCTCAGGTTCTGTCCAGCTCAAGACTGACAGGAAGGCAGGATATAGGTACAACTCCAAGGAGCTCTTCCCAGGGGCACAAGTCCCCTGTGACTGCAGCCGAACTCCTGGCTTCCCTGTGGAGTATCACTCTGCGTGGAAAGGAATTCTCTCCTGCCGCTTGTAGGGTCCCGAGACACCAAGTGAAACCTCAGGTTGATTCACTCTTGGCTCCTCCTTCCTCTTCAATTCCCAGTAATCTATCTGCCTGACGCAGGATCCTGGCACCAGGTTCTCCATAGTCTAGGATTGAGACTCTTCTTATTTTTTTTTAAAGATGTGTTTATTTTTATTGGAATGTCAAATATACAGAGAGAAGGTGATACAGATCTTTGATCTATTGGTTCATTTCCCAAGTGGTCACAACGGCCAGAGCTGAGCCCATCTGAAGCCAGGAGCCAGGAGCTTCTTCCAGGTCTCCCACGCGGGTGCAGAGTCCCAAGGCTTTGGGCCATCCTTGACTGCCTTCCCAGGCCACAGACAGGGAGCTGGATGGGAAGTGGAGCAGCTGTGACATGAACCAGTGCCCATATGGGATCCTGGCGTGTGCAAGGCCAGGAGTCTAACCACTAGGCTACCATGCTGGGCACTGGGAGTGTTCTTTGGCTAGGATCCTTGGGTTTCCAAAGCACCCATTTGAAATAGGAATATAATCCTTGACATGCCCAAAAGCCAATGTCCTTTTCCACAAAGAAGTGACCAAAGCAGTTTGATTCCCCTTTATATAAAGCAATGGATGCTACATTTTTTGGCTGTGAGGTGCACTTGGCCGGAGATTATCATTATATCATGCCCAACTTGGATGTCACTTTCTACCCTAACTGCTGGTCACACCAGATCTGGACTAGGCTGAGACTGCAAGTCAGAAGCTCCAGTTGCATTTCCAGAAAGCTGGATGTGGCCGTGTGACAACCTAGCAGCTAAAGTCCTCGCCTTGAATACGCTGGGATCCCATATGGATGACGATTCTACTCCCAGCGGTCCCAGGAAGAAAGCAGAGTAGGATGTACGGCTATTAGAACAGTGGAATGGAAGTGAGGTGGTGGACATTGATAAGTTCGTTTTCCTCTGAAAGGTCACCACAAAGTTTCCTCAGTTACTGATACCTGAGTAGTGGACACCGTGGGAAACATGAAAGCCAGATCATCTGGATAGTAAGGGATGCTGAGTGCCTCATCAGAGGATAGCTATTGCAAACACTAGTGGCTGAACAGCCCACATGTGTGCTGATGGGTGCTGTAGCCTTGCCAAGCCTGGTCCATCTATAACCCTGCCTCTCACACTCACCAGTAGGAGCTGCAACCCAGCAAAGGAGTCTCCAAAGTTCCCCTACTAGGCATGTTCCATGCCCCAGGACTTGTGCATTTTGGCAGGGGTTCAGCCCAACTTTGCTTGGCCCACCCACATTCCCAGTTGTTGGTGGTAAGTATTGTGGTCCAGCCCTACTGGTTGCAGCCCACATTCTGTCCAGGCTCTCTGTGTGCCAGCATGTGCTCAGGCATGGCCCACCATGGCTTGCCCTCAGACCTGGCCCACACAAATGCTGAAGATTTGCCTGGCCTGGCTCTTGGCCACAACCAGCCCCAACTCTTGTGCTCCCCGGGGGAAACTGCAGACTTGCAGGGGATTTCACCAAATTCTGCTAGCAGGCCTGCTCACAATCCAGGACCTCACATGTCGCAGCGGGTACAATGATCCTGCTTCTTGACATGATATGCCCTGAGTCCAGATCCTTGCATGTGCTGGCCCCACTTGCTCTCCTCCAAATCCCAGCTCCCATGAGTGTCAGATGGATTTGTTGTCCAGCCTGGCTTGGCCGGTCACAACCCCAGTTCACCACATTACCAGCTGGTGTTGTAGTCTAAAAGGGGTGAGACCACCAATCTCCTAGAGAACCTACATCCAAATTCAGTTCTTTTGCATTCTGCTAGGTGCTGTGTCTGATCTTCTTGAGACCCATCACTACTCTGAAAATGGCAGAAAGCTTCTGTGGCCCTGCCCAGCCAGGGTATGCCCCCTAGCATCAGCCTTTGTATGGACCAGCAGGCAGTGGGTGATGCTATTTATAACAGTACAGGCATCCCACGTGGGCAGGTACCTTGGCCTGGCCCTCTGGTTTCTCTGTCTAAACCACTCCATGCTACCTGTCTTGCTGCAGTCCCATCCCAGTATGTACCCAGACACACTTCCCCAGGCAAGCTGCCTCGTGACCATGGTGACATGTCCCAGCCTGGAGTTTCCTGGTTTCTCCATTTATCATTTAGCAAAGAAAGGAAAAAAAATATCAATAAACAATTATGCTGGCATAGTGGTATAGTTAACACAGATTTGGCATTAATCAGTCCAGAATGCCCACCAGCTACTAGCTGGTTTTCTCCCAGCACACTGTAATCGTTGCCTAGGGACCAGGCAGCCTAGGCAGTTGTGCTCCACATCTGGCCCATTATCCTTGTAATGAGCCTGAGGATGTGGTGGAAGATAGCTGGCATGTCTGGGCTTCTGCCATCCATGTGCTTTGATTTGGTCTAGTTTCAGCTTTTATGGCCATTTAGACAACAGGAAAAATTCTCTCTCTCCCTATGTCTACCTCTTTTTTTCTCTCACTTTTTCACAGAAAAAGTAAATATTTAATGCAGGCATGTTAACCCTGGAAGAAACATTTTTAAGGTCTATGTGCAGTTGTGTGAATGTTTCTGTTTTTTGAAATACACACTTTCTTAAAAGTTTGATCAGCCATATTTTAGCCATTTTGACGATTTTTTAAAATCCTTTTATTTTGATAATCTTTACATAGTTGATTAGGGCAAAAAGGGTCAAGGGCTACAGGAAAGTGGGTAAAACCATTGTTTCCACGTTATTAAGATTATTTATTTTTCTGTATCTGGGGTAAGGGGGCGATAAAGGGAGAAGCCCCAGCCAGCCTCCCACCCATCCCAGGTCCCCGACGTGGGGCACGCTCCGAGGGTCCTGCTCGAGTGGTTTTGATAGTTCTTCAGTTCTGAATTGCTGCCAATCTTGCCATTCCAAGCACGATGAAACCTATTCAGAATCCACGGGCTGACATAGTCTCTTCATGGTTGGGGTTCTGAGATCAAAGTTCAGTTGGAGAGATTCCCAAAGAAACTTTGTCTAAAGTGATTCCAGACCTGATTCTTGTGTGTGTGCATGCCAGTACAGGGTTCAACACAGTCTGTCACCCCAATTAGCTTGTGCACATGCTGGTGCTTGCATTTGCTGGGTCAGTTCTGTTTCCAGCCCTGTCTTCCACACGAACCCATGGGTGTGTTGCAGTCCAGCCTGATTCTGCCCGGCACACACACGGTCCTCAGGCAAACCAGTGGGAGCTGCAGCCTGGTTGGGGTGAATCTCCATAACTCCCACCATGCCCGCCCCCTGCCCTGGTTCCCGTGCTTGCCAGTATGTACAGCAGTCTAGTCCAGTCTGTCCCACATCCCATTGAGCTCTCATACATGTCAATGGGTATTGAAACCTAGTTCAACCCAACCAGACCCACTATCCAGCCCACACACATGCTGGCAGTGCCGTTCTGTCCAGCCAGCGCTGCCCCAGTCCTGGTTTTCATGCTGTCCAGTGGTATCCAAAGAGGGAGGTGCCCACTTTTTCCCTACCAGGCTACTCCCACTCCCACATGATGCTCTCCACAGGTGGTTCTGTGGTTTAACTTGACAGAATTAGGCCCCAGTGCCAGCCTCTGCCAACTGCCTTTTGATAAAGGAAAGTAGAATTTTGCAAAAATCTTGCAGTAATATTAGGCTACCTAAGGGCTTCTGAAATGTCCACAGGTATCTAAAATGAAAGATGAGAAATAATGTGGTTAAGTTACCAAGGTAAAGGAGAAATATTGTCAAAGAAGGGATAGCTAACTTTCTTTGTGTCATATTTTTAAAGAAAATTATTTAAAGGACAGAGGAAGTAAGAGGGAGGGAGTGAGAGAGAGAGAAATCTTCTATCAGCTGGCTCATTCCCAATGGGTCGTGATAGCCAGGGCTGGGCCTCCATGATGCCAGGAGCTTCATCCTGGTCTCCCACCTGGGTGACAGGAATCCACACCCATCTGCAGCCTTCCCAGATGCATTATCCAGGAATGGATTAGAAGTGGAGCATCTGGGACTCAGATAGCTGCTTCCATGTGGGATCATGGCGTCACCAACACCAGCTGAACCTGCTAAGTCATATTGTCATAAAGGTTCTAATACTGGGCTCAGAAATAGCACAGGCTTTCTGGATGTGTGAGCAACATTCTTTTGGTTATGTGGAAATGTATGTCAATGAATTCCTTATCCATTGCACCTCCGTTACGATGAACTTGCTTTAATAATCAAATCACAAGATGTCAGTTTCATGCTTATGTGTGGTGGGCTTTTAAAATGTAATCTGTCTTGGGTATCAGATACAAGAAAAGCATAAAATAGGTGTCTTGTTGATGTGGCTGGACTAGAACATTTAAACCTTTTATTACAACAATTCTTCAACATATGTCATCTGTCAAATAGGCTGCTAACAAGGAGAATATTGAATACTTTCATTGGATGCTATTGGACAAGAAATTGTATCGTGGGATATGTGTTAACTTCACTTCTGCACACTTAACCCCAATGCAAGGAGTGTGCATATTGGTGCTGCTAACTAACATTTAATGAATAGTCACCTGGGATACATATACAACGGAATATCGCCCAGCAATTGAAAGAATGAATTTTATCTTTTTGCAACAAATTCGGTACGACTCCAGAACATTATGCATACTGAAATTGTCCAAACCTTAAAAAGGTAAATTGATGTGGTAGTTAAAAACAACAACAAAAAAATGTAGCCATGAAATACACAAAAGCAATCTATATACTGCAAAAAAAATGCACATGGAATTAGAAGTTGTTCAGCGTATAAAGTGCCTCCTCATTCACTTCCATTTCCCCAGGAAATTTTTTTGAATCCTTCTGTATTTCTGGAAAAATCTTAACAATAGAATTGGGGAAAAAAAGAAACACAAGAAAGAAAGTATGTTGAACTACCAGAGATAATAGCAGAGCAATGCAATGGTTCTTTCCTTTGCAGTGTACACAGTGGAATTAATCATTGCAAAAAAATAAAGCCAAGACAGGAAACAGACTAAGCAAGCTCTAAATGCAATGCAGTGTCTGACCCTGAATTGAGACGTGAAGTCACTGACACCGCTCAGCCCCAACACCATGGGTTCCACTATTATTTATGGAATAACAGTCTTTTCAGAGCCCTCTTCATGTCTGTGTTCCTCAGGCTGTAGATGAAGGGGTTCAGCATGGGGGTGACCACGGTGTACATCACTGAGGCTGCTGCGGTTGAGGCTGAACTTGGGGCAGCACTGGCACTGAGGTACACACCTAGTCCTGTGACATAAAATAGGGAGATGGCAGAGAGGTGAGAGGCGCAGGTGGAAAAGGCTTTATACTTGCCCTGAGCTGACGAGATGGCACGGATGGAGGAGGCGATCTTGGAGTAAGAGTACAGGATCCCAGCCAGAGGACCTGCTGCCAACAGCACAGCTGCAAGATACATCATGAGGTCATTGAGAAAGGTGTCAGAACAGGCTCTGTGGATGACCTGATTCAACTCACAGAAGAAGTGAGGGATTTCCACGTGTGTGCAGAAGCTCAGCCTCAGCACCAGTAAGCTGTGTAAGATGCCATCCAGGACACTGATGACCCAGCACATCAGAACGAGCTGCACACAGAGCCGGGGATTCATGATGACCGTGTAGTGCAGGGGGTGGCAGATGGCCACATAACGGTCATAGGCCATCACGCTCAGGAGAAAGTCATCCAATCCTGCAAAGACTATGGAGAAGAACATCTGTGTGATGCAGCCTGCATAGCTGATGGCTCTGCTGTGCGTCTGGATGTTCTCCAGCATCTTGGGGATGTTGGTGGAGGTGTAGAAGACGTCCACCATGGACAGGTTGGCGAGGAAGAAGTACATGGGCGTGTGGAGGTGTGGGTCAGAGAGGATGGCCAGGATGATGAGCAGGTTCCCACTGACAGTGACCAGGTACATGGAGAGGAATAACTCAAAGATGAGAGGCTGCAGGGCTGGGTCCTCTGAGAATCCCAGGAGAAGGAATTCTGAAAGCTGAGTTTGATTTCTTATTTTCATGTGGTACATGTCACTACCAGGAAGAAGTAGTAACCAACAGAGCAGAAATTCAAAATACATGCTTTCCTGAAGAGCATGCAACTCTGTTTCTACTTTGGTTAAGTCCTCATGGGATTACTGATCAAAAATTCATTTCCACTCCAAGTCCTTCCCTAAAGCCTCAAATACGGGTGCAGTCATTTTTGTTCATACAATTTGCAAAATAGGGAGTTCTCCAAATTTTGCTGAGCTCAAAAGTTACACGTTACGATTCTTTCAGAGCAAGCAACATTTTAAACACATTTTTCATTGCACTGAAGCACATTCCAAGTACATATGAAAGGATTCCACGGAAGAACAGCTGCTGTTACAGTGATCAGTCTTGGTAGGTCAGGAGATGAAAAAAAGACAAGTACAGTGCCCGGCACGGTAGCTTAGCGGCTAAAGACCATGCCTTGCATGCACCACGGTGCCATATGGGTACCAGTTTGTGTCCTGGCTGCTTCACTTCCCATGCAGCTGCAAGCTAGTGGCCTGGGAAAGCAGCAGAGGTTGGCGTAAAGCCTTGGGACCCTGCACTTGAGTGGGATAACCAGAAGAAGCTCCTTGGCTCCTGGCTTTGGATTAGCTCAGCTCTGACCGTTGCGGCCACTTGGTGAGTGAAACAGTGGATGGATATCCTTCTGTATGGCTCTCCTGTCTGTCAAGTTGATACCCCATGCTAACTAAATGAACAACTCTGAAGAAAAGGCAAGAACAGAACTGTCTCACCCAACAGCACACCACGAAATTGATGAAGTTGTAGAACGTGCAAATAGTTGGAAAAACTTGAGTGGATCCAACCCACAGGTGATGCAATAACTGTCGAGCAGGTGTCTTTGATAGAGCTGTTCTTACTGCATCATTAAGATAACATTGAGTTATGTGAGAGCGCAGTGAGAGAAGACAGAAGACCCTGAGACCTGTGTGTTCCAGCAGCTGCTGCTATCAGGATTGTCATGCAGACATTTCCCCTCTCCTGGTCTTTTCCTGTCAATAATGGGACAGTCAGTTACAGCAACTCTTCACCACCTGAATGGGCAGGGTGGTGACTCAGTCTGCAGAGGCTGTTCCAGGGCCAGGAGTGTTTATCCCCTCTTCTCTAACCCGTATTGAGTGGTGACCAACCAGGCTCCTTCACACTGCCAAGCTGGTACGACCTCACTCCACCACGTGTCCCTCCACGTTGAAAATTCGTTCTCTCCTCCCACAAAGGTCCAAATGCTACAAAGTCAGCTTCATGTATTCTAGGCAGTTTACGCTTATGATTTTTTTTTTATTAGAATGGATCTTTTCTTGCCCTCATTTCATCAGTAATGGTTATCGCCCAAGGAGATCCAACATTTCCCTGCCCTTTGATAATCACGAATAAATGCATTCAATAGTTCAGGACAGCAGTCAGCAACCCCAGACCTATCCCAGGTGTCAGCTAGGTTAGTCCAATTCTAGGTTAACCGCAAGGAAAGCTGTCTGTGTCCATAGTCTGCGAACCCTCTTGCAGTGTCTGCCAGGCTCACCTCCCTGGCAGCTCCAGGAGGAAAGTGTCTGTATGGATGCCCACGTTCCTCCCTGGATGCTGGATGCTGGATGCTGGAGACTGAAGCTCTGTCCCAGGCACAGCAGAGAGAAGGAGGGAAGCACCGGTCCCTGAGCCTGACTCAGGACCCCAAATGCCACAAGCAGGCTGCTTCTAGCCCGAGGCTGCACAGTCCGAGGGAACACAGCAGAGGACCCACTTACAACTCCTGGCACCTGCTCATTAGGCAGCTCCCTGACCTCTAAGCACCTGCTGGCCCTGAGGGACTCTGGCCATGGCACAGCGCCGTGTTCTTGCAGGTGTTTCCCAAGAGACCCTGATGGACTCAAGTGAATCCTCCCTCTCTTTCTCCTGCTCTGCGGCAATCGCAAATAGCTGCCATTTAGTTCCTCACTTTACAATGTTTTGCTTAGTGAGACAAGCCAGTTCCCCAGATAATTATGTGTTTCTCCTAGTATGTCATAGTTAATATTGAACACAAAAATAATGTAGAAATGGAAAGAGCATCTTGAGATTTGTTTGTTGTTTCTGCTCCTGGGAAACTGATTTCTCTAAGCTTTTGCTTGTTGAATTTGATGGTTAGTGCTTCCCTAAGCCTGTGACTCGTGTGTTGTAGTCAATATTTTAGCTATAACAGAATGATTTATTATATATTTCAAAATAATTAGTGGTATACACTTCTCAATACTTACATATGATAATATTTAGGGAGACAAAAATGCAATTAATGTGATTAATTGTTACACATTATTCACACATTTTAATTATATTATATACCCTAAAAAAGTCAAAATATTTTCTGTTATTCAAAATAAATTAATGTAAAAAAGCAAAAAAAATTAACACAAAAATAAATTCTTATACGATCCAATTATTTTGTTTGAAAATATTTAAAAAGTTTTCATTGCAACTTATTAAAGACTAACCAATACTGCATGAACCCTTAACAAACCCTCACTTTAAATATCTAGCCACATGGTCCTCCATATACCTACATTATGGACTTATTTGTGCTTCTGCCTAATTATGTAGCTAGTACTGAATTATGGTAGAGAGAATGTAAATGGATCCGTGATCTAATAAAATGTCTTCTCTAAGCTTTCACCAACCAGTTTGAGAAAGTCTAACCATTCCTCATGGATTTCCTCAACCAAGTATCACACTTCTTGATGTGCTTTTTTTTTTTTCTTTACTAAACATAGGGCATATGTCAACTTGACCCTCAGGAAGTTAAATGTATTTGGGTGTCTTAAATATAACTCATAGCATGGGACGGGTCAAATGGAAATCAAAGAAAATAGGTGCACACCCAACAGTGCTAAAATGCCAGTCTTGTAGAAAACTTCTAGAACTTAAACTTGTGGTAGCTTTCCTATTTCCTCCTGTGGTTGATTTTGAATGCATCCCTACTTCCAGATCAATGATGCATTCCCAATGAAATTGTTAAATAGATCTTGACAGCAGGATGCTGGGCTCTCTGCCGTTGGCTATGCCTGCAATGCAAGGATAGGATGAAATACCCGAATGATGGACTTATGACTGTTGGGGAAATCAGGGGGCAGATGGATTTGTGAGGGATGAGGCATAATCCCAGAGCCGATGCAAGTGCATCATAAAATAACAACAAAAAGAGAAATAAAAACAAAATGATCTTTATGGAAAGAGCATCTTGAGACTTGATGGTTGTTTCTACTCCTGGGAAATTCTGAATTCTCTAGTTTTTTTTTTTTTTTTACTTGTTGGATAGGATGGTTCATGTTGCACTAAGCTGTGACCATAAAGGAAGTGAGAATACGTTTTTCAAAAAGTAAGGCATGAGGGGAATTGAGCTAGGGAAAGAAGGGAGGGAAAGCAGAATGGTGTCTTGGCAATCGTATTTGCCCAATTTAATCAAAAGCTACAAAGAGTTAAAAGGAAATACGTGTGTGTGTGTGTGTGTGTGTGTGTTCTTTGGGGAAAAAATGTATTTCCTGGATTAAAATAAACAGAACAACTCACATATTCTCTGAAAGCAAACACTGCCGTCTTCTTCGTTGAGTTCTGTTGAAACGATGGCTGAATTCCTCCAGTGGAAATTCATATTTATGAAGCTGGGACAAATAGAATAAAGCTTACTAACTGTTCTTTGCGCTCAGACAAGGTCAAGCTCTGTTGTGTTCTGCTCAGGAGAGCACTCCCATTTTTAACTTTGGGTTTCTTGTGCAGGTGGAGGGCACGATCACCTGCTATTAAAGTGGGTCCCGGGGAAACAGCTTGAAGTGACGACTTCTAACCAGGATGGCTCAAAGTCTCACACAAGCTCCATGAGCAACTCAAGCATAAAAAGCAAGGAATTACAGAACTTTAAGTGACATAACGACTCATAAATGACTCTTCACCATCATAAATTCTTTTGTTCCACGAAATGTGAATGTCCCATAAAATAGTTGCTATATTTGTATGCCTTCATCATTTTTAAAGAAGATACATTTTTATATACTTTGGAATCTTTTTTATGGCATCAATTTAATACATTTGGTTTGTTCATAGGAGTTGTATTTTGCAATACCTACAAATTCTGAACTACACAATCCATTTTTGAAGGACTTAGATTCTAAATGACACGGGATCACCAGTGAGAAATAAAAAAGGACATGATCAGGAATGTGTGTTCTGTGGAGGAACTAAAGAAATATGAGCATAAGTGCTTTTGAGAAAAAAAAAGAATGGTTTTAGCCTAAGATATTGTAAGAATTTGTAGCAGTGCAAGAGGAATAGAAAAGTTGGGTGTATTAGTTAAGCTTGTGGAAAGGTGTGGAATATTTGTAGAGAATGAATTTGGTGGAAATACATTTTTCATGTATTAAGGTGATTTTTAAGCGTGGGTTATATTATAACATATACAGCTCAGAGATGACCACATACATGGTAGATGCTAGATTTGTGATCTCCAAGGAATACCTCTCACACATTTTGACCTTTTTCATACTTCAAAATTAAACTTCTTTGGGAGATAGTTGTACATGAATATGCATTTATAACAAATACATGCATTCTTGAGTCAGTTTTCCAAATGATAATACCTCTCAAAATGACAGTAGAAAAATGACATCCCGCGTATCATTACTGAGAACAACCAAAATACACAGCAGGTGCACCCACACAAACTCTCCTGTGCATTTATTTCACAGCTGCAACTCTGCTCTTGGTCTGATACCAGAACTCTGTCCATGATGATAGCATTTCAAAATCGTACAGAAGATAAACAGGTCCACCCAAAGGAAATGGAGCAGAGTATGTTTGCCGTGACTATGATGGACACTGGCCCAGGGAACTGAAATGGAACTGCAACCTAAACACAGGTGTAAGACCCAGTGAGAAAGCACACATTCCAATATTTAATCCCATCATCAGCGAAGAATTTATATTAGGGAAAGGCATGGGAGTGACGCATGTAAGGCAGAAAATTGAGGTCTCAAAGGTTCCTGTCCTATAGATTATATAAATGACCTAGTTATCACATGGGGTCCAACTTTGGACTCCACGCGACTACTTCTCAGTAAAAATAAATACCACTCAATTTCATATATGACACTAGGGAGAGTTTATTTCAAAGGCCCGTTATTCTAGTTCACGTCCAATCACTGAGGATGTTTTGAGGGAAAGAATGAAAATATCCAAGAGAAACTTGTCATATACTGAAGACAGTTGAAACAAAAAAATGAGACGCATACATTTTACAGGGAGGTTGAAATCAGAGCAGTGCGAACTCCAGTGAACAAGAAGAAAGAATCTGTTCTATTTTCACAAGCTGAACTTAGAGAATAAGATTTCTTGAAACGGAGGCATTTGATCTCTGGAGTGTTTAGCACTTCTTTAGCCACAAGACATTGGGCTGTTCATGATTTCCAGCCCAAAGATCTTTTCAGAGCCTTCTTGATGTCTGCATTCCTCAGGCTGTAGATGAAGGGGTTCAGCATGGGAGTTACCACTGTGTACATCACCGAGGCTGCTGCGGTTGAGGCTGAACTTGGGGCAGCACTGGCACTGAGGTACACACCTAGAAGTGTGCCATAAAATAGGGAGACGGCAGAGAGGTGAGAGGCACAGGTGGAAAAGGCTTTATACTTGCCCTGAGCTGAGGAGATGGCACGGATGGAGGAGGCAATCTGAGAGTAAGAGTACAGGATCCCAGCCAGAGGACCTCCCACCAGCAGCACTGCTGCAAGATACATCATGAGGTCATTAAGAAAAGTGTTAGAGCAGGCACTGTGGACCACCTGATTCAACTCACAGAAGAAGTGATGGATTTCCCCGTGTGTGCAGAAGCTCAGCCTCAGCACCAGTAAGCTGTGTAACATGGCATTCAGTACACCGATGGTCCAGCACATCAGAACCAGCTGTACACAGAGACTGGGGGTCATGATGACCGTGTAGTGCAGGGGATGGCAGATGGCCACATAACGGTCATAGGCCATCACAACCAGGAGAAAATTATCCAGACTTCCAAACAGCAGGAAGAAGAACGTCTGTGTGATGCAGCCTGCATAGCTGATGGCTCTGCTCTGCGTCTGAATGTTCACCAGCATCTTGGGGATGTTGGTGGTGGTGTAGAAGACGTCCACCATGGACAGGTTGGCGAGGAAGAAGTACATGGGTGTGTGGAGGTGTGGGTTTGAGAGGATGGCCAGGGCGATGAGCAGGTTCCCACTGACAGTGACCAGGTACATGGAGAGGAACAGGCCAAAGATGAGAGGCTGCAGGGCTGGGTCCTCTGAGATTCCCAGGAGAAGGAATTCTGAAAGCTGGGTTTGGTTGCTCAGTGTCTTGTGGTACATGTCACTACCAGGAACCAATAGTTTAACCTGAATCATACAAAGAAGATTTAACCAACAGAGCAGAAAGCCAGAATTCATGTTTTTCCATTTAGAATCTGGCTCCCACATTTGGAGATGGCTCAGTTCCCATGAGTCATTCCCAGAGGGATCAATGAGCAAGAATTTCTTCCCACCCTCAGACCTTTCCTAAAGGATCAAGCATGTCTCACATTTAAAGAACCACATGTCAAGTGGCTCTTCGACATCTTGATAAATATCTATCCTTTAGTAATTACAAATGCACCACTGGTTTTTCCAATTAAGTGCATTTTTAAAAAGGCAGGAGAAGCAGTGTATGATATATGGTTTCATGTTCCTTACGAAATCCTGGGATTCAATTTTGATTATGAATGATAAGATGACTTTTAGCCACATGGTGCAACGGAAAGTGGTTTGGCTTTGAGTAAATGATTCAGGAATGTTGGCGATAAGGAATCCCAATGGGTGTCACAGGATAAGAAAAACTCCACAGGGAGCAGGTTGGACATATATATAAATCTGACTTACTGACACTCAGTTTGCAGAACCAAACTTTTGCTGATTTAATGACATTGGGTTTAAAACCGAGAATCGGTTTTGACATCAGAAAACTACAGGTTTTCATGAGTCTCCTAAAATTCACCAAGAGGGTCCGTGACAATGTCTTGGAAAACACAGCCAACAAATTCCCTTATTGTTGTGAATCCATGTTGTAAAATAGTTTTCCAATTTTGATGACCTTTCTTGAGTTTGGATTCAGATATTTTTTCACCAGACATTATGGAACACAATAGCATACCTTCCAAATGTATTATTATTTGCCCCAAAGTACATTCAAGTACACCTCAACTGATTCCATGGCAGAAAAGGAGCCATCACAACGGCCAATCTTTGTAGATCAGAAGGCAGTAAGGACAGGAATGAAAGTCTCTCACCTGACAGCACACCAGGAAAGTGCTGAAATTGCAGCAGAAAATGAGAGGGACAGGAAAGCCTTGAGTGTATCCAACTCACAGGTGATGTAATGACTCCGAAGCAGGTGTCTTTGATAGAGCTGTTCTTACTGCATCATTAAGATAACACTGAGTTATGTGAGAGCGCAGTGAGAGAAGACAGAAGACCCTGAGACCTGTGTGTTCCAGCAGCTGGATTTCCGTGAAGACACGTCCCCTCTCCTGGCCCTTTCCTGTCAATAATGGGACAGTCAGTTACACCTCCTCTAAACAACCCAAATGGGCAGGGTGGTGACTCAGTCTGTAGGAGCTATTCCAGGGCCAGGACTTGTGATCACCCCTTCTCTAATTGGTTTCAAGTGTTGGACGACCAGGTGACTTCAACCTGCAAAATTGATAAAACCTCACTCCATCCACCACATGTCCCTCCACATAGAAAACTCCTCCTCTGCTTCCCCAGATCTCCAGAGGCTGCAAAGTTGGCTTATGTGCACACTCAGCAACTTATGCCTCTGATTGTCTATTAGAATGGATCTTTTCTTGCCCGCATTTCTAAATCAGCAATCACCATTGCCCTAGGAGAACCAGCAATTTCCTGCCCTTTGATTATCATGAATAAATGCATTCATTAGGCAAGTATTGCAGTCAACAATCCCATAGCTGTCTAGGGTACTAGCTATGTTGGACCAGTTCTTGCTTAAACCCAGGGAAAGCTCTCTGTGTCCACAGCCTGGGACCCCTCCTGCTATGTCTGCCAGGCTCACCTGCCTGGGAACTTTATGACTAAAGTGTCTGTATGGATGCCCACATTCCTCCCTGGAAGCTGGATGCTGCAGACTGAAGCTCTGTCCCAGGCACAGCAGAGAGAAGGAGGGAAGCTCTCGTCCCTGAGCCAGACTCAGGACCCCAAATGCCACAAGCAGGCTGCTTCTAGCCCGAGGCTGCACAGTCTGAGGGACCACAGCAGAGGAGCTCCTTACAGCTCCCGGCACCTGCTCATTAGGCAGCTCCCTGGCCTCTAAGCACCTGCTGGCCCTGAGGGACTCTGGCCAGGACACAGCGCCGTGTTCTTGCAGGTGTTTCCCAAGAGACCATGATGGACTCAAGTGAATCCTCCCTCTCTTTCTCCTGCTCTGCGGCAATCGCAAATAGCTGCCATTTAATTCCTCACTTTGCAATGTTTTGCTTAGTGAGACAAGCCAGTTCCCCAGATAATTATGTGTTTCTCCTAGTATGTCATAGTTAATATTGCACACAAAAATAATGTAGGAATGGAAAGAGCTTCTTGAGATTTGATTGCTGTTTCTACTCCTGGGAAACTGATTTCTTTAATTTGTTAGTTGTTGAATATAATGGTTAGTGGTGCACTAAGCCTGCGAGTAATATATTGTGCTTCCTATTTTAAAATTCAGCTTACAATAATTTATTCCATATTTCAAACTAATTAGAGTTATACGCTTCTCAATACTTATATTGGATACTATATTTAAAAAGATTTATTAATTCTTATTGGAAGGTCAGATATACGGAGAAGAGGAGAGGCAGAGAGGAAGATCTTCTGTCCGATGATTTATTTCCCAAGTGACTGCAATGGTCAGAGCTGAGCCAATCCAACACCAGGAGCCAGGAGCTTCTTCCGGGTCTCCCACGCGAGTGCAGGGTCCCAAGGCTTTGGGCCGTCCTTGACTGCTTTCCCAGGCCACAGGCAGGGAGCTGGATTCAAGCATGGCTGCTGGGATTAGAACCGGTACCCATATGGCATCACATATGGTGCCTGCAAAGTCAGAACTTCTTTTTCTTCCCGTGATTGATTTTATCTTATGGATTTTCATTTAAGAGGCAGCACAGTATGTATATATGTCTATCATACTGAGATCTGAAGCTTTGATGCAACATGAATTCTTACTTCCAAATGAAGGATTGATTCCCGATCAAGCTGTTCCATGTATCTTGAAAATAGGATGCTGCACCGTGTGCCATTGTCCAACCTTACGCTATTAGGATATGATTGAATAGCAGAATGATGGACTTATGAATTTTTGAGGGACTATGCTATTGTAATAGTTTAGGGGAAATCGGGGTGGGGGATTTGTGAGATGAGATGGGAAACCTCAAAGCCTATGGAACTGTATCATAACATAATAATAAAAAATAATGAATACAAAAATAATAAATAGAAAGAATTGCTTAGGGTTTGATTCCTGCTTCTGCTTCCAGGCAACGTTGAATTCTCTAATTTTTTTATTTGTCGAATAAGATGGTTGTTGGTATACTAAGTTGTGACTATCCAGGAGAGTGAGAAAGTAATTTTTCAAAAATTGAGGAATAAAGGACGGAAAGAATGAGGGGAATTGAGTTAGGGAAGGAAGGGAGGGTAGGTACGATGATATCTTTGCGGTTGCATCTGCCAAGTTTAATCAAAACTCAACAGGAGCTAAAAGCCAAAAGTATTACACACACACACACACACACACACACACACACACACACACACAGAGGTACTTCAGAAAGTTCAAGTAAAAGTGAAATTCGATGACAGGTTTTTGGGGGCTTGCATTGTGACATTGCCCCCCCCCCCCACATTGCAGCACCGGTTCAAGTCCCAGCCGCTTTGCCTCCGTGCAACTGCTGGCCAGTGCACATGGGAGACAGGCAGAATTCTATCCAAGAGCCTGAGCACTCCACACCCCATGTGGGAGACACAGGTGGAATTCGTGGTTCTGGATTCAGCACTCAGCCACTGAGACCTTCTGGGGAGTGAAGCAGCATATAAGAGAGAACTCCCTCTCTGTCTGCATCTCCCTTCCTTTTGCTTAATCTGCCCCTCCAATCCTCAACTAAATCGGTTCAGTCAGCTCAGTCTTGGAGCATCCAAGGACCTGGGAGCAGCACTGACACTGGCTGGAGTATATCATGGCAATGTCACAGGTCTAATACAGCATGGAGGAAGAGACCACATCTCAGCAGACTAATTCTGAAAGACAGTCACCACAGCCACACAGAGAGACCCTCAAACGAAATTCAGAAATATCACCAAAGACTCGCAGCTGACGTCAGAACCGGTGGAGGCTGAGCTTCAGCATGAGTCTCCATTGGACCATTCCACTCTGTCACAAGATACCATCTCAAACTTTGTTTTTATTGTTTGTTGGTTCTTTTTGTACCAAAGGATAACATATACAGTAACCAAAATGATCAGAACAGAACAGGGTCATCACAGTCTGGTGATTCTTACTGTGGCTTCGTTTCCATGACGGAAGATAATGTTTAGAAACGATGTGTTGCTCAAGTTCACTTCTACTCTTCTATTACAAAGACGGGACATGTTGGAAGTCTTTGGGGGAATCAGAAACATTAGAGAAACACACACATTGGAGCAAGAACATGTGAGATCCTGACACACTGGATGAGAGCTCAAGTTCTATGAGAGTTGATGTTGTCACGCCTGAATGGGCAGGTGCATGACTGATGTCCAAGTGGCCCACTGAGCTTCTCCATTCCTCTCCCAAAGTGGCTGTGCCGGACTCAGAAAGGGAGGGTGGTGTCCTCCATTGCAGGCAAGGCGGCAAGGTCAGAGATCTCTCTGGAACTTTCCAAGCAGGTGCAGAAAGACTATATTCAAAGAAAAAGCACCTTCACCAGCCATTCACCCAACCCAAGACTCCTACCCCTGGACCACAAGACCCTTTCAGCACAAGCTACATGGACACAGGAGAGCAGAATACTATCATGCACCAGCAATCTGGGATGGAAAATTGTATTTCCTTTATTGGACACGTTTTCTGATTCCTACCCATCTAAAGGAAATCTCTTTGACACTATCAGTCAAATCAGGGATGAGAATTTTTGGAGTAAAAGTCTCCTTTTTGGGAATGACTTATATCTGAGAATGCAGATTGCACACTTGGTTTCCAGGGCAAGATTATACACTCGAAGGAAACCCAACTTAGTACTCACACACTACATTCTGGTACCAAAGTCTGTGCTGTTTGGGAGTAGGATAACATAGGAATGATGGACAAAGATCGGAGTTTCATCCCGCCCTAAGATTACATACATGGTATCCCACGCCAGAGTAATGAAACTTGAGTGCATGTTATCTGAAACACAAACAATTAAACTAAGAAGGAGAACATTGGATAGTGTCATAGGATGCTGTTTATCAAGAAGCTGTACCCTGAGGCTTGCGGACATCTCAATTCTGTACACTTAACCCTCACGAAGTTCAAAGAGCACGAGTGATGGCTATACTAACGAAGATTCCCGTCAACCATGTATGTGGTATGCATATATGATGCAAGGCCACACAGCCATCAAAAAAGACAATGAAATCTTACCGTTTTGCTTGAAATTTTGTGTAACACAAGAGTGTTATACATACCAACATAGTCCAGTCCAACAAAACAAATTTATGTCGTAGCTAGAATACATCAGGACCTGGCATGAGATCCTAGTGCCTGCACCATCACCTCGCATCCACTAGGATCCCATACAGGCACAAGTTCCTGTCCTGGATGTCCCAATTTCCACGCAGCTCCATATTTGTATCCTGAGAAAGCAGTAGAGGACAGCCCAAAGCCTTGGGACCCTGCAACTGTGTGGGAGACCCGAGAAGGCTCCTGGCTCCTGGCTCTTGGCTTTGGATGGGCTCAGGTCTGGCCGTTGCGGCCACTTGGAAGTGAAGCAGCTGATGGAAGATCTTTCTTTCTGTAGATCCTTCTTTCTATAAATGTGCGTTTCCAATGGGGGAAAAAAAAACTTTAAAAGGGTGGAAATCTGCTCCTATGGCATCTGGGATGGCCAAGGTGTACAAGGACCTGAAATAGATCCAGGGCCCAGAAATTGAGACTCAAACATAATGACGAGACATCAAACACACAAATGCATTACACCCCACATGATTAGGACAAGGCATGGAAGTAACAAAAGACAAGGGGATCAGGGTCATTCAGTAAAATGGCTTTAGATGTTCGTGTGCTGCAAGTCCTAGAAATGAGCTCACATTTCTTATGTTTATGCTGACATTAGGAGTATTGCTAACACACGGCTGATTTTTCAGTTACAAGGCGCTACTCAGTACAACAGACAAGAAGGGAGGCGTGTGCCACAAGCCAAATGGGAGTTTCCAAATAGTTCTGATTCAATGTTAGGAAGTGATTTGGGGAAAATGTCAGCGGGAGAGAATGGAGAAAGGTTAGGGAGGTCCTTGAATGGTACCGAGAGTTTGAAATCAACATAATGGGAAATCTAGGATAAAAGAGGAGACAATTGTGCTTTCGAAAGTGGATCCTGGGCCCAGCGCGATGGCGCAAGTGGTTAAGGTCCTCACCTTGCACGCCTGGGATCCCATGTGGGCGCCGGTTCTAATCCCGGCAGCCCCGCTTCCCATCCAACTCCCTGCCTGTGGCCCGGGAAAGCAGTCAAGGACAGCCCAAAGCCTTGGGACCCTGCACCTGCGTGGGAGACCTGGAAGAGGCTCCTGGCTTCGGATTGGCTCAGATCCAGCCGTTGTGGCCATTTGGGAAGTGAATCATCGGATGGAAGATCTTCCTCTCTGCCTCTCCTCTCTGTATATCCACCTTTCCAATAAAAATAAAATAAAATCTTTAAAAAAAAAAGAAAGAAAGAAAGTGGATCCTCTAGTAAGGGTTTCTGGCTCTGAAGTTTTGATTCTTGCAATCTTTGGCACTTCTGCAGCCCTAAGAGACCTGGTCTGTTGATGGCTTCCACCCAAAAGTTCCTTTCAGAGCCCTCTTGATGTCTTCATTCCTCAGACTGTAGATGAAGGGGTTCAGCATGGGGGTCACCACTGTGTACATCACCGAGGCTGTGGCTGTCGAGTGTGAATTGTGGGCAGCAGCTGAACTGAGGTACACGCCCAGTTCTGTGCCATAAAACAAGGAGACGACCGAGAGGTGAGAGGCACAGGTGGAAAAGGCTTTATACTTGCCCTGAGCTGAGGTGATGGCACGGATGGCAGAGACGATCTTAGAGTAAGAGTACAGGATCCCAGCCAGGGACCCACATCCCATCAGCACAGACGCACCATAGATCGTCAGGTCATTGAGAAAGGTGTCAGAACAGGCTCTGTGGACCACCTGGTCCAGCTCACAGAAGAAGTGTGGGATTTCTATGTCTGTGTAGAAAGACAGCCGTAAAAGCATTAAGCTGTGCAACAAGGCGTGCAGGAGACTAATGGTCCAGCAGACAAGAAGCAGCTGCACACAGAGCCGAGGGTTCATGATGACCGTGTAGTGCAGGGGGTGACAGATGGCCACAAAGCGGTCATAGGCCATCACAACCAGGAGGCAGTTGTCCAATCCAATGAAAAGAAGGAAGAAGAACATCTGTGTGATGCAGCCTGCATAGCTGATGGCTCTGCTCTGCATCTGGATGTTCACCAGCATCTTGGGGACGGTAGTGGAGGTGAAGCAGACGTCGACCAAGGACAGGTTGGAAAGGAAGAAGTACATGGGCGTGTGGAGGTGTGGGTCAGAGAGGATGGCCAGGACGATGAGCAGGTTCCCACTGACAGTGACCAGGTACATGGAGAGGAACAGCCCAAAGATGAGAGACTGCAGGGCTGGGTCCTTAGTGAATCCCAGGAGAAATAGTTTTGACAGATGGGTTTCATTTCCTGGTTCCATGTGATCAAAGTGACAACTAGAATGGAAACATAAAAACCTGATTGTGTTTTGCAAGTCACCATTCACACTGCTGATGTATAGAATCCACGCTGTGCTGTCATAACGTGATATCAGTATTCTGGGGCGGCTCTGACTCCGTTTCTGAGACTCTGTTCATTGAACCGTGTTTTCTTCTTCTCGCTGGCCAGATTTCATGTCCAGGCTCTGTCCTTCTGCCTGGGGAAGGTGCAGGGAGTGGGTTAGGAAATCTGGTTTTTGCTATCCATATGCGAGACCTGGACGGAACTCCCAACTGCAGGCTCTGGTCTGGAGCTGTTACTTACTGTCGCTGATACTTGGGAAAGTGAGCCAGCAGACAATATCTCTTCTCTCTCTCTCTCTCTCTCTCTCTCTCTCTCTCTCTCTCTCTCTCTCTCTCTCTCTTCCCCACCCCCCCACACTGACATTTGGGTGAATGAGCTAGTAGTCTCTCTCTCTCTCATTTTCAAAAAAAGTGAGAACAGAGCAGGTACGATCTTTTACAACAGAAAATATGCTGCCTTTTTTATCTGTATCCCTTGAGAGTTGCCACCCTGCCTTTCCCTTCTTTTTCATCCTTAACGCGCTGGCGTCCTAGTTCTGCCAGCACACCCACAGATTCCTTGCATTGTCTGCCGTGAGCTCTGAGTGACTGGTTGCAATGTTCGCTTCCGTGCTTTGGCACCACAAGCAAATACAGCGCATGCTGAATGAAGCTGACTCATACACACTCTAACTTTTTATGGGTCGTGGACTGGCCTGGCCACCTGGGGACTGCAGCTGAGTGTCCTCAGCTCCCTTTCTGAGACTTTCCTGCAGTGTCCACTGGGTTCTCAGACTCACCGGGATGGGCTTCCTGGAAGGAAGTGAGATTCGTGTCTGGGTGGCTGATGACAGAGACCGAGGTTGTTTCCTGGAAAGATAGTGGGGGGTGATAAAGGACTCAGAACCACCAGAGCATCTCACTCCACTTTCCAGCTGTGCGGTACACACTTTTAGAGACAGAGAAGCCAGGCGGTGTTCACAGCTCTCCACCTCTGCTTATCAGGTACATCTCTGTCATTGTGAGCCCTCCCCCGGGTACCCCATTTATCCTATGGGATCGCTGTTCCATGCAGAAAGGGATGTCCCTGCTGGTTCTGTGTTCCCCGGAGACGAAATTAGGAATAATGTGAAATGACGCCAGATTCTTCCTGCTTTGTGAATTCTGCTTCCCAGTGGGCACATCTCCCCTTGATGTTTATTTTTCTAAAGTTAACTGTTTCTCCAAGGTCTGTCTGCAAAGCATGGTCTTTGAGAAGAGGAAAAATCGCAGTGGCTTCTTGGTGCAGCCAAGAAGACGTCATTGGGATGTCCACCACTCACAGTGAAGTCCCTGGGGTTAAGTCCAGACCCTGGTTCTAATCCCGGGCCTACTGCGACACACGGTCAGAGGAAGCAGGTGATGGTTTGAGTGGCTGGGTCCCTGCCCCTCACCTGGCAGACCGACCGGGTTCTGGGCTCTTGCTTCCAGCTTTGCCCAATTTGGCCACTGCTGGCTTTGGGATTGAAACAGCACATGGAACATTTATCTTCCTTTCACATAGTCATTTAATTGATAATTCAATGCTTTAAAAAAAACCCTTTAATGAGAATAACAAGAAATAATAGGACTAATGAAAACATATCATTCAGTTCCTCAGCATTAGGTACTTGTCAGGTAGAGGAGATGCACTTATTTGTAGATTTTCATCTTTATCCTACAGTTTACTGGGAGGATGCAAGGTTTGGGTGTGGGTATGTGTCGGTCTCATGATCTGATCATTAACTTTTCCAGCACCCTAAACACTGATCATCCCTTCCACTTGGAATCTTTGGAATTCTCTCTCTTCTGGCTATCTGGAAATGCAGAGTTCATTGTTGACTGTGGTCAATCAACTGAACTGATTGACTGTAGTCAATCAACTGAACAGTAGACACTAGAACTTAGTCCTCATGTCCAGCTATGACTTCATGCCCATTGGCCAGCCTCTGCCCATCCTTCCCTCCAGCCAACTTTCCAGGCCCTTTGCTAACCACTGCTGTGCCGTCTCCTTGTATGAGACCCGCTTGATACGATTCTAGTCAGGAGTGAGATTCAGTGGACAGACAATAACAAGGAAAGCTTAGAATCAGACATGAAAGGGTCAGAGTGGATTCACTTATACCTCACTAGGTGGGACACAAAGATTAGTTACGCCTCACTGGGGTATTGGGGATTTCTCTGCACACCCCTCCAAAAAAATTTTTTCTGTACCTAAACTGATGACACATATCTTGCTAGAGTTATAAGCCAGTTCAGATCATCGAAAAATAACTAAGTTCAGCAAAATCATGCTTCAATACTATAAACAGCTAAATACTGAAATAAAAATAGACGAGACAGCTAAATAGTAGTCTATAGCCATTTTGAGGTGTATGGAATCTGGTTGAATATAATCCAAAAATTGAAATGCCTATGAAGAAGTCACAGGATGTAGTTAAGAACCTGCATTTTCCTATTAACATATTGTTAATCAATACCATGTCAATTAATGCCATAAGGTTGTAAATTGTTGATGATGTTATGTCGGGGCTTTTAATTGATTGGGATGATACTTTGCCGGCTTTACCTTCAGACCAGAGATGGTCTCACCAAGAAATCGTTGAACCCGCTAGGATAATAAGATGCTGGACTTTATGCTTGGTAAATACTTCCAATGAAAGAACCTCAACTGAATTTGAACTGTGCTAATGCAGCAAGGTGGAGAAATCCACCATGGGGAGAGGGTTCGGGGAGGGGTGGGGGGAATCCCAGTGCCCATAACACTGTGTCCCATAATGCAACGCAATTAATAAAATAAATAAATAAATAAATTTTTTTAATTAAAAAAAAAAGGAGTGAAAGTCAGGGGTTTTCCTTCTGTGTTGGCTCACTTCATTTATCACAAGGTCCCACACAGGCAGTTGATGACGTCTGGTGAGAGTTCTTTTTTAGGACTGAACAAAATTTTATTTCATTTACATCCAACATTTAGAAACCATTCATGCATTGATAGGTACATGAGGCTTGATTTCACAACTTGAGTACGATGTATAATGTTTCCACGGGCATGGAAAACACAAGGGTCTCTTAGAAATCCAAGCTTCATTTTCGTTGGACATATATCCCATAGAGATATTGCTTACTGGGCCAAATGTCAGATCGGTTTTATTTATATTTTCAAAAGAATCCCAGCTCTTCATTTCATTGACTTTTAAAACCCAGGTGTTTTGAAAAATTGAACTTGCATTATTTCTAACATATGGTCTACTCAATACTATGTCAATTAATTCCATGACACTGTATATTGTTGCTGATGTTGTGTTGGGGCTTTTAACTGACAGGGTCTTTACTCTGTTAGCTCTGCCCTCAGACCAGGGAGGGTCGCCCCAAGAGGCCACTGGGCTTGTGTGGACAATAGGATGCTGGACTCTATGCTGGGTATGTGCTTGCAACGAAGGAATCTCAACTGAACCTGAACTGTGGTTATACAGCAAGGTGGAGGAATCCACCATGGAGGGAGGGTAGTGGGAGGGGTGGGGGGAATCCCAATACCTATAAAACTGTTTCACTATGTTTCACTTATGTTACTAACAATAAAAAAAAATCTTTTTTAGTTTCAATGTTGCTTTCCCCTCTAATTTGAATGGTTTCTTTACTCCTGTTAAATTTGGGTTTGCTTTTTCTTCTGTTTCTAGTTTCTTGAGACGGATTACTGGATCACTTTCTTGATCCCTTTATACTTGATGTAGGCACCAGGAGCCGCGAGCTTTCCTCTTTATGTTGCTTTCTGGATCCCCTGCAGTGTGTAAACCTTCAAAATCAAATGTTGAATTTTCAGTCCTTCGTCCTCTGTGGAGTATTTGGTTTGAATGATGAGCGACCACTGACATGTGAATAATACTAAATATATATAAAGGGAGCAAATTTTGTATTTGTAGTTTTAAGTAAACAATGAAACTTCCCATGGTGCCCTTCGTTCCTCCCTCACTCTCAAAATCCCTCCAACTTGGCTTTCTTACTCCAGTGTGATTGTCACACTCAAAGTTGAGACTGGTGGTTCAGGTTAGAAGTTATTCCAGGAAAAAATAATTCTTCAGATCTTTCATGATTATGCAGAAGAGAATCACAGTGATAACCTGTGTTAACACAGGTATAACCAACAAGTATGCAAGTCCAGGTAGCCATGGGTGCTACCAATAAACACCAGATCCAATGCCAAACATAAGAAGCAGGGGATTCCTTGTCATGTCCTCCTTGCTGTTGGCATTGATCACTGTATCAGTAAGCAATTTCAGGGTAATGGGCCAACAAAAAACCAACAGTACAGGGACTTGAATCTCTGTGTCATAGGTGTGTAAGTCCAGAGAGAGCTTTAGGTCTGGCTCTGCCTGGCTCTGCCGGTGGGATTTGAAAGTAAACACGCTGAACACAACAGAAACCCTGTCTCCACCACACACCCAGGACTGGGTGATCCCAGGGACAAGATCAAGACCAGCTTCTCATCCCTAGATTTGGGGAGAGTGTACTAGGCTTGTAATACAGTATTAGGAGATTGTGTTTTCAGAGGCAAAAGCACCCACAGGAAATGAAATCATGAAGATTGGATGTGCCTAACTTTTATGCCGGCATCTTGGGAACAAGAATTCTTACAGGACTAAAGTTGCCTGATTATGCAGAACAGCGTCCCACGGGACAGCGATGTGTCCAAGAATTGAAATCCCAGAGGGAAATGTGCCTGATGAGCCAGGCATAAGGAGCTGTGTGCAGCTCTCCTGCCAGCCACCGCTGTCAGGAACCTTGGCTGTCTGGGGTTTGGCTGTGTCCAGCTCAGGGACAGACACTCATTCCCTTCCTGCTGCCTTGACTGGGGAAAGTGTTTCCGTCTCCATGTGGAAGCTCCTATGAAAGTGTTTGCATTTCCAGTTCAACACCTGCCTCTTTGAGACCCCTCCAGGTGAGTCTGAAAGTCCAGCAGAAGCTACAGGAAAAGCTCAGAAAACGACGGAGCAGAGCAACCACCTGGGGTCAGCTGAGAGCCACACTATATAGACCCGGGCCAAGAGGGGACAGGATGCAGGGAGAACCTGCTTGCCTGAGTCAGCCTCTCAGTAAAGTGCTTGTGCCTGAGGATGAAAAGGCAAGCATTGATGGAATTCAGCAGGGCAGGCTCACTGTGGACCAGGAGGTGTATGAGACCAGAGTCTATGGGAACAGGGAATGAGACAGGTCAAAGGGTAGAGGGGTTTCTGAGGACGTGTGCAATGAAGGGCTAGAGAAGCAGGGTGTTGGCTGTGGAAGGATGTCCAGGGACACGAGGGCAGGTCATTTTTATCTGTGAGATGGGCCTAAGTGAATATGCTCTGATGTTGATAAGAAAAATCCAAACCAAGGCAAACCCTACCTGCCGGAGCAGTTCCTGCGTCACACACACTGTAGGCTCTTCTCTCGTGTGGTTGGTTCACACAACCAAAACATCTAATGGGCAAAAACGGGCGCACTCATGAACTTCACCTTACATTTCTCAGAGGTGTTCAAAAAGTTTACGGAAAAATCAATATTACAGTGGATTTTTAAAAATTTTTCTTCTCTGTGAAAATTTGAGTCCATTTGCATTTTCTTAGATCTGAGGCTGAGGATATTCATGGGTTGGTGAGACACTGCCTGCACTGCAATTTTCTGGGTATGTACATGTCTGATTGGTGCTTGTGTTTCTGCTACTTGTTGGTGCTTCTGATCGAGTGATGGCATCTATTTCTAAAAGTTACATCACTTACGCCCCTTCACTCTGTAAGCACCCGTTATCATTTGACTGAATATCACGTTTGTATTTCATAAGCATGTTTGAATCCTGCTATCCATTCAAGATGTGAAATTATACTGTTAGACATTACTTCTTTTCACCATTTTATCTATTTTAAAATTTCAAGAAGTAGGAGGGCAGCATTGAGCAGGGGAACAATGGCAACATGTCACACTGCTCCTAAAACTGTGAATATCGAATACATTAGGTTCCATTTCTTTGTATAAAATGAAGCTCAAGGTTGTTTTTTTTAAAAAAGCTTAAAATTAAAAAAAATTAAAAATTAATTATAACTGTCCCACTAGGAGAAAAAAAAAAGCCTCGAAAAACCCACCTTCACTGCTGTGCAAAACACCCATCCCTCTCACACTGTTTTAAAAAGACTCTCTATGTCCAATGCACATAACCATGTACTGTCTATACAAATACATGAAAATAATCCTTCGCACAGCATGAGTTCTTGTCAAAGTCAGGAGGGTTTACCCACCGGAAGATCTGTGTCCTTCTACATGCTCACCGACATTCGTTTTCACTGTAAAGTCTAGGATTCAATCTTTTGAAACAAGTTTTTCATTCATTTGTGAAAATAAGAAAGAGTGACAGGAAAAGAGTGAGAGCCTCCATCTAGTTCGACAGTGAGGGCAGATAGGGTGGAACCAGGAGCCAGGAACTCCATCTGGGTCTCCCATACAGAGGACAGGGATCTAAGCACTGGGGTCAGCTTCTGCTGCCTTCCCAGGAGCCAGGAACTCCATCTGGGTCTCCCAGGTGCATGGCAAGGATGTATGGACCGGGGTCAGCTTCTGCTGCCTTCCCAGGAGCCAGGAACGCCATCTGGGTCTCCCATGTGCATGGCAAGGATGTATGGACTGGGGTCAGCTTCTGCTGCCTTGCCAGGAGCCAGGAACTCCATCTGGGTCTCCCAGGTGCATGGCAAGGATGTATGGACTGGGCTCAGCTTCTGCTGCCTTCCCAGGTGCATCCCCAGAGCTGCATCTGCAGCAGAGCAGCTGGGACTCAAAGTACAGCTGTGATGAGGGACGCCAGCCTTGTCAGAGGCACTTAGCTTGTCACAGACATAACAATATGTGAGGGGCAGACCCACTCTGTTTCTCCAGATAGACAACTGTGCCAGACCTTATGAAATATTTTAACTTTGTTATCTAAATTGCAATACTGTTTTTGCTATGGAATCAGCATCCTGTGATGTGTTGCATAACTTGTCTTTGCTTACACTTAGTCTTCAAGTCTGCACGGCTAGGGAGGTTTGTTTCTCAGGGCTGCTCACACACTGCTGAAACGGAACCTGGAACATGCTGAGTGGTCAATATTCATTCTCAAGTGCGTGAAGGAATCTCATTGTAGCTTCAGTGTGCACAGCCTCATGAGGAAGTGGCACATATTGGAGAGGGATTCCTTACACTGAGAGTTGGCGAAATTCTGGAGGGACCCAGGCTGATATGAAAAACACACATGGTGGTGTTTCTGCAGGGTGACTAGCACTCATTTCTGTCCTGTTTTCTGTCCTTTGGTAGTCACATTGGCCAATGGAACCAAGAAACCATACATGGCTTGTGGAATTCCTTCTCTTGGGATTCTCAGAGGACCCAGCAGTGAAACCTATTATATTCGGGCTGTTCCTCTCCATGTACCTGGTCACTGTCACTGGGAACCTGCTCATCATCCTGGCCATCCTCTCTGACCCACACCTCCACACGCCCATGTACTTCTTCCTCGCCAACCTGTCCTTCTCTGACATCTGCTTCACCTCCACCACCGTCCCCAAGATGCTGGTGAACATCCAGATGAAGAGCCAAGCCATCAGCTATGCAGGCTGCATCACACAGATGTTCTTCTTCATAATCTTTGGAGCATTAGATGACTTTCTTCTGGCCGTGATGGCCTATGACCGTTATGTGGCCATCTGTCACCCCCTGCACTACACGGTCATCATGAATCCCCAGCTCTGTGTGCAGCTCCTTCTGTTGTGCTGGACCATCAGTGTCCTGGATGGCTTGTTAAACAGCTTACTGGTGCTGAGGCTGAGCTTCTGCACACACATGGAAATCCACCACTTCTTCTGCGAGTTGAATCAGGTGGTCCACAGAGCCTGTTCTGACACCTTTCTCAATGACCTTATGATGGATTTTGAAGCTGTACTTTTTGGGGGTGCTCCCTTGTCTGGAATCCTGTACTCTTACTCCAAGATCGCCTCCTCCATCCGTGCCATCTCGTCAGCTCAGGGCAAGTATAAAGCCTTTTCCACCTGTGCCTCTCACCTCTTGACCATCTCCCTATTTTATGGCACAAGCATAAGTGTGTACCTCAGTGCCAGTGCTGCCCCAAGTTCAGCCTCAACTGCAGCAGCCTCGGTGATGTACACAGTGGTGACCCCCATGCTGAACCCCTTCATCTACAGCCTGAGGAACACAGACATGAAGAGGGCTCTGAAAAGACTGTTGTTCCATAAATGATAGTGGAACCCACAGTGCTGGTCTCAGCAGTGTCAGTGACTTTATGGCTCAACTCAGGGTCAGACACCAGGATGCATTTATCAGAGGAGGAAGCAGAGCTCACTTAGTCTGGTCACTGTCTTTTTTTAAATGCTTGAGTCCTCTGAGTACACTGCAGATGACCCACCCATTGCAATCGCACTGTGTGTTGTCTGTTAGGTCGATACTTGTCACTTATTTTAACTTATCGTTAAGACTATGGTTGAAAGTTTAAATAACATGATTGTAGAAAAAAAGGAAGGAAAGGACAATTTAGGAAGGGAAAATGACTAATTTCTTAGAATTTTATTTAGGGAATACATTAAGCCTGTTCACTCTATATCCATAAAACGTTTGAAAATAAAATTCTAAAAAAAATCATAAGAAAATCCCCATCCATTTGTTAAACTCCTGTAATTCAATGTTGCTGTCCTTGGTGCTGGAATAGAAATTTTGGCAAACACTTGTGTCTTCATTGGAGTTCTGAGACATCTTCCTACTCCTGGTATGATGGTAAGTTATCAGAAACATGTCCTTGTGGTGATTTTTGGCATGTGGCTTCTGTTGCATAGGCAACTATTATAGTGCTGGGAGAAAAGCAGCTGGTAGTGGGCATTCTGGGCCTGGTTAATGCCATCTGTTAACTATCCCACTAAGCCAGAAGGGTTAATTATTCTTTTTTGTCTTGCTTTTTAAAATAGTAAATGGAGAAGTGGGGGAACTCGAGGCTAGGGTATGCCACCATGGCTCCAGGCAGGGGGCTGCAGAAGGAGGCATGGGTGTATATTGGATGGGGAGTGGCTGAGGGCATGTTGGACAGGAAAGAATGACTTCTGGGCTCTTCCACAGCCTGGGTCACTGCGCCTGCAGGAAGACAGCTAACTGGAAGGGTTTAGATTGGGAATACGGAGTACATGCAACTGTCTGTGAGTGACAGAGCAAGGATGGGCCACGTGAGAATGGGCCTCAGCACCCACCACGATGCCAAAGAACTGAATTTGAGGGCTAGATTCTCTAAGAGAGATGTGTGCTTGCTTCTGTGGGACCACAGCCCAAGCTGGTTTACATGGAGAGCTGGGGATGGTGTCAGGCCAAGGCAAGGTAGACAACAAAACTCAAATGACAAGAATCCAACTGAGGTCCTGGTCCATAGCCTAGTGGCTAAAGTCCTCACATCGCACACGCCAGAATCATTTGCATCTCTTTAAATGTTATCCTATATATGTAATGGGCCTGGTGCAGGGGCCTAGTGGCTAAAGTTCTGACTTTGCAGGCACCATATGTGATGCCATATGGGTACCAGTTCTAATCCCAGCAGCCATGCTTGAATCCAGCTCCCTGCTTGTGGCCTGGGAAAGCAGTGGAGGACAGCCCAAAGCCTTGGGACCCTGCACCCACATGGGAGACCTGGAGGAGGTTCCTGGCTCCTGGTGTTGGATTGGCTCAGCTCTGACCATTGCAGTCACTTGGGAAATAAATCATCGGACAGAAGATCTTCCTCTCTGCCTCTCCTCCTCTGCGTATATCTGACCTTCCAATAAGAATTAATAAAACTTTTTAAATATAGTATCCAATATAAGTATTGAGAAGCTTATAACTCTAATTAGTTTGAAATATGGAATAAATTATTGTAAGCTGAATTTTAAAATAGGAAGCACAATATATTACTCACACATTAGTGCACCACTAACCATTATATTCAACAAATAACAAATTAGAGAAATCAGTTTCCCAGGAGTAGAAACAACAATCAAATCTCAAGAAGCTCTTTCCATTCCTACATAATTTTTGTGTGCAATATTAAGTATGACATACTAGGAGAAACACATGATAATTGTCTTTGGGGAACTGGCTTGTCTCACTAAGCAAAACATTGTAAAGTGAGGAACTAAATGGCAGCTATTTGCCATTGCCGCAGAGCAGGAGAAAGAGAGGGAGGATTCACTTGAGTCCATCATGGTCTCTTGGGAAACACCTGCAAGAACACGGCGCTGTGTCATGGCCAGAGTCCCTCAGGGCCAGCAGGTGCTTAGAGGCCAGGGAGCTGCCTAATGAGCAGGTGCCGGGAACTGTAAGGAGCTCCTCTGCTGTGGTCCCTCAGACTGTGCAACCTCGGGCTAGAAGCAGCCTGCTTGTGGCATTTGGGGTCCTGAGTCTGGCTCAGGGACCAGAGCTTCCCTCCTTCCCTCTGCTGTGCCTGGAACAGAGCTTCAGTGTGCAGCATCCAGCATCCAGGGAGGAATGTGGGCATCCATACAGACACTTTAGTCATAAAGTTCCCAGGCAGGTGAGCCTGGCAGACATAGCAGGAGGGGTCCCAGGCTGTGGACACAGACAGCTTTCCCTGTGGTTAACTTAGAACTGAACTACCCTAGTTAACGAACACCTTAGCTAGCTCTGGAGTTGCTGAGTGCTATGCTGGCCTATTGAATACACTTGTCAGTGATTATATAGGGCGGGAAAACGTTGGCTCTCATAGAGCAAAGGTGATTGCAGATGAAGACATGGCGGCGATTAATGACCAATCCTGCTAGAAAAAAAAAATGAGAGGGTTCAACTGCCTAGCATAGATGTAGCCAACTTGGCAGCACTGGAAGATTAGGGGGAGTCGAGGAGGAATTTTGTGTGTGGAGGGACATGTGGTGGAGTCAGAACCCCTGTCTTGTCTCACATGACTCCTTGTTATCCTAAGAATGCAGTAACTAGAACTCGAACAAACCCGCTTGAGAGTCGTTCCGTCATCTGTGAGTTGGATACGCTTAAGGCTTTCTGTTCACTTGCATTTTCTTCTGCAATTTCAGCACACTCGTGGCGTGCTGTCAGGTGAGACATTTTTGATCTTGTCTTTTTTTTTTTTTCAGATTTTTGTTTTTTAATGGAAAGTCTAATTTACCTAGTGGAAAGCCACCGAGAAGAATCTTCTGTCCAGTGTTTCACTCCCAAGGTAGACGCGATGGGCCAGAGCTGAACTGATCCAAAGTCAGGAGCCAAGGAGCTTCTTCAGCGTCTCCCGCCCGGGCGCAGGGTCTCAAGGCTTTGGGTCATCCTCCACTGCTTTCTCAGGTCACTAGCAGGGAGCTGCATGGGAAGTGGAGCAGCCGGGACTTGAACCAGTGCCCATATGGGATCTCGGGGCATGCATGTCATGCACTTTAGCCACTAGTCTAGCACACCAGATCCTGCTCTTGTCTTTTTTTATCTCCTTACCTACAAAGATTGACCATTAAAACAGCTGTTTTTCTCCCAAGGACTCCTTTGATGTGTACTTGGAGTATAGTTCAGTGAGATGAAAAACAGGTTTCAAAGGTGAGTCTCTTATGCTACAACACGGCTGCTCCGCGAGACTCCTAATACCTACGGGAGGTCATCAGAATGGGGACAACACTCTATTTTGCAAAAATGAACGCACAAAGAGAAGTGTGTCTGTTTTTGTGATTTTAGATTCAGAGTGTGAAGAACTGCTTAATTAGTGATCCATTTGGGACTGACCTAAATAGGAACTGAACATCTCAAAAGGTGAGAGCTACATTCTGAACGGGAAACCATGAGGTTTAGATGTCGACTCTGCTGGTTCCATGTATTGATTCAGGTTTAAGTCCTTCTTCCTGCTAGTGACATGCACCACGTGAAACTGAGCAACCAAACTCAGCTGTCAGAATTCCTTCTCCTGGGATTCTCAGAGGACCCAGCACTGCAGCCTCTCATCTTTGAGTTATTCCTCTCCATGTACCTGGTCACTGTCACTGGGAATCTGCTCATCGTCCTGGCCATCCTCTCTGATCCACACCTCCACACGCCCATGTACTTCTTCCTCGCCAACCTGTCCTTGGTGGACATCTGCTTCACCTCCACCAACATCCCCAAGATGCTGGTGAACATCCAGATGCAGAGCAGAGCCATCAGCTATGCAGGCTGCATCACACAGATGTTCTTCTCCATAATCTTTGCAGGATTAGATGACTTTCTTCTGGCCGTGATGGCCTATGACCGGTTTGTGGCCATCTGCCACCCCCTGCACTACACGGTCATCATGAATCCCCAACTCTGTGTGCAGCTCGTTGTGATGTGCTGGACCATCAATGTCCTGGATGGCATTTTACACAGCTTACTGGTGCTGAGGCTGAGCTTCTGCACACACGTGGAAATCCCCCACTTTTTCTGTGAGTTGAATCAGGTGGTCCACCGAGCCTGTTCTGACACCTTACTCAATGACCTCATGATGAATTTTGCAGCTGTGTTGCTATTGATTGGTCCCCTGTCTGGAATCCTGTACTCTTACTCTAAGATCGTCTCCTCCATCCGTGCCATCTCGTCAGCTCAGGGCAAGTATAAAGCCTTTTCCACCTGTGCCTCTCACCTCTCTGCCATCTCCCTATTTTATGGCACAAGCATAGGCGTGTACCTCAGTGCCAGTGCTGCCCCAAGTTCAGCCTCAACTGCAACAGCCTCGGTGATGTACACAGTGGTGACCCCCATGCTGAACCCCTTCATCTACAGCCTGAGGAACACAGACATGAAGAGGGCTCTGAAAAGACTGTTGTTCCATAAACGACAGTTTAACCCACAGTGTTGGGGCTGAGCAGTGTCAGTGACTTCATGTTTCCACTCAGGGTCAGACACTGGGATGCATTTATCAGAGGAGGAAGCAAAGCTTTCTTATTCTGTTCCCTGGATAGATTTCTTTCCTTTTTTTTAGTTATTAATCCCTCTGTGTGCGCTGCAAATAAAAGAACCGTTTCGTCGCTCTGCTCTTATCTCTGAGAGCACACACAGTTTCTTTCTGATTTCGCCTTTTTTCCTCACACTTAGTTTCAGCATTTTTTTGGTAGAAATAGAAGGAGGTCTCAAAAATCATGGAGAAATGGAAGTGAGTGAGGAGGCAGTATGTGCTAAGCAGCTTCTAATTCCATGTGTATTTTTTTATTGTTAATCACATTGTATTATGTGATACAGTTTTATAGGCACTGGGATTTCCCCCTACCCCTCCCACAACCCTACCCCATGGTGGATTCCTCCACCTTGCTGCATACTCACAGTTGAAGTTCAATTGGGATTCATTCATTGCAAGCATATACCTAGCATAGAGTTCAGCATCTTATTGTCCAGATAAGTTCAGCGGTTTCTAGGGGAGACCTTCTCTGGTCTGAAGGTAGAGCTAACAGAGTAAAGTCCCTGTCGGTTAAAAGGCCCAACAAAACATCAGCAACAATATACAACGTTATGGAATTAATTGACATAGTATTGAGTAAACAATATGTTAAAAGTAATGCAAGTTCAATGTTTCACAACACATGGATTGAGACAGTATCAATGACAGGATCAAAAACAAATAAACCAACAAACAAATAAAATTACTGGTTATATTAAGGCAAACACGTGGCAGTGTATAGACTACTTTTTACATTTCATGGTTAAAATTTTTTTGTATTCCTTTTTAACTACCGCCTACATTTGTCTTTTTATGCTTTGGGTAATTTCAGTATGCATAATGCTCTCCCGTTGCGCCAAATTTATTGCAAAAAGATAAGACTTCATTCTTTTCATTGCTGGATGGTATTCCATTGCATAGGTACCCCAGATGACTATTCATGAAATGTTGATTAGCATAACAATTGCACATCTCCTTAAACTGCACGGGGTTCCAAGTGTGCAGAGATGAAATCAACATTTCTCGTGATATCATTTCATGTCAAATAACATCCTGTGGCACTATGGAATGTTCCCCTTCTTGGCTTAGTAGGCTATTTTTCAGATGCCATGCATGTAACAACCATTACAGTAGAAGGACCAGATGTTCTATTCCAGCCACATCAAGGCGACCCCTATTTTATGCTTTTCTTATATGTGTTGGCTATTACAAAATGCACACGCAAAAAAACCCCACAATGCATCAGAGTGAAACTCACATGCTGTGATTGGATTATTTTATTGCCCCTTGTCTATACTCCTGTTCAGCAGTAACCTTTCTATTTTACATATTTGAAATCACGTTACTGGAAGCAATTAAAGAAGGAAAGGAATGAAGGGCAGGAAAGTATGACAATGGCATTAAAATTTTATTTATGAAGTACCTGAAACCTGTTCTGTTTATCTCCCTAAAATTTTTAAATATAAAATTTTTAAAGGTCATAGGACCATTCATATCCATTTCTTAAACTCGTGCAATACAATGTTACTCTCCTGGGTGCTGGGAAAGAGATTTTGTGAAAACGCCTGTCTCTTCATTGGAGTTTTGAGAATTACTCCTCCTCCTAGTACGATGGCAGATTATCAGAAACCTGTCTTTGTTGTAATTCTTCCAACGAGGCTTCTGGAAGGAAGACTCAGTTTATGGTTGCTTACAAAAGCTTTCAGAAGACACTTCAAAGTGCTTAATAAGATTTAAAATACCCATGCAAAAAAAAAAATGCAATGAAAGTTCATTGTAACGGAGGTGCAATAGATAAGGAATTCATTGACATACATTTCCACATAACCAAAAGAATGTTGCTCACACATCAGATCTCTAGAAAGCCTGTGCTGTTTCTGAGCCCAGTATTAGAACCTCTATGACAGTATGACTCAGCAGGTTCAGCTGGTGTTGGTGACGCCATGATGCCACATGGAAGCAGCTGTCTGAGTCCCAGATGCTCCACTTCTAATCCATTCCTGGATAATGCATCTGGGAAGGTTGCAGATGGGTGTGGATTCCTATGACCCAGGTGGGAGACCAGGATGAAGTTTCCTGGCTCCTGGCTTCAGATCGGCTCAGCTCCAGCCATTGCGGCCATTTGGGGAGTGAATCATCAGACGGAAGATCTTCCTCTTTGTCTGTCCTCCTCTCTGTCTATCTGACTTTCCATTACAAATAAATAAATCTTTAAAATAAAAACAAATAAATAAATAAAAGCTCTTTGGATCATGTTTCTTCCAAATTCAGAGCACCTGAGTTGGACACACTACGGGAGGCAGCAACTGAGAGGTCATGGCTTCATGCCACTCACATGAGAGACCTTGATTCAGATCCCAACTCCCAACTTGAGCTCATGGCCAAGGAGTGGCCCAGTTGGTCAGAGCTGCCTGTCGTCCTGTCTCTCAAATGAACAAAACCTAACATTCTCTGGTGATTCCATCTGTCAATGGGAAGGTCATCTCTGGCTCTCATGTCATAAGGAGTCTATCTGTGGAAATACAACGTCCATTGCACACAACAGTCTACATGGGCATTCGGTCACCAAAGACTGCCTGACAACACTGTGTCCGTTGGCAGGAGACACTGTAAAGACGGAGCTGAATATGAACAAAGTTTAATAGAGTCATGTGCCAATGTCGGCTGTAAGACAAATGAGTGTGCTGAGATGCCAGAAAGATGAGTTAAAAGGGAAATAAGAAATAAGCTTATTTTTGAATCCATATCTAGTTTCCTATATTTAACACCAAATTCTGTCTATTTGCTGAAGATCTCTATGTGAGCATGGGTTTCAGATTTCTTAAAAAGACCTGCGTACGTGACAGCCTAATGACTAAAGTCCTCGACTTGCGTGTGCTGGGATAAACACTGTCTCCCGTACGGGATCCTGGTGATGTGACCAGGAAAAAGCAGTAGATTTTGACCATACACCTGGGACACTGCACCGATGTGAGACAACTGGAAGAGTCCTGTGGCTCCTGAGTTTTGGGTTTGGATTCGCTCAGACCTGGCCATTATGGCTACATGGGGAGTGAACCAGTGGATGGAAGATCTTTCTCCCTATCTCTCCTTCTCTCTGTATATATGCATTTCCGATATAAATAAAGTAGCTCTTTAAAAAAAAAAAACAACTATGTCTGCATTCAAAATGGAGCGAGGGTGTACTTCCATCCACTGGTACATTATCCAATGGCTACACAGGCTGTGGCTTGTCCAAGATGAAGCCAGGGGCCTGGAATGACATCCAAGACACCCATGTGTATGTGGATGGCAGGAGCATCCTCTGTTGCTTGCCCACGTGTGTTAGCAGGGAACTAAATGAGAACCGGGCAATTGGGCCTCTAAGCAAAACTCTGCTAAACTGGCATCATTCAGCAGAGACTTCATCCTTTCTTGGTAAGGATTTATTTAGTTTTATTGGAAAAGCAGGTCGGATTTACAAACAGCGAACCCTTCCAGAGATGTGTTGGTCTATACCGGGAGCCAGGAGCTTCTTCCGAGTCTCTGACACAGAAGTAGCACCCCAAGGCTTTGAGCCGTCCTCTGCCGCTTTCCAAGGCCACAGGCAGGGAGCTGGATGGGAAGTGGACCAGCCTGGACATGAACTGATGGCCGTACGGAAGCTGGATGAGTTCAAGGTGAGAATTTAGCAATCGTGTCAGGCTCAATCTTACCGGGTTTGTTTGTTAGTTCGTTTGTTCATTTGTTTGTTTATTGGTAACCTTATGAGACAGAAAGAAAGCCAAGATACTTTGACGTTAACTTGGGAAAGATTTTTTTTACTATTTTTTTTTTATTTATTGCATTCAATTTTATAACAACGTTTCATGGGCTTTGATGTTCCCCCTTCCCCTCCCCGTGTCCTCCCCCCGTGGTGGATTGCTCCACCTTATTGCAGTATTACAGTTCAAATCTAGTCTTGTTTCTTTCAATGCAAGCCTGTGCCTTGCCTAGTGTCCAGTATCTTATTGCCCAGCTGAATTCAACAGTTTCTTGGGGAGACCAACTGTGGTCTGGAGACACAGCTGGCAGATTATCCTTCCGACCAATTAAATGCCATAACAGAACATCAACGACAGTTTCCGACATGATGGGGTTAATTAACAATGTAATACTACATTTCACAGGTACCCTTTTACAAACTGACAGCATTTCAACTTAAATTAAGGCAAACATGTGGTATCTGACCTTTGGGGATTGACTCATTTCAGCTTGGGAAAGATTTTGAAAAGTGGGAAATGACCAGGGTTAAAAGAGTGAAACTCCAAGAGAACGGAAAACTTCAGGAAGGAAGCAGCCCACGTGCAGCTGTGGAAATGAGTGAAGCTGCAGGAAAGAAGCAGACGGGGAGGCGAAGTTGTGCTTGCACTTTTGTAAGCCCTGAGTTTTGCAGGCCTGATTAACGGGTAGGACTTGAAAATGGTCGCTGGAAGACTTCCCTCAGATGTGTTTTCACAGCCCTCTGGATATCGTTATTCCTGAGACTGTAGATGAAGGGGTTCAGCATGGGGGTCACCACGGTGTACATCACCGAGGCCATGGCTGTCGAGTGTGAACTGTGTGCAGCAGCAGAACTGAGGTACACACCCAGTGTTGTGCCATAGAATAAGGAGACGACAGAGAGGTGAGAGGCGCAGGTGGAAAAGGCTTTATACTTGCCCTGAGCTGACGAGATGGCACGGATGGAGGAGACGATCTTAGAGTAAGAGTACAGGATCCCAGCCACAGGGCCACCCCCTAACAGCACAGCTGCGAAATATACCATAAGGTCATTGAGAAAGGTGTCAGAACAGGCTCTGTGGACCACCTGATTCAACTCGCAGAAGAAGTGGGGGATGTCCACGTGTGTGCAGAAGCTCAGCCTCAGCACCAGTAAGCTGTTTAACAAGCCATCCAGGACACTGATGACCCAGCACATCACAACGAGCTGCACACAGAGTTGGGGATTCATGATGACCGTGTAGTGCAGGGGGTGGCAGATGGCCACAAACCGGTCATAGGCCATCACGGCCAGAAGAAAGTTGTCCAGCGCTACAAAAATTATGAAGAAGAACATCTGTGTGATGCAGCCTGCGTAGCTGATGGTTCTGCTGTGCATCTGGATGTTCACCAGCATCTTGGGGACGGTGGTGGAGGTGAAGCAGACATCCACCAAGGCCAGGTTGGCGAGGAAGAAGTACATGGGCGTGTGGAGGTGTGGATCAGAGAGGATGGCCAGGATGATGAGCAGGTTCCCAGTGACAGTGACCAGGTACATGGAGAGAAATAACTCAAAGATGAGAGGCTGCAGTGCCGGGTCCTCTGAAAGTCCCAGGAGAAGGAATTCCACAACCAATGTATGGTTACTAATTTCCATGGTGTTGATGTTTCTGCCAAGCGAGAGAGAATGGGAGAGAGGTGAGCGCTAGTTACCCTGCAGAAACACCATCATGTGTGTTTTTCAGATCAGTCTGGATGCCCCCAGAATGCCTCTGTTCTCTGGTGTAGAATTCCTCTCCGATGAGCCTCACTTCCTCAGGAGGCTGTGCACCCTGTAGCTACAATGAGATTCCTTCATGCACTTGAGAATGAATGTTGACCACTCATCGTGTTCCAGGTTCCGTTTCAACAGTGTGTGAGCAGCGCTGAGAACCAAACCTCCCTAACAGTGAAGACTGAATGTAAGCAAAGACAAATCATATAACACATGGCAGGATGCTCAGCTATGCTGGGAAGGGAAAGAATCAGGAATAAGAGGTACAATGGGTACGTCTGGTTGAACTTTCCTGTATCTCAAGTTCTGCCAAGCCCAGCAAACAATGTGGCATTTGGACAAAGATTAAGATCTCAACGAACATAAAGCAGGTGCACAACATTGCCTTGGGAGTGGTGTGTCTGGCAAGAGACATGGGCCATGCAGCATCCCTGTGGCAGGGGCAAGGGCTCATTTCAAATGATCAATGCCACCACCATTGGCAGGACGCTGGAAAAAGGAATGAACGACAGGGAAAAGGCTGAGAGAGAGATCAGAGAATATGGAGGAAGGCGGTAGGCTCATCCCCAGGACACTTGAAGATGGAGGGAGTCCTGTCCAATGTCACTGCAGCTCATCTTTCTCTGATGAGCTGCAGAGACCTTCCTTGAGGTGAAAAGGGGGCTGCTCTAGGTCCACCTGCACTTGTGTGTTTTGGCTACTGGATTATGTGTGACCTTTGGGGACACAGGTGCTCTTGAATTACAAGTATCGCGATGTCAAAAACGCACTGAAAAAAAGCGATGCTCTCAAACACTTTGCATGTATTAGTAGTTGGGGAATGCACAGCCCTGTGGGATCTGTGGCTCAGGGCCAACTGCCTACAAGCGAGAGAATTCGCCACGTTGCAAAGTGGTCAGCCTTCAAGCACGCTAGAAACGGTGTGGTGAGCCTAGGTTTCTCTGTTACTGTCACTGCTAACCACCCCCACAGATGTACACCCAAACACAATAATATGCGTGAACACACAAGGCATGTGGGAGCCTCAGAAAGTTAGTGGAAATTCACACTGCCTCTTACACCTGCTTTTCTGCCATCTCCCTCAAGCCCCTTGTGCCACACCTGGTGAACACCACGGTCCCATCCTTCATGTGGCACTACGCTGTACCCAATCCAGTCACATCATTGGGGAGGAGCTCTGCGAGGCTGCCACCGTCACTCTAACTGTCCCATGGAATTCACACGGTACCCACAATTTCAGCTTGTGACTCTCCTGCTGGCTGCCTTTCCATATACGCATTACCTGCCCTGGGCTGGAAGGATTATTATTTTTTTTAAGTGACCAATCAATAGAACTATCCCAAAAAGGATTGAGCGAGATCAGAGTCCTCCTGAGAGACCATCTGAAGAATTTGCATCGGTCCTGAACACATGCCTGTGTAATTGTATAACACAATTATATCTCCTTCGTGCCCAGTTTAAAAAAGAAAACAGCAGGAGGCTAAAAGTCAAGGATCTAATTGAACAAAGTGATGATATGCTTGCAGCATGGAGAAACATCCAGATGGAATGACGCAACAGGGGAAAAAAAAATGAGCAAAGAGACCAAACCAGCAATTCCCCGAAGTCTGCACACACACAAAAAACCCCACAATTTGCCATGGAATTCTTTGTGTCAACCAGAATTATTTTTCTGTGTCTGCTGCATATTATTTGACAGTTGGATTCTATGAGGTCTGACGGCTGCTGAGGGAAGACCTTCATTTTCCCGTTCAAGTATTTCCTGTTTATTATTCCATTATTCTGAGTCTCTCTCTCTTTTGTCTCATAACCCCATTGGGCACTCTGTCACCCAAGTTCTCCTTTTTGCCCAACCTACGCCCAGTCTGCCCTGCACACAAATTTACAAAAGTGACAATGCCTTGATTTTTTCATAAAATAACACTCTCCGTGGGATGTGCCCCTCGAGACTTCATGTCACGGGCATTTATTTAATTATATGGTGTGTTCTCTTTGCTGGTGTAAAAATGAAATGAGCAGCCGCCTTATCCACTTCATCTCTCTTGCGACCCTGACACGGTCCAGTGTAGAGGGGTACATGATAAGGGAACAGATTCCAAAAAAAGGAAATGACAAGAACAGAAGATAAATCATGACGTTTCTCAAAATGTATTAAACGCAAAGAAAATCTTGGATATGGACTGCATAACAACAGTTTAACATTAAAAAACTATTTGTAAATCAGTCAGTGACTGATTACAAAATAGGTGACAGGGAATAATGTGGTATAAAGCAGATTCAATGTCATCATTGATGGACCATTAATTCTCTTTAGATTATTTGGGTATATAATCTTTAATTCATTGCAACATTTGTTTATTTTTAAATGACTAATTTAAACATTTATTTTAAATGACTGATTTAAAAACCTGTTTTTCAGGTTGAACAATAGTTCACATATGTAATATTCACTTATGCAGATATTCTATGCATATTTAATATTCTTTCTTTACATCAGGGATATGATCGCACATTGTGTGGAGTTCATGACAACAAACGCAAAGTGAGGAGACGAAGGTACAGTATTCAAGACAAAATTGATTCCATAGCAAAATAGTATTACATTTTAGATAGCAAAGTTTGAAAGGTTTCATAAGAGCGGGCATAGTCTGTATCTGCAGAAACATAGAGTGGGTGTCCACACCTCACATATCGTTAAGGTGATCACAGGAGCTAGAGATCTGAACTGTGGTGTCCGTGACAAGCTAAGCGCCTCTGACAAGGCTGGCGTCCCTTATCACAGCTGCACTTTGAGTCCCAGCTGCTCTGCTGCAGATGCAGCTCTGGGGATGCACCTGGGAAGGCAGCAGAAGCTGACCCCAGTCCATACATCCTTGCCATGCACCTGGGAGACCCAGATGGAGTTCTTGGCTCCTGGGAAGGCAGCAGAAGCTGAGCCCAGTCCATACATCCTTGCCATGCACCTGGGAGACCCAGATGGAGTTCCTGGCTCCTGGGAAGGCAGCAGAAGCTGACCCCAGTCCATACATCCTTGCCATGCACCTGGGAGACCCAGAAGGCATTCCTGGCTCCTGGCTTCAGCCTGGTCAGCGCTGGCTGTCGAACTAGATGGAGGCTCTCACTCCCTCTATCATTGTTTCTTTCAAAAAATGGGAAAAACAACATGTCTTAAAAAAAAAAAAACTCAGTATCAAAGCCCTCATGGTGAAAACAAATGTAGGTGCACATGTGGAAAAAGAGAATTAGAACCTTCAGCTGCGTACATGATCCTGACTTTGACAAGAACTCATGCTCTGTAAAGTATTCATTTCATGTATCTGGATAGAAAGCGAGTTTAAAAGACTGAGAGGAATGGGTGTTTTGCACAACACTGGAGGTAGGGATTTTAGCGTTTCTTTTCTGGGTACATTTTTAATTTATTGTTTTTTTTAAAATGTTAAGGCTTAACAGCTTTTTAGCTTATATTTATGGAAAGGGATTAATTCTAAAGTATTTCATATCGTAAGAAGGAGACAAATCAGACATGTACATACCCAGAAAATTGCAGTGCAGGCAGCGTCTCACCAACCCATGAATATCTTCAGCCTCAGATCTAAGAAAAGACTCAAATTATCACAAAGCAGAAAGACATGAAGAGCTATGCTTCAGGGCACACCGTTTTTAAAAACAATTCCTGCAGTGTCAGTTTTTAACATAATCTAGATTCTGCCATGAACTCTCTGAAGACTTCTGAGAAACGTATGGTGAAGTTCATGAGTGCGCCCGTTTTTGCCCATTAGATTTTTCTTATCAACATCAGAGCATATTCACTTAGGCCCATCTCACAGATAAAAACGACCTGCCCTCGTGTCCCTGGACATCCTTCCACAGCCAACACCCTGCTTCTCTAGCCCTTCATTGCACACGTCCTCAGAAACCCCTCTACCCTTTGACCTGTCTCATTCCCTGTTCCCATAGACTCTGGTCTCATACACCTCCTGGTCCACAGTGAGCCTGCCCTGCTGAATTCCATCAATACTTGCCTTTTCATCCTCAGGCACAAGCACTTCACTGAGAGGCTGACTCAGGCAGGCAGGCCTCCCTGCATCCTGCTCCCTCTTGGCCCGGGTCTATATAGTGTGGCTCTCAGGTCATCACAGGTGGTTGCTCTGCTCTGTCGTTTTCTGAGCTTTTCCTGTAGCTTCTGCTGGACTTTCAGACTTACCTGGAGGGGTCTCAAAGAGGCAGATGTTTAACTGGAAATGCAAACACTTTCATAGGAGCTTCTGCATGGAGACGGAAACACTTTCCCCAGTCAAGGCAGCAGGAAGGGAATGAGTGTCTGTCCCTGAGCTGGACACAGCCAAACCCCAGACAGCCAAGGTTCCTGACAGCAGCGGTGGCTGGCAGGAGAGCTGCACACAGCTCCTTACGCCTGGCTCATCAGGCACATTTCCCTCTGGGATTTCAATCCTTGGACACATCGCTGTGCCATGGGACGCTGTTCTGCATAATCAGGCAACTTTAGTCCTGTAAGAATTCTTGTTCCCAAGATGCCGGCATAAAAGTTAGGCACATCCAATCTTCATGATTTCATTTCCTGTGGGTGCTTTTGCCTCTGAAAACACAATCTCCTAATACTGTATTACAAGCCTAGTACACTCTCCCCAAATCTAGGGAAGAGAAGCTGGTCTTGATCTTGTCCCTGGCATCACCCAGTCCTGGGTGTGTGGTAGAGACAGGGTTCCTGATGTGTTCAGAGTTGTCAAGTTTCAAATCCCACCTGCGGGGCTCCCACAGAGTCAGACTTGTGGCTCTCTCTCAGGTCTTCCACACCCATGAGACGCACTTTCTCTACCCCTGTACTGTTGGCTTTGTGGTGGTCTGCTACCCTGCCATTGGCTACTAATACTTTGGTCAACGCCAACAGCAACGAGGACGTGAGCAGGAACCCCCTCTTCTTGTGTTTGCTGTTTGATCTGGTGTGTATGGGTAGCGCTCGTGGCTACCTGGACTTGCATGCTTATTTGTTATATCTGCATTAACAAAGTTTATCATTGCGATTCTTTTCTGCACGATCACGGAAGATTTGAAGAACACACTTCCTGTATTATATTTAATGTTTTACGTATTAGCAGACGCCCATCACGCACACCAAATACTCCAAAGAGAATAAATGATGGAAAAGTCATTGTATGACTAAACTTTTACACATTTCAGGTCGTCTCCGATTCTGAGACAATTTAGGTCCATTGTATTGATTTTGCAGAATGTTTTTTTGTTTGTTTGTTTGTTTGTTTTGTGTTGTTTCTGTTTTGGCATGGGATACAGTTTTTTTTTTTAAAAAAACTCACTTTATTTATGTAAATTGAGTGGATTTGATGTATCTCACCCTAGGATTTTAGGAACATACGGATACTCCCCACCACACCTTGCCTCCTGACACGTGTTGCACACTACACTTTCAAAACGCAATTTTTCATGTTTTATTGGAAAGGCAGACAATATTCATGGAGCAAAGACAAAGCAGAGCTGTATTTTCCACCTGCTTGTTTACGCCCCAAATATCCTCAAAGGCTCGAGTTGAGTTGGTCCAGAAGTCCTCTAGGTCTCCCACGAGGGCTCAGGTTTGGGCCAGTCTCTGCTGCTTTCCCAGGCCACAGTCATGGAGTTGGATGGGAAGTGGAGCATTCGGGGTTTAAACCAGTGCCCACATGGAATCCCAGTGCTTGCAAAGTGATGACTTAGGCGTGGAGCCACTGTGCCGCTCCCCTTCCCACTGTACTTTTAACATGCACAGGCTAAGCAGCCTTTCCTTCCTGCCATTGGTTCACTGAGCAGAGGGAGCCTGTGGATGCGTGTTGGACACAAGCTGTGTCCTAATCATGGGACAAGACCGTCGTTGTCATCCCTTAAACTACAACCTTGCTAGGAAGTGTGCTTCCCCAGATGTATATAAAGGAATAATGGACAGAACAGTCAATGTATTCAAGAGGCAACAGTAGGGGCTCAGCATGGTGGCCTAGTGGCTTAAGTCCTCACCTTGAACACTCCTGGATCCCATATGGGCACCGGTTCTAATCCTGGCAGTCCACTTCCCATCCAGCTCCCTGCTTGTGGCCTGGGAAGGCAGTTGAGGACGACCCAAGGCCTTGGGACCCTGCACCCGCGTGGGAGACCTGGAAAAGGTTCCTGGCTCCTGGCTTCCGATCGGTGCAGCATCAACTGTTGCAGTCACTTTGGGGAGTGAATCATCGCATGGAAGATCTTTATCTGTGTATATCTGACTTTCCAATAAAAAAAAAAGAAAAAATATTTTTTTAAAAAATTATTATGGATAGTTGAATAAGTCAGTCCCCCAAAAAACAAATATTATGTTTTATCTGATATATAGCAGTTTAATATACAAGAGTAATGTGAACTACTTTTCAAAAGATACACAGATGTTATCACTAACGAGCTTGAGTCACCTCAGTCTATAACATCAGGAGCAGAGGCAAAGTTGTGTCAACTTTGGTTTATAATTCTAAAACTGTGAGACAGCCTTAGGAGCTGCTCTTGATATGAATATTCCTGAATCCTTTCAGAGAGTTCTTCTCAGGCCGTAGGAGAATGATGTAGCATTTGGGGGCAAAGATGCAGCCCAGGAGACCAGCACTGGAGACCAAGATGGAGAAGACCTCCACGGCCACCATCACCTTCCCCTTGGTGCTCTGGTACACAGGCAGGAAGGTCACCCACACACTGCAGAACACCAGCATGCTGAACGTCAGGAACTTGGCTTCATTGAACGTGTCAGGCAGCTTCCTGGCAAGGAAAGCCACAGTGAAGGTGCCCAGGGCCAAGGAGCCCAGGAAGCCCAGCACACAGTAGAAGGCAGTGATGGAGCCCTCGTTGCACAAGAGGATGATGTGTCCATGCTCAGAGTGTGCATCTGTGTCCACAAAGGGAGGAGATGTTGCCAGCCAGATGGCACAGAGAGTGAGTTGGATGAGGAAGCAGATGGGAATGACAGCGTTTGGGGCTCCTGACACCAGCAATCGCCTCATGGTCCTTCCAGGCTTCATGGCCTTGAAGGCCAGAACCACAGTGATGGTTTTGGCCAGCACGGCAGAAACAGCCACTGTGAACACCAGGGCAAATGTGATTTGTCTCAGGAGGCAGGTGGCTGTGTTGGGACGGCCAATGAAGAGGAAGGAGCAGAGGAAGCAGAGGAGGAGTGAGATGAGCAGGATGTAGCTGAGGTTGCAGTTATTGGCCTTGACGATGGGTGTGTCTTGGTGCTTCACAAAGACTCCAAGGATGGCAGCTGTGAAGATAGAGAGGGACAGAGCCGTGCAGGCCAGGGCCATCCTCAGGGGACCTTCAACAGCCAGGAAGG